>NC_138762.1:3700858-4967143 GCF_965113315.1 Podarcis vaucheri | reverse complement strand
TCCGGTTCCACTCCACCCTTTTAAAATTTAAATATCAAAACAGATCCCATCTCTCAGAGCATGTAAACCACATGAGTGGAAAGACCCCCTGTGCCACTTACAGAAACAGGACTATGCTTCCTTCTACCATCTTTAAAGTAAACCTCTAAGTAACGAAACCAAATCGACCCAAGTCTGCCTTCCTCCACCAACCTGAACTTCGCTCTTCAAGCCAAAAGGCAACACTTCCCTGTCCCTGAGCGAAACCCCCTGGCCTGTCATAGGTAGAGCTGCCACAACACCAGTGGCATTTACCCCTGCGCAACGCAGGGACTGACTGAGTGGGTGGCGAGATGCTTTCAGCCCCGGACACTTGGCGGGTACTGAAGGGGCCGTGCAGGCCAGATTCACGACCCTGGCGGGCTGGATTTGGCCCAAGGAACATAGTTTGAGGACCCCTGGTCTACACTGACTGAGACATTCTGCATGCCAAGCAGATGCTCCAGGGCTCCCCATATTTCCCTGGTCTTTCAATGTTACGCTATTAGCAACCATGGAGATTCCACCTGCCTCTTTTGAAATGAGAACACTCACCTAATCAATTTTAATAGTAATAATTTATATCCCACCCATCTGACTGGGTTCCCCAGCCACTCTGGGCGGCTTCCAACAAAATATTAAAATACAATAGTCCATCAAATATTCAAAGCTTCCCTAAACATAATAACAACAGTCCATTTTCAGTCCTTTGAATTAGCAATTAAGCATTTCTGGAAAGTGAAATGGCATACTTTTGTGGCGTGCATAAGCGTGCATAAGAAAGTATTACTCATTTATGATGAGAATAGGATTTATTTATTTCGAACTTTGCTGGGTTCCTCCTTGGCCACCAGTGCAATGGTTTCAGCAGGGCTAGAACTCAGGACCCGCTGCCTTGAGGGACATCTAAGAGCAGTTGGGCAGGGAAAGGTCTCCCTTGGGAGGTGGTGGACTCTCCTTCCTTGGAGGTTTCTGAGCAGAGATCGGACGGCCATCTGCCATGGATGCTTTAGCTGAGATTCCTGCATTGCTGGGGGTTGTAATAATAATAATTGAAAGGGACATCGGTTTTCAGACCAAGAATGTAAAGATCAGGCAGCAAAGTTTCTTAAAGAAAAAGTTTTTATTTGGTTTTGCCAGACAAAAGCAAAAGGGTGCATTTCAGTAAAATGAGAAAATGCCCACCCTCCAAAGGGGGTGGTCTACTTATATACCTTTCTTGCTAAGCATAGTTCAGCCCCTTACCCCTCCCCATCTATTGCATATTCATCATAGCTCTACCAATCAGATTGGTGGCTGCCGTGTTCGGTTTCAAGCTTGCACTAATCACTAGATGGCGCTGCTGGCTTATAAGCTGCTTGACCTCTTCACTATTTCCAGTAAATGAGCCCCCAGCCCACACATTTCTGGGAATGGGCTGTGGTTTCTAAATAGAGCCCATCTCCGGGGTCTTGCGGTCTTCGTGGTGGGCAACATCCTGTTATTGTGTTAGTCAGGGGCTCGTTTCTCAGAAATAGCTTAGTACATGCAAAATTCCCCTAACCACAAGCATGCAACTGCTGTTCTTGCAAAATATAACAGAGACCTGGTTTGCTCTTAGCTGGCTCTTCTAGAGAATAGAAAATGGCCTTTTGCCTGGTAAGGGTACAACAGAAAATGGCTCCCGTCTGGCTCTCTCAGTCTTCACCCCTTCATTCCCCCCTTTCCATCCCGAAGATGCAGAACCCAGGTCAAGGTTCCCCATCTTCGGTTGATGGACCTATAGATGCAAAATCATAGAGAGCCAGAACCTGTGTGCGTGTTGCTGCATTAACTGAGCGGCTCACCATTTGGCGTACAATCTGAATAAGACAAGGCACAAAGCATGATAAGGCGATTACAATAAGAAAGAAAACCAGAACCACAAGTAAAATCTCTTTTAACCATGACCATCCTGGGAGCCAAGAGGTAAGCCAATTCCAAATACTGGGAAGACCTGTACCATCTTGACTAATCTTGTGGAACAAGTCAGCTTGCTTCTTAATGCGCTCAACATCATTCTCCACACGTTTACTTTGGTTGTATATGGATGCTAACTCCCTAATGCGCCAAATATCTGTCAACACGCGTTGGTCTCGGTTAATGTATACGCAGCAGGAGGAGTTCAGAAAGGCACAAACCCCTCCTTGGCTGGCCAGTAGGTAGTCCAAAGCAATCCTGTTCTGTAGAGTGGTAGCGGCCATCTGCCTGATTTCCAGCTGAAGGGCCATAAGGGCATCAGCCGTGGAGTTAGCCACTAGAGCCATTTGTGCTACCTCTTCCTGCAGGGAGGTTAAAGCATCTGCGGTGGAGGCCGCAAAGATCTCCAGTGAGGCTGAAATATTGACCAGGGCTCGTTCCACCTCATAGACTCCAAGGCCAGGGAAAAACGCTCTCATAAAGGAGTGAAAGCCGGTGTTTCTGATCACCAGGGGGTTGTCCGCCCTGCGGTAGCGGGGGCGGGCCACTCCCGGGAAGGTGTCATGGATCGTGAGCCCTGGGGCCAAGGTTCCTAGGGTGCAGGTCCCATACCAATTGCGAGGCAATGTCTTGTAAGCTGTGTGATCGCAAAGCCAGAACCATCCCTTTTTCCACCCTGGCGTTGCAAGGGGCCCGGTGGCGTAGTGCCAGGGGTGGTGTAAGGTCTGTTTAGCGCGAGTCACATTATGTATGTAAGTACACCCTGAGTGATTGCCCACAAAAACCTCGTCTGGAATGTCCGGCTGCCACCAATCGTCAGGGGGAGTATGGTTCCTGTAGTAGGCTTTCCAAACGGCACTGTCCACAGGTGGTATACTCCTGTGGATGCACGGGCCTCCCTCTATGACCCTGTCAAGTCTCCAAATGTGGTGTTGGGGAACCCTGTAGGAGTCGTTCAGCCATGGGGGCCCAACTATCAGCAGACGTAGAAAAGAAGTTGCATTCATAGAGAAAGGTACTCCCGTTATGGGGATCCCCTGTCCCAGATGCATGGGGACGTGCACGCATACCCAACATTCTGACCTATTCAGGCTCTTGGCTACCGCCGTTGTCATGTTTAGGAAGGTATTGTCCTTCCACCCCGTGGCCATTTGCGAGGTGAGGACCCATAGGAGCCAGAGGGTGACCTGATTCCTCATCTTGTTCAGTACCCCAGAACAGGGGACTGTACCACCAACACAGGAATCCTACAAAAATGGCAATGCCGCAAGCAAAAAGGAGGGTGGCCCACCAAGGCCAGGGCATGGGGCTTCTAACTTCTGGCCGTGCTACGGCGTGAACAGCGTGCACACACGTAGCGTTCCCACTCTTCCCAGGGAAAGGTGTCTGTCCGGAAGTGGAACACTGCTAGGCCTTGGGAACTGCGGGGGTGGCGGTAGACCCTGTAAGTTTCGAAAACGGGGCCCACTCCCCGGATGAGGCCGAAGGGCCTAAGAGCCCACTCCTGAGCCTCCGAAGCTCTGTAGACCAGCCACAAGGGAAGAACGGTGTGTTGACGCAGGGTAAATGTATAGTGGCCACACCTGAACGCTCCTTCCTGCAAAAAGAAGCTGCTCCGGGTTACTGGCCGGGCAAACCACTTGTAACACTGCTGTGCTGACCAGTCCTCGTGATAGGGTTCTAACGGGGAAGGGCGTCTCTGCATGCGGTGAGATTTCTATACCTAGTTGCCAAGATACCAGCGGTAGCGTCCTTCCTGGGCCTGGCGATATGCAACGTCCAGGAGCTCCGCTAATTCGGGACCCCTAACATTCCAGGGCCTATACCAGGGTCTGGATTCTTCTGAAGCTAGGAGTACTGTCTGCCGGCCTGCTGGTCCTATTGGGTGGTTGTCGCCCACGTGGCCTCTAACCAGGGCGAAGGGAGGCTGAAACCCTGGGGTGGCAACCCTTATGCAGCCACAAGAATATCCTGCCACATCCACAGGTATTGGGTGTGGGGTCACCAAGCCTATTAGTTCAGGTCTTACTCTGGGATTTTGGGAGGTTCGAGCCACCACAACAACCACAGGTGGGGCTGCGGGATTTACGGGTACTTGTTCAGCAATCTCAATACGCCCCGGGGTCAAGCTCCCTCCCATTCAACACCTGAGCCAATATTCCTTCAACACCCGGGTCAGGGTCTGGGCGTGGTATGCCAAATGGGGTTGGTACTGTGCTCCACCTCCCCGGTCCAGTGCTCTCCCCCCCCTTAGGCAGTGGGATATCTCCCCTCCAAAACAGGAGCGGGCGAAAACTCGATAGAGTTCGACCGTTTCCTCGACTTCGCGTAGGAGCAATACCCACGTGCGTTGGGACGTGTCGTGGACAAGGAGCCACAGAGGGTAAGTGGGATGCCTCACTGCCGCTGCCCTGTGAGGCCCCCGCTCCCAATAGCCGACAAGGACGCCGTCCCTTACCACCGGTAGGACGAACCACTCGTAGCAGAGGTCAGCAGGCCAGAAGGATTGGTATGGCTCGGTGGGGTCAGGACGATAGGACATAGAACAAAACGGTAGGCACAGAATAGAGAAAGGGGAAAGTCTCTGTGAAAGTCTTTGTGATGATCAGTCGCAGGAACAGTTGCCCGTGGCCTAACGCACTTCCGGTGGCGTCAGACGCAAGGTGATGATCCGTCGCAGGAACCGTTGCCCGTGGCCTGACGCGCTTCCGGTGGCGTCAGACACAAGGGTTCTTGGAGAGAGTCAATTTCAGAGGGTCAGCAGGGTTGCTTTTGCACGTCCAGACACCCTCAGACTTCTTCAGACGTGTGTGATGGATCCAGGGAGTCACCTCGGCTACTTTCACCGCGGTAGGAGTGGAGAGGAGGACGGTGTACGGGCCTCGCCACTTCGGGATGAGAGGGTCGCGCTTCCACTCTTTCAACCACACGGAGTCCCCTGGCTGGAACTGGTGGACCGGCTCAGCGAGACTGCAGGGTGTGCGCTCGAGGGTGTACCTGGAAAGGGAAGCAAACACACGGGACAAGGATTGCACTTGTTCCTGGGTAATATGGTCTCCCACCCGGCCCAAACTGGCGGGGAGGTCTCTGACGAAAGGGGGTGGCCTGCCATACAAAAGTTCAAAGGGTGACAGTCTCAGTCTCTTGGTTGGAGCACTCCGGACCCGAAACAAAGCAAGGGGCAGGACATCTATCCAGCATAGTCCTGTCTCTTGTGTCAGTTTGGCCAAATGGGTCTTCAGGGTGCGATTCATGCGTTCGGTTTTCCCTGAGCTCTGGGGTCGGTACGCTGTGTGGAGCCTCCATCTAATCTGCAGCGCTTTGCATACTTCTTGCACAACTTTATCAATGAAGGCCGGCCCATTGTCGCTGCCAATACTTCTGGGGAGGCCAAAGCGGGGTATGAGTTCATTCAATAGTTTCTTGGTCACCTCACGAGCTTTTTCTGTTCTAGTGGGGTAGGCCTCTGTCCAGCCCGTCAGGGTGCAGACAAACACAAGCAGGTATTTGATGCCCCTTGCGGATGGTAGTTCAGTGAAGTCCACAATCAGGCTTTCCATAGGGGTAAAGCCAACGTGTTGTACTCCCGGTGGAGGGAGGTGGCCTTGTCTGGGGGTGTTCTTGGCGCACAGGACACACCTCTGAGATATAGCAGCAACTAATTGAGCAAGGTTAGTGATATAGAAAAGTCTCCCAAGGTGCGCCCTGGCAGCTGGACCCCCCAGATGAGTGGATTCGTGGTAGTTCTTCACAATCACGGAGGCCAGATGTTGGGGCACAAACACACGGTTGTCAGGTAGACGGAACCATCCTTCCTGGAGTGTCGCTCCTTCCTGGCATGCCCACTGCTTTTCTTCAGGTGTGTAGCGTGGTTGCACGTCGTCTGGAGTGAATTCTGGGATGAGGGCTGCATTGAGTGCTGGTGGAGGTTTCAAAGCTGCTTCCCGAGCCGCACTGTCTGCTTTCCGGTTGCCCCTAGTGACCATGTCCCTGCCTCTCCCGTGGCCCTTGCAGTGCATCACGGCAATCTTTTCGGGACCCCATACCGCTTCCAGTAGGGTCTCAACTTCTGGGCCGTATTTCAAAGCTTTCCCGTGGGCTCCGATCAAGCCTCGCTCCTTCCAGAGGGCTCCATGCGCATGCAGGGTTAAGAAGGCGTACTTGGAATCTGTGTAGATGTTAGCCTTACATCCAGCTGCCAATTGCAGGGCCCTGGTCAGCCCAATCAATTCGGCCTTTTGGGCAGAGGTGCCGGGGGACAAAGGTTCTGCTTCCACAACTTCCTCATTGGTCACTACAGCATACCCGGCTTTCCGGACTCCGTCCAGGATGAAACTACTACCATCTGTGTAGTATACAACGTCTGGATTCTTCAGCGGCTCATCCTTCAGGTCTGGTCTGCTGGAGTAAACCTCATCCATCACTTGGAGACAATCGTGGTGTTCTATAGTATCTGTGTCAGGCAAGGGTAGTAGAGTAGCTGGATTGAGGGTATTGACAACTCGTAGATGTATTCTGGGATTCTCACACAACAGTCCTTGGTACTTGGCCATGCGAGGGTTGGTCATCCAATAGTTCCCTTTAAATTCCATAAGGGTAAGAACGGAGTGGGGCACATTCACATGCATTTCTTGGCCGAACGTGAACTTGCCTGCTTCTTCTACTATGGTGGCGGTGGCGGCCACGGCCCGCATACAGGGTGGCCATCCTTTCGCTGTGGGGTCTAATTGTTTGGAGAGGTAGGCGACGGGTCGATTCCAACTGCCTAACCTCTGAGTCAGGACCCCAGCGGCTACGCCGTTTTGTTCATGCACATACAATTGGAATGCTTTCCCGGGATTTGGCAAACCCAGGGCTGGTGCGGCCATGAGGCATCGTTTAATAGTCTCAAAGGCTTCTTGTTGGGCCGGTCCCCATTCAAAGGGATCTCTTTCTCCTCCTCTAGTACTTTCATTGAGGGGTTTGGCTAAAATACTGAAGGCTGGGATCCAGATTCTGCAAAAGCCTGCTGCTCCTAGGAAACCCCTCAACTGTTTTCTGGTAGTGGGTTCCTTCATGCAACAGATGGCTTCCTTTCTCTCAGGGCGCAGTGCCCTCTGCTGGTGCGACACATTAAAACCTAAATACTTCACTTCTTCCTGACATAATTGAGCTTTCTTTCGGGAAACTTTGTATCCCGCCTCCCACAACAGGTGGAGCAATTCTTCGGTGCCCTCCCTACAAGTCTCATAGTCCACTGCCGCAAGAATGATGTCATCAACGTACTGGAGCACCACCTTGTGGCCAGGCACGGAATTGTACCGCGCCAGGTCTTTTGCCAATGCTGTGCCAAAAAGAGTGGGGGAGTTCTTAAACCCTTGGGGAAGTCTCGTCCAAGTGAGTTGCCCTTTTGTACCGGTCACTGGATCCTCCCACTGGAAGGCGAAAAGGGGTTGGCTTTGAGGGGCCAGGCGGCAACAGAAAAAGGCATCTTTAAGGTCTAGAACGGTGAAGAAGGTGGCTTCCGGTGGGATGAGACTTAATAAGGTATATGGGTTTGGCACGTTGGGGTGTAGGGTCTCCGTGGCTTGGTTGACGACCCTTAAGTCCTGTGCTGGACGGTAATCCCGGAGGATTGTCTTCAGCCCAGACGCCAGGTGGCGCTTTAAGGTTTTTCGGGATATGATCATTCGCAGAGACTGGCTGGGGCTCGGCGGCCAATGCTGCTAGAAATCGCCATGAATGTTCTCTGGGCACTGTAACTGACATTATGCCACTTGCCTGTGGGGGCAATTTCAACTCGGGTCCCTTGGGGGTGAAGGTAATTTGAGCCTGTAGTTTGGAGAGGACGTCTCTTCCTAACAAGGGCACTGGGCACTCAGGTATGTACAAGAATTGATGGGTCAGGTGACGCCCCCCGATCTGACAGTCCAAGGGTTGTAGGAACGGTTTTCTTGAATAATTGCCAGTGGCCCCCACTATGTTCACTGTTCTCTGGCTTTCACGTTGAAGGGGAGTAGTCAAGACTGAGTATTGGGCGCCGGTATCGATCATAAAATTGATAAGTCGGTTCCCTAATTTGATTTTGACCATGGGTTCCGATTGGGAACCTGAGAAGGCTGGCTGTGTGCCTACAAGGGAGGAACCCGGTCCATCCTAGTCTTCATAGTCGCCCATGGCTGCCAGACCCACAAGGTCTGTCCGGTCTGGTCCTCTGGCGTATCTTCCTTCCACTATCCTGCCCCGGCGTTCCCGTCCTCGGCCTCCTCCCATCCTTCCTGGCTGGTTTTGGGGGCACTCGGCTTTCCAGTGGCCCTCTTGTTTGCATATCGCACACTGGTTTCTTCCTAAGCCTTGATTTTTTCCTCCCCCTCGGCTGCGGGGCTCTGACTGACTGCGGCGGACCTCCCGGTTCCCTGGGCGGTGCGCGATTGCCGCGGCTATCACTGCTGCCTTTTCCTTCATCCACTGCTTTTTCTCCTTCTTCTCCACATCCCCCCTCTGCTCAAAGACCTTCTGGGCGATGGCCATGAGTTGGGACCTGGTCATGCCTTGGAACCCGGGTTGTTTTTGAATTTTTACTCTAATGTCTTTTGCACACTGTCCAATGAAGGAGGCATTGACCATCAACTCATGTGCGGGGGTTTCGGGGTCGAAGGGAGTCCAAGTTCGGTAAGCGTCTATCAGGCGTTCCAAGAAGTCGCCAGGACTCTCGTCTGGCCGTTGCAGGACACTCGAAACTTTGGACAGGTCAGTGGGTTTTTTAGCTGCCCTACGTACTCCATGTAGGAGAATTTCTCGGTAGGTGGTTAGGGTGGTACGGCTGTCTGCATTATTTGGATCCCAATGTGGGTCCGCAAGGGGATACCGATTTGGCCATTCCTGTTCATCCACCTGTTGATCCCTCAAATATTCCAAAGCCTGGGTATTGATTCTCCTCCTTTCCTCCGAGGTAAAAAGGGTATTCAGTAATTGCTGGCAATCTGGCCAGGTGGGCTCATGGGCTGCAAATATAGAGGACAGTAGGTCCAACATTGCCTGGGGTTTTTCAGCGAATGGCGGGGTGTGGGTCTTCCAGTTAAACAAATCAGTTGTGGTAAAAGGAACATATTGAAGGGTAAATGTTCTTTGGGGCGGCGGTGGCGGCGGGTTATCGCCGTCGGCTGCTCCTGCTGCAGGCGCCGGAGGCGGGCTATCATAAACCACGCGAAGGGGGGTCATTACTGCTGCTTTCGCCTCTGCAGCGGCCCTACATTGTTTTATGTATGAGCCCAAGGCTTTGGCTCGGCCATGGCGATATGCTTTTTCAGCGTCTCGGTACATGGTGGTGTTGGTTCTCCTTTTGGCCATGTCTTCCCTCAGGGTTTTAAGGTGGGGATATATTTCTTCTAGGATCTGATCACTGGGTTCTGTCTGGTCTTCTCCTGGGGCAGGTTTTCCCCCTTCAGCGCCTATTGGAACATATTGGGGCGGCGGCAATGGTGGAGCGTTGGGGACTTGAGGGGCTTGTCCCTGTTCTCCTAAGGGGGCCACTACGGTCGGTGGAACATACGGCGGTGGGGCTAAGACTTCAGCCTCGGGTCCCTGGTAAATGGGTTTCTTGGGACATTTTCCTGACTTTGTACCCCTAACTTCAGCCCTGAGGGCCATGACTTTGCAATATTCAGTCCTGCATTTCTTCAACCAGGGGGGGTTTTTATCTACCACACTCAGCCAACTGTCTATATAGGGGATCTGGTCAGGATGTCCCCCCTGGTCCTTGATGATATTTCCCCATAAACTGGCGACCAGGGACCGGTCAAAGGTGCCGATGGACGGCCATTCCGTTCCTTGCGTTGGCCAGTCTAATTCACACAGAGTTCTTAGGCGTTCTGGTGTCATAGTGACACCGTAGTCTCCGCTGAAGCCTTTTTTAAAGTTGTTCAACATACATTGAAGGGGAGTAACATTCCCGGTCGATGCACCCCCACCCATATTTAGTATGGCCCTTTACAACGTCACCACACCAAAAATTCACAAACTCACAGAATCAATTCAGACTTTTTCCGGACGGTGTCACTCTTTCCAAACATACACCTTTTGCTGCAGATTGTGACTCGTCGCGGTCGCCCGGACAGAGAAATGCACAATCCTACTTCCGCGCGGCCAAGGGATGACTAAATCCCGGCCCCATTCATTCATACAGTCACCCTGTAACATACGTGCACAAGAGTGCCTCTTTCGCCAGACGTTGTACAATCCAACTAACCACCCAGCAATTCCAACCCTCTTTTACCTCTTCTTAATACCTAAGTGTGATTGGATGCCAGGGGGACACTCCTTCCCCCTTTGTCCAGACACACTGGGGGTGTGATCAGGACCCCCCTTCTCCTTAATTATTAAATAAGGAGGTTACCCTATCGGGACCCGTTGTCATCTACTCACCCACTGCCGGCTGATTCTGAGACCTAGGAACCTCGGTTCTTTAATCCGTTGCTCGCCTCCAGGATGCAGACAGCAGAGGGTCAAGTCGCCTTCTGTCCTCCTCCGAAGAAACAGTTCGGTGGGCGCCTTGGAAGCAGGAGGTCTGTTGGCCCCCTGCCGTCCCTGCCCAGAGGGCAAGGGAGCTGCCTCCTGGTCAGGACTTAAGGTCCTTAGGATCCGAGTCACGGCACCAAATGAAAGGGACATCGGTTTTCAGACCAAGAATGTAAAGATCAGGCAGCAAAGTTTCTTAAAGAAAAAGTTTTTATTTGGTTTTGCCAGACAAAAGCAAAAGGGTGCATTTCAGTAAAATGAGAAAATGCCCACCCTCCAAAGGGGGTGGTCTACTTATATACCTTTCTTGCTAAGCATAGTTCAGCCCCTTACCCCTCCCCATCTATTGCATATTCATCATAGCTCTACCAATCAGATTGGTGGCTGCCGTGTTCGGTTTCAAGCTTGCACTAATCACTAGATGGCGCTGCTGGCTTATAAGCTGCTTGACCTCTTCACTATTTCCAGTAAATGAGCCCCCAGCCCACACATTTCTGGGAATGGGCTGTGGTTTCTAAATAGAGCCCATCTCCGGGGTCTTGCGGTCTTCGTGGTGGGCAACATCCTGTTATTGTGTTAGTCAGGGGCTCGTTTCTCAGAAATAGCTTAGTACATGCAAAATTCCCCTAACCACAAGCATGCAACTGCTGTTCTTGCAAAATATAACAGAGACCTGGTTTGCTCTTAGCTGGCTCTTCTAGAGAATAGAAAATGGCCTTTTGCCTGGTAAGGGTACAACAGAAAATGGCTCCCGTCTGGCTCTCTCAGTCTTCACCCCTTCATAATAATAATAATAATAATAATAATAATAATAATAATAATAATAATTTATTTATACCCCACTCATATGTCGGGTTTCCCCAGCCACTCTGGGCGGCTTCCAATAAAACACTAAAATACAATAACCTATTAAACAGGGCTGCCTGTTTAGAGAACTAGACCCGGCCCCCTCTTGCTTCGGGTTGGACTAGATGACCCTGGGATCCCCTCCTATCTCTCCACTCCTGAATTCCAGGAGGAGCTTCCTTGCCTCCTGCAAAGCCCTTTTCCCTGCAAGCTCTTCCTCTGGTTTCTGGCCAAGGGAGGGAGATGCTCAGAGTCCAGCCAAGAGCCTCACCCCCAAAAGGATATCTGGGCATTGGCAGCTGCCCCCCTAAATCCATAAGAAATAATAAGAATCTGAGAGAGGGCTGAGCGGGAGGGACTCGGCTTGGCAAGGGTTAAAGGGAAGTGATCTTCCTTCTTAGAGAGGAGAGGAAGGAAGGGGGGGCAGGTCCTCCAGAGCCAAGGCCCCTCCCTCCCCAGTCCTTTCCTTGCTTTGGTGTCTCTCCTGCAAGGGCTGCATCAGGTGAGTCTCCTCTCTCTCCCCCCAGAGGGTGCAGTGGGGAGACGGGGGGGGGGTCCCAGGGCTGCAGCAGGAGAGGGGGCCAGGGGGGCCTGATCTGCTCCTGCAGGGGGGACCCCAAGTCAGGGAGGAGAGGGTCCTGCCAGGGAGGGGCCAGGTCTGCCACGCCCTCCTTCCTGCAGATCAGAGGATCCCAAACTCATTTGCCCCCCCCCTTTCAGAAAAGATATCCCTTCTTTATACAAAGGAGTCCCTGGGACTTTAACTCTGTGTGACGTCGCTCAGCCTCATTGCACAACAGAGGAAACAGGTGCAAATGGTTTTCCAAAGCTGGAGGAAGAGGTGGACTAGCCCCCTCCCCCCCCCAAAAAAAAAAACACAACGGGGATGAAGGAAGGAAAAGTAGGAAAGAGAGGCCAGGAATAAAGAGAGGGATCCCAGGCCATGGTCTGGCTGCTGCATTGCAAACCAGTTTGTGTTAAGCTATCTAATAGAACAACAACAAAAAATCAAAAAAATCAAGGGAGATGTCTTTGGCCCCGCCCACTTGGCCCTCAGGGGGTTGGCCAGATACATTCCTGGCCCTCAGAAGAGAGAAAAAGAGAACTCACCCCACGAATCTGTCTGGACAGTGGCAGAGATTGCAGAAAAGGAGACAGAAGCAGGGAGTGGAGGTGGGGTGGGGGTGGGGGTGGGGGTGGGGAGCAACTCCTGAGGACCCCCAGGTCAGGACCCCCACTAGAGAAAAGCATCCATTTATCACAAGATACAAATGACTCCCTTGTCATTCGGTTCTGACTTCATGCATTGACTGGAAGGCAGCAGAAACCAGGTTGATTAATCTGACAGAAATCCCTTCAGTTGCCTCAACATTTTGCATTGCTTGAAGGCTAGAGACTTATTTCTTCTCCTCTTCCTCCACCTCTTTCTTTTCAGAAAGATAGATCATGGTCTGGGATCTGGTGCAGTCCAGCCCTGGTTCCCAGCAAGACTCATCCATGCTTGCTCAGGGAACCATTTCCCCCCCTGTCCTACAAATTCTGTAACAGAACAATGTATTTGCTTTGTAGGATTTGCTAGAGCTTCTCATTTACACGGGCAGAACTTGGCAGAAGACCAAAGGGTTCCTTCCGATCTCTCAGAGGCTTCCTGAGAGCACAGATGGATGAGCAAGACTCAGCTGGCCCTGGAACAGGAAGAGGCCATGCCAGCCAACCTGGGAGCAGTGGGGGATTCTGGGAAAACTCTGGGCAGAAGATCCTGGGTGAGAAGGACACCCTCCACTCAGAGGTGCAGAACCAACAGTTGAGACAGTTCTGCTGCCAGGAGGCCAAAGGACCCCGAGAGGTTTGCAGCCGACTCTACCACCTTGACCATCAGTGGCTGAAGCCAGAAAGGCACACGAAAGCTGAGGTGCTGGACCTGGTGATCTTGGAGCAGTTCCTGGCTGTCCTTCCCCTGGAGATGGAGAGCTGGGTGAGGGAATGCGGAGCGGAGACCAGTTCCCAGGCGGTGGCCCTGGCCGAAGGTTTCCTCCTGAGTCAGGCAGAGGAGAGGAAGCAGGTGAGAGAGACTTTCCTCTGGATACTCCCAAGGGGCTCCAAACAGGACAGAGAACATCCCATAATGGTCTGCTGATGGCCCATCCATTTTCTGGGAAAGCATCCATGGAATGAGATCTCACACCCTTCAAGTCTTTTGTCATTCTCTTTCTAGTATCTCTCACCATTCTCTGTTTTGAATCCTTGTTTCTTTCTCAGGGAAAGGATCTCTTTGCAGAAATGGACCTGGATTCCTGTGAGGCAGAGAGGCCTCCGTTGGACACCAGAGAGAGGCCACTGGGTAAGGCGGAAGGTGGTTTTTCTCTGTTTGGTCTCATTCTGTTCGTTTTCCAACTCATCTGAGGGTTCTATTCATCTTGTTTTGGGGGAGACAGTTGGGAACAAGGGTCCAGAAGAGGGGAGATGTATTTTTTCACAACAAACATATGAAATGGGCACAAACGTCCAAATACTCTCAGCAGGTAAGTCCTTCTCAAAGGCCCATCTGTAGTTAGAGATGCCCTGTTTCACCTGTGAGAGAAGCAGGCACTCCTGGCGTCCTGCTTACCTTTTTTCTCTTGCAGGTGGCAGAAGGATGCCGGCAAGACCTCCTGATCCGCCTTTTCATGGGGGCAGAAGGGAAGCAGCGGCTGTGGAACAAGATCAGGTCAGGGGAAGCTGCCTTGTGGGGACAGAGGCTGAGGGATGGAGCAATGTCATGGACTGGTTGGGCACAGAGGAGTGGTGGGAGGAAGCAGCCGGGGAACCAGGAAGGGAAGATGGCTCAGAGCCGAAGGAGTGGAGGTGGAGGAAGGATGAGCGGGAAGAGGGAGAAGAGGGAGAAGCCTGGGAAGAGGAGGTGTCAGAAGCTGAAGGGGAAACAGGGCTTAGTGAGCTGGGAGACTCTGTGGCAGAATGCAGTTTAGAATCAGAGGCAGAAGAGGAAGGAGGCGAGTGGGAGAGGAAGGTCGAGAGGCTGAGGTGAGTCAGGATAAGTAAGAGCCACCGGGGGCTCCCTCTCCTTTTGCCAGAAGCCGCCCTCCCTGCTTGTCTCTCAGAGTCAGGAGACGAAAATAGGCTTATTTTAATTGTAGATTGATCACTGAATGCTAAAATTGTTTTCTAAGCAGTGGACAAACGAGAACAAATAGTGGCCTGGATTCACCTAACCAGCCCTATCGAATGAAAAATGGGGCCTGCCCCCCATTCCTCCCCCTCCCCATGCCGCCCTGAACCCCTTGAATTTGGCTCTAGGGCATTGGGAGGGAACCTTCCTGGAACAGCTCACGAGGAGAGGAGAAAGTGGATCCTTCCATCAGGCAAACTGGAATGCTTGCGTAGGCAGAATGACTTGGAAAACACAAGGCAGAGTAACACCTATTTGCACACAGACAAATACCCATAATTAAAACGCAGAATAAAATAAGCACCCCTAATTAAAATGTGCAGCAAAGCAATTATATTGAAACAACAACGGAATTTACAGGAAGGAAACAACAGAGCATTGTGGAGCAGATCATATTTCTGCTGTCTCAGAGGAGGACATTTCCCTTTTTCTTTTAGGGTCCAGTGTGCTTTGAAGATGTTGCTGTTCATTTCACGGACGAAGAGTGGGCGTTGCTGGATCCTGACCAGAGAGCTCTGCATAAGGACGTCATGGAGGAGAATCGTGGGATCGTGGCCTCTCTTGGTAAGGCTCCCTGTGGGATCGTCATATCTGCCTGGAAAGTCAAAAAATACGTCTATGGACCAACCTCATATATTTTCACAGAGCTCAACTGCGCCCCCTATAACTCCTGGGAACCTAACACCCCCACAGTAAGAATTAACTTACAGTTTTCTCTTTGAACAATTTTCCTCAGATTATTCCTTTTTCTACCAAGATTGGGCTGCTCTCAACTGCCTAGGCCATCTTCAATGTCAGCTTCAGAATTGTTAGGAAAGATAAGTAGTTTCAGGTTTTCTGTTTTTGTTTTTGCTCCTGTCAGTCTTGGGTTGACCAAAGAGACGACTGACATTGGAGATGGAGGGGATGCCATGACTGGGCCAAACAAAATCCATCCCAGAGAAGAAGAGCTAGGCTTATTGAATTTCAGGTAGAAGTAGCAGTGGTGATGATGATGATGATGATGATGATGATGATGATGATGATACAGTGGTACCTCGGTTTACAAACTTTCCGGAACAGGACTGTTCTTAAATCAAGGTACCACTGTAGTAATAATAATAATTTATATTTATACCCTGCCCATCTGCCCAGCCACTCTGGGCAGCTTCCAACACACATATATACATGAAACATAAATAATAATAATAATCTGATCCCATATATAAAGAACATTAACTTTAAAATGAACAACTTATACTAGTTGCCAAAATTGTGGAAACCTATTTTGAAAGGTGTATTTCTGAGGTTTGATGGCTCATAACACTACTTTTGTGTGGAGTAATCCCATAAAATTATATAGCAATGGAAAGATAATTTAATGAAGAATGTAATGCCATGACTTTTATGAAGGATTATTTATTAGAATCATAGAATCATAGAGTTGGAAGAGACCACAAGGGCCATCGAGTCCAACCCCCTGCCAAGCAGGAAACACCATCAGAGCACTCCTGACATATGGTTGTCAAGCCTCTGCTTAAAGACCTCCAAAGTAGGAGACTCCACCACACTCCTTGGCAGCAAATTCCACTGTCGAACAGCTCTTACTGTCAGGAAGTTCTTCCTAATGTTTAGGTGGAATCTTCTTTCTTGTAGTTTGGATCCATTGCTCCGTGTCCGCTTCTCCGGAGCAGCAGAAAACAACCTTTCTCCCTCCTCCATGTGACATCCTTTTATATATTTGAACATGGCTATCATATCACCCCTTAACCTCCTCTTCTCCAGGCTAAACATGCCCAGCTCCCTTAGCCGTTCCTCATAAGGCATCGTTTCCAGGCCTTTGACCATTTTGGTTGCCCTCCTCTGGACACGTTCCAGTTTGTCAGTGTCCTTCTTGAATTGTGGTGCCCAGAACTGGACACAGTACTCCAGGTGTGGTCTGACCAGAGCAGAATACAGTGGCACTATTACTTCCCTTGATCTAGATGCTATACTCCTATTGATGCAGCCCAGAATTGCATTGGCTTTTTTAGCTGCCGCGTCACACTGTTGGCTCATGTCAAGTTTGTGGTCAACCAAGACTCCTAGATCCTTTTCACATGTACTGCTCTCAAGCCAGGTGTCACCCATCTTGTATTTGTGCCTCTCATTTGTTTTGCCCAAGTGCAATACTTTACATTTCTCCCTGTTAAAATTCATCTTGTTTATTTTGGCCCAGTTCTCTAATCTGTCAAGGTCGTTTTGAAGTGTGATCCTGTCCTCTGGGGTGTTAGCCACCCCTCCCAGTTTGGTGTCATCTGCAAATTTGATCAGGATGCCCTTGAGTCCATCATCCAAGTCGTTGATAAAGATGTTGAATAAGACCGGGCCCAAGACAGAACCCTGTGGCACCCCACTAGTCACTCTTTTCCAGGATGAAGAGGAACCATTGATGAGCACCCTTTGGGTTCGGTCAGCCAGCCAGTTACAAATCCACTGAGTGGTAGCATAGTCAAGACCGCATTTTACCAGCTTCTTTACAAGAATATCATGGGGCACCTTGTCAAATGCCTTGCTGAAATCAAGGTAGGCTACATCCACTGCGTTCCCTTCATCTACCAGGCTTGTAATTCTGTCAAAAAACGAGATCAGGTTAGTCTGACATGACTTATTTTTCAGAAATCCATGCTGACTATTGGTGATCACAGCATTCCTTTCTAGGTGCTCACAGACTGTTTGCTTAATGATCTGTTCCAGAATCTTCCCTGGTATTGATGTCAGACTGACTGGGCGGTAATTATTTGGGTCCTCTCTTTTCCCCTTTTTGAAAATAGGGACAACATTTGCCCTCCTCCAGTCTGCCGGGACTTCGCCTGTTCTCCAGGAATTCTCAAAGATGACTGCCAGTGGTTCTGAGATCACATCTGCCAGTTCTTTTAATACTCTTGGATGCAGTTCATCTGGCCCTGGAGACTTGAATACATCTAAACTAGCCAAATATTCTTGTACTATCTCCTTAGTTATTCTGGGCTGTGTTTCCTTTGCTGAATCATTTGCTCCAAATTCTTCAGGTTGGGCATTGTTTTCTTTATCGGAGAAGACTGAGGCAAAGAAGGCATTGAGTAGTTCAGCCCTTTCTGTGTCCCCTGTTTGCATTTCACCATCTTCTCCTCTGAGTGACCCCATTGTTTCTTTGTTCTTCCTTTTGCTACGAACATACCCATAAAAGCCTTTTTTGTTGCTTTTAACCTCTCTAGCAAGCCTGAGTTCATTCTGTGCTTTAGCTTTTCTGACTTTGTGTCTACACATGCTGGCTATTTGTTTGAATTCCTCTTTGGTGGTTTCCCCCCCTTTTCCATTTTTTGTACACATCCTTTTTTAATCTTAATTCAGTTAAAAGTTCTTTAGATAGCCACCCTGGCTTCTTTAGGCACCTTCCATGTTTCCGTCTCATTGGTATTGCCTGACGTTGTGCTTTTAGTATCTCCCTCTTAACAAACTCCCAGCCATCATGAACTCCCTTTCCTTTTAGTATTGTTGTCCATGGGATCTCACCCAGCACTTCCCTAAGTTTTATGAAGTCGGCTTTCTTAAAGTCAAGAAATTGAGTCCTAGTATGCTTGGCTACTCCTTTCCGCTGTATAGTAAACTTCAGAAGAGCATGATCACTCGCGCCTAATGATCCTTCCACTTCTACCCCACTAACCAGGTCATCAACATTGGTTAGGACCAGATCTAAAATGGCTGTTCCTCTTGTTGCTTCTCCCACTTTCTGGACAATGAAGTTGTCTGCAAGGCCAGTGAGGAATCTGTTTGACCTTATGCTCTTGGCTGAGTTTGACGTCCAACAAATATCTGGGTAATTGAAGTCCCCCATTACTACTATCTCCCTTCCTTTTGCATGCTTGGCCATCTGTTCCAGGAAGGCATCATCTATGTCCTCCGTTTGGCTTGGGGATCTATAGTAAACTCCCACAATGAGGTCTCTGTTATTCTTCTCTCCTTTAATTTTGACCCAAATGCTCTCACTTTGGCTTTGAGGATCTAAATCTTGGATCTCTTCACAGGTATACACATCCCTGACATATAACGCCACTCCTCCTCCTTTCTTGTCTGGTCTGTTTCTCTGAAATAGATTGTATCCCCCCATTATTACATTCCAATCGTGGGACTTATCCCACCAGGTTTCAGTGATGCCTATTATGTCATATTTAGTTTGCTGTACCAAGAGCTCAAGCTCATCTTGTTTATTTCCCATGCTTTGCGCATTAGTGTACAGACATTGAAGTCCATTACTCATTCCCCCGTGTCTCTTATTTAAGGATTTTTTCCTCTCACCACTAGGTCCGCGTGCTGTTTGCTCCATTTGGTCTATGACATTTGGATGATCATCTTCATTAATTGATAGACTCCTACCTTCAGGAGCACTGTCTCCCTCCCCCACATTAGTCAGTTTAAAGCCCTCCTGATGAGGTTTCTGAGATTTTTTGCAAAAACATTTCTCCCAACCGTTGTGAGGTGCAGCCCATCACTTGCCAGAAGTCCATCTTCAAGAAACTGCAGTCCGTGATCTAAGAATCCAAACCGTTCCTGTTTACACCATTTGCGAAGCCAGCTGTTCACTTCCACTATTTTCCCCTCTCTCCCTGGGCCACGTCGTTCAACTGGGAGGACAGATGAGATGACAATTTGTGCATTTAGTTGCTTCAATTTCCTGCCGAGAGCCTTGTAGTCTCTTTTGATCTTCTGGAGGCTATTGCTTGCAGTGTCGTTGGTTCCCACATGAACCAAGAGGAAGGGGTATTCGTCAGTGGGTTTTATGATTCCTTGCAGTCGTTCAGTTACATCTTGGATCTTAGCCCCGGGGAGACAGCACACTTCCCGAGACATCTTGTCAGGCCCACAGATCACTGCTTCTGTTCCCCTCAGTAGGGAATCCCCTATCACCACTACACGCCTCCTCTTGGGTTTGGTCGGGGTTCTTCCGTGAGCTGTCCGTTCCAAGGTCGCCTGCACATTCCCTGAGGACTGACTTTGCTGCTCGTCTTCATATACCTGATCGACTGTAATGAGGGAGAGATCCTCAAATGGAGTCTGCTCTTCGTCTTCCATGCTAGGGTAGAGGACCTCAAAGCGATTGTGTATTTCTAAGCAATCAGAGTGAACCCTGGGCCTCCTACTTCTTTGAGTCACGTTTCTCCATATATCTGGCTCCTGTGTTGGTGAACTAGACTCCTTCTCAGGGGAGTCCCCTGTCTCCTCCTTGGTGGAGACGGTGTGCTCTGTTGCTTCCAAGAAGAGCTCCAGCTCTCTAATTCTTTGGAGCGTAGCTGTTATTAGAACAGCAGACTGCTGTTATTAGAACAGCAGTCATAAAGAAAAAACATGAAATCTTTGGTAACCATTGGTAACCTTTAGCTTTACTTACGGCCATACAACGCCTTCACTTGAAGTGAACCAAGTTTTTAGTTCTGCAGCTGTAATAATGTGAAACCAAGACTGAATTATTGCCTCTGCTAATTGGGCTTTATTGCTGGGTTGCTTCTGAATAACAAGTTTCTTTAGTCGGCTCCAAAGATTTCTGATTGGGTTAAAGTGTGGGCTATTCAGTATGGACTAAAGTGTGGGCTATTCAGGATGCCTTCAGTATGCTGATGACACCCAACTCTATCTGTTGATGGACGGCCATCCTGACTCGGCCCCAGACACACTGACCAGATGTCTGGAAGCTGTGGCTGGATGCTTACGTGGGAGCCGGTTGAAGCTAAATCCTTCGAAGTCAGAGGTCCTGTGGCTGGGACGGGACGATATGGGATTGGGGGGGCAACTCCCATCTCTTGCGGGGGCACAATTAGTGCCAGCACCATCTGTTAAGAGTTTGGGTGTAATCTTCGACACCTCCCTTTCCATGGAGGCACAGATTGCAGCTATAACAAAGGCGGTATTTTTCCATCTTTGCCAAGCTAAGCAGTTGGCTCCTTACCTCTCTCGCCCTGACCTAGCCACTGTGATCCACGCGACGGTCACTTCCAGACTGGATTATTGTAACTCACTCTACATGGGGCTACCCTTGAGACTGACCCAGAAACTCCAGCGGGTGCAGAATGTCACGGCGAGACTCCTTATGGGGTCTTCGCTGCGAGATCACATTCATCCGGTGCTATACCAGCTGCACTGGCTTCCAGTGGAGTACAGGATCAGGTTTAAGGTGCTGGTTTTAACCTTTAAAGCCCTATACGGCCTAGGACCCTCGTACCTATGGAACCGCCTCTCCTGGTATGTCCCACAGAGAAACTTACGGTCTTCAAATAAAAACATCTTGAAGGTCCCAGGCCACGGAGAGGTTAGGCTGGCTTCAACTGTGGGCTTTTTTGGCTGTGGCTTCGATCTGGTGGAACACTCTGTCACAAGAGACTAGGGCCCTGCAGGACTTGACATCTTTCCGCAGGGCCTGCAAGACAGAGCTGTTCCACCAGGCCTTTGGCCAGGGCACAGCCTGACCCCCTCCTTCGGCAATCTTCACGGAGCTCTGGCCCAATAGTTGCCATTGGTTTGATTTGAATTAATTTTATAATGAATGATTTTAGAGTGTTGTGTTGTACTGTTGTACTGTTTTATTGTTGTTAGCTGCCCTGAGCCCGGCTTCGGCTGGGGAGGGCAGCATATAAATAAAATTTATTATTATTATTATTATTATTATTATTATTATTATTATTATTATTCCCAGGCCATTCCAGCAGTGAAATATCATTATCTTGAATGTACCTTTTGCACACAGCAGCAACATGACATAGAGCTGAATCCTGCTAAAAATATATAAATGCTTCGGTATCTGGGAAAATATCACCTGCGGAACACTTCAGTTTGGGCTCACGTATTTCGTTTATGCATTTTCCTGCATTTATATTCCCATTAATGACACAAATTCTGCCCACACCTTTTGCTGCCATACAACCCCAGATCATCACACTGTCTGGGTGTTTCACAGTCGGTGTAATGCAAGTAGGATGTAAATCTTCTCTGATTCTTCTCCTCTTCTCCGATTAAAGAAACTCGCGTTTTTCATGCCATCACTACCAAGCAAGGTAGTGTCCTTTTTTTTTAATATAATTTTTTTTATTTATATAACAAGAAAAAAGAAAAAAAACACAAATACCAAATTACACACAAATTACAAAAATAACCATAGACACATAATTTTCTTAGCAAACAATAAAACATCTATTGGTCTTAACACTAAAGACCCAACCTCCCGTCTATTCCATATTTCAAATTCATATTACTTATTGCCAATACACATTTTTATCATAATTAAACTTATTCTTAATAAATCTAATTTCTTATATCTTCCTTGCAACTATTACTGAAGTTCCTCGAATGCTGCGACAGAATTTAAACTACTATATTTATTTTTCAGATATTCTTTGAAAACCTCCCATTTTGAAACAAATTCCTGTTTTGATTTATTCTTTATTTTTTCTGATAAACCATCTAATTCGGCATATTCTGTCAGCTTTTGGATCCAATCTTGTATAGAGGGGATTTCATTACTCTGCCATTTTGCTGCGATCAAAACTATTGTTGCCGCCGTCACATATAAAAAGATACCCTTCCTCTTTTGTGGAATATCCAAATCTGTTATTCCCAGGAGGTAGGCCTCTGGTTTTTTATTGAAAGAGATCTTTAGCATTTTTTGCAGTTCTGCATGTATACTCTCCCAGAATACCTGTATTTTCCTACATATCCACCACATATGGTAGAATGTTCCTGAGTCTCTGCATCTCCAACGGTTACTTGACACATTTTTATACATTTTGGAAAGTCTCCATGGTGTTAGATACCACCAATGTTGCATTTTTTGAAAGTTCTCTCTAATAGTGTAAGTTTGTGAATTTCCAATTGATCTTCCATAAATTTTCCCATTGGGCCATGGTTATTGAATGGCCAAAATCCTGGGACCACCTCACCATTGCCACTGTTACCTCCTCCTCCTTGATTATCCAGTCAAGGAGGAGTCGATAAGTTTTGGAAAGAGTTTTTCTTTTAGAATTTACAAGATCAGATTCGAATCGGGACATTTCTGTTGAGAACCCCTTTTGTTTGTCAGATTTAAATTTTTCAAATAACTGATGGTATTGGAACCAGTCTGAAATGTGTTCTCTTATTTCCTCAAAGTTTTTTAATTTTGTTTGGTTATCTTCATTTTTTAGAAGTATTTTATATGTTGGCCAGCTTTCCTGAGTATTTTTCCGTTTTACTGCTATGGCTTCTATTGGAGAAGTCTACCACGGGGCTTTAGGCTCCATCAGGTCTTTATATTTTTCCCATACAGCAAAGAGTGACTTTCTTATTATATGGTTGGTAAATTTTTTATGAATTTTTGCTTTTCCATATATCAGGTAGGCGTGCCATCCCCAACGATTCTCAAAACCTTCCAGGTCCAGGAGGTCCGGATCCTGCAACGTGCACCAATCCTTTTAGCCAGGTGAAACAGGCTGCCTCGTAGTAAAGTTTTAGGTCGGGTAGGGAAAAGCCTCCTCTCTCTTTTATGTCTATTAAGATCAGGTGTTTAATCCTAGGTTTCTTCCCTTCCCACAGGAATTTGGAAATTTCTCTTTGCCATATCTTGAGACAACCTGTCAAGTAAGGTAGTGTCCCATTCTTCCGCTGTCCAGTTAATATGGGTTTAATCTTTTCAACCTTTGCTTGAGAGATAACAAAGGCTTTTTCCTTAGAATTCTAACATTTAGACCAGTCCTTGCACTCAACTTCCCATTACATTGTGCCATGTCATCTTGTATACACCCAGAT
This sequence comes from Podarcis vaucheri, assembly GCF_965113315.1. Classification (NCBI taxonomy): domain Eukaryota; kingdom Metazoa; phylum Chordata; class Lepidosauria; order Squamata; family Lacertidae; genus Podarcis; species Podarcis vaucheri. Next base: position 4,943,910 of record NC_138762.1, on the reverse strand, counting down.
GATTTTCTTCTGTCATGTAGGCACAGTCTCTCCACTCGTCCATCATCACTTGCCTTTGTACACATTTCCTGCCTTAACAAGTTTTGTAGTGACTGAGTCTCCTTATACCTCTTCAAAAATATAGAAAGGCCAACTTTGGTTAAGTTTTCCCCAATCTCTCTTCTAATTTCTCCATAACTGTAGCCTTCTTCACTTAATAGTACACTCTTACTCACTTTCTGGGGACCACTCAACTCTTTGTGCCATTTCTATAATTTTATTATGTTTTGCACCCTCACTAAATGAAAGAACACACAAAACCAACCAACTTGATAGCAATCACATAACACACTGACAAAAGTCAAACTAAGCAAGTTGTGCTTTCTTTTTCTGGTTATTTGGCTATACTTTTGATAGAATACGGGTAATTGAACAAACTTTCTTGGATTGCAATCTCAATAGCATTCTTGATCGAATTATCTTTCCACTGATATATAATTTTATGACATTACTTGTGGGAAAATGATTGCTTGTACATAAGAGCATGAGCAGAGTTCTTATTATTGCAGAGTGATTTTGCAGCACGAGATATTGTTAAGAGCATGATGAGCACGTGAACACCTCATGCTAGACTAAATGATTGGCTCACGTAGCATAACACTCTCTTTGTTTGTGGGCAAGGGCAAGGTTGCATTCCTTTTGATTGTTACTTTTGAGTACCAGACAGAACAAGCTCTGTGCTGGAGGAGAGAGGATGTATTATTTTCACTGGACACAATAAACATTACGGCAAAAGCCAAAGCTTTTTCTTCAAGTCATCTTGGTGTGAGACTGATTTTCTTACTGATGTCGAGCTGGTTCTCGACATTTGGTGCCCCGTGTGACTACCATCGGACTTCACGTTGTTTCTCATCGTTCAGCGCTCACCACGTGTCTTTCATCCGCTTCGGATCCCGGTGAGTGCTCCCTTTCCTTCTGGCATTGTGGGGCAGTCTCTTTCGGACCGCGTGCGTGTGATTTATCTCGGACTTCATGCTGTTTTACAACGTTCAGCTCTCACCTCACCCGGCAAGGGCTGCAGACGCGTCGTTCATCCACGTAGTGGATCCCTGGTGAGTGCTCCCATGTGTGTGTGATTCTGGACTACGTTATGGACTTATCAGCACTTACATCGCCCGGACAGGGTTAAGGCGCCTACTCATCCCATGTGGATCCCTCTGGTAAGTGCTCCCTGCTCTTTTTGCTACTCTTGCGATCATGGGGACGTCTCTATCAGCACCACAGGAAAAGTTTTCTGAAGACCTTAAATCTCTTTTGGCCAGCAACAGCCTTCTCGTCTCAGATGCTGACCTTCAGTCTCAACAGCAAAGTTTGACTCCAGCCAATCTCCTTTTGGCTGCTGCATCTGTTCCTTTGCCTGCCGACTTTCCCTTGCTATATTGCCGCTTTCCCTTGCTATATTGCCGCCTTCTGCTGTATATGCACCACCAAAGGCTCCTGTCCTCCCTCCCCTGCATTCTCCGCATTCTTCGCTTCCTGCACCTCCCGTTACTACTCCTCTCCAAGAAGAGACTCTTTGTATTGCTGCTCCGTTGTTGCCTTTTGATTCTGATACTCCAAATCTCTTTCCTGTGATTGCTCCTGCACCCCCAGCCCCCGTCATGCTGACCCAAACTGATGTTCTCAATGGGCTGACGGGAGGAGGCAATTTTCTTACCATTGCCCAACAGCTAACTCTTGATCCTCAGTATTGGGAGGCCACTACAACTGCTGCCCAAGAGGCTTTGGCCTCAGTCCCTGATGACAAGAATGAGCGCAATGGCCGATGGGGGAGCGTCAGACAGGGCCCTGCAAAGCCCTATGGACAATTTGTTGATCGCTTGTATAATACCTTCAAGCGGCAAGTTCAGGACCTGGCAGCACAAGAACTGACTGTACGCCAGCTTGCGTTTGCTAATGCAAATGAGGACTGTAAGCAAGCCCTGCGCCTTTTGATGACAACGCCAAATATAGCCATTGCTGCTATCCTTACAGCCTGCCAGTCAGTGGGCACTGAGACGCACAAAGCTCATCTTTTAGCCATGGCTTGGTTCTCCTCCGTGTCCCAAAATCCTGCAAAGGATAAAACCTGTTGGCTTGACAGTGGCTAAGGAAAAAAATCCAGCGGACTTTACCCATTACGTATCTGGGACACAAGCTGACAGCATCTGCAGCCATTCCAGTTACGCCTCAACTACAGTTTCCTGGTTATCTTAGATTGGTGGCTTTACAACAAATTCTTGGACAGCTGAATCGGATAAAGAGTTATTTGGACCTGCCCACCTCCACTTTGTCTTCACTATTTTCTGCCCTTAAAGGACATAAGGATCCAGCAGACAAGATCACAGTCACCTCTGCAATGGAAGAGGCTCTAACCACTGTGAACAACCATCTCCGCAGATGTATGGTGGACAGGATTCCTTCTCTTTCCATGGCACAATTATCACTTGCAGTATTTGCCACCCCGCTCCTTCCAACAGCTATATTGTACACCACAGGCCAGAAGCCTGGGACTGTGTCTATTGTGGAGTGGCTTCACCTGCCTCATACTCCTCCGTGGAACGTGTATGCTACACCCAACAGCGTCATGGACCTTGTTGCTAAGGGCCGACATCGAGCCCTTGCCCTCTCTGGAATGGACTTACAGTCAATGTACCTGCCCTTCTCCCAGGAAGAATTTCAGCATCTGATGATGACAGCCGTTTCTACTCAAATAGCTTTTGCTGATTTCTTGGGAAATATCATTCACAATCCTCCTAGAGACCCTCGTTTGTCTTTTCTTACAGGGCTACGTTATGTCTTGCGAACTGCTTTGTCCCTCCTACCCTTACCCTCCGCCCTTACTGTGTTCACTGATGGTAACAAATCCAGAGGGGTGGTGGTATGGGAAGAGGAGGGGGAATGGAAAAGTTTGTATACTACTGAGCAGTCCTCAGCACAACGTGCTGAATTGGCAGCTGTAATTTTGGCATTTCAGCAGTTTGCTAATATCCCTTTCAATCTCACTGTGGATTCTCAGTATGTATATAATCTTTTGAATGTCTTACCATTGTCTTATATCACTCCTGCTATTGATCAAAATTTGTTTACATTGTTTTCCACTTTGCAGAACTTGGTACAAGCTAGAACTTGTCAGTTTTATGTTGCCCATCTCAGATCTCACACTGGCCACCCAGGGTATTTGGCAGAAGGTAATGCCCGGGCAGACCATGCTTTGAAGAATGGTATTTTTTCATTGTTTTCAGACCCATTTGAAAGTCATTCTGTATTTCATCAAAATGCTAAAGTTCTGGCTAAATCTTTTTCGTTGCCCATTTCTCAAGCTTGAGAAGTGCACGGTATGCGCTAAATCTCCCACAGTCATTCCTTTTGATGCAGTCTGTGTCTGCAGAAATGGTTGTGTGACTTCTTCTGGATTGTGGTTTTTACATGCCAATAATCGAGCCACGAAATATCACACAGGTTGCTCGGAAACAGCCATTGGAATAATTTACCATTCTCATCCTTATTGGCATCACTTGGATTTTACCCCCCAGATATATATATATTTTTTCTCCTCCCTCAGGAGTCCTGCCTTATGATGTGTTCCCCTGAGCATGTACAGAGGGCTGTCTTGGAACTATTGTGGACTCTTGGCAAGGGAGGGGGTGAGGGGATTTCAGTGTGTTCCAGTTGTTTCATTTTTGTGCTTTGGCATGGTTCCCGGACAGAAAGCAAGTTGCAATATGGTTCTTTAACAAGGCTTGCAAAGACAATGGGCTCTGTTCTCGACCTTGTTGCAATCTTTTTAGTTACAGCAAGCGGAATATGCTTGGCTAGTGCTTTTTAGCTGCTGAGAAAAATGATTTTAAAAAGCTTCTCAAAGCTTTGAACCTTTTTTTTGGTGGTGGTATTCTAGCATTCCAGTAAATGCTTCATATAAGATTAGCAATAATATGAAGGATAATCGTATAAGTTCACCCCCAGTTTTTTTTATCGCTTGTAAAAATAGTGCCTTATTGTTTTCGTTTTAATCATAATAGCAAAAAAAAAAAAAATTTTAGGTCATTATCCATATTGTAATTGGACCTATGAGTATGTTAATGGATCTTCTTGTTTTCTTAATGTTACCACTATGAGTGATAGGCCAAAAGTTTTAGTTAATAATGTCACAACCTACATGACTTATGAACAACAAGCTGCGTGTAGAGATTTTTATGTTTGGTTCAACTGGATGAGAAAAAGCAGTAAATCTACATGTTTGCTTCCATCTGATTTATGATTATTTTGTGGCACAAAAGCCTACAAAAAATCCCCTTTGCCTTTTCTGGAACCTACACTCTAGGAATAGTGATACCCCTGATATACAAGATAGATAAGCTCCCAGAGGTTCGTTTGCGTAACAGAAGGGAAGTATAATCACCTATTTCTCATTATACAGGAACAGCCATCTCTAGATCCCTTTTTCCCTCTTTAAGTGTAGGGATGAATTACCGTGATTTGCATAGATTGGCAAATTCAACCGAAGCCTTGTTTAATTCTACTATCTTGGCTTTAAAAATGATTAACACAGAAATGTCAGAAATAAGAGAAGTTGTTTTATAAACTTTTTATGCTTTAAATGTAATCTTTGCCTCTAAAGGTGGAATTTATGCCTTAATTCATTCTCATTGTTGTATGTATATAACTGATCAATCGACCAATATCTCCGCTACTATTATATGGAACAAATGATAGCCCATAATCCTTTGAATCCACCTGAAGGTTTTGATCCATGGGATTGCTTATTTTCTTGGTTACCTAATGGAGTATGGTTAAGAAAAATATTATTGATTGTAATTGCATGTATTGTTGGTTTTATTTACAAGGGGAATTTATGTTGCAAAATATAAACGCTTGGGTAATGGGAATGCGATTCTGATTAAGCGTCCCTCTTATAATATAAACAAGAAAAGAGGGCATGTGGGGAAATGATTGCTTGTACATAAGAGCATGAGCAGAGTTCTTATTATTGCAGAGTGATTTTGCAGCCCGAGATATTGTTAAGAGCATGATGAGCACGTGAACACCTCATGCTAGACTAAATGATTGGCTCACGTAGCATAACACTCTCTTTGTTTGTGGGCAAGGGCAAGGTTGCATTCCTTTTGATTGTTACTTTTGAGTACCAGACAGAACAAGCTCTGTGCTGGAGGAGAGAGGATGTATTATTTTCACTGGACACAATAAACATTACGGCAAAAGCCAAAGCTTTTTCTTCAAGTCATCTTGGTGTGAGACTGATTTTCTTACTGATGTCGAGCTGGTTCTCGACAATTACTCCAAATGAAGTGGTGCTATGAGCCAGCAAACCTCTGAAATACACTTTTTTCCAAAGGTCTTCCACAATTTTGACCACTACTGTATATCAAACAAAGCAACATTCAACAGCTCATCAGAATCTCATAATAAATATGTTGGTTAATGACAAAAAATACAGGTAATGAACACACACCCAACTCCCTTCAATTTGTTTCCATTTGTTCCTGAGGCTCTAATCCCTTTTTGTCTCCATTGCAGATTGTGATGAATTGGAAATTGAGAGCAAAGGTGACAACGAAAAATTCCCCAGAGAGGAGAAGCCACACAAAAATTTGGAGTGTGGAGAAAGCTGCAGTCAGAGCTCCCATTCCACTTCCCATCAACAAAATGTCATTGGAAAGAAACTCTATCAGTGCATGGAATGTGGAAAGAGCTTGGGTCAGAGCTCCCATCTCATTTCCCATCAAAGAATTCATACAGGGGAGAAACCCTATCAGTGCGTAGAATGTGGAAAGAGCTTCACTTGTAGCTCCTCTCTCACTTGTCATCAAAGAATTCATACAGGGGAGAAACCCTATCAGTGTGTGGAATGTGGAAAGAGCTTCACTCATAGCTCCCATCTCACTTCCCATCAAATCATACAGGGGAGAAACCCTATCAGTGCGTAGAATGTGGAAAGAGCTTCACTTGTAGCTCCTCTCTCACTTATCATCAAAGAATTCATACAGGGGAGAAACCCTATCAGTGTGTGGAATGTGGAAAGAGCTTCACTGATAGCTCCTCTCTCACTTATCATCAAAGAAGTCATACAGGGGAGAAACCCTATCAATGTGTGGAATATGGAAAGAGCTTCACTCATAGCTCCCATCTCACTTCCCATCAAAGAATTCATACAGGGGAGAAACCCTATCAGTGCATGGAATGTGGAAAGAGCTTCACATTTAGCTTCTCTCTCACTTCCCATCAAAGAATTCATACAGGGGAGAAACCCTATCAGTGTGTGGAATGTGGAAAGAGTTTCAGGAAGAGGTCCGATCTCACTGACCATCACAGAATTCATACAGGGGAGAAACCCTATCAGTGTGTGGAATGTGGAAAGAGCTTCAGTCAGAGCTCCCATCTCACTGACCATCACAGAATTCATACAGGGGAGAAACCCTATCAGTGTGTGGAATGTGGAAAAAGCTTCAGTCAGAGCTCCCATCTCACTGACCATCACAGAATTCATACAGGGGAGAAACCCTATCAGTGCGTAGAATGTGGAAAGAGCTTCACTTGTAGCTCCTCTCTCACTTATCATCAAAGAATTCATACAGGGGAGAAACCCTATCAGTGTGTGGAATGTGGAAAGAGCTTCACTGATAGCTCCTCTCTCACTTATCATCAAAGAAGTCATACAGGGGAGAAACCCTATCAATGTGTGGAATATGGAAAGAGCTTCACTCATAGCTCCCATCTCACTTCCCATCAAAGAATTCATACAGGGGAGAAACCCTATCAGTGCATGGAATGTGGAAAGAGCTTCACATTTAGCTTCTCTCTCACTTCCCATCAAAGAATTCATACAGGGGAGAAACCCTATCAGTGTGTGGAATGTGGAAAGAGTTTCAGGAAGAGGTCCGATCTCACTGACCATCACAGAATTCATACAGGGGAGAAACCCTATCAGTGTGTGGAATGTGGAAAGAGCTTCAGTCAGAGCTCCCATCTCACTGACCATCACAGAATTCATACAGGGGAGAAACCCTATCAGTGTGTAGAATGTGGAAAGAGCTTCACATGTAGCTCCCATCTCACTTCCCATCAAAGAATTCATACAGGGGAGAAGCCCTATCAGTGTGTGGAATGTGGAAAGAGCTTTACTCACAGCCACCATCTCACTTCCCATCAAAGAATTCATACAGGGGAGAAACCCTATCAGTGCGTAGAATGTGGAAAGAGCTTCACTCATAGCTCCAATTTCACTAAGCATCAGAGACATCATACAGGGGAGAAACCCTATCAGTGAATGGAATGTGGAAAGAGCTTCACTGTTAGCTCTAAACTCACTTCCCACCAAAGAATCCATACAAAGGTCGGAAAAACCATTATATAGCTTTAGGAGCCAGGCAAATCTACACCTTTTTAACCAGACCTTTTTCTTATTGACATCTAATGCTATTTTAACATGTGATGTTTTGTGTTTTTATGTTGTGTTTTTATGTTCTAAGCATTCTGAGACATGTGGGTGTAGGGAATACAGCCACTCTTAAATTCCTAGGGGTCTTTGCCCCCCCCTCCCATAAAATATTTAAAGATGCCACCCCCAGGTTTTCTTTGTGTTTTTTTTCAAATGCAACCTTTTATTCTTCTGCTACTTGCCATACAATTTCGCTTTCAATTTGCCCTTTTAAGAATTTTTTTAAAACTGCACAAAGGTCATGAGGAAAACAAAATACAAGAAGATACAAACATGGACAGGTCCCATCTTTGCGGGCAAAATGGAAAAGTTGCTTTAAAGGAGGCCTTTCCAAACTTGGGTCCCCAGCAGCTCCCGGACTACAGTTCCCATCGTCTCTCCCCATTGGTCCTGCTAACTAGAGATGATGGGAGTTGTAGTCCAAAAACAGCTGGAGACCCAAATTTGCTTTAAAGGGAAAGTAGCCTGGCCCTGTGATTCCCTCTGCTGGCCAAAAGCACTGCCCCAGAATCTGAACCACCCCCACTACTCCTAATCGGAATTTATAGAGCACAAAACTGAAGTTTGATCGGCACTTCAACCTCTAGGGAGCTTCTAGGTGCTTTCTGCACCACCTAGAGTACCCACAGAATTGTGGCTTCTACTGGCAACACACACAGGAGAACAAATGAAAGACAAACACAAGAGGCAGGAAAAACCTGGAAAGGGCCATACCAAATGGACATCTGTTGTGAAGAGGTCACTTTCCCCACTGCTGAACAATGCCACAGGTAGAGGAGATGGAATGCTAAAAGTGTTCTCCGGGTCAAGGGGAGCTGCTTGGAAATTGAACTACGGGCTCAAAATACTATTTTTTTAAAAAGTCGCTGCCATTATAGACATTGCCATTCAAATGGTGTGCATGCATCATGTGATTGATAGTGCAAGGCGGGACTTACCTGGCCCCCACCAATATTTTATTCAAGTCGGCACCACTGGGTCGGGTGGTTTACAGATTAAATAAATATATAAATCGCCTCCCTTTGCAAATATTCCAGCTTGTCTATATCCTCATTTATTCTTCTTTAAAATGTATTTGCCCTTCATCTGAAGATTTTACATTATAAGCATACAGGATGAAAGCATGGCTTTCTCAAAAACAAGACAAGCCAGAGAAATCTCTTCTTTTCTTTTTTTGGATGGAGTTACAAACTTTGTTGATCAGGGGCCTGCTGTGGAAATAGTGCATCTCGATTTCAGTAAGGCTTTTGACAAAGTCCTCTGTGATATTTATGTGAGGAAGCTGGTAAAATGTGGGCTGAATGAGGTATATGTCTTAGGACATCAAACTGGGAAAGAGGATTTTAAACTGACTGAAGAGGTTTTATGTACAGTCAGAAATAAACAAGATGTAAAAAGCCTTTCTGACTATCTTCTTTCTCCTGCTGGTATGCAAAGGGGGTGTGCATTTTCCATTCTGGGGGATGTCGCCTATCAAGATCTCCCTGGACTGTCCGGGATGTCAGCCAGAGAGGATCACAGGTAAACAAGTCCCGGGAGCAGGGAGAGAGGCCAGCCTTACCCGAGGGGGCAAGTTTTCCAACAGAAACATCATACATACATCACAGAAAAGGCGGTCTACAACAAAATCTGAGTGTTGTTTTTACCTTGTCTGCCAGGTTACCTGTTAATGGCCACTTGACTAGATTACCTGGGAAGGCTGGCTATTCTTTTGTAATGATAATACTTCATTCTGAGCCAGGTCACAGGCTCACCCTATTCACACCTTAAATGTGCCCTTAAGGCAGGATTTGTAAGGAGAGAAACAATGGGAAGCTTTCTGCATTTCCTTCAACCTTGTAGAGAAATATTTGAGGTGACTGAAAGAGTCAAAACGGCTTTAGGACTTTTCCTGTGGGTTTTGGACATGTGGTTTATATATTTATATATGTGTTTGCTTGGTACATTTAGATCTCTCTCTCTCTCTCTCTCTCTCTCACACACACACACACACACACACCTAAAAAATTCTTATAACAATTCCCCCCTTTGGGGATATAATTTTTTTCTAAATAATTGCTGCCTCACAAATAATAACCTGGTATGTTGTAAATGGATGACTTCATGTAAATCTTAAGAGACTTGCATGTCAGGCCTCTTAAAGCTGTTTGCAGATGTAGCAGTGCACATAGCTGGACCTTGTACGCATCCTTGGCCTGGCACAGTTGCTCCTGTGATGGCCTGGGAATCAATTGCCTCCACCTGTACCGGTTCTGGAGTGGCACCTGTTTTTGTCCTGGAGTGGCACCTGATGATGGGTGGTGAAGGCAGAGTCCATATAGGAGAGGGTTGCCCCCAAATCTACCAGAGCATGGGTGGGAATCCAGGGCCCGCCAGGGGGTATAGATGCACCAGGACCATGAGGTGTTGCAATTCCACTGGTGCGGGCCCATCATGTGCTGTTTGGGACCCCAGGTAGCAGGGCCTTCAGCTACCGGGGTTGGTGGTTTCCTGGCAGTCGGCACCTTCTCGGGACAGGATTGGGCGTAGTGTCTGCTTCCGCCGCAGTAGAGACACAGGTTGCCCTCCCGACGCCGCGTCTTCTCCGCGGGGGAGAGGCGAGGCCGTGCTGCCTCGAGCTGCATAGGCTCCTCCGGCAACTCGGTTATGGTCGTGGACCTGCTGGTAAAGACTGGAGCCAGAAGCCGGGACTGCTGGTGGTCCCGGGCCTGACAACGGTCCTTCAACCGATCATCTATCTGCAGGCTCCGCTGAATGAGGGCGTCCAGTGAGGTGGGGCGATCCATCGTGGCCAGCTGGTCCAGTATCTCATCCGAAAGCCCCTCAAGATACTGGTCCCGCAGTGCAGAGTCATTCCAGGACAAGTCCTGCACCAACAGCCGAAATTCTGTGGTGTAGGTGGCGGCTGTGGACTTGTCCTGTCTCAACCGACGAATTGCCCGATTGGCTTGGTTCCCCTTCATAGGGTTGCCAAACGCAGTCTCCAAGTGGTTACATAGTCTGTCAGCAAAGGAGAGTCTTGCCAGAGCAATGGCAAAGCCCACTTGGCTGCCTGGTCCTTCAGCAAGCTGATCAAGAAGTGCACCTTGGTCCATTCGTCAGGAAAATTATGGGCTCGGCCCTGAATATACAGCTTGGCCTTGGCGAGGAACATGGGAAAGCTGGCTGGGGACCCATCAAATTTCTCTGGCAGGGCCACTGGGTACTTGCCAGAAACTGGGACGTCAGGCCCAGGAGCCAGTAAGGCATCCAACTGCTGCTGAAGCGCCGTAACCGCATTGCTTAGCTGCTGCACGGTGTGAGTCAAGGCCTGGTTCACCTGGGCCAATGCCACCAACGCAGCTGCCTGGTCGGCCATGGCTTCTGGCTCTTCCCAAACGCACCCCAACGAAGGGGAAGTGCGGGTGTGGCGGGAGCAAACTGTGCTGGTCCCGGGGGGGTTGTTACTGTGAGGCGTGGTCAGAGTCCGGTCCTGGGTCGAGGGTCTGGAGACTGTCCACCAAAGGCGAAGCGAGGTCCAAAGCAAGAAGCCGGGCGTGGTCGGGAACTCTGGAAGAACAGGTCTGGGTGTTGGCAGAAACAGGTTTCCAACTACGTTAGAACAACCTGAGACTGGGCTGACTGGCCTTTATCTCCACATTCCATACACTCTTTCCACATTCCATACACTGATAGGGTTTCTCCCCTGTATGAATTCTTTGATGGGAAGTGAGATGGGCACTGTTCCTGAAGCTCTTTCCGCATTCCATACACTGATAGGGTTTCTCCCCTGTATGAATTCTTTGATGGGAAGTGAGATGGGAGCTCTTCATGAAGCTCTTTCCACATTCCACACACTGATAGGGTTTCCCCCCTGTATGAATTGTGTGATTGGAAGTGAGAGAGGAGCTTTTCCTGAAGCTCTTACCACAGTGAGAAGTGTGTGAAGCTCTTTCCACATTCCACACACTGATAGGGTTTCTCACCTGTATGAATTCTTTGATGGGAAGTGAGATGGGAGCTGTGACTGAAGCTCTTTCCACATTCCACACACTGATACGGTTTCTCCCCTGTATGAATTCTTTGATGGGAAGTGAGAGAGGAGCTTTTCCTGAAGCTCTTACCACATTCCACACACTGATATGGTTTCTCCCCTGTATGAATTCTTTGATGGGAAGTGAAAGAGGAGCTATCAGTGAAGCTCTTTCCACATTCCATGCACTGATACTTTCTTTCCAATGAGATTTTGTTGATGGGAAGTGGAATTGGAGCTCTGACTACAGCTTTCTCCACACTCCAAATTTTTGTGTGGCTTCTCCTCTCTGGGGATTTTGTCGTGGTCACCTTTGTTCTCGATTTCCGTTTCATCACAATCTGCATTTGAGACAAAAAGGGATTAGAGCCTCAGGAACAAATGGAGAAGAACTGAAGGGAGTTGGGTGTGTGTTCATTACCTGTATTGTTTGTCATTAACCAACATATTTATTATGAGATTCTGATGTGTTGTTGAATGTTGCTTTGTTTGATATAAAGTTGTGGTCAAAATTGTGGAAGACTTTTGGAAAAAAGTGTAGTTCTTCTTTTGGAGTAATATTATAAATTTATATATCAATGGAAAGATAATTTGATCAAGAATGCAATCAACAATGCAATCAAACAAAGTTTGTTCATATTCTATCAAACCTTATAGCCAAATAACCAGAAAAAAGAAGCACAACTTGCTTAGGTTGACTTTTGTCAGTGTCTTATGTGATTGCTATCAAGTTGGTCATTTAGTGAGGTTGAAAAACATAATCAAATTAAAGAAATGGCAGAAAGAGTTGACTGGTCACCCAGAAAGTGATGTAAAATTGTACTATGAAGTGAACAAGGCTACAGTTATGAAGAAATTAGATGAAAAATTGGGAAAAACTAAACCAAAGCTGGCGATTGAAGAATGGAGAGACTGTCCCTACATGACAGAAGAAAATCATCTGGGTGTATACAAGACGATATGGTGCAATGTAATGGGAAGTTGAGTGCAAGTCTGGTCTAAATGTTAGCAATAGTGATGGTGAAGAGGGTCTTCTTCGCCGCCTCCATTGCATCTGCAGAAAACAGCAGCAGGAGACTTTTTCAGGTGGTTTGCAATCTATCGGAATCACCTGTACAACCGGGGAGCAGACCCCACCTGGTAGGGACCCCAAGATCTCCTGCAATGCTTTTGCAAAGTTTTTTGCAGATAAAGTTGCTCAGATTCAGAAGGAGGTAGACTCCACCATGGGAGCAGGGCCAGGGCGGGAGGTGCTAGAGTTCTGTCTGGTCCTGTTACATGGGATCAATTCCAATCTGTTACCTCCGAGGATGTGGACAGGCTGCTTGGACAGGTGAAACCGACCACCTGTCTCCTTGATCCTTGCCCATCCTGGCTTATAAAAGCTAGTCGGGAAGGGCTGGGCGATGGGCTCTGCGGGGTGGAAAATGCTTCCCTCTGTGAGGGAGCCTTCCCAGACCTGCTAAAAGAGGCGGTCATTAAACCGCTTCTTAAAAAAACATTTTTAGACCCGGCCAATTTGGCCAACTATCGCCCAGTCTCAATTCTACCATTCTTGGGCAAGGTGATTGAGCGAGTGGTTGCTGTACAACTCCAGGCATGCCTGGAGGAAGCAGACCATTTGGATCCCTTCTAATCGGGATTCAGGCCTCACCATGGGACTGAAACTGCCTTGGTCGTGCTGGTTGATGATCTCCGGCGGGCTAGGGACAAAGGTGAGAGCTGTTTCCTAGTTCTGCTGGAGCTCTCAGCGGCCTTTGACACCATCGACCATAACATCCTTCTGGACCGTCTAGAGGGGCTGGGAGCTGGGGGCACTGTCATACAGTGGTTCCGCTCCTTCCTCCTGGGCCGTGTCCAAAACGTGGTGGTGGGGGATGAGTGTTCAGACCCCTGGGCTCTCACTTGTGGGGTGCCTCAGGGTTCTGTCCTCTCCCCCATGCTTTTTAATATCTATATGAAGCCGCTGGGAGAGATCATCAGGGGGTTTGGACTGGGTGTTCATCAGTATGCAGATGACACCCAGCTCTACCTCTCCTTTAAATCAGAACCAGTGAAGGCGGTGAAGGTCCTGTGTGAGTGCCTGGAGGCGGTTGGAGGATGGATGGCGGCTAACAGATTGAGGTTGAATCCTGACAAGACAGAAGTACTGTTTCTGGGGGACAGGAGGTAGGCAGGTTTGGGGGATTCCCTGGTCTTGAATGGGGTAACTGTGCCCCTGAAGGACCAGGTGCGCAGCCTGGGAGTCATTTTGGACTCACAGCTGTCCATGGAGGTGCAGGTTAACTCTGTGTCCAGGGCAGCTGTCTACCAGCTCCACCTGGTACGCATGCTAAGACCCTACCTGCCCGTGAACTGTCTCGCCAGAGTGGTGCATGGTCTAGTTATCTCACACTTGGACTACTGCTCTGTGCTCTATGTGGGGCTACCTTTGAAGGTGACCCAGAAACTGCAATTAATCCAGAATGCGGCAGCTAGACTGGTGACTGGGAGTGGCCGCCGGGACCACATAACACCGGTTCTGAGAGATCTGCATTGGCTCCCAGTACGTTTCCGAGCCCAATTCAAAGTGTTGGTGCTGACCTTTAAAGCCCTAAACGGCCTCGGTCTAGTATACCTGAAAGAGCGTCTCCACCCCCATCGTTCAGCCCGGACACTGAGATCCAGCGCCGAGGGCCTTCTGGCGGTTCCCTCATTGCGAGAAGTGACGCTACAGGGAACCAAACAGAGGGCCTTCTTGGTAGAGGCGCCCGCCCTGTGGAACGCCCTCCCACCAGATGTCAAAGAGAAAAACAATTACCTGACATTCAGAAGACATCTGAAGGCAGCCCTGTTTAGGGAAGTTCTTAATATTTAATGCTGTACTGTTTTTAACACTTGATTGGGAGCCGGCCAGAGTGGCTGGGGAAACTCAGCCAGATGGGCGGGGTATAAATAAATTATTATTATTATTATTATTATTATTATTATTATTATTATTATTATCATCACCACTGCTACTTCTACCTGAAATTCAATAAGTCTAGCTCTTCTCTGAGATGAATTTTGTTTGGCCCAGTCATGGCATCCCCTCCATCTCCAATGTCAGTCGTCTCTTTGGTCAACCCAAGACTGACAGGAGCAAAAACAAAAACAGAAAACCTGAAGCTACTTATCTTTCCTAACAATTCTGAACCTGACATTGAAGATGGCCTGGACAGTTGAGAGCAGCCCAATCGTGGTAGAAAAAGGAATAATTTGAGGAAGATTGTTCAAAGAAAAAACTGTAAGTTAATTCTTACTGTGGGGGTGTTAGGTTCCCAGGAGTTATAGGGGGTTCTGTTGAGCTCTGTGAAAATATATGAGGTTGGTCCATAGACGTATTTTTTGACTTTCCAGGCAGATATGACGATCCCACAGGGAGCCTTACCAAGAGAGGCCACGATCCCACGATTCTTCTCCATGATGTCCTTATACAGAGCTCTCTGGTCAGGATCCAGCAACGCCCACTCCTCGTCCGTGAAACGAACAGCGACATATTCAAAGCACACTGGACCCTAAAAGAAAAAGGGAAATGTCCTCCTCTGAGACAGCAGAAATATGATCTGCTCCACAATGCTCTGTTGTTTCCTTCCTGTTAATTGCAGTGTTGTTTCAATAGGATTGCTTTGCTGCACATTTTAATTAGGGGTGCTTATTTTATTCTGTGTTTTAATTATGGGTATTTGTCTGTGTGCAAATAGGTGGTACTCCACTTTTTGTTTTTCAAGTCATTCTGCCTACCCAAACATTCTAGTTTCCTCAATGGACGGATTCACTTTCTCCTCTCCTCGTGAGCTGTTCTGGGAAGGTTCCCTCCCAATGCCTAGAGCCAAATTCAAGGGGTTCAGGTGGGCATGGAGAGGGGGAAGGGGAGGAATGGGGCGCAGGCCCCATTTTTCATCTGATGGGGCTGGTTAGGTGAATCCAGGCCACTATTTGTTCTCGTTTGTCCACTGCTTAGAAAACAATTTTAGCATTCAGTGATTAATTAAAATAAGCCTATTTTTGTTTCCTGGCTCTGAGAGAGAAGCAGGGAGGGTGGCTTCTGGCAAAAGGAGAGGGAGCGACCGGTGGCTCCTCCTTCTCCTGACTCACCTCAGCCTCTCGACCTCCCTCCTCACACTCACTTCCTTCCTCTTCTGCCTCTGATTCTGCACTGCATTCTGCCACAGAGTCTCCCAGCTCACTAAGCCCTGTTTCCCCTTCAGCTTCTGACACCTCCTCTTCCCAGGCTTCTCCCTCTTCTTCCTCTGACCGCTCATCCTTCTTCTACCTCCACTCCTTCGGCTCTGAGCCATCTTCCCTTCCTGGTTCCCCGGCTGCTTCCTCCCACCACTCCTCTGTGCCCAACCAGTCCATGACATTGCTCCATCCCTCAGCATCTGTCCCCACAAGGCATCTTCCCCTGACCTGATCTGGTTCCACAGCTGCTGCTTCCCTTCTGCCCCCATGAAAACGTGGATCAGGAGGTCTTGCCGGCATCCTACTGCCACCTGCAAGAGAAAAAAGGTAAGCAGGACGCCAGGATTGTCTGCTTCTCTCACAGGTGAAACAGGGCATCTCTAACTACAGATGGGCCTTTGAGAAAGACTTACCTACTGAGAGTATTTGGATGTTTGTGCCCATTTCATATGTTTGTTTGTGCAGGGATACATCTCCCCTCCTCTGGACCCTTGTTCCCAACTGTCTCCCCCCAAAACAAGATGAAAAGAACCCTCAGATGAGTTGGAAAACCAACAGAATGAGACCAGTGGAGAAAAACCACCTTCCTCCTTACCCAGTGGCCTCTCTCTGGTGTCCAACGGAGGCCTCTCTGTCTCACAGGAATCCAGGTCCATTACTGCAAAGAGTTCCTTTCCCTGGTGTTACGGAAGGGGGGGGCATGTCTTCTTCACTACAATATATTTGCTCAATTTCTCTAGGACTCCATCACCCCTCCCCTGTCCTCCATAATCTCTCAAGTAATCCAGTCAAAATCACTCTGCCAAACCCTTCCTCCAGGCGATGCCAGGTGACAGACTATGCAAACATGGACCATTGCCTTCTCAGGATGTGCTTATCTGCGCATATCTCCAGCTCTCTGCATATTCACCCCTCCCTCCTCCATATGTTAATCTGTGTAACCCAACCTCTTCTTAATGTATTCATGATGTAACTGGGATGTATTTTGCACTGTATTCTGGGATATGGAGGGAAATTTCAAAAGTTCATGTCACCCCTTTCTCACTGTTCAATCTCGCCTTGAACCTGTTGCGCAATAAACTTGGACCTTCTGCAGTTGCTCCTGTGTCCGGCTGAGCTCATTTTCTTCCGCAGGGACCCACGGACTTAGTCCGATGAGCTGGGTGGCAGAGTAACCCCGCACCCAGATTTTAGCCGTAACAGTTGGCGCCCAACGTGGGGCTTGCGGTTCTCCCGAGCTGCTGACTGGGGGCCCCGAAATCTTCAGCCGGCTCCAGGCCATTTTGCCTGGGAAGATCCTTTTGGACCCCCAGCCATCTTCTGGGCGGTAATCGAAAGCCCTAGGAGTTCAGCCGGGGAGCAAAAGAGGGATCCAGCCGGCTTATTCATCGATCCCGGGATCATCATAGAAGACGCGTGAGTATAAGGAAAAAGGAAAATCCAGTGCACTGGTGGGAAGGGGGTGGAAGTCTCCTGGCAACTGAATTCTCTGCCCTCCTCTCTATCGCTCCTTCTTGCCTTTCTCTTGGTCCGGTTAGTGAGAGAGACCGTGGACCGCTGCTCAACCCGAAAGGGGGGTTCTGAGCTCTATCCCTTTTCCTTAAAATCTCCAGCCAGCCGCACCAATTGGGAGCCCGAAAGTAAGACGGAGAGACCCGACTTGAAAGATAGCCGACTCTCTGCAACGGGCATCCCAGTTGAAAGCAAGGGGTTGGAGCTCTCTTTCCGAACTTCCCGAGCGTCCTTGCTAGGGGGCAGGAAGTGGTCTTGCTTTCTATCCCAATCCCAGCCGCACCGGTCGAGCTACATACCACGTGTACTGTAAGCTCGCTTCCGAAAGCAAGGGGGATTTTCGACCCGAAATTCTATCCAGGGACCACCCGATCTGGCACCGCATGGCGCGGGCGTCCAGTAGGGCCCCTTTTCCTGAGATGTGACGATAGGTAGGAGGTTGCCAGGAGGGATAGCCCATGAGGAATTGGGCAGGACCGGCAGAGTGGAAAGAGACCCCAGGTTATAGGAAATAAGGAAATAAGGAAATAAGGAAATAAGGAAATAAGGAAATAGGAAATGGAACGCAAGGAACCGGATAGCTAGAGCTCTCTAAAACCCACTAAGGAAGTTGCCAGGCAACTAGAAGCCCCTTCTCCTCTTTACTATACGTCCCTGTACTAAGCATACCAAACCCCTAGACATACCAATCCTAATCAGCCCCTCTCTTTCCCCCTTCTCTATCCCAGACACCCCCCCAAAAAAAGGAAAAAGCAAAAAAAAAAAAAAGCAACAACAGCAACACATGCATCTATAAAGGGGTACCCAGTCAACCAAGCGTTGTGAGCCCTACCAGTTTGATTAACTGGTGGTGTGTTTGAAGAGGCAAGGAGGCTCATAAAACCATGTGGGACCTTCCTGCTAATTTCACTTAATGAAGCCAAAGGTAGTGGCCCAACTCCTTGCAATAACCAACTAAAGGATGAGAATATATATGTTTACATGTTTACATGTTTACATGTTGTCTGTTATGTGTGTTGTCTGTTCCTTCTGTCTCTGGCAGACTGCCTTTCTTAAGTGTGCATAGTTTAAACTGCAAGCTTGCTTCAAAATTTAAATCTAAGGAAGCCATGCTGGATCTTAGCAGTCCTAAATAAGAGAAGATGAGAATGAAGTGTGCAAATGTTTACCCCATCTCTTGCTTTGCCCCAACTTTTGAGATTGTGAGTCTACAGTCTTATTTTGGAAGGTGCTTTTAACCTAATGTTTCTGCTGCATAAGCCTAGTTGAGCACAACTGCTCTCTCAAGCTAAAATGCAGTGTATGTATTTCATTAAGCGTATGCCTATAAAAGTATGGTGTTCATTCTAAGAAAAATATTTGAGTCCAGTTTTAACTTTGATTTGGTTGGACAGAAGAGTTATTGTAAGGCTCCTGATATCAGTCTCTATAAGACTTCATGGCCTCTTTTGTTAGAAAATGCCCCCCCTCCCCCTTGTTTCACTCTGCCTCTTTCAGTTGTTTTCTCCCTTCTGTGCCAGGTAAATTTACTCCCGAGTAAGCTTCCTTTAAAGGAAACTGCAAAGAGGGGAGGGGGCAACACTTGTGTATTCCCTTTAAAAATCAAATCTAGGGCTGCTTTAACTGTGCTTTATAAGAGATCCTCTCCCTATCTTACGAAAACTGTTCACTTCTTCCTTAAATATCATTTCAAACTCACTCAAACTATCTCAAGATCTGCAAAAGGGGTTCTGTGTAAAGTTATGTACTTTTATTTTCCTCTTCCTTAGTACATGATATGACCATAGATGTTTCCTTTCCCAGCTGTAAATCTGTACTTAAATGTGTATGCCTCTCTGGTAGTACAAATCTTGCTATGAACCCTGTATTTTAGGGTTGGACTAGATGACCCCAGGGTCCCTTTCAACTCTCCCAATTTGTAGCTGTGAGGTGATGTGTTGTAATTCAGCCCAGATTTGCTCTTTGTTTTTTAAAGGTATGAGGTGAAGCCATGATGTTTGAAGCAGAACTGGTGATATCAGGCATTTAAGTGATTACAGTGTTTATCTTTTTGTCTATTATTTACAAAAATCAGACTTAAAAGTCTACTCAAAGTTTAAGCACATAAAAATTCATATAATCAAGTAGAATTAGCCTTGACCAATGACTGGCCATTTTTACTCATAAATAAGAGAGCGGTTGATTGTTCCGCGAATGACCAGATAAAATGACCAATAATGATAGCCCTTTCCTGTACATAAAGGAAGGTGAATACTGTACTTGAATTACTGAGTTTCTCTTTTTTGTGTTTTAAAATCTAACTCTACCTTTAAAATCTACCCCTTACCTTTCCCTTCCTTATTCAAATTGAGCCAAAAGATGCAACATTTTCAATGGTATAAAAGGTTTGCTGAGACATGAACTCTGCACATGCACAGAGGCTAGATCAGCTTAAAGAGAGAGAGAGAGAGAGAGAGAGAGAGAGAGAAAGGAGGGGGGAGAGAGAAGGTTTGGAGAGCAGTGTGCTGCAGGGAGAAACCTTTCCAAATTTCCTTATGTAAAACTTGGAACCATTGAGGGAAATCATCCTTAATGTGTTTTGCTCCAGGGGCTACTTAAGACAAGAGTTAAGTACTGGACATGCCAAATTTTTTTCACAGGTAAATATCAAAGCACTCCCACTGTGAGTTCCTCTCTTGAGTAGTTCCCCCCCCCCATGGGATTTAGATTTTATAACAGTTTTTTTTTTTGTGTGTGTGTGTGTATATGCCTATACATTGCCTATACATTTTAGGAACAGCATTTCCTGACAGACCTCTCACATGAAATAATTTTCCTTTTTAACAGAGTGTCCTTTCTTTTCTCCCACAGCACAAATGATAATGAGGGGATGCAAACAGTGATTTAAATACTCTATAAAAAGTAATTGCATTTGTATTTCTTTTCTTCCTTCTTCCCTAAAAGCCAAACAGCAACTTTCTTTCTGTTCTGTGAAACAAGTCTGAATCCCTGCTGTATTAGTGACCTCTATCTCTTTGTGCCTTTGACATTTTTTTAAAGTTACAAATAATCTGTTTTCATTTATTTAATCAGTTTCTCCATGATGTCTATGAAGTTAATCGAAGCACAACCAAACATTGTTTGTGGAATGGTACTTGTTTACCTTTGGCCTGAGCATTTCTTACTAATTCTGTCATTTTGGCTAGTGCAAGGTACCTGCACAACTTTAAATTGCCATTCATTTTTATTGGTATTAACTCATTTCCCAGTATTCCGCTATTAACATTACAGCTGATGTCACATCAAGAAACACTTTTATTTTCATTTGGGATGTTAGAATGCCAAAACAGATTACTTCAGGTTACTTATTAATTGTGTGTCTTAGCATTTATTTATTTTGGTTCCTCATAGCTCATTTTGTGTGTTTGTGTTTTACTTTGGGGGACATGTTCATCACATGTTGAAAGTCAGTCTCATGAAGTTCTTTTATTGGATAGCACATGGTGAATTTTAAGTTTTCCCCATTGTTTTTCCTTTTTTTTTTTCAGTCCAGTAGTAATATGTGTGGTTTTGATAATATCTTTGTACTATTTAATAATAGTTATTTTCTGAATCTGATGTCTTTGTGTCAAGTCCATTTTCATCTAACTGGTAATCTAATTTTTTTGCTTTCTTTTTATTTTTTAACCTTTGTATTTTTTTACAGTTCTCTTTCTATACATGTGGAGTAATTTTTTATTTTATAATATGAAAAGAACAACAACAACAAAAATTAAGTGAAGGAAAGCAAACAAACTTAGCAGATAATAACAGTAATTATATGGAAATGTGATAATGAATAAAATGTTTAATCCACTAAGATTGTTATTATTTGCAGCTTCCCATGGAAACTGGAGGACATCCTTTTTGCCTTTTGCCCCTTTCTTGTCTAACTGTGTTTTTAAGTCGCCCCAAAACCCTGCCCCTTACAGGATATCACTTCTACAGATGTGCAATGATGAAAAGCAGCAACAACCCCTCAACTCAGTCAACCCATCACAAGACCAGCAACAACAGAGTTTTCAAAGTGCCCACAGCTATCTCTTTCAAAGGATATAGACTGCCAGGGGGGCGGGGTGGACCTGACAAAGGGGGGAGGAGTTGAATTGCAAGGACATTTTCCCACTTTTGAACCTTAAGACTGTGCTCCAGGATTGAGAAGATCGCAATTGTCTCAAGATAGGCAACTGATATTTAATTAGTTTTTTTTGTATTATGTGTTATTATGTAAGAATGTTGAAATGTGTCTGACAGTGTGATTTCCACAATGGGGGGCAATTTATTGTGTGTAACTGTTTTTATGTTTAATGTCTTATTGCTTACACACCAATGGAGAATTCTCATGCATTTTATACTTTCTAATAGCTCACACTATTGTGTAGTCCAATGTTTAGATCAATTTATAACCACATTGTTCCACCTGGCACTCTGCCAACTTTCCCTATCCATTTTAATATGTGTTAAACCTCGTTTTGCCAATGACAAACTTCTGGATCCATAAAACACCAGGTACATGAAGGTGGATATGCTTTGGTTTAGCAGGAATGATCCCTTATAGAGTTAAATTGACTTATTTGGACAAAGTGCCCTTTTAAGAATGGTTTTCTTTTAACAGATTGGTTTGAAAAGTTGAGAACCATGGGGCAAGATAAATTCAAATTGGACTCAGTTTGAATTGGGCAAGTGTATCCAGGCTGCAATTAGCTTTTTGGTCCTTTAAGTGCAAGTGAGCAACTTCTCATGAGTCCACGACCACAGCCTATAATAAAATCCCATAGCTAAAGGCCAAGGCGAAGACATCTCCCTCAGAGATGCCCAAACCTGTGCCAGCTATGGTGAATGCCAGGCGACATGGTTAAATGAAAGCCCTGAGGGGATTCAACAGACAGGATGTGTTGCTGTAGCACTATGTCAGTGTGAGACCACAGAAGAGCTACCTTGACACCTGAGAACACAAAAATGGCGGGGGGGAAGCAAACTGCACTTTGCAGTCATTAGTGGACCTTCCTGCCTAAATGTAAAGCATAGATCACTATTGAGAAAATATTTCTTCCAAGGTGCTAGAATACCACAAGTAACTGAGCAACAAAATATTAATTTACGTGATATCCTATGTCTAACTATGTGTACTGTTACACCATTATATTTCTGTGCAAATATCCTTAAAGCAGCATGATATCTAAGTCCCTTTCAGGTTTGCATAAAGCCACACATCCCATTCACCGAGATTTAGGGTGCGGAGAAAAGATTTGCAAGTTCTTACAGAACTTTAATGCAAATCTATCTCCGAATGGGGGACTGTTACGGAAGGGGGGGGGGCATGTCTTCTTCACTACAATATATTTGCTCAATTTCTCTAGGACTCCATCACCCCTCCCCTGTCCTCCATAATCTCTCAAGTAATCCAGTCAAAATCACTCTGCCAAACCCTTCCTCCAGGCAATGCCAGGTGACAGACTATGCAAACATGGACCATTGCCTTCTCAGGATGTGCTTATCTGCGCATATCTCCAGCTCTCTGCATATTCACCCCTCCCTCCTCCATATGTTAATCTGTGTAACCCAGCCTCTTCTTAATGTATTCATGATGTAACTGGGAAATTTCAAAAGTTCATGTCACCCCTTTCTCACTGTTCAATCTCGCCTTGAACCTGCTGCGCAATAAACTTGGACCTTCTGCAGTTGCTCCTGTGTCCGGCTGAGCTCATTTTCTTCCGCAGGGACCCACGGACTTAGTCCGATGAGCTGGGTGGCAGAGTAACCCCGCACCCAGATTTTAGCCGTAACACTGGAAAAGAAACAAGGATTCAAACCAGAGAATGGTGAGAAATACTAGAAAGAGAATAACAAAGACTTGAAGGGTGTTAGATCTCATTCCATGGACCCCTTCTCAGAAAAAGGATGGGCCATCAGCAGACCATTATGGGATGTTCTCTGTCCTGTTTGGAGCCCCTTGGGAGTATCCAGAGGAAAGTCTCTCTCACCTGCTTCCTCTCCTCTGCCTGACTCAGGAGGAAACCTTCGGCCAGGGCCACTGCCTGGGAACTGGTCTCCGCTCCACAGTCCCTCACCCAGCTCTCCATCTCCGGGGGAAGGACAGCCAGGAACTGCTCCAAGATCACCAGGTCCAGTATCTCAGCTTTCGTGTGCCTTTCTGGCTTCAGCCACTGATGGTCAAGGTGGTAGAGTCGGCTGCAAACCTCTCGGGGTCCTTTGGCCTCCTGGCAGCAGAACTGCCTCAACTGCTGGCTCTGCACCTCTGAGCAGAGGGTGTCCACCTCACCATGGATCTTCTGCACTGGGTTTTCCCAGAATTCCCCAGTGCTCCCAGTTTGGATGGCATCACCTCCTCCTGCTACAGGGCCAGCTGAGTCTCGCTCATCCATCTGTGCTCTCAGGAAGCCTCTGAGAGATCAAAAGGAACCCTTTGGTCTTCTGTCAAGTTCTGCCCGTCTTAATGAGAAGCTCTAGCAAATCCTACAAAGCAAATACATTGTTCTGTTACAGAATTTGTAGGACAGGGGCGGGGGGAATGGTTCCCTGAGTCTTGCTGGAAACCAGGGCTGGACTGCACTGGATCCCAGACCATGAGCTATCTTTTTGAAGAGGAGAAGAAATAAGTCTCTAGCCTTCTAGCAATGCAAAATGTGGAGGCAACTGAAGGGATTTCTGCGAGATTAATCAACCTGGTTTCTGCTGCCTTCCAGTCAATGCATGAAGTCAGAAGTGACTGACAAGGGAGTCATTTGTATCTTGTGGGAAATGGATGCTTGGCTCTAGTGGGGGTCCTCACCCTGGTAATCACCCTGGTTTCTGCTGCCTCCCAGTCAATTCATGAAGTCAGAACCGACTGACAAGGAAGTCATTTGTATCTCATGATAAATGGATGTTTGGCTCTAGTGGGGGTAGTCAGGAGTTGCTCCCCCCACCCCACTCCCCTGCTTCTGTCTCTTTTTCTTGCACTTGGACTCTCTGCCGCTCTCAAGATAGACTCCTGGGGTGGGGTCCCTTTTTCTTTGCTCTGAGGGCCAGGTATGTATCTGGAAAACCCCAGAGAGCCAAGTGGACGGGGCCAAATACGTCTCACTTGAAATTCAGGCGGGAAATTTATTATTATTATTCTGTTAGCCAGCTTAACACACACACAGCCATTGATGCCAAGGTCCCTGGAGGCTCAGTGAGTAGCAGCGCCCATTTCCGGCTGGTTTTCCAGCAACAATCCCTTTGGGAGAGAGAGGATGTGGTCCTGGGATGCCCTGCTCTGGGTGCGAGGGGATTGCTGCAGTGGCCTCCGTGGGGAGCTGCCCTTGGAGACGACTGGGAAACTGGTCCCCAATGCAGCAGGCAGACAATGGGCTGGGATCCCTCTCTTTATCCCTGGCCTCTCTTTCCCAACTTTCCTCCCTCCCCATTACTTTTTTTTGGGGGCGGCTAGTACACCTCCTCGTTCAGCTTTGGAAAACCATTTGCAGATGTTTCCTCGGTTGTGCAATGAGGCTGAGCGATGTCACACAGATTTAAAATCCCAGGGACTCCTTTGTTTGAAGAAGGGAGATTGATTTCGTGGGAGTCATTTTCTTCTGAAAGGCCAAATGAGTTTGGGATCCTCTGATCTCCAGGAAGGAGAATGTGGCAGACCTGGCCCCTCCCTGGCAGGACCCTTTCCTCCCTGACTTGGGGTCCCCCCCCACATGAGCAGATCAGGCCCCCCAGGCCCCCTCCCCTGCTGCAGCCCTGAGACCCCCACCAGATCCCAGAGAGAGAGGAGACTCACCAGATCCCAGGAGGGGGCAGCGAGGCAGCCCTTGCAGCAGAGACACAAAGTAAACCCCCCCCCTTTTCTTGCAGGATAGGACTGGGGAGGGTGGGGCGCTGGCTCTGGAGGACCTGCCCCCCCTTGCTTCCTGCCCTCTCTAGGAACCCTTGCAAAGCCGAGTCCACCCAGCTCAGCCCTCTCTCGCTTTGCAGAACCTCAGATACTTATTTTTTATGGATTAAGGGGGGCAGCTGCCCCCCTGGCTAGGCCCATGCCCAGATATCCTTTTAGGGGTGAAACCAGAGGAAGAGCTTGCAGGGAAAAGGACTTTGCAGGAGGCAAGGAAGCTCCTCCTAGAATTCAGGAGTGGAGAGATAGGAGGGGATCCCAGGGTCATCTAGTCCAACCCCCAGCAATGCAGGAATCTCAGCTAAAGCATCCATGGCAGATGGCCGTCCGATCTCTACTTAGAAACCTCCAAGGAAGGAGAGTCCCCCACCTCCCAAGGGAGACCTTTCCCTGCCCAACTGCTCTTAGATGTCCCTCAAGGCAGCGGGTCCTGAGTTCTAGCCCTGCTGAAACCATTGCACTGGCGGCCAAGGAGGAATCCAGCGAAGTTCAAAAGAAATAAATCCTATTCTCATCATAAATGAGTAATACCTTCTTATGCACACTTATGCACGCCACAAAAGTATGCCATTTCCCTTTCCAGAAATGCTCAATTGCTAATTCAATGGACTGAAAATGGATGGTTGTTGTTATTATGTTTAGGGAAGCTTTTAATATTTGATGGACTATTGTATTTTAATATTTTGTTGGAAGCCGCCCAGAGTGTTCGGGGAACCCAGCCAGATGGGTGGGGTATAAATAATAATAATAATAATAATAATAATAATAATAATAATAATAATAATAATCAGTATTACTATTGATCAGGTGAGTTTTCTCCTTTCAAAGAGGGAGGTGGAATCTCCACGGTTGCTAATAGCATAACGTTGAAAGTGCAAGGAAATATGGGGAGCCCTAGAGTATCTGCTTGGCATGCAGAATGTCCCGGGGTCAACCCCTGGCATCTCCTGCAAGGGCTGGACAAAATCCCTGCCTGAAACTCTGGGGAGCTGCTGCCAGTCAGTGTAGACCAGGGGTCCTCAAACTATGTCCCGCGGGCCGAATCCAGCCCTCCAGGGTCGTGAATCTGGCCTGCACGACCATTTCAGAACCCGCCAAGTGTCCGAGGCTGAAAGCATCTCACCACCTGCTCAGTCAGTCCCTGCGCCGTGCTGAGGTATAACACCGGTCTTGAAAGACCTACATTGGCTCCCACTACGTTTCCAAGCACAATTCAAAGTGTTGCTGTTGACCTTTAAAGCCCTAAACGGCCTCGGCCCAGCATACCCAAAAGAGCTTCACCACCCCCATTGTTCTGCCCGACACTGAGGTCCAGCTCCAAGGGCCTTTAGGCAGTTCCCTCATTGCAAGAAGCAAAGGTACAGGGAACCAGGCAGAGGGCCTTCTTGGTAGTGGCCCCCGCCCTGTGGAACGATTGCGTTAATTGTTTAATGGGCTGCGGGACTGTCCCCCTTTCTTGTAAACTGGTTTAAATTTTATTACGCGGCGTGTACGGGTGTTCTTCGGTTATTGAGGGAATTCCCTCTCCTGTTTGCCTAGGTTAAATGGAGTAAACCATGGTTCCTCAGCGTGACGATTGTAGGCAAACCACGTGGTTCCTCGGCTACGGGGATTATCGGCGCCATCTTGGGAGAGGCTAATAGACTCCACCCCTAGCTTATCGGCTTCAATTTCTCATTGCGTTTTAATTATAAGAACATAAGGACAAGGGCAGAGTTTCAGCATACGGCATTTGATTTAATTAGGTTCTGGCAAGCGCAATTTTTTGGTTCAACTGCTGTCCCAGTGGGGGGGGGGGTGCTTGCTTGCCACACGGCTGCTCAGGGGGGTTGTTATAAGGGCTCTTTCTCTGTGGAGTTACAAAAGTGCTAGGAATTTAGTCGTGATCAGGAGGGATTTAATTGATTTTTTTGTTGCTGAGGGTTAGGTTTTTCTGCCGTCCATTCCTTACTTTAATGGGTTCTTATGCAAAGGGAGTTAATTTAAAGCTAAGGTTTCCTACAATCATGAATTTACTGGTAATTGGTGTGACCCAGAGTAAGTTAATTTAAATCAATTGAGTTAAAGTGCTAGGTGCCGTGAATTCCAATTTAGCAATTACGGTTGGCTTCTAGGGCTTTTTGCGCGCCAAAGTTTGGGCAGTTGGTATTGGACTTGCCTTCCTAAAATAATTGGTTAGCTGCGTGGTTAACTCCAAACTCAACTTCACTCTTCAAGCCAAAAGACAACCCTTCCCCGTCCCTGGGCAAAACCCCTGGCCTTTCATTGGTAGAACCGCCACCACACTGGGGGCGTTTACCTAATAATAATAATAATTTATTTGTACCCCGCCCATCTGGCTGGGTTTCCCCAGCCGCTCTAAGCGGCTTCCACAGCGACAAAAAATACACAAAAATGTCACACATTAAAAACTTCCCTGAACAGGGCTGCCTTAAGATGTCTTCTGAATGTCAGGTAGAGCTGATTATTGTCCTTTGTTCCAGACCATGCTGAATCCACTCCCATATGCAAGTTCTTTGTGATCTTGATGGTCTTCTCTCTAGAACCATCAGGGTTGGCATAGCAACTGGGCAGGGCTCCTGTGTATGTGCTGGTATGCTCAAGGGATTATGGCTGCCCTTTTTCAAACCTTCCCCATTTTGTAGTCCTTCCTTCATGGAGTAAAATAAAAGTGGAACAGTGGAAATCTGATGTATGGTTGATTTTCTCTGAATTTATAACAGAAGCGTAGCGTATGTAGTGTGTGAGTGTGAGTGTGTGAAGTTTGTACAAACTGAATGATTGGGCATTATCACAATATCCTGCAACATTATCACAATATCATGGGCTTCATCCGTTGTACATATTCTAATTAATGTAAATGAATATAATGTCATAATTCAACATATTTTAACAAATTAACAAACCTGTGTATGGATAAAGTTTGTTTTACATCATTTGTTGTTTTAAAAGGCTCACTTTAAGAAGAAAACCTTACAGCTGCAGATTGCTGTCACCTGTAACTAAAATCAATGCTGTGCCTGTCTATATACATTGTAAGAGTTGTTGTTCACTGCAGAAACCACTATGTTATAAGTTCCATTATCTGGATACTTCATATATGGTATGTACTTTTATAGCACGATTGTGGTCGATCCACAACTCTGGTCACTGAGAAAAGCTCAAGAACTCTGGGCAGAGACAATGGGTAGATCACTGGCAGGATTTTTATTACTGGGAGTAGATCTCAGTCTCTTGGAAGTTCTGTCCATTGTGGCTAGTTCAAGGTACCAGCACAACTTTAATTGCCACTCATCTTGTTGATGTTAACTCATTTTCCAGTATTTTGCTATTAACATCCTATCCGCTATTGTCGTGTAAAGAAACTCTCTTTTATTTTCATTTGCTATGCTTATCATTAGAATATCAAATAGGAAGGCTTTGGTTTTCTTTAAAATAAATAGCATTTATTTTATTTTCCCTTTGGGGACATGTCCACCACATGTGGAATAAGGTTCCCTCATTTTATCTGCATCTCCAACAATTATTGCTGATATTTATTTTGACTGATTTGGATGGGGTCAGGTACCATCTAAAAATCAAATAGCATGTGGTGAATTTTAAGTCTTTTCCCATAATTTCCCTCATTTTTCATCTTCATTGGATAGCCACAATCGTGTGTCCATTTCACCATCACCTCCTTCACCTCCTAGTCCTTAAGGTTCCAGTCCAGTAACAATCTGTTTCGTTTTGATAATATCTTTGTATTATTTAATAATATTTGTTTTTTTAAAAAAATCCACTGTTGTTCTGTAAAGTCCATTTATTTTTTATCTGGAAAAAATTGTTTAACTGGTAATCTTGCTTTTTTACTTTTGTTTTCCTTTTATATTTTTACTTTTTTGTAATTTTAGCATATAATAACAGTAGTAATTATATGGAAATGGGATAATAATATTGAAATGAATAAAATGCTTAACTCGCCAAGATTTTTATTGTTTGCAGCTTCCCAAGAAAACGGAAGGAGATTCTCTCCTTTTTGGCTTTTATCTCTTCCCTTTATAACTGTCTCTTTAAGTCCCAACAGTCCTGCCCCACCCTCCCGCTTACAGGATCTCCTTTCTACAGATGTCAACGCAGACCCAGTGATGGAAAACCCTCAGCCCAATTCCTCGTGACCACAAGACTATTTATTACCTGCAGAAACAACAAAAGCCACCAGAGTGGCCACAGCTATCTGTTTCCAAAGACATAGACTGACAGGGAGGGGGCTGACAGCCTTTTCTGTGATGTAGGTATGATGTATCGGGGGGGGGTCCTTGGGCTACACCCCTTCTATGATGTATGTATGATGTTTCTAGGGGTGGTCTTGGACTCCAGGGTGGGCAATTGAAAATGTCTATATAAGGGCTTTCATGCATTGCTCGGGGTCCTCCTCTCTCCTGCATGTGGGGGAGCACCCTGTTGCTAGTATGTCACATGCCCCTGTTTACTTTCCTAGGCTTGGAAAGTGTAAGAACGGAAGTCGGTCTTATCTCTTCCGCTCTGCTGTGCTGTTGCACTGTTCTTTGTCTCCCTGTCTGTTGCTGAAGAAGAGAGAGGGTGCCATTATGATCTGTTTGGTCTCGTCTGCACATGTGATGAGCATCCCCTCAGTTCCTTCATCCATGTCATTTATCAAGACGCTGAACAACAACGGGCCCAGGACAGAACCCTGCAGCACCCCTCTTGTCACTTTTCCCCAGGATGAGGAGGAACCATGAAGGAGTCCTCTTTGGGTTTGGTCAGTCAAATCCAACAGTTACCTCATTCAGTGACACTTTACCAGCTTCCTCACATAAATATCACAGAGGTCTCTGTCAAAAGCCTTACTGAAATAGAGATGCACTACTTCCACAGCAGTCCACTGATCAATGAAGTTTTTAATCCATCCAATAAAAGAAGAAAAGGAGAGATTTCTCTAGCTTGTCTTGTTTTTGAGAAAGCCATGCTTTCATCCTGTATGTTTATATTGTAAAAACTTCAGATGAAGGGCAAATAAATTTTAAAAAGCATAAATGAGAATATTGACAAGCTGGAACTAGTGCAAAGGAAGGAGATTTATGTCCTTACAGCGGTGCCTCGCAAGACGAAATTAATCCGTTCTGCGAGTGTCTTCGTCTAGCGGTTTTTTCGTCTTGCGAAGCAACCCTATTAGCGGCTTAGCACTATTAGCGGTTTAGTGGCTATTAAAGGCTTAGCGGCTTAGCGGCTTAGCTGCTAAAAGGCTATTAGCGGCTTAGAAAAAGGGGGGGAGTGAAAAAAAATCTCAAGACTCGCAAGACATTTTCGTCTTGTGAAGCAAGCCCATAGGGAAATTTGTCCTGCGAAGCAACTCAAAAATGGAAAACCCTTTCATCTAGCGGGTTTTCCGTCTTGCGAGGCATTCGTCTTGCGGGGCACCACTGTAATTTGGAAACCACATGACCCAGTGGTGCTGACTTGGATAAAATATTGGTGGAGGGCCAGGTAAGTCCTACCTTGCACAATCCATCATATGATGTATGTGTGGGAATGTTCAGGGATGCAGGAAAGGATATATTGTCTGAGTATATCCTTATCTAACTTGTGTTAACAACTTCCACAGTATCAGCAGAGTAACATTCCCTTTTATTTTAAATTTGCAGCGTCTGCGTTTGCTCAGGCTCGCTAAAGCCTCTATAATAACTGTTCTGGTATTTTCCCCTTATTCCCTCATAAAATAGAAGAGACGACACAGTCGTTGCGGTAGAGACCCACTTTCTGCGGAGCTCTGTCCCTCCAAGTCAGAGGGAAGCGGCCATTACCGATGGCGCCACCCCGGAATGTTGGGTCGAATTGCTGTGATAAAAATGAATGTATTGCCGAGAATGTTGTTTTTATTTCAGACATTGCAAAATGTGGACAAGATGGACTGTTTTAAGAAGTGGCAGAGAGATATTTCTAGATTTGTCTGGCAGGGCAAGAAGCCCAGAATAAAATTTAAGATACTGACAGATGCAAAGGAAAGGGGTGGATTTGCCCTGCCAGACCTTAAACTTTACTATGAATCAGCAGCTTTTTGCTGGTTGAAAGAATGGCTACTTCTTGAAAACACAGACATCTTGGATTTAGAAGGTTTTAATAATGTATTTGGATGGCATGCATATCTATGGTATGATAAGGTTAAAGCTCATAAAGCATTTAAAAATCATATTGTCAGGAAAGCTTTGTTTAATGTCTGGATAAGATATAAAGATTTGTTGGAAAATAAAACCCCAAGGTGGCTGTCACCAATGGAAGCAAAAGCTTTGAAAAGGCTCAACATGGAGGCCAAAGGGCCGACATATTGTGAAATTTTGGAACAAGAAAGAGATAAACGGAAATTGCAGAGTTATGAAAAACTAAAAAGCAAAGTGAGAGACTGGCTCCATTATTATCAGATAATGGAGGCATATAAATTGGATAAGAAAACTGGCTTCCAGGTGGAAAAGTCAAAATTAGAAACAGAATTGTTAGAACCCAAAACTAAGAATTTGTCAAGAATGTATAACTTGCTGTTGAAATGGAATACTCAAGATGAAATGGTGAAATCTGTCATGATTAAATGGGCACAGGATGTTGGACACAATATTATGTTTGCTGACTGGGAACAGTTATGGACCACAGGTATGATGTTTACGGCATGCAATGCCTTAAGAGAGAATATTATGAAAATGATATACAGGTGGTACATGACCCCAGTCAAACTTGCAAAAATCTATCATTTGCCCGAAAATAAATGCTGGAAATGTAAAGAAACTGAAGGTACATTCTTTCACCTTTGGTGGATGTGCCCAAAGATTAAGGCTTTCTGGGAAATGATATATAATGAATTGAAAAAGGTATTTAAATATACCTTCCTGAAGAAACCAGAGGCCTTTCTCCTGGGCATGGTCGGCCAATTGGTGTCAAAGAAGGATAGAACTTTCTTTTTGTATGCAACAGCAGCAGCAAGAATACTCATTGCAAAGTATTGGAAGACACAAGATTTGCCCACCTTGCAAGAATGGCAGATGAAGGTGATTGACTACATGGAATTGGCAGAAATGACTGGCAGAATCCGAGACCAGGGAGAAGAGTGGGTGAAAGAAGACTGGAAGAAATTTAAAGACTATCTACAGAAACATTGTAAAATTAATGAATGTTAGAAGGATGTTGGATAGAAAATAAGTGGTTTCCAGCTGTAATGCTTTAAGAGATATGAAAGAAATAGGTTTCACAAATGGGTAAAGGCTTAATGGTAAGGATTTGCTGTATTAACAAATTGAATCGGAATACAATGAAGGGAGGTACGAGGAGGTCCGGGGAAATAAGAGTAAGAAAGTTATGTTATTGGAAATTAATGGATGTTTTTAACTGTTTTATTTTGTATGTTTATTTTTCATTTTTTGTTATATCTTAAAAATCCTCAATAAATATTCTATAAAAAAAGAAGAAGAGACGACACAGTCTTTTACAAAAATATAAAAAGAGTTTACTCACATTCTGTTCACAATCATATCCCAGAAGGCAGACTTAGCTTAATGAAGTAACATACACTTGGAGTCTATCACTTAAGAAGACAGTCCCTTTTCCCTCTCTTGGCTAGGAGCCAAGAGGGCATCTCTGGCTTAGTAGATGTTGTATCTTTGATGCATGTGGTGAAAGAGAGAGAGATGGCTGCCCTGCCCTGTGCTTTTGTCATTACCTGCACAGGTGAGGCCACACCCACCTCTAGTTACATGCAGAGGAAGTCTGTCCCAGCCCAGAAGGAAACAGGAAGTTTACCTGCTGGCTGGACAAACATCCCTCCCCATGTGTAAACATGTTCACTCTGCTCTTGTGTTTCACAGCATGCATGCCATTTGAATGACAATGCCTATAATGGCAGCAACTTTTTAAAAAAGTAATATTTTGAGCCCGTAGTTCAATTTCCCAGCAGCTCCCCTTGCCCCAGAGACACTTCTAGCATTCCATCTCCTCTACCTGTGGCATTGTTCAGCAGTGGGGAAAGTGACCTCTTCACACCGGATGTCCATTTGGTATGGCCCTTTCCAGGTTTTTCCTGCTCATTGTGTTTGTCTTTCATTTGTTCTCCTGTGTGTGTTGCCAGTAGAAGCCACAATTCTGTGGATACTCTAGGTGGCGCAGAAAGCACCTAGAAGCTCCCTAGAGGTTGAAGTGCTGATCAAACTTCAGTTTTGTGCTCTATTAATTCCAATTAGCAGTACTGGGGGTGGTTCAGATTCTGGGGCAGTGCTTTTGGCCAGCAGAGGGTGTCACAGGGCCAGCCTACTTTCCCTTTAAAGCAAATTTGGGTCTCCAGCTGTTTTTGGACTACAACTCCCATCACCCCTAGCTAGCAGGACTAGTGGGAAGGGATGATGGGAACTGTGGTCCAGGAGCTGCTGGGGACCCAAGTGTGGGAAAGCCTCCTTCAAACCAACTTTTCCATTTTGCCCACAAAGATGGGACTTGTCCATGTTTGTATTTTCTTGCATTTTGTTTTCCTCATGACCTTTGTGCGTTTATTTTTTTAATTTTTTTAAGAGGGCAAATTGAAAGAGAAATTGTATGGCAAGTTGCAGAAGAATAAAAGGTTGTGTTTGAAAAAAACAAACTAAAAACTGGGGGGGTGGCATCCTTAAATATTTTAGGGGGGGCAAAGACCACTAGGCCTTTAAGAGATGGCAGCTATTCCCTACACCCAGAGGTCTCAGGATGGTTACAACATAAAAAAACAATAAACAAAAAAACCACCACATATTAAAAGGGCATTAGATGTCAATCAGCCAAAAGCCTGGTTAAAAAGGTGCGTCTGCCTGGTTCCTAAAGCTGTATAATGGTTTTTCCGGCCATTGTATGGATTCTTTGATGGGAAGTAAGATTGGCACTCTGACTGAAGCTCCTTCCACATTCCACACACTGATAGGGTTTCTCCCCTGTATGAATTCTTTGATGGGAAGTGAGATTTTGGTTCTGACTGAAGCTCTTTCCACATTCCACGCACTGATAGGGTTTCTCCCCTGTATGAATTCTGTGATGGGAAGCGAGAGAGGAGCTACATGTGAAGCTCTTTCCACATTCCGCACACTGATAGGGTTTCTCCCCTGTATGAATTCTTTGATGGGAAGTGAGAGAGGAGCTATTTCTGAAGCTCTTTCCACATTCCACGCACTGATAGGGTTTTTCCCCTGTATGAATTCTTTGATGGGAAGTAAGGGAGGAGCTCTTCCTGAAGTTCTGCCCACATTCCACACACTGATAGGGTTTCTCCCCTGTATGAATTGTTTGATGGAAAGTGAGACTGTGGTTGTGAGAAAAGCTCTTTCCACATACCACACACTGATAGGGTTTCTCCCCTGTATGAATTCTTTTATGGGAAGTAAGAGAGGAGCTCTTCCTGAAGCTCTTTCCACATTCCACGCACTGATAGGGTTTCTCCCCTGTATGAATTGTTTGATGGAAAGTGAGACTGTGGTTGTGAGTGAAGCTCTTTCCACATTCCACACACTGATAGGGTTTCTCCCCTGTATGAATTCTTTGATGGGAAGTGAGAGAGGAGCTTTCAGTGAAGCTCTTTCCACATTCCACACACTGATAGGGTTTCTCCCCTGTATGAATTCTCTGATGCTTAGTGAGATTAGAACTCTTCCTGAAGTTCTTTCCACATTCCACACACTGATAGGGTTTCTCCCCTGTATGAATTCTTTGATGGAAAGTGAGAGAGGAGCTCTGAGTGAAGCTCTTTCCACATTCCACACACTGATAGGGTTTCTCCCCTGTATGAATTCTTTTATGGGAAATGAGAGAGGAACTATCTGTGAAGCTCTTTCCACATTGCACACACTGATAGGGTTTCTCCCCTGTATGAATTCTTTGATGGGAAGTGAGATGGGAGCTCTTCCTGAAGCTCTTTCCACATTCCACACACTGATATGGTTTTCCCCCTGTATGAATTCTTTGATGGGAAGTGAGATCGGAGCTCTTCCTGAAGCTTTTTCCACATTCCATGCACTGATAGAGTTTCTTTCCAATGAGATTTTGTTGATGGGAAGTGGAATGGAAGCTCTGACTGCAGCTTTCTCCACACTCCAAATATTTACGTGGCTTCTCCTCCCTGGGGATTTGATCGTGGTCACTTTTGCTCTCAATTTCCAATTCATCAGAATCTGCAATGGAGACAAAAAGGGATTAGAGCTTCAGGAAGAAATGGAGAAGAAATGAAACGAGTTGGGCGTGTGTTCATTACCAACGTATTTATTATTAGATTCTGAAGAGTTGTTGAATGTTGTTTTGTTTGATATAGAGCAGTGGTCAAGATTGTGGAAGGTTGAAGCTGACACTGAAGATGGCCTGGGAAGTTCACACCAGCCCAATCGTGGTAGAAAAAGGAATATTTTGAAGAAGATTGTTCAAAGAAAAAACTGTAAGTTACTGTTTATTGGGGGGGTGTTAGGTTCCCAGGTGTTATGGGGGAGGGGGCTGTTGAATTCTGTGAAAATATATGAAGTTGGTCACATAGAGGTATTTCCAGGCAGATATGACGATCCCAGAGAGCCTTACCAAGAGAGGCAACGATCCCACGATTCTCCTCCATGACGTCCTTATGCAGAGCTCTCTGGTCGGGATCCAGCAACGCCCACTCCTCGTCCGTGAAACAAACAGCGACATCTTCAAAGCACACTAGACCCTAAAAGAAAAAGGGAAATGTCCTCCTCTGAGACAGCAGAAATATGATCTGCTACACAATGCTCTGTTGTTTCCTTCCTGTTTATTATTATTATTATTATTATTATTATTATTATTATTATTATTATTTATACCCCGTCCATCTGGCTGGGTTTCCCCAGCCACTCTGGGCGGCTTCCAAAAAACTCTAAAATACAATAATCTCTTAAACATTAAAAGTGTCCCTAAACAGGGCTGCCTTTAGATGTATTCTAAAAGTTTGGTAGTTATTTTTCTCTTTGACATCTGGTGGGAGGGAGTGCCACAGGGCGGGTGCCACCACCGAGAAGGCCCTCTGCCTGCTTCCCTGTAACTTGGCTTCTCGCAGCGAGGGAACCGCCAGAAGCCCCTCAGCAATGGATCTCAGTGTCTGGGAAGAACGATGGGGGTGGAGACGCTCCTTCAGGTATACTGGACCGAGGCCATTTAGGGCTTTCAAGGTCAACAGAAACACTTTGAATTGTGCTCAGAAACGTTCTGGGAGCCAGTATAGGTCTTTCAAGACCAGTATTATATGGTCTTGGCGGCCGCTCCCAGTCACCAGTCTATTGCAGATGCAATAGAGGCGGCAAAGAAAGTCTTCTTTGCCGTCGCTACCGCCACTTGACATTGAGCTCTAACCCGTGTCCGGTCAGCTTCAGAATGAGTTACCCATCACCGGTGCTCTAGCCGTCTCAGTGATTGTTTCATTCCCCTCAGATCCGTGGAAAACCACAGGGCTGTCCGGGCTCCATGCAATCGAAGAGGGCGCTTCGGAGCCAAACAGTCAATAGCCAAACAGTCAATAGCCCTGGTTAACTCCACATTCCAGCGGGCCACCAGGGAATCAGCTGAAAGGCCATCAACATGGGATAAAGCATCCCCTACCGCTCTCTGGAAACCATTTGGAGCCATTAAGTGGCGGGGGCGGACCATCTGAATCGGTCCCACCTCCATGCAGAGGGGAAGGGTCGCGGAGAAATCCAGTTGCACCAGGAAGTGATGTGACCATGGCACTGCAACCCCCCCTCCCCGCCCACAAGGCCTGGGTTGCTGTGCGTAAGAGAAACCTGGTGGACAAGCAGCCGCAAGGACAGGCCCATCTGCTTCATCCAACCAAGTCTCTGTTACACATGCCAGGTCAAGTCCTCCATCCATGATCAAGTCATGGATGGCATTGGTTTTATGAATCATTGACTTGGCATTGCACAGCAGCACCTTCAGGTCATGTGGGTATCCCTTGCTGATTCTAGTATCCGTCCAGTCAGGACCAGACCTGGAGGCAGGGATAGTCCTCAAACAACGACTAAACCTGCCTCCTCTGTAATGACATGGTCTGGTCTCAGCGTAACTCCTCCGCCTACCCGTGATCACTGAGATCAGTTGTCCCAGTGCATCCCCCCCGTGCAACATGCCCCAGGTATTTTGTGGGCTGGGGCTCACTCCCCGGCAGCCCTGACCACCCCCCCTTAAGAACAAAATAAAACCCTTAATAAAAAGAAAGAACCCACAATAAAACAATACAAACAAAAAACTAAAAATTACAAACACATTAAAATCAAAATAAAAAAATTCCTTCCAGTAGCACCTTAAAGACCAACTAAGTTAGTTCTTGGTATGAGCTTTCGTGTGCATGCACACTTCTTCAGATACACTGAAACAGAAGTTGCCAGATCCTTCTATATAGTGAGAAGGTGGGGAGGGGTATTACTGAGCAAAATACAATCTTTAAATAATCTTCCCAACAATACTATACTAGCTACTATGGATGTGGAATCTCTATATACCAACATCCCACACGATGGTTTACAAGCTATAAGGAACACCATTTCAGATAAAACCACAGCGGACCTTGCCACCAAACTCTGCCAATTTGTCCTTACCCACAACAACTTCAAATTCGGTGATGACCTGTTCCTTCAGATCAGCGGCACAGCAATGGGCACCCGCATGGCCCCACAGTATGCCAACATCTTCATGGCAGATTTAGAACAACGTTTCCTAAACTCCTACCCACTCAAACCTCTCTTGTACCTGCGATACATTGACAATATTTTTATCATCTGGACACATGGTCAACAGACCCTGGACACCTTTCACCAGAAATTTAATGATTTTCA
Organism: Podarcis vaucheri; assembly: GCF_965113315.1. Taxonomy (NCBI): domain Eukaryota; kingdom Metazoa; phylum Chordata; class Lepidosauria; order Squamata; family Lacertidae; genus Podarcis; species Podarcis vaucheri. Next base: position 4,905,976 of record NC_138762.1, on the reverse strand, counting down.
CCCCACAATCAACCTAACAATGAATCAATCTATGCAAGAAATACATTTTTTGGACACTACTATAAAAATACAGGATGGGCGCATAGATACCACCTTATACCGTAAACCTACTGACCGACAAACATAGCTACATGCCTCTAGCTACCATCCCAAACATACCAAACAGTCCATTGTATATAGCCAGGCACTACCTTACAGCCGCATCTGTTCCAATTCTACAGACAGAGACTCTCACCTAAGAGATCTACAGCAAACCTTTTTAGAACTAAAATACCCAGCAGATGAAGTTAGACAACAGATCAACAGAGCCAGACTGATACCCAGAGAGAACTTGCTGCAAGACAGACCCAAAAAAGAAAATAACAGAACACCTCTAGTCATCACATACAGCTCCCAAGTTAAAACAGTACAACGCACCATCAGAGATCTACAACCTCTCCTGGACAATGACAGTTCTCTTTCTCAAGCTCTGGGAGGAAGACCTTTCATTGCCTACAGACAGCCACCCAATCTTAAACAGCTCCTAACCCACAATAATACTACAACCAGACTTAACACGGACACTGGCACCAGAGCCTGCAATAAACCCAGATGCCAACTTTGCTGCCACATACACCCGGACAACACCATTACTGGCCCCAACAACATCACACATACCATCTCGGGACTATTTAATTGCTCATCGTCTAACATTGTGTATGCCATCAAATGCCAACAGTGTCCTTCAGCTCTCTATATTGGACAAACAGGCCAAACCTTACGCCAAAGAATAAACGGACATAAATCTGACATCAAGAATCACAAAACAGAGAAACCAGTAGGAGAACACTTCAATCTCCCAGGACATTCTATACAAGATCTCAAAGTAGCTGTTTTACTACAAAGGAATTTCAGAAATAGACTGGAAAGAGAAGCTGCTGAATTGCAACTCATTACCAAACTTAAAACCATGGAGAGACCTGGTTTGAACAAAGACATTGGATTCTTATCTCATTATACATGACTAAGCCATTTTTCACCTTCTCACCCCTTGCCTTTTCCTGTAAGACCTATTGCAGTCGTTAAGAGTCGTCAACAGGCTCATCTCAGCTATCTGCCAATCTCCCATTCCCACCACCCTTCTGAGTAATACCCCTCCCCACCTTCTCACTATATAGAAGGATCTGGCAACTTCTGTTTCAGTGTATCTGAAGAAGTATGCATGCACACGGAAGCTCATACCAAGAACTAACTTACCGTACTTTTCGGACCATAACACGCAGTTTTCCCCCCCTAAAAGATAAAGGGAAATGTGTGTGCGTGTTATGGAGCGAATACAGGCGGGAGGAGCCGCTCTTGCTGGCTTTTCGGCAGCCTCTCCTCTCCTCCTCCCTCGCTGGGAGGGAAGCCGGCAACAGCTGATCCCAGCGTGTCTGCCTGCTTGCCGGCTTGCCGACTCTATAGCTTTCTGCAGCCTCGCCTCTCCTCCTCCCTCGCTGGGTGGGAAGCCCTCGCTGGGAGGGAAGCCGGCAACAGCTGATCCCAGCGTGTCTGCCTGCTTGCCGACTCTATGGCTTTCTGCAGCCTCTAAGCCGGCAACAGCTGAGCGCATTCAGATTCTGTCTGCCTGCTCTATGGCTCTCCCTTACACACATGTAAGCGACTCTGCTTTCTTTACAATGAGCCGGAAGGAGGGACAAAGAGGGCATCCCTTTCCGTCCATCCCCCAGCACCTCACCGGTAAATTCAAACAAAGCGGCTTACAAGGCTCGTGTCCCTGCGTCTCCTCCTCCTCTTTTTGCTCCCGTTCGAGGCAAGGCAGCTGCACAAATGTGAGTTCCCCCTCTCTCTTCCTTCCTTCCCTCCCTCCCTTCCTCTTCCAACTTCAAACAATATTGGGGGGCAGCCATGTAAGCCCCACCTCACATACCACAATGGGGGGTGGGGGATGACTCCCTCAAATATTTAATGGGGGGGGGGTGAAGGCACATAGGCCCATAGGAGTTGGCTGCTTTGCCTAGGACAAATGTGAGCTCTCCCTCCCTCTTCCAACTTCAATAAAATATGGGGGGGGCAGGTACAGGTAAGCCCCATCTCACAGACTGCAATGATCTCAAGACAAAGTGCATGCACACTGGTACCTTATATGAATGGCAATGCCCATTGGCATGGGGGGGAGGATGACTCCCTCAAATATTAATGGGGGGGGGAGGCACCTAGGCCTATAGGAGTTGGCTGCTTTGCCTAGGAGAAATGTGAGCTCCCCCCCCCTTCCTTCATCACTGTATTGGAGATACCATACATCACTGAAAGTTCCTTCATTATTTTATTGCAGAAAACTGTACCGGTATTTTCTTGCAGAAAACCTCCCCTGTTCTGATAAGGATGATAAAGCAGAGAAGACTAGCATATAAGATTCCTTTTAAACTAGAGGTAGTAAAATATGCTAAGGAGCATGGAAACAGAGCAGCAGAGAGACATTTTGGGCCACCTCCAACAGAAAGAATGATAAGAGATTGGAGGAAACAGGAGGATCAGCTGCAAAAAGCAGATAAAAATAAGCACACTTTTCGTGGACATGCTGCAAAGTGGCCACAGTTGGACGTGGCCATGAAAGAATGGATCACACGTCACCGCAATAATGGCTTCACAGTCTCCACAAAAATGATAATATATGAAGCCAAACGCATTGCTTTAGAGAAAGGCATTCATGATTTTACTGGCTCACCATCATGGTGCTACAGATTTATGAAGCGATGTGGCCTTGCTATGCGCACGAAAACTAGAATTGCACAAAAAATGCCAGAAGAATATGAATCTAAGATTCTGTCTTTTCATAAATTTGTAATTGATGCTAGGAAGAGAAATGGATTTGAAATTGGCCAGATTGGGAATATGGATGAGGTCCCGCTAACCTTTGATGTGCCATCTAATAGGACTGTTGATCTGAAAGGTGCCAAAACTATTGCTGTGAAAACCTCCGGACATGAGAAAACCCATTACACGGTTGTGTTGTCCTGCTGTGCAGACGGCACCAAATTGCCACCCATGTTAATTTTCAAAAGGAAAACATTTCCAAAAGAAGTGATTCCACGAGGAATTGTTGTACATGTTCATGAGAAAGGATGGATGGACGAAAATGGAATGAGAGTATGGGTTGAAAAAGTGTGGTCCAAACGTCCTGGAGGGCTTTTGAAAAAACCTGCCTTATTAGTACTGGACCAGTTTAGAGCACATATTAGCGAAACTACAAAAAAGTGCTTTAAAGAAGCGAAGACTCATCTAGCTGTAATTCCTGGAGGTCTTACCAGCCAGTTGCAACCTCTCGACGTTTCCATCAACAAGCCATTTAAGCGAGTCTTTATGCGAGAAGAGTGGAACAAATGGATGGCTGCTGGTAATCATGATCTGACACCTACAGGACGAATGAAGAGGCCCACTATCACTCAAGTTTGTGAATGGGTGAAAACATCATGGCACTCGGTGAAGGAGGAAATCGTTGCACAGTCATTCAAAAAATGTGGCATTAGCAATGGTTTGGATGCAAAAGAAGATGAGATTTTATATGAAGATGGCGAAGAAAGTGATGCCAGTGATTGTGAGGAGCTGAACTTCATAGATTCTGACTCTAGCACTGATGAGTTCTTGGGGTTCACAGAAGACTAGAAGAGTACTCGAACCTAAAATTCTCTCTTCATTTGTTAATGACAGTGATGATGGTTCTTAATGCCACTGTTGACTGCTGTTCACTTTACATGGTTGTAATATGATTCTGATATACCGGTTGTTTATTAAATAGTTTAGTACAACATTTGATTCAGAATATTTTTTTTCTTGTTTTCCTCCTCTAAAAACTACGTGCGTGTTATGGTCAGGTGCGTGTTATAGAGCGAAAAATACGGTAGTTGGTCTTTAAGGTGCTACTGGAAGGAATTTTTTTATTAAAATCAAACAAATTCCCGAACCCAACCAAACATCCATCCCCCCCCCAAAAAAAAGTAATCAAAAGGGAAAAAAGAAAATTTAAAAAAAAAACATTTTAAAAAGAACATTGCGCCGCTCCGAGTCCTCCTGGCCAGCAGCAGCAGCAACAACCGTCCTTATGAGGCCTGTCAGGCCCCACCCTGGGCCAGGTGGTGAGTAGCAGGAGCGGGGCCCTCAGGCACTCACGCAGGAGAGTCCTCCTGGGCACAAGCAGTCCTTATGAGGCTTCAGGCCCCGCCCTGGGCCAGGTGGTGAGTGGCAGGAGCGGGGCCCTCAAGGACTCACACAGGGCAGTTGTTTCAATAGGATTGCTTTGCTGCACATTTTATTTATGGATGCTTATTTTATTCTAAGTTTAAATTATGGGTATTCGTTTTTGTACTCCACCTTGTGTTATTCAAGTCATTCTGCCTAGGCAAGCATTCCAGTTTCCCCAATGGAAGGATCCACTTTCTCCTCTCCTCCTAATGCCCTAAAGTCAAATTCAAGGGGTTCATGGGGACATGGAGAGGGGGAGGAATGGGGGGGCAGGCCCCATTTTGCAGCCGATGGGGCTGGTTAGGCGAATCCAGGCTGCTATTTGTTCTCATTTGTCCACTGCTTAGAAACCTATTTTTGCATTCAGTTATCAATCTAGAAATATAATAAGCCTCTTTTGGATGGGCATCTGTCTTAGATTATCTAGCAGAGATTCCTGCACTGCAGGGGGTCTCCTGGATCTGAGAGACAAGCAGGGAGGGTGGCTTCTGGCAAAAGGAGAGGGAGCCCCCGGTGGCTCCTCCTTCTCCTGACTCACCTCTGCCTCTCGATCTTCCTCTCCCACTCGCCTCCTTCCTCTTCTGCCTCTGATTCTGCACTGCATTCTGCCACAGAGTCTCCCAGCTCACTAAGCCCTGTTTCCCCTTCAGCTTCTGACACCTCCTCTTCCCAGGCTTCTCCCTCTGACCACTCATCCTTCCTCCACCTCCACTCCTTGAGCTCTGAGCCGTCTTCCCTTCCTGGTTCCCCGGCTGCTTCCTCCCAACATTCCTCTGTGCCCAACCAGTCCATGACATTCCCACAAGGCAGCTTCCCCTGACCTGATCTGGTTCCACAGCCGCTGCTTCCCTTCTGCCCCAATGAAAAGGCGGATCAGGAGGTCTTCCCGGCATCCTTCTGCCACCTGCAAGAGAAAAAAAGGTAAGCAGGACGCCAGGAGTGCCTGCTTCTCTCACAGGTGAAACAGGGCATCTCTAACTACAGATGGGCCTTTGAGAAGGACTTACCTACTGAGAGTATTTGGACGTTTTTGACCATTTCATATGTTTGTTCGTGCAGAAATACATCTCCCCTCTTCTGGACCCTTGTCCCCAACTGTCTCCCCCCAAAACAAGATGAAAAAACCCTCAGATGAATTGGGAAACCAACAGAATGAGACCAAACAGAGAAAAACCACCTTCCTCCTTACCCAGTGGCCTCTCTCTGGTGTCCAACGGAGGCCTCTCTGCCTCACAGGAATCCAGGTCCATTTCTGCAAAGAGATCCTTTCCCTGAGAAAGAAACAAGGATTCAAAACAGAGAATGGGGAGAAATACTAGAAAGAGAATGACAAAGACTTGAAGGGTGTGAGATCTCATTCCGTGGAAGCCTTCCCAGAAAATGGATGGGCTAACAGTAGAGCATTATGGGATGTTTTCTGTCCTGTTTGGAGCCCCTTGGGAGTATCCAGAGGAAAGTCTCTCTCACCTGCTTTCTCTCCTCTGCCTGACTCAGGAGGAAACCTTCGGCCAGGGCCACCGCCTGGGAACTGGTCTCCGCTCCACAGTCCCTCACCCAGCTCTCCATCTCCAGGGGAAGGACAGCCAGGAACTGCTCCAAGATCACCAGGTCTAGCATCTCAGCTTTCGTGTGCCTTTCTGGCTTCAGCCACTGATGGTCAAGGTGGTAGAGTCGGCTGCAAACCTCTCGGGGTCCTTTGGCCTCCTGGCAGCAGAACTGTCTCAACTGTTGGTTCTGCACCTCTGAGCGGAGGGTGTCCTCCTCACCCAGGATCTTCTGCACTGGGTTTTCCCAGAATCCCCCACTGCTCCCAGTTTGGCTGGCATGGCCTCTTCCTGCTTTGGGGCCAGCTGAGTCTTGCTCATCCATCTGTGCTCTCAGGAAGCCTCTGAGAGATCGGAAGGAACCCTTTGGTCTTCTGCGAAGTTCTGTCCGTCTAAATGAGAAGCTCTAGCAAATCCTACAAAGGAAATACATTGTTCTGTTACAGAATTTGTAGGACGGGGGGGGGGGGGAATGGTTCCCTGAGCAAGCATGGATGAGTCTTGCTGGGAACCAGGGCTGGACTGCACCAGATCCCAGACCATGAGATATCTTTTTGAAAGAGAAGAAACAAATCTCTAGCCTTCTAGCAATGCAAAATGGGGAGAAATACTAGAAAGAGAATGACAAAGACTTGAAGGGTGTGAGATCTCATTCCATGGATGCTTTCCCAGAAAGAGGATGGGCCATCAGCAGACCATTATGGGATGTTCTCCGTCCTCATTGGGCGGGGGGGGGGGGGATGGTTCCCTGAGCAAGCATGGATGAGTCTTGCTGGGAACTAGGGCTGGACTGCACCACATCCCAGACCATGAGATATCTTTTTGAAAAGAAAGAGGAGGAGGAAGAGGAGAAGAAATAAATCTCTAGCCTTCAAGCAATGCAGAATGTGGAGGCAACTGAAGGGATTTCTGTCAGATTAATCAACCTGGTTTCTGCTGCCTTCCAGTCAATGCATGAAGTCAGAACCAAATGACAAGGGAGTCATTTGTATCTTGTGATAAATGGATGCTTTTCTCTAGTGGGGGTCCTCACCCCGGGGGTCCTCATGGGTTGCTCACCCCACCCCCACCCCACCCCCACTCCCCTGCTTCTGTCACCTTTTCTGCAATATCTGCCGCTGTCCAGACAGATTCGTGGGGTGAGATCTCTTTTTCTCTCTTCTGAGGGCCAGGAATGTATCTGGCCAAACCCCTGAGGGCCAAGTGGGCGGGGCCAAAGACATCTCCCTTGATTTTTTGTTGTTGTTCTATTAGATAGCTTAACACAAACTGGTTTGCAATGCAGCAGCCAGACTATGGGCTGGGATCCCTCTCTTTATTCCTGGCCTTTCTCTCCCACCCTTTTTTTCGGGGGGGGGGCTAGTCCACCTCCTCCTCCAGCTTTGGAAAACTATTTGCAGATGTTTCCTCTGTTGTGCAATGAGGCTGAGCGACGTCACACAGAGTTAAAGTCCCAGGGACTCCTTTGTTTAAAGAAGGGAGATTTCATGGGAGTCAGGGATCCTCTGATCTCCAGGAAGGCGAGCGCTGCAGACCTGGCCCCTCCCTGGCAGGACCCTCTCCTCCCTGACTTGGGGTCCCCCCCACACATGAGCAGATCAGGCCCCCCAGGCACCCTCCCCTGGGACCCCCCCCCGTCTCCCCACTGCACCCTCTGGGGGGAGAGAGAGGAGACTCACCCTTAGCTGTCAACCTTCCCTTTTTTGCGGGAAATTCCCTTATTCCAGCGGCCTTTCCCGCTGCTTCCTGCTGCTATCCCGGATTGGGAGACAGGTGAGGCTGCTGATCCCTTATTTTCAAATCTGAAAGTTGACAGCTATGGACTCACCAGATCCCAGGAGGGGGCTGCGATTCGGCCCTTGCAGGGAAGGACTGGGGAGGGAGGGGCCTTGGCTCTGGAGGACCAGCCCCCCCCGTGCGCTTCCTGGCCTCTCTAGGAAGGCAGCTCACTTCCCTTTAACCCTTGCAAAGCTGAGTCCCTCCAGCTCAGCCCTCTCTCAGATTATTATTATTTTTTATGGATTAAGGGGGGCAGCTGCCCCCCCGGCTACGCCACTGCCCAGATATCCTTTTGGGGGGGTGAGGCTCTTGGCTGGGCTCTGAGCATCTCCCTCCCTTGGCCAGAAACCAGAGGAAGAGCTTGCAGGGAAAAGGGCTTTGCAGGAGGCAAGGAAGCTCCTCCTGGAATTCAGGAGTGGAGAGATAGGAGGGGATCCCAGGGTCATCTAGTCCAACCCCCAGCAATGCAGGAATCTCAGCTAAAGCATCCATGGCAGATGGCCGTCCGATCTCTGCTTAGAAACCTCCAAGGAAGGAGATTCCACCACCTCCCAAGGGAGACCTTTCCCTGCCCAACTGCTCTTAGATGTCCCTCAAGGCAGCGGGTCCTGAGTTCTAGGCCTGCTGAAACAATCGCACTGGCTGCCAAGGAGGAACCAAGCGAAGTTCAAAAGAAATAAATCCTATTCTCATCATAAATGAGTAATACGTTCTTATGCACGCTTATGCACGCCACAAAAGTATGCCATTTCCCTTTCCAGAAATAATAATTACTATTGATCAGGTGAGTGTTCTCTTTCAAAAGCGGCTGGTGGAATCTCCACGGTTGCTAATAGCATAATGTTGAAAGTGCAGGGAAATATGGGGAGCCCTAGAGTATCTGCTTGGCATGCAGAATGTCCCGGGGTCAACCCCTGACATCTCCTCAAGGGCTGGACGAAATCCCTGCATGAAACTCTGGGGAGCTGCTGCCAGTCAGTGTAGACCAGGGGTCCTCAAACTATATCCTGCGGGATGAATCCTGCCCTCCAGGGTCGTGAATCTGGCCTGCACGGCCATTTCAGAACCCGCCAAGTGTCCGAGGCTGAAAGCATCTCGCCGCCCACTCAGTCATTCCTCGCGCAGCACTGAGATAAACGCCACTGGTGTTGTGGCAGCTCTACCAACGAAAGGCCAGGGGGTTTCACCCGGGGACGGGGAAGTGTTGTCTTTTGGCTTGAAGAGTGAAGTTCAGGTTGGTGGAGGAAGGCAAACTTGGGTCGATTCGGTTTCATTTAGTAGACATTTACTTTAAAGGTGGGAGAAGGAAGTATAGTCCTGTTAAGTTGTGGGTGAACATATCAGACAACACAGCGATTCTTCAAACAGCTCTTCTTTATTCAGATGCCAGAACTGAACTGAACTGAGGAGCTCAGTCAGCCTGCTTATATAGAGCTCCAGAACAACGTAACTGTTTCAACTTTCTAAAACTATCCAATCACTGAACGTCACTTTCGATCCTTCATTTGCATAACTATCTACAGTATCCCCCTGCTGGCCCAGGGTGAGAACTTCAGTACATAACAAGTCCTATTTCTGTGAGTGGAGTAGCGGTCTTTCCACTCATGTGGTTTACATGCTCTGAAAGTTGGGATCCATTTTGTTATTTAAATTTTAAAAGGGTGGAGTGGAACCGGATATTGACCATCTTGTTAGCCTGGGGCAGGGGGCAGCAACCTTTTTCAGCCGTGAGGCGGTCCACCGTCCCTCAGACCATGTGGGGGGCCAGACTATATTTGGGGGGGGGTGAACAAATTCCTATACCCCACAAATAACCAAGAGAGGCATTTTAAATAAAAGGACACATTCTACTCATCTAAAAACATGCTGATTCCAGAATCATATGCAGGCCGGATTGAGAAGACGATTGGGCCGCATCCGGCCCCCAGGCTTTAGCTTGCCTACCCCTGGCCTGGGGAGCCACATTCTGGTTGAAGGAGGCCAGGATTGGGCCCCAAGGCCTGGGATGTCCCTCCTCCCCTGCAGTAGGAGTTGGAATCCAGGAGAAAACTCTTGGAATAGCCTTGCCAGGTGCTCAGGGAGGGACTCACCTGTCCCCATGTCCTTCTCTTTGCAGATGTGCTGCGGTTGCACATCCGTCCCCCAGGGGTGAGTATTGGAGAGAACCAGAGCAGGGACTCAGACCTGCCCTCCTTGCCCCCCACTCTGCACTCTCGGAGGTGGAGAAGGGACTGACTTTTGCCTTTCAGCTGCTGGAGGAAGATCAGCTGTACCTGCCGGAGGTGATTCACAACTGCCAGACAGCTCAGCTCAGGGGGCTCCGAACCCAGAACTGCTCCACACAGGAGGCGGCCAAAGCCATCCTGGTGAGTGATGGGAGGTGTGGGGGACCCCCATGGGGAAGTGGGGGAGGGGCTTTGGGGGAGGGGTTGTCCGTCTGCCGAAGAAGAGGACCCTACTGGCCTAGGTTCACGTATCCTGTTTGAAAGGGGAATCATCTGGGTCAGGAATGCTGTTCCTGGAATGGGCAAACACACAAGAGGTAACCGGCTGTGCATTCACATAAACAATTTCTGAAGTAAAATCGTTTTTCTTATCTAATTTATACAATTCATTAATCTGGCAGTTGTAAATAAAAATATGCCCTTTTCCCTTATGGGGTATCCAAGAGCCCATATAGAGTCCTTACATAGGTTCCCTATTGGTAGGAGAAAATAACAGAGGCCAACCAGAGAATATTGAGAAGCAAAGCAGCTAGTAAGCCTGATCTTTATTGATCTGTTGCAACAGGGTACTCCCCTCACACGCAGGAGAGGAAGAGGACCCACAAAATGCTGTGCAATGGCTTATAAAGACTTTTGAAATTCCCATCCTCCAGATCAAGACCACCCCCAGAAACATTATGTATACATCACAGAAGGGGTGTAACCTAAGACCACCCCTCAGATACATCCCACCTACATCACAGAAATTTAAATGTTGTTTTTCTCTTGTCCTTGTTTATCTCCTGTCTGGCAGGTTGCTTGATTGAATTTCCTGGGGAGCCTGGCCATTCTTTTGTAGTGCTAAAATACTTATTTCCTGGGCCAGGTCACAGGCTCACACCTTATTCAAACAGACATATCCTTGAGACTGGATTTGTGAGGAAAGAGACAATGGGGAGGCTTTTCCAGTTTAACCTTGCAGAGAAAGGATTTGGTCAGTTTAGGAATCAAAATGGTTCCAGGTTGGCTTCCTTTGTTGATCTATGTACGTGTGGTTATGAACGTTGCCATATATCTAAGACCATAAAATTCCTATCACACAGTAATGTAGCCAATTTATTTTATCTTTAATTTGATCAAATGGTTTTAGTTTATATCCTTCTTTATCTTCCAGTAACAGATCAGAATATCTCAACCACTTGGTTTTCATATTTTACTTTTTCTGGGCCTTTCCCTCCATTGGCGAAAGCCATCTAGGTGTTTTCCTCTCTAAGAGATCTTTGTATTTTATCCAAACATTATATAAGGATTTTCTAATTACATGATTTTTAAAACCATTATGGGCCTTTACCTTGTCATACCATAGATAAGCATGCCATCCAAACACATTGTCAAATCTCTAAAACATCCGCATCATCTAGCTGTATTCCATTCCTTAACCTAGCAAAGAGCTGCAGCCTCAAAATAAATCTTCAGATCTGACAGGGAGAATCTCCTTCTTTCTTTTGAATCCGTTAGTAATTTATACTTAATTCTGGGTCGTCGTCCCCCCGCCAGATAAATCTAGATAGAGCTTTCTGCCATTCTTTAAAACATTTCAGATTGTCAATAATTGGGAGGGCTTGAAACAAAAACAACATCTTTGGCAGTACATTCATCTTAACCACAGAAATCTGGCCCATTAATGACAATTTTAAATTCGTGAAGATCGGGAACCTGAAGCTCCAATACTTTGGCCACCTCATGAGAAGAGAAGACTCCCTGGAGAAGACACTGATGTTGGGAAAGATGGAGGGCACAAGGAGAAGGGGACAACAGAGGACGAGATGGTGGGACAGTGTTCTTGAAGCTACAAACATGAGTCTGACCAAACTGTGGGAGGCAGTGTAAGACAGGAGTGCCTGGCGTGCTCTGATCCATGGGGTCACGAAGAGTCGGACATGACTAAACGACTAAACAACAACAAATTTGACCAAATCTCTAAAACTCTCTTGATTTTATTCCATAATTTCTCATAGTTTTCTTTGTATAAATTCAAGTTTTTCACCCTTGCCCAGTACCCTTCTCAATTCTAATTTCCTCCGATACCACATTATTTACTACAATTTTTGCTTTTTGTTCATGATAGATCGCATTACAGTGGTACCTCAGGTTACATACGCTTCAGGTTACAGACTCCGCTAACCCAGAAATAGTACCTTGGGTTAAGAACTTTGCTTCAGGATGAGAACAGAAATCATGCTCCAGCAGCAGCAGGAGGCCCCATTAGCTAAAGTGGTGCTTCAGGTTAAGAACAGTTTCAGGTGAAGAACGGACCTCCAGAACGAATTAAGTACTTAACCTGAGGTACCACTGTAATACCATTTAAAAACTCTTGACCAACCCCAATACTTTCTAAAATATGTTGAATGGTTTCTTTAAATGTAAAGGTTCATCATTGTTCCACCCGATGTGTATGTCTTTAAGGGGCCAGAGCAAGATAACGAGACCCAGCTTTACAGCTGTGAAACATAGCAGGTGCTGCTGAGTTGTATTTGATTAAGGTGTGTCAGCATCTGGGCGTAGTATATAAGGAGCAGCACCTAGCTCTCCCATTACCCTAGGGGATGGGTTGGTGGTTGGGTCTGGTTTGGTTGTTAATGTATTTAGTGTAAAAGGAGCTTTTGTTTTTCTTATTAAAACCTTGTTTAAGTTATTTTTGAGTCCTTTTTTTAATGCATGGTCTCCCCAGCAAGCTCTCTGCAGCGCTACCATACTGCAAACAGCCAACGAAATATATGTCATAAAACTGCAAGATCAAAGGCCTTCTCCACATCAGTAAACATTAACATTGCTTTACAATTTTTTCTTGCTTCCAACTTTTCCAAAATATCTACTATATTCCTAATATTATCTTCCATGTGTTTTCCAGGCAGAATGGTCCTTAGGAATATATTCTGACATGACCTTCTTCAGCCTATTGGCCAATATATTAGCAAAAAAACCATAATCCACATTAAGTAGAGAGATTGGTCTACAATTTTTTACATTGGATCTATCTTGATCTTGTTTTGGAATCAGAGAAATATAAGCTTCCCTCCAGGTTTCAGGTGCTCTGTCCCCTCTTATAATCTTATTGCAAACTTCTAGCAATGGCTGAATAAGCCAATCTTTCAGTGTCTTGTAATATTTTGCTGATAAACCATCTGGTCCCGGGGCCTTGCCAAGTTGCATTGAGTTTATTGCATTTTCCACCTCCTGTCTTGTAATTAGTCCATCTAGTAGGATCCTTTTACCATCGGGAATCTTCTGCAAACCATTAATTCTAATAAATTGCTCAATTTCAGCATTATCTTCTTTACCCTTTTTGTACAATTGTTTATAATATTTCTGAAAACATCTTCATATGTCCACAGGGTTCTCCACAGACTTTCCTTCTGATATGATGCTTGTGATAGTGCTTTGTTTTTGCCTCTTTTTTAATTGCCAAGCTAGAAGTTTCCCACATTTATTTGCAGATTCAAAATTCCTTTGTCTCATCCTCCTTAGTTTCCATTCTATTTCTTGATTAATAATCTGTGAATATTGAGTCTGTAAAGCTTTAATTTCCTTTTGTATCTGCAAATTCTTTGGGTCCCAATGGAGGAGTCTCATGAATTTTAAGCTTTCTAATAGATCAGGCTATTGGGTAGTCCAGTATTTAGATTAGATCAATTTAGGACCACATTTCCTTGTTCCACCTGGCACTCTGCAGTGTGCCAACCCTCTCTACCCAGCTTCAGGATCCATGAAACAGCAGATACATGAAGGTGTATATGCTTTGATTTAGCAGGAATGGTCCCAGATAAGAGTTAAATTGACTAATTTGAACAACTACCCATTTCAAATTGGTTTTTCACAGATTGGTTTGAAAAGTTGAAAACCATGGGGCTATATAAATTCTAATGGGACTCTGTTTGAATTGGGCAAGTGTATCCAGGCTGCAATTAGCCTTTTGGTCCCTTAGGAACAACTGAGCAACTTCCTTAGAGTGCAAAACCGGAGCCTATAATAATTTTAAAAAATCCCATAGAAAGGCCAAGGCCAAGACATCTCTCTCAAGAAATGTCCAAACCTGTGCCACTACCTGTGCACGCCAGGCAATCCTCCATTTCTTTTACGGGATTCTTGCCCACAGTACTAGATATGATGGTCATCCGAACTGTATTCGCCCATTCCCGTCCATATTAGTTCGGTGATGCCCAGGATGTCAATATTCATTCCTGGTGTTAAGTTGTGGGCGAACATATCAGACGACACAGTGATTCTTCAAACAGCTCTTTCATGTATCTGCACTTTCATGTATCTGCTGTTTAATGGATCCTGAAGCTTTTTCTTGGTGAAGTGAATTTAAAACCATTTAAAAATGGGTAGGGAAGGTTGGCACACTGCAGAGTGCCAGGTGGTCAAAATTTAATTTGTCAAAATTTGGATAAAATTGTATAATTTTGTTGGAAAATTAATAAAAATTTATTTTTTAAAAAAACAACCTTTGATATTGTGATAAGAATAGATAGAAGAGTATTGTTTGTGTGAATGCACAGCCGGTTACCTCTTGTGTGTTTGTCCATTCCAGGAACAGCATTCCTGACCCAGATGTTCACAGGAAGTCCCTCAGATGATTCCCCTTTCAAACAGGATAGTGAACTTGGGTCAGTAGGGTCCTCCTCTCCTGCAGACGGACAATCCCTTCCCCAAAGCCCCTCCCTCCCCCACCTCCCCATGGGGGTCCCCCACACCACCCATCACTCACCAGGATGGCTTTGAATCACCTCCAGCAGGTACAGCTGAGCTTCCAACAAAATATTAAAATACAATAGTCCATCAAATATTAAAAGCTTCCCTAAACATAATAACAACAACCATCCATTTTCAGTCCATTGAGTTAGCAATTAAGCATTTCTGCAAAGGGAAATGGCAGAAAAAAGCATAAAAAGCATGCACAAGAAAGTATTACTGATTTATGATGAGAATAGGATTTATTTATTTTGAACCTCGCTTGGTTCCTCCTTGGCAGCCAGTGCAATGGTTTCAGCAGGGCTAGAACTCAGGACCCGCTGCCTTGAGGGACATCTAAGAGCAGTTGGGCAGGGAAAGGTCTCCCTTGGGAGGTGGTGGACTCTCCTTCCTTGGAGGTTTCTCAGCAGAGATCGGACGGCCATCTGCCATGGATGCTTCAGCTGAGATTCCTGCCTTGCTGGGGGTTGGACTAGATGACCCTGGGATCCCCTCCTATCTCTCCACTCCTGAATTCTAGGAGGAGCTTCCTTGCCTCCTGCAAAGCCCTTTTCCCTGCAAGCTCTTCCTCTGGTTTCACCCCCAAAAGGATATCTGGGCATTGGCAGCTGCCCTCCTAAATGCATAAAAAAATAATACGAATCTGAGGTTCTGCCAAGCGAGAGAGGGCTGAGCTGGAGGGACTCGGCTTGGCAAGGGTTAAAGGGAACTGAGCTGCCTTCCTAGAGAGGCCAGGAAGCAGGGGGGGCTGGTCCTCCAGAGCCAAGGCCCCTCCCTCCCCAGTCCTTTCCTGCTTTGGGGTCTCTCCTGCAAGGGCCGAATCGCAGCCCCCTCCTGGGATCTGGTGAGTCTCCTCTCTCTCCCCCCAGAGGGTGCAGTGGGGAGACGGTGGGGGTCCCAGGGCTGCAGCAGGGGAGGAGGCCGGGGGGGGCCTGATCTGCTCATGTGGGGGGGGGACCCCAAGTCAGGGAGGAGAGGGTCCTGCCAGGGAGGGGCCAGGTCTGCAGCGCTCGCCTTCCTGGAGATCCTGGAGGGATCCCTGACTCCCCCAAAATCTCCTTTGGCCTTTCAGAAGAAAATGACTCCCACGAAATCTCCCTTCTTTAAACAAAGGAGTCCCTGGGACTTTAACTCTGTGTGACGTCGCTCAGCCTCATTGCACAACGGAGGAAACATCTGCAAATGGTTTTCCAAAGCTGGACGAGGAGGTGGACTAGCCCCCCTTCCAAAAAAGGGTGGGAGAGAAAGGCCAGGAATAAAGAGAGGGATCCCAGCCCAGAGTCTGGCTGCTGCATTGGGGACCAGTTTCCCAGTGTCTCCCAGGGCAGCTCCCCACGGAGGCCACTGCAGCAATCCCCTCGCACCCAGAGCATGGCATCCCAGGACCACATCCTCTCTGTCCCAAAGGGATTGTTGCTGGAATACCAGCCGGAAATGGGCGCTGCTACTCACTGAGCCTCCAGGGACCTTGGCATCAATGGCTCTCTCTGTGTTAAGCTATCTAACAAAATAATAGTAATAAATTGCCCACCTGAATTTCAAGTGAGATGTATTTGGCCCCGTCCACTTCGCCCTCTGGGGTTTTCCAGATACACACCTGGCCCTAAGAGCAAAGAAAAAGGGACCCTACCCCAGGAGTCTGTCTTGAGAGGGGCAGAGAGTCCAAGTGCAAGAAAAGGAGACAGAAGCAGGGGAGTGGGGGTGAGGGGAGCAACTCCTGAGGATCCCCAGGTGAGGACCCCCACTAGAGCCAAACATCCATTTATCACGAGATACAAATGACTCCCTTGTCATTCGGTTCTGACTTCATGCATTGACTGGAAGGCAGCAGAAACCAGGTTGATTATTCTGACAGAAATCCCTTCAGTTGCCTCCACATTTTGCATTGCTAGAAGGCTAGAGATTTGTTTCTTCTCTTTCAAAAAGATATCTCATGGTCTGGGATCTGGTGCAGTCCAGCCCTGGTTCCCAGCAAGACTCATCCATGCTTGCTCAGGGAACCATTTCCCCCCCTGTCCTACAAATTCTGTAACAGAACAATGTATTTCCTTTGTAGGATTTGCTAGAGCTTCTCATTTAGACGGACAGAACTTGGCAGAAGACCAAAGGGTTCCTTCCGATCTCTCAGAGGCTTCCTGAGAGCACAGATGGATGAGCAAGACTCAGCTGGCCCTGGAACAGGAAGAGGCCATGCCAACCAAACTGGGAGCAGTGGGGGGTTATGGGAAAGCTCTGTGCAGAAGATCCTGGGTGAGGAGGACACCCTCCCCTCAGAGGTGCAGAGCCAGCAGTTGAGGCAGTTCTGCTGCCAGGAGGCCAAAGGACCCCGAGAGGTTTGCAGCCGACTCTACCACCTTGACCATCAGTGGCTGAAGCCAGAAAGGCACACGAAAGCTGAGATGCTGGACCTGGTGATCTTGGAGCAGTTCATGGCTGTCCTTCCCCTGGAGATGGAGAGCTGGGTGAGGGACTGCGGAGCGGAGACCAGTTCCCAGGCGGTGGCCCTGGCCGAAGGTTTCCTCCTGAGTCAGGCAGAGGAGAGAAAGCAGGTGAGAGAGACTTTCCTCTGGATACTCCCAAGGGGCTCCAATGAGGACGGAGAACATCCCATAATGGTCTGCTGATGGCCCATCCTCTTTCTGGGAAAGCATCCATGGAATGAGATCTCACACCCTTCAAGTCTTTGTCATTCTCTTTCTAGTATTTCTCCCCATTCTCTGTTTTGAATCCTTGTTTCTTTTTCAGGGAAAGGATCTCTTTGCAGAAATGGACCTGGATTCCTGTGAGGCAGAGAGGCCTCCGTTGGACACCAGAGAGAGGCCACTGGGTAAGCAGGAAGGTGGTTTTTCTCCACTGGTCTCATTCTGTTGGTTTTCCAACTCATCTGAGGGTTCTTTTCATCTTGTTTTGGGGGGAGACAGTTGGGAACAAGGGTCCAGAAGAGGGGAGATGTATTTCTGCACAAACAAACATATGAAATGGGCACAAACGTCCAAATACTCTCAGTAGGTAAGTCTTTCTCAAAGGCCCATCTGTAGTTAGAGATTCACCTGTGAGAGAAGCAGGCACTCCTGGCGTCCTGCTTACCTTTTTTCTCTTGCAGGTGGCAGAAGGATGCCAGCAAGACCTCCTGATCCACCTTTTCATGGGGGCAGAAGGGAAGCAGCGGCTGTGGAACCAGATCAGGTCAGGGGAAGCTGCCTTGTGGGGACAGAGGCCGAGGGATGGAGCAATTTCATGGACTGGTTAGGCACAGAGGAATGGTGGGAGGAAGCAGCCGGGGAACCAGGAAAGGAAGACGGCTCAGAGCCCAAGAAGTGGAGGTAGAAGAAGGTTGGGCTGTCAGAGAGAGAAGAGGGAGAAGTCTGGGAAGAGGAGGTGTCCAAAGCTGAAGGGGAAACAGGGCTTAGTGAGCTGGGAGACTCTGTGGCAGAATGCAGCGCAGAATCAGAGGCAGAAGAGGAAGGAGGCGAGTGGGAGGAGGGAGATCGAGAGGCAGAGGTGAGTCAGAAGAAGGAGGAGCCACCGGGGGCTCCCTCTCCTTCTGCCAGAAGCCACCCTCCCTGCTTGTCTCTCAGAGCCAGGAGACGGAAATAGGCTTATTTTAATTAATCACTGAATGCTAAAACTGTTTTCTAAGCAGTGGACAAACGAGAACAAATAGTGGCCTGGGTTCACCTAACCAGCCCCATCAGACGAAAAATGGGGCCTGCCCCCCATTCCTCCCCTTCCTCCTCTCCATGCCCCCCTGAACCCCTTGAATTTGGCTCTAGGGCATTAGGAGGGAACCTTCCCAGAATAGCTCACGAGGAGAGGAGAAAGTGGATCCGTCCATTGAGGAAACTAGAATGTTTGGGTAGGTAGAATGACTTGGAAAACACAAGGTGGAGTACCACCTATTTGCACAAAGACAAATACCCATAATTAAAGCACAGAATAAAATAAGCACCCATAATTAAAATGCAAAGCAATCCTATTGAAACAACACTGCAATTAACAGGAAGCAAACCACAGAGCATGCTGGAGCAGATCATATTTCTGCTGTCTCAGAGGAGGACATTTCCCTTTTTCTTTTAGAGTCCAGTGTGCTTTGAAGATGTCGCTGTTCATTTCACGGACGAGGAGTGGGCGTTGCTGGATCCTGACCAGAGAGCGATGCATAAGGACGTCATGGAGGAGAATCGTGGGATTGTGGCCTCTCTTGGTAAGGCTCCCTGTGGGATCGTTGTATCTGCCTGGAAATTCAAAAAATACCTCTATGGACCAACCTCATATATTTTCACAGAGCTCAACAGCGCCCCCTACAACACCTGGAAACCCAACACCCACGCAATAAAGAGTAACTTAGTTTTTTCTTTGAACAATCTTCCTCAAATTATTCCTTTTTCTACCACGATTGGGCTGGTCTAAACTGCCCAGGCCATCTTAAATGTCAGCTTCAGAATTGTTAGGAAAGATAAGTAGCTTCAGGTTTTCTGTTTTTGTTTTTGGTCCTGTCAGTCTTGGGTTGACCACTCTGGTGAGACAGTTCGCGGGCAGGTAGGGTCTTAGCCTGCGTACCAGGTGGAGCTGGTAGACAGCTTCAAAGGGCTTTCCCCCCACGGCCAAGCTCTGAGCATCTTGGACACAGAGTTAACCTGCGCCTCCATGGACAGCTGTGAGTCCAAAATGACTCCCAGGCTGCGCACCTGGTCCTTCAGCGGCACAGTTACCCCATTCAAGACCAGGGAATCCCCCACACCAACCCGCTCCCTGTCCCCCAAAAACAGTACTTCTGTCTTGTCAGGATTCAACCTCAATCTGTTAGCCGCCATCCATTCTCCAACCACCTCTAGACACTCACACAGAAATTTCACCGCCTTCACTGGTTCCGATTTGAAAGAGAGGTAGAGCTAGGTATCATCTGCATACTGATGAACACCCAGCCCAAACCCCCTGATGATCTCTCCCAGCGGCTTCATCTAGATATTAAAAAGCATGGGGGAGAGGACGGAACCCTGAGGCACCCCACAAGTGAGAGCCCAGGGGTCTGAACACTCATCCCCCACCACCACTTTTTGGACACGGCCCAGGAGGAAGGAGCGGAACCACTGTATGACAGTGCCCCCAGCTCCCAGCCTCTCAAGATGGTCCAGAAGGATGTTATGGTCGATGGTGTCAAAGGCCGCTGAGAGATCCAGCAGAACTAGGAAACAGCTCTCATCTTTGTCCCTAGCCCACCGGAGATCATCAACCAGCGCGACCAAGGCAGTTTCAGTCCCATGATGAGGCCTGAATCCCGATTAGAAGGGATCCAAATGGTCCGCTTCCTCCAGGCATGCTTGGAGTTGTTCAGCAACCACCCACTCAATCACCTTGCCCAAGAATGGTAGATTTGAGACTGGGCGATAGTTGGCCAAATTGGCCGGGTCTAAAGATGTTTTTTTAAGAAGCGGTTTAATGACTGCCTCTTTCAGCGGGTCTGGGAAGGCTCCCATCGCCCAGCCCTTCCCGACTAGCTTTTATAAGCCAAGATGGGAAAGGATCAAGGAGACAGGTGGTCGGTTTCACCTGTCCAAGCAGCCTGTCCACATCCTCGGAGGTAACAGATTGGAATTGATCCCATGTAACAGGACCAGACAGAACTCTAGCACTCTCCCGCCCTGGCCCTGCTCCCACGGTGGAGTCTACCTCCTTCTGAATCTGAGCGACTTTATCTGCAAAAAACTTTGCAAAAGCATTGCAGGAGATTTTGGGGTCCCTATCAGGACCCGGTGGTGCAGGTGGTTCCGATAGATTCCAAACCACCTGAAAAAGTCTCCTGCTGTTTTCTGCAGATGCAATGGAGGCGGCGAAGAAGACCGTCTTCGGCATCGCCATTGCCACTTGGTAGGCTCGGCATTGAGCTCTAGCCCGTGTCCGGTCTGATTCAGAATGAGTTTTCCGCCACCGGCCATCTAGCCGTCTCATCGATTGTTTCATCACCCTCAGCTCCGGGGGAAACCACGGGGCTGTCCGGGCTCCATGCAATCGGAGAGAGCGCTTCGGAGCCAGACAGTCCATAGCCCTGGTTGACCACAAACTTGACATGAGCCAACAGTGTGACGTGGCAGCTAAAAAAGCCAATGCAATTCTGGGCTGCATCAATAGGAGTATAGCATCTAGATCAAGGGAAGTAATAGTGCCACTGTATTCTGCTCTGGTCAGACCTCACCTGGCGTACTGTGTCCAGTTCTGGGCACCACAATTCAAGAAGGACACTGACAAACTGGAATGTGTCCAGAGGAGGGCAACCAAAATGGTCAAAGGCCTGGAAGCGATGCCTTCTGAGGAACGGCTAAGGGAGCTGGGCATGTTTAGCCTGGAGAAGAGGAGGTTAAGGGGTGATATGATAGCCATGTTCAAATATAGAAAAGGATGTCACATAGAGGAGGGAGAAAGGTTGTTTTCTGCTGCTCCAGAGAAGCGGACACGGAGCAATGGATCCAAACTACAAGAAAGAAGATTCCACCTAAACATTAGGAAGAACTTCCTGACAGTAAGAGCTGTTCGACGGTGGAATTTGCTGCCAAGGAGTGTGGTGGAGTCTCCTACTTTGGAGGTCTTTAAGCAGAGGCTTGACAACCATATGTCAGGAGTGCTCTGATGGTGTTTCCTGCTTGGCAGGGGGTTGGACTCGATGGCTCTTGTGGTCTCTTCCAACTCTATGATTCTATGATTCTAACACCGCATTCCAGCGTGCCACCAGGGAATCTGCTGAAAGGCCATTAACTTGGGATAAAACATCCCCTACCACTCTCTGGAAGCCAATTGGATCCATTCAGTGGCGGGGCGGACCATCCGAATCTGTCCCACCTCCCTGAGGGGAAGGGTTGTGGAAAAGTCCAGTTGCACCAGGAAGTGATCTGACCATGGCACTTCTTTTGTTTCGCTTTTAGTTAATGTCAGATCACCAACATCCATAGAGGTGAACACCAAATCTAAGGCATGTCCACGGCTATGAGTTGGGCCAAACTTATTCAGGGACAGCCTCATGGAGGCCATGCTTTCCACGAAGTCCCGAGCGGCCCCTTGTAAGGTCGTGTCGGCATGGATGTTAAAATCCCCTAGGACAACCAAGCTAGGTGTCTCCAGGAGCATATCCGCCACAACCTGAAGCAGCTCGGGCAGGGAATCCTTGGTGTAGCGGGGAGGTCGGTATACCAGTAGGAATCCTGTACTGCCCCTATTGCCCAACTTCCAGAACATGCACTCAGAAAACTGGGTCTTCCCAATAGGACGCCTGGTGCAGACTATTGACTTCCTAAAAATCACTGCAACCCCCCCTCCCCGCCCACGTGACCTGGGTTGCTGTGCGTAAGAGAAACCTGGTGGGCAAGCAGCGGCAAGGACAGGCCCATCTGCTTCATCCAACCAAGTCTCTGTCACACATGCCAGGTCAAATCCTCCATCTCCAACCACTGTCATGGATGGCAGTGGTTTTGTTCATCATTGACCTGGCATTGCATAGCAACACTTTCAGGTCATGTGGGTTTCCCTTGCTGATTACTGACCAGACCTGGAGGCAGGGATAGTCCTCAAACAACGACTAAACCTGCCTCCTCGGTAATGACATGGTCTGGTCTTAGCATAACTCCTCCTCCTGCCCGTGATCACTGAGATTGGGTGTCCTAATACACCCCCCCCCCGTGGAACCTGCCCCACCCAATCTATTGGCTGAGGCTCACTCCCAGGCAGCCATGACCCTACCCCTTAAAAAGCAAAATACAAACTATATAATAACTTAACAGAATAATAATAATAATAATAATAATAATAATAATAAACCAAAGCAAGAAACAATAGCGCTCAAATTAAACTAGTCCCCACCCTGACTAAATGCTTATCCCACCCCAAGCAAAAATAAAATAATGAAATAATATAATATTATAAAAAACAACCACCATTTAAAGTGCTGCAAATTAAAAGTGCTTAAAACATTTAAAACCATTTTGTCCCTTGCTGCAGGTAGCTGCTCAGGCCTCTAAACTGTAGTGGTAAGTGCAGGCCCTGCCCCCTAGGCCAGAGTTGGCAGGAGAGGGTGCGGTCTTCCCAGCACTCACACAAGCAGCAACAGCAGCAGTCATGATGATGATGATGATACAGTGGTACCTCGGTTTACAAACTTAATCTTTTCCAGAAGAGGGCGGTTCTTAAATCAAGGTAAAGGTAAGGTAAAGGTACCCCTGCCCGAACGGGCCAGTCTTGACAGACTCTGGGGTTTGTGCGCCCATCTCACATCTATTGGCCGGGGGCCAGCGCTGTCCGAAGACACTTCCGGGTCACGTGGCCAGCGTGACAACGCTGCTCTGGCGAGCCAGAGCCGCACACGGAACGCCGTTTACCTTCCCGCTGGTAAGCGGTACCTATTTATCTACTTGCCCCCGGGGGTGCTTTCGAACTGCTAGGTTGACAGGCGCTGGGACCGAGCAGCGGGAGCGCACCCCGCCGCGGGGATTCGAACCGCCGACCTTTCGATCGGCAAGCCCTAGGCGCTGAGGCTTTAACCCACAGCGCCACCCGCGTCCCCTAAATCAAGGTACCACTGTAGTAATAATAATATTTTTTATTTCTACCCTGCCCATCTGGCTGGGTTGCCCCAGATACTCCAACACACATATAATCATGAAACATAAATAGTAATAATCTGATCCCATATATAAAGAACATTAACTTTAAAATGAACAACTTCTACTAGTGGCCAAAATTGTGGAAACCTATTTTGAAAGGTGTATTTCTGAGGTTTGGTGGCTCATAACACTACTTTTGTGTGGAGTAATACCATAAAATTATATAGCAATGGAAAGATAATTTAATGAAGAAAGTAATGCAATGACTTTTATGAAGGAGTATTTATTGGAACAGCAGTCATAAAGAAAAAACGTGAAACCTTTGGTAACCATTGGTAACCTTTAGCTTTAATTACGGCCTTACAACGCCTTCCCATGAAGTGAACCAAGTTTTTAGTTCTGCAGCTGTAATAATGTGAATAATATAGAGTTTGACAAATGGAAGGCATTATGGAACAAAGGTATGAGATTCTCGGTATGCACAACACTCAGGGAAAATGTATAAAATGATGTACAGGTGGTACGTAACGCCCGTAAAATTGGAAAATATATATAAAACTGGTGATAAATTATGTTGGAAGTGTAAGATCAAGGAGGGTGATTTTTATCATATGTGGTGGTTGTGTGAGCCTATCAAAAAATTCTGGGAATCTATTTATAATGAACTAAAAAAAATCTTTAAATATACCTTTATAAAAAACCCTGAAGCCTTTTTGCTGGGGATAATTGGAGAGGAAATCAAAAAGGAAGATCAAACACTCTTTCAGTACGCGACAGTGGCTGCTAGAACTCTAATAGCGCAGAATTGGAAGACATCAAAAATCCCAACTATAAACGAGTGGCAATCCAAACTATTTGATTACTTAGAATTGGCAAAAATGAGACAGAAAATAAGAAATCAAAAAGACAAAGTTTAACAAAGAATGGAATAAATTTATGACATACATGGAAACAGAGGTAAAAAATCTAAAAATTACAGTAGGTATGACGTAACACCTGTGATGTAAAGAGTTTTTTAAGGAAAAGAAACTGCAGATAAAAAAATCATATAATAAATTCTGAAACCGAGATGAAGGGAAGTCAATTAGTGTTTGTTATTTAGTAAATGTAACCTAATTTGTTGGTATCTTATGTTAGGAGATGTTTTTTCTTTTGTTTTCTTTATTATTATTCTTTTTTTTATGTATTTCTTTTTTGTCTGTATGTGTGATGTGTTTTTTTCGTTTGTTTTAATGTTTGATGTAGCAAAACAAATAAAAATCAATTTAAAAAACAACAACGTGAAACCTTTGGTAACCATTGGTAACCTTTAGCTTTAATTACGGCCTTACAACGCCTTCACTTGAAGTGAACCAAGTTTTTAGTTCTGCAGCTGTAATAATGGGAAACCAAGACTGAATTATTGCCTCTGTTAATAGAGCTTTATTGCTGGGTTGCTTCTGTATAACAAGTTTCTTTAGTCGGCTCCATATATTTCTGATTGGGTTGAAGTGTGGGCTATTCCCAGGCAATTCCAGCAGTGAAATTTCATTATCTTGAAAGCACCTTTTGCACACAGCACCTTTTGCTGCCATACAACCCCAGATCATCACACTGTCTGGGTGTTTCATGGTCAGTGTAATGCAAGTAGGATGTAAATGTTATCTGATTCTTCTCCTCGCGTATTTCATGCCATCACTACCAAGCAAGGAGATTTGGGTTTCATCGCTCCAAATAACACTGTCCCATTGTTCCGCTGTCCAGTTAACATGGGTTTCATCTTTTCAACCTTTGTTGGAGAGATAACAATGGTTTTTTCCTTAGAATTCTAACATTTAGACCAGACTTGCACTCAACTTCCCATTACATTGCACCATATCGTTTTGTATACACCCAGATGATTTTCTTCTGTCATGTAGGCACATTCTCTCCATTTTTCAATTGCCAGCTTTGGTTTAGTTTTTCCCAATTTTTCATCTAATTTATTCATAACTGTAGCCTTGTTCACTTAATAGTACAATTTTACATCACTTTCTGGGTGACCAGTCAACTCTTTGAGCCATTTCTTTAATTTGATTATGTTTTTCAACCTCACTAAATTACCAACTTGATAGCAATCACATAAGACACTGACAAAAGTCAACCTAAGCAAGTTGTGTTTCTTTTTTCTGGTTATTTGGCTTTAAGGTTTGATAGAATATGAACAAACTTTGATTGCATTGTTGATTGCATTCTTGATCAAATTATCTTTCCATTGATATATAAATTTATAATATTACTCCAAAAGAAGAACTACACTTTTTTCCAAAAGTCTTCCACAATTTTGACCACTACTTTATATCAAACAAAGCAACATTCAACAACTCATCAGAATCTCATAATACATATGTTGGTTAATGACAAACAACACATGTAATGAACACACACCCAACTCCCTTCAGATCTTGTCCATTTGTTCCTGAGGCTCTAATCCCTTTTTGTCTCCAATGCAGATTGTGATGAATCAGAAATCGAGAACGAAGGTGACCACGACAAAATCCCCAGAGAGGAGAAGCCACAAAAAAATTTGGAGTGTGGAGAAAGCTGTACTCAGAGCTCCCATTCCACTTCCCATCAACAAAATACCATTGGAAAGAAAGTCTATCAGTGCATGGAATGTGGAAAGAGCTTCAGGAAGAGCTCCTCTCTCACTTACCATCAAAAAATTCATACAGGGGAGACACCCTATCAGTGTGTGGAATGTGGAAAGAGCTTCACTCATAGCTCCTATCTCACTTCCCATCAAAGAATTCATACAGGGGAGAAACCCTATCAGTGTGTGGAATGTGGAAAGCGCTTCACTGATAGCTCCTCTCTCACTTCCCATCACAGAATTCATACAGGGGAGAAACCATATCAGTGCATGGAATGTGGAAAGAGCTTCAGTCACAGATCCAATCTCACTTCCCATCAAAGAATTCATACAGGGGAGAAACCCTATCAGTGTGTGGAATGTGGAAAGAGCTTCAGGCAGAGAGTCAGTCTCACTTCCCATCAAAGAATTCATACAGGGGAGAAACCCTATCAGTGTGTGAAATGTGGTAAGAGCTTCACAGATACTTCCTCTCTCATTTCCCATCACAGAATTCATACAGGGGAGAAACCCTATCAGTGTGTGGAATGTGGAAAGAGCTTCAGAAAAAGCTCCTATCTCACTTCCCATCACAGAATTCATACAGGGGAGACACCCTATCAGTGTGTGGAATGTGGTAAGAGCTTCAGGAAAAGCTCCTCTCTCACTTCCCATCACACAATTCATACAGGGGAGAAACCCTATCAGTGTGTGGAATGTGGTAAGAGCTTCAGGAAAAGCTCCTCTCTCACTTCCCATCACAGAATTCATACAGGGGAGCAATCGTATCAGTGCATGGAATGTGGAAAGAGCTTCAGTCATGGCTCCCATCTCACTTCCCATCAAAGAATTCATACAGGGGAGAAACCCTATCAGTGTGTGGAATGTGGAAAGAGCTTCACTCATAGCTCTTCTCTCACTTCTCATCACAAAATTCATACAGGGGAGAAACCCTATCAGTGTGTGGAATGTGGAAAGAGCTTCAGGAAGAGCTCCTCTCTCACTTCCCATCACAGAATTCATACAGGGGAGAAACCCTATCAGTGTGTGGAATGTGGAAAGAGCTTCAGGATGAGCTCCTCTCTCACTTCCCATCAAAGAATTCATACAGGGGAGAAACCCTATCAGTGTGTGGAATGTGGAAAGAGCTTCAGGAAGAGTGCCCATCTCACTTCCCATCAAAGAATTCATACAGGGGAGAAACCCTATCAGTGTGTGGAATGTGGAAAGAGCTTCAGGAAGAGCTCCTCTCTCACTTCCCACCAAAGAATTCATACAGGGGAGAAACCCTATCAGTGTGTGGAATGAGCTTCCGTCAGAGCTCCGCTCTCACTTCCCATCAAAAAATTCATACAGGGGAGAAACCCTATCAGTGTGTGGAATGTGGAAAGAGCTTCAGGAAGAGTGCCCATCTCACTTTCCATCACAGAATTCATAAAGGGGAGAAGCCCTATCAGTGTGTGGAATGTGGAAAGAGCTTCACTCATAGCTCCTATCTCACTTCCCATCAAAGAATTCATACAGGGGAGAAACCCTATCAGTGTGTGGAATGTGGAAAGAGCTTCACTGATAGCTCCTCTCTCACTTCCCATCACAGAATTCATACAGGGGAGAAACCATATCAGTGTGTGGAATGTGGAAAGAGCTTCACTGATAGCTCCTCTCTCACTTCCCATCACAGAATTCATACAGGGGAGAAACCCTATCAGTGTGTGGAATGTGGAAAGAGCTTCAGGCAGAGAGTCAGTCTCACTTCCCATCAAAGAATTCATACAGGGGAGAAACCCTATCAGTGCATGGAATGTGGAAAGAGCTTCACTGATAGCTCCTCTCTCACTTACCATCACAGAATTCATACAGGGGAAAAACCCTATCAGTGTGTGGAATGTGGAAAGAGCTTCCGTCAGAGCTCCGATCTCACTTACCATCACAGAATTCATACAGGGGAGAAGCCCTATCAGTGTGTGGAATGTGGAAAGAGCTTCAATAGGAGCTCCAATTTCACTTCCCATCAAAGAATTCATACAGGGGAGAAACCCTATCAGTGTGTGGAATGTGGAAAGAGCTTCCGTCAGAGCTCCGCTCTCACTTCCCATCACAGAATTCATACAGGGGAGAAACCCTATCAGTGTGTGGAATGTGGAAAGAGCTTCACTCATAACTCCCATCTCACTTCCCATCAAAGAACTCATACAGGGGAGAAACCTTATCAGTGTGTGGAATGTGGAAAGAGCTTCACTGTTAGCTCTAAACTCACTTCCCATCAAAGAATCCATACGAAGGTCAGAAAAACCAGTATACAGCTTTAGGAGCCAGGCAAATCCACACCTTTTTAACCAGGCCTTTTTCTTATTGACATCTAATACTATTTTAACATGTGATGTTTTGTTTTATTATGTTGTGTTTTTATGTTCTAAACATTCTGAGACGTGTGGGTGTAGGGAATACGGCCAACTCTTAAATGCCAAGGGGTTTTTGTCCCCTCTATTAAATATTGGAGGAGGCCACCCCCCAGGTTTTCTTTGTGTGTTTTTTTTCAAATGCAACCTTTTTTTCTTCCGCTACTTGCCATACAATTTCGCTTTCAATTTGCCCTTTTAAGAAATTTTTATAAACCGCACAAAGGTCATGAGAAAAACAAAATACAAGAAAATACAAATGTGGACAGGTCCCATCTTTGCGGGCGAAACACAAAAGTTGCTTTAAAGGAGGCTTTCCCAATCTTGGGTCCCCAGCAGCTCCCGGACTATCTGAACAGGAAGTAGAAGGTGCCATTCAAAACATGCAATTGGGCAAATCTCCAGGACCGGATGGGCTGACTTCTAGATACTATAGATCTTTGAAAGAGTGGTTATTGCAACCTTTCAAGGAAGTCTGCAATGAAATATTGGAAGGGAAAAGGGCACCAGAGTCGTGGAAAGAGGCGTATATTACACTCATACCGAAAACAGAGACTGAAAAGACTCAGCTGAAGAACTACCGCCCTATATTGTTACTTTACGTGGATTACAAAACTTTTGCTGATATTTTGGCCAAGAGATTGAAAAAAGTATTGATGGAAAAGATTCATAAAGACCGAGCGGGCTTTCTCCTGGGAAGATACTTGTCTGATAATTTGAGGAATATAATTGATATTTTGGAAAAATTAGAAGTGAATATAAACACTAAAGCAGTCTTGATATTTGTGGACGCGGAGAAAGCCTTTGACAACATCTCTTGGAGTTTTATGAAGAAGAACCTACATGGGATGGGGGTAGGCCAAGGTTTTGAAAATTGTATATGTGCAATATACTCTGAACAAAAGGCTAAATTAATTGTAAATAATGTGGTTACGGAAGAATTTAAGATAGAAAAAGGGACACGACAGGGGTGCCCAATCTCCCCACTGCTTTTTATATCGGTCCTGGAGGTTCTGCTAAACATGATTAGAAGGTATACAGGTCGGAGCCAAACAGTACAAACTGAGAGCATTTGCAGATGACTTAGTATTGACGTTACAGGAGCCAGAATCTAGTACTAAAAGGGTTTTAGAATTAATTCAAGAATTTGGTCAAGTGGCAGGTTTTAAATTGAATAAGTTAAAAACCAAGGTTTTAGAGAAAAGTTTAACACCGATTGAAAGAGATAGGTTTCAGAATGAGACAGGATTGACTGTGGTAAAGAAAGTGAAATATCTGGGGATTAATATGACAGCCAAAAATGGGAACCTATTTAAAGATAATTATGAAAAATGTTGGACGGAAGTGAAAAAAGATTTAGAAATCTGGTCAAATTTGAAGCTTTCACTGTTGGGTCGCATTGCTGTGATAAAAATGAATGTATTGCCGAGAATGCTGTTTTTGTTTCAGACATTGCAAATTGTGGACAAGATGGACTGTTTTAAGAAGTGGCAGAGAGATATTTCTAGATTTGTCTGGCAGGGCAAGAAGCCCAGAATAAAATTTAAGATACTAACTGATGCAAAGGAAAGGGGTGGATTTGCCCTGCCAGACCTTAAACTTTACTATGAATCAGCAGCTTTCTGCTGGTTGAAAGAATGGCTACTTCTTGAAAATGCAGACATTTTGGATTTAGAAGGTTTTAACAACGTATTTGGATGGCATGCATATTTATGGTATGATAAGGTTAAGGCACATAAAGCATTCAAAAATCATATTGTCAGGAAAGCATTGTTTAATGTCTGGATATGATATAAGGATTTATTGGAAAATCAAACTCCAAGGTGGCTGTCACCAATGGAAGCAAAAGCTCTGAAAAGGCTCAATATGGAGGCCAAATGGCCGACTTATTGGGAAATTTTGGAACAAGAAGGAGACAAATTGAAATTGCAGAGCTTTGAAAAATTAAAAAACAAAGTGAGAGATTGGCTTCATTACTATCAGATAATGGAGGCATACAATTTGGATAAGAAAATTGGCTTCCAGGTGGAAAAGTCAAAATTAGAAACAGAACTGTTAGAACCCAAAACTAAGAACTTATATATTGGGAGATTTTGGAGCAAGAAGGAGATAAATTGAAATTGCAGAGTTTTGAGAAATTAAAAGATAGAGTGCGAGATTGGCTTCATTACTATCAAATAAGAGAGGTTTACAATTTGGACAAAAAAATTGGCTTCCAGGTGGAAAAATCAAAATTAGAAACAGAATTGTTAGAACCCAAAACTAAGAATTTGTCAAGAATGTATAACTTGCTGTTGAAATGGAATACTCAGGATGAAACGGTGAAATCTGCTATGATTAAATGGGCACAAGATGTTGGACATAATATTATGTTTGCTGACTGGGAGCAGTTATGGACCACAGGTATGAAGTTTACGGCATGTAATGCCCTAAGAGAGAATATTATGAAAATGATATACAGGTGGTACATGACCCCAGTCAAGCTTGCAAAAATCTATCATTTGCCCGACAATAAATGTTGGAAATGTAAAGAAACTGAAGGTACATTCTTTCACCTTTGGTGGACGTGCCCAAGGATTAAGGCTTTATGGGAAATGATATATAATGAATTGAAAAAGGTATTTAAGTATACCTTCTTGAAGAAACCAGAGGCCTTTCTCCTGGGCATAGTCGGCCAATTGGTGCCAAAGAAGGATAGAACTTTCTTTATGTATGCTACAACAGCAGCAAGAATTCTCATTGCAAAGTATTGGAAGACACAAGATCTACCCACTTTGGAAGAATGGCAGATGAAGGTGATAGACTATATGGAATTGGCAGAAATGACTGGCAGAATCCGGGACCAGGAAGAAGAGTCGGTGGAAGAAGATTGGAAGAAATTTAAAGATTATCTACAGAAATATTGTAAAATTAATGAATGTTAGAATGATGTTGGATAGAAATTAAGTGGTTTCTAGCTGTAATGCTTTAAGAGAATATGAAAAAAGGCTTATAAATGGGTAAAAGCTTAATGGCAAGGATTTGCTGAACTAATAAATCTAAGTGGAATACAAAAAAGGGAGGTATGAGGAGGTCCGGGGAAATAAGCTTAAGGAAAATAAGAAACGGAAAATTAATGTGTTTTTAACTTTTTATTTTGTACTTTTCTTTTTCTTTTTCCATTTTTACTGTAATATGTTAAAAAATCTCAATAAATATCTTATAAAAAATAAAATAGAGGATTTCCCAAACTTGGGTCCCCAGCAGCTCCCAGACTACAGTTTCCATCATCCCTCCCCATTGGTTCTGCAACTAGGGATGATGGGAGTTGTAGTCCAAAACCAGCTGGATACCCAAGTTTGCTTTAAAGGGAAAGTAGACTGGCCCTTTGACACCCTCTGCTGGACAAAAGCACTGCCCCAGAATCTGAACCACCCCCAGTACTCCTAATTGGAATTAATAGAGCGCAAAACTGAAGTTTGATCGGCACTTCAACCTCTAGGGAGCTTCTATGTGCTTTCTGCACCACCTAGAGTACCCACAGAATTGTGGCTTCTACTGGCAACACACACAGGAGAACAAATGAAAGAGAAACACAATGAGCAGGAAAAAAAACTGGAAAGGGCCATACCAAATGGACATCCGGTGTGAAGAGGTCACTTTCCCCACTGCTGAACAATGCCACAGGTAGAGGAGATGGAATGCTAGAAGTGTTCTGCGGGGCAAGGGGAGCTGCTGAGAAATTGAACTACGGGCGCAAAATATTACTTTTTTAAAAAGTTGCTGCCTTTATAGACATTGCCATTCAAATAGCATGCATGCATCATGTGATTGATAGTGCAAGGCGGGACTTACCTGGCCCTCCACCAATATTTTATTCAAGTCGGCACCACTGGGTTGGGTTGTTTCCAAATTAAATAAATACATAAATCTTCCTTTGCACATGTTCCAGCTTGTCTATATCCTCATTTATTCTTTTTTAAAATTTATTTGCCCTTCATCTGAAGATTTTACAATATAAACATACAGGATGAAAGCATGGCATTCTCAAAAAAAAAGAAAAGAAAACAAGACAAGCCAGAGAAATCTCTCCTTTTCTTCTTTTCTTTTTTTGGATGGAGTTACAAACTTTGTTGATCAGGGGCCTGCTGTGGAAATAGTGCATCTCGATTTCAGTAAGGCTTTTGACAGAGTCCTCTGTGATACTTATGTGAGGAAGCTGGTAAAATGTGGGCTGAATGAGGTATATGTCTTAGGACATCAAACTGGGAAAGAGGATTTTAAACTGACTGAAGAGGTTTTATGCCCTTGGGAATTTGGTCTCTTAAATCTACCCCTTCACCTTCAAAATGAGACTGAATGAGGTAACTGTTAGGTGGATTTGACTGACCAAACCCAAAGAGGACTCTCATGGTTCCTCCTCATCCTGGGGAAAAGTGACCAGAGGGGTGCTGCAGGGTTCTGTCCTGGACCCGTTGTTGTTCAACGTCTTGATAAATGACATGGTTGAAGGATATGAGGGGATGCTCATCACATTTGCAGATGACACGAAATGGATCATGATGGCATCCTCTCTCTTCTTCAGCAACTGACAGGGAGGCAAAGAACAGTGCAAAAGCACAGCAGAGCGAAAGAGATAAGACCGACTTCCGTTCTTACACTTCCCAAGCCTAGGAAAGTAAACAGGGGCATGTGACATACTAGCCACATATCCAGCAACGGGTGGAGTGAATTGCTAACACAGCAGACATGATTGCAGGTGATATAAGGGAAAAACCCTGCTCCTTTTTCCTTATGGAGTACCCAAGAGCCCATATACAGCCCTTTTGTAGGTTCTCTATTGGTAGGAGAAAATAACTGAGACCAACCAGAGAATATTGAGAAGCAAAGCAGCTAGTAAGCCTGTTCTTTATTAACTGTTGCAACAGGGTTCTCCACCCACTGGCAGGACAGAGGAGGAGGACCCCGAGACATGTGTGCAAGCCCTTATATAGACATTTTTAATTGCCCAACCTGGAGTTCAAGACCACCCCCAGAAACTGTCAGGATATGAGTACAATGCAGCTGTAAACAGGCAGCTCAGTGTTTACATCATATGATATGGCTAGTCCTGGGAAAGAATCTTCCAGGCAGTTCAGGGGATTCACAAGGCTTTGTTCTCAGTGTAATATGAGACCTTCCTGTTGCGTATGTGAAGGAAGTCTGTGTCACTTGCTCGGAGGAGACTGAACTGATCGGACATGTTTTTTGTGGAGATGTACAGTCAGAAATAAACAAGATGTAAAAAGCCTTTCTGACTATCTTCTTTCTCCTGCTGGTATGCAAAGGGGGTGCGCATCTTCCATTCCGGGGGATGTCGCCTATCAAGATCATCCTGGACTGTCCGGGATGTCAGCCAGAGAGGATCACCGGTAAACAGGCCCCGGGAGCAGGGAGAGAGGCCACCCTCACCCGAGGGGGCAAGTTTTCCAACAGAAACATCATACCTACATCACAGAAAATCTGAGTGTTGTTTTTACCTTGTCTGCCAGGTTACCTGTTAATGGCCACTTGACTAGATTACCTGGGAAGGCTGGCTATTCTTTTGTAATGATAATACTTCATTCCTGAGCCAGGTCACAGGCTCACCCTATTCACACCTTAAATGTGCCCTTAAGGCAGGATTTGTGAGGACAGAGACAATGGGGAGGTTTCTGCATTTCCTTCGACCTTGTAGAGAAATATTTGAGGTGACTGAGAGTCAAAACGGCTTTAGGACTTTTCCTGTGGGTTTTGGACATGTGGTTTATATATTTATATATGTGTTTGCTTGGTACAATTAGATATCTCTCTCTCTCTCTTTCTCTCTCTCTCTCTCTCTCTCTCTCACACACACACACACCCACCTAAAAATTCTTATAACAATTCCCCCCTTTGGGGATATAATTTTTTTTGGTAAAATATTGTTATATATATACACACACACAGCCACTCTTAAATTCCTAGGGGTCTTTGCCCCCCCCCATAAAATATATGTGTTTGCTTGGTACATTTATATGTGTATACACACACACACACACACACACACACACACACACACACACACATATAAAATATCCTTAAAATTCTTATAACAATTCCCCCCTTTGGCGATATAATTTTTTTTTGTAAAATATTGTTATACACACACACACACACACACACACACACAGCCACTCTTAAATTCCTAGGGGTCTTTGCCCCCCCCCATAAAATATATGTGTTTGCTTGGTACATTTATATATATATATATATCCTAAAAATTCTTATAACAATTCCCCCCTTTGGGGATATAATTTTTTTCTAAAAAATAGTTGCCCCACAAATAATAACCTGGTATGTTGCAAATGGATGCCTTCGTGTAAATCTTAAGAGACTTGCCTGTCAGGTCTCTTAAGGCTATTTGCAGGTGTAGCAGTGCACATAGCTGGACATAGGATATCACATAAAAAATAACACATGTTGCATTTTGTACTAAATTACTTGTGGTATTCTAGCAGTTTGGGAGAAACATTCTCAATAGTGGTCTCTGCTTTACACTTGGCAGGAAGGTCAAATAATGAGTGAAAAATGCAGTTTGTTTTGTTTCTGCCTTTTTTGTGTGTTCCCAGGTGTCAAAGCTAGCTCTCGTCTGCTCTCACACCTCCATCATATCACAGCAGCAACAATCCCTGGTGAATCCCCGTAGGGCTTTCATATTGACCATGTCACCTTGTAGTGGCGCAGGTTGGGACATTTCTTGAGAGAGATGTCTGTGCCTTGGCCTTTCTATGGGATTTTTTATTATTATTATAGGCTCTGGTCTTCCACCCTAGGGAAGTTGCTCAGTTGTTCCTAAGGGACCAAAAAGCTGGATACACTTGCCCAATTCAAACGGAGTCCAATTAGAATTTATATAGCCCCATGGTTTGCCGACGTGGAGTTACGGCCCCACCTGGCGGTGGCGGTCGGCCTGGGCCTTGTACGCATTATTGGCCTGGCGCAGTTGCTCCATCAATAGTTGGTGCTGAGACTGGAGCTCCTGGAGCCAATCTGTCACCGTGGGGACCACAGATGCTGGCAGCACATCCAGGAACAAACGCGGGTGGTAACCGTAAGTGGCCTGGAACAGGGTCTTCTGGGTGGAGGCGTCCACCGCGTTGTTGTAAGCGAACTCCTTCAATGCCAAGTGGTCAACTCAGTCTGGAGGTACTCCAGTTTCCGGTGGTCGGTTCTCACTTCCACCAGTTGTCTTGCCCCCTTAGGATGATGGCCCCTTGCGGTGATGATAGGCCCTTGTGGTTCCGGGGTGCTGCCCATTCCCAAACTGCTGCCACTTTCCCGGGATCCATCTGCACCCCACCAGGGGACAGTTGGTGACCGAGGAAGTCCACTGACTGCTGGTGGAACTTTCACTTGCTGAGCTTAGCATACACGCGTTGCTCCCGCAAGCACTGCAACATGGACCGGACATGACCCTCGTGGAGAGCTGGGTCATGGGAGTAAATCAGAATGTCATCTAGGTACACCACCACATACTTGTCTAGCAAGTCCTGGAACACGTGGTTGATGTGCCGTTGGAACAGGGCAGGCGCATTGCACAACCCGAAAGGCATTACAAGGTATTCAAACTGCCCATACCGGGTCCCAAATGCTGTCTTCCACTCATCCCCGGCTCAGATCCGAATCAAATTGTAGGCCCCCCGAAGGTCCACTTGGTGAACATCTGCACCCCTTGCACCCATTCCAGCAACTCTGCAATAAAGGACAAGGGATACCGGTCTGGGATGGTAATCTTATTCAGGGCCCGGTACTCATGGCAGGGACGAAGCTCCCCACACTTCTTAACGAAGAGTACTGGAGCAGCGGTGAGCGAGGTAGAGGGCCGAATGAACCCGCCCTCCACGTTCTTGCGAAGGAAGTCCTGCAAGGCTTAGTGCTCTGGCTCCGTAAGAGAGTATAGGCGGCTCACAGGCAGGGGCACCCCGGGCTGGAGGTCTATGCCGCAGTTGAAATACCAAGTGTGCCAACAGCCGAAATTCTGTGGCATAGGCGGCCACTGTGGACTTGCCCTGTTTCAACTGCCAAATCGCCTGATTGGCTTCACTCCCCTTGACTGCCCTTCTGAGGGCTGCCGTACGCGATTTCCAGGTGGTTGCAAAACCCTGTATAGTCTGTCAGCAAGGGAGAGTCTTGCCCGAGCAACGGCAATGCCCACTTGGCTGCCCGGTTCTTCAGCAAGCTGTTCAGGAAGTGCACCTTAGTGCAGTCATCACGGAAATTCCGGGCTCGCCCCTGAATATACAGCTTGGTCTGGGCAAGAAACATGGGAAAGCTGGCCAGGGATCCATTGAATTTACCCGAGAGGCTAGGTCTAAGTCCAGTCCGTGGTCAAAGGTGCAACGTGGAGGCAGTCCGTAGTAGCTGAAGCTGGGTGCAGGGCAGGGAGTTGGGTGAAGTTAGGAACAGGCTTGCAAGCAGGGAGCCAGGGCGGGTCAGGAGCTCAGGCAGGAACTAGCAACCAACAATGCTGCTTCCGCAACTTGGAACTGGGGCTGGCCGGCTTTTTTCTGCCCTGAGGCATAGGGTGGCCCCGATCCTCTGGTGACTCCCCTCTCTAACCCTGAGCCTCTGCAGCTCAGGAGAGGCTGGAGGGTTCCCGGACCCAGAGGCAACCTCTGACGGGGCTGAGAGTGGAGCACCTGCAGGCAATGGGTCCTCCATCACCTCAGGAGCCAGAGCAGACTCAGCTGGTGCCTGCACCTGAGGATCCAGCACAGGTGAGGACCCTTCAGGCTCATGCCCCAGCCCCGGCTCAGCTGGTCCTGGAGGCGGGGACTCCTGTGCAGGCTGGGATTCCTCAGGTTCAGCATCCAAGTCTGAATCCCAGGCCATCACACCTTGTCAACAATGTGGAACTGTAGTATTCCCCAATTTGGACTTAGCAGACATTTGGTCTTTATGAATGAACTGATTTATTGGGACTTCCGTCTATATTATTGCACTTTATGTGTTGTTTATGTGCAAGATAAACATTTGATATTGTGATGAGAATATATAGAAGAGTATTGTTTATATGAATGCACAGCCGGTTACCTCTTGTGTGTTTGTCCATTCCAGGAACAGCATTCCTGACCCAGATGTTCACAGGAAGTCCCTAAGATGATTCCCCTTTCAAACAGGATACGTGAACCTAGGCCAGGAAGGTCCTCCTCTCCGGCAGACAGACAACCCCTTCTTCTTCTTTTTTATTAATGATTTTTATTGAAATTTACAATCACCAACCAACCCCCACCACCAAAACATCACATCTTATTACATGTATCCTTCTTTGTGTTTCATACATCCATTAGCTTCCG
Source organism: Podarcis vaucheri (assembly GCF_965113315.1). Classification (NCBI taxonomy): domain Eukaryota; kingdom Metazoa; phylum Chordata; class Lepidosauria; order Squamata; family Lacertidae; genus Podarcis; species Podarcis vaucheri. The sequence goes on along the minus strand of NC_138762.1, from coordinate 4,868,561 downwards.
TCCTTCCCTTCCATCAGTTTTCCTATTCCATTCTATAGTTTAAGATACTTTAATTATAAATTATACCATGACATGAGATTTATTTCAATCCTGCCAACGTTTTCATATTTCTACAATTCTCACTTATATAAACCATAAATTTACTCCATTCTTTCTGGTACTTTGTCTCCTCCTGATTGCGAATTCTGTGTGTCAATTTAGCCATCTCAGCATACTCAACCAACTTTATCTGCCATTCTCTTATCGTCTGCATCTCCTGTTGCTTTCCACTTTAGAGCTATCAGAACTCTGGCTGCAGTTGTTGCATATAAATATAATCTTTGATCTATCTTTTTAATCCCTTCTCCCACCAAACCTAGCAAAAATTCTTCCGGCTTTTTGGGAAAACGGTACTTAAACATCTTTTTTAACTCGTTGTAAACCGCATCCCAAAACTCTCTTATTTTATTGCAAGACCACCGCATATGATAGAAGTCGCCGTCTTTTTCCTTGCACTTCCAGCAGGTTTTACTACTTGTTCTATACATTTTTTGCCAATTTGGTGGGAGTGAGATGCCAACGATAAACCATCTTCATAACATTTTCTTTTAAGGCAGAACAAGCAGTGAATTTTATGCTCTCATTCCAGAGTTTGGCCCATACATCATATTCTATGTTATGTCTTAAATCAATGGCCCATTTTATCATAGCCTCTTTTATAAATTCATCTTTTGTGTTCCATACTAGTAAGAGATTGTACATTTTTGATAATAGCTTGGATTTACTCCCTAAAATATCTATTTGAAATTTCGATTTTTTTATCCTCAAATCCTTTTTTTTTCCTCTTTAAAGACATCATTGACTTGATGGTATTCCTTTTTTTAAAAAAATGATATTTATTGGGGGGGGAATTTAGAGTTACAAAAAAAAGAACAAAGAAAGAACAGAGAAAAACACAAACCACATCCAACAATACAAATTAAAACAAAAACAAAAATACAAAAATACACCGCAGACATTTAAAAACAAATCCATTATTCTCAAATCCTCAACTGTCATTACCTTCTTTCTTTGACCTCCTCTTCCTCCCTTTTTTTTGTATCCTAGTTGTTAATTGTTGCAGCAAATCCTTTCCATATTTCATAAAATTCTGTCATTACATTACCGTAAACTATTTTAATCTTATCTTACTATAAAAAACCTTGAAACTTAAAACTTAAATCTTATTTTTACCAACTTCTCATAACCATAATATTCTTACATAATTCTTTAAACATTTTTACTAAAGCCAAGTAATTTCATTCCAACATTTTTCTAACATTCACCAATTTTATAAAACAATCCTAGTAGTAGAAAAAGAAATAAAAACAATCCAATCTTCATCCAGCGTCCCTTCCTCCTGGTCCCGGGTTTTGTCAGTCCTTGTTATCCCATCGATCTAGCGCATTAACCTGGTACAGTGGTGCCTCGCAAGACGAAAAGAATCCGTTCCGCGAGTCTCTTCGTCTTGCAGTTTTTTCATCTTGCGAAGCAAGCCCATTAACGGCTTAGTGGATTAGCGCTATTAGCGGCTTAGCGGGCTTAGCGGATCAGCTGATAAGCGGCTTAGCAGATCAGCTGATAAGCGGCATAGTGGATCAGCTGTTAAGCGGCTTAGTGGATCATCTGTTAAGCGGCTTGGCGGATCAGCTGATAAGCGGCTTAGCGGATCAGCTGATAAGCGGCTTAGCGGATCAGCTGATAAGCGGCTTAGCGGCTTGGGGGAAAGGGGGGGGGAGGAAAAAAACCCCGCAGGAACTTGCAAGACATTTTCGTCTTGCGAAGCAAGCCCATAGGTAATTCGTTTTGCGAAGCACCTCCAAAACGGAAAACCCTTTCGTCTAGCGGGTTTTCCGTCTTGCGAGGCATTTGTCTTGCGGGGCACCACTGTAACCTTATATCCGAGGCCCTTAAGTCTCTTCCATGTCCCTTCCGCAGCTCTTCTTCATATTTGTAACTGTATTTTCCCTTGTCTCCTGCTTGTTTCACTCGTGGGAACTCCAGCTTAACAATATTTTTGACCCTTCTCGACAGATCAGCCCCCTTTCCATAATCCACACTAAATTCCATGTGATATTTAAGAACATGTTTCAAAATCCCTCCAAAATTAGGAGCTCCCACAATCCCAGACATCTCACGGTCCATTGCCAGACTTGAAAAGTCCAAACATGCCTGCATAGGGGGGGGGGTCTATCCAACCCCCCATTTCCAAACCAAACCAAACTTTTTCTTTCCAAATCTGGCTTTTTCCAAGTTCATTTGTCAAATCCGAAAGCTCATGTTCCTGTTGGGACTGTTCTGTCAAGGCACACTCCTGATTTAATTCCTGGGTGGGCTCCACATATTTTTCCACTGCCTGTTCAAAATTTCTAATCGAATCAGCCATTAAATTCGCCTTCTCATGTAGCTGTTCCAGTAGGGCATTTGTTTTATAGAAAGCACACAACAGAGCTTCTGAATACATTGTCCTGCAAGGTCAGATGTCTGTTCCCATGATTGTAATCTGTAACAGCTGCCAGCTCCCCAGAGTTGGTTACAGTTTCACAGTCTCCCTCTAGGGGGAAAACTTCTATTTGTTCTTTCCGAAACCTGTTGTTGGGATACTGCCAGCGAGATAAAAACCACCATGGCCCCCAAGCCGGCTGCCAGACGACCCATTGATCTCCCGTAGTCACGCAGTATAAGATTTTAAGCAATAGCAAACATAAACATCCTGTGAACAGGAAATACGCAGGCTGTGACACAAACATTCTGCTCCCTTTTAAGGTGGAACGGAAATATCCTAACATCCTCCCCCTTTCCGTGTAACCTGTAGTACCTGTGGTTCAAATCAATTGCAACCTTTGTATGTAAACCTTAAGTTGTTCTCTGTTAACAACCTTAGACAACAGATCAGCAGGAATTTCATTTCCTGGCACGTAGGACACCTGAATGAGTCCTTTCTGAATACACTCTCTTGCATGATGTAGCTTAATCTGCAAGTACTTGGTCCTTTGCTTGCAACTCTCTGAGTTCAGCAAAGCCAAACAAGATCTATTGTCTTGATACACTTGTACAGGACATTTCACAGACACTCTGATGTCCTTAAACAGTTGCATCAACCATTCACAATCCATGAGTGAAAATGACAGAGCATTGAGTTCTGCTTCACAGGAACTTAGGCTCACTGTTGTCTGCTTCTTGCACAACCAGTCAAACAGGCAGTGGTTGTACATGTAGCATACTCCAGAAGTGCTTGTACCATCCGTGGTGTCACTTCCAAAACTTGCATCAGCAAAGATTTCAAGACCTCCAGTCTTCTGACTGGTGAACCTCAGCTTGTAGTGCATAGTCCCTTTCAAATAGCGGGCTATGCGCTTCAGAGCTTTCCAATCCTGAACCGTAGGATTGTTGGCATGTCTGCTAAGCAGATTACAGCTTACAGCTATATCAGGTCTTGAACATCTGGCAATGAAATTCATCTTGCCTAGAATGCATCTGTATAGCGTTGTGTCAGAAAACACTTCAGCAGTACTGTCTACCTGGTAACCTGTCACCATCGGTGTGTCTGCTGGGTTTGCATCAACCAAATTCAACCTGGTTAATACATCAGCAATTTTCTGTGTTTGGTGTACCAGAAAATTACCTGCTTGGTCCCTCTCCACCTGCAGAGAAAGATAGTTGGATACCTCACCAAGACCCTTCATGTCAAAGTGCTCCTTCAGCTGAGCTAGGGTGCTTTGGTAGAAAGCCTGATTCTTCCAAAACATCAGAAGATCATCAACAAAACATAAACAATACAGTTTGTTTTGCCCCTCCTCCTTGACAAACACACATGGATCAGCTTTGCCCTGGTGAAAACCTAGAGAAAGCAATGTCTCAGTGAGTTTTGTGTTCCAACACCTGGCACTCTGCTTGAGACCATATAAGGATTTCCGCAGTTTACAGACCATTCCCTTCTGTATCTCCATCCCATCAGGTGGAAGCATGTACAGCTCCTCCCCCAAAATCCCGTACAAAAAAGCTGTATTAATGTCGTGGTGGGAAACATGCAGTTTCTCCTCCGCAGCGACCTTGAGCATCAGCCGAATGCTCTCATATTTGACTGTGGGAGAATAGGTCTCGTGGTAATCCTGTCCTGGTACCTGTGAAAAACCTCTGGCAACCAATCTGGCTTTGTGTCTGACTACCTTGCCATTCTGGTCTGTCTTAGCCTTGAAGACCCATTTGCTGCCAACCAGTCTCATTCCTGGGACTACCGGTACCAGTTCCCAAATTTGGTTCCTGTTCAAGGAATCAACTTCAGCCTTCATGGCATTAAGCCAAGGCTCAGCATCTTTAGAGGTCAACTCCTGAACCTCTTTGAAGCTTGAAGGTTCCCATACCTTCTCTGAGCTACTAAGAACAGCAGTTGCTGTCTTAGCAAACTCATCAGCATACCTCTTTGGAGGTCTGCCCTTGGTCGCCCTTTCAGATCTGCGTACTAGACGCAAGTCTTCTGGACTCATCTCCTCTTTCTTAGGAGAAAAGTGAACAATGGTGAACAGTGGTTCTTCCAGTTCATTGTCAGACGCATCAGATGGTCTGACTGAGGCCTTTGCGCTCTGGTAGTCTGCTGTGTCATCACTTTCACTGACATCAGCAGCAGCGCCGCCCACTGAACTGGAATCCGAACTCTGATCATCATCATCATCATCCTCATCATCAGCAGCTTCCTCAGCTTTAGCTGCTTGCTTGACATCACCTTCATCCTCCTCTGGGTAACTCTGGAAAATTCCCACATTTTCCCCCCACTTAGGATTGTACTCAACACTCCTTGTGAACTTAATGGACTTAGAGTCAGTCATCCATACCCTGTATGCACCTTTTTCGTACCCCATGAACAAACCATGTGCCCCACGCTTCCCAAGCTTGTTGGTTTGTTGTGTGCGTACCCACATGTCCGAACCAAAGATTCTCATGTGTTTGGTGTTGGGTTTCTTGCCAAACATCTTCTCATAGGGGGTACAACCAATGGGTGATGACAATCTGCGATTATAACTGTAAACCAAATTCCCCAAAGCCTCCCCCAAAACTTATCAGGGAGATTTGCATCATGCAACAAGGTTTTGATTCCTTGCAGCAATGTTTGATTTGCTCTCTCCGCAAGACCATTCATCCATGGCGATCTGGGCGTTGACATGTCATGCTGGATTCCCTTCTCAGTCAGGAAAGCTTCAAACTGCTGAGAAGTAAACTCCCCGCCCCGATCAGTAAAAAAACAAGAAATACGTTTACCGTGCACATTCTCCAACCAAGCACAGAATGCCTTAAACTTTGGAAACGCTTGCGATTTCTGTTTGAGCAAATACACATGAATGTACCTGGAAAAAGAATCAATCAGAATCATGAAGTACCTTGCTCCTCCTAAAGAGGGCGCTAGTGGACCAACCAGGTCCGCATGCACTAGCTGGTAGGGTTTGGAAGCCTGCCTGCTAGACTCCTTGCCTTTTGGAGCAACCTTCACCTTGTTCTCTGCACAAGATACACATTTCATGTGAAATTTACAGGGTTTGATGTTCAAACCCTCAACCACTTCTGGCATCTTGGCCAGTGCCTTCCAAGAGAGGTGACAAAACCTTCGATGTGCATCATGAATGCAACCTGCATGAAGAACTTTGTTAGTTTGTGCAACACAACAAGAATCAGCTTTAGACAGAACAACAGTGTCATCATAAGTTATATGGAACAAACCATCCATAAACTTTGCATGCAAATAGTCCTCTTTGCCTTTACTGATGACACAGACGCTCCTCTTGAAGGAAATCTGAAAACCACGTCCAGTAAGCTGTGGGACGCTCAGCAAGTTGCTCGCCGCTCCTGGAACATAAAGTACATTACTGATGGTAGTGTGCAGACTTGCAAGTTTCACAGTCCCTTCTCCTGCAATTTGCAACGTCCTTCCATCAGCCAGGTGGATCTCACCTTCCTGAGGCTTGAAGGAGATAAAGAGATGCCGATCCTTAGAAACGTGGCGATTCGCACCTGAATCAACAATAAATCTGCCTTTGGCTGTTGGAGCAGTCTTTACAGCAAGCGTGGGCTTTTGCAGCTTGCCCCCCTGCTGCTCCTGGCCAGCAGACTTGCCTTTAGCCTTTGGTGAAGCTGTGCCAGCAAGCAACGCCTTGCTTTCCACTGGCGTGGGCTTTTGCAGCTTGCCCCCCTGCTTCTGGTCAGCAGGCGTGCCTTTAGCCTTTGGTGAAGCTGTGCCAGCAAACATCGCTTTGTTTGGCGTGGGCTCTTCACCCTCCCTCTGCTCCTGGCCATCTGCAGGTGTCTGCCTGTGGCTCTGTTTACCTTTGCCTTTCCGGCCTCTGCAAAGGCGATGGCCTTGGTTCTCACGAGAACCAGAGCTCTCAGCTGCCGACTCCTCGGCTCCCCCTGGAGGCTGGAATGCTGCCTGGGATGACGTGACGGTCAGCTCCCCCTGCAGCTTGCAACCGGTGCCCTCAGCATCCCTGCATTCACTCGCCTTCTGGGAAACAGCTAGGACCTCCGATGCAGTCAAACTCTGGGCTGGGATTATTGGCTTGTGAGCTTTTTTTAAAGCAGACCACATTCCACGTGCAGTGGTGTTGCCAGCCAGCGTCTTAATTTCCTCAAGAGATACGGATAGGACTATTACGTCCATCGCTCTCGAATCAGCTGATTTCCATCTCTCTGTCAGAGGAACTGGGGGGGGGGGCTTCAGAAACAACATGCCACACCCCAAACTGACGCAGTAAACTCTCACACCATTTTGCCCAGGGTTCATAATTCTTTTCTTTTTTTTATAAAATTTTTATTAGTTTTACAAAAGTTTTTATAACAAACAAACATAAAAGAAAGACAAACAAACAAACAAATATAATTTCAAAATGTCCTTTCATAGACTTCTTTCCTCGGACTTCCCCATACCTCCCCTTTCTGCATCCTCATGTCCAAATTTTTATAGCAACTTATAAGTGTTTTTTCCCATCCTAATTCATCATAAGGTAAAGGTAAAGGTACCCCTGCCCGAACGGGCCAGTCTTGACAGACTGTGGGGTTTGTGCGCCCATCTCACATTTATTGGCCGGGGGCCAGCGCTGTCCGGGGACACTTCCGGGTCACGTGGCCAGCGTGACATCGCTGCTCTGGCGAGCCAGAGCCGCACACGGAACGCCGTTTACCTTCCCGCTGGTAAGCGGTACCTATTTATCTACTTGCACCCGGGGGTGCTTTCGAACTGCTAGGTGGGCAGGCGCTGGGACTGAACAGCGGGAGCGCACCCCGCCGCGGGGATTCGAACATAGTCCTTTCTTAATCTGATCTTATATTACTGCAACCCTTTCTCTCTGTAAAATCTCGACATTCTAAACTTCATCAAGTTTATAATAGTTCTTAAGATAAATCTTAAATTTCTTCCAATCTTCTTCCGCAGTCTCCTTTCCCTGGTCACGTATTCTGCTTGTCATTTCCGCCAATGTCATATAGTCAATCACTTTCATCTGCCATTCTTCCAAGGTGGGTAAATCTTGTGTCTTCCAATACTTTGCGATCAGTATTCTTGCTGCTGTTGTTGCATACATGAAAAAGGTTCTATCCTTTTTTGGCACCAATTGGCCGACAATGCCCAAGAGAAAGGCCTCTGGTTTCTTAAGAAAGGTATATTTAAATACCTTTTTCATTTCATTATATATCATCTCCCAGAAGGCCTTAATCTTCGGGCATGTCCACCAAAGATGATAAAAAGTACCTTCAGTTTCCTTACATTTCCAACATTTGTTATCAGGCAAATGGTAAATTTTTGCTAGCTTAACTGGGGTCATGTACCACCTATAAACCATTTTCATCACATTTTCCTTTAAAGCACTACATGCCGTAAATTTAATACCAGTGTTCCACAACCTTTCCCAGTCAGCAGACATAATATTATGACCAATGTCCTGTGCCCACTTAATCATAACTGATTTAACTGTTTCGTCTTGTGTATTCCATTTCAACAGCAAGTTATACATTCTTGACAAATTCTTAGTATTGGGTTCTAACAATTCTGTCTCAAGTTTTGATTTTTCCATCTGGAAGCCAATTTTCCTGTCTTGTTTGAAAACCTCCATTATTTGATAATAGTGGAGCCAATCTTGTACTTTGGGTTTTAGTTTTTCATGGCTCTTTAATTTCAGTTTCTCTCCATCCTGTTCTAAGATCTCGCTATACTTTGGCCATCCGACCTCCATATTAACTTTCTTGTGGGCCTTAGCCTCTAAGGGTGACAACCATCTAGGGGTTTTGTTTTCCAGCAGATCTTTATATCTCATCCAAACATTAAGCAACGCTTTCCTTACAATATGGTTTTTAAAGGCACTATGCACTTTGATTTTGTCATACCATAAATATGCATGCCAGCCAAATGCATTATTGAAACCTTCTAAGTCCAAGATATCTGTATTCTTGAGGAGCATCCACTCTTTCAGCCAGCAGAATGCTGCTGCTTCATAGTACAATTTTAAGTCCGGCAGGGCAAATCCCCCTCTTTCTTTTGCATCTGTTAATATTTTATATTTTATTCTGGGCTTTTTGCCCTGCCAGACAAATTTCGCAATGTCTTTCTGCCACCTCTTGAAACAGTCCATCTTGTCAATAATCTGCAAAGTTTGAAATAAAAATAACATTCTAGGCAATACATTCATCTTAATCACTGCAATTCGGCCTAACATTGACAATCTCAAATTTGACCATATTTCTAGATCTTTTTTAATTTCTGACCAACATTTTTCATAATTGTCCTTATACAGATTCAAATTTTTAGATGTTAAATTAACCCCTAGATATTTCACCTTCTTGACCACCGTCAGACCTGTCTCTTCTTGAAACTTATTCTTTTCCATATCTGTTAGGTTTTTCCCTAAGACTTTAGTTTTTTGTTTATTCAATTTAAATCCGGCTACCTGCCCAAATTGTTGGATTATTTCCAACACTCTTTTTGTACTAGTGTTTGGCTCCTGCAAGGTCAATACAAGGTCATCTGCGAACGCTCTTAACTTATAGTGTTTGGTTCCGACCTTTACACCTTTAACTTGCTGGTCATCTCTAATCATGTTCAGCAACACCTCCAGGACCGAAATAAAAAGCAATGGGGAAATTGGGCACCCCTGTCGTGTTCCTTTTTCTATCTTAAGTTCCTCAGTTATTACATTGTTTACAATCAACTTAGCTTTTTGTTCGGAATATATTGCACCCATACCATTCTCAAATCCTTGTCCTACCCCCATCCCATGAAGATTCTTTTTCATAAAACTCCACGAAATATTGTCAAAGGCGCCCAGGGTTCATAATTCTGCCCATCCAACTTAGGACACGGAGCAGTTTCTGAGGTCTGTAAGAGATCCATCTCAGCTTTTTACTTGAGCCGTGAGCCCTATGCCTTCAAAGACTCCTTATCTTGGCAGCTATTAATCACGAAGCCTTTTTGGCTCAGCTCCCAGGCCAATTTAGCCTTGCCGGAGATCAAAGGCTCTTTGCCGAGGTGAAACAGAAAAAGCGTCCGTTTTGCTTTTTCCCCCTTCATACCTCTCAAACGCAGTCTGTTGCAGCTTTACTCTCCTGTAGGTGCCGTGAATCTGGGCCCGAAACCTTGTTGTTGGGAAACTGCCAGGGAGATAACGTCCATCATGGCCCCCAAGCCGGAGTTCGGAGATTCCATCGGCCTCCCGTAGTCACGCAGATCCAACAGTTAGGAGCACAAAGCCTTAGAAATTCCTAGCCACATTCCAGGGCTTGGTGCACCCTCTTTCAGCAGAAAGCACAGTCAAAAGCTTGCACCGCAGAAGAGCATATTTACAGACTTTATTTAGAACATGAACAGAACAAAAGAAAACACATCCATTCTCAGTCAGCGTCTCTGACCATCTGGGAAAACGAAAGGAATATCAGCAGAACATAAACATCCTGTTAACAGGACATGCGCAGACTCTGTGACTCCCAAAAGCCTGCTCCCTTTTAAGGTGGAACGGAAATATCCTAACAAGAACTTAGTTCCCTCCACCTCTCTGCCCTCAGCCTCTGCAGCTCCAGAGAGGCTGGAGGGTTACTGGACCCAGAGGCAGCCTCACCTTACCCTGACAGGGCTGGGAGAGGAGCACCTGCAGGCAATGGGTCCTCAATCACCCCCGGAGCCAGAGTGGATTCATCTGGTGTCTGCTCCTGAGGATCCGGCACAGGTGCGGGCCCTTCAGATTCAAGGCCCTGCCCCGGCTCAACCGGCCCTGGAGGCGGGGACTCCTGTGCAGGCTGGGATTCCTCCGGTTCAACCTCTGAATCAGATTCCCAGGCCATCACAGGAGCAACTGCGCCAGGCTAAGGATGCGTACAAGGTCCAGGCCATGGGGCTATATAAATTCTAACTGGACTCCGTTTGAATGGGCAATTGTATCCAGGCTGCAATTAGCTTTTTGGTCCCTTAGGAACAACTGAGCAACTTTCCTAGAATGGAAGACCAGAGCCTATAATAATAAAAATCCCATAGAAAGGCCAAGGCAAAGACATCTCTCTCAAGAAATGCCCAAACCTGTGCCACTACAAGGTGACATGGTCAATATGAAAGCCCTATGGGGTTTCACCAGGGATTGTTGCTGCTGTGATATGATGCAGGCATGAGACCAGAGAAGAGCTAGCTTTGACACCTGGGAACACACAAAAAAGGCAGAAACAAAACAAACTGCATTTTTCACTCATTATTTGACCTTCCCGCTAATTGTAAAGCATAGACCACTATTGAGAATGTTTATCCCAAAGTGCTAGAATGCCACAAGTAATTTAGGAACAAAATGCAACATGTGTTATTTTTTATGTGATATCCTATGTCCAGCTATGTGCACTGCTACACTTGCAAATAGCCTTTAGAGGCCTGACATGCAAGTCTCTTAAGATTTACACGAAGGCATCCATTTACAACATACCAGGTTATTATTTGTGGGGCAACAATTTTTTAGAAAAAAATTATATCCCCCAAGGGGGGAATTGTTATAAGAATTTTTAGGTTATATATATATATAGAGATATATATGCAGGTTTTGGTGTCTTCGGGTGTCTTCCCGTGTAAGAGTCGGGGTGTCTGTGCGACGTTTCGACGAGGTCTCACTCGTCATCTTCAGGCTGGTGCTTTCGGCTTCTTGTTACTGGAACAGAGCTCTGTTCCAGTAACAAGAAGCCGAAAGCACCAGCCTGAAGATGACGAGTGAGACCTCGTCGAAACGTCGCACAGACACCCCGACTCTTACACGGGAAGACACCCGAAGACACCAAAACCTGCATTCCTGTACCCGTGAAAATCTACGAAAGCAGATATATATATATATATAGAGAGAGAGAGAGAGAGAGACATCTAAATGTACCAAGCAAACACATATATAAAGATATAAACCACATGTCCAAAACCCACAGGAAAAGTCCTAAAGCTGTTTTGACTCTTTCAGTCACCTCAAATATTTCTCTACAAGGTTGAAGGAAATGCAGAAACCTCCCCATTGTCTCGGTCCTCACAAATCCTGCCTTAAGGGCACATTTAAGGTGTGAATAGGGTGAGCATGTGACCTGGCTCAGGAATGAAGTATTATCATTACAAGAGAATGGCCAGCCTCCCCAGGTAATCTAGTCAAGTGACCATTAACAGGTAACCTGGCAGACAAGGTAAAAACAATGCACTCAGATTTCTGTTGTAGACTGCCTTTTCTGTGATGTATGTATGATGTTTCTGGGCGTGGTCTTGGACTCCAGGGCAGCAATTAAAAATGTCTCTATTAAGGGCTTTCATGCATTGCTCGGGGTCCTCCTCCTCTCTCCTGCATGTGGGTGGAGAGCCCTGTTGCAACAGTTAATAAAGAAGAGGCTTACTAGCTGCTTTGCTTCTCAATATTCTCTGGTTGGTCTCTGTTATTTTCTCCTACCGATAGAGAACCTACTAAAGTCCTTACTGAAATCGAAAAACACTATTTCCACAGCAGTCCACTGATCAACAAAGCTTGTAACTCCCTCCAAAAAAAGAAAAGAAGAGATTTCTCTGGCTTGTCTTGTTTTTGAGAAAGCCATGCTTTCATCCTGTATGTTTATATTGTAAAATCTTCAGATGAAGGGCAAATAAATTTTAAAAAAGAATAAATGAGGATATAGACAAGCTGGAATATTTGCAAAGGTAGGTGATTTATGTATTTATTTAATCTGTAAACCACCCAACCCAGTGGTGCCAACTTGAATAAAATATTGGTGGAGGGCCAGGTAAGTCCCGCCTTGCTCTATCAATCACAGGATGCATGCATGCCATTTGAATGGCAATGTCTATAAAGGCAGCAACTTTTTAAAAAAGTAACATTTTGAGCCCGTAGTTCAATTTCCCAGCAGCTCCCCTTGCCCCGCAGAACACTTCTAGCATTCCATCTCCTCTACCTGTGGAATTGTTCAGCAGTGGGGAAAGTGACATCTTCACACTGGATGTCCATTTGGTATGGCCCTTTCCAGTATTTTTTCCTGCTCATTGTGTTTGTCTTTCATTTGTTCTCCTGTGTGTGTTGCCAGTAGAAGCCACAATTCTGTGGGTACTCTTGGTGGTGCAGAAAGCGCCCAGAAGCTCCCTAGAGGTAGAAGTGCCGATCAAACTTCAATTTTGCGCTCTATTAATTCCAATTAGGAGTACTGGGGGTGGTTCAGATTCTGGGGCAGTGCTTTTGTGCAGCAGAGGGTGCCAAAGGGCCAGTCTACTTTCCCTTTAAAGCAAACTTGGGTCTCCAGCTGGTTTTGGACTACAACTCCCATCATCCCTAGCTAGCAGAACCAATGGGGAGGGATGATGGAAACTGTAGTCCGGGAGCTGCTGGGCACCCAAGTTTGGGAAATCCTCTATTTTATTTTTTATAAGATATTTATTGAGATTTTTTAACATATTACAGTAAAAATGGAAAAAGAAAAAGAAAAGTACAAAATAAAAAGTTAAAAACACATTAATTTTCCGTTTCTTATTTTCCTTAAGCTTATTTCCCCGGACCTCCTCATACCTCCCTTTTTTGTATTGCACTTAGATTTATTAGTTCAGCAAATCCTTGCCATTAAGCTTTTACCCATTTATAAGCCTTTTTTCATATTCTCTTAAAGCATTACAGCTAGAAACCACTTAATTTCTATCCAACATCATTCTAACATTCATTAATTTTACAATATTTCTGTAGCTAATCTTTAAATTTCTTCCAATCTTCTTCCACCGACTCTTCTTCCTGGTCCCGGATTCTGCCAGTCATTTCTGCCAATTCCATATAGTCTATCACCTTCATCTGCCATTCTTCCAGAGTGGGTAGATCTTGTGTCTTCCAATACTTTGCAATGAGAATTCTTGCTGCTGTTGTAGCATACATAAAGAAAGTTCTATCCTTCTTTGGCACCAATTGGCCGACTATGCCCAGGAGAAAGGCCTCTGGTTTCTTCAAGAAGGTATACTTAAATACCTTTTTCAATTCATTATATATCATTTCCCATAAAGCCTTAATCCTTGGGCACGTCCACCAGAGGTGAAAGAATGTACCTTCAGTTTCTTTACATTTCCAACATTTATTTTCGGGCAAATGATAGATTTTTGCAAGCTTGACTGGGGTCATGTACCACCTGTATATCATTTTCATTATATTCTCTCTTAAGGCATTACATGCCGTAAACTTCATACCTGTGGTCCATAACTGCTCCCAGTCAGCAAACATAATATTATGTCCAACATCTTGTGCCCATTTAATCATAGCAGATTTCACCGTTTCATCCTGAGTATTCCATTTCAACAGCAAGTTATACATTCTTGACAAGTTCTTAGTTTTGGGTTCTAACAGTTCTGTTTCTAATTTTGACTTTTCCACCTGGAAGCCAATTTTCTTATCCAAATTGTATGCCTCCATTATCTGATAGTAATGAAGCCAATCTCTCACTTTGTTTTTTAATTTTTCAAAGCTCTGCAATGTCAATTTGTCTCCTTCTTGTTCCAAAATTTCCCAATAAGTCGGCCATTTGGCCTCCATATTGAGCCTTTTCAGAGCTTTTGCTTCCATTGGTGACAGCCACCTTGGAGTTTTATTTTCCAATAAATCCTTATATCATATCCAGACATTAAGCAATGCTTTCCTGACAATATGATTTTTGAATGCTTTATGTGCCTTAACCTTATCATACCATAAATATGCATGCCATCCAAATACGTTGTTAAAACCTTCTAAATCCAAAATGTCTGCATTTTCAAGAAGTAGCCATTCTTTCAACCAGCAGAAAGCTGCTGATTCATAGTAAAGTTTAAGGTCTGGCAGGGCAAATCCACCCCTTTCCTTTGCATCAGTTAGTATCTTAAATTTTATTCTGGGCTTCTTGCCCTGCCAGACAAATCTAGAAATATCTCTCTGCCACTTCTTAAAACAGTCCATCTTGTCCACAATTTGCAATGTCTGAAACAAAAACAGCATTCTCGGCAATACATTCATTTTTATCACAGCAATGCGACCCAACAGTGAAAGCTTCAAATTTGACCAGATTTCTAAATCTTTTTTCACTTCCGTCCAACATTTTTCATAATTATCTTTAAATAGGTTCCCATTTTTGGCTGTCATATTAATCCCCAGATATTTCACTTTCTTTACCACAGTCAATCCTGTCTCATTCTGAAACCTATCTCTTTCAATCGGTGTTAAACTTTTCTCTAAAACCTTGGTTTTTAACTTATTCAATTTAAAACCTGCCACTTGACCAAATTCTTGAATTAATTCTAAAACCCTTTTAGTACTAGATTCTGGCTCCTGTAACGTCAATACTAAGTCATCTGCAAATGCTCTCAGTTTGTACTGTTTGGCTCCGACCTGTATACCTTCTAATCATGTTTAGCAGAACCTCCAGGACCGATATAAAAAGCAGTGGGGAGATTGGGCACCCCTGTCGTGTCCCTTTTTCTATCTTAAATTCTTCCGTAACCACATTATTTACAATTAATTTAGCCATTTGTTCAGAGTATATTGCACATATACAATTTTCAAAACCTTGGCCTACCCCCATCCCATGTAGGTTCTTCTTCATAAAACTCCAAGAGATGTTGTCAAAGGCTTTCTCCGCATCCACAAATATCAAGACTGCTTTAGTGTTTATATTCACTTCTAATTTTTCCAAAATATCAATTATATTCCTCAAATTATCAGACAAGTATCTTCCCAGGAGAAAGCCCGCTCGGTCTTTATGAATCTTTTCCATCAATACTTTTTTCAATCTCTTGGCCAAAATATCAGCAAAAGTTTTGTAATCCACGTAAAGTAACAATATAGGGCGGTAGTTCTTCAGCTGAGTCTTTTCAGTCTCTGTTTTCGGTATGAGTGTAATATACGCCTCTTTCCACGACTCTGGTGCCCTTTTCCCTTCCAATATTTCATTGCAGACTTCCTTGAAAGGTTGCAATAACCACTCTTTCAAAGATCTATAGTATCTAGAAGTCAGCCCATCCGGTCCTGGAGATTTGCCCAATTGCATGTTTTGAATGGCACCTTCTACTTCCTGTTCAGATAGTCCGGGAGCTGCTGGGGACCCAAGATTGGGAAAGCCTCCTTTAAAGCAACTTTTGTGTTTCGCCCGCAAAGATGGGACCTGTCCACATTTGTATTTTCTTGTATTTTGTTTTTCTCATGACCTTTGTGCGGTTTATAAAAATTTCTTAAAAGGGCAAATTGAAAGCGAAATTGTATGGCAAGTAGCGGAAGAAAAAAAGGTTGCATCTGAAAAAAACACACAAAGAAAACCTGGGGGGGTGGCCTCCTCCAATATTTAATAGAGGGGACAAAGACCCCTTGGCATTTAAGAGTTGGCCGTATTCCCTACACCCACACGTCTCAGAATGCTTAGAACATAAAAACACAACATAATAAAACAAAACATCACATGTTAAAATAGTATTAGATGTCAATAAGAAAAAGGCCTGGTTAAAAAGGTGTGGATTTGCCTGGCTCCTAAAGCTGTATACTGGTTTTTCTGACCTTCGTATGGATTCTTTGATGGGAAGTGAGTTTAGAGCTAACAGTGAAGCTCTTTCCACATTCCACACACTGATAGGGTTTCTCCCCTGTATGAATTCTGTGATGGGAAGTGAGAGCAGAGCTCTGACAGAAGCTCTTTCCACATTCCACACACTGATAGGGTTTCTCCCCTGTATGAATTCTTTGATGGGAAGTGAAATTGGAGCTTCTATTGAAGCTCTTTCCACATTCCACACACTGATAGGGCATCTCCCCTGTATGAATTCTTTGATGGGAAGTGAGATGGGAGCTCTGACTGAAGCTCTTTCCACATTCTACGCACTGATAGGGTTTTTCCCCTGTGTGAATTCTTTGATGGGAAGTGAGATTGGAGCTATCAGTGAAGCTCTTTCCACATTCCACACACTGATAGGGTTTCTCCCTTGTATGAATTCTTTGATGCTTAGTGAGATCTGAGCTCTGACTGAAGCTCTTTCCACATTCTACGCACTGATAGGGTTTTTCCCATGTGTGAATTCTTTGATGGGAAGTGAGATGGGCACTATGACTGAAGCTCTTTCCACATTCCACACACTGATACGGTTTCTCCTCTGTATGAATTCTTTGATGGAAAGTTAGAGAGGCGCTATGAGTAAAGCTCTTTCCACATTCCACACACTGATAGGGCTTCTCCCCTGTATGAATTCTTTGATGGGAAGTGAGAGAGGAGCTACAGGTGAAGCTCTTTCCACATTCCACACACTGATAGGGCTTCTCCCCTGTATGAATTCTTTGATGATAAGTGAGAGAGGAGCTACCAGTGAAGCTCTTTCCACATTCCACACACTGATAGGGTTTCTCCCCTGTATGAATTCTTTGATGATAAGTGAGAGAGGAGCTACGAGTGAAGCTCTTTCCACATTCCATGCACTGATAGACTTTCTTTCCAATGACATTTTGTTGATGGGAAGTGGAATGGGAGCTCTGACTGCAGCTTTCTCCACACTCCAAATTTTTGTGTGGCTTCTCCTCTCTGGGGAATTTTTCGTTGTCACCTTTGCTCTCAATTTCCAATTCATCACAATCTGCAATGGAGACAAAAAGGGATTAGAGCCTCAGGAACAAATGGAAAAGAACTGAAGGGAGTTGGGTATGTGTTCATTACCTGTATTTTTTGTCATTAACCAACATATTTATTATGAAATTCTGATGAGTTGTTGAATGTTGCTTTGTTTGATATACAGTAGTGGTCAAAATTGTGGAAGACTTTTGGAAAAAAGTGTATTTCAGAGGTTTGATGGCTCCTAACACCACTTCATTTGGAGTAATGTCATAAAATTATATATTAGTGGAAAGATAATTCAATCAAGAATGCAATCGAGATTGCAATCCAACAAAGTTTGTTCAATTACCCGTATTCTATCAAAAGTATAGCCAAATAACCAGAAAAAGAAAGCACAGCTTGCTTAGGTTGACTTTTGTCAGTGTGTTATGTGATTGCTATCAAGTTGGTTGGTTTTGTGTGTTCTTTCATTTAGTGAGGGTGTAAAACATAATAAGATTATAGAAATGGCACAAAGAGTTGACTGGTCCCCAGAAAGTGAGTAAGAGTGTACTATTAAGTGAAGAAGGCTACAGTTATGGAGAAATTAGAAGAGAGATTGGGGAATACTTAACCAAAGTTGGCCTTTCTATATTTTTGAAGAGGTATAAGGAGACTCAGTCACTACAAAATCAGACTTGTTAAGGCAGGGAATGTGTACAAAGGCAAGTGACGATGGACAAGTGGAGAGACTGTGCCTACATGACAGAAGAAAATCATCTTGGTGTATACAAGATGACAGGCACAATGTAATGGGAAGTTGAGTGCAAGGACTGGTCTAAATGTTAGAATTCTAAGGAAAAAGCCTTTGTTATCTCTCAAGCAAAGGTTGAAAAGATTAAACCCATGTTAACTGGACAGCGGAACAATGGGACACTACCTTACTTGACAGGTTGTCTCAAGATATGGCAAAGAGAAATTTCCAAATTCCTGTGAGAAGGGAAGAAACCTAGGATTAAACACCTGATCTTAATAGACATAAAAGAGAGGAGGCTTTTCCCTACCCGACCTAAAACTTTACTACGAGGCAGCCTGTTTCACCTGGCTAAAAGGATTGGTGCACGTTGCAGGATCCGGACCTCCTGGACCTGGAAAGTTTTGACAATCGTTGGGGATGGCACGCCTACCTGATATATGGAAAAGCGAAAATTCATAAAAATTTTACCAACCATATAATAAGAAAGTCACTCTTTGCTGTATGGGAAAAATATAAAGACCTGATGGAGCCTAAAGTCCCGTGGTAGACTTCTCCAATAGAAGCCATAGCAGTAAAACGGAAAAATACCCAGGAAAGCTGGCCAACATATACAATACTTCTAAAAAATGAAGATAACCAAATAAAATTAAAAAACTTTGAGGAAATAAGAGAACACATTTCAGACTGGTTCCAATACCATCAGTTATTTGGAAAATTTAAATCTGACAAACAAAAGGGGTTCTCAACAGAAATGTCCCGATTCGAATCTGATCTTGTAAATTCTAAAAGAAAAACTCTTTCCAAAACTTATCGACTCCTCCTTGACTGGACAGTCAAAGAGGAGGAGGTAACAGTGGCAATGGTGAGGTGGTCCCAGGATTTTGGCCATTCCATAACCATGCCCAATGGGAAAATTTATGGAAGATCAATTGGAAATTCACAAACTGTTACACTATTAGAGAGAACTTTCAAAAAATGCAACATCGGTGGTATCTAACACCATGGAAACTTTCCAAAATGTATAAAAATGTGTCAAGTAATTGCTGGAGATGCAGAGACTCAGGAACATTCTACCATATGTGGTGGATATGTAGGAAAATACAGGTATTCTGGGAGAGTATACATGCAGAACTGCAAAAAATGCTAAAGATCTCTTTCAATAAAAAAACAGAGGCCTACCTCCTGGGAATAACAGATTTGGATATTCCACAAAAGAGAAAGGGTATCTTTTTATATGTGACGGCGGCAACAATAGTTTTGATTGCAGCAAAATGGCAGAGTAATGAAATCCCCTCTATACAAGATTGGATCCAAAAGCTGACAGAATATGCCGAATTAGATGGTTTATCAGATGGTTTATCAGAAAAAATAAAGAATAAATCAAAACAGGAAAAACTTACTGTCAGGGGTTCAGGAGCAGAGGCAAGGGCAAGGGAGGAAACAGAGAGCGAGGGGGAGGAGGCAGAAGAAAAGATGAGTGATGACGACAACCCGAGATCTCCGAGTCTTTCCAGTGAATCAGAAGATTCACAGAAAGGAGCACCAGTGGCCAGGGCAAGGGGGGAGCCTAGGGGGACACCCCAGGAAGATAGAGCAGAGGGGACTCAGAGGGGAGCAGTTGGAAATCGGGACCAGCGTCACCGCCAGAGAGCAGGGAAGAGGAAGGGCGCCAGGGATCAAGCGCTGGCAGCTCACAACAGGAGGGAGGGCACGAGTCAGGAGTGGCCACACCTCCATCGGGGAGCGAAGAAACGGTCAGACGGAAAGTGGAAGGTTGGGCGCGCGCGCCAAGTTCAAATGCACAGGAAGGTGACGCAGTAGGCAGCCCGGAGAGGGAGCCAGGTCCTAAAGCCCAGCGCAAGGAGACAGGAGGGTCCGGGGGGTCGGCGTCAGAGGAATCCCGGCGGGAAGAGACCCCGGGGGGCAGAGGGACCCAGAGGAGAACAGTCAGGCGGAAAAGGTGGAGCAGGGCTAGGATATTAAGTTGGTGCACAAGGGGCGGAGACTCAGACGGAGCTTCGCCGATCTAACCATAAGACGTAGAGTTGCACGCAGCAGCTTGAGAATGGAAACTGTAACTCAATAAAGACTTTTACTTAATGATCGCTGGCTAGCGTGATCCTCTGTGAGCTAGGATCGGGGAGCAACTCTGACAGTAAGCTCCGTCTCTTCTGTTGTGGGCATCTACGGCCTCACGGAGAGGAGAGAAAGCGGGTGCCTACTAGCGAGCTCACGAACGGCAGACAACATGACGGCTGAACAGCAGATAGCGGAACTCAGAGAAGCAGTGTCACGACTGAATGCCGAGGCTCTTGCATCCAGGAAGAGAGAGGAGGACGCAGCTGCCGCCTACAGGGATCTCCAGGTCAGGTTGGAAGTGCTTACGAAGCAAGGGCAACTGACACCCAAACTGGAGGGGATTGGGTTGGGGAGACGAACAGGTGGTCTGGTCTCTCACTTCGATGGGAATCTGCAACAGTACCCCAACTTTAGAGCAGATGTAATGTGTGCACTGCAACTGCTGAACAAAGACTTTAGAGATGAGCAAGAGAAAGTGGGGTTCATCATGTCCCATTTGCATGGAGATGCTAAAGCATGGCTGCGCAATTTGTGGAGGGATAAGGATCCGGCGCTCCAAAATGCGGATGCCTTTATTAAAGCGATGGATGGGTGTTTTTTATCAAGCATTGACGTGGATCTTGCTCGGCAGCAGATACATGGACTGAAGCAAGGGAGGGCCAGCGTAAGGCAGTACCATGCCCGCTTTTTCGCTTTGGTCAGTGCCCTGGAATGGGACAGAGATTCGGCTCCTGTCAGAGACCTGTTTTGGGAGGGATTGCACGGCTCGGTTAAAGATGAAATTGCGAGGGGGGAGAGACCCCGGACCACGCAGGAGATCGTTCAGAGAGCGCTGGCGGTGGGGGTGCGGCTGGAAGAACGTCCGTGGAGCAGGGATGAAGGGCGTGGAGGGCGCGAACCAGCCAGGGGCTCCTCCTTCCTTCCCAGAGAAGCAGCGCGTGCGCAATCCACGCCTCCGCCAGGAGGAGGGGCGAAACCTATGGAGGTTGGAAGTGCAAGGGCTCAGTCAGCAGCCAGAGCCCTAGCACCGGCAACAGTGAAAGCGAAGCCTCCTAGAGGGAACAGGAAGTGTTACATCTGCGAGGATCCAGAGCATATGGCGAAAGAGTGTCCCCGGAGGCTCCACAAGCACACTGCAGCCTCAGCAATGGTAACTGCAGCAACGCAGCAAGGAGAACCACAGCAGGGAAACGACGGAGTCTGGCTGGAGGAAGAGGCACTGGGGCCCAGCCAGACGTGTCAGTGAAGCAGTCCCCAGAGATTTTACAGCCCATGGACCCCCTCCCGCCCAAACCAGTAGTGAGGCTCACCGCATCGCTCCAGCTGCCCAATGGAATCACCATGGACGTGCCAATCACCATTGACTCAGGAAGCAATGCGGACTTTATAGGGCAGGACTTTGTCGACCGGCACGCTATACAGTTGCTGCCGGCCACGCTGCCCCTGCAGGTTGTCACGGTGGATGGCAGGGAGCTGCTAGGGGGGCAAGTGGTGAAGCAGACGCCACCAATGGTGATGCGACTTGGGAATCACAGGGAAATCATCAGCTTCAACGTCACTCAACTGTCGGACACGCCTATTGTATTGGGCATGAGTTGGCTGGACAAGCACAGCCCGACGCTGGCTTGGTACCAGAGGCAGCTGACCTTCGGCTCTTCCTTTTGTGCTGAACACTGCATCGTGCCCCGGCAGGAAGGAGAGGAAGAGGAGTCACAGCTGCAGCTAGGCACGCTGCGAGCGGTTCCCCACAAGTACGCAGAATTTTTGGAGGTTTTCTGCGAGAAGGAGGCAGACAGGCTACCCCCCCACAGACCATATGACTGCACAATTGACCTGCTGCCGGGGGCGGCGCTGCCCAAAGGGAAGCTGTATTCCATGTCTGAGGACGAACTGCAGGAACTCAAAGAGTTCATAGATCATAATTTGGAGCGCGGTTTCATCCGAGAGTCCAAGGCAGCGGGGGGCAGTCCTGTATTCTTTGTTAAGAAGCGGGACACGCCCCAAAAAAGACTTGTAGTGGACTATCGCATCTTAAACAGTGTGACCAAGCCATCGGACTTCCCCATGCCCCGAATCGACGACCTCCTCGCAAAGGTACGGAAGGGCAGCGTGTTCACCAAGTTGGACCTGCGAGGGGCGTACAACCTCATTCGCATGCGGGAAGGAGATGAGTGGAAGACAGCCATGTTCACGCCCCTGGGCACATACGAATATAGAGTTATGCCTTTTGGATTGCAAAATGGCTCCCACGTTTTTCAAGCGTTCATGCATCACGTGTTGGCGGGGCTCCTCTACAAGACGTGCGTCTGTTTCTTGGATGACATCCTGATCTTTTCGGAATCGCAGCAGGAGCATGACAGACACGTCAAGGAAGTGCTGAGCAGGCTACAGCAGCATAGGCTTTACGCCAAGCTGGAGAAGTGCCAATTCGACGTGACGGAGGTGGATTTTCTGGGCTACAAGTTGTCTGACAAGGGGCTCACCATGGACAGCGCCAAGGTTCGAGCGGTGTTGGATTGGAAAAGCCCACACAACCGGAAGGAGGTCCAACGGTTTGTCGGCTTCGCGAACTTCTATCGCAAGTTTATCAAAGGCTTTGCTATGCAGACAGCGGCCATCACGGACACGCTCAGCTCCAAGAAAAAGAAGTTCATCTGGACAGAGCAGGCGGAGCAGTCCTTTCAGGCACTCAAGCATCTCTTCGCGTCGGAAGAGCAGCTGCTTCATGTCGACCCCAGCAGGCCGATGAGGGTGGAGACAGACGCTTCGGACACAGCCGTGGGAGCAGTCCTGCTGCAGAAAGACCCGAAGGGGGTTTTGCGGCCGGGAGCGTTTTACTCCAGGAAGCTCAGCAAGTCCGAACAGAACTACACCATCTGGGACAGGGAGTTGCTGGCCATTCATGCAGCGTTCAAAGCGTGGAGGCACTTCCTGATCGGCGCCAAGCACACGGTGCAGGTCTGCACGGACCACAAGAATCTGGAGCACTGGCGCACGGCACAGTTCCTGAACCAGAGGCAGATACGTTGGGCTGAGTTCTTTGCGAACTTCGACTTCCGAATAGAGTATGTCCCGGGGGACACCAACGTCATGGCGGATGCTCTCTCCCGTAAGCCACAGTATCTGGAGGAAGCAACGCCAGCGGCCGCCATGCACATCTTCGCACCAACAGTGTGGGCGTGCGCTGCGGCAACAGTTGACCTGGAGGCGGTGCGACGAGCGTTGCAGGATGACTCCTTCGCGCAAGCAAAGATGGCAGAGGTGCAAAGGGGCACGGCAGCGACCGACAAGTTCCAGCTGCGAGATGGATTGCTCATCCGTAAAGGGGCCATCTACGTGCCGGGAGACGAACTTCGCGCCAAGGTACTGCAGCAGCTGCACGACGCGCCCACTGCCGGGCACTTTGGCAAGGAGAAGACGGTGGAATTAGTCGCCAGAGACTTCTGGTGGCCTGGAATGAGAGGGGAAGTCACGGACTACGTGGCGAGGTGTGACACCTGCCAGAGGGCCAAACCAGTGCACAGACCGCCGGCTGGACTGTTGGAACCGCTGCAAACTCCGTTCGAACCATGGGAGAGAGTGGCCCTGGACTTTGTCACGGATCTGCCCAGCTCGAGGGGCAAGACGGCCGTGCTGGTGGTGGTGGACTTGTTCTCCAAGATGGCACATTTCATTCCGTGTGCTAAGGTGGCCACGGCGGAACAAACCGCCCAACTGTTCATAGACCACGTGTTCAAGGTTCACGGTCAGCCGCGGTCTATTCTGTCCGACCGAGGGCGACAGTTCATCTCGAATTTCTGGCAGAAGCTGATGGGCTTCCTGAACGTCAAGATCAACCTGGCGTCGGCTAGACACCCGCAGACCAACGGGCAAGCGGAGTGGGTCAATGCCATCATGCAGCAGTACCTGAGATGTTATGCGAATCAACAGCCTGCGACGTGGGTGGATTACCTGCCTCTCGCCGAGTTCGCCTACAACAACACGAAGCACGTGTCCACGGGGGTCACGCCGTTCTTCGCCAACAACGGGAGGCACCCCAGAACCTTCCCGGGACTGGAAAGAGTGGGGGAGGGGGAGCCGCAGACAGCAGATGCGTTCGCGTCGGAGTTGCAGGAGGTCCAAGATCAGCTGCGGCGGCACCTGGAGCTGGCCAAACACGCATACAAGGTACAAGCGGACAAACACAGAAGGGTTGGCGAAGAGATCCATGTGGGAGACTGGGTCTGGTTAGCAGCCCACGCAGTGCCGGCCAGGTCGTTGGCGAAGAAGAAACTAGGGCATAAACAACTGGGGCCCTACCAAGTCGAAGAGCAGGTCAACCCGGTGGCTTTCAGGCTGGCGCTTCCGGAGGGTTCCAGGATGCATCCGGTGTTCCACAGATCGGTGCTCACTCCCTACAAGGCACCTCACAGGTTTCAGGAACCAGGAACGGCACCGAGTCCGTTCAGAGAGAGAACCGGGCAAGCGGGAGTGGCACAGGAGGAGAGCATCAACGAAGTCACGGAGATTTTGGACTCCAGATGGGGGGAAGAGGGGGTAGAATACCTTCTCGCCAAGGAGGGCACCCCGGCCAGTGCCAACAGCTGGGTGCCGGGCTACGCTTTAGACGAACCTCTGCTCAAAGAAGAGTTTCATGCCCTCTTCCCACATAGGCCAATGCCAGCAGACTTTTTCAACGACTGGCTTTTCACGCCCACGCTTTCAGCCAGCACGTTCCGGGGGTTCGACTCGGACGAGGAACCGACACGAGACGCCCGTTCCCCGGAGGGGTCACCCTCGGGATCTGCTTCAGAACCCTCGTATTGGTGGGATGATCGACCAGAGGAGCAGTTCCGCAGAAAGTGGCTGGAGGGTCCAGGACGAGCAACGTCTCCAGAAGGAAGCGAGGGAGAGACGGACATGGACGTTTTCGGGGACGACCCGGGTTTCGAGCACGGCGGCACAGAGATGGAAGCGGAGGTGACCGTCGTCGACGAGAGCAGGGAGGAAGAACCGGAAGACTTCAGATGGAGGCCCACCACGGGAAGCGAACTGTATCCGACATTCGTCCCCCTGACACGGAAGCACCCAGCTCCCGCACCGGAAGGAGGGGAGGGGGGAAGAGGGGGCTTCGAGGGGGGGATGGATGTCAGGGGTTCAGGAGCAGAGGCAAGGGCAAGGGAGGAAACAGAGAGCGAGGGGGAGGAGGCAGAAGAAAAGATGAGTGATGACGACGACCCGAGATCTCCGAGTCTTTCCAGTGAATCAGAAGATTCACAGAAAGGAGCACCAGTGGCCAGGGCAAGGGGGGAGCCTAGGGGGACACCCCAGGAAGATAGAGCCAGAGGGGACTCAGAGGGGAGCAGTTGGAAATCGGGACCAGCGTCACCGCCAGAGAGCAGGGAAGAGGAAGGGCGCCAGGGATCAAGCGCTGGCAGCTCACAACAGGAGGGAGGGCACGAGTCAGGAGTGGCCACACCTCCATCGGGGAGCGAAGAAACGGTCAGACGGAAAGTGGAAGGTTGGGCGCGCGCGCCAAGTTCAAATGCACAGGAAGGTGACGCAGTAGGCAGCCCGGAGAGGGAGCCAGGTCCTAAAGCCCGGCGCAAGGAGACAGGAGGGTCCGGGGGGTCGGCGTCAGAGGAATCCCGGAGGGAAGAGACCCCGGGGGGCAGAGGGACCCAGAGGAGAACAGTCAGGCGGAAAAGGTGGAGCAGGGCTAGGATATTAAGTTGGTGCACAAGGGGCGGAGACTCAGACGGAGCTTCGCCGATCTAACCATAAGACGTAGAGTTGCACGCAGCAGCTTGAGAATGGAAACTGTAACTCAATAAAGACTTTTACTTAATGATCGCTGGCTAGCGTGATCCTCTGTGAGCTAGGATCGGGGAGCAACTCTGACACTTACGGTCTTCAAATAAAAATATCTTGAAGGTCCCAGGCCACAGAGAGGTTAGGCTGGCTTCAACTAGAGCCAGGGCTTTTTTGGCTGTGGCTTCGATCTGGTGGAACACTCTGTCACAAGAGACTAGGGCCCTGCAGGACTTGACATCTTTCTGCAGGGCCTGCAAGACAGAGCTGTTCCACCAGGCCTTTGGCCAGGGCACAGCCTGACTCCCTCCTTCGGCAATCTTCACGGAGCTCTGGCCCAATGGTTGCCATTGGTTTGATTTGAATTAATTTTATAATGAATGATTTTAGAGTGTTGTGTTGTACTGTTGTACTGTTTTATTGTTGTTAGCTGCCCTGAGCCCGGCTTCGGCTGGGGAGGGCAGGATAGAAATAAAAATTATTATTATTATTATTATTATTATTATTATTATTATTCCCAGGCCATTCCAGCAGTGAAATATCATTATCTTGAATGTACCTTTTGCACACAGCAGCAACATGACATAGAGCTGAATCCTGCTGAAAATATATAAATGCTTCGGTATCTGGGAAAATATCACCTGCGGAACACTTCAGTTTGGGCTCACGTATTTCGTTTATGCATTCTCCCGCATTTATATTCCCATTAATGACGCAAATTCTGCCCACACCTTTTGCTGCCATACAACCCCAGATCATCACACTGTCTGGGTGTTTCACAGTCGGTGTAATGCAAGTAGGATGTAAATCTTCTCTGATTCTTCTCCTCTTCTCCGATTAAAGAAACTTGCGTATTTCATGCCATCACTACCAAGCAAGGTAGTGTCCTTTTTTAAAAAAATAAAGTTTTTTATTTATACAACAAGAAAAAAGAAAAAAAACACAAATACCAAATTACACACAAATTACAAAAATAACCATAGACACATAATTTTCTTAGCAAACAATAAACATCTATTGGTCTTAACACTAAAGACCCAACCTCCCGTCTATTCCATATTTCAAATTCATATTACTTATTGCCAATACACACTTTTATCATAATTAAACTTATTCTTAATAAATCTAATTTCTTATATCTACCTTGCAACTATTACTGAAGTTCCTCGAATGCTGCGACAGAATTTAAACTACTATATTTATTTTTCAGATATTCTTTGAAAACCTCCTGTTTTGGCAACCATTGATACTTATGTGAGAGGCGGTCCCGTAGGTACGAGGGTCCTAGGCCGTATAGGGCTTTAAAGGTTAAAACCAGCAGCTTAAACCTGATCCTGTACTCCACTGGGAGCCAGTGCAGCTGGTATAGCACCGGATGAATGTGATCTCGCAGCGAAGACCCCGTAAGGAGTGTCGCTGTGGCATTCTGCACCCGCTGGAGTTTCAGGGTCAGTCTCAAAGGCAGCCCCACGTAGAGCGAGTTACAATAATCCAGTCTGGAGGTGACCATCGCGTGGATCACAGTGGCTAGGTCAGGGCGAGAGAGATAAGGAGCCAACTGCTTAGCTTGGCGGAGATGAAAAAATGCCGCCTTTGTTATAGCTGCAATCTGTGCCTCCATGGAAAGGGAGGTGTCGAAGATTACACCCAAACTCTTAACAGACGGTGCTGGCACTAATTGCACCCCCGCAAGAGATGGGAGTTGCCCCCCCAATCCCATATCGCCCCGTCCCAGCCACAGGACCTCTGTCTTCGAAGGATTTAGCTTCAACCGGCTCCCACGTAACCATCCAGCCACAGCTTCCAAACATCTGGTCAGTGTGTCTGGGGCCGAGTCAGGATGGCCGTCCATCAACAGATAGAGTTGGGTGTCATCAGCATACTGAAGGCATCCTGAATAGCCCACACTTTAGTCCATACTGAATAGCCCACACTTTAACCCAATCAGAAATATTTGGAGCCGACTAAAGAAACTTGTTAGTCAGAAGCAACCCAGCAATAAAGCCCAATTAGCAGAGGCAATAATTCAGTCTTGGTTTCCCATTATTACAGCTGCAGAACTAAAAACTTGGTTCACTTCATGGGAAGGCATTGTAAGGCCGTAATTAAAGCTAAAGGTTACCAATGGTTACCAAAGGTTTCACGTTTTTTCTTTATGACTGCTGTTCCAATAAATACTCCTTCATAAAATTCATTGCATTATATTCTTCATTAAATTATCTTTCGATTGCTATATAATTTTATGGTATTACTCCACACAAAAGTAGTGTTATGAGCCATCAAACCTCAGAAATACACCTTTCAAAATAGGTTTCCACAATTTTGGCCAATAGTATAAGTTGTTCATTTTAAAGTTAATGTTTTTTATATATGGGATCAGATTATTATTATTATTTATGTTTCATGTTTATATGTGTGTTGGAAGCTGCCCAGAGTGGCTGGGCAGATGGGCAGGGTATAAATATAAATTATTATTATTACTACAGTGGTACCTTGATTTAAGAACAGTCCTGTTCCGGAAAGTTTGTAAACCGAGGTACCACTGTATCATCAACATCATCATCATCATCACCACTGCTACTTCTACCTGAAATTCAATAAGCCTAGCTCTTCTTCTCTGGGATGGATTTTGTTTTGGCCCAGTCATGGCATCCCCTCCATCTCCAATGTCAGTCATCTCTTTGGTCAACCCAAGACTGACAGGAGCAAAAACAAAAACAGAAAACCTGAAGCTACTATCTTTCCTAACAATTCTGAAGCTGACATTTAAGATGGCCTGGGCAGTTTAGACCAGCCCAATCGTGGTAGAAAAAGGAATAATTTGAGGAAGATTGTTCAAAGAGAAAACTGTAATTTACTGTTTATCGTGGGGGTGTTAGGTTCCCAGGTGTTGCAGGGGGCGCTGTTGAGCTCTGTGAAATATATGAGATTGGTCACATAGAGGTATTTTTTGTATTTCCAGGCAGATATGACGATCCCACAGGGAGCCTTACCAAGAGAGGCCACGATCCCACGATTCTCCTCCATGACGTCCTTATGCAGAGCTCTCTGGTCAGGATCCAGCAACGCCCACTCCTTGTCCGTGAAATGAACAGCGACATCTTCAAAGCACACTGGACCCTAAAAGAAAAAGGGAAATGTCCTCCTCTGAGACAGCAGAAATATGATCTGCTCCACAATGCTCTGTTGTTTCCTTCCTGTAAATTGCGGTGTTGTTTCAATAGGATTGCTTTGCTGCACATTTTATTTATGGATGCTTATTTTATTCTAAGTTTAAATTATGGGTATTCGTTTTTGTGCAAATAGGTGGTACTCCACCTTGTGTTATTCAAGTCATTCTGCCTAGGCAAGCATTCCAGTTTCCCCAATAGAAGGATCCACTTTCTCCTCTCCTCCTGAGCTGTTCCCTCCTAAGAACTAGAGCCAAAATCGAGGGGTTCATGGACAAATGGGGAGGGGGAGGAATGGGAGGCAGGCCCCATTTTGCAGCCGATGGGGCTGGTTAGGTGAATCCAGGCCGCTATTTGTTCGCATTTGTCCACTGCTTAGAAATCAATTTTAGCATTCAGTGATCAATCTAGAAATAAAATAAGCCTATTTTGAATGGCCATTTGTCTTGGATGATCTAGCAGAGGGGGTCTCCTGGCTCTGAGAGACAAGCAGGGAGGGTGGCTTCTGGCAAAAGGAGAGGGAGCCACCGGTGGCTCCTCCTTCTCCTGACTCACCTCAGCCTCTCGACCTTCCTCTCCCACTCGCCTCCTTCCTCTTCTGCCTCTGATTCTGCACTGCATTCTGCCACAGAGTCTCCCAGCTCACTAAGCCCTGTTTCCCCTTCAGCTTCTGACACCTTCTCTTCCCAGGCTTCTCCCTATCTCCCTCTGACCGCCCATCCTTCCTCCACCTCCACTCCTTGGGCTCTGAGCCATCTTCCCTTCCTGGTTCCCCGGCTGCTTCCTCCCACCATTCCTCTGTGCCCAACCAGTCCATGACATTGCTCCATCCCTCGGCCTCTGTCCCCACAAGGCAGCTTCCACTGACCTGATCTGGTTCCACAGCCGCTGCTTCCCTTCTGCCCCCATAAAAAGACAGATCAGGAGGTCTTGCCGGCATCCTTCTGTCACCTGCACGAGAAAAAAGGTAAACAGGACGCCAGGAGTGCCTGCTTCTCTCACAGGTGAAACAGGGCATCTCTAACTACAGATCGGCCTTTGAGAAAGATTTACCTGCTGAGAGCATTTGAATGTTTGTGCCCATTTAATATGTTAGTTGGTGCAGAAATACATCTCCCCTCTTCTGGACCCTTGTTCCCAACTGTCTCCCCCCAAAACAAGATGAAAAGAACCCTCAGATGAATTGGAAAACCAAGAGAATGAGACCAGTGGAGAAAAACCACCTTCCTCCTTACCCAGTGACCTCTCTCTGGTGTCCAACGGAGGCCTCTCTGCCTCACAGGAATCCAGGTCCATTTCTGCAAAGAGAGCCTTTCCCTGAGAAAGAAACAAGGATTCAAAACAGAGAATGGGGAGAAATACTAGAAAGAGAATGACAAAGACTTGAAGGGTGTTAGATCTCATTCCATGGATGCCTTCCCAGAAAAAGGATGGGCCATCAGCAGACCATTATGGGATGTTCTCCATCCTGTTTGGAGCCCCTTGGGAGTATCCAGAGGAAAGTCTCTCTCACCTGCTTCCTCTCCTCTGCCTGACTCAGGAGGAAACCTTCAGCCAGGGCCACCGCCTGGGAACTGGTCTCCGCTCCGCATTCCCTCACCCAGCTCTCCATCTCCGGGGGAAGGACAGCCAGGAACTGCTCCAAGATCACCAGGTCCAGCATCTCAGCTTTCGTGTGCCTTTCTGGCTTCAGCCACTGATGGTCAAGGTGGTGGAGTCGGCTGCAAACCTCTCGGGGTCCTTTGGCCTCCTGGCAGCAGAACTGCCTCAACTCCTGGCTCTGCACCTCTGAGCGGAGGGTGTCCTCCTCACCCAGGATCTTCTGCACTGGGTTTTCCCAGAATCCCTCCCTGCTCCCAGTTTGGCTGGCATGGCCTCTTCCTGTTCCAGGGCCAGCTGAGTCTTGCTCATCCATCTGTGCTCTCAGGAAGCCTCTGAGAGATCGGAAGGAACCCTTTGGTCTTCTGCCAAGTTCTGCCCGTCTAAATGAGAAGCTCTAGCAAATCCTACAAAGCAAATACATTGTTCTGTTACAGAATTTGTAGGACGGGGACGGGGGGGGGGAATGGTTCCCTGAGTCTTGCTGCAAACCTGGGTTGGACTGCACCGCATCCCAGACCATGAGATATCTTTTTGAAAAGAAAGAGGAAGAGGTGGAGGAAGAGGAGAAGAAATAAGTCTCTAGCCTTCAAGCAATGCAGAATGTGGAGGCAACTGAAGGGATTTCTGTCAGATTAATCAACCTGGTTTCTGCTGCCTTCCAGTCAATGCATGAAGTCAGAACCGAATGACAAGGGAGTCATTTGTATCTTGTGATAAATGGATGCTTTTCTCTAGTGGGGGTCCTCACCCCGGGGGTCCTCTGGAGTTGCTCCCCCCACCCCCACTCCCTGCTTCTGTCTCCTTTTCTGCAATCTCTGCCGCTGTCCAGACAGATTCGTGGGGTGAGGTCTCTTTTTCTCTCTTCTGAGGGCCAGGAATGTATCTGGCCAATCCCCTGAGGGCCAAGTGGGTGGGGCCAAAGACATCTCCCTTGATTTTTTGTTGTTCTGTTAGATAGCTTAAAACAAACTGGTTTGCAATGCAGCAGCCAGACTATGGCCTGGGATCCCTCTCTTTATCCCTGGCCTCTCTTTCCTACTTTCCCTTCCTCCCTCCCCGTGGTTTTTTTTTTGGGGGGGGGGGCTAGTCCACCTCCTCCTCCAGCTTTGGAAAACCATTTGCACATGTTTCCTTTGTTGTGCAATGAGGCTGAGCGACGTCACACAGAGTTAAAGTCCCAGGGACTCCTTTGTTTTAAAAAGGGAGATTTCGGGGGAGTCAGGGATCCTCTGATCTGCAGGAAGGCGAGCGCTGCAGACCTGGCCCCTCCCTGGCAGGACCCTCTCCTCCCTGACTTGGGGTCCCCCCCCCGCAGGAGCAGATCAGGCCCCCCCAGGCCCCCTCCCCTGCTGCAGCCCTGGGACCCCTCCCCGTCTCCCCACTGCACCCTCTGGGGGGAGAGAGAGGAGACTCACCAGATCCCGGGAGGGGGCTGCGATTCGGCCCTTGCAGGAGAGACACCGAAGCAAGGGAAGGACTGGGGAGGGAGGGGCCTTGGCTCTGGAGGACCTGCCCCCCTTGCTTCCTGTCCTCTCTAGGAAGGCAGCTCAGTTCCCTTTAACCCTTGCCAAGCCGAGTCCTCCCTCGCTCAGCCCTCTCTCGCTTGGCAGAACCTCAGATTTTTATTATTTTTTATGCATTTAGGGGGGCAGCTGCCAATGCCCAGATATCCTTTTGGGGGGTGAGGCTCTTGGCCGGACTCTGGGCATCTCCCTCCCTTGTCCAGAAACCAGAGGAAGAGCTTGCAGGGAAAAGGGCTTTGCAGGAGGCAAGGAAGCTCCTCCTAGAATTCAGGAGTGGAGAGAGAGGAGGGGATCCCAGGGTCATCTAGTCCAACCCGAAGCAAGAGGGGGCCGGGTCTAGTTCCCTAAACAGGCAGCCCTGTTTAATAGGTTATTGTATTTTAGTGTTTTATTGGAAGCCGCCCAGAGTGGCTGGGGAAATCCAGCCAGATGGGCAGGGTATAAATAATAAATTTTTATTATTATTATTATTATTATTATTATTATTATTATTATTATTATTATTATTATTATTACAACCCCCAGCAATGCAGGAATCTCAGCTAAAGCATCCATGGCAGATGGCCGTCCGATCTCTGCTGAGAAACCTCCAAGGAAGGAGAGTCCACCACCTCCCAAGGGAGACCTTTCCCCTGCCAAAATGAGTAATAATGAGTAATAAATTAAATGAGTAATGATTTCTTATGGATGCTTTTCATACTAATATACAAAAGTATGCCACTTCCCTTTCCAGAAATGCTTAATTGCTATTTCAAAGGACTGAAAATGGATGGTTGTTGTTATTATGTTTAGGGAAGCTTTGAATATTTGATGGACAATTGTATTTTAATATTTTATTGGAAGCCGCCCAGAGTGGCTGGGAAACCCGACATATGAGTGGGGTAAAAATTGTTGTTGTTGTTGTTGTTGTTGTTGTTGTTGTTGTTGTTGTTGTTGTTGTTACTATTAAAATTGATCAGGTGAATCCGAAGGGGGATTCTGATCATCTTCTTGCTACTGCGTTAATGTCCAAATCAGTCCAAACAAAGTTCATAATTCTATCCAGTCTTATCTTGCTGTTTCCGCATCACATCTTGTTCATATATTTTTTCTTTATGATCTCTTCTGATAGTCTTCTTAAGCCGATAAACACCAATAATAATCCTATGTGAATTTTTCTGTTCTTCCAATTCTCAAATCGAGATGGTTTCCATATATCATCGCCTTCATAGATAACAGCGCTCTTTCCATCATTAATTACAGAACTGTCATTCTTAAGTCCCACTGAGGAGTTTCACCCACAATAAAAAAACAGCTCTATTTCTCTATTTCTCCTCTCAGACTTAAGTCCTCCGACAGAACTTCCCAATATGGCAATGGCATTTTTAACTGCGTCATTCCAAAGCCCTTATACATTCCACGCTCTTCTTAAAACATGCTTTGGTTCGAAAGTTTATCTCCACACAGTCTTAAATCCACAGCTTAAGTCCTTAACACGACATTTCTGACTTGTGAGGGGGGGGGATTCTTGTTTAATCACATAAAAGAAAGGAAGGTCTCCCCCCTCATCAGTCCCTTTGCCATACCGAGTCTTGGCGTATCTTCTCATGATTTATACTTGTTCCTCCGACTCGTCTTGTTTTATCAGAGATCTCTTCTGTTAGCAGTTTTTTACTCCCCCTTCTTCCTTGAAATATGTGCATTCGCTTCATCCAAATTGTTTCTTTTGAAGTTCTTGCAGCTAGTGGCGCGGATCAGAGACGGTGTCCAGGAGCGCCGAAATCCCACAGGAGGGCATTGTGCCTAGTGCCCCCATCCCCTCAAATTCAGGGGTGGTATAGGGCACAGCAGGCAAGGGCAGTCCCCCCACAATCCTGGGGGGGGGTAGGGAGGCTATTTACTTCCATCACAGCCTCCAAATTACCTCGTGTGGGTTGGAGAGATGTTATTGTCAGCCATCTTCTGATGCGCCCCTAGTGGCCCCTCCCCTCTCTCAATCACCTTACCCAGGAATGGAAGATTCGAGACCGGGCAGTAATTGGATAGATCTAAGGGATCTAATGATGTTTTCTTTAAGAGCAGGCGCACCACTGCCTCCTTCAGTTCCCCTGGGAATATCCCGGTGCCAAGGGACAAATTGATGATATCCCCCAGGGGGGCCCGCACCTCGTCTGGACACGCTCTAATCAGCCAAGACGGGCACGGGTCAAGAGGACAGGTGGTGGGCTTTCCAGCTCGGAGGAGTCTGTCCACATCGGCTGGGGATATCCGGTCAAAGTGGTCCAGTACTGGACCCGAGGACAGTCGAGGGGCCTCCAGTTCCTTTATTGTATCCAAATTGGCAGGGAGGTCATGGCGGAGCAACAGGACCTTCTCTGCAAAAAAGCTCGCAAATGCCTCACAGCTGTGTGTCAGATTGTTATTTAAATTTGGCTGTCCTTCAGGGGACGTTAAAGACCTAATTATACTAAATAATTGCACCAGGCGAGAGCTAGCGGAGGCAATGGAGGCCGAGAAGTAGGACTTCTTAGCGGCCTTCACTGCCATCTCGTAGGTTTTCATAAAAACCCTATAAGATGTTCTTGAGGCTCCGTCACGGGCACCCCGCCATACTCGCTCTAGCCGTCTGAGGTCCCGCTTCATTTTCCGAAGCTCCTCGGTAAACCAGGGAGCCCAGTTTCTGCAGGGTCGCAGAGGGCGCCTAGGTGCGATCTCATTGATGGCTGCCAGGAGCTGGATATTCCAGCCCTCAGCAAGCTCAGTCAATGAGTCGCCAGGGGGAGCAAGGTCCCGCAAGGCCTGACGGAATCTATCAGGGTCCATCAGCCTCTGCGGGCAAGCCCAAATTGGCTCGCCACCTAAGCAGGGTGGGGGTGGAAAATCAATCCTGGCTTTCAGAGCATAGTGATCAGACCATGGCACCTTCATCGAAGGAGACATGACCACATCTGTACCGACGCCAAAGATCAAATCCAGCGTGTGGCCTGCTTGATGTGTGGGGCCTGAAACAAACTGGGAGAGCCCTAGTGTTGCCATGGAAGACACCAGGTCCAGAGCCTGTGAGGAGAGAGTGGCATCAGCATGGATGTTGAAGTCCCCCAATACCAATAGGTTAGGGAACTCCAAGGCAATGGGTAGATCACTGGCAGGATTTTTATTACTGGGAGTAGATCTCAGTCTCTTGGAAGTTTTGGCATTGTGGCTAGTTTAAGGTACTAGCACAACTTTAATTGCCACTCATCTTTTGTTGATATTAATTTTCCAGTATTTTGCTATTAACATCCTACCCGTTGTGGTTGTGTAAAGAAACACTCTTTTGTTTTCATTTGGGATGCTTATCGTTAGAATGTTAAATAGGAAAGCTTTGGTTTTCTTTAAAATAAATAGCATTTATTTTATTTTATTTTATTTTCCCTTTGGGGACATGTTCACATGTGGAATAAGGCTCCCTCGTTTTGTCTGCATCTCCAATGCTTACTGCTGATATTTATTCATTTTGACCGATTTGTTTGTTTGTTTTTAAATAATTTTTATTGAATGATTTTATGTTACAAAAAACATTACAACCATACTACCACAAAATATAATTGAGAAATAAAAATTACATACATCAATATTTTGTTTGTTATTTGTTATTTACTGTCTTATTTCCTCCCAAACATTCCATACAAAACACACTCCTGCAGAAACACAAAAAATACAATAAAATAAATAGTGATAATAATGAAAATAAATATTTTCCCCCTTTTATCTTACAAAATCTTTTCTTCAGTTTTGACTTCCTATCAAGTCCCCAGAAGAAAAGTCCTAAAGCAGTTTTGACTCTTTCAGTCACCTCAAATATTTCTCTACAAGGTCAAAGGAAATTTAGAAACCTCCCCATTGTCTCTGTCCTCACAAATCCTGCCTTAAGGGCACATTTAAGGTGTGAATAGTGTGAGCCTGTGACCTGGCTCAGGAATGAAGTATTATCATTAGAAAAGAATGTCCAGGCTCCCCAGGTCATCCAGTCAAGTGACCATTAACAGGTAACCTGGCAGACAAGATAAAAACAACACACTTCCACTGTGACCAGTGCTCCCCCCCCCCCGTCATCTAGCAGAGTTTGCGAACAGCGATGTGGCCTATGTGAAGAAAGCTCAGGCATGCAGAGAAAGACTCCGTACGCATACAGCGGCAAAATAAATCAGCAGTCCGGGAGAAAGAAGAAGAAGAAGAGGAGTTTGGATTTGATATCCCACCTTTCACTCCCTTTAAGGAGTCTCAAAGCGGCTAACATTCTCCTTTCCCTTCCTCCCCCACAACAAACACTCTGTGAGGTGAGTGGGGCTGAGAGACTTCAGAGAAGTGTGACTGGCCCAAGGTCACCCAGCAGCTGCATGTGGAGGAGCGGAGATGCGAACCCGGTTCCCCAGATTATGAGACTACCGCTCTTAACCACTACACCACACTGGCTCATGCTGACATGCTGTCTCTCCCCTTCAAAGCAAAACAGAAAGTAAAGTATTTCACATTACAAAGTGTACAAACCCCGTATGTGAACACACACCCAGCGACAGGATATAACTTCCCGAGCTATTAACCCTATAAGCTCTGGGTCTCCTCACACCCCCTTTCATCCTGTACCGCTGGGGTGAATGTCAGCACTGCCACTTAGCCCAAACCCAACCCTTCACAGAACTCCCCCTGTTTTGGAAGCTCAAAGGTTTAGTGAACCCATCTGCCAGATTCTTCTGGCTCGGACAGTACTTCAGCTTCACTAAGCCTGTCTGAACACTCTGACATGCATTTTAGAAACGTATGTCCAAATGTTTGGTTCTGGACATAAACTGTCCAGACTCTGCTAACTTCAAACAGGGTTGATTGTCTTCCCAAATGGTGATGGGCAAGCAACACTCTCCACAGATCTCTTGGACCAAACACTTTAGAACTCTAGTTCCCTGCAAAGCTCTGACAACGCACTGAATTCAGCTTCTGGTTTTTTTTACAAATGTCAATCTGAACATTTTTTTTCAATTCATTATATATCATTTCCCACAATTTTTAAACTTCTCTACATTTCCACCACCTATGATAAAAAGTCTCTTCTTTTTCTTTACATTTCCATCATATGTTTGACTCGGTTTTATATATTTTTGCTTTCTGTACTGGTGTAATATACCATCTATACATTTTCCAACTACAGTGGTACCTCGGGTTAAGTACTTAATTCATTCCAGAGATCCGTTCTTAATCTGAAACTGTTCTTAACCTGAAGCACCACTTTAGCTAATGGGGCCTCCTGCTGCCGCCGCGCCGCTGAAGCATAATTTCTGTTCTGATCCTGAAGCAAAGTTCTTAACCTGAGGCACTATTTCTGGGTTAGTGGAGTCTGTACCCTGAAGTGTATGCAACCTGAAGCGTATGTAAACTGAGGTACCACTGTAGTTTTCTTTCAAAAGATAACAGTCTGTAAATTTCAAATTTCCTTTCCACAATTTTTCCCAGTCCTCAAATTGTATGTTATGTCCTATATTTTGTGTTCATTTGATCATGACCGATTCGACCTCATCTTTTGTTCCCCATTCTAGCAAAATTTTTCCCTGTCCTCCCAGTTGAACGACGTGGCCCAGGGAGAGAGGGGAAAATAGTGGAAGTGAATAGCTGGCTTCACAAATGGTGTAAACAGGAACGGTTTGGATTCTTAGATCACAGACTGCAGTTTCTTGAAGATGGACTTCTGGCAAGCGATGGGCTGCACCTCACAACGGTTGGGAGGAATGTTTTTGCCAAAAATCTCAGAAACCTCATCAGGAGGGCTTTAAACTGACTATGTGGGGGAGGGAGACAGTGCTCCTTAAGGTAGGAGTCTATCAATTGATGACGATGATCATCCAAATGTCATAGACCAAATGGAGCAAACAGCACACAGACCTAGTGGTGGGAGGAAAAAATCCTTAAATAAGAGACACGGGGGAATGATTAATGGCCTTCAATGTCTGTACACTAATGCACAAAGCATGGGAAATAAACAAGATGAGCTTGAGCTCTTGGTACAGCAAACTAAATATGACATAATAGGCATCACTGAAACCTGGTGGGATAAGTCTCACGATTGGAATGTAATAATGGAGGGATACAATCTATTTCAGAGAAACAGACCAGACAAGAAAGGAGGAGGAGTGGCGTTATATGTCAGGGATGTGTATACCTGTGAAGAGATCCAAGATTTAGAATCTCAAAGCCAAAGTGAGAGCATTTGGGTCAAAATTAAGGGAGAGAAGAATAACAGTGACCTCATTGTGGGAGTTTACTATAGATCCCCAAGCCAAACGGAGCACATAGATGATGCCTTCCTGGAACAGATGGCCAAGCATGCAAAAGGAAGGGAGATAGTAGTAATGGGGGACTTCAATTACCCGGATATTTGCTGAATGTCAAACTCAGCCAAGAGCATAAGATCAAACAGATTCCTCACTGGCCTTGCAGACAACTTCATTGTCCAGAAAGTGGGAGAAGCAACAAGAGGAACAGCCATTTTAGATCTGGTCCTAACCAATGTTGATGACCTGGTTAGTGGGGTAGAAGTGGAAGGATCATTAGGCGCGAGTGATCATGCTCTTCTGAAGTTTACTATACAGCGGAAAGGAGCAGCCAAGCATACTAGGACTCAATTTCTTGACTTTAAGAAATCCGACTTCATAAAACTTAGGGAAGTGCTGGGTGAGATCCCATGGACAGTAATACTAAAAGGAAAGGGAGTTCATGATGGCT
Organism: Podarcis vaucheri; assembly: GCF_965113315.1. Taxonomy (NCBI): domain Eukaryota; kingdom Metazoa; phylum Chordata; class Lepidosauria; order Squamata; family Lacertidae; genus Podarcis; species Podarcis vaucheri. The sequence continues at coordinate 4,829,859 of NC_138762.1, read as the reverse complement.
GGGAGTTTGTTAAGAGGGAGATAGTAAAAGCACAACTTCAGGCAATACCAATGAGACGGAAACATGGAAGATGCCTAAAGAAGCCAGGGTGGCTATCTAAAGAACTTTTAACTGAGTTAAGATTAAAAAAGGATGTGTACAAAAAATGGAAAAGGGGGGAAAACCACCAAAGAGGAATTCAAACAAATAGCCAGCACGTGTAAACACAAAGTCAGAAAAGCTAAAGCACAGAATGAACTCAGGCTTGCTAGAGAGGTTAAAAGCAACAAAAAAGGCTTTTATGGGTATGTTCGTAGCAAAAGGAAGAACAAAGAAACAGTGGGGTCACTCAGAGGAGAAGATGGTGAAATGCAAACAGGGGACACAGAAAGAGCTGAACTCCTCAATGCCTTCTTTGCCTCAGTCTTCTCCGATAAAGAAAACAATGCCCGACCTGAAGAATTTGGAGCAAATGATTCAGCAGAGGAAACACAGCCCAGAATAACTAAGGAGATGGTACAAGAATACTTGGCTAGTTTAGATGTATTCAAGTCTCCAGGGCCAGATGAACTGCATCCAAGAGTATTAAAAGAACTGGCAGATGTGATCTCAGAACCACTGGCAGTCATCTTTGAGAATTCCTGGAGAAGAGGCGAAGTCCCGGCAGACTGGAGGAGGGCAAATGTTGTCCCTATTTTCAAAAAGGGGAAAAGAGAGGACCCAAATAATTACCGCCCAGTCAGTCTGACATCAATACTACGGAAGATTCTGGAGCAGATCATTAAGCAAACAGTCTGTGAGCACCTAGAAAGGAATGCTGTGATCACCAACAGTCAGCATGGATTTCTGAAAAATAAGTCATGTCAGACTAACCTGATCTCATTTTTTGACAGAATTACAAGCCTGGTAGATGAAGGGAACGCAGTGGATGTAGCCTACCTTGATTTCAGCAAGGCATTTGACAAGGTGCCCCATGATATTCTTGTAAAGAAGCTGGTAAAATGCGGTCTTGACTATGCTACCACTCAGTGGATTTGTAACTGGCTGACTGACCGAACCCAAAGGGTGCTCATCAATGGTTCCTCTTCATCCTGGAGAAGAGTGACTAGTGGGGTGCCACAGGGTTCTGTCTTGGGCCCGGTCTTATTCAACATCTTTATCAACGACTTGGATGATGGACTCAAGGGCATCCTGATCAAATTTGCAGATGACACCAAACTGGGAGGGGTGGCTAACACCCCAGAGGACAGGATCACACTTCAAAACGACCTTGACAGATTAGAGAACTGGGCCAAAACAAAGATGAATTTTAACAGGGAGAAATTTAAAGTATTGCACTTGGGCAAAAAAAATGAGAGGCACAAATACAAGATGGGTGACACCTGGCTTGAGAGCAGTACATGTGAAAAGGATCTAGGAGTCTTGGTTGACCACAAACTCAACATGAGCCAACAGTGTGACGCGGCAGCTAAAAAAGCCAATGCAATTCTGGGCTGCATCAATAGGAGTATAGCATCTAGATCAAGGGAAGTAATAGTGCCACTGTATTCTGCTCTGGTCAGACCTCACTTGGAGTACTGTGTCCAGTTCTGGGCACCACAGTTCAAGAAGGACACTGACAAACTGGAACGTGTCCAGAGGAGGGCAACCAAAATGGTCAAAGGCCTGGAAACGATGCCTTATGAGGAACGGCTAAGGGAGCTGGGCATGTTTAGCCTGGAGAAGAGGAGGTTAAGGGGTGATATGATAGCCATGTTCAAATATATAAAAGGATGTCACATAGAGGAGGGAGAAAGGTTGTTTTCTGCTGCTCCAGAGAAGCGGACACGGAGCAATGAATCCAAACTACAAGAAAGAAGATTCCACCTAAACATTAGGAAGAACTTCCTGACAGTAAGAGCTGTTTGACAGTGGAATTTGCTGCCAAGGAGTGTGGTGGAGTCTCCTTCTTTGGAGGTCTTTAAGCAGAGGCTTGACAACCATATGTCAGGAGTGCTCTGATGGTGTTTCCTGCTTGGCAGGGGGTTGGACTCGATGGCCCTTGTGGTCTCTTCCAACTCTATGATTCTATGAAAATACTATACACTTTCTTCAGCATCTGCACTTCTTCTATAATTTCCTGTTGAAATCTAGAAAATGTATAACTAAACCTTTTCTTTTCTTATTATCTTCCTTGTACAGCTCATGTAATTGTCTGTAGTGTAACCAACTCTGCAAATGATCTTTTATTTCCTCATATTCTTTTAATTACCATTTCCCTTCAGCAAATCTATGTATGTAGGCCACGTGCCCTTTCTCTCTCTAACCTGTATGAATTCTCTGATGGGAAAACAAAGAGAGGAGCTTTCACACATTCCACACACTGATAGGGTTACTCCCCTATATGAATTCTCTGATGCTTAGTGAGATGGGCACTCTGACTGAAGCTCTTTCCACATTCCACACACTGATAGGGTTTCTCCCCTGTATGAATTCTTTGATGGGAAGTGAGAGAGGACCTCTGATTGAAGCTCTTTCCACATTCCACACACTGATAGGGTTTCTCCCCTGTATGAATTCTCTGATGCTTAGTGAGATGGGCACTCTGACTGAAGCTCTTTCCACATTCCACACACTGATAGGGTTTCTCCCCTGTATGAATTCTTTGATGGGAAGTGAGAGAGGACCTCCGATTGAAGCTCTTTCCACATTCCACACACTGATAGCGTTTCTCCCCTGTATGAATTCTTTGATGGGAAGTGAGAGAGGACCTCTGATTGAAGCTCTTTCCACATTCCACACACTGATAGGATTTCTCCCCTGTATGAATTCTCTGATGCTTAGTGAGATTGGAGCTCTTCCTGAAGCTCTTTCCACATTTCACACACTGATAGGGTTTCTCCCCTGTATGAATTCTCTGATGCTTAGTGAGAAGGGCACTCTGACTGAAGCTCTTTCCACATTCAAAGCGCTGATAGGGTTTCTCCCCTGTATGAATTCTCTGATGCTTAGTGAGATGGGCACTCTGACTGAAGCTCTTTCCACATTCCACACACTGATAGGGTTTCTCCCCTGTATGAATTCTTTGATGGGAAGTGAGACTGTGGCTGCGACTAAAGCTCTTTCCACATTCAAAGCACTGAAAAGGTTTCTCCCCTGTATGAATTTTTTGATGGAAAGTGAGATTGGCGCTCTGCCTGAAGCTCTTTCCACATTCCACACACTGATAGGGTTTCTCCCCTGTATGAATTCTCTGATGCTTAGTGAGATGGGCATGCTGACTGAAGCTCTTTCCACATTCCACACATTGATAGGGTTTCTCCCCTGTATGAATTCTTTGATGGGAAGTGAGACTGTGGCTGTGAGTGAAGCTCTTTCCACATTCCACACACTGATAGGGTTTCTCCCCTGTATGAATTATTTGATGGGAAGTGAGACTGTGGCTGTGAGTGAAGCTCTTTCCACATTCCACACACTGATAGGGTTTCTCCCCTGTATGAATTCTTTGATGGGAAGTGAGAGAGAAGCTATGCGTGAAGCTCTTTCCACATTCCACACACTGATAGGGTTTCTCCCCTGTATGAATTCTTTGATGGGAAGTGAGAGAGGAGCTATGAGTTAAGCTTTTCCCACATTCCACACACTGATAAGGTTTCTCCCCTGTATGAGTTCTTTGATGGTAAGTGAGACTGTGGCTGTGACTAAAGCTCTTTCCACATTCAAAGCACTGAAAAGGTTTCTCCCCTGTATGAATTCTGTGATGGGAAGTGAGACTGTGGCTGTGAATGAAGCTCTTTCCACATTCAAAGCACTGATATGGTTTCTCCCCTGTATGAATTCTTTGATGGGAAGTGAGAGAGGAGCTCTGACTGAAGCTCTTTCCACATTCCATGCATTGATATAGTTTCTTTCCAAGGAGATTTTGTTGATGGGAAGTCGAATAGGAGCTCTGACTGAAAGTTTCCCGACACTCCAAATTTTCACATGGCTTCTCCTCTCTGGGGATTTTGTCGTTGTCACCTTTGTTCTCGATTTCCAATTCATCACCATCTGAAATGGAAACAAAAAGGGATTAGAGCCTCAGGAACAAATGGAGAAGATCTGAAGGGAGTTGGGTGTGTGTTCATTACCTGTGTTGTTTGTTTATTATGAGATTCTGATGAGTTGTTGAATGTTGCTTTGTTATACAGTCGTGGTCAAAATTGTGGACGACTTCCGGAAAAAAGTGTATTTCAGAGGTTTGATGGCTCAAAACACCACTTCTTTTGGAGTAATATCATAAAATTATATATCAATGGAAAGATAATTTAATCAAGAATGTAATCCAACAAAGTTTGTTCAATTACCTGTATTTTATCAAACGTTATAGCCAATAACCAAAAAAGGAAGCACAACTTGCTTAGGTTGACTTTTTTCAGTGTGTTATGTGATTGCTATCAAGTTGTTTGGTTTTTTGTGTTCTTTCATTTAGTGAGGTTGTAAAACATAATAAAATTATAGAAATGGCACAAAGAGTTGACTGGTCACCCAGAAAGTGATGTAAGATTCTAATATTAAGTGAACAAAACTACAGTTATGAATAAATTAGATGAAAGATTGGGGAAAACAAAACAAAAAGCTGGACTTTCTATATTTTTGAAGGGGTATAAGGAGACTCAGTCACTACAAAATCTGACTGGTAAAGGCAGGAAAAGGTGCACAAAGGCAAGTGATGATGGACGAGTGGAGACACTATCCCTACATGACAGAAGAAAATCTTCTGGGTGTATACAAGATGACATGGCGCAATGTAATGGGAAGTTGAGTGCAAGGACTGATCTAAATGTTAGAATTCTAAGGAAAAAGCCATTGTAATCTCTCAAGCAAAAGTTGAAAAGATTAAACCCATGTTAACTGGACAGCGGAACAATGGGACACTACCTTGCTTGGTAGTGATGGCATGAAATACGCAAGTTTCTTTAACTGGGCAAGAGGAGAAGAATCAGAGAAGATTTACATCCTACTTGCATTACACCGACTGTGAAACACCCAGACAGTGTGATGATCTGGGGTTGTATGGCAGCAAAAGGTGTGGGCAGAATTTGCATCATTAATGGGAATGTTGAGCCCAAACTGAAGCATTCCACAAGTGATCTTTTCCCAGATACTGAAGCATTTCTATATATATTTATACAAATCTTTTTTTAAAAAGTAATATTTATTAAGAGTTTAAAGATTACAAAAAGAAAAAGAAAAAAGGAATTAAACAAATCAATATAATACAAAAACAAAAACACTACATAAAACATTGAGTTAACAAAACAAAACAAAAACAATTAAACACACATCCAATATTTCCAATCTTAACCTTCATTCACTTGTTTCATTGACTTCCTCACGCCTCCCTTTTTGTATTCCACTTCAATTAACTGTTACAGCAATTCCTTCCCACCTTCCTCTGTTTTCTGTCCTGTAATTAATCTTAACATTTTCTAACCTTGTTTTTTCCCCTTTAATACATTAACAATCTATCTGTACCTAGTTCCTTATAACATTTCTGCCAAAGCCCTATAACTTCATTCCACCATTTTTCTAAATCTCATTAATTTTACAATATTTCTGCAAATAATCTTTAATTTTTTCCAATCTTCTTCCACCGACTCTTCTCCCTGGTCTCGGATTCTGCCAGTCATTTCCGCCAATTCCATATAGTCCATCAACTTCATCTGCCATTCTTCCCGGGTGGGTAAATCTTGTGTCTTCCAATACTTTGTGATGAGTATTCTTGCTGCTGTTGTTGCATACGTAAAGTTCTGTCCTTCTTTGGCACCAATTGGCCGACCATGCCCAGGAGAAAGGCCTCTGGATTCTTCAGAAAGGTATATTTAAATACCTTTTTCATTTCATTATAAATCATCTCCCAGAATGTCTTAATCCTTGGGCATGTCCACCAGAGGTGAAAGAATGTACCTTCAATCTCATTACATTTCCAACATTTATTTTCGGGCAAATGGTAAATTTTTGCAAGCATGACTGGTGTCATGTACCACCTGTAAATCATTTTCATTAAATTCTCTCTTAGGGCATTGCATGCCGTAAATTTCATACCTGTGGTCCATAACTGTTCCCAGTCAGCCATCATAATGTTATGTCCAACATCTCGTGCCCATTTAATCATAACTGATTTCACCATTTCATCCTGTGTGTTCCATTTCAACAGCAAGTTCTACATTCTTGACAAATTCCTAATTTTGGGATCTAACAATTCTGTTTCCAATTTTGATTTTTGCACCTGGAAGCCAACTTTTTAATCCAAATTATATGCCTCCATTATTTGATAATAATGGAGCCAATCTCGCACTTTGTTTTTTAATTTTTCAAAACTCTGCACTTTTACTCTGTCTCCATCTTGTTCCAAAATTTCCCAATATTTCGGCCATTTGGCCTCCATATTGAGTTTTTTCTGTGACTTCGCTTCCATTGGTGACAACCATCTTGGGGTTTTATTTTCTAGCAGATCATAGAATCATAGAGTTGGAAGAGACCACAAGGGCCATCGAGTCCAACCCCCTGCCAAGCAGGAAACACCATCAGAGCACTCCTGACATATGGTTGTCAAGCCTCTGCTTAAAGACCTCCAAAGAAGGAGACTCCACCACACTCCTTGGCAGCAAATTCCACTGTCAAACAGCTCTTACTGTCAGGAAGTTCTTCCTAATGTTTAGGTGGAATCTTCTTTCTTGTAGTTTGGATTCATTGCTCCGTGTCCGCTTCTCTGGAGCAGCAGAAAACAACCTTTCTCCCTCCTCTATGTGACATCCTTTTATATATTTGAACATGGCTATCATATCACCCCTTAACCTCCTCTTCTCCAGGCTAAACATGCCCAGCTCCCTTAGCCGTTCCTCATAAGGCATCATTTCCAGGCCTTTGACCATTTTGGTTGCCCTCCTCTGGACACGTTCGTTTGTCAGTGTCCTTCTTGAACTGTGGTGCCCAGAACTGGACACAGTACTCCAGGTGAGGTCTGACCAGAGCAGAATACAGTGGCACTATTACTTCCCTTGATCTAGATGCTATACTCCTATTGATGCAGCCCAGAATTGCATTGGCTTTTTTAGCTGCCGCGTCACACTGTTGGCTCATGTCAAGTTTGTGGTCAACCAAGACTCCTAGATCCTTTTCACATGTACTGCTCTCAAGCCAGGTGTCACCCATCTTGTATTTGTGCCTCTCATTTTTTTTTTTTTGCCCAAGTGCAATACTTTACATTTCTCCCTGTTAAAGTTCATCTTGTTTGTTTTGGCCCAGTTCTCTAATCTGTCAAGGTCGTTTTGAAGTGTGATCCTGTCCTCTGGGGTGTTAGCCACCCCTCCCAGTTTGGTGTCATCTGCAAATTTGATCAGGATGCCCTTGAGTCCATCATCCAAGTCGTTGATAAAGATGTTAAATAAGACCGGGCCCAAGACAGAACAAAAACCGAGATCAGGTTAGTCTGACATGACTTATTTTTCAGAAATCCATGCTGACTATTGGTGATCACAGCATTCCTTTCTAGGTGCTCACAGACTGTTTGCTTAATGATCTGCTCCAGAATCTTCCCTGGTATTGATGTCAGACTGACTGGGCGATAATTATTTGGGTCCTCTCTTTCCCCCTTTTTGAAAATAGGGACAACATTTGCCCTCCTCCAGTCTGCCGGGACTTTGCCTGTTCTCCAGGAATTCTCAATACTCTTGGATGCAGTTCATCTGGCCCTGGAGACTTGAATACATCTAAACTAGCCAAGTATTCTTGTACTATCTCCTTAGTTATTCTGGGCTGTGTTTCCTTATATCTTGTCCAGACATTCAACAATGCTTTTCTAACAATATGGTTTGTAAACGCTTTATGTGCTTTTACCTTATCATACCACAGATATGCATGCCAACCAAATACATTGTTGAAACCTTCTAAGTCCAACACATCAGTGTTTTCAAGAAGCAGCCATTCTCTCAGCCAGCAAAAAGCAGCTGATTCATAGTAAAGTTTAAAGTCTGGCAGGGCAAATCCAGCATCAGTTAATATCTTAAATTTTATTCGAGGCTTCTTGCCCTGCCAGACAAATCAGGAAATATTTCTCTACCACTTCTTGAAACAGTCCATCTTGTCTATAATTTGCAGATTTTGAAACAAAAACAACATCCTTGGCAATACATTCATTTTTATCGCAGCAATTCGACCTAGCAATGATAACTTCAAATTTGACCATATTTCTAAGTCCTTTTTCACTTCAATCCAACATTTTTCATAGTTTCATTTTTCATGCGTGAGAAATTCTATCAAACTGTCCTTCTCCAGTTCAGGTACAGCTCTAATCCTCAAATTTGTCTGTTTTTCTTTGAGCTCAATCATAGAAAGCGTCAGCTTATGGTCATCAAGTTGCCTCTGTAGATCTGGGACCCTCTCTGCCTCCAGTTGTGTTATTTTATCTTCTACAACAGCAACTTTTTCCCTGGCTTCCTCTGCGGTCTGTCGGATCAAAGTAGATTCCTGTATCAATTTCTGAATGGTTTCTGTATTAGTATTCACCTTTTGTCCCAAATTATTTATACTTTCTGTATTTAAATCAATTTTAATAGTTGCAGCATCCACTTTCGCATTTGTCGCGTCTGCTTTCTTGTTAAGATGTTCCAATGCGTCATTAATCTTACCCAATACAGCCGCTAATGCCTCTTCTGTTGACATTCCTCTTGTTTTAGAATGTACTGATGCAGCTGCTGAGGAAGCAGGGGGACCTGATGTTGAGGCTCTCCTAGGTTGCTGCCAAGACTTTCCAGACCTTGTTGTTTTTTCTGGGATTGACTGGTCTATCTTTCCCTTTCCATCTGCCATAACACTTAAAGAATTCAAGGTCAGTTCCACAGTCACACAGTTTTTATCTTACAGCTGGGAATTACCTAATCCAGCTCCTGTGACAGTTTCAAAAACTTCCTCTAGAGGGAAACAGTTGCAATTTGTAACAGTCCGTAATGTCCCCTTTTAAATGCAGTTCAAGCAGTAAGATGCAGTTCAAGCATTAAAGTTAGTTAGTTTCAGTTTTCAGTTACTGTCAGGGAACTGCCATCAGAGGCACGGGAGAAGGAGAGGGTCTCTGATTCTGCAGGGGAAGGTCCAAGCACCAGAGGGAGACTCAGCCGGGAAGAAGGGGAAGAGAATGAGTGTAACACCAGGGATCAGGGAGAACAACAGGACAGGGAGGTGCAGGGGCTCCAGGACTCTTCATTGGAAATTAGTGAGGAGAGCCCCAGCACCCCACTGCCCACGCCCACCCTGCGCAGGAGACTCCCGCGCAGTGAGAGGAGGAGAAGATTGGGCGTCAAACAACTCTTATGTTGGCAACGCTTTAAGAAACGCCCACAGACAGATTCTACGAGTGACTAAGAGCAGCCACGCTAAAATGGGCTGCGTAGTCCGGAGGGTTTAACCAGTCAATCCGAAGCTCAAACGGAGCAGGATTACGCACGAGTAACTCCCAACCACTACAGCAATCTGTCTGTCCCTGAAGGTTATTCGTGCGTAACAAGCAGAAGGGGGCATCATGAGTACGACCGGAGGAGCTGGAGCCACGGGAGGGGCGGCTGGAGGCCAATCACTGGAGGAGAGAAACCGCGATTTGGAAGAGCACATAGCCATCCTGACGGCGAGGCTGGACGAACGACGGGCGTTGGATGCTCAGGGGAAACCCACCCCCCTAGCGAGGAAGGTACCGGGACTGGTGCACAAGTTTGGGGGAAAGCCTCAAGATTATGGGGCATTTAGAACAGAAATAGAATATGCCTTGAAGCTGCAGAAAAATGATTTTGAAAATGACGCAGCCCGAGTTGCTTATATTGTGGGGCACTTGGAGGACGGGGCACGAGAGTGGATTCGGCCGCTTATGGCGACGCAGAATGACGCCATGGAGGATCTATCGAAATTCTTTCAGGCGATGGACGCTATGTTCAGTAGCGATGTGCAGCAGAGTGTGACCAAACGGGAACTGCTAAACTGTAAGCAGGGAGAAGGGTCAGTTAGAGACTATTGGTCACGTTTTGCCATGATTGTTCATCGTTTGGGGTGGCAGCTGGACGCAGAACCCATTCAGATGCTATTTGAGGAGGGACTTTCTCCAACGGTCAAGGGAGAACTTTCGCGCGCACCCCGCCCACACAGAGTCTATGGACCAGCTGACCAAGGCAGCCCTTGCGATAGGAGTACGACAGGAAGCGCGGGCTCAAGAGAGGCGGGAAGGGAGAGAGCAGCGTTGTCATGACTACCGCATTCCTAGAATACCTAGGCAGCCTTCCCCGCCGGCGGAGCCAATGGAAATAGGCAGTGCGCGCGCCCAGGAAGTTTCAAACACCAGAGAGAGTCACAAAAGGGAGGGAAAGGATCTAAAAACGACCAAGAAATGTTTCCTTTGCCAAAAGCCAGGACATTTTGCTAGAGTCTGCCCACAAAGAAAGGGCTGGCAAGCAATGGTGGGGGCAGTGGGGAGAGAGGAGGAGGAACCCCAGACCCCGGAGCAGGGAAACGGAAGCGCTTGGCTGCCAATCAGCGGGCACAGCAGCCGAGCCAACAACCAATGAATGTGCCCAAACCAGATTCCCCAAGAGCAGCAATTGCCATTGAGGTGGTGCTTGAGCTCCCAAATGGGCACCCAGTGAAGGTTCAAGGTATGCTGGACTCAGGAAGCTCATGCAATTTTTTTAGCAGGGACTTTGCCTTAGAGCATCAGCTTCACCTACTACCTTTGGATGCACCTCTGCAAGTCACCACCATTGATGGGAGGGAGCTGATTGGGGGGGGGAAGTTACCCACCAAACCCCACCGATGAGAATGAGAGTGCCTAGGCACTGAGACAATCGCTTTCCATGTTGCCTCAGTAGTGGGTCCACCAATAATATTGGGGATGAGTTGGCTAGCACAGCATGATCCGGTGGTGGCGTGGCATCAGAGGACCATCAGCTTTAGGTCTGACTACTGCCTGCAGCACTGCCTAGGAGGGGAAACACCAAGGATGAGCGTAGCCAGAGTGGCAAGCACTGCAGTGAAGGGTAAAGGGGAGGTGCCACCGCAATATGCTGACCTGAAAGAGGTTTTCAGTGAAAGGGAGGCAGATAGACTGCCCCCCCCACAGGCCGTTCGATTGCCAGATCAATTTGCTCCCTCGGGCGCAGCTGCCGGTGGGTAAGCTGTATGCCATGTCTGACAGAGAGATGAAGGAGCTACGGGACTTTATCGACAAGAACCTAAAGAGAGGGTTTATAAGAGAGTCCAAGGCAGTGGGGGGCAGTCCAGTATTTTTCGTGGACAAAAAGGACACTGATAAACCGAGGCTTGTAGTGGATTACAGGGGCGTAAATTTGGTGTCAGAACCTGTAACTTTCCTGATGCCCAGAATTGATGACATTCTGACAAAGGCTTACAACTTGATCAGGATGAGAGAGGGGGATGAATGGAAGACCACCATGTTCACACCCCTGGGAGCTTTTGAATATCTCGTTATGCCTTTCGGATTACAGTCAGGCTCCGCCTGTTTTCAAGCTTTTATGCACCACGTGTTGGGGTCTCTGCTTTACTTTTTTTTTTTTTGAAAAAAGTACACATTTCATACTAAAATACATATATATACTTACTTACAAGAAAAGTTCCAACGAGAAAAAAAGAAAAAGAAAAAAAGAAGAGCCAAAGAAGAAAGAAAAAAGAGAGACACACAAATCATAAACACTGACAAATAATTAACTTCCGTTCATCTCGGTCTTGGATTACATATCCTTCCATTACTTCTGCAGTAATACTGTCATTAGCATTATACGTCGAAGGTTTTAATTATCGTCTACTGTTAAGTTGTTAATTCCCATATTAATCTCAAAATAGTTTAAAAATTTAGTCCATTCATCTTTATATTTAACTGTATTATTTTGCCTTATTTTTTGTGTTAGTCTCGCTAATTCAATATATTGATATAACCTTACTTGCCACTCTCCAATCGTGGGTAATTCAGGGGATTTCCATTTTTGCGCTATTAAAATCCTCGCCGCGGCCATGGCATATTGAAAGAAGGTTTGATCTGATTTTTTTATTTCCTCGCCAATCATACCTAAAAGAAACAACTCAGGAACTTTGGGAAAGTTATACTTCAAGATTTTCTTCAATTCGTCATAGATTTGTCCCCAAAATTCCTTCACTACATCACAGGTCCACCAGATATGGAAAAAAGTCCCAACCTTGTCTTTACATCTCCAGCAGGTGTTATCTACAGCAGTGTTTCCCAACCTTTTTTGGGCAAAGGCACACTTGTTTGATGAAAAAAATCTCGAGGCACACCACCATTACAGCCCCGTGACGTCAGCGCGCAGCGTCACGCCGGGAGGGACGCATGAAAGTGTAAGTTTCAATTTTTTTCCTCCCCCTTGCCGGGGAATCTCCAAGCTTTGGGGGTGGGAGGAGGCAGCAAAGCGAGGGACTGAGGGACGGTGACAGCTGAGGCGGCGGCGGCTGTTGTGGTGGTGGCGGCGATAGCGGGCGGAGGCAAGGGGGAGGCGAGGTGGCCGGCGGCGGCGGGGGAGGCGGCGGAGGGTGGAGCAGGAGGGCGGCCGAGGCCAGTGAGGGAGTAGGGTTGCCCGGGGCTTGAGGAGCCGTCGCCGGGAGTTGCTGCTGCTGTTGTTGCTGCTGCTGCCCGGACATGCCGGCCTCCTCCTCGTCCGCTGTCTCGCGCTCCTCCCTTTTGCGCACGCTGCCCCGCCGCCGCCCCATTGGCCGGGTCCTGTCAGCTGATCCTGTGTTATTTCCTGTGTGTGTGTGTGAGGGGAGAATGGAGAGAGAAACCTCGGCACCACCACCGCGGAGCCGCCCCCGGCTTGACGCGGATCCTCGCCGCCGCCGCCCCGCCTCCCTCCCACGGCACACCAGCCAACATCTCACGGCACACTAGTGTGCCGCGGAACACCGGTTGGGAAACACTGATCTACAGATTTATACATCTTTCCTAACTTTGCTGGGGTCAGGTACCAGCAGTACATCATTTTCTCTAGATTTTCACGAAGGGTTGCACACGCTGTAAATTTCATACCTTTCCTCCAGAGTGTCTGCCATTTATTGTATTCAATATTATGTCCGAGGTCTCTGTCCCATTTTACCATCACCCCCTTCACCAGATCCTCTTTTGTATCCCATTCCAGTAATTGTTTATACATTTTGGAGAGGAGTTTGTCATTACTCTCTAAGATTTCCACCTGGAATCTTGATTTTTTTTCCATTCATCCCCAGTTTCTTGTGCTCACCCCACAGTGCATTAATCTGGTGAAAATGTAGCCATTCTTTTATCTTGCCTTTCAACTCCTCGTAAGGCTTCACCTTCCACCCTTCTTCTGTCTTTACTAAAAGATCCTCATATGTCCATCTTTCACCTGTCATATTTATTTTTTTTATTTTGATGATATCAACTGGGGAGAGCCACCACGGGGTACCTTTTTCAATCAATTTTTTATACCTATTCCACACTTCCAGTAATGAGCCTCTAACTATATGGTTGGTAAAACCTCTATGGACCCCACTTTTCTCCTGCCACAGGTAGGCATGCCACCCAAACCTAATATCAAAACCCTCCAAATCTAATAGGTCTGTGTTCTTAAGGGTGGCCCAGTCCTTTATCCAACATATGCAAGCTGCCTCATAGTAGAGCCTTATGTTCGGGACTGCAAAGCCACCTCTCTCTCTTGAGTCTGTTAGGTATTTGAGCTTTATTCTGGCTCTCTTCCCCTGCCAAATAAACTTGGTCAGGATTTTTTGCCAGTTCCTAAAGCGGGAGGTGCCTTTAATTATCGGAATATTTTGGAACAAGAACAGTAGTCTTAATTGCTGCCATCCTTCCTGTCCATGAAAGTTTCAGCCTGTGCCAAGTATCCAAGTCTTTTTTTATTTCGTGCCATACCTTGTTATAGTTATCTTCAACCAAATTTATATTTTTCAGTGATAACCAAATTCCCAAGTATTTTACTTTATTCACAATTTTAATACCAATCTTTTTTTCCAGCTGGATTTTATCCTGATCAGCCAGGTTCTTTATTAAAATTTTTGTTTTCTTCCTATGTAATCTAAATCCTGACAATCTGCCAAAATCCTCCAATAATTCTACCACCCTGCTGGCACTGTCCACTGGGTTCTCCAAGGACAGGACCAGGTCGTCGGCGTACGCCTTCAGCTTGAATTCTTTCTTCCCGATTCTTATCCCCCTCACGTTTGCTGCCTCTCTTATTCTATTTGCAATTACTTCTAATACCATTATAAATAACAGGGGGGACAGTGGGCAGCCCTGCCTTGTACCTTTCATAATCTTAAAAGGTTTGGTCAGATTGTTGTTTATAATCAGCCTGGCCTGTTGTTCTGAGTATATTGCCTTAATGCCTTTCATATAAGGGCCTTCTATGCCTGCCTTTTCCAAACATTGTGATAAAAATTCCCAGGAGACATTATCAAAGGCTTTTTCGGCGTCTATGAAGATTAATACTGCTGGGATATCTATTCTCATATCTAAATACTCAATGATGTTTAATATATGGCGAATGTTATCTTTCTGATGTCTATTAGGGAGGAATCCCGCTTGATCTTTATGTATGTATTTCATTAAAAGCTTCTTGAGTCTACTTGCCATAATATCAGCGAAGATCTTATAATCGCTATTAAGCAATGAAATTGGCCTATAATTTTTTATGTCTGTTTTTTCAGTTTCTGTTTTTGGAATCAAAGTTATGTATGCCTCTTTCCAAGAGCCGGGGATCTTCCCTCCCTGGAGGATGTTATTTATGAAATCTCTAAGCACCGGCGCTAGGTATTCCCCTAGCATTTTGTAATATTTTGAGGACAGACCATCCGGCCCAGGGGCCTTTCCATTCTTCATCCTACTAATAGCCTCCTTAATCTCATTTACTGTGACCTCCTTATTCAATTGTGCTCTATCCTCTTCTGTTATATATTTCCCTCCACTTTGATCCAAATAGTTTTTAATTTCTGCGCTATCTTCCTCCCCTCTTTCATACAACTTTTCGAAAAATTGAATGAACTTTTTTTCTATTTCGTTTGGGTCTTCTATGATGTTATCCTCCATTATTATTTTATTTATCACGTTTTGTTTCTTTCTTTTTCTTAACTGCCACGCGAGTAACTTCCCCATTTTATTCGCCGATTCAAAGTACCTCTGCTTCATAAATTTAATTCTCCATTCTATTTGATTTAATATCGCTGAATATTGAGACTGCAGCACTTTAGAGGCTCGAATGGTCTCATCATCTGTCGGGTTTGTAGTCAATTTTCTCTCACAGTTTCTCAGTTGAGTGAGGATGTCCTCTTTCTTTTGTTCCCTTAATTTCCTCCTATAATTATTTTGTTGTATTAAGAGTCCCCTTAAGACCGCCTTACTGGCGTCCCATACAATATCTATGGTGGCTTCCTTATTCAAATTTAAATCCAAATATTCTTTCAGAGTATTTTTAGCTTTTTCCTTCACCTCCTCACTTTCAAATAAATTCTCGTTCACCCTCCACCTGTATTGTCCCTTTACTTCATTTTTTATTTCCATAACCAGGGCACAATGATCGGAAAGTGTCCTAGGTTGGATTTCACATCTCTTTACTTTCAACGAAAGTACTCTTGTCATCCAGATCTGGTCAATTCTGCCCCAACTCTGGTGGGGTTCAGAATAGTGAGTAAACTGTTTAGAAGTGGGGTTTTTATGCCTCCAAATGTCAATTAGATCTAAATTTTCCTCCATATCATTAAAAGATTTCGGCAATTTTCCCCTGTTCAATTTCCCCCTCTTTTCACTCCTGTCCAGATCCGGTACTGGAACACCGTTCATATCCCTGAGCAGGATTAATTTATGAGCTTCTAGCTCTAATAAAATACGTTCAAGTTTCTCAAAAAATTCTGCTCTATTTGTATTCGGGGCATAAACCGTCACAACGTTAATCCCCCCCCCCCGGAAATTTAATTGGATCCCTAAGATTCTTCCTTCCTCGTCTTTACAAATCTGTACAGGCTCCCACTTCTCTTTAACATATATCACTACTCCTTTTTTTTTATTTACCTCCGAATTGATAAACTCTACTCCCAGTTTTTTATTCACCAGAATATGTTTATGTTTCTTAGCAATGTGAGTTTCCTGAAAGCAAATTACGTCATAATTCTTATTTTTCAAAACTTTCTCAATTTTATTCCTTTTAGCTTTCTCATTCAACCCATTCACATTCCAGGACAAAAATTTTAATGTGTGTGTTATTGTTTTCCTTTATCTGTTACGGTACCTCTAGCCGGAATCCCGAACTATAATCTACCGCCTTTGTTTCCTGAGAGCTCCCCCTCCTCTGCCGTCTCTGCTCCCACTATGGCCTCATCATCTTCCTCATCTGTTTCCACTACCCTTTCCTCCTTCCCCCTCTCCCCCTCCTGTCCGCTCCTTATCTCCCCCTCCACCTCCTCCTCTCTAGTCCCAGGTCTATTCTCTGCCTTTCCCAAATCTTTTTCATATCTTCTCAAAAACTTCTCCACCTCCTGTATGTCCATCAATCTGAATTTTTTATCTTTGTAAAAAAAAGCAATCCCTTCTGGGAACTCCCATCTAAATTGTATCCCATTTCTCTTCAAGACGGCTACCACCTGTTTATATCCCTCTCTTTTACGTAATAACCTGACCGGTATTTCTTTGTAAATAATAATAGGCCTTCCATCAATTCTTAATCTGTTATGGCAGCTCTTTCTTAAAATTAAGTTTTTCATTTCCAAAGAGTTAAAGATTACCAAACAATCCCCCAAGAATTTATTAGTTTTTAAATGTTTGGACCTTGTCATCCTAAATACATTATCTATGGTGAGTGCCATCTCTTCCTCTCTTAAACCTAGCCAATTAGAGAGTTCTTTGATCATTTTCCCTCTTATATCTTCATTTCTTTCCTCTGCTACTCCCCTAAATTTTAG
Source organism: Podarcis vaucheri (assembly GCF_965113315.1). Taxonomy (NCBI): domain Eukaryota; kingdom Metazoa; phylum Chordata; class Lepidosauria; order Squamata; family Lacertidae; genus Podarcis; species Podarcis vaucheri. Next base: position 4,812,927 of record NC_138762.1, on the reverse strand, counting down.
ATGAAGCTGTTTTTGCCGCATATCTGCCATGGCTAGATTATCCCAAATCCTGTCTTGTGAGTTGCTTAACTCTCTTAACTCTTCTTTTATCTTCATTGTCTCTTTTTTCTGTTCCCTCGTCTCTTTCTGCAGCTTTTTGTTAGATTCTTCAATCAGTTTGGACTTAGCAGAGAGGTCTTGAATTTTAATTGAGAGTTCTCCAACTGCTCCTTCTATCTTTTTATCAATCCTCTCCTGTACCTCTCCTAATTTGCTTTCCATGTATAATACATTTTGCTTAAATTCCTCCTTTATTTTGGCCCATAAGTTGTCTAGGTCTTTAATTTCTTCCTGATGGGACAACTTCCTTTCCCCCGGGGTCCCGCCCCCTTTCTTCCAATCCTTTCCATCCTTTCCCGTCATCTCCAAATCTCTCCCCCCACAGATTCCCTTCACCCCTGACTTTACTTCCTTCCCCTTTAAATCCCCCAATTATCAACAATTATAAGCAAAAATAAGGAGATTTTCCAAACAAATTTAACCAGTCCCTTGGGTCTCTGCTTTACAAGAACTGTGTGGCATTCCTGGACGACGTCTTGATTTATTCAGAAAATGAGGAACAACATGTGAGAGATGTCAGGGAAGTGCTACAACGTTTGCAGAAACACCAGTTGTGGGTCAAGCTAGAGAAATGTCAGTTTCATGCCCAAGAGGTGGAGTTCCTGGGGTACAAGTTATCTGATAAAGGCTTAGCCATGGACCCAAGCAAGGTGCAAGCAGTATTGGAGTGGAAAACCCCAAAGACACGAAAGGATGTCCAGAGGTTCCTGGATTTTGGAAATTTCTACCGGAAGTTCATCAAAAACTTTGCGCACATGACGGCCCCAATCACGGACTGTCTCAGTAGTAAAAGGAAGTTTGTGTGGACGGAGGCAGCCCAGCAATCCTTTGAAAAATTGAAGAAGGCATTTGCGTCGGAGGAACAATTACTACATGTGGATTTGGAGAAACCAATGAGGGTGGAGACCGACGCGTCAGACAGAGCCATAGGGGCGGTTCTGTTGCAGCCAGGACTGAACAAGCAAGAATGGAAACCGTGCGCCTTTTTCTCGAGGAAGCTGAGCAAGTCGGAACAAAACTACACCGTGTACGACCGAGAACTGCTAGCCATTTACGCCGCCTTTCGTCGGTGGCGCCATTTGCTGATAGGGGCGCAGCATAAGATCCAGGTCTGCACAGATCACAAGAACTTGGAATATTGGCGGACAGCAAGGGTGCTCAACCAGAGACAGATGCGCTGGGCGCAGGAGTTTTCCAAGTTTTCCTTCGAAATCCAGTATGTGCCCGGCGAGCAAAACGTGAGAGCAGACGCTCTCTCATGGAAACCAGAGTACTTCGAAGGAGAGGGGCCGCCGGAGACCTGCCACGTCATACCTGAGGACCGATGGGTGTGTGGGGGTACTCTAGTGGGCACGAGAGAACTGGCAGGACTCACTAGGGACAATGAATTCGCCCGGACAAAAATCAGGGAACTTCAAGCGGGGAGGGGAGCACCTGGGGGTTTGAAGAGAAGGACGGGGTATTGTACTACCGGGGGGCGATGTACGTACCGGGGGAGGCTCTAAGGAGAAGGGTACTCAAACAGCTACATGACACCCCCACAGCGGGGCACTTTGGGCAACACAAAACCATGATGCTGGTGACCCGAGAATTTTGGTGGCCACGGGTGAGGGAAGATGTACGTGAATATGTAAGGGGGTGTGATCGCTGCCAGAGGGCCAAAGGGGAACGCACGAGGCCAGCAGGTTTGCTGGAACCCCTACCCACGCCAAACAAACCCTGGGAGGTGGTGTCAATTGATTTCATGACGGATTTGCCCAAATCGAGGGGTAAAACAGCAGTCATGGTAGTGGTCGACTTGCTAACCAAAATGTGCCACTTTATCGCCTGTTCCCATGCCGTGACGGCGGAAGAAACGGCAAGGTTGTTTGTAGAACACATTTTTAGGCTGCATGGCGCCCCCTTGAGGGTTTTATCGGACCGCGGAAAGCAATTTACTTCCCGGTTCTGGAGGAAGCTCATGAGCCTACTGCAAGTCGAGGTCACCCCGAAACCAATGGGCAGGCGGAAAGGGCAAACAGTGTACTACAGCAATACTTACGCTGCTACGTCAGCGAAAGGCAAAATGATTGGGTAGAAAAACTGGCGCTAGCAGAATTTGCGTACAATAATGCTGAACATGTGTCCACCGGTATGAGCCCCTTCGTGGCCAATTATGGGTGTCATCCCAGGGCATTCCCGGGTAATGAGGAACAGAGCTGGAGTGTGCCTGCAGCTGAACAGTTTGTGGAAGAAATGGAAGCGTTACATCAGCAGCTCAAGACTAACCTAGAAAGGGCCAAAGCCAATTACAAGAAACAAACAGATAAACACCGGAGGGAAGGGGAAACCATTAGGGTGGGGGATCGCGTGTGGTTGTCCACTCAAGGGTTACCCTTTAAGGGAGGGTGCAAGAAGTTGCAGCCCAGAAGACTGGGCCCGTTTGAAGTCATACAACAGATAAATCCAGTGGCATTCAAGCTCAGGTTGCCCAACAACATGAAAATACATCCGGTGTTCCATAGGTCCTTGCTCTCACCACACAGAGAGGGGCGGGAATTCGAGGGGTGGGAGGTAGACGTCTTGCCACAACCACAGGTAGAAGAGAGGGAACACCACAGCGCGGCCGCAGATAGTGGACTCAAGGTGGCGAAGGCGGCAGGTGCAGTACTTGGTGGCGTGGGAAGGAGAGCCCTGGTTGGAAAACACGTGGGTGCCCGCAGAGGCAGTTGGCGACGAGTACATGGTGGAAGAGTTCCACCGACGATTCCCAGATAAACCCAAGCCTTTAGAACGGTTCTGGGAAGAACAGTTCGGCACCACAGAGGAGGAAGAAAGTTTCAAAGGGTTTTCAGAATCCGAAGAAGAATCGGATTGGGAGGATTATTCCTTGGGTGGGAACCGTGGCAGGTGGGCAGAGGTGTTCACATCCACAGACGAGGAGGACAGCTCTTTCAGGGGTTTCCTTGGCTCGCCGACCAGAGAAGAGGTGGCAGTAGAGCCCCCGGGTCGGAGGGGGAGTGAAGGGGGCCCTGGGAGGGAGGTGGATGTCAGGGAACTGCCATCAGAGGCACGGGAGAAGGAGAGGGTCTCTGATTCTGCAGGGGAAGGTCCAAGCACCAGAGGGAGACTCAGCCGGGAAGAAGGGGAAGAGAATGAGTGTAACACCAGGGATCAGGGAGAGCAACAGGACAGGGAGGTGCAGGGGCTCCAGGACTCTTCATTGGAAATTAGCGAGGAGAGCCCCAGCACCCCACTGCCCACGCCCACCCTGCGCAGGAGACTCCCGCGCAGTAAGAGGAGGAGAAGATTGGGCGTCAAACAACTCTTATGTTGGCAACGCTTTAAGAAACGCCCACAGACAGATTCTACGAGTGACTAAGAGCAGCCACGCTAAAATGGGCTGCGTAGTCCGGAGGGTTTAACCAGTCAATCCGAAGCTCAAACGGAGCAGGATTACGCACGAGTAACTCCCAACCACTACAGTTACTTTTTAAAATCAGACGGAGACAGTCAAAACAATGTATCTCTCTTATTTGGCAAACTGTCAAAGAACGTTCTATTTGCAGTGAATAAACATTTCAAAGCACGTCAATCCTCAATCTTAGTGACAGCCCGCTTCCAGGTTCGGAGCGGTGATGTTCTAACTTCCTTCACTCTCTCCTGCAGGCATATACGATCCAACACTTCCCCCCTCTTCTCCTGCTTCCAAGGGGGTTAGATGTTTTTTACTGATGGAAATTTAGTCCTTTAGAGTAGGCTTTCCAAGACTTTAGCTTGCAGCCTCTTTGCTTCAGTCTATTTACAAAAGGGGAAGGCGGACTTCCTGTTTTGAACCTCCCCCGTTCGATGCCAAATTAAAACGTTTTAAAAGTCCAATTATTCACTCTACTCACGGGTAGTTGCTTTAAAGTCAAATTGTCCACAGGAAAAAGTCAACGCTCTCCGGCAACAGCTTCGCTCCGTGAAGAAAGCAGTCGGTTCGAAGCACAGCGCCGCTCACCCTGCGTCGCTCCGGATCCCCCAAACCGGGTCTCCCCGTGAATAAGGGAGGCGCAAAAGGTGCCAGCCGAATCCCACGTTCACAGGCTTCACTTGCCTGTGATTTATAGTGGGTCTCCGCCTTCGCCGTGGCGGCCAGACCCAAATTTTCACGAAGCAAATTCCTCCCAGTCAGAGGAATTCCGCCATTGCCGATGGCGCTAACCCGGAGGTCTCTATTTATACAAATCTATCTTTCTTTCTTTCTTTCTTTCTTTCTTTCTTTCTTTCTTTCTTTCTTTCTTATTTCAACAATATTCAGTTCCATGAATGTTCCATGCTGTGTGCAAAAGGTGCTTTAAAGATGATCCTATTGCACTGCTGGAATGGCTTGGGAATAGCCCAAACATTAACCCAATCAGAAATCTATGGTGCCAACTGTGGCGTTTGTACGGAGCCCCCAGTCATCTCACGGACCCCTCTCGCTCTCCAAGCTTCAGTGAAAGCCTGCATTCACCCCATAGGACGCACACAGATTTCCCCTTCATTTTTGGAGGGTAAAAAGTGGGTCCTATAGGGCAAAAAATACGATACCTTGGAATTTGGTTGATAACAGGGGGAAAATTGTATAAAGATAATTATGAAACCATATGGAGAGAGATTAAGAAGGATTTAGAAATTTGGAACAGTTTGAAATTATCCTTTTTGGGCAGAATATCGGTGATTAAGATGAACGTTTTACCTAGAATGTTATTCTTATTCCAAACATTTCCATTGATTAAAGGGACAGGACAATGTAGAGAATGGCAAAAAATAGTGTCAAGATTTGTCTGGCAGGGAAAGAAGCCGAGGATCAAAATGAAAATGTTGATAGATGAAAAAGAAAGAGGTGGATTTGCCTTACCAGGTATGAATCTCTATTATGAAGCATCCTGTCTTGTATTGTTAAAGGAATGGATAACACTGGAAAATACGGACCTATTGGATTTAGAAGGTCATGACAACAGGTACGGGTGGCACTCGTACCTGTGGTATGATAAGGTAAAAGTTCATAAAGGTTTTTTAAACCATGTGATCAGAAGGTCAATTTATGAAGTATGGGAAAGAAACAAATATTTATTGGAAAGGAAAACCCCATGGTGGATATCACCAATAGAGGTACTGACAGTTAAAAAAGTAAATATGGAAGGAAGGTGAGCCACCTTTGAGGAAATTATTAGAAAAATGGAACAAGGGTTAAAACTTAAATCATAAGAGTAAAGAGAGGGCATGTTTACAGGTTGGTTGCAATACCATCAGGTGAATGATATATTGAGTGAGGATAAAAGGAAAGCCGGGTTTAAGGATAAAAAAATCAAGATTTCAGTTAGAATTAGAGGAAGGCAGAGGTAGCATACTATCGAAGATATATGATTTGTTATTAGAATGGTTTCAAAAGTTGAAGAGGTGAAAGAAGCAATGATAAAATGGGATATAGATTTTAGGCATACTATTGAACTGGATGCATGGCTAAAATTATGGAACAAAAGTATCAAATTCACGGCGTGTACGGCTTTAAAAGAAAATTTAATGAGGATGATATATAGGTGGTATTTGACACCAGTAAAATTGGCGAAAATGTATAAGATGAGGGATAAGAAATGCTGGAAATGGAAAAAGGTGGATGGAGACTTCTATCATATGTGGTGGACTTGTGATAAAGTAAAGAATTTTGGGGAGTTGATCTATAATGAACTTAAGAAAGTACTTAAATATACCTTTCCCAAAAAACTAGAGGCTTTTTTGTTGGGTTTGAAGGGGAAGGAGGTTAAGAAAACAGACCAAAGGCTATTTATGTATGCCACAGCTGCGGCAAGGAATATATTGGCCCCAAACTGGAAATTACAATAAGTTCGCACCATTGTGGAGTAGCAGACGAAAATGATGAACTACACGGAATTAGCCAAACTGACTGGCAGGATTCGGGATCAGGACGATCAGAGATTTCAGGAAAGTTGGAGTAAATGTACTGTGTACTTAAATGATAATTGTAAAAAATTTAAAAACCCTGGCAGGATTGAAATAACTCCTACAATGTATAAGACAGATACAAGGTTACAAATTAAAATACGCGACTGGAGAAAATAAGGGATACCTGCTGAAGGGAAGGAGGGAAGTCGCAAGCTCGGCAGAGCTAAAAGTATATATGTGATTTAATGTATTGTAAAATGACTGTGTAAAGAAAACAATAAAAATTGGTTGGTAAAAAAAGAAGAAGTTAATGTTCTTTTTATATGGGATCAGATTATAATTATTTATGTTTCATGTTTATATATATGTTGGAAGCCGCCCAGAATGGCTGGAGGAACCCAGCCAGATGGGCAGGGTAGAAATAAAAAAATATTATTATTACTACAGTGGTACCTCCATTTAAGAACAGTCCTCTTCCAGAAAATTTTAAGTTTCTTATTATTGTTGTTGTTGTTGTATTATTATTGTTGTATTATTATTATTGTTGTTGTTGTTATTAATATTATTATTATTACTATTATTATTATTAAGTTTGTAAACCGAGGTACCACTGTATTACTATCATCATCATCATCATCATCATCATCATCATCATGCTCTGTCAAAAGAGACTAGGGCCCTGCAGGACCTGACATCTTTCCGCAGGGCCTGCAAGACAGAGTTGTTCCGCCAGGCCTTTGGTCAGGGCGCAGCCTGACTCCCTCCTCTGGCAACCTGCACATAATTCTGCTTAATTGGTTGCCATCAATTTGATTTAATTAATTTTTATAATGAAATATTTTTAGATTGTGTGATTATTTGACTGATTATTTGATTGTTGTTAGCCGCCCTGAGCCCAGCTTTGGCTGGGGAGGGCGGGATATAAATAAAATTTATTATTATTATTATTATTATTATTATTATTATTATTATCATCACCGCTACTTTTCCTGAGATTCAATAAGTCTAGTTCTTCTCTGGGATGAATTTTGTTTGGCCCAGTCATGGCATCCCCTCCATCTCCAATGTCAGTCGTCTCTTTGGTCAATCCAAGACTGACAGGAGCAAAAACAGAAAACCTGAAGCTACTTATCTTTCTGAAGCTGACATTGAATATGGCCTGGGCGGTTCAGACCAGCCCAATCATGGTAGAAAAAGGAATAATTTGAAGAAAATTGTTCAAAACCCCCCCTGTAATTTACTGTTTATTGTGGGGGTGTTAGGTTCCCAGGTGTTGCAGGGGGCGCTGTTGAGCTCTGTGAAAATATATGAGATTGGTCACATAGAGGTATTTTTTGTATTTCCAGGCAGATATGACGATCCCACAGGGAGCCTTACCAAGAGAGGCCACGATCCCACAATTCTCCTCCATGACGTCCTTATGCAGAGCTCTCTGGTCAGGATCCAGCAACGCCCACTCCTCATCCGTGAAACGAACAGCGACATCTTCAAAGCACACTGGACCCTAAAAGAAAAAGGGAAATGTCGTCCTCTGAGACAGCAGTAATATGATCTGCTCCACAATGCTCTGTTGTTTCCTTCCTGTAAATTGCGGTGTTGTTTAAATAGAACTGCTTTGCTGCACATTTTATTTATGGATAGTTATTTTATTCTGCATTTTAATTATGGGTATTCGTCTTTGTGCAAATAGGTGGTACTCCACCTTGTGTTTTCAGGCCACTATTTGTTCTCATTTGTCCACTGCTTAGAAACAAATTTTTGCTTTCAGTGATCAGTCTAGAAATAAAATAAGCCTATTTTGAATGACCATCTAGCAGAGATTCCTGCAATGCAGGGGGTCTCCTGGCTCTCAGAGACAAGCAGGGAGGGTGGCTTCTGGCAAAAGGAGAGGGAGCCACCGGTGGCTCCTCCTTCTCCTGACTCACCTCTCCCACTCGCCTCCTTCCTCTTCTGCCTCTGATTCTGCACTGCATTCTGCCACAGAGTCTTCCAGCTCACTAAGCCCTGTTACCCCTTCAGTTTCTGACACCTCCTCTTCCCAGGCTTCTCCCTCTTCCCGCTCATCCTTCCTCCACCTCCACTCCTTCGGCTCTGAGCCATCTTCCCTTCCTGGTTCCCCGGCTGCTTACTCCCACCACTCCTCTGTGCCCAACCAGTCCATGACATTGCTCCATCCCTCAGCCTCTGTCCCCACAAGGCAGCTTTCCCTGACCTGATCTGGTTCCAGAGCTGCTGCTTCCCTTCTGCCCCCATGAAAAGGTGGATCAGGAGGTCTTGCTGGCATCCTTCTGCCACCTGCAAGAGAAAAAAGGTAAGCAGGACGCCAGGAGTGCCTGCTTCTCTCACAGGTGAAACAGGGCATCTCTAACTACAGATGGGCCTTTGAGAAAGACTTACCTACTGAGAGTATTTGGAGGTTTGTGCCCATTTCATATGTTTGTTGTGCAGAAATACATCTCCCCTCCTCTGGTCCCTTGTTCCCAACTGTTTCCCCCCAAAACAAGATGAAAAGAACCCTCAGATGTGTTGGAAAACCAACAGAATGAGACCAGTGGAGAAAAACCACCTTCCTCCTTACCCAGTGGCCACTCTCTGGTGTCCAACGGAGGCCTCTCTGCCTCACAGGAATCCAGGTCCATTTCTGCAAAGAGATCCTTTCCCTGAAAAAAAAACAAGGATTCAAAATAGAGAATGGTGAGAAATACTAGAAAGAGAATGGCAAAGACTTGAAGGGTGTTAGATCTCATTCCATGGATGCATTTCCCAGAAAAAGGATGGGCCATCAGCAGATCATTATGGGATGTTCTCTGTCCTCTTTGGAGCCCCTTGGGAGTATCCAGAGGAAAGTCTCTCTCACCTGCTTTCTCTCCTCTGCCTGACTCAGGAGGAAACCTTCGGCCAGGGCCACCGCCTGGGAACTGGTCTCCGCTCCGCATTCCCTCACCCAGCTCTCCATCTCCAGAGGAAGGACAGCCAGGAACTGCTCCAAGATCACCAGGTCCAGCATCTCAGCTTTCGTGTGCCTTTCTGGCTTCAGCCACTGATGGTCAAGGTGGTAGAGTCGGCTGCAAACCTCTCGGGGTCCTTTGGCCTCCTGGCAGCAGAACTGCCTCAACTCCTGGCTCTGCACCTCTGAGCGGAGGGTGTCCTCCTCACCCAGGATCTTCTGCACCGGGTTTTCCCAGAATCCCCCACTGCTCCCAGTTTGGTTGGCATGGCCTCTTCCTGTTCCAGGGCCAGCTGAGTCTCGCTCATCCATCTGTGGTCTCAGGAAGCCTCTGAGAGATCGGAAGGAACCCTTTGGTCTTCTGCCAAGTTCTGCCCGTCTAAATGAGAAGCTCTAGCAAATCCTACAAAGCAAATACATTGTTCTGTTACAGAATTTGTAGGACGGGGGGGGGGGGGGAATGGTTCCCTGAGCAAGCATGGATGAGTCTTGCTGGGAACCAGGGCTGGACTGCACCAGATCCCAGACCATGAGATATCTTTTTGAAAAGAAAGAGGAAGAGGTGGAGGAAGAGGAGAAGAAATAAGTCTCTAGCCTTCAAGCAATGCAGAATGTGGAGGCAACTGAAGGGATTTCTGTCAGATTAATCAACCTGGTTTCTGCTGCCTTCCAGTCAATGCATGAAGTCAGAACCGACTGATAAGGGAGTCATTTGTATCTTGTGATAAATGGATGCTTTTCTCTAGTGGGGGTCCTGACCTGGGGGTCCTCAGGAGTTGCTCCCCAGCCCCACCCCCACCCCACCTCCACTCCCTGCTTCTGTCTCCTTTTCTGCAATCTCTGCCGCTGTCCAGACAGATTCGTGGGGTGAGGTCTCTTTTTCTCTCTTCTGGGGGCCAGGAATGTATCTGGCCAACCCCCTGAGGGCCAAGTGGGTGGGGCCAAAGACATCTCCCTTGATTTTTTGTTGTTCTGTTAGATAGCTTAAAACAAACTGGTTTGCAATGCAGCAGCCAGACTATGGCCTGGGATCCCTCTCTTTATCCCTGGTCTCTCTTTCCTACTTTTCCTTCCTCCCTCCCCGTGGTTTTTTTTGGGGGGGGGGCTAGTCCACCTCCCTGTCCAGCTTTGGAAAACCATTTGCACATGTTTCCTTTGTTGTGCAATGAGGCTGAGCGAATTCACACAGAGTTAAATTCCCAGGGACTCCTTTGTTTTAAAAAGGGAGATTTCGTGGGAGTCAGGGATCCTCTGATCTGCAGGAAGGAGAGTGTGGCAGACCTGGCCCCTCCCTGGCAGGACCCTCTCCTTCCTGACTTGGGGTCCCCCCCTGCAGGAGCAGATCAGGCCCCCCAGGCCCCCTCCCCTGCTGCAGCCCTGGGACCCCTCCTCGTCTCCCCACTGCACCCTCTGGGGGGGGGGGGAGAGGAGACTCACCAGATCCCAGGAGGGGGCTGCGATTCGGCCCTTGCAGCAGAGACAGCAAAGCAACCCCCCCTTCCTTGCAGGAAAGGACTGGGGAGGGAGGGGCCTTGGCTCTGGAGGACCTGCCCCCCCCTGCGCTTCCTGTCCTCTCTAGGAAGGCAGCTCGGTTCCCTTTAACCCTTGCCAAGCCGAGTCCACCCAGCTCAGCCCTAGAGGAAGCTCCTCCTAGAATTCAGGAGTGGAGAGATAGGAGGGGATCCCAGGGTCATCTAGTCCAACCCCCAGCAATGCAGGAATCTCAGCTAAAGCATCCATGGCAGATGGCCGTCCGATCTCTGCTCAGAAACCTCCAGGGAAGGAGAGTCCACCACCTCCCAAGGGAGACCTTCCCCCTGCCCAACTGCTCTTAGGTGTCCCTCAAGGCAGCGGGTCCTGAGTTCTAGCCCTGCTGAAACCATTGCACTGGCTGCCAAGGAGGAACCATGCGAGGTTCAAAATAAATAAATCCTATTCTCATCATAAATCAGTAATACGTTCTTATGCACACCACAAAAGTATGTCATTTCCCTTTGCAGAAATGCTTAATTGCTAACTCAATGGACTGAAAATGGATGGTTGTTGTTATTATGTTTAGGGAAGCTTTTAATATTTGATGGACTATTGTATTTTAATATTTTGTTGGAAGCCGACCAGAGTGGCTGGGGAACCCAGGCAGATGGGTGGGGTATAAATTATTATTATTATTAATCAGGTGAGTGTTCTCCTTTCGAAAGAGGCAGGTGGAATCTCCATGGTTGCTAATAGCGTAACATTGAAAGACCAGGGAAATATGGGGAGCCCTAGAGTATCTGCTTGGCATGCAGAATGTCCCAGGGTCAGCCCCTGACATCTCCTGCAAGGGCTGGACAAAATCCCTGCCTGAAACTCTGGGGAGCTGCTGCCAGTCAGTGTAGACCAGGGGTCCTCAAACTGTGTTCCCAGCCCACCAGGGTCGTGAATCTGGCCTGCAGTGTTAAGTTGTGGGTGAACATATCAGACGACACAACAATTCTTCAAACAGCTCTTGTTTATTGTGATGGCCTGGGAATCCAGGGCCGGCTGAACTGGGGCAGGGCCTTGATTCTGAAGCGCCTGCACCTGTGCCGGATCCTCAGGAGCAGGCACCAGGTGAATCCACTCTGGCTCCGGAGGTGGTTGAGGACTCAGTGCCTACAGGTGAGTCTCCCCCTGGGCCCAGTAACCCTTCAGCCTCTCCTGAACTGCAGAGGCTCAGGGCAGAGAGGCAAAGGGAACTGGTTTCTCCCAGGAGGAGTGCTCGCCTTAAGGCCAGGAGAGGCGGGTCTCCTGGGGGCCGGGACCGCCCCTGGCCTCAGAGAAGATAAAGGCCAGTCAGCCCGGTCCCAGGTTATGGGAGCAACGTCGTTGAAGAGCTGTTTCGGCCAGCACCCAGTCCGGTTCCCCCAGAGTTCCTGTCCTTGCCCGGCTCCTCGCTGTGGACCCTGCTTCGCCCGTGGAGGATCCTCGACTCAGGTCCTAGACCTCACCCCATGGTAACCTCCCCCCTGGACCAGCACATTTATTCAGAGGCCAGAACTGAACTGAACTGAAGGGCTCAGTCAGCCTGCTTATATAGAGCTCCAGTACAACGTTACTGTAGCAACTTTCAAAAACTATCCAATCATTGAACATCACTTTTGATCCTTCATTTGCATAACTATCTACAGTATCCCCCTGCTGACCCAGGGTGAGAACTTCAGTACATAACACCCCTCCCCACCGAGATAAGGCGTTAGTTACAATCGTAATGCTTTCCTTATATACAGCACTACACGTAATGGTTCAATTAGGTGCAAAAGCATTATCGGTTACATTTCACTTACTTAGACCAACAGTGATACATGTCCCACAACATAGTCCTTTAAATAAGTTGGGCACTTGGAAACTCTGCCAGACCGCCGGGGACTGGTAGCCAAGTCCAGGGGGCCACCCAATTCTTGCTGAGGCTGTGGTGCGACCCTAGGTGGCATTCAGACCAAGTCCCCTGGATCCGCTGCTGTGGGTGGAACCTCTGCGAGTGGAGTTGGCGGAATGTCAGGCAAGGCAGTGGTCCAAGTCTGTGGTAAGTCTGGCAGACCCTCTGAAGTGGGTAAGGTAATTGAGAGAGGGGTCCTGAACAGCTTGGTAGGTTTCCGGAGGAAACATCGGCTTTAGATCCATTTCAGTTCGGTTTCCGTCCTGGTTTTGGGACCGAGACAGCTCTGGTTGCCCTAACAGACGATCTCCGTAGACAACTGGATCAAGGCGGGTCGGGGCTGCTGATTCTTTTAGATCTGTCAGCAGCCTTTGACATGGTCGATCATGATCTTCAGGACCACCGCCTCGCAGACATGGGGATACAGGGCATAGCCCGTAACTGGCTGTGCTCTTTTATCTCTGGTCGGGGACAGAGGGTGGCACTAGGGAGGGAAATGTCGTCGCGCCACTCCTTGGTGTGTGGAGTGCCGCAGGGCGCAATCCTCTCCCCGATGCTTTTTAACATCTTTATGCGCCCCCTTGCCCAGATTATCCGGAGCTTTGGGCTGGGCTGTCACCAATATGCTGATGACACTCAGCTCTATCTGCTGATGGATGGCCACACTGACTCGTCCCCGGACACACTGACCAGATGCTTGGAAGCTGTGGCTGGATGGTTTCATGGGAGCCGATTGAAACTAAATCCTTCGAAGACAGAGGTCCTATGGCTGGGTCGGGATGGTATGGGGATGAGGGACCAACTCCCTTCTCTTGCGGGGGCCCAATTAGTGCCATTGCCTTCCGTTAAGAGTTTGGGTTTGACGCCTCCCTTTCCATGGAGGCGCAGGTTACAGCAACAGCCAAGGAGACATTTTTCCACCTTCGCCGCATCAAGCAGTTGGTCCCTTACCTTTCCCGCCCCGACCTGGCCACAGTGATCCAGGCTTGACTACTGTAATTCGCTCTACGCGGGGCTGCCCTTGAAGCTGTCCCAGAAACTCCAGCGGGTGCAGAATGCTGCAGCGAGGCTCCTCACAGGGTCTCTGCCATGGAAGCATATTCACCCAGTGCTTTTCCAGCTGCACTGGCTCCCGGTGGAGTACAGGGTCAGATATAAGGTGCTGCTTTTGACCTTTAAAGCCCTTCCAGGCCTAGGACCCTCGTACCTACGGGACCGCCTCTCCCGGTCTGCCCCACGGAGAGCCTCAAGGTCCATAAATAGCAACACCCTAGTGGTCCCGGGCCCTAAGGAAGTTAGACTGGCTTCAACCAGAGCCAGGGCCTTTTCAACGCTGGCTCCGGCCTTGTGGAACGCTCTTCCTCATGAGACCAGGGCCCTGCAGGATCTGATCTCTTTCCGCAGGGCCTGTAAGACAGAGTTGTTCCGCCTGGCCTTTGGCTTGGAGCCAATTTGATTCCCTCCCTCTCTTTCTTTTTTCTTTTCCTTTCTCCTCCTGCGATGAGGCTACATTTTAATATTTTAATGTTTCAATATATTAATGTTGTATTTTAATTTTGTTTTTAAGTTGTAATCATGCAACTTGTTTTTATTATTGCTTGTTAGCCGCCCTGAGCCTGGCCTTGGCTGGGGAGGGCGGGGTATAAATAAAAATTATGATTATTATTATTTCAGAACCCGCCAAGCGTCTGAGGCTGAAAGCATCTCGCTGCCCGCTCAGTCATTCCTCGCGCAGCACTGAGGTAAACGCCACTGGCGTGGTGGCAGCTCTACCAATGAAAGGCCAGGTGTTTTCACCTGGGGACAGGGAAGTGTTGTCTTTTGAATTGAAGAGCAAAGTTGAGGTTGATGGAGGAAGGCAAACTTGGGTCAATTCGGTTTCGTTGCGTAGACGTTTACTATAAAGGTAGGAGAAGGAAGTATAGTCCTATTTCTGTGGGGGGGATGAACCAATTCCTATACCCCACAAATAACCCAGAGATGCATTTTAAATAAAAGCACACATTCTACTCATGTAAAAACACCAGGCAGGCCCATGATTAACCCAGAGGGCATTTTAGATAAAAGGACACATTATGCTCATGTAAAAAACACGCTGATTCCCCAGCCCTTAGCTGCCTACCCCTGGCCTGGGGAGCCACATTCTGGTTGAAGGAGGCCAGGATTAGTCCCCAAGGCCTGGGATGTCCCTCCTCCCCTGCAGTAGGACTTGGAATCCAGGAGAAAACTCTTGGAATAGCCTTTCCAGGTGCTCAGGGACGGACTCACCTGTCCCCACATCCTTCTCTTTGCAGATGTGCTGCGGTTGCACATCCCTCCTCCAGGGGTGAGTATTGGGGAGAACCAGAGCAGGGACTCAGACCTGCCCTCCTTGCCCCCCACTCTGCACTCTCGGAGGTGGGGGACCCTGCCTTCGTGAGGAACTGACAGCCTGACTTTTGCCATTCACCTGCTGGAGGAAGATCAGCTGTACCTGCTGGAGGAGATTCACAACTGCCAGGCAGCTCAGCTCAGGGGGCTCTGAACCCTGAAGTGCTCCAAGCAGGAGGCGGCCAAAGCCATCCTGGTGAGTGATGGGAGGTGTGGGGGACCCCCATGGGGAAGTGGGGGAGGGAGGGGCTTTGGGGACGGGGTTGTCCGTCTGCCAGAGAGGAGGACCCTACTGGCCTAGGTTCACGTATCCTGTTTGAAAGGGGAATCATCTGAGGGACTTCCTGTGAACATCTGGGTCAGGAATGCTGTTCCTGGAATGGACAAACACACAAGACGTAATCAGCTGTGCATTCACATAAACAATTTCTGAAGTAAAACCGTTTTTCTTATCTAATTTATACAATTCATTAATCTGGTGGTAATGTAGCCCATTTATTTTATCTTTAATTTGATCAAATGGTTTTAGTTTATATCTGTCAGGGAACTGCCATCAGTGCCGGAGGGAGAGAGCAAGCTCCAAGGGGATCCCAGAGAGCGTCCCGGGAGTGGGAGAGGCAGCCCATCTTCTGGGGAAGGGAATCAGCTTAGCTCCAGTGGAGAAGGGGGGCAGATGGGGGAATCTGAGAGGGGGTCACATGACTCCTTGCCGGGGACCAGCGGGGGGAGGAAGGGTCCTCCGCTGCCTACGCCCTCCTTGCGCAGAAGGCTTCCGCGCAGGGAGAGGAGGAGACTGGGCGTCAAAGAACTTCTTTGCTGGAAGAAGTTTAAGAAACGCCCACTGACGGATTCTGCCAGCGATTGAGACAGCCACGGGTGAGTGGCTGTCCGGACAGAGAAGGTTCACTTAGGCATCCCAGCCACGTGTGGGCACCGGCTTACGCACGAGTAACCCCTAGAACCATTACAATATCCTTCTTTATCTTCCAGTAACAGATCAGAATATCTCAACCACTTGGTTTCCATATTTTACTTTTTCTCGGCCTTTGTCTCCATTGGCGAAAGCCATCTAGGTGTTTTCCTCTCTAAGAGATCTTTGTATTTTATCCAAACATTATATAAGGATTTTCTAATTACATGATTTTTAAAACCATTATGGGCCTTTACCTTGTCTTACCATAGATAAGCATGCCATCCAAACACATTGTCAAATCCCTCCAAATTTTCAATAACATTTTTTTCCAGAACTTCCCCTCACCTCCCCTTCTTGTATTCCACATCCAGATATTTATCCAGCAAGTTCTTATCCCTAGCTTTTTAACCTTAATTTATTTATTGTGTTTAATTCAACTTACGTATCAGCTTTTAACTTATTATACATTAATCCTTTATACTTAAGATTTCCTTCCTAAGATCAGCCCAGTTTCCCTTCCACGGATTTCCCATCTTTATACTAATAACAACAGAAATTTAAAAAAGGAATAAAAAATATCAAACACCCTTTGGATTTCCAGACCCCACCCTCCCTTCCCCGGTTTCGATCCCAGAACCATTGTCCATTAGTCCCTCTACTATCAGCCTGGCAACCTCACGTCCGAGGCCCTTAAATCTCTTTCAGTCCCTCTCTGCCGGTTTCTTTGAAAGTCCTTTGTATTTGACACCAAGGCTCGGAGGGGCACAATCCCTATAATTTCCATGATCCTTCCAGCCAGACCTCCATGTTTAAAGGTGGAGCTCAAATCTTGTTTCTTAATCTTTTTAAATCCAAATGTCCCAAAAACTCCAGCTTCCACCTTGATCAAATTTGTAGTCTCCATCTTGGCAGGCCTCCGGCTCACCATTGCCCTCTGCAGCATTGCAACCCCTCCTTCCTGCTCCTTTGGATCAGCATGTATCTCTTCTTCCACTTCTTCCACTTCCTCAATTTTTCCTAAGTTCTTCTCTTGTTCTGCTGCCTGGGTTTTGTACATCAAGTCCTTTTCCAACTCAGTAGGTGCATTTATTGTTGACTCAAAAGTTATGGCACTTGTAGACAAAACATGGCCTTGCTCATACATCCTTTGTAACTTTCCCACGAGAAAAGCAACCTCATCCAGGTCAGCTAGTATTTTCTGGCCTATTTCCATTCTTGTAATGTCCCTGAATCCCCTCTAGAGGGGTTCTGGTTGTTCAGTATTCCTTTCACTTCAAACCCAAAAGCCAAGTTAATTTGTTTCAGTCCTTGTTTATTTTCAGCAACTTGTAACTATATTGTGTCCAATGTAACCGGCAAGAACGTCAGAAACAAAGTTCTCTATTTTTCCAACTTTGATAGCTAGTTTGACAGCTGTCAAAGTCTTCTATGTCTCCTCAGCAGGCTCCTCTCGCGGATCACTCCCGGTCTCGGGAAGGGTGGCACTTTAATCAAAATATTAACTCTCCAGCACAATCACTTGTATTGTCAATCCATGCAATTAATAACTTTTATCCAAAACAAAAGCTCCTCTCTCGATCTTAGTTGTCAAATCCTTGCTTTGAAATGTTTACAATGGGGGGGAGACGGACTTCCTCTTTGCACCTCACCCGCTCGAGCCGAATCCAATAAAGAAAATTTTTAATCCAATTTCCAAATTACTCACGGCTTGTTGTTTTTAGTTTAAGTCCAGATTTTCAGAAGAAGAAGTCAGCGCTCTCCGTCGAATGGCATGCGGCTTCGCTCGGCAGGGGAAGCAGAAGACTCACAGCACCGCGCCGCTCCCCGTCCCCCGCTCCGTAGCCTTTAAAAAGGCTCCTTCGCGGGTCAGGAGGGTGCTAACGGTGCCCGCCGAGTCACCAAGTCCACGGGCATCCGCGCCCGTGGTTTTTGAGGGTCCCCGCGTCGCCGGCGCGGCAGGACCCGACCCCTGTCGAGCAGACTCCCTCCGGAGCTCGGAGGGAATCCGCCATTCGGCGCTGGTTACATACACTTCAGGTTACATACGCTTCAGGTTACAGACTCCGCTGACCCAGAAATAGTACCGCGGGTTAAGAACTTTGCGTCAGGATGAGAACAGAAACCGTGCTCCAGCAGCAGCAGGAGACCCCATTAGCTAAAGTGGTGCTTCAGGTTAAGAACAGTTTCAGGTTAAGAGCGGACCTCTGGAACGAATTAAGTACTTAACCCGAGGTACCACTGTAATACCATTTAAAAACTCTTGACCAACCCCAATACTTTCTAAAATATGTGTCATAAAACGGGTCGCCCGCTATGGCGAAGCGGGGACCCACGTCGGAAAACCACAGGCAGAGTGATCCTGTGGCCGTGGGACTCGGTGGGCACCAGAAGCGCCCCCCGAAATGCAGAAGGAGCCCCGTAAGGGGTTCCGGAACGTGGAGGGGCTGGCGCGGTGCTGTGAGTCGATCGCTCTTTCTGCGTGAGTGAAGCCGCACAGCTGCTGTCGGTGAGCGCTGACCTTTTTTCCTGGAACAAAAGATTCGGAAACTTCAACCCGTGAGTAAGAGGGATCAAAGTAATTGGACTAAATAAACTTAAAAATTCGGCCAAAGCGGGAGATGTAACCAGGAAGTCCGTCTCCCGATCTTGCTTAAAGCTTAAAAGCAAAGACTTGGATCTGAAGCCTTTGAAGTGGAGTTAGAAGTTATTAGTTCATGCACTGCAGGAATGCCTTTCTGGATTTAAAGGACTTTTTTCTGGTTTATTTCTGTTGACTTTGAGCTTGGTTATCCTCTCCCTGTGGATTTACAAATAATTTATAAAGAAACTCAGGTACTTGAACTGCCAAACTTTCAGAACTGTCAGACTGCAGACTTTAACTTTGTTACTCTGAACTGATACATTCTGAGCACAATTGGTCTAGCTGCTGGGAAATACTGTTGCCTCGCACTTCTACAGAAACATTGTTTAAAAAGAATCTACTCTGCTGGCTACAAGAATCTGAAGGTTCTTCTGAGACTTTTGAGTATTGGACAGTGTTAAAACTTTTAAGCTTTTGGAATAAGCTTTGGAAAAATTTCCTTTGTCTTCCCTAGACACGGCTGAACTCCCCCTAGAGGATCTTGGAATTACAATTGTTGGAGACTTGTATTTTTCCTCTCTCTTCTGTTTCATTGTTTACTTTCTGGGTTTGTGGATTCCCATGGGACTTTACACAATTTGACCTTGACACGTAGACAGGAGTGGAATGAGCGGTGCTGGAAAAACAAGATCTGCTAAAGCAAGGGCTAAACAATTAACACAAACAACTTTGATTCCACAGCAGCGTAGATCATCTGTCCCGGCTGTTTTGGTGGCACAAGAGGAAGAAACTGAGCAGACTTTACTAGAGGGTATGGCTGCGGGAAAATCTGCCTCAGTATTAGATCAAATCTTGGGAAAATTGGAAAGTTTGGATAAAAAGGCAGATGAACATTCGGCTAAAATTGATCAGGCCACAGCCAGTGTTAATAAATTGACTGAACAAGTTGCTCAACATGCTCAAGCAATTGGAAACCTTGTTGAAGCCACCACAGAAAATCGCAAACTAGCTGTGGAAACTAGTCAAAAAGTTCAAGCATTACAGGAAGAAGTAAGGCCTTTACATAAGCAGATTGATGAACAGCAGGCCTACCTGTCTATGATTGAACTGCGAAACAGGGAAAATAATCTCAGATTGAGGGCGATTCCAGAACTGGAACAAGGGGACTTAACTGATTATTTGACAAAAGAATTTGCCAAGTTCTGGGCCCTAGAGGAAGATAAGGACTTTAAAATTGTAAGCGCCTTCAGACTGGGCAGAGTGGCAAGGAAGGATAAGCCCAGAGACTGTCTGCTTATTTTGAGGTCCAAGGAGGAAAGAGATAAAATATTAAGTCTACATTACGGAAAGTCACTAACAATTCAAGACAGGAAGGCAGAAATTTACAAAGACATCCCAAAACAACTTTTGGACCTTAGATCTACATGTACAGAGCTTGTTAAATTGTTGAGGAGCAACTTCATTCCTTTCAGGTGGGAATTTCCCCAAGGATTGTCTTTCACACTCAAAGGGAAGAAAGTAAGAATAAAAACTCCTGAGGACAAAGAAAAATTTCTGAACGACTACGGAGAAGACCTTCAGAAAGGGATTTTTGGAACACCAGGGCCTGGACCTCAATTGGAACCTACACCATCGTCTGTACCTACACCTTTGGGGCCTGAAGACCAGAAGAAAGAAACGCCACCACCTAGTGATTAGTAGATTTGACCAGGATGTCTCTGCAGCTTCTCAGTTGGAACATTAATGGCGGTAACTCCCCGGAAAAAAGGAGAAGAATATTTCACATATTAAAGAAAGAACAATTGGACATTATCTGCTTGCAGGAAACGCACGTGACTAGGCTCCACAGGAAAGTGTTAGTTAACAAGAGATGAGGCCAAGAGTTCATATCATTGGACAGAGTCAAGAAAAGAGGAGTGGTGATTTATGCAAAGGAGAGCCTATCACCAAAATTTTTGTTTAAAGATGAGCAAGGAAGAATCTTGGCAATTGAGATACAAGCACAAGGCGAAAAGGTTTTGATACTGGGAATCTATGCACCTAATGAGGGGAAGTCAGAATTTTACAAGAAGCTGCATGAGACAATGCTGGACTTTCTGGACTACAATAACATCATCATGATGGGAGACATGAATGGGGTGGTATCTACTAACATGGACAAATCACAAAACCAAAACTTGACAAAAGACGGCAGACTACCTAAAACTTTTTTTGAGCTAACTGACAATCTGGACTTGATTGACATTTGGAGGACAAAGAACCCCCTAGGAAGAGAAGGAACATTCTTCTCTGAAGCTCATCTGTCATGGACAAGAATCGACCAAATATGGATAACTAGAGGACTGGCACCAAAGACTAGAAAAGTGGAAATCTGCCCAAAAACTTGCTCCGACCATAACGCTATGAAAATGGAAATGAGACTAACTCCAACCGGCTCCTTTAGATGGAAAATGAATGGCACCTTGTTTAGAGACCAGGAAGTTATTAAGAAGGCCCAGAGTAATCTGGGACGCAAGTAAAGCTGTTATGATGGGGTTTTTGATACAACAGAACACCATCAAGAAAAAAGCACAGAATGAGAGAAAAGACAAGATCTTGGAGAAAATAAGAGAAGGAGAGAAAAAGCTGAGATTGAAACCAAAGTCGCAGGAGATCTTGAGAGAAATTAAATTCCACCAAGCACAATATGTTAAACTGGTAAATCAAGAAGTGGAGTGGAAAATCAAATCAATGAAACAAAAGACATTTGAATCAGCAAACAAATGTGGGAAGCTGCTAGCATGGCAGCTGAAAAAGAGACAAAAACTGAATACGGTGACAAATTTAGAAAATGAAGGAAGAAATATACAAAACCCCGAAGAGATTAGAAAGTGCTTCCAGAGATATTTTAAACAACTCTATACGCAAGGGCCACAAAAAGAGACTGAGATTGATCAATTTCTAAAGAAGAATGGACTACCAAAATTATCTCAGGAAAAGAGGTCAATCCTAAATTACAAAATAACACAACAAGAAATTGAAGGTGCCATTCAGAATATGCAACTAGGCAAGTCTCCAGGGCCAGATGGACTTACCTCCAAGTATTATAAGACATTGAAAGACTTTCTGATACAACCACTTTTGGAGGTTTGTAATGAGATTTTAGAGGGGAAGAATCGTGGAAAGAAGCTTTCATCACATTGATACCTAAATTGGAATCTGAAAAGACTCAACTTAAGAATTACCGCCCCATCTCGCTCCTGAATGTGGATTACGAAATCTTTGCTGATATTTTGGCAAGCAGATTTAAAATAGTGTTAAACGAAGTAATTCATAAAGATCAGGCAGGCTTTCTCCCAGGTAGACATTTGTTTGATAACACCAGGAACATTATTGACATTTTGGAACTTTTACAAACGAATATCAATACTAAAGCAGTGTTAATTTTTATAGATGCGGAGAAAGCATTTGATAATATTTCATGGAAGTTTATGAAGAAAAATTTGGAAGGGATGGGAGTGGGACGGGGATTTGAAAATGGGATAGATGCGATTTATTCAGAGCAAAAACCCAAACTGATAGTTAACAATGTGGTGACAGAAGAGTTTAACATTGAAAAAGGAACACAACAAGGTTGCCCTATCTCCCCTCTGCTATTTATCTCGGTTCTGGAGGTTCTTTTGAACATGATTAGAGGGGACCGGCTGGTGGAAGGGATACAGGTCGGAGCCAAACAGTACAAACTAAAGGCGTTCGCAGATGACCTAGTTTTAACATTACAGGAGCCAGAGTCTAGTACGAAAAGAGTTTTAGAATTGATTCATGAGTTTGGTCGGTTGGCGGGATTTAAATTAAATAAGCAGAAAACTAAGGTATTGGAAAAAAAATTGACATCTATGGAAACAGAGAGGTTTCAGAAGGAGACGGACTTAAATGTGGTTAAAAAAGTGAAATACCTAGGGGTTAACTTGTCTGCTAAAAATCTGAATTTATTTAAAGACAACTATGAAAAATGCTGGTCAGAAATTAAAAAGGATTTAGAAATTTGGACAAGATTGAAACTTTCCTTGTTGGGCCGAACAGCTGCTATAAAGATGAATGTGTTGCCAAAAATGTTGTTTTTGTTCCAGGCCCTACAGATCGTGGACAGAGTGGAGTGCTTTGGAAAGTGGCAGAAAGATATTTCTAAATTTGTCTGGCAGGGCAAAAAGCCCAGAATAAAATTTAAAATTTTAACTGATGCAAAGGAAAGAGGGGGGTTTGCCCTGCCAGACTTAAGGTTATATTATGAAGCCGCAGCTTTCTGCTGGATGAAGGATTGGTTACTTCTTGAGAACACTGATGTCCTGGATCTGGAAGGGTTTAACAATGCTTATGGTTGGCATGCCTATTTGTGGTACGACAAGGTAAAGTTGCATAAAACTTTCAAGAACCACATTGTCAGGAAAGCATTATTCAATGTCTGGTCAAAATACAAAGACTTACTAGAAAACAAGACCCCAAGGTGGCTCTCACCTATGGAGGCCAAGGCTCGGAAAAGACTCAATATGGAGGCCGAATGGCCGAAATATTGGGAAATAATTGAGAAAGTTGGAGAAACTTGGAGATTGCAGAGTATGGAGAAATTAAAGGACAAAGTGCGAGATTGGTTACACTATGCTCAGATTAAGGAGGTTTTCAATATGGATAAAAAGGTAGGATTCCAGGTGGAAAAATCGAAACTAGAAACAGAACTGTTAGAACCTAAGACTAAGGTACTTTCAAGAATGTATAACTTGCTGTTGAAATGGAATACACAAGATGAAACAGTCAAATCAGCTATGATAAAATGGGCACAGGACATTGGATATAATATCATGTTTGCTGACTGGGAAAGGTTATGGACCACCGGTGTGAAGTTTACGGCATGTAATGCCTTGAAAGAAAATATTATGAAAATGATATACAGGTGGTACATGACCCCAGTCAAGCTTGCAAAAATATATCATTTGCATGATAATAAATGTTGGAAGTGTAAGGAGACTGAGGGAACATTCTTTCACCTTTGGTGGACCTGCCCGAGAGTGAAGGCTTTCTGGGAAATGATCTACAATGAGTAAAAAAGGTATTTAAGTATACCTTCCCTAAGAAACCAGAGGCCTTTCTTCTGGGTATTGTCGACCAGAAGCTGTTAAAGAAGGACAGAACCTTTTTTATGTATGCAACAACAGCAGCAAGAATACTCATCGCAAAATATTGGAAGACACAAGACTTGCCCACACTGGAAGAATGGCAAACGCAACTGATAGACTATATGGAGCTGGCCGAGATGACTGGCAGAATTCGAGACCTGGGAAAAGAGGAGGTGGAAGAGGACTGGAAGAAGTTTAGACTATTTACAAAAATTTTATAAATTGTATGAATGTTAAGAAAGTGCATGAAAGGAAAGATTATGGCATCAGTAGCCTAGATGAGAAATGTATGTTGGGTATATTTCTGTAGCTGTAAAATGGCGCCCACGCGCTTCCCTCAGCTCTCCGGTCCAGCTACAGTAGCAGAGTGCACGCAGCGAGAAACTGTTGCTGTCCGTGTGGGTAATAAATCAGGCTGCATGCACGGTGTCTTCCTTATCTTCTAAAGCCTTTATTCGTGTAGCATAACATCGTAAATTCAGTCTTAAATCTTTCCGGGAGACAATGCACACATCTTGTCCCCTCTCTCCGCAAAAGCGAAAACAGAACTGAACACAGGAAACACTCCCCTCAGTATACTCAACCACGCCTCAGAATGTAAGACGTTACACAGAACCTCTTAACCCTGTAGGTTCTGATTCTCTCCACAATGTATGAGAATAAGTTGAAATATAAAGATGAGATTTGAAGTAAAGCTATGCCTAAACTAAGCAGTTAAATATTTGATGGAAACATTTAAAATTAGAGGCATAACATATCAGAATTAGAATATAAGATCTGAAAGAAGGTAATAAATTGCTGAACATAACTTTTTTATGGAGAACGCAGGAAAGGGAAACGTGAGGAAGTCCAGATGGTTATGGAAAAAATGTATGAAAAACTGTGATTTTTTCTTCTCTCTTTTTTATTTATAGTTGTTAGTTATGTTTTTTGTGTTTGATATATGTTTGGTTATTTTCTTTTCTCAAAAAATGCAATAAAAATATTTTTTAAAAATAAAATAAAATAAAATATGTGTCATAAAACTCCAAGATACATTATCAAAGGCCTTCTCCGCATCAATAAACATTAAAATTGCTTTACAATTTTTTCTTGCTTCCAACTTTTCCAAAATATCTACTATATTCCTAATATTATCTTCCATGTGTCTTCTAGGCAGAATGGCCCTTAGGAATATATCCTGACATGACCTTCTTCAGCCTATTGGCCAATATACCGTATTAGCAAAAATTTTATAATCCACATTAAGTAGAGAGATTGGTCTACAATTTTTTACATTGGATCTATCTGGATCTTGTTTTGGAATCAGAGAAATATAAGCTTCCTTCCAGGTTTCAGGTGCTCTGTCCCTCCTATAATCTTATTGCAAACTTCTAGCAATGGCTGAATAAGCCAATCTTTCAATGTCTTGTAATATTTTGCTGATAAACCATCTGGTCCCGGGGCCTTGCTAAGTTGCATTGAGTTTATTGCATTTTCCACCTCCTGTCTTGTAATTAGTCCATCTAGTAGGATCCTTTTACCATCGGGAATCTTCTGCAAACCATTAATTCTAATAAATTGCTCAATTTCAGCATTATCTTCTTT
The DNA here is from genome assembly GCF_965113315.1 of Podarcis vaucheri. Classification (NCBI taxonomy): domain Eukaryota; kingdom Metazoa; phylum Chordata; class Lepidosauria; order Squamata; family Lacertidae; genus Podarcis; species Podarcis vaucheri. Next base: position 4,787,973 of record NC_138762.1, on the reverse strand, counting down.
ACCCTTTTTGTACAATTGTTTATAATATTTCTGAAAACATCTTCATATGTCCACAGGGTTCTCCACAGACTTTCCTTCTGATATGATGCTTGTGATAGTGCTTTGTTTTTGCCTCTTTTTTAATTGCCAAGCTAGAAGTTTCCCACATTTATTTGCAGATTCAAAATTCCTTTGTCTCATCCTCCTTAGTTTCCATTCTATTTCTTGATTAATAATCTGTGAATATTGAGTCTGTAAAGCTTTAATTTCCTTTTGTATCTGCAAATTCTTTGGGTCCCAATGGAGGAGTCTCATGAATTTTAAGCTTTCTAATAGATCAGGCTATTGCGTAGTCCAGTATTTAGATTAGATCAATTTAGGACCACATTTCCTTGTTCCACCTGGCACTCTGCAGTGTGCCAACCCTCTCTACCCAGCTTCAGGATCCATGAAACAGCAGATACATGAAGGTGTATATGCTTTGATTTAGCAGGAATGGTCCCTGATAGAGTTAAATTGACTAATTTGAACAACTGCGCATTTCGAATTGGTTTTTCACAGATTGGTTTGAAAAGTTGAGAACCATGAGGCTATATAATTTCTAATTGGACTCCGTTTGAATTGGGCAAGTGTATCCAGGTTGCAATTAGCTTTTTGGTCCCTTAGGAACAACTGAGCAACTTCCCTATATTGGAAGACCAGAGCCTATAATAATAAAAATCCCATAGAAAGGACAAGGCAAAGACATCTCTCTCAAGAAATGTCCAAACCTGTGCCACTACAAGGTGACATGGTCAATATGAAAGCCCTACAGGGATTCACCAGGGATTGTTGCTGCTGTGATATGATGGAGGTGTGAGACCAGACGAGAGCTAGCTTTGACACCTGGGAACACACACAAAAGGCAGAAACAAAACAAACTGCATTTTCCACTCATTATTTCACCTTCCCGCTAAGTGTAAAGCATAGGCCACTATTGAGAATGTTTCTCCCAAAGTGCTAGAATGCCACAAGTAATTTAGTAACAAAATGCAACATGTGTTATTTTTTATGTGATATCCTATGTCCAGCTATGTGCACTGCTACACTTGCAAATAGCCTTTAGAGGCCTGACATGCAAGTCTCTTAAGATTTACATGAAGGCATCCATTTATAACATACCAGGTTCTTATTTGTGGGGCAACAATGTTTTAGAAAAAAAATTATATCCCCAAAGGGGGGAATTGTTATAAGAATTTTTAGGTCACTCTCATATTTTGTTGTTTAGTCGTGTCTGCCTCTTTGTGACCCCCTGGACCATAGCACGCCAGGCACTCCTGTCTTCCACTGCCTCCCTCATGTTTGTAGCTTTGAGAACACTGTCCCGCCATCTCGTCCTCTGTCGTCCCCTTCTCCTTGTGCCCTCCATCGTTCCCACCATCAGGGTCTTTTCCAGGGAGTCTTCTCTTCTCATGAGGTGGCCAAAGTCTGGGAGCCTCAGCTTCGGGATCTGTCCTTCCAGTGAGCACTCAGGGCTGATTTCCTTAAGAATGGATACGTTTAATAATAATAATAATAAATTTTATTTATATCCCGCCCTCCCCAGCCGAAGCCGGGCTCAGGGCGGCTAACAACAATAAAACAGTACAAAAGTACAACATAAACAACATTCTAAAATCATTCATTATAAAAATTAATTAATTCAAGCCACTAGCAACCATTGGGCCAGAGCTCTGCGAAGATTGCCGAGGGAGGGAGTCAGGCTGTGCCCTGGCCAAAGGCCTGGTGGAACAGCTCTGTCTTGCAGGCCCTGCGGAAGGATGTCAAGTCCCGCAGGGCCCTGGTCTCTTGTGACAGAGTGTTCCACCAGATCGGAGCCACAGCCGAAAAAGCCCTGGCTCTAGTTGAGGCCAGCCTAACTTCTCTGTGGCCTGGGACCTTCAAGATGTTTTTATTTGAAGACCGTAGGTTTCTCTGTGGGGCATACCAGGAGAGGCGGTCCCATAGGTACGAGGGTCCTAGGCCATATAGGGCTTTAAAGGTTAAAACCAGCACCTTAAACCTGATCCTGTACTCCACCGGGAGCCAGTGCAGCTGGTATAGCACCGGGTGAATGTGATCTCGCAGCGAAGACCTCGTAAGGAGTCTCGCTGCAGCATTCTGCACCCGCTGGAGTTTCTGGGTCAGTCTCAAGGGCAGCCCCACGTAGAGCGAGTTACAATAATCCAGTCTGGAGGTGACCGTCGCGTGGATCACAGTGGCTAGGTCAGGGCGAGAGAGGTAAGGAGCCAACTGCTTAGCTTGGCGGAGATGGAAAAATGCTGCCTTTGTTATAGCTGCAATCTGCGCCTCCATGGAAAGGGAGGTGTCGAAGATTACACCCAAACTCTTAACGGACGGTGCTGGCACTAATTGCGCCCCCGCAAGAGATGGGAGTTGCCCCCCCAATCCCATATCGCCCCGTCCCAGCCACAGGACCTCTGTCTTCGAAGGATTTAGCTTCAACCGGCTCCCACGTAACCATCCAGCCACAGCTTCCAGACATCTGGTCAGTGTGTCTGGGGCCGAGTCAGGATGGCCATCCATCAACAGATAGAGTTGGGTGTCATCGGCATACTGATGGCAACCCAGCCCAAAACTCCGAACAAGCTGGGCGAGGGGGCGCATAAAGATGTTGAAAAGCATCGGGGAGAGTATCGCACCCTGAGGTACTCCACACACCAAGGAGTGGCGTGATGACAATTCCCCCCCAAGCGCCACCCTCTGTCCCCGACCAGAGAGATCTTCTTGTAGTCCATGGGACTCTCAAGAGTCTCCTCCAGCACCATAACTCAAAAGCATCAATTCTTCGGCGATCAGCCTTCTTTATGGTCCAGCTCTCACTTCCATACATCACTACTGGGAAGACCATGGCTTTAACTATACGGACCTTTCTCGCGAAGCTGCAAACACTAAAAATCTTAGTGAGTTAAGCATTTTATTCATTTCAATATTAATATCACATTTCCATATAATTTCTACTGTTATTATCTGGTAAAATACAAAAAAAGTAAAAATATAAAAAGAAAACAAAAGTAAAAATGGGCTTCATGGGTGGTCAATGTTCATATGTAGTCATGGAACTCGCCCTCCTGGACTTCATCCGTTGCACGTATTCTAAGGAACAGAAATGAATGCAATGTCGTAATTCAACATATTTTAACAAATTAACAAACCTGTGTATGGATAAAGTTTGTTTTACATTTGTTGTTTTAAAAGGGTCACTTTAAGAAGAAAACCTTACAGCTGCAGATTGCTGTCACCTGTAACTAAAATCAATGCTGCGCCTGTTATATCATCTTACATTGTGACAGTTGTTGTTCACTGCAAAAACCACTATGTTATAAGTTCCATTATCTTGATACTTCATATATTGTATGTACTCTTTTTTATATAAGATATTTATTAGCATTTTACAAAAAACATAGGTTTACAGAATAAAAGGATTTAAAACAAAGGTTAACAAACTAAAAAAAAAACCATAGAAGAGAGGAAAAAAGAAGAAAAAATAAGAAGAAAAATACAGGAATTACCAAAAAATACATAGAAGAAAAAAAGAAAATACAAAATACAAAAAACAAATAGCTAAGAAAAAATTTAAAAATAAATCCATTTTTTCGATATCTTTAAGCTCATTTGCTTGTTTCCTTGACCTCCTCACACCTCCCCTTTTTGTATTCCCATTTACATAATCAATTCAGCAAATCCTTACCCTCTTTCATTTATCTTAACTCTGTATCTTAACCTATTATGACTAAACATTTTCATCCATTCCGGAATTCTCCTGTAGGCCAATCAAGTTGTGGATTCACTTCCACCTGGAGCTGGATTGGGTGGCTCCTGCAGACCAATCATACTGCTGCATTGTTCTAGGACCAATCAGACTGCTGCATTTGGATCCTATTCAACTCAGTACATAACAATATTCCTTTATATTACTTAGAATATGTACAATGGATGAAGCTCATGAGAGTGAAACAAGGCATTATTCTGGAAATCCTTGTCAACAAAGGGCGGGTCAGGAGCTCAGGCAGGAACTAGCAACCAACAATGTTGCTTGTTAAGTTGTGGGTTGACATAGCAGCCGGCACAGCGATTTCTTCAAGTAGCTCTTTTATTCTGGTAAGCTGGAAAAAAACTGACAGCGAACAGCTCAGCCGGCCTGTATTTATAGTCAGCCGGCTGTCAACATTGTAACCATAACAGCTCAGAGTTCCCGCCTAAAATAACGGACGCGGACCTGAGTGAAAACTATCTACAGACCTGAGTGAAAACTATATACAATATCCCCCTGTTGGCCCAGGGTGAACCTACACTACATAACACCCCTCCCCACCGAGATAAGGCGTTAGTTACAATCGTAATGGTTTCCTTATATACAGCACTACGCGTAATGGTTCAATTAGGCACAAAAGCATATCGGTTACATTTCCCCTACTTAGACCAACAGTGATACCTGTCCAACAACATAGTCCTTTAAATAAGTTGGGCGCTTGGAAACTCTGCCAGACCGCCGGGGACTGGTAGCCAAGTCCGGAGGGCCACACAGTTCTCGCTGAGGCTGTGGTGCGACCCTAGGTGGCGTTGGAACCAACTCCCCTGGATCCGCTGCTGTGGGTGGAGCCTCCGCAAGTGGAGTGGTCTGAGTCTGTTCTGGAACGGCTTGGTTCGGCTCCACGCTGGCAGTTTGCGAGGGAGGTGTAGGTGGGGCCTCGCCATCTGTACGTGTCTCTTCCGGAGCCGCAAGCGCAGTTGGGGGCACCTCGGTAGTGTCCAAGTCCCCAACCCTGCGCCTAAGCTGGTCTATGTGCCATCGCCACAAGCGTCCGTCTTCGAGTGCCACCTGGTATGAGCGAGGTCCAGTGACTCCCACTACTGTGGCTGGCACCCAAGGGATGTCCCCCACATAGTTCCGGGCAAAGACCTGGTTTCCTGGGACAAATGACCATGGTGCGTTGGCACAGCCTGGGGGTTCAGCCACGGCAAAGTCTGGGTGTAGCCGGTCGAGCGGTGACCTGAGGCGGCGGCCCATAAGCAGTTCAGCAGGGCTCCTCCCTGTGGCCGCATGAGGGGTGATGTGTTGCACGAACAAGTATTCGGCGACCCGCTCATGCCAGTCTCCCCGGTCCAGGCGCGCCAGTGCCTCTTTTGTCGAGCGCACCATTCTTTCTGCTTGCCCGTTGCTGGATGGATGAAAAGGTGCCGTTAGGGCATGGCGGATGCCCAGTCCCAAAAGATACCGCTCAAACGTGCCTGACGTGAACTGCGGTCCGTTGTCAGAGACCAGGACATCAGGACACCCATGCGTTGCAAACAGGCCTCGCAGCACCCGGATGACAGCTTCGGTAGTGGTGGAGGGCATCAGGGCGACCTCCAGCCATTTGGAATAGGCGTCCACCACTACTATAAAGGTCCGGCCGTGAAAGGGGCCAGCCAGATCGATGTGCACCCTCGACCAGGGTGTCTTTGGCGTCTCCCAGGTGTGTCCCTTAGCTGCCGGTGGTGCAGGCCTCGACTCTTGGCACGCTGGGCAGGCGGACACCCAGGCAGTGATGGCATCATCCATATTAGGCCACCAGACGTAACACCGAGCCAACGCCTTCATTTTGACAATTCCCGGGTGGCCAACGTGCAGAGCCTCCAGGACGCGCTGACGGAGTCCCTGGGGAATCACGACGCGGTCTCCCCACAGCAGACAGCCGCGATGAGCTGAGAGTTCATGTTGTCTGGTTGCGAAGGGCTGGAACTCCGATGCAAAAGGCCCTTGTGGCCACCCCCTCCACACCCAGTTGAGCACCCGGCTGATGGTGCGATCCTGGGCAGACGCGGAGGCCACAGTGGCAGCCGATACAGGCGCTGCCGGAAGATCCTCAATCAGAAGGAGCGATGAAGCTGGAGCCGGGTCTTCCACAAATGCTGGAAGAGGGCAACGGCTGAGGGCGTCGGCATGGCTCATCGATTTCCCCGGGCGATGGATGAGCCGGTAGTGGTAGGCAGCCAGGAAAACAGTCCATCGCAGCATGCGTGGTGAGAGGACCGGTGGAGTTGGACGATCACCGGCGAGGAGGCCCAGGAGCGGCTTGTGGTCAGTGATGAGGTCAAAAGTCCTGCCATAGAGGTATTCATGGAACCTCTTCACTCCAGCCACAAGTGCCAATGCCTCCTTGTCGAGCTGGCTGTAATTCCGTTCCGTCGGAGATAGTGTCCTGGAAAAGTAGGCGAGCGGTGCTTCTCTTCCATCTGGAAAACGGTGACTAAGGACAGCACCGATGCCAAAAGGTGAGGCGTCGCAGGCAAGGACCAGCGGCCTGGATTCACTGTACTGTACCAGCACACTGTCTGAAGAAAGGAGAGCCTTGACCGCGTTGAAGGCCGCCGTCTCCCGATGACCCCAGGCCCAAGGCGTCTTAGTGCTAAGGAGTCGGTGAAGAGGCTCAGCCACTGTGGCTTTGTGGGGCAGGAACATGTTATAAAAGTTCAGCAGCCCCAGGAATGCCTGCAACTCCGTTTTGTTTTTTGGGGTGGGGGCCTGCTGGATAGCGCGGATCTTGGATGTGGTTGGATGAAGGCCGGAGGCATCGATAAGATAGCCCAGGAACTCTACCTGTGAAACGGCAATCTGGCACTTCTCCCTCTTTACCTTGAGCCCGGCCTCCTGGAACCTGGTCAGCACGGCGTGGAGGTGCTCGAACAGCTGCTGGTGTGAGTCTGCAGACACCAAGACGTCATCAAAATATGGTACCACGCCCGGAAGCCCTTGCAGGAGACGCTCCATAAGGCTTTGGAAGATGCCAGGAGCCACACTCACCCCGAACTGCAACCGGCGGCAACGGAATGCCCCCCGGTGGGTGACGATCGTCTGGGCCTCAGCAGTGGCATCATCGACAGGCAGTTGTTGATAGGCTTGGGCAAGGTCCAGCTTAGCGAAGACCTTACCCTCACCCAGGGAATGCAGCAGGTGGTGGACAACAGGAACCGGATAAGCGTGCTGCTGAAGTGCCTTGTTGATCGTGCACTTGTAGTCAGCGCAGATTCTCACCGACCCATCTGGCTTGACAGGCGTGACGATGGGGGTTTCCCACTTTGCGTGGTCAACCGGCTCCAAAACTCCTTGGGCGATCAGTTTGTCCAGTTGTTCGTCCACCTTAGCCTTGAGAGCAAAGGGAACCCGGCGTGGCTTTAGCTTGATGGGGGCGACTTGTGGATCAAGGCTAAAGGAGATGGGCGTACCTGTATATTGCCCCAAGGAGCCGTCAAAAACCTCGGCAAAGTCTTTGACCAGACCCTCAGTCTCTGCGTTAGAGATGCAGTTGATGCCGGTGATTTCCAGGCCGAGGGCATCAAACCAGTCTAGCCCTAGGAGGCTTGGCCGCTGACCTTCGACCACCACCAACCGGAGCAGGCCCGAAAAATCCTTGAAGGCGATCCGGAACCGGCCAACGCCTACCACGGGAATGTCGTTTCCCTGGTAGTCTCTCAGGTGTACGCGGTGAGAGTCGAGTTGCCTTTTGGACACTCTGGGTACCAGTCTTTTGAGGGTGCTCCATGACACGATGGACAGGGCAGACCCGGTGTCGATCTCCATGTCACATGGAGCTCCTTCAATGAGCACCGTGACGTTCAGCTTGCGTCGCGTCAACGAGTCGGTTTGGCCAATCGTGGTTCCAGACGGGCAGCGGCAGTTGGTGAGAGCGAAACAACTTTCCTTGGCAGACTGGAGTGAAGACTTGGACTTGCGAGTCGATGAAGGGGGGGTGTCAGACGGAGCCGATCGGCAGACCTTAGCGATGTGGCCCCTTCTGGAACACTTCCTACAGATGGCGTCTCTGAATCGACACTTGGCACGGGAATGGTTGCCTCCGCAGCCAGCACATTCCGGTTGGTCCTTGGAGTTCTGTTGGAACTTCCTGCGCTCCCGCTTTGTCTGGTGCACATCATCGTCTTCACTGGAGGATGCCTCATCACTGCTGGCCTTTTCATGATGCACCGGAACTGGCTCCCTAGCAAGACGCGGGCTGCTGGACTTGCGGATCTCCTGAGCGGAGCGTTCAGCAGCTTCTGAGGCCACAGCCTCCTCAATGGCTTTCTGTAGCGTGAGGTCTGGCTTGGCTAGGAGACGCCGTTGCAGATGGATGTCCCGGACCCCGCAGACGATTCGATCCATCAGGGCATCGTCTAAGTCTCGGAACTCACAGTGCATTGCAGCCTGTCGCAGGGCGGTGGTGTAGTTGTTGATTGACTCCCCCTCTGCCTGGTTCCGGTGGTAGAACGCATGGCGGGCAGCAATCTTGGACGGCTTTGGTGCGTAGTGGCTGCGGAGCTTCTCTTGGATCGTGTCCCATGGTGTTTCCTGGACTGCTTCAGGCGCAACCAATGCTCGGGCCGTCTCAAACACCTCAGGCCCACAGAGGCTGAGGAATAGGCCCCGCTTCCGATCCTTTGATACTGCTGTCAGCTCGTTGGCTTGGAGGTAGCAGTCGAACCGAGCGAGGTAGGAGTCCCATGATTCAGATGCTGGCGCAAACGGCGGTAGAGGCACAAGTGAAGCCATGATTCCGATGCCGGCGTGAAGGGCGATGGATGGAACACAGTGCTCCAGCCAGAACAGTCAGCTCTGAATTGGTTCTGCCCAGTGATTTCGCTCAGTGATTTCGCTCAGTGATTCCGCTCTGTGATTCAGCTCAGTTCAGAGGCTGGCCGCATCTGGCTGTGCTCTGATGTCCATCCATCCCATCCTCGTCGCCAGTGTTAAGTTGTGGGTTGACATAGCAGCCGGCACAGCGATTTCTTCAAGTAGCTCTTTTATTCTGGTAAGCTGGAAAAAAACTGACAGCGAACAGCTCAGCCGGCCTGTATTTATAGTCAGCCGGCTGTCAACATTGTAACCACAACAGCTCAGAGTTCCCGCCTAAAATAACGGACGCGGACCTGAGTGAAAACTATCTACAGACCTGAGTGAAAACTATATACAGTATCCCCCTGTTGGCCCAGGGTGAAACTACACGCTCCTGCAAGTTGGGACTGGGGCTGGCCGGCTTTTTTCTGCCCTGAGGCATAGGGCAGCCCCGATCCTCTGGTGACTCGCCTCTCTAACCCTGAGCCTCTGCAGCCCAGGAGAGGCTGGAGGGTTACCGGACCCAGAGGCAACCTCTGACGGGGCTGAGAGTGGAGCACCTGCAGGCAATGGGTCCTCCATCACCTCAGGAGCCAGAGCAGACTCAGCTGGTGCCTGCACCTGAGGATCCAGCACAGGTGAGGACCCTTCAGGCTCATGCCCCAGCCCTGGCTCAGCTGGTTCTGGAGGCGGGGACTCCTGTGCAGGCGGGGATTCCTCAGGTTCAGCATCCAAGTCTGAATCCCAGGCCATCACCCCTTGTCAACAATGTGGAACTGTAGTAGTCCCCAATTTGGACTTTATGAACATATGTGGAACAGAAACTAGCAGACATTTGGTCTTTATGAATGAACTGATTTATTGGGACTTCCATCTTTATTGCACTTTATGTGTTGTTGATGTGCAAGATAAACCTTTGGACTGGGAAAAGTTTGTAGAGTATCTGAAAAACGTGTGTGATGTGCAAACAACGCTAGTGGGGTTTCAAGAAGCACTGCAAAAGTTAAGCTATATTGTCAAAAATAAATAGAAGGCGGAGGGAGGACAAATGGCAATATAACGAAGGGAATGCGTACTAGAGAATAACTATGGATGATTACCAGAGCAACTGAAGGAAGTCCAAAAAAGATTTGATTTGTCAAAATTTGGATAAAATTGTATAATTTTGTTGGAAAATTAATAAAAATTTATTTAAAAAAAAACAAAAACCTTTGATATTGTGATAAGAATAGATAGAAGAGTATTGTTTATGTGAATGCAAGGCCGGTTACGTCTTGTGTGTTTGTCCATTCCAGGAACAGCATTCCTGACCCAGATTTTCACAGGAAGTCCCTAAGATGATTCCCCTTTCAAACGGGATACGTGAGCCTAGGCCAGTAGGGTCCTCCTCTCCTGCAGACGGACAATCCCTTCCCCAAAGCCCCTCCCTCCCCCACCTCCCCATGGGGGTCCCCCACACCACCCATCACTCACCAGGATGGCTTTGAATCACCTCCAGCAGGTACAGCTGAGCTTCCAACAAAATATTAAAATACAATAGTCCATCAAATATTAAAGCTTCCCTAAACATAATAACAACAACCATCCATTTTCAGTCCATTGAGTTAGCAATTAAGCATTTCTGCAAAGGGAAATGGCAGAAAAAAGCATAAAAAGCATGCACAAGAAAGTATTACTGATTTATGACGAGAATAGGATTTATTTATTTTGAACTTCGCATGGTTCCTCCTTGGCAGCCAGTGCAATGGTTTCCGCAGGGCTAGAACTCAGGACCCGCTGCCTTGAGGGACATCTAAGAGCAGTTGGGCAGGGAAAGGTCTCCCTTGGGAGGTGGTGGACTCTCCTTCCTTGGAGGTTTCTCAGCAGAGATCGGACGGCCATCTGCCATGGATGCTTTAGCTGAGATTCCTGCATTGCTGGGGGTTGGACTAGATGACCCTGGGATCCCCTCCTCTCTCTCCACTCCAGAATTCTAGGAGGAGCTTCCTTGCCTCCTGCAAAGCCCTTTTCCCTGCAAGCTCTTCCTCTGGTTTCTGGCCAAGGGAGGGAGATGCTCAGAGTCCAGCCAAGAGCCTCACCCCCAAAAGGATATCTGGGCAGTGGCGTAGCCGGGGGGATCAGCTGCCCCCCTAAATCCATAAGAAATAATAAGAATCTGAGAGAGGGCTGAGCTGGAGGGACTCGGCTTGGCAAGGGTTAAAGGGAACTGAGCTGCCTTCCTAGAGAGGCCAGGAAGCAGGGGGGGGGCCAGGTCCTCCAGAGCCAAGGCCCCTCCCTCCCCAGTCCTTCCCTTGCTTTGGGGTCTCTCCTGCAAGGGCTGCCTCGCCTCCCCTCCCGGGATCTGGTGAGTCCATAGCTGTCAACTTTCAGATGTGAAAATAAGGGACCAGCAGCCTCACCCGTCTCCCAATCCGGGATAGCAGCAGGAAGCAGCGGGAAAGGGCGCTGGAATAAGGGAATTTCCCGCAAAAAAGGGAAGGTTGACAGCTAAGGGTGAGTCTCCTCTCTCTCCCCCCCCAAGGGTGCAGTAGGGAGACGGGGGGGGGGTCCCAGGGCTGGGGCAGGGGAGGGTGCCTGGGGGGCCTGATCTGCTCATGGGGGGGGGGGACCCCGAGTCAGGGAGGAGAGGGTCCTGCCAGGGAGGGGCCAGGTCTGCCACGCTCTCCTTCCTGCAGATCAGAGGATCCCTGACTGCCCCGAAATCTCCCTTCTTTAAACAAAGAAGTCCCTGGGACTTTAACTCTGTGTGAATTCGCTCAGCCTCATTGCACAACAGAGGAAACATGTGCAAATGGTTTTCCAAAGCTGGACAGGGAGGTGGACTAGCCCCCCCCCCAAAAAAAAAAAAAAACCAACGGGGAGGGAGGAAGGAAAAGTAGGAAAGAGAGGCCAGGAATAAAGAGAGGGATCCCAGCCCAGAGTCTGGCTGCTGCATTGGGGACCAGTTTCCCAGTGTCTCCCAGGGCAGCTCCCCACGGAGGCCACTGCAGCAATCCCCTCGCACCCAGAGCAGGGCATCCCAGGACCACATCCTCTCTCTCCCAAAGGGATTGTTGCTGGCAAAGCAGCCGGAAATGGGCGCTGCTACTCCCTGGGCCTCCAGGGACCTTGGCATCAGTGGCTGTGTGTGCGTTAATAATAATAATAATAATAATAATAATAATAATAATAATAATAATAAAAGAATAAAAAATTACGCTCCTAAATTTCAAGGGAGATGTCTTTGGCCCTGCCCACTTGGCCCTCAGGGGGTTGGCCAGATACATACCTGGCCCTCAGAGCAAAGAAAAAGGGACCCCGCCCCAGAAGTCTATTCTGAGAGTGGCAGAGAGTCCAAGTGCAAGAAAAGGAGACAGAAGCAGCGCAGTGGGTGTAGGTGTGGGGGGCAACTCCTGAGGACCCCCACTAGAACCAAGCATCCATTTTTCACAAGATAGAAACGACTCCTTTGTCAGTAGGTTCCGATGTCATCAATTGACTGGAAGGGTGGAGAAACGAGATTGATTCATCTCTCAGAAATCCCTTCAGTTGCCTTCACATTCTGCATTGCTAGAAGGCTAGAGACTTATTTCTTCTCCTCTTCCTCCTCCTCTTTCCTTTCAAAAAGATAGCTCATGGTCTGGGATCTGGTGCAGTCCAGCCCTGGTTCCCAGCAAGACTCATCCATGCTTGCTCAGGGAACCATTTCTCCCCCTGTCCTACAAATTCTGTAACAGAACAATGTATTTGCTTTGTAGGATTTGCTAGAGCTTCTCATTTAGACGGACAGAACTTGGCAGAAGACCAAAGGGTTCCTTCCGATCTCTCAGAGGCTTCCTGAGAGCACAGATGGATGAGCAAGACTCAGCTGGCCCTGGAACAGGAAGAGGCCATGCCAACCAAACTGGGAGCAGTGGGGGTTTCTGGGAAAACCCAGTGCAGAAGATCCTGGGTGAGGAGGACACCCTCCGCTCAGAGGTGCAGAGCCAGCAGTTGAGGCAGTTCTGCTGCCAGGAGGCCAAAGGACCGCGAGAGGTTTGCAGCCGACTCTACCACCTTGACCATCAGTGGCTGAAGCCAGAAAGGCACACGAAAGCGGAGATGCTGGACCTGGTGATCTTGGAGCAGTTCCTGGCTGTCCTTCCCCTGGAGATGGAGAGCTGGGTGAGGGAGTGTGGAGCGGAGACCAGTTCCCAGGCGGTGGCCCTGGCCGAAGGTTTCCTCCTGAGTCAGGCAGAGGAGAGGAAGCAGGTGAGAGAGACTTTCCTCTGGATACTCCCAAGGGGCTCCAAAGAGGACGGAGAACATCCCATAATGGTCTGCTGATGGCCCATCCTTTTTCTGGGAAAGCATCCATGGAATGAGATCTCACATCCTTCAAGTCTTTGTCTTTCTCTTTCTAGTATTTCTCCCCATTCTCTGTTTTGAATCCTTGTTTCTTTCTCAGGGAAAGGATCTCTTTGCAGAAATGGACCTGGATTCCTGTGAGGCACAGAGGCCTCCGTTGGACACCAGAGAGAGGCCACTGGGTAAGGAGGAAGGTGGCTTTTCTCTGTTTGGTCTCATTCTGTTGGTTTCCCAACTCATCTGAGGGTTCTTTTCATCTTTTTTGGGGGGGAGACAGTTGGGAACAAGGGTCCAGAAGAGGGGAGATGTATTTTTTCACAACAAAGATACGAAATGGGCACAAACTCCCAAATACTCTCAGCAGGTAAGTCCTTCTCAAAGGCCCATCTGTAGTTAGAGATGCCCTGTTTCACCTGTGAGAGAAGCAGGCACTCCTGGCGTCCTGCTTACCTTTTTTATCTTGCAGGTGACAGAATGATGCCGGCAAGACCTCCTGATCCTTCTTCTCATGGGGACAGAAAGGAAGCAGTGGCTGTGGATCCAGATCAGGTCAGGGGAAGCTGCCTTGTGGGGACAGAGGCCGAGGGATGGAGCAATGTCATGGACTGGTTGGGCACAGAGGAATGGTGGGAGGAAGCAGCCGGGCAACCAGGAAGGGAAGATGGCTCAGAGCCGAAGGAGTGGAGGTGGAGGAAGGATGGGCGGTCAGAGGGAGAAGAGGGAGAAGCCTGGGAAGAGGAGGTGTCAGAAGCTGAAGGGGAAACAGGGCTTAGTGAGCTGGGAGACTCTGTGGCAGAATGCAGTGCAGAATCAGAGGCAGAAGAGGAAGGAGGCGAGTGGGAGAGGAAGGTCGATAGGCTGAGGTGAGTCAGGAGAAGGAGGAGCCACCGGTGGCTCCCTCTCCTTCTGCCAGAAGCCACCTTCCCTGCTTGTCTCTCAGAGCCAGGAGACGAAAATAGGCTTATTTTAATTAATTACTGAATGCTAAAATTGTTTTCTAAGCAGTGGACAAACGAGAACAAATAGTGGCCTGGGTTCACCTAACCAGCCCCATCAGATGAAAAATGGGGCCTGCCCCTCAATCCTCCCCCTCTCCATGCTCCCATGAACCCCTTGAATTTGGCTCTAGGGCATTGGGAGGGAACCTTCCCAGAATAGCTCACGAGGAGAGGAGAAAGTGGATCCGTCCATTGAGGAAACTATAATGTTTGGGTAGGCAGAGTGACTTGGAAAACACAAGGTGGAGTACCACCTATTTGCACAAAGACAAATACCCATAATTAAAATGCAGAATAAAATAAGCATCCATAAATAAAATGTGCAGCAAAGCAATCCTATTGAAACAACACTGCAATTAACAGGAAGGAAACAACAGAGCATTGTGGAGCAGATCATATTTCTGCTGTCTCAGGGGAGGACATTTCCCTTTTTCTCTTAGGGTCCAGTGTGCTTTGAAGATGTTGCTGTTCGTTTCACGGACGAGGAGTGGGCGTTGCTGGATCCTGACCAGAGAGCTCTGCATAAGGACGTCATGGAGGAGAATCGTGGGATCGTGGCCTCTCTTGGTAAGGCTCCCTGTGGGATTGTCATATCTGCCTGGAAATTCAAAAAATACGTCTATGGACCAACCTCATATATTTTCACAGAGCTCAATAGTGGCCCCTATAACACCTGGGAACCTAACACCCCCACAATAAAAATTAACTTACAGTTTTTTCTTTGAACAATCTTCCTCAAATTATTCCTTTTTCTACCACGATTGGGCTGCTTTCAACTGCCCAGGCCATCTTAAATGTCAGCTTCAGAATTAAAAAAATTCCTTCCAGTAGCACCTTAAAGACCAACTAAGTTAGTTCTTGGTATGAGCTTTAAGTGTGCATGCACACGAAAGCTCATACCAAGAACTAACTTAGTTGGTCTTTAAGGTGCTACTGGAAGGAATTTTTTTATTTTAGCTTCAGAATTGTTAGGAAAGATAAGTAGCTTCAGGTTTTCTGTTTTTGTTTTTGCTCCTGTCAGTCTTGGGTTGACCAAAGAGACGACTGACATTGGATAATAATAATAATAATTTATTATTTATACCCCGCCCATCTGGCTGAGTTTCCCCAGCCACTCTGGGCGGCTTCCATAGAAACCAAAAATACACTAAAATATCACACATTAAAAACTTCCCTGAACAGGGCTGTCTTAAGATGTCTTCTGAATGTCAGGTAATTGTTTATCTCTTTGACATCTGATGGTAGGGCGTTCCACAGGGCGGGCGCCACTACCAAGAAGGCCCTCTGTTTGGTTCCCTGTAGCCTCACTTCTCGCAATGAGGGAACCGCCAGAAGGCCCTCGGCGCTGGATCTCAGTGTCCGGGCTGAACGATGGGGGTGGAGACGCTCCTTCAGGTATATTGGACTGAGGCTGTTTAGGGCTTTAAAGATCAGCACCAACACGTTGAATCGTGCTCAGAAACGTACTGGGAGCCAATGCAGATCTCTCAGAACTGGTGTTATGTGGTCCCGGCGGCCACTCCCAATCACCAGTCTAGCTGCCGCATTCTGGATTAATTGCAGTTTCCGGGTCACCTTCAAAGGTAGCCCCGCGTAGAGCGCGTTGCAGTAGTCCAAGCATGAGATAACTAGAGCATGCACCACTCTGGCGAGACAGTTCGCGGGCAGGTAGGGTCTTAGCCTGCGTACCAGGTGGAGTTGGTAGACAGCTGCCCTGGACACAGAGTTAACCTGCACCTCCATGGACAGCTGTAAGTCCAAAATGACTCCCAGGCTGCGCACCTGGTTCTTCAGGGGCACAGTTGCCCCATTCAAAACCAGGGAATCCCCCACACCAACCCACTCCCTGTCCCCCAAAAACAGTACTTCTGTCTTGTCAGGATTCAACCTCAATCTGTTAGCCGCCATCCATCATCCAACCGCCTCCAGGCACTCACACAGGACCTTCACCGCCTTCACTGGTTCTGATTTAAAGGAGAGGTAGAGCTGGGTGTCATCTGCATACTGATGAAAACCCAGCCCAAACCCCCTGATGATCTCTCCCAGCGGCTTCATGTAGCTATTAAAAAGCATGGGGGAGAGGATGGAACCCTGAGGCACCCCACAAGTGAGAGCCCAGGGGTCTGAACACTCATCCCCCACCACCACTTTCTGGACATGGCCCAGGAGGAAGGAGCGGAACCACTGTATGACAGTGCCCCCAGCTCCCAGCCCCTCTAGATGGTCCAGAAGGATGTTATGGTCGATGGTGTCAAAGGCCGCTGAGAGATCCAGCAGAACTAGGAAACAGCTCTCATCTTTGTCCCTAGCCCACCGGAGATCATCAACCAGCGCGACCAAGGCAGTTTCAGTCCCATGATGAGGCCTGAATCCCGATTGGAAGGGATCCAAATGGTCCGCTTCCTCCAGGCATGCTTGGAGTTGTTCAGCAACCACCCACTCAATCACCTTGCCCAAGAATGGCAGATTTGAGACTGGGCGATAGTTGGCCAAATTGGCCGGGTCTAAAAATGTTTTTTTAAGAAGTGGTTTAATGACCGCCTCTTTCAGCGGGTCTGGGAAGGCTCCTTCACAGAGGGAAGCATTCACCACCCTGCAGAGCCCATCGCCCAGCCCTTCCCGACTAGCTTTTATAAGCCAGGATGGGCAAGGATCAAGGAGACAGTGGTCGGTTTCACCTGTCCAAGCAGCCTGTCCACATCCTTGGAGGTAACAGATTGGAATTGATCCTATGTAACAGGACCAGACAGAACTCTAGCACTCTCCCGCCCTGGCCCTGCTCCCACTGTGCAATCTACCTCCTTCTGAATCTGAGCAACTTTATCTGCAAAAAACTTTGCAAAAGCATTGCAGGAGATCTTGGGGTCCCTACCAGGCCCCGGTGGTGCAGGTGGTTCCGATAGATTCCGAACCACCTGAAAAAGTCTCCTTCTGCTGTTTTCTGCAGATGCAATGGAGGCAGCGAAGAAGACCCTCTTCGCCGTCGCCATTGCCACTTGGTAGGCTCGGCGTTGAGCTCTAGCCCGTGTCCGGTCTGATTCACAATGAGTTTTCCGCCACCGGCGCTCTAGCCGTCTCATCGATTGTTTCATCACCCTCAGCTCCGGGGGAAACCACGGGGCTGTCCGGGCTCCATGCAATCGGAGAGAGCGCTTCGGAGCCAGACAGTGCATAGCCCTGGTTAACTCTGCATTCCAGCGTGCCACCAGGGAATCTGCTGAAAGGCCATTAACTTGGGATAAAACATCCCCTACCACTCTCTGGAAGCCAATTGGATCCATTCAGTGGTGGGGGCAGACCATCCGAATCAGTCCCACCTCCCTGCAGAGGGGAAGGGTTGCGGAGAAGTCCAGTTGCACCAGGAAGTGATCTGACCATGGCACTTCTTTTGTTTCGCTTTTAGTTAATGTCAGATCACCAACACCCGTAGAGGTAAACACCAAGTCTAAGGCATGTCCGCGGCTATGAGTTGGGCCAAACTTATTCAGGGACAGCCCCATGGAGGCCATGCTTTCCACGAAGTCCCGAGCGGCCCCTTGTAAGGTCGTGTCGGCATGGATGTTAAAATCCCCTAGGACGACCAAGCTAGGTGTCTCCAGGAGAACATCCGCCACAACCTGAAGCAGCTCAGGCCGGGAATCCTTGGTGCAGCGGGGAGGTCGGTACACCAAAAGGAATCCTGTACTGCCCCTATTGCCCAACTTCCAGAACATGCACTCAGAAAACTGGGTCTTCCCAATAGGACGCCTGGTGCAGACTATTGACTTCCTAAAAATCACTGCAACCCCCCCTCCCCGCCCATATGACCTGGGTTGCTGTGCGTAAGAGAAACCTGGTGGACAAGCAGCGGCAAGGACAGGCCCATCTGCTTCATCCAACCAAGTCTCTGTTACACATGCCAGGTCAAATCCTCCATCCACAATCAGGTCGTGGATGGCAGAGGTTTTATTCATAATTGACCTGGCATTGCATAGCAACACTTTCAGTTCATGTGGGTATCCCTTGCTGATTACTGACCAGACCTGGAGGCAGGGATAGTCCTCAGACAACGACTAAACCTGCCTCCTCGGTAATGACATGGTCTGGTCTTAGCATAACTCCTCCTCCTGCCCGTGATCACTGAGATTGGGTGTCCCCATACATCCCCCCCCCCCCCGTGGAACCTGCCCCACCCAATCTATTGGCTGAGGCCCATTCCCAGGCAGCCATGACCCTACCCCTTAAAAAGCAAAATACAAACTATATAATAACTTAACAGAATAATAATAATAATAAAACCAAAGCAAGAAACAATAGCGCTCAAATTAAACTACTCCCCACCCTGACTAAATGCTTATCCCACCCCAAGCAAAAATAAAATAATGAAATAATATAATATTATAAAAAACAACCACCATTTAAAGTGCTGCAAATTCAAAGCTCTTAAAACATTTAAAACCATTTTGTCCCTTGCTGCAGGTAGCTGCTCAGGCCTCTAAACTGTAGTGGTAAGTGCAGGCCCCGCCCCCTAGGCCAGATGGTGTTGGCAGGAGAGGGAGCGGTCTTCCCAGCACTCACAAAAGCAGCAGCAGCAGTAATAATAATAATAATAATAATAATAATAATAATAATAAAAAATTATTTATATCCCGCCCTCCCCAGCCAAAGCTGGGCTCAGGGCGGCTAACAACAATCAAAATAGCTCAACATTCTAAAACATTCATTATAAAATTAATTAAATCAAATTAAAATCAAATTAATGGCAACCATCAAGCAAAATTTTGTGCAGATTGCCAGAGGAGGGGAGTCAGGCTGCGCCCTGACCAAAGGCCTGGCGGAACAACTCTGTCTTGCAGGCCCTGCGGAAAGATGTCAGGTCCCGCAGGGCCCTAGTCTCTTGTGACAGAGCGTTCCACCAGATTGGCGCCGTGGCCGAGAAAGCCCTGGCTCTAGTTGAGGCCAGCCTGACCTCTCTGTGGCCTGGGATCTTCAGGATGTTTTTATTTGCAGACCGTAGGTTCCTCTGTGGGACATACCAGGAGAGGCGGTCCCGTAGGTAGGAGGGTCCTAGGCCGTATAGGGCTTTAAAGGTTAAAACCAGCACCTTAAACCTGATCCTGTACTCCACTGGAAGCCAGTGCAGCTGGTATAGTACCGGATGAATGTGATCTCGCAGTGAATACCCCATAAGGAGTCTCGCCGCTGCATTCTGCACCCACTGGAGTTTCTGGGTCAGTCTCAAGGGCATCCCCACGTAGAGCGAGTTACAATAATCCAGTCTGGAAGTGACCGTCGCGTGGATCACAGTGGCTAGGTCAGGGCGAGAGAGATAAGGGGCCAACTGCTTAGCTTGAGGGAGATGGAAAAATGCCGCCTTTGTTATAGCTCCAATCTGCGCCTCCATAGAGAGGGAGGTATCGAAGATTACACCCAAACTCTTCACGGATGATGCTGGCACTAATTGCACCCCCGCAAGAGACGGGAGTTGCCCCCTCAATCCCATATCGCTCCGTCCCAGCCACAGGACCTCTGTCTTCGAAGGATTTAGCTTCAACCGGCTCCCACGTAACCATCCAGCCACAGCTTCCAAACATCTGGTCAGTGTGTCTGGGGCCGAGTTAGGATGGCCATCCATCAACAGATAGAGTTGGGTGTCATCGGCATACTGATGGCAACCCAGCCCAAAACCCCGGACAAGCTGGGCGAGGGGGCGCATAAAGATGTTAAAAAGCATCGGGGAGAGAATCGCACCCTGAGGCACTCCACACACCAAGGAGTGGCGCGATGACAATTCCCCCCCAAGCGCCACCCTCTGTCCCCGACCGGAGAGAAACGAGCACAGCCATTGAAGGACTGTGCCCTGGATCCCCACGTCGGCAAATGTCCCGGAGCCCTCTCTCAGGCCTCTTATGCTGTGGTGGTGAGTGCAGGCCCTGCCCCCCTAGGCCAGATGGAGTTGGCAGGAAAGGGAGCCGCCCACCCAGCACTCACCAGAGCAGCAGCAGCAGTAATGTCCCGGAGGCCTCTTAAGCTGTGGCGATGAGTGCAGGCTCCACCCCCTAGGCCAGATGAAGTTGGTTGGAGAGGGAGCGGTCCTCCCAGCACTCACACAAGCAGCAACAGCAGCAGTCATGATGATGATGATGATGATGATACAGTGGTACCTCGGTTTACAAACTTAATCTTTTCCAGAAGAGGACGGTTCTTAAATCAAGGTACCACTTTAGTAATAATAATAATTTTTATTTATACCCTGCCTATCCGGCTGGGTTGCCCCAGCCACTCTGGGCGGCTTCCAACACACATATAATCATGAAACATAATCTGATCCCATATATAAAGAACATTAACTTTAAAATGAACAACTTCTCCTAGTGGCCGAAATTGTGGAAACCTTTTGTGAAAAGTGTATTTCTGAGGTTTGGTGGCTCATAACACCACTTTTGTGTGGAGTAATACCATAAAATTATATAGCAATGGAAAGATAATTTAATGAAGAAAGTAATGCAATGACTTTTATGAAGGAGTATTTATTGGAACAGCAGTCATAAAGAAAAAACGTGAAACCTTTGGTAACCATTGGTAACCTTTAGCTTTAATTACGGCCTTACAACGCCTTCACTTGAAGTGAACCAAGTCTTTAGTTCTGCAGCTGTAATAATGGGAAACCAAGACTGAATTATTGCCTCTGTTAATAGAGCTTTATTGCTGGGTTGCTTCTGTATAACAAGTTTCTTTAGTCGGCTCCATATATTTCTGATTGGGTTGAAGTGTGGGCTATTCCCAGGCCATTCCAGCAGTGATATATCATTATCTTGAAAGCACCTTTTGCACATAGCAGCAACATGACATGGAGCTGAATCCTGTTGAAATAGAATATATACACACACACACACACACACACACACACACATATATATATAAATGGTTCAGTATCTGGGAAAAGATCACCTGCGGAACACTTCAGTTTGGGCTCATGTATTTCGTTTATGCATTTTCCCGCATTTATATTCCCATTAATGACGCAAATTCTGCCCACACCTTTGGCTGCCATACAACCCCAGATCAGCACACTGTCTGGGTGTTTCACAGTCGGTGTAATGCAAGTAGGATGTAAATCTTCTCTGATTCTTCTCCTCGCATATTTCATGCCATCACTACCAAGCAAGGAGATTTGGGTTTCATCGCTCCAAATAACACTGTCCCATTGTTCCGCTGTACAGTTAACATGGGTTTCATCTTTTCCACCTTTGTTGGAGAGATAACAATGGTTTTTTCCTTAGAATTCTAACATTTAGACCAGACTTGCACTCAACTTCACATTACATTGCGCCATGTCATCTTGTATACACCCAGATGATTTTCTTCTGTCTTGTAGGCACAGTCTCTCCATTCTTCAATTGCCAGCTTTGGTTTAGTTTTTCCCAATTTTTCATCTAATTTCTTCATAACTGTAGCCTTGTTCACTTAATAGCACAATTTTACATCACTTTCGGGGTGACCAGTCAACTCTTTGTGCCATTTCTTTAATTTGATTATGTTTTTCAACCTCACTAAATGACCAACTTGATAGCAATCACAAAAGACACTGACAAAAGTCAACCAAAGCAAGTTGCACTTCCTTTTTCTGGTTATTTGGCTATAAGGTTTGATAAAATATAGGTAATTGAACAAACTTTGTTGGATTGCATTCTTGATTGCATTCTTGATGAAATTATCTTTCCATTGATATATAAATTTATAATATTACTCCAAAAGAAGAACTACACTTTTTCCCAAAAGTCTTCCACAATTTTGACCACTACTTTATATCAAACAAAGCAACATTCAACAACACATCAGAATCTCATAATAAATATGTTGGTTAATGACAAACAACACAGGTAATGAACACACACCCAACTCCCTTCAGATCTTCTCCATTTGTTCCTGAGGCTCTAATCCCTTTTTGTTTCCATTTCAGATGGTGATGAATTGGAAATCGAGAACAAAGGTGACCACGACAAAATCCCCAGAGAGGAGAAGCCACACAAAAATTTGGAGTGTGGAGAAAGCTGTAGTCAGAGCTCCCATTCTACTTCCCATCAACAAAATATCATTGGAAAGAAAGTCTATCAGTGCATGGAATGTGGAAAGAGCTTCAGGAAGAGCTCCATTCTCACTTACCATCAAAGAATTCATACAGGGGAGAAACCCTATCAGTGTGTGGAATGTGGAAAGAGCTTCACTCAGAGCTCCAATCTCACTTCCCATCAAAGAATTCATACAGGGGAGAAACCCTATCAGTGTGTGGAATGTGGAAAGAGCTTCAGAAAAAGCTCGTCTCTCACTTCCCATCACAAAATTCATACAGGGGAGACACCCTATCAGTGCATGGAATGTGGAAAGAGCTTCAGTCACAGCTCCCATCTCACTTCCCATCAAAGAATTCATACAGGTGAGAAACCCTATCAGTGTGTGGAATGTGGAAAGAGCTTCACTCATAGCTCTTCTCTCGCTTCTCATCACAGAATTCATACAGGGGAGAAACCCTATCAGTGTGTGGAATGTGGAAAGAGCTTCACTCATAGCTCTTCTCTCGCTTCTCATCACAGAATTCATACAGGGGAGAAACCCTATCAGTGTGTGGAATGTGGTAAGAGCTTCAGGAAAAGCTCCTCTCTCACTTCCCATCACAGAATTCATACAGGGGAGCAACCGTATCAGTGCATGGAATGTGGAAAGAGCTTCAGTCACAGCTCCCATCTCACTTCCCATCATGGAATTCATACAGGGGAGAACCCCTATCAGTGTGTGGAATGTGGAAAGAGCTTCACTCATAGCTCTTCTCTTGCTTCTCATCACAGAATTCATACAGGGGAGAAACCCTATCAGTGTGTGGAATGCGGAAAGAGCTTCAGGAAGAGTGCCCATCTCACTTCCCATCAAATAATTCATACAGGGGAGAAACCCTATCAGTGTGTGGAATGTGGAAAGAGCTTCAGTCAGAGTGTCCTTCTCACTAAGCACCAGAGAATTCATAAAGGGGAGAAACCCTATCAGTGTGTGGAATGTGGAAAGAGCTTCAGTCAGAGTGTCCTTCTCACTAAGCATCAAAGAATTCATACAGGGGAGAAACCCTATCAGTGTGTGGAATGTGGAAAGAGCTGCAGGAATAGTGCCCATCTCACTTACCATCACAGAATTCATAAAGGGGAGAAACCCTATCAGTGTGTGGAATGTGGAAAGAGCTTCCGTCAGAGCTCTGCTCTCACTTCCCATCAAAAAATTCATACAGGGGAGAAACCCTATCAGTGCATGGAATGTGGAAAGAGCTTCAGTCACAGCTCCCAGCTCACTTCCCATCATGGAATTCATACAGGGGAGAACCCCTATCAGTGTGTGGAATGTGGAAAGAGCTTCACTGATAGCTCCTCTCTCACTTACCATCACAGAATTCATACAGGGGAGAAACCCTATCAGTGTGTGGAATGTGGAAAGAGCTTCACTCAGAGCTCCAATCTCACTTCCCATCAAAGAATTCATACAGGGGAGAAACCCTATCAGTGTGTGGAATGTGGAAAGAGCTTCACTCAGAGCTCCAATCTCACTTCCCATCAAAGAATTCATACAGGGGAGAAACCCTATCAGTGTGTGGAATGTGGAAAGAGCTTCCGTCAGAGCTCCGATCTCACTTACCATCACAGAATTCATACAGGGGAGAAACCCTATCAGTGTGTGGAATGTGGAAAGAGCTTCAATAGGAGCTCCAATTTCACTTCCCATCAAAGAATTCATACAGGGGAGAAACCCTATCAGTGTGTGGAATGTGGAAAGAGCTTCCATCAGAGGTCCGCTCTCACTTCCCATCACAGAATTCATACAGGGGAGAAACCCTATCAGTGTGTGGAATGTGGAAAGAGCTTCACTGTTAGCTCTAAACTCACTTCCCATCAAAGAATCCATACAAAGGTCGGAAAAACCATTATACAGCTTTAGGAGCCAGGCTAATCCACGCCTTTTTAACCAGGCCTTTTTCTTATTAACATCTAATACTATTTTAACATGTGATGTTTTGTGTTATTATGTTGTGGTTTTTATGTTCTAAGCATTCTGAGACGTGTGGGTGTAGGGAATACGGCCAACTCCTAAATGCCAAGGGGTCTTTGTCCCCCCCTTTTAAATATTGGAGGAGGCCACCCCCAGGTTTTCTTTGTGTTTTTTTTTTTGAAATGCAACCTTTTTTTCTTCCACTGCTTGCCATACAATTTCACTTTCAATTTGCCCTTTTAAGAAATTTTTATAAACTGCACAAAGGTCATGAGAAAAACAAAATGCAAGAAAATACAAATGTGGACAGGTCCCATCTTTGCGGGCCAAACACAAAAGTTGCTTTAAAGTAGGCTTTCCCAAACTTGGGTCCCCAGCAACTCCCGGACTACGGTTCCCATCATCCCTCCCCATTGGTCCTGCTAGCTAGGGATGATGGGAGTTGTAGTCCAAAAGCAGCTGGAGACCCAAGTTTGCTTTAAAGGGAAAGTAGACTGGCCCTTTGACACCCTCTGCTGGCCAAAAGCACTGCCCCAGAATCTGAACCACCCCCAGTACTCCTAATTGGAATTTATAGAGCGCAAAACTGAAGTTTGATCGTCACTTCAACCTCTAGTCAGCTTCTAGGTGCTTTCTGCACCACCTAGAGTACCCACAGAATTGTGGCTTCTACTGGCAACACACACAGGAGAACAAATGAAAGACAAACACAATGAGCAAGAAAAAACCTGGAAAGGGCCATACCAAATGGACATCCGGTGTGAAGAGGTCACTTTCCCCACTGCTGAACAATGCCACAGGTAGAGGAGATGGAATGCTAAAAGTTTTCTCCGGGGCAAGGGGAGCTGCTGAGAAATTGAACTACGGGCACAAAATATTACTTTTTTAAAAAGTTGCTGCCATTATAGGCATTGCCATTCAAATGGTGTGCATGCATCATGTGATTGATAGTGCAAGGCAGGACTTACCTGGCCCCCCACCAATATTTTATTCAAGTCGGCACCACTAGGTTTAGGTGGTTTACAAATTAAATAAAGACATAAATCACATTCCTTTGCACATGTTCCAGCTTGCCAAGATCCTCATTTATGCTTTTTAAAAATTATTTGCCCTTCATCTGAAAATTTTACATTACAGACATACAGGATGAAAGCATGTCTTTCTCAAAAACAAGACAAGCGAGAGAAATCTCTCCTTTTCTCCTTTTTTAAAAGAAATGATATTTATTAAATTTTCCAACAAGAAAAAAAATTACAAAAATAGTAAAAAAAATAATACAGAAAGTACAAGATAAATATAGCAAAGAAAAGTAAAAGTAGTTAAAACTAAATCCCTCTTTCTATTATCTTACCACTCATTTACTTATTTTCATGACTTCCTCACACCTCCCTTTTTTGTATTCCATTTAATAATTAGTTCAGCAAATCCATACCCTCTTAATTTACCCTTAATTTCTTTATCTTCACATATTATAACTTCAAATTTTCATCTAATATCAATCCATTTTTACATATTCCTTTGCCTTATTGCTAAAACCTCTTCATTTCATTTCAACATCATTAACATTCAATAATTTTATAGTGTTTCTGTAAATAGTCTTTAAATTTCTTCCAGTCTTCTTCCACCAACTCCTCTCCCTGGTCTCGGATTCTGCCATTCATTTCCGCCAATTCCATATAGTCCATTACTTTCATCTGCCATTCTTCCAAGGTGGGTAGGTCTTGTGTCTTCCAATACTTTGCGATGAGTATTCTTGCTGCTGCTGTAGCATACATAAAGAAAGTTCTATCCTTCTTTGGCACCAATTGGCCGACCATGCCCAGGAGAAAGGCCTCTGGTTTCTTCAGAAAGGTATATTTAAATACCTTTTTCATTTCATTATAGATCATCTCCCAGAAAGCCTTAATCTTTGGGCACGTCCACCAAAGGTGAAAGAATGTACCTTCAGTCTCTTTACATTTCCAACATTTATTATCGGGCAGATGATAGATTTTTGCAAGCTTGACTGGTGTCATGTACCACCTGTATATCATTTTCATAATATTCTCTCTTAAGGCATTACATGCCGTGAATTTCATACCTGTGGTCCACAACTGTTCCCAGTCAGCAAACATAATGTTATGTCCAACATCTTGTGCCCATTTTATCATAACAGATTTTACCGTTTCATCCTCAGTATTCCATTTCAACAGCAAGTTATACATTCTTGATAGTATCTTAGTTTTGGGTTCTAGTAGCTCTGTTTCCAATTTTGATTTTTCTGCCTGGAAGCCAATTTTTTTATCCAAATTGTAAGCCTCCCTTATTTAAAAATTATAAAGTCAGTCTCGCACTTTATCCTTAAGCTTCTCAAAACTCTGCAATTTCAATTTATCACCCTCCTGTTCCAGAATCTCCCAATATTTTGGCCAATTGGCTCCATATTGAGTTTTTTCAGAGCCTTCGCTTCCATAGGTGACAGCCACCTTGGGGTTTTATTTTCAAGTAAGTCTTTATATCTTGTCCAGACATTAAACAATGCTCTTCTGACAATATGGGTTTTAATTGCCTTATGTGCTTTAACCTTGTCATACCACAAATATGCATGCCACCCAAAAACATTATCAAAACCTTCTAAATCCAAAATGTCTGTGTTCTCAAGAAGCAGCCATTCTTTCAGCCAGCAAAATGCTGCTGATTCATAGTAGAGTTTAAGGTCTGGCAGGGCAAATCCACCTCTATCCTTTGCATCAGTTAATGTCTTAAATTTTATTCTGGGCATCTTGCCCTGCCAGACAAATCTAGATATGTCACTCTGCCACTTCTTGAAACAGTCCATTTTGTCCAAAATTTGCAGTGACTGAAACAAAAACAGCATTCTTGGCAATACATTCATTTTTATAACAGCAATTCGACCAAGCAAGGAAAGCTTCAAATTTGACCATATTTCAAGATCCTTTTTCACCTCTAACCAGCATTTCTCATAGTTATCTTTAAATAAATTTAAATTCTTAGCAGTCATATTTACCCCCAGGCATTTCACTTTTTTAACCAATGTTAAACCTGTCTCCATCTGAAACCTCTCCTCTAACGTTCTCCTTTTTTGGGGGGGGAATGGAGTTACAAACTTTGTTTCAATAAAGCTTTTGAAAAGTCCTCTGTGATATTTATATGAGGAAGCTGGTAAAATGTGGGCTGAATGAGGTACATCACAGAAGGGGTGTAGCCCAAAACCACCCCCTAGATACATCATACTGTAGGAGACCCAGAGCTTAGAGGGTTAATAGCTTGGGAAGTTACATCCTGTCGCTGGGGGGGGGGTGTTCACATATGAGGCTTGTACACTTTGTTATGTGAACTACTTTACTTTCTGTTTAAGTTCAGAACCAGACATTTGGACATATGTTTCCAAAATGTATGTCAGAGTGTTCAGACAGCTTAGTGAAGCTGAAGTACTGTCTGAGCCAGAAGAATCTGGCAGATGGATTCACTAAACATTTGAGCTTCCAAAAACGGGGAGTTTTGTGAAGGGTTCGGTTTGGGGTAAGTGGTAGTGCTTACATTCACCCCAGTGATACAGGACAAAAGGGGGTGTGAGGAGACCCAGAGCTTATAGGGTTAATAGCTCAGGAAGTTATGTCCTGTCGCTGGGGGTGTGTTCACATAGGGGATTTGTACGCTTTATTATGTGAAATACTTTACTTTCTGTTTTGCTGTGCAGGGGAGAGACAGCATGTCAGCTCTTTCTCCCGTATTGCTGATTTATTTTGCCGCTGTACGATAAAGCTTCTTAGATTAGAAAGAAGCTGCGTACGGAGTCTTTTTCTGCATGCCTGAGCTTTCTCCACACAGGCCACACCGATGTTCACAAACTCTGCTAGACACCGGGAAAAGCACTGAGTCGCAGTGGAAGTGTGCCGGACATTAAATCTCACAGGTTGTGGAGTCAGCTGCGTGGTTGTGCCTGTGTGTGAAGCAAGTCCAGCTGGAGGACCTGCCTGAGGGTAGTGGAACTTGCTGGGGAAGGAGCTACTGCAGTGTGAGGCATGAGTAAGCTAGCCCCAGGGGAAGATGGCTGAAGTCCAGGAGTCCTACGCTGTCACATTTGAGAGACTTGATGGGCAGAAATGGGAGGAATGGTCCCAAAGAGCTAAGACCTGGCTTACAGCCACGGGTCTATGGGCCTGCACTCAAGCTCCTCTGGTCCCAGCAGCGGCCAGTGCAGCTGCACCTGCGATAGTGGCAGCTGCTGCTGAGCTGAGGAAAGACCAGAGAGCAATGGGATTGCTAGTGCTGAGCATAGACACCTCACAGTTACCCCACGTTGAAGGGTTAGAGAATGCCCAGGTGATTTGGCAGGCGCTGGAGTGGGTTCACCACCGAACCACAGTGGGAGCCAAGATCCAGGTCACCAGAAGCCTTTTTGAGATGAAACCACGGCCTGGCGACAGCATCTGTGAACGCATTACAAAGATGCTAGCTGTGTTCAATAAATTATATCAGCTAAATGTGGTTAGAATCATAGAATAGAATCATAGAATCGTAGAGTTGGAAGAGACCACAAGGGCCATCGAGTCCAACCCCCTGCCAGAGGAGTTAAAAGTCTAAATTCTTCTGAGCTCCTTTAGACAAGAGGTATGAGAACTTGTGCTTAACTCTTGAAGCAATGCCCCAGCCCAGTTAACGTTCCAGTTTGTCTCAGGTCGACTATGAAATGAGGGAGAATGTTGGCAGACGGGGGTGAGCCGGCCGAAGCTGTCCTGCTTCCAAGAGTGGAGGGGGCATTGAAAGAGGACACCGTGAAGGACTTTGCTACATGCCGTTGTTACACGCCGTTGTTATCGTTGTGGCTCAGAGACCCATCTGTGTAAACATTGCCCCAAGGAAACTGCTCAGTATGCCTCCAAGGCCATTGCCCCAGGCAACCAGATTAGGGGAATGGCCTGGTGTGGGAAGGCAAGAAAAGGTCCCAAGGGAACTGACAGGGATGCCACATCACACCATCTAGGGCGTGGCAGTTTGAATTTGCCTGCAAGGAAAAACACCCAGAAGCTTTGTTGTTTGTTGTTTTGTAATAAAACATTTCATTTGGTTTAACACTGGTCTTGTGGTGTCATAGTTTCTGTCATCTGCCACCAGAGGAAAAAGCCCCTCTAACAAAAGGTCTGACAGGATAACCCCAAAACATTTTGAGTTGGTTCATGCAGACATCTGTGGCCCTATGTCCGTTGCAAGTCTGGGTGGGTCTAAATATGCTTTGACTCTGATAGATGACTACTCTAGAAACAGCTGAGTGATACCTCTGAAGGAAAAGGGGAGGCTGCCACCATGCTGAGGGAGTGGGTCCCTGCAGTGGAACTCCAGTTCTCACTGAGGGTCTGCAGTTTTCAATCAGGCCGTGGTGGGGAGTTCACTGGGTCTGCGTTGCAGAATTACTTTCGCCAGAAAGGGATACGTCACAGGCTGACAATTTCGCACTCACCACAGGAGAATGGGGTGGCAGAAAGGCAGAACAGAACGCTCCAGGAAGCGGTGGAGGAAATGCTTTTTGATTCAGGCTTACCACAACGCTTCTGGGTGGAAGCTTGGAAAACAGGGAACTTCACTCTGAATCGTTCTTACAACTCCGTTGTAGGTGACACACCCTCTTTTTTGTTCTATGGTAAGAAATTGAAGGTACATTTCTTCCATGTTTTTGGGTGTGAGGCTTGGGTCCTTGTGCTAAAAGCCAAATGTAGGAAGTAGTAGGACAGTAGTCTATGTCCTGGTATTGATTTCCAGTATGTTAGTACAAATTCAAGAGGGGAGTCAGGGTCCCTCTGGGATTGGGATGGCTTCTGTGAAGCCTTCCTCCTAGAGGGAGCCCGCTCATGTTTTGAAGCTTGGATACCCATTTCTTAATTCACGTGTGTCTAAGATAGAAAAAGGGGAAAGTGTTACGATAATGAAGCAAAGTCCTAGCTTGAAGTGTAAACATGATGGGAATGTTGGGACTGCTGTGGGAACAGAGGGGCAGTCATTTCACAGTGCGCAGCACCGGAATTACCTCACAGTGTAATATGAGCTGTACAGGATGTACAGGAAGTTTTAGTCACAACACTGCTGGAATTTGAAGAGAGCAGTCATGTTTTTTGTAACACTGCAAAGACAGAAATAAAAGCATGTAAATACGTTTCTGTCTATCTCTTTCCCCTGCCTGGGGGAGGCAGGAAAGAGGGGTGTGTTCTTCTCACGTTTGAGAAGAATCGCCGATTGAGACCTTGCCTGCGTCTGCTGGGGAATGCAGCCAGGGAGGTCAACAGGGAATCAAGCAGGGTGCCTGGACTGCTGCCAGCTTCTCATGAGACGGGCTTGAATTTCCAACAGAAAGAGGGGTAGGTAAGGGTTTCAATTAAGGTATATAAGGGTTTTTCCTACTGTTTCTTCTATCCTCCATTAGCTAACAATATCACAAGGTTTCTCCCGAGTCCTGAGCTATCTGGTTTTTCCCCCAGAGCTCCCCTACCTATCATTGCAAACTTAAGAAAGGGACCCTACTGGATGCCAGAGCAGTGTGATGCCAGCTCAGGCGACCCCTGGATAGAGTTTTTTGATCTGGAACACCCCCCTTGCTTTCAGAAGCAGGCTCACACCCAATACACGTGTTACGTGACTCGACTGGTGCGGCTGGGGTAAGGATAGAAAGACGGTCCCTTCCAGTCCCTTGCTTTCAATAGGACACCTGTTTGCAGAGAGGTGGGTTTTTGAGCCGGTCCTCTCTTGTCTTTTTTTCAGGTTCCTAATGGGGTGGCTGGCTGGAAGTTCAGAAAAAGAGCTCCAACCCCTTGCTTTCAATGAGAAGCCCATTGCGGTGAGGTGGGTTTTTAAGCTGGTCCTCTCTGTCTTACTTTTGGGCTCTCAATTGGTGCAGCTGGCTGGAGGTTTTAAGATAAAGAGATAGAGCTCAGAACTCCCTTCTCGAGTTCAGCAGTGGTCCAAGGTCTTTCTCACAATCTAGACCAAGAGAAAGGTAAGGAAGAATGATAGATAAGAGAGCAGAGAATTCAGTTGCCAGGAGATCACCACTCCTTTCCCACCAGTGCACTGGATTTTAACCTATACTCACACATCTTCTGTTGTGATTCCAGGATTGATGAATAAGCCAGCTGGATCTTCCCTTGCTCCCTGGCTGGGCCCCTCAAGGCTAGCTGATTACTACCCCTGAAGATGGCCGGGGGTCCAAAAGGATTTTCCCAGGCAAAGGGGCCCATGCTGGCTGATGATTTTGGGGGGCCCAGTCAGCCATACAGGAGAACCGCAAGCCCCACGTTGGTTGGGCACCAAATGTTACGGGAAATCTAGGTGTGAGTCTGCTCAGCCACCTAGCTCATCGGGCAGAGCCCGTGGGTCCCTGCAGAACAAAGAAGGAGTCCAGCCACCAACCGGAGCAAATTGCTGAAGATCTGAGTTTATTGCGCAACAGGTTCAAAAGGAGATTGAACCCTGAGGATGGGGTGACAAGGACTTTTAAAACTTCCCGCCATCTCCCAAGCTACAGTTTGAAAAACATCATCACTACATCAGAAAAGGGGAGGGTTATACATGATTAACATATGGGGTATGTGGGGGGGAACATGCAAATACAGGATATGCATTGAAAAGCACATTCTAAGCACCTACAAGAAGAAAACAATAGGACCTTTTTTTGCATAGTCTGCCACCCGGGCAGGCCTGGAGGAAAGAGCTTGCCCAGTGATTTGCCATCAATAAGTTCTTTTCTGTGTGTACGTGATCCCTCCCTCGGGGGATTATGGCAGGGACCAAGCGGTTTCCAAGTCCTTTACCAATGAAGCAGATTGGAGGTGGGATGGAGAGAATCGGTGAAACTGTTGCAAGGAGATAAGGAATACCTGTTACCCATTCAAGATATGCTCAACAGACACAGAATCAACAGACACAGAAATAGAGAAAAAGAAAGTAAAAATTTATTGCTGAGCAATAAAGACCCAGTAGAATGGTTTCCAGTGACTGGGCAATGAGCCCTGGGGGCTTTGGGTTTATATAGCTTATTCCAAACACCATTAAACATTACTGTCAGGGGCTCAGGAGCAGAGGCGCAGGGGAGAGAGGAAATGGAGAGCGAAGGGGAAGAATCTGAGGGCAGCGGAGGGCAGAATGACAGCGACCCAAGAGATTCCGTAAGCCTCTCCAGTGAATCAGAAGATTCCCAGAAGGGGGCGCCGATGGCCAGGGCAAGGGGGGTCCCAGGGGGAACACGCCAGAAGCAGGGGGCCAGCGGAGACTCCCAAAGCAGTAGCTGGAAATCAGGGCCAGCTTCCCCACCAGAGCGTAGTGGGGGGGAAGAGTCCCATAGGTCAGAGTCAGTGTCTCCTCCGGCAAGCAGGGAGGAGGAGTCGAGCCCAGCTGGCATCCCCGAAGGGGGAAGCAGTGACAGGAGCAGTGTAGCCGTTAGGAGGAGAGTGGGAGGCTGGGCGCGCGCGCCAAGTTCAAATGTGCAGGAGCGCGGGACAGCAGAAAATCCGGATTGGGAACCAGGTCCCAAAGCCCGCCGGAAGCAGGGGGAGGAGTCAGAGGAATCCGCGTCCGAAGAGTCCAGGAAGGGTGAGACCCCGGCGGGCAGGAGGACCCAGAGGAGAAAGGAACAGAGGAAAAGGTGGAGCAAGGCGAGAGTCTTGAACTGGTGTACAGGGGGAGGGGACTCAGACGGAGCTTCGGCGGTCTAGGGATTCAGACGTAGAGCTGCACGCCTCGGTTGTTAAACTAATTATGAACTTTAATAAAGACTTTTGTATATAAAGAGATACTGGCGTTGGTCCTCTGTGAGCTGGGACCTGAGGCAGCTCTGACAATTACATATTCATATACTGCAGCAAAATCAAACCAATGAGCATGGGCACAACCCTTCCTAGGTCCATGTAAAGATTAGTTCTGCTTTTCCATATCTGTGCATAAGAAATCACCACAGGCCTTTACCCTATTTCCAGCAAGCAAGCAAAAAGAGGGGGAAAACCCTTTGGCAGTTGAAGCCAAAAATCCCCCCTCTCTGTTATCTTTTTTAAAAAAATAATTTTTATTAACAGGGCGATCACATCACATTATTCAAATCACATTTGTAGCAGGAAACCCCCCCACCCCAATCATTCTGTTTGTACAAACTTCACACACACACACACACACACACACACACACACAAACACACACACTCATACACTACATACGCCACCTTTCTGTTATAAATTCATAGAAAAATCAACCATACATCAGATTTGCACTGTTCCATTTTTATTTTACTCCATATGACAAGGACTATCAAAGGGGGGTGGCTTGGTTCTGGTCAGCCATAATCCCTTCACCATACCAGCACATCCACAGGAGCCCTGCCCAGTTGCTATGCCAACCCTGATGATCCCAGACAGAAGACAATCAAGATCACAAAGAACTTGCATATGGGAGTGGATTCAGCATGGACTGAAACAAAGGACAATGATCAGATCTTCCCTCTGGGGGCAGGAAACTGCCAACTCCCCTTTGTCTCCTGGAAGTGACTCATGGGGAGGGGGGAAAGGAGGAACCAGCCAGGTGACAAGACACTCAGGTTACCACAACTCCTCCCTCAACCCCTCCTTTCTGTAATGTATGCATGATGTTTCTGGGGGTGGGCTTGACCTAGAGGAGGGGAATTTCAAAAGTTTTTATAAGACCTTGCACACTATTTTTCTGGGTCTTTCCTCTCACCTACTAGTGAGGGGAGCACCCTTTTGCGACAGTCTTTCTTCAATAAAGACCAAGCCTACAGGCTGCTGATTTGCTTCAATTTACTCTGGTTGGTGTCTTTGCTTTTTGTCTAAGGGAGCCCTCGGATTTTTCCGGTAACACATTGGTTCCAAATCATACAGCCAAATTTTAAATTTTTGAAGGTACCCATATATCAAGCTCCGCACGAGTCCAAAATTCCGGATAAGTCCAGACATCACTTATTTTACTGCATTAATTAATCAGTTCTATCCACTTCAATCTGGATAGTCCTTTATTACTTTTTTCTCCATCTTGTTGTAGTCGTACATTCCTTTCTTTGCGATCTCTGATGATTCTCACAAGCAGACTGAAAGCTGGCGTCTCTGTGTGGGTTCTCTTCAGAAGCTATATCAGCCCAGGACAGCCTCTGTTCGACACTTCCGTAAACGAAATTAATCTTCGGTTTGTCCTTTATTTTTCCAGGCTAGCCAAATAAATCAAGTAGATCAGGGGGCTCTGTCAGGTCAAACTTTCAATTCCATCACTCCTTCTCTTTCCAACATTCCTGATTCTCTCCCCACCCACCCCCGTCTTTCTTTCTCCGGCAGCCTGTCTTGGAGAGACGCCATTTTTTAACTGCATCATAAAAATTCCTCACCGTTCACCAGTCTTCTCTCCTTTTGTATTCCACATTCCCCCACAGTTCTTAGAATCCTGCTTATGATTCTTAAAAAACGCGACAATCTTTTTTCTTTCTGGTGTGGAGGGTTATTTTTGTCACATCATATAAAGAAGAAAAAAGAGTTTTTCCTTCACCCCCCCTTCATTCCAAACATACAGTCTCTTGGTGGTGACACATCAAAAGATTTACGTATCCGTCTGTCGCTCCCGGTCGCAGAGATCCATTACTCAGCAGCCGTATCGTTGAGCTTTGCTTGATATTTTTGCTTCAGCCTCATTTCCAATCATCTGTTTCCAATTATAATTCCGAGCTGAAGCAAACAGCACGCGCTAATTGGAATCGGCATCAGGAAGAGCTGACTTCACCGAGGGCTCGTGCCAAGTGTTCGGCACCCCATCTCTCGGATCAGGGGGTGCATTGTGAACACCGCTGGCAAGACAGGATCCCACCACATCCTGGGGGGAAGGGAAGGCTGCCTACTTCCCATAGCAGCCCCTAAATTACCTCGTGTGGGTCAGAGAGATGTTATTGTCGGCCATCTTCCAACGCGCCATCCTAAGGGACCAAAAAGCTAATTGCAGCCCGGATACACTTGCCCAATTCCAACGGAGTCCAATTACAATTTATATAGCCCCATGGCTCGCCGATGTGGAGTTCCGGTCCCACTTGGTGACGGCGGTCGGCCTGGGCCTTGTAGGCATCCTTGGCGTGGTGCAGTTGCTCCATCAATAGTTGGTGCTGAGACTGGAGCTCCTGGAGCCAATCAGTCACCATGGGGACTGCAGATGCTGGCAGCATGTCCGGGAACAAATGCAAATGGTAACCGTAAGTGGCCTGGAACAGGGTCTGCTGGGTGGAGGTGTTCACCGCATTGTTGTAAGCAAATTCCTCCAATGCCAAGTGGTCGACCCAGTCTGGAGGTACTCCAGATTCCGGTGGTCAGTTCTCACATCCACCAGGTGTCTTGCCCCCTCAAGATGATGGCCCCAGACCTCAAAGGCCACCTTGATGGCCAGTAGTTCCCGCTCCCACACGGTATAGTTACACTCTGCCAGAAGAAGCTGGCAGGAATAGTAGGCGCAGAGTAACAGCCCCGCATCAGGACCATGCTACTGGGACAAGACGGCACCGAGAGCTGTACTGGAGGCGTCGGTCTCCACCATGAAGGGATGAGAGGGATTAGGATGCTGTAAAAGCGGCGCCCTCTGGAGACAGGCTTTCAACCCCTGAAACGCCACCTCTGCCTCCTTGTCCCAGGAGAACGGTGTCTTGGGGCACAGCAGTCGGGTCAGTGGGGTGGCGCGATGAACATAGTCCACAATGGAGGTCCAGTAATAGTTGGCGAACCCCAGGAACTGCTGTAGGTCCTTGCGCTTCCGGGGTGCCGCCCACTTCTGAACTGCTGCCACCTTCCCGGGATCCATCTGCACCCCATCAGGTGGAGAGTTGGTGACCGAGGAAGTCCACTGACCGCTTGTGGAACTTTCACTTGCTGAGCTTAGCATACAGGCGTTGCTCTCGCAAGCACTGCAACATGGATCGGACATGACCCTGGTGGCAAGTTGGGTCGTGGGAGTAAATCAGAATGTCATCTAAGTACACCACCATGTACTTGTCTAGCAAGTCCTGGAACACGTGGTTGATATACCGTTGGAACACGGCAGGCGCATTGCACAACCCGAAAGGCATTACCAGGTATTCAAACTCCCCATACCGTGTCCCAAATGCTGTCTTCCACTCATCCCCAGCTTGGATCCGAATCAAATTGTAGGCTCCCCGAAGGTGCAGATTGGTGAACATCTGCGCCCCTTGCACCCTCTCCAGCAACTCTGCAATAAGGGGCAAGGGATACAGGTCTGGGATGGTAATCTTATCCAGGGCCTGGTAATCATGGCAAGCTCCCCACACTTCTTAATGAAGAGTACTGGAGCGGCGGTGGGTGAGGTAGAGGGCCAAATGAACCAGCATTCCAGGTTCTTGCAACGGAAGTCCTACAAGGCTTAGCGCTCTGGCTCCGTAAGACAGTACAGGCGGCTCACAGGCAGGGTCACTCCGGGCTGGAGGTCTATGGCGCAGTCAAAAGACCAATGAAGCGGCAGCTGGTCTGTCCCTGTTCCTCAAACACTTCTTGGTAGTCCTGGTAAACAGCGGGGAGCATTGATACAGCTTCCCCCGTGGGGGCAGCCACTAGCATCTCAGACCGAGCATGGGGACACGGGTCTGGGAAGCGCACAGTCTGATTGACCCAGTCGATCTGAACATTGTGAGACTCCAGCCAGTCCATCCCGAGCACCAGGGGGAACCGGGGCATGGTGGCAATGTCCAAGGTGCGCACCTCCCGGTGCTGCTGGTGACACAGGACCAAGGGCTGAGTCTCCTGAGTAATGGCACCCAAGCGCAGGAGCCGTCCATCAATTTCCTCCACCTGTCCCGGTTCTGGCTTGTCCTGGAGTGGCACCTGATGATGGGTGGCGAAGGAAGAGTCCATATAGGAGCGGGTTGCCCCTGAATCTACCAGAGCGTAGGTGAGAATCCAGGGCCCGCCAGAGGGGGTATAGACGCACCAGAACCATGAGGTGTTGCAATTCCACTGGTGAGGGCCCATCATGCGATGTCTGGGACCCCAGGTAGCCTGGGCCATCGGCTACTGGGGTTGGCCATTTCCCTGTGGCTGGCGTTTTCTCGGGACAGGATTGGGCATAGTGTCCACTCCCGCCGCAGTAGAGAGACAGGTTCCCCTCCAGACGCCAAGACTTCTCCGAGGGGGAGAGGCGAGGCCGCACTGCCCCGAGCTGCATTGGCTCCTCCAGCAACTTGGCTGTGACCGTGAAACTGCTGGGAAGGACTAGAGCTGGGAGTGCTGGCGGCCCGGAGCCTGGCGACGGTCCTCCAACCGATCGTCTATCAGCAGGCTCCGTTGAATGAGGGTATCCAGCGTGGCAGGGCGATCCATCATGGCCAGCTGGTCCAGTATCTCATCTGAAAGCCTCTCGAGATACTGGTCCTGAAGATTGCAGTCATTCCAGAACAAGTCCTGTGCCAACAACCAAAATTCTGTGGCGTAGGTGGCCACTGTGGACTTGTCCTGTTTCAACCACTGAATTGCCTGATTGGCTTGACTCCCCTTCTAAGGGTTGCCGAACGCGGTTTCCAGATGGTTGCAAAACCCTGTATAGTCTGTCAGCAAGGGAGAGTCTTGCCCGAGCAGCGGCAATGCCCACTTGGCCACCCAGTCCTTCAGCAAGCTGATCAGGAAGTGCACCTTGGTGCGGTCATCGGGGAAATTCCGGGCTCACCCCTGAATATACAGCTTGGCTTCGGCAAGAAACATGGGAAAGCTGGCCGGGGACCTAATGAATTTCTCTGGCAGGGCCACTGGATACTTGCCAGAAGCTGGGGTGTCAGCTCCAGGAGTTGGTAACGTGTCCAAACGCTGCTGAAGCGCTGTAGCTGCATTGCTTAGCTGATGAACGGTGTGGGTCAAGACCTGGTTTTCCTGAGCCAATGCCACCCGCAACTTGGGACTCCAGCAGCTGATCTTCATCCAGAAGCTGAAAGGCAAAAGTCAGTCTGTCAGTTCCTCACAAAGGGAGGGCTTCTCCACATCCCAGAGTGCAGAGTGGGGGGGGGGGGCAAGGAGGGCAGGTCTGAGTCCCTGCTATGGTTCTCCCCAATACTCACCTCTGGGGGAGAGATGTGCAACCGCAGCACATCTGCAAAGAGAAGGACATGGGGACAGGTGAGTCCGTCCCTGAGCACCTGGAAAGGCTATTCCAAGAGTTTTCTCCTGGATTCCAAGTCCTACTGCAGGGGAGGGACACCCAGACTAATCCTGGCCTCCTTCAACCAGAATGTGGCTCACCAGGCCAGGGGTAAGCAAACTAAGGCCTGGGGACGGGATGTGGCCCAGTCGTCTTCTCAATCTGGCCTGCAGATGATTCGGGAATCAGTTTTTACATGAGTAGAATGTGTCCTTTTATTTAAAATGCCTCTCTTGGTTATTTGTGGGGTATAGGAATTTGTTCACCCCCCCCCAAATATAGTCTGGCCCCCCACATGGTCTGAGGGACGGTGGACTGACTCACGGCTGAAAAAGGTTGCTGACCCCAGGCTAACAAGATGGTCAATATCTGGTTCCACTCCACCCTTTTAAAATTTAAATAACAAAATGGATCCCAACTTTCAGAGCATGTAAACCACATGAGTGGAAAGACCCCTGTGCCCCTTACAGAAATAGGATTAAATTCCTTCTCCCACCTTTAAAGTAAACTTCTAAGTAACAAAACCAAATTGACCCAAGTCTGCCTTCCTCCACCAATCTGAACTTCACTCTTCAAGCCAAAAGACAACACTTCCCCGTCCCCAGGTGAAACCCCCTGGCCTGTCATAGGTAGGGCTGCCACCATGCTAGTGGCGTTTACACCAGCTCGGCATGGGGACTGACTGAGCAGGCAGCGAGATGCTTTCAGCCTCAGACACTTGCCGGTGAAATGGCCGTGCAGGCCAGATTCATGATCCTGGAGGGCAGGATTCATCCCGCAGGACATAGTTTGAGGACCCCTGGCCTACACTGACTGGCAGCAGCTCCCCAGAGTTTCAGGCAGGGATTTTGTCCAGCCCTTGCAGGAGATGTCAGGGGTTGACCCTGGGACATTCTGCATGCCAAGCAGATGCTCCAGGGCTCCCCATATTTCCCTGCACTTTCAACGTTATGCTATTAGCAACCGTGGAGATTCCACCTGCCTCTTTTGAAAGGAGAACACTCACCTGTTTAATAATAATAATTTATACCCCACCCATCTGGCTGGGTTTCCCAGCCATTCTGTGCGGCTTCCAACAAAATATTAAAATACAATTGTCCATCAAATATTAAAAGCTTCCCTAAACATAATAACAACAACCATCCATTTTCAGTCCTTTGAATTAGCAATTGAGCATTTCTGGAAAGGGAAATGACATACTTTTGTTTGGCAGGGGAAAGGTCTCCCTTGGGAGGTGGTGGACTCTCCTTCCTTGGAGGTTTCTCAGCAGAGATCGGAGGGCCATCTGCCATGGATGCTTTAGCTGAGCATTCCTGCCTTGCTGGGGGTTGGACTAGATGACCCTGGGATCCCCTCCTATCTCTCCACTCCGGAATTCCTAGAGGAGCTTCCTTGCCTCCTGCAAAGCCCTTTTCCCTGCAAGCTCTTCCTCTGGTTTCACCCCCAAAAGGATATCTGGGCATTGGCAGCTGCCCTCCTAAATGCATAAAAAAATAATACGAATCTGACGTTCTGCCAAGCGAGAGAGGGCTGAGCTGGAGGGACTCGGCTTGGCAAGGGTTAAAAGGAACTGAGCTGCCTTCCTAGAGAGGCCAGGAAGCGGGGGGGGCCAGGTCCTCCAGAGCCAAGGCCCCTCCCTCCCCAGTCCTTCCCTTGCTTTGGGGTCTCTCCTGCAAGGGCCGAATCGCAGCCCCCTCCTGGGATCTGGTGAGTCTCCTCTCTCTCCCCCCAGAGGGTGCGGTGGGGAGACGGGGGGGCAGGGCTGCAGCAGGGGAGGATGCCTGGGGGGGCCCCTCATCTGCTCATGTGGGGGGGGGACCCCAGGTCAGGGAGGAGAGGGTCCTGCCAGGGAGGGGCCAGGTCTGCCACGCTCTCCTTCCTGCAGATCAGAGGATCCCAAACTCATTTGGCCTTCCGCCCCCGCCCCTCTTCAGAAAAAATCTCCCTTCTTTAAAACAAAGGAGTCCCTGGGACTTTAACTCTGTGTGACGTCGCTCAGCCTCATTGCACAACAGAGGAAACACCTGCAAATGGTTTTCCAAACTGGACGAGGAGGTGGACTAGCCCCCCCCCCCAAAAAAAAACCCCACAGGGAGGGAGGAAGTTAAGGTGGGAGAGAAAGGGATGGGATAAAGAGAGGGATCCCAGCCCAGAGTCTGCCTGCTGCATTGGGGACCAGTTTCCCAGTCAGACAGCTCCCCACGGAGGCCACTGCAGCCATCCCCTCGCACCCAGAGCAGGGCATCCCAGGACCACATCCTCTCTGCCCTAAAGGGATTGTTGCTGGAAAACCCTCTGGAAATGGGCGCTGCTACTCCCTGGGCCTCCAGGGACCTTGGCATCAATGGCTGTGTGTGCGTTAATAGAAATAGTAATAATAATATAAGAATAAAAAATTACCCTCCTAAATTTCAAGGGAGCTGTCTTTCGCCCTGCCCACTTGGCCCTCAGGGGGTTGGCCAGATACATACCTGGCCCTCAGAGCAAAGAAAAAGGGACCCCACCCCAGAAGTCTATTCTGATAGTGGCAGAGAGCCCAAGTGCAAGAAAAGGAGACAGAAGCAGCGCAGTGGGTGTAGGTGTGGGGGGCAACTCCTGAGGACCCCCACTAGAACCAAGCATCCATTATTCACAAGATAGAAACGACTCCTTTGTCAGTAGGTTCCGACGTCATCAATTGACTGGAAGGATGGAGAAACCAGGTTGATTAATCTCTCAGAAATCCCTTCAGTTGCCTCCACATTTTGCATTGCTAGAAGGCTAGAGACTTGTTTCTTCTCTTTCAAAAAGATAGCTCATGGTCTGGGATGTGGTGCAGTCATGCTTGCTCAGGGAACCATTTCCCCTCCTGTCCTACAAATTCTGTAACAGAACAATGTATTTGCTTTGTAGGATTTGCTAGAGCTTCTCATTTAGACGGGCAGAACCTGGCAGAAGACCAAAGGGTTCCTTCTGATCTCTTAGAGGCTTCCTGAGAGCACAGATGGATGAGCAAGACTCAGCTGGCCCTGAAGCAGGAAGAGACCATGCCAGCCAAACTGGGAGCAGTGGGGGATTCTGGGAAAACCCAGTGCAGAAGATCCTGGGTGAGGAGGACACCCTCCGCTCAGAGGTGCAGAGCCAGCAGTTGAGGCAGTTCTGCTGCCAGGAGGCCAAAGGACCCCGAGAGGTTTGCAGCCGACTCTACCACCTTGACCATCAGTGGCTGAAGCCAGAAAGGCACACGAAAGCTGAGATGCTGGACCTGGTGATCTTGGAGCAGTTCCTGGCTGTCCTTCCCCCGGAGATGGAGAGCTGGGTGAGGGACTGTGGAGTGGAGACCAGTTCCCAGGCGGTGGCCCTGGCCGAAGGTTTCCTCCTGAGTCAGGCAGAGGAGAGAAAGCAGGTGAGAGAGACTTTCCTCTGGATACTCCCAAGGGGCTCCAAACAGGACAGAGAACATCCCATAATGGTCTGCTGATGGCCCATCCTTTTTCTGGGAAAAGCATCCATGGAATGAGATCTCTCACCCTTCAAGTCTTTGTCATTCTCTTTCTAGTATTTCTCCCCACTCTTTTGAATCCTTGTTTCTTTCTCAGGGAAAGGATCTCTTTGCAGAAATGGACCTGGATTCCTGTGATGCAGAGAGGCCTCCGTTGGACACCAGAGACAGGCCACTGGGTAAGGAGGAAGGTGGTTTTTCTCTGTTTGGTCTCATTCTGTTGGTTTTCCAACTCATCTGAGGGTTCTTTTCATCTTGTTTTGGGGGGAGACAGTTGGGACCAAGGGTCCAGAGGAGGGGAGATGTATTTCTGCACAAACAAACATATGAAATGGGCACAAACATCCAAATACTCTCAGTAGGTAAGTCTTTCTCAAAGGCCCATCTGTAGTTAGAGATGCCCTGTTTCACCTGTGAGAGAAGCAGGCACTCCTGGCATCCTGCTTACCTTTTTTCTCTTGCAGGTGGCAGAAGGATGCCGGCAAGACCTCCTGATCTGCCTTTTCATGGGGGCAGAAGGGAAGCAGCGGCTGTGGAACCAGATCAGGTCAGGGGAAGCTGCCTTGTGGGGACAGAGGCCGAGGGATGGAGCAATGTCATGGACTGGTTAGGAACAGAGGAGTGGTGGGAGGAAACAGCCGGGGGACCAGGAGGGGAAGATAGCTCAGAGCCGAAGGAGTGGAGGTGGAGGAAGGATGAGCGGTTAGAGGGAGAAGAGGGAGAAGTCTGGGAAGAGGAGGTGTCAGAAGCTGAAGGGGAAACAGGGCTTAGTGAGCTGGGAGACTCTGTGGCAGAATGCAGTGCAGAATCAGAGGCAGAAGAGGAAGGAGGCGAGTGGGAGAGGAAAGTCGAGAGGCTGAGGTGAGTCAGGATAAGGAGTCACCGGTGGCTCCCTCTCCTTTTGCTAGAAGCCACCCTCCCTGCTTGTCTCTCAGACCCAGGAGACCCCCTGCAATGCAGGAATCTCTGCTAGATCATCCAAGACCAAAAGAGGCTTATTTTATTTCTAGATTGATAACTGAATGCAAAAATTTGTTTCTAAACACTAAACAGTGGACAAATGAGAACAAATAGTGGCCTGAAAACACAAGGTGGAGTACCACCTATTTGCACAAAGACGAATACCCATAATTAAAATGCAGAATAAAATAAGCATCCATAAATAAAATGTGCAGCAAAGCAATCCTATTTAAACAACACCGCAATTTACAGGAAGGAAACAACAGAGCATTGTGGAGCAGATC
This sequence comes from Podarcis vaucheri, assembly GCF_965113315.1. NCBI lineage: Eukaryota > Metazoa > Chordata > Lepidosauria > Squamata > Lacertidae > Podarcis > Podarcis vaucheri. The sequence continues at coordinate 4,745,148 of NC_138762.1, read as the reverse complement.
ATATTTCTGCTGTCTCAGAGGAGGACTTTTCCCTTTTTCTTTTAGGATCAAGTGTGCTTTGAAGATGTCGCTGTTCGTTTCACGGACGAGGAGTGGGCATTGCTGGATCCTGACCAGAGAGCTCTGCATAAGGACGTCATGGAGGAGAATCGTGGGATCGTGGCCTCTCTTGGTAAGGCTCCCTGTGGGATCGTCATATCAGCCTGGGAATACAAAAAATACCTCTATGTGACCAATCTCATATATTTTCACAGAGCTCAACAGCGCCCCCTGCAACACCTGGGAACCTAACACCCCCACAATAAACAGTAAATTACAGTTTTTTCTTTGAACAATCTTCTTCAAATTATTCCTTTTTCTACCACGATTGGGCTGGTCTGAACTGCCCAGGCCATATTCAATGTCAGCTTCAGAAAGATAAGTAGCTTCAGGTTTTCTGTTTTTGCTCCTGTCAGTCTTGGATTGACCCAAAGAGACGACTGACATTGGAGATGGAGGGGATGCCATGACTGGGCCAAACAAAATTCATCCCAGAGAAGAACTAGACTTATTGAATCTCAGGAAAAGTAGCAGTGGTGATGATGATGCTGCTGCTGCTGATGATACAGTGGTACCTCGGTTTACAAATTTTCTGGAAGAGGACTGTTCTTAAATGGAGGTACCACTGTAGTAATAATAATATTTTTTTATTTCTACCCTGCCCATCTGGCTGGGTTCCTCCAGCCATTCTGGGCGGCTTCCAACATATATATAAACATGAAACATAAATAATTATAATCTGATCCCATATAAAAAGAACATTAACTTTATTTTATCTTTTTTACCAATCAATTTTTATTGTTTTCTTTACACAGTCATTTTACAATACATTAAATCACATATATACTTTTAGCTCTGCCGAGCTTGCGACTTCCCTCCTTCCCTTCAGCAGGTATCCCTTATTTTCTCCAGTCGCGTATTTTAATTTTTAACCTTGTATCTCTCTTATACATTGTAGGAGTTATTTCAATCCTGCCAGGGTTTTTAATTTTTTTACAATTATCCTTTAAGTACACAGTACATTTACTCCAACTTTCCTGAAATATCTGATCGTCCTGATCCCAAATCCTGCCAGTCAGTTTGGCTAATTCCGTGTAGTTCATCATTTTCGTCTGCTACTCCACAATGGTGGGAACTTATTGTAATTTCCAGTTTTGGGCCAGTATATTCCTTGCTGCCGCTGTGGCGTACATAAATAGCCTTTCGTCTGTTTTCTTAACCTCCTTCCCCTTCAAACCCAACAAAAAAGCCTCTAGTTTTTTAGGAAACGTATATTTAAGTACTTTCTTAAGTTCATTATAGATCAACTCCCAAAAATTCTTGACTTTATCACAAGTCCACCACATATGATAGAAGTCTCCATCCACCTTTTTACATTTCCAGCATTTCCTATCCCTCATCCTATACATTTTCGCCAGTTTTACTGGTGTCAAATGCCCCCTATATATCATCTTCATTAAATTTTCTTTTAAAGCCGTACACGCCGTGAATTTCATACTTTTGTTCCATAATTTTACCCATGCATCCAGTTCAATAGTATGCCTAAAATCTATATCCCATTTTATCATTGCTTCTTTCACCTCTTCAACTTTTGAAACCATTCTAATAACAAATCATATATCTTAGATAGTATTCTATCTCTGCCTTCCTCTAATTCTAACTGAAATCTTGATTTTTTTATCCTTAAACCCGGCTTTCCTTTTATCCTCACTCAATATATCATTCACCTGATGGTATTGCAACCAACCTGTAAACATGCCCTCTCTTTACTCTTACCTTTTACCTTATCAACTTTTACCTTATCATACCACAGGTACGAGTGCCACCCGTACCTGTTGTCATGACCTTCTAAATCCAATAGGTCCGTATTTTCCAGTGTTATCCATTCCTTTAACAATACGAGACAGGATAATAGAGATTCATACCTGGTAAGGCAAATCCACCTCTTTCTTTTTCATCTATCAACATTTTCATTTTGATCCTCAGCTTCTTTCCCTGCCAGACAAATCTTGACACTATTTTTTGCCATTCTCTACATTGTCCTGTCCCTTTAATAAATGTAATTGTTTGGAATAAGACTAACATTCTAGCTAAAACGTTCATCTTAATCACTGATATTCTGCCCAAAAAGGATAATTTCAAACTGTTCCAAATTTCTAAATCCTTCTTAATCTCTCTCCATGTGGTTTCATAATTATCTTTATACAATTTTTCCCCTGTTGTCAACCAAATTCCAAGGTACCGTATTTTTTGCCCTATAGGACGCACTTTTTACCCTCCAAAAATGAAGGGGAAATCTGTGTGCGTCCTATGGGGCGAATGCAGGCGTTCGCTGAAGCTTGGAGAGCGAGAGGGGTCGGTGCAGAGCTCCCCGTGCTTTGGGAAGATATCCGCAGCCTAGGGAGTCCTGCGGGAGTTCCTGCACGGCTCCCCAGGCTGCGGATAGCAGCCTGCTGCCCAGAGCGCGGGGCGCGTTGAAGCAGAGTGCCCCGCGCTTCGGGCAGATATCCTTTTTTCCTCTAAAAACTACAGTAGGTGCGTTTTTAAAAGCTCAGGCTTCCCCCGCGGCTGGGGGGGGGATAAAAATTTTTTTCTTTATTCCCCCCCCCCAAAAAAAATTAGGTGCATCCTATGGGCCGGTGCGTCCTATAGGGCGAAAAATATGGTATTTCACTTTCTTAACCACCATAATTCCTGTCCTGTGTTGCAATTCCTCTGTCTCTTCTTTATTCATATTTTTTACCAGCATTTTGGTCTTATTTCTATTGAGTTTGAATCCCGTAACTTTTCCAAATTCCTCCATTCTCTCTAGGGCTTTTTGTACACTGTTCTTTGGGTCTTCTAATGTTAAAAGTAAATCATCAGCAAACGTTTTTACTTTAAACTCTTTCAATCCCACCTTAATACCTCTGATGTCTGACACTTCTCTCAAATTCTTGTTTAATACCTCCAAAAGTGTAATAAACAACAGGAGCGACAAAGTACACCCGGCCTGGTACCTTTAGAGATTTCAAAGTTGTCAGACAAATTATTATTTATAATAAGTTTGGCTTTTTGTTCTGAATATATAGCCTCAATACCTTTCAAAAACATTTCTATTCCCATTGTTTTTAGGTTTTCTTTCATAAACCGCCATGAAACATTATCAAATGCTTTCTCTGCATCAATGAACACCAAGGCCGCTTGTTTATCATTTCTAGACTCCCAAGTACTCAATTATCGCCACTATGTTCCTAACATTGTCCTTCAGTTGTTGCCCTGGTAGGAAACCAGCTTGATCTTTATGTATTACTTCCTTTAAAAGTTTTTTTAATCTGTCGGCCAGCACATCCGCAAATAATTTATAGTCATTGTTCAATAAGGAAATAGGTCTATAATTTTTAACACTCAAACCATCTGTATCTTTCTTTTGGATTAAAGTGATGTACGCCTCTTTCCAGGTATTTGGAATTTTCCCTTCCTTCAAAATGTTATTCATAACCTCACACAGCACAGGTAATAATGGTCCACCTAGTGTCTTATAATATTTTGCCGGAATGCCGTCAGGGCCTGGATCTTTCCCTATCTTCATTCTCTTTATCACCTTCTCAATTTCTTGTTCTGTAATTATGTGGTTTAATTGTTCCTTTTCTCCTGGGGGGATCTGCTGTAATTGATGACTTTTCTATTTTCTATTTTCTTATCATCTTCTTTCTCTGTCTTATACAAATCTTTATAAAATTTCAGAAAGGTCTTTCTAATGTATTTTTTTCTACCAAAGCTTGGATTTGGACCTGGAAAGAATGTGAACTGTTTTGTTGTGGGATTTCTAAGTCTCCAAATATCTGTTAGCCCCATAGTGTTTGCCATATCAAAATATGTTTTTGGTAGTTTACCTTCATTTGTGTCTCGCCTTGTCGTTGATCTATCCAAATCTGGAATAACCACACCGTTGAAATCCCCCATTACTATCACTCTCTGATCCAAAAATTCTGATAATGTTTCATTGAGCTTCAAATAAAAGTCGGCTTTTTTGTCATTAGGTGCGTAGATTCCCATAATGATTACCTTTCCCCCCTGGAACGTAATTTGCAGTATCAGCACTTTCCCCTCCTCATCTTTATAAAATAATTTTGGGTCATATTTCTCCTTTATATACAATACAACCCCTCTTTTCTTGTTTGTGTCTGAGGCAATAAAGTATCTCCCCAATCTTTTATTACTTAAAACTCTCTTATGTTTCCTTGCGACATGTGTTTCCTGTAAACAGGTTATATCTAAATTCCGTTTAATCAAGACATGTTCGATTTTGTTCCTTTTATTTTCATTTTCAAGTCCATTCACATTCCCTGAAAGTATTGTCAGAGCCTTTTTCTGGTTTGTTCAAGTCTACTATCAAGTCCAAATCAAACTTGGAGGTCCTTGTTATTATTATCCTCTTCTCCCTCTTCTTCTTTCTCCTCTTCTTACTCTTCCTCTTCTTCCCCTCTTCTTTTCTCCTCTTCAGACTGGTCCCGTCCTGGTCTTACCTTCTCCACTTTTCCCAACTCTATATCATATCTTCTGGAGAATTTTTCCAGATCCTGAAGGCTACTTAGTTTGAACCTCTTGTCTTTGTAATAGAAGGAAATCCTTCTGGAAATTCCCATCTATGCTGGATTCCATTTTGCTTTAACTGGCCAACTGGTTGGTGGCAGCGGATTAGTGGAGTATGGGTCAATAGTCCGTGAGGTGACTGGGGGCTCCGTACGAACGCCACAGTTGGCTCCATAGATTTCTGATTGGGTTAATGTTTGGGCTATTCCCAAGCCATTCCAGCAGTGGAATAGGATTATCTTGAAAGCAGCTTTTGCACACAGCAACGACATGGAGCTGAATCCTGTTGAAAGAGGAAAGAAAGAAAGATTTGTATAAATATATATAGAAATGCTTCAGTATCTGGGAAAAGATCACTTGTGGAACGCTTCAGTTTGGGCTCAAGTATTTCATTTATATATTTGGGGGCATTTACATTCCTATTAATGATTCAAATTCTGCCCACACTTTTGCTGCCATACAACCCCAGATCATCACACTACAGTGGAAGCTTAACTTACAACCATAATCCATTCCGGAGGTCCGATCATAACTAGAAACGTACATAAGTAGAGGCACCCTTTTCAAGAGAAAGTAATGGAAAAGTGAGTTGATCCATTCTAGACGATGAATAACAGCCCCAAAACAGCAATTTAACATGGATTTTACTCTCTAACAAGACCATAGATCCATAAAATGAAGGCAATAATTAATGTACTGTACAATAAAATAAATAAGACAGTATTGTTGATGAAAAAAATAAACTTTTTTTCCCCTTACGTGCACTGTGGATGGGTGGGCTTCTCTGGCTATAAGCTGGTGGTAGAGCAACGGTCAGTAAAGAGCTGATTCACTTTGGCCAGGGTCATGCTTTTTTCTTGCCAGGCCAGGTTCTTCTCTAGACTTCCTCAGGTTGGTTCCTCGGCAGGGTTTGGGGCTGCAGTGCGCCCTGCTATGCCTCTTGCAGGCAGCACCTCTTCCACAGATTCGAGGGTGGGATGGGGCCCTCTCCCCGGCAGCAGAGGCCTCAGCGCTGCTCTGCAGCTGGCGGGGAGTGTTCCAGTAAACTGAAGGCCTCTCCCCGGCGGCAAAGGTTCCATCACTGCCCTGCAGCCGGCCGGGTGAGCTCTGGGCTGCTGGCAAGACCTCTGTCTCTAGAGGAAAGTTCATAAGTCGAAGCGCCTACTGAAGGTCATAACTGGAATGGTACAAAAATAGAGCCGTATGTAAGTCAAGGTTCCACTGTTTCCGGGTGTTTCACGGTTGGTGTAATGCAAGAAGGATGTTCTCTGATTCTTCTCCTTGCATGTTTCATGCCATCACTACCAAGCAAGGAGATTTGGGTCTCATCGCTCCAAATAACACTGTCCCATTGTTCCACTGTCCAGTTCACATGGGTTTAATCTTTCAACTTTGCTTGAGAGATAACAATGGCTTTTTCCTTTTAATTCTAACATTTAGACCAGCCCTTGCACTTAACTTCACATTACATTGTGCCATGTCATCTTGTATACACCCAGATGATTTTCTTCTGTCATATAGGGACAGTCTCTCCATTCTTCGATCGTCACTTGCCTTTGTGCACCTTTTTCTGCCTTAACCAGTCAGATTTTGTAGTGACTGAGTCTCCTTATACCCCTTCAAAAATATAGAAAGGCCAGCTTTGGTTTTGTTTTCCCCAATCTTTCATTTAATTTCTTCATAACTGTAGCCTTGTTCACTTAATATTAGAATCTTACATCGCTTTCTGGGTGACCAGTCAACTCTTTGTGCCATTTCTATAATTTTATTATGTTTTACAACCTCACTAAATGAAAGAACACAAAAAACCAACTAACTTGATAGCAATCACATAACACACTGAAAATGTCAACCTAAGCAAGTGGTGCCTCCTTTTTCTGGTTATTTGGCTATAATGTTTGATAAAATACAGGTAATTGAAGAAACTTTGTTGGATTGCTTTCTTGATTAAATTATCTTTCCATTGATATATAATTTTATGATATTACTCCAAAAGAAGTGGTGTTTTGAGCCATCAAACATCTGAAATACACTTTTTTCTAAAAGGCTTCCACAATTTTGACCACTACTGTATATCAAATAAAGCAACATTCAACAACTCATCAGAATCTCATAATAAACAAACAACACAGGTAATGAACACACACCCAATTGCCTTCAGTTCTTCTCCATTTGTTCCTGAGGCTCTAATCCCTTTTTGTTTCCATTGCAGATTGTGATGAATTAGAAATCGAGAACAAAGGTGACCACGACAAAATCCCCAGGGAGGAGAAGCCACATAAAAATTTGGAGTATGGAAAAAACTGCAGTCAGAGCTCCCATTCCACTTCCCATGAACAAAATTTCATTGGAAAGAAACTCTATCAGTGCATGGAATGTGGAAAGAGCTTCCGTCAGAGTTCCAATCTCACTTCTGATCAAATAATTCATACATGGGAGAAGCCCTATCAGTGTGTGGAATGTGGAAAGAGATTCAGGAGGAGCTCCGATCTCACTACCCATCAAAGAATTCATACAGGGGAGAAACCCTATCAGTGTGTGGAATGTGGAAAGAGCTTCAGTCAGAGCTCCCATCTTATTTCCCATCAAAGAATTCATACAGGGGAGAAACCCTATAAGTGTGTGGATTGTGGAAAAAGCTTCACTGATAGTTCCAAACTCACCTCCCATCAAAGAGTTCATACAGGGGAGAAACCCTATCAGTGTGTAGAATGTGGAAAGAGCTTCAGTCACAGCCACAGTCTCACTTTCCATCAAACAATTCATACAGGGGAGAAACCCTATCAGTGTGTAGAATGTGGAAAGAGCTTTAGGAAGAGCTCTGATCTCACTTCCCATCAAAGAATTCATACAGGGGAGAAACCCTATCAGTGTGCAGAATGTGGAAAGAGCTTCAGTCAGAGTGCCCATCTCACTTCCCATCAAAGAATTCACAAAGGGGAGAAACCCTATCAGTGCATGGAATGTGGAAAGAGCTTTACAGATAGCTCCTCCCTCACTTCCCATCACAGAATTCATACAGGGGAGAAACCCTATCAGTGTGTGGAATGTGGAAAGAGCTACACTCATAACTCCTCTCTCACTTCACATCAAAGAATTCATACAGGAGAGAAACCCTATCAGTGTGGGGAATGTGGAAAGAGCTTCAGGATGAGCTCTGATCTCACTAAGCATCAGAGAATTCATACAGGGGAGAAACCCTATCAGTGTGTGGAATGTGGAAAGAGCTTCAATCAGAGCTCCTCTCTCACTTTCCATCAAAGAATTCATACAGGGGAGAAACCATATCAGTGTGTGGAATGTGGAAAGAGCTTCACTGATAGCTCCTCTCTCACTTCCCATCAAAGAATTCATACAGGGGAGAAACCCTATCAGTGTGGGGAATGTGGAAAAAGCTTCAGAAAAAGCTCCGATCTCACTAAGCATCAGAGAATTCATAATGGTGAGAAACCCTATAAGTGCGTGATATGTGGAAAGAGCTTCACTGATAGTTCCAAACTCACTTCCCATCAAAAAGTTCATACAGGGGAGAAACCCTATCAGTGTGTGGAATGTGGAAAGAGCTTCATTTACAGCCACAGTCTCGCTTTCCATCAAAGAATTCATACAGGGGAGAAACCCTATCAGTGCGTGCAATGTGGAAAGAGGTTCACTGATAGCTCCTCTCTCACTTCCCATCAAAGAATTCATACAGGGGAGAAACCCTATCAGTGTGGGGAATGTGGAAAGAGCTTCAGTCAGAGCTCCTCTCTTACTTTCCATCAAAGAATTCATACAGGGGAGAAACCCTATCAGTGCGTGGAATGTGGAAAGAGCTTCACTGATAGCTCCTCTCTCACTTCCCATCAAAGAATTCATACAGGGGAGAAACCCTATCAGTGTGGGGAATGTGGAAAGAGCTTCAGAAAAAGCTCCGATCTCACTAAGCATCAGAGAATTCATACAGGGGAGAAACCCTATCAGTGTGTGGAATGTGGAAAGAGCTTCAGTCAGAGCTCCTCTCTCTTTTTCCATCAAAGAATTCATACAGGGGAGAAACCCTATCAGTGTGTGGAATGTGGAAAGAGCTTCATTAAGAGTTCCTCTCTCACTTCCCATCAAAGAATTCATACAGGAGAGAGGGAAAGGGACGTGGCATACATACAGAGATTAGCTGAAGAATCAAGAAGGGAAATGGAAATTAAAAGACTATGAGGAAATAAAAGATTATTTGCAGAGTTGGTTACACTACAATCAATTGCATGGAATGTACGCGGAAGATAATAAGAAAGCATTTAGTTATATATTTTCTAGATTTCAAAAGGGAGTTATAGAAGAAGTGAAGCAGCTGAAGAAAGTGTATAATATTTTGCTAGAACAGGAAACAAAAGATGAGGAAAAAATCGGTCATGATCAAATGGGCACCAGATATATGACATAACATACAATTTGAGGACTGGGAAAAATTGTCGAAAGTAGATTTGAAATTTACAGACTGTTCTCTTTTGAAAGAAAACTATATGAAAATGATGTATGGTTCATATATTACACCAGTACTGATAGCAAAAATGTATAAAACTGGGTCAAATATATGTTGGAAATATAAAGAAAAAGAAGGGACATATAATCACATGTGGTGGGAATGTAGAGAAGTTTTAAAATTGTGGGAAATGATATATAATGAATTGAAAAAAATGTTCAAATTGACATATGTAAAAAACCCCAGAAGTATTCTTGTTAGGGATTGGAGGACAAGACCTGCCAAGGAAAAGAAAGAATTTATTTATGTATGCTAAAACAGTGGCAAGAGTCTTGTTCGCAGAAGGATGGAAGAATGAGGAAATCCCAATGAAAGAACAGTGGCAAGAAAAATTGATGACCTATGCGGAATTGCCCAAATTGACATATAAACTGTTTGAAAAGGACAACTGTGACTTCAAGGAAGAATGAGGACTTTTTACAAACTATCTAAAACGACATCAAAATAAACTGGAGTCCTTGGCAGGTTTTGAATAAACATCCATAAATTTATTAGTTGAACACATGATAGATAAGGCAAGGGTATGTACAATTTTATAACATGCAGAAAACAATATATGCAAAGAAATCAGGGAGGGGAGCTGAGGGAAGTCCATGGTGCGTGGGAGAGGGAGGGTTGGGGGGAAGGGGGAAAATAATGTAATTGATTATGAGGGTGGATAAATTGTTATGCTGAAATTGTTTAATAAAAAATATTTTTTTAAAAAAAAATTGTACAGGGGAAAACCCTATCAGTGCTTTGAATGTGGAAAGAGCTTCAGTCACAGCCACAGTATCACTTTCCATCAAAGAATTCATAGAATCATAGAGTTGGAAGAGACCACAAGGGCCATCGAGTCCAACCCCCTGCCAAGCAGGAAACACCATCAGAGCACTCCTGACATATGGTTGTCTAGCCTCTGCTTAAAGACCTCCAAATAAGGAGACGCCACCACACTCCTTGGCAGCAAATTCCACTGTCGAACAGCTCTTACTGTCAGGAGGTTCTTCCTAATGTTTAGGTGGAATCTTCTTTCTTGTAGTTTGGATCCATTGCTCCGTGTCCGCTTCTCTGGAGCAGCAGAAAACAACCTTTCTCCCTCCTCTATGTGACATCCTTTTATATATTTGAACATGGCTATCATATCACCCCTTAACCTCCTCTTCTCCAGGCTAAACATGCCCAGCTCTTCATACAGGGGAGAATATCAGCGTGTGGAATGTGGAAAGAGCTTCAATCAGAGCAGCAGACTAACTTCCCATCAAAGAATCCATACAAAGGTCAGCAAAACCATTATACAGCTTTAGGATCCGGGCAAAGGGTTAAACCATAGAGCCTAGGACTTGCCTATCAGAAGGTCGGCGGTTCAAATACCTGTGATGGGGTGAGCTCCCGTAACTCAGTCTCTGCTTCTGCCAACCTAGCAGTTCGAAAGTACACCAAAGTGCAAGTAGATAAATAGGTACCGCTCCGGCAGGAAGGTAAACGGCGTTTCCGTGTGCTGCTGGCCACATGACCCGGAAGCTGTACATCTCATAAAGTGGGATGAGCGTTGCAACCCCAGAGTCGGTCACGACTGGACCTAATGGTCAGGGGTCCCTTTACCTTTACCTTTAAATCCACACCTTTATAAGCAGGCCTTTGGTTGATTGACATCTAATGCTCTTTTAACGTGGTGTTTTGTGTTTTTGTGTTGTAACATTCCTGAGACCTGTGGGTGTAGGGAATAGGCACCAACTCTTAAAGGCCTAGTGGTCTTTGCCCCACCCCCAATAAAATATTTAAGGATGCCACCCCCCAGTTTTTGGTGTGTTTTTTTCAAACACAACCTTTTATTCTTCTGCAACTTGCCATACAATTTCTCTTTCAATTTGCCCCCTTAAAAAATAAAAAAATAAACGCACAAAAGTCATGAGAAAAACAACATACAAGAAGATACAAATGTGGACAGGTCCCATCTTTGCGGGCAAAATGGAAAAGTTGCTTTGAAGGAGGCTTTCCCAAACTTGGGTCCCCAGCAGCTCCTGGACCACAGTTCCCATCATCCCTTCCCACTGGTCCTGCTAGCTAGGGATGATGGGAGTTGTAGTCCAAAAACAGCTGGATACCCAAGTTTGCTTTAAAGGGAAAGTAGGCTGGCCCTGTGACACCCTCTGCTGGCCAAAAGCACTGCCCCAGAATCTGAACCACCCCCAGTACTGCTAATTGGAATTAATAGAGCGCAAAACTGAAGTTTGATCGGCACTTCAACCTCTAGGGAGGTTCTAGGTGTTTTCTGCACCACCTAGAGTACCCACAGAATTGTGGCTTCTACTGGCAACACACATAGGGGAACAAATGAAAGACAAACCTGGATAGGGCCATACCAAATGGACATCCGGTGTGAAGAGGTCACTTTCCCCACTGCTGAACAATGCCACAGGTAGAGGAGATGGAATGCTAGAAGTGTTCTCCGGGGCAAGGGGAGCTGCTGAGAAATTGAACTATGGGCACAAAATATTACTTTTTTAAAAAGTTGCTGCCATTATAGGCATTGCCATTCAAATGGAGTGCATGCATCCTGTGATTGATAGTGCAAGGTGGGCCTTACCTGGCCCCCCACCAATATTTTATACAAGTCGGCACCACTGGGTTGGGTGGTTTACAAATTAAATAAAGACATAAATCACATTCCTTTGCACATGTTCCAGCTTGCCAAGATCCTCATTTATGCTTTTTAAAAATTTATTTGCCCTTCATCTGAAAATTTTACATTACAAAAATACAGGATGAAAGCATGGCTTTCTCAAAAACACGACAAGCGAGAGAAATCTCTCCTTTTCTCCTTTTTCTTTTTCTTTTTTTGGATGGAGTTACAAACTTTGTTTCAATAAAGCTTTTGAAAAGTCCTCTGTGATATTTATATGAGGAAGCTGGTAAAATGTGGGCTGAATGAGGTACATCACAGAAGGGGTGTAGCCCAAGACCACCCCCTAGATACATCATACTGTAGGAGACCCAGAGCTTAGAGGGTTAAAAGCTTGGGAAGTTACATCCTGTCGCTGGGGGGTGTTCACATACGAGGTTTGTACACTTTGTTATGTGAACTACTTTACTTTCTGTTTAAGTTCAGAACCAGACATTTGGACATATGTTTCCAAAATGTATGTCAGAGTGTTCAGACAGTTTAGTGAAGCTGAAGTACTGTCTGAGCCAGAAGAATCTGGCAGATGGGTTCACTAAACCCTTGAGCTTCCAAAAACAGGGGGTGTTCTGTGAAGGGTTCGGTTTGGGGTAAGTGGTAGTGCTTACATTCACCCCAGTGATACAGGACAAAAGGGGGTGTGAGGAGACCCAGAGCTCATGGGGTTAATAGCTCAGGAAGTTATGTCCTGTTGCTGGGGGTGTGTTCACATATGGGAATTGTACGCTTTGTTATGTGAAATACTTTACTTTCTGTTTTGCTGTGAAGGGGAGAGACAGCATGTCAGGTCTTTCTCCCGTATTGCTGATTTATTTTGCCGCTGTACAATAAAGCTTCTTAGATTAGAAAGAAGCTGCGTACGGAGTCTTTTTCTGCATGCCTGAGCTTTCTCCACACAGGCCACACCGATATTCGCAAACTCTGCTAGACACCGGGAAAAGCACTGAGTCGCAGTGGAAGTGTGCCGGACATTAAATCTCACAGGTTATGGAGTCAGCCGCGTGGTTGTGCCTGTGTGTGAAGCAAGTCCAGCTGGAGGACCTGCCTGAGGGTAGTGGAACTTGCTGGGGAAGGAGCTACTGCAGGAGCTACTGCAGTGTGAGGCATGAGTAAGCTAGCCCCAGGGGAAGATGGCTGAAGTCCAGGAGTCCTACGCTGTCACATTTGAGAGATTTGATGGGCAGAAATGGGAGGAATGGTCCCAAAGATCTAAGACCTGGCTTACAGCCACGGGTCTATGGGCCTGCACTCAAGCTCCTCTGGTCCCAGCAGCGGCCGGCGCAGCTGCGCCTGCGATAGTGGCAGCTGCTGCTGAGCTGAGGAAAGACCAGAGAGCAATGGGATTGCTAGTGCTGAGCATAGACACCTCACAGTTACCCCACGTTGAAGGGTTAGAGAATGCCCAGGTGATTTGGCAGGCGCTGGAGTGGGTTCACCACCGAACCACAGTGGAAGCCAAGATCCATGTCACCAGAAGCCTTTTTGAGATGAAACCACGGCCTGGCGACAGCATCTGTAAACGCATTACAAAGATGCTAGCTGTGTTCATATAATAATAATAATAATAATAATAATAATAATAATAATAATAATAATAATTTATTATTTGTACCCCGCCCATCTGGCTGGGTTTCCCCAGCCACTCTGGGCGGCTTCCACAGAAACCAAAAAACACTAAAATATCATACATTAAAAGCTTCCCTGAATAGGGCCGCCTTAAGATGTCTTCTGAATGTCAGGTAGTTGTCCATCACCTTGACATCCGATGGGAGGGCATTCCACAGGGCGGGCGCCACCACTGAAAAGGCCCTCTGCCTGGTTCCCTGTAGCTTCGCTTCTCGCAATGAGGGAACCGCCAGAAGGCCCTCGGCGCTGGACCTCAGTGTCTGGGCAGAACGATGGGGGTGGAGACGCTCCTTCAGGTATACTGGGCCGAAGCCGTTTAGGGCTTTAAAGGTCAGCAGAAACACTTTGAATTGTGCTCAGAAACATTCTGGGAGCCAGTGTAGGTCTTTCAAGACCGGTGTTATATGGTCTCGGCGGCCGCCCCCAGTCACCAGTCTAGCTGCCGCATTCTGGATTAGCTGTAGTTTCTGAGTCACCTTCAAAGGTAGCCCCATGTAGAGCGCATTGCAGTAGTCCAAGCGGGAGATAACTAGAGCATGCACCACTCTGGCCAGATAATAAATTACATCAGCTAAATGTGGTTTTTCCAGAGGAGTTAAAAGTCTAAATTCTTCTGAGCTCCTTTAGACAAGAGGTATGAAAACTTGTGCTTAACTCTTGAAGCAATACCCCTGCCCAGTTAATGTTCCAGTTTGTCTCAGGTCGACTATACAATGAGGAAGAACGTTGGCAGACAGAAGGAGGTGAGCTGGCCCAAGCTGCCCTGCTTCCAAGAGTGGGGGAGCAGTGAAAGAGGACACCGTGAAGGACTTTGCTACATGCCGTTGTTACACGCCGTTGTTATCGTTGTGGCTCAGAGACCCACCTGTGTAAACATTGCCCCAAGGAAACTGCTCAGTATGCCTCCAAGGCCATTGCCCCAGGCAACCAGATTAGGGGAACGGCCTGGTGTGGGAACGCAAGAAAAGGTCCCAAGGGAAATGACAGGGATGCCACATCACACCATCTAGGGCGTGGCAGTTTGAATTTGCCTGCAAGGAAAAACACCCAGAAGCTTTGTTGTTTGTTGTTTTGTAATAAAACATTTCATTTGGTTTTACACTGGTCTTGTGGTGTCGTAGTTTCTGTCATCTGCCACCAGAGGAAAAAACCCCTCTAACAAAAGGTCTACAGGGTAACCCCAAAACCTTTTGAGTTGGTTCATGCAGACATCTGTGGCCCTATGTCTGCTGCAAGTCTGGGTGGGTCTAAATATGCTTTGACTCTGATAGATGACTACTCTAGAAACAGCTGAGTGATACCTCTGAAGGAAAGGGGGAGGCTGCCACCATGCTGAGGGAGTGGGTCCCTGCAGTGGAACTCCAGTTCTCACTGAGGATCTGCAGTTTTCAATCAGGCAGCGGTGGGGAGTTCACTGGGTCTGCGTTGCAGAATTACTTTCGCCAGAAAGGGATACGTCACAGGCTGACAATTCCACACTCACCACAGGAGAATGGGGTGGCAGAAAGGCAGAACAGAACGCTCCAGGAAGCGGTGGAGGCAATGCTTTTTGATTCAGGCTTACCACAACGCTTCTGGGTGGAAGCTTGGAAAACAGGAACTTCACTCTGAATCCGTTGTAGGTGACACACCCTCTTTTCTGTTGTATGGTAAGAAATTGAAGGTACATTTCTTCCATGTTTTTGGGTGTGAGGCTTGGGTCCTTGTGCCAAAAGCCAAATGTAGGAAGTAGTAGGACAGTAGTCTATGTCCTGGTATTGATTTCCAGTATGTTAGTACAAATTCAAGAGGGGAGTTAGGGTCCCTCTGGGATTGGGATAGCTTCTGTGAAGCCTTCCTCCTAGAGGGAGCCCGCTCATGTTTTGAAGCTTGGATACCCATTTCTTAATTCATGTGTGTCTAAGATAGAAAAAGGGGAAAGAGAGGTAGGTAAGGGTTTCAATTAAGGTATATAAGGGTTTTTCCTACTGTTTCTTCTATCCTCCATTAGCTAACAATATCACAAGGTTTCTCCCGAGTCCTGAGCTATCTGGTTTTTTCCCCAGAGCTCCCCTACCTATCATTGCAAACTTAAGAAAGGGACCCTACTGGATGCCAGAGCAGTGTGATGCCAGCTCAGGCGACCTCTGGATAGAGTTTTTTGATCTGGAATACCCCCCCCTTGCTTTTAGAAGCGGGCTCACACACAATACACGTGTTACGTGACTCGACTGGTGCGGCTGGGGTAAGGATAGAAAGATGGTCCCTTCTAGTCCCTTGCTTTCAATAGGACACCTGTTTGCAGAGAGGTGGGTTTTTTTGTTGTTGTTTTTTGAAAATAATATTTATTACTTTTCCAACAATTTAAACACTACAAAAAATAGACAATACAATACAATACAATACAATACAAAGACACTACATAACACTAACACTAACACCTAACACTAACACATCAAACTAACAAAACAAAAACAATTTAAAACACATCAGACAATTTCAATATCTTATCTTCCATTCACTTATTTCAACGACCTCCTCACACCTCCCTTTTTGTATTCCACTTCTATTAATTGTTTCAGCAATTCCTTTCCATCTTCCTCTGTTTTCTATCCTATAATTATCTTAAGACATTCTAACCTTATTTTTTCCTTTAACACTCTATTAATCTATTTATACTTAATTCCTTATAGCATTTCTACTAAAGCCGTATAACTTCATTCCAACTTTGTTCTAACATTCATTGATTTTACAGTATTTCTGTAAATAGTCTAAACTTTTTCCAGTCTTCTTCCACCGACTCTTCTCCCTGGTCACGGATTCTGCCAGTCATGCAGAGAGGTGGGTTTTTGAGCCGGTCCTCTCTGTCTTATTTTCAGATTCCTAATGGGGTGGCTGGCTGGAAGTTCAGAAAAAGAGCTCCAACCCCTTGCTTTCAATGAGATGCCCATTGCGGTGAGGTGGGTTTTTAAGCTGGTCCTCTCTGTCTTACTTTCGGGCTCTCAATTGGTGCAGCTGGCTGGAGGTTTTAAGATAAAGAGATAGAGCTCAGAACTCCCTTCTCGAGTTGAGCAGTGGTCCAAGGTCTTTCTCACAATCTAGACCAAGAGAAAGGTAGGGAAGAATGATAGATAAGAGAGCAGAGAATTCAGTTGCCAGGAGATCACCACTCCCTTCCCACCAGTGCGCTGGATTTTAACCTATACTCACTCATAGAATCATAGAATCATAGAATCCCAGAATCATAGAATCATAGAATCATAGAGTTGGAAGAGACCACAAGGGCCATCGAGTCCAACCCCCTGCCAAGCAGGAAACACCATCCGAGCACTCCTGACATATGGTTGTCAAGCCTCTCTGCTTAAAGACCTCCAAAGAAGGAGATTCCACCACACTCCTTGGCAGCAAATTCCACTGTCGAACAGCTCTTACTGTCAGGAAGTTCTTCCTAATGTTTAGGTGGAATCTTCTTTCTTGTAGTTTGGATCCATTGCTCCGTGTCCGCTTCTCTGGAGCAGCAGAAAACAACCTTTCTCCCTCCTCTATGTGACATCCTTTTCTATATTTGAACATGGCTATCATATCACCCCTTAACCTCCTCTTCTCCAGGCTAAACATGCCCAGCTCCCTTAGCCGTTCCTCATAAGGCATCGTTTCCAGGCCTTTGACCATTTTGGTTGCCCTCCTCTGGACACGTTCCAGTTTGTCAGTGTCCTTCTTGAATTGTGGTGCCCAGAACTGGACACAGTACACCAGGTGAGGTCTGACCAGAGCAGAATACAGTGGCACTATTACTTCCCTTGATCTAGATGCTATACTCCTATTGATGCAGCCCAGAATTGCATTGGCTTTTTTAGCTGCCGCGTCACACTGTTGGCTCATGTCAAGTTTGTGGTCAACCAAGACTCCTAGATCCTTTTCACATGTACTGCTCTCAAGCCAGGTGTCACCCATCTTGTATTTGTGCCTCTCATTTTTTTTGCCCAAGTGCAATACTTTACATTTCTCCCTGTTAAAATTCATCTTGTTTGTTTTGGCCCAGTTCTCTAATCTGTCAAGGTCATTTTGAACTGTGATCCTGTCCTCTGGGGTGTTAGCCACCCCTCCCAGTTTGGTGTCATCTGCAAATTTGATCACGATGCCCTTGAGTCTATCATCCAAGTCGTTGATAAAGATGTTGAATAAGACTGGGCCCAAGACAGAACCCTGTGGCACCCCACTAGTCACTCTTCTCCAGGATGAAGAGGAACCATTGATGAGCACTCTTTGGGTTCGGTCAGTCAGCCAGTTACAAATCCACTGAGTGGTAGCATAGTCAAGACCGCATTTTACCAGTTTCTTTACAAGAATATCATGGGGCACCTTGTCAAATGCCTTGCTGAAATCAAGATAGGCTACATCCACTGCGTTCCCTTCATCTACCAGGCTTGTAATTCTGTCAAAAAACGAGATCAGGTTAGTCTGACATGACTTATTTTTCAGAAATCCATGCTGACTATTGGTGATCACACACCCCAAGAGCACATCCCTGAGTGACGTTTAACGCAGATGATGCAGTGAGTGTTCCTGGGTGCCAGGATGAGGCCAGAGGCTTTTCCTGCCCCCTTTCCTGCTGCTGCCCCTCCACCTCTGCCCAGGAGGCTGTGGGGCCCAGGGAGGTCTTCTGGGGCAAGGGATTGGGCCCCAGACAGAGGGAGACCCGTCCTTCCTGGCTTGGCGCTGCTTCTGTGCTCTCTTGCACCCATCCAAGGTGGGTTTCATAGTGTCATCTGACCCAGATTTTTCTTTCCTCTGCAGAATGTCATCGCTCGGCCAGAGTTGGCCTACCTGTGGCCCGATCAAAGAGCAGGTAAGCCCCACACCTTGGAAACAGGGAACTCCCTTGTCCCTTCTTTGCCCAAGACTTACCTCCCAGGTTTTCTTGCTGGGAGTCTTGCAGGACCTGCTCCCTGCCTGGCAGGCCTTTACCACCTGCCCTGGGAGGGTCACCATTTGGTGGAGTTTTGCAGGTTTGTGGAACCTGGTTCTGCAGCTGGACTAAAACTGTTGGGAGACTGAGAACGGTGGCGACAAACGCAGGAGGAAAGTGACAAAGTTAAAATGGGAGCTGCCAGGCTCGGGAGGCCAGTGGGACAAGAGAAAAGAGTGTGGGAATGTTGTGGGTAACAGGAGAGTATATATTGATTAATATTTTCTTTCCTAACTCGCGCTAACAAGTTTCTTTATACTGCAGACTGCATTCCCCTATTACACACCAGGAAGCTGGCTGCAGACTCGTGTGAGTCTCTTAAGGCAATAGGCAATTCAATCTGGCTTGCCCAGATTGAGATGTGTTCTATTATTCCTGGTAAGACCCCTTTGATCCCTCCTAAAAGAATAAAGAAACAAAACTCTTATTCATAAGTAACAAAAAGTTTCACTCACGATCAGGCAGAGCACAGTGTGATTGATCCCTGAAGGCAGGCTTTAGGCTTAAGGTTACAAATATGTACAAATAGGTTTACCCCATATGGGAGATAACCCAGGGACTGCTGGCTAAGAGAGCCAGCAGTGCAGTCCAGGTGAAGCAGGCAGGTCTAAAAAGAAGGGAGGTAGCAACCTGACTTGGCTTTTTACCAGGTCTGGAAAGGTCACGCTCACCTACTAGTCACATGCAACTACTAGTCACATGCAAAGGACGGATGCTCCAGCCAGGTGTAACAGGAAGTTTGACTGGCTGGACCAACATTCCCCATGCATGTTCACTCTAGGCAAACAGGAAATGTTGTACTTGACTGCTCCAGTGGATTACAACCCACAAAGAGGCCAGGATGAGCCAATTTAGTTGTCGCAGGGCTGCACACACTCCAGACATCAAAGGAATCCTGTTGCCACCCCAGTCACCAAGCCTGGTGAGATTCCAGAGGTTCCAGATGCATATGGGGGATTCATGTTTCCTTTGGGAACGAGGCACAGCAGAGAGCAGTACATGTGAGCAGTACATGTGAAAAGGATCTAGGAGTCTTGGTTGACCACAAACTTGACATGAGCCAACAGTGTGACGCGACAGCTAAAAAAGCCAATGCAATTCTGGGCTGCATCAATAGGAGTCTAGCATCTAGATCAAGGGAAGTAATAGTGCCACTGTATTCTGCTCTGGTCAGACCTCACCTGGAGCACTGTGTCCAGTTCTGGGCACCACAGTTCAAGAAGGACACTGACAAACTGGAACGTGTCCAGAGGAGGGCAACCAAAATGGTCAAAGGCCTGGAAACGATGCCTTATGAGGAACGGCTAAGGGAGCTGGGCATGTTTAGCCTGGAGAAGAGGAGGTTAAGGGGTGATATGATAGCCATGTTCAAATATAGAAAAGGATGTCACATAGAGGAGGGAGAAAGGTTGTTTTCTGCTGCTCCGGAGAAGCGGACACGGAGCAATGGATCCAAACTACAAGAAAGAAGATTCCACCTAAACATTAGGAAGAACTTCCTGACAGTAAGAGGAACATTAGGAAGAACTTCCTGACAGTAAGAGCTGTTCGACAGTGGAATGTGCTGCCAAGGAGTGTGGTGGAGTCTCCTTCTTTGGAGGTCTTTAAGCAGAGGCTTGACAACCATATGTCAGGAGTGCTCTGATGGTGTTTCCTGCTTGGCAGGGGGTTGGACTCGATGGCCCTTGTGGTCTCTTCCAACTCTAGGATTCTATGATTCTATGAGATTGCGGTGTCTTTAGGGAATATGGTTTACCTACACATATTTACAACCTGGGCCTGGGATGGAAGGGTTCACGGCATTAGCAGCCCTAGAGTGTCTTGGTCCTCCCAGAGCCACAGTCTTGGATTCAAACAGAAACCAAACGTTGCTTTTCCAATGTAGCTCTGGCTCTCTCCCCAGTTTGCTGCTTTATTTCCAGGTCAAATCACGGCCAAACTCTGCTCTTTGTCCCGGCATTTTCTGTTGATGGAGGGGGTGCCACCCATTTGCCCTCTCACACTGAGGCCCTCAATCCTCCACCACCTCACCAGGAGAGTAACCAGGCTTGATTACTTGATTATTGATTATTACTAGATTATTGATACCACTTGCTGGATCCAGGGATTAGAAGGGTCTGGTACACAGTTTAACACCCCAAACTCATACTACTACAAAAGAATGCTGGGAACTGTTGTTTTCTAAGGATCCTGCAAATTATAGCTCTTCAGAGTGTAAACTATAGTTCCTGGAATTCCTTTTGTGGAGGGGGGCGATGTGCTTTAAATGTACAGGTGTGTATTGAACTCCTTCAACCGTTCCTCATCAGGCTTGGTTTCCAGACCCAGTCAGCCCACTTGAGGTCAATGCACACACCATCTTCGTGCTGCCACTGCCCTTCTTGGCATCTGCAGTGCCCTTTCCCACAGCCTTAGATTGTTCCCCCGCCCCAAGCTGTATCTTACCAGCAAAGGATGTTTCCAGCTGGCTGATCCTTCCTCCCTGCCCTCCCCCTGCCCCTTCAGCAGCACTGAATAATGCATGCCACTGTCCAAAAGGATAAAAAATGTCTCGTGTTCTTTGGGGCAGAAGTGGCAGCACCAGAGGACTGACAAGGACAGGAGCACCCATGGGGCTGGGAAGATGCGGCAGGATGCCTGACCAGCTTAGGAAATTTCGGAAGGGGAACAGGACACATTTATGGAGGATAGAATCATAGAATCATAGAATCATAGAGTTGGAAGAGACCACAAGGGCCATCGAGTCCAACCCCCTGCCAAGCAGGAAACACCATCAGAGCACTCCTGACATATGGTTGTCAAGCCTCTGCTTAAAGACCTCCAACGAAGGAGACTCCACCACACTCCTTGGCAGCAAATTCCACTGTCAAACAGCTCTTACTGTCAGGAAGTTCTTCCTAATGTTTAGGTGGAATCTTCTTTCTTGTAGTTTGGATCCATTGCTCTGTGTCCGCTTCTCTGGAGCAGCAGAAAACAACCTTTCTCCCTCCTCTATGTGACATCCTTTTATATATTTGAACATGGCTATCATATCACCCCTTAACCTCCTCTTCTCCAGGCTAAACATGCCCAGCTCCCTTAGCCATTCCTCATAAGGCATCGTTTCCAGGCCTTTGACCATTTTGGTTGCCCTCCTCTGGACACGTTCCAGTTTGTCAGTGTCCTTCTTGAACTGTGGTGCCCAGAACTGGACACAGTACTCCAAGTGAGGTCTGACCAGAGCAGAATACAGTGGCACTATTACTTCCCTTGATCTAGATGCTATACTCCTATTGATGCAGCCCAGAATTGCATTGGCTTTTTTAGCTGCCGCGTCACACTGTTGGCTCATGTCAAGTTTGTGGTCAACCAAGACTCCTAGATCCTTTTCACATGTACTGCTCTCAAGCCAGGTGTCACCCATCTTGTATTTGTGCCTCTCATTTTTTTTGCCCAAGTGCAATACTTTACATTTCTCCCTGTTAAAATTCATCTTGTTTGTTTTGGCCCAGTTCTCTAATCTGTCAAGGTCGTTTTGAAGTGTGATCCTATCCTCTGGGGTGTTAGCCACCCCTCCCAGTTTGGTGTCATCTGCAAATTTGATCAGGATGCCCTTGAGTCCATCATCCAAGTCGTTGATAAAGATGTTGAATAAGACCGGGCTCAAGACAGAACCCTGTGGCACCCCACTAGTCACTCTTCTCCAGGATGAAGAGGAACCATTGATGAGCACCCTTTGGGTTCGGTCAGTCAGTCAGTTACAAATCCACTGAGTGGTAGCATAGTCAAGACCGCATTTTACCACCTTCTTTACAAGAATATCATGGGGCACCTTGTCAAATGCCTTGCTGAAATCAAGATAGGCTACATCCACTGCGTTCCCTTCATCTACCAGGCTTGTAATTGTGGCAGCCCAGACTACGAAGCACTATGATGGCTAAATGTGCTCATTCCTGGCATGTTTCTGGATGCCACTTGCTGGAAAAGAACCGTGGCAGAAGGCATCGGTTGTGCTCATGTCCTGCTTCGTTAGTGTTATGGAGATTACCGGGGGGGCACATCTTTAAAGTTGTTAAATGTTACAAATATTATGCCTGAATGTGTCCTTTCGACTTGACAGCTCAGGGAAGTTACCTAGCTTTAACAATCATATAAAATCAACTCCTTTGCCAGTTTCCTCCATTTCAACACTATTTTGCCCTTGGAAAAACGACTCTTTTCCCTGCCACCTCCCCAAGCATGGAGACATGTATACACACCTCCTACCCCAGGAAGTTCCCAGAGGAGACAATTGCTGAGCTGATTGTTGGCCAAATAAAGCCTAATCCCATCACCAGACCAGCCAAGGGGCCAGACATGCAAAGGAAGTACAGTGTGCACAGTGTGTACAGTGGTGCCCCGCAAGACGAATGCCTCGCAAGACGGAAAACTCGCTAGACGAAAGAGTTTTCCGTTTTGGAGGTGCTTCGCAAAACAAATTTCCTATGGGCTTGCTTTGCAAGACGACAATGTCTTGCGAGTTCCTGCTGGTTTTTTCCCCCTCCCCCCCTTTTTCTAAGCTGCTAAGCCACTTATCAGCTGATCCGATCAGCAGATAAGCCGCTAAAAGCTGCTAATAGCGCTAATAGCGCTAATCCGCTAATCCGTCAATGGGCTTGCTTTGCAAGACGAAAAAACCGCTAGACGAAGAGAATCACAGAACGGATTATTTTCGTCTTGCGAGGCACCACTGTACTTTGGATGGTGGAACTTCGCGATCAGCCTTCTTTATGGTCCAGCTCTCACTTCCATACATCACTACTGGGGAAACCCAGTAGTGACATCATATCTACATCACAGAAAAGGTGTTGTTGTTTTTTCTGTCTGCAGGTTATCTGATTGCCTTTCCTGATTGCCTATCCTGATAGTCTGTCACGCATTAAAATGCTGATTACTAAGTTCCTGAGACAATGGGAAGGCTCCCTGACCCCTTCCCTCCTTGCAGAGAAAACATTGGGTCAGTTTGGGAATCAAAAATGATTTCAGGTCGGTCTTCCTGTGCTGATCTGTGTACCTGCTTGGTTGGTACATTTATGAACATTTTAAATATATCTGATACGGAAGGGGGGGCATGTCTTCTTCACCTCCTTCTTCGCTACAATATATCCATTTATTTCCAATTGTCAATGTCAAAAGGGACTAAAATCTATAAAATTCATAGAAAATCAACGTGCCAATTTGCTCAATTTCTCTAGGACCTCCCCTGTCCTCCATAATCTCTCAAGCAAGGTGTCAAGACCCTAATCCAGTCAAATCGCTCTGCCAAGCCCTTCCTCCGGGCGATGCCAGGTGACAGACTATGCATACATGGACCATTGTCTTCTCAGGATGTGCTTATCTGCGCATATCTCCAGCTCTGCATATTCCCCCCTCCCTCCTCCATATGTTAATCCGGTGTAACCCAACCTCTTCCTAATGTATTCGTGATGTAATCTGTGTAACCCAACCTCGTCTTAATGTATTCATGATGTAACTGGGATGTATTTTGCACTGTATTCTGGGACATGGAGGGAAATTTCAAAAGTTCATGTCACCCCTTTCTCGCTGTTCAATCTCGCCTTGAACCTGTTGCGCAATAAACTTGGATCTTCTGCAGTTTGCTCCTGTGTCCGGCTGAGCTCATTTTCTTCCGCAGGGACCCGCAGACCTAGTCCGACGAGCTGGGTGGCAGAGTAGCCCCGCACCCAGATTTTTCCGTAACATATCCAAGACCTTAAAATTCTTATCACAGCGTGCCCCCTGCCACCGAACCATGGATAGTCTTTGGGGCTTGAGTGAGAGCAGCTAGGCTCATGCTAAGGCCTGGAAAGATCCCGGCTGCCTCTTGACAAATCACTCTTTATGCACAGCTGCCTCCAAGGTCCTTGAGGACGGTCCTGTCGCCTGAGATTACGGCGCCTGCAAGGCAGCCGAGTGGAAAAAGCCATTAGGATGGAAAAGGAGGGACCCAGGCAGGGAAGAGGATGCGGAGGGCAGCCTCCAGGTCAGGCAGGCAAGAGGGACAATGAGCGGAGAGGGAGAGCAATTGCTTGCTTTCACTACCAGAACATGCCACAAGTGCCGTTCATTTGGGCACCGTTAGGGAAACCCACAAAATAGTGATTATTCCACCCCATATAAGGGTAAAAAAAAGGTAAAGGACCCCTGGCTGGTTAAGTCTAGTCAAAGGCGACTATGGGGTTGTGGCGCTCATCTCGCTTTCAGGCCAAGGTAGCCGACATTTGTCCACAGACAGCTTTCCGGGTCATGTGGCCAGCAGGACTAAACCGCTTCTGGTGCAATGGGGCAATGTGATAGAAGCCAGAATGGTCACAGAAATGCCACTTAGCAGTACCTATCTATCTATTTGTGCTGGCATGCTTTTGAACTGCTACGTTGGCAGGAGCTGGGACAGAGCAATGGGAGCTCATCCCGTCGCGGGGATTCGAACTGCCGACCTTATGAACAGCAAGCCCAAGAGATTCAGTGGTTTAGACCACAGCGCCACCCCATATGCACCCACTTCAATCTGTGGACTGGCATTGCTACAAGTGCCACATAATGCCCATTTCATATCTGTAAGAGCTCAACCTTTTAGTGTGGCGGCACCTGAACTCTGGAACTCCTTGCCTATTGATATCAGGAAAGCTCTTTCACAGAATGTTTTTCGGCACTTGTTAAAAACATTTTTGTTTAGACAAAACTATCCAGATGTTTGGAAAGTTGATGCTATGTTTTATCTTTCTCATAAACCGTTCTACTGTAGAAGTCTATGAACAGCTTATTGTTGTTGTTTAGTCATTTAGTCGTGTCCGACTCTTCGTGACCCCCTGGACCAGAGCACACCAGGCACTCCTGTTTTCCACTGCCTCCCGCAGTTTGGTCAAACTCATTCTGGTAGCTTCGAGAACACTGTCCCACCATCTTGTCCTCTGTTGTCCTCTTCTCCTTGTGCCCTCCATCTTTCCCAGCATCAGCGTCTTTCCCAGGGAGTCTTCTCTTCTCCTGAGGTGGCCAAAGTATTGGAGCCTCAGCTTCAGGATCTGTCCTTCCAGTGAGCACTCAGGGCTGATTTCCTTAAGAATGGAGAGGTTTGATCTTCTTGCAGTCCATGGGACTCACAAAAGTCTCCTTCAGCACCAGAATTCAAAAGCACCAATTCTTTGGCGATCAGCCTTCTTTATGGTCCAGCTACAGATACATTATTCTGGAAGATGACACTGCACTTTCCATAGGGAAAACAACCCATGCTCACAAATATCTGCACAGAAAGTCCTTCAGGAGGGAGGTGCGTGCTAAGGAGGTGGATGCTGACATTTCGGGATTCTTCAATGCTTCCTGTCAGTTGCAGCACTTAGCAGAAACAAGGCAAGGATGATGAGTCAGATTCTGCCTGAAGGTCTTTTCAGATCTTTCGCTCCCCTGAGTGGTCCGACAGACAGAAAAAAGCTTGCATTGCGTGCATACCCCATGACTGAGTTTCCCATGTTCAGTCTCTCAAAGATCTGGGAATATTTTGGAAGCACCAGGGAGCCGAAGAAGAGTCGTCTGGAGGAGGCAGTCCAGCAGCCTGTTCTCACAGTGGCCACCCAGATGCCCCGGTGGGAAAACTGTAAACAGGACTCAGGGACCACATGCATGCTAAGATAAGCATCACGTGTGGGTTTTCTCCCTACCCCATCAGCTGTGGGCTGCTCTCCACTGCGGGCACAGTGAAAAGAATTAGAGGGCTTCTCCTGTAAGGACCGGAGACGTATTTTCCCGTTGGCATCTCTCTGTCTTAGGAGAAAATGGCGGAGTTCACCTTTGTAGGGGGAAGTCAGACTGTTAGAAGGTTATTGCCATAGGAATTCTAAGGTCTCCTATATATGTAAATCATATGTTCATAAATGTACCAGGCAAACACATACATAAATATATAAAACACATGTCTGAAACAAAATAAAAAAATTCCTTCCAGTAGCACCTTAAAGACCAACTAAGTTAGTTCTTGGTATGAGCTTTCGTGTGCATGCACACTTCTTCAGATACACTGAAACAGAAGTTGCCAGATCCTTCTATACAGTGAGAAGGTGGGGAGGGGTATTACTCAGAAGGGTGGTGGGAATGGGAGATTGGCAGATAGCTGAGATGAGCCTGTTGACGACTCTTAATGACTGTAATAGGTCTTACAGGAAAAGGCAAGGGGTGAGAAGGTGAGAAATGGCTTAGTCATGTATAATGAGATAAGAATCCAATGTCTCTGTTCAGACCAGGTCTCTCCATGGTTTTAAATCTATGTCTGAAACAGTACAGGAAAACAGTCCTAAAGTAAGGTTACCAGACGTCCCCAGATTTACAAATCAGTCCCCATACAAAAGCCATTGAAGTTGAAAAGTGTCCCCGGATTAATTGGAAAAAACCTGGTAACCTTATCCTAAAGTCATTTTGACTCTTTCAGTGACCTCAAATATTCCCCTGCAATTTGGAGGGAAATGGGAAAAGCCCACCCCACCCCCATTGTCTCTGTACTCACAAATCCTACCTTAAGGGCACATTTGGGTAGGAATAGGGAGAGCCTGTAGGAATTAAGTATTTATCATCCCAAAAGAATGGCTAGGCTGTCCAGGTAAACCCACTAACAGGTTTCCTGCCAGACAGGATTTGTGCAGTAGACCGCCCCTTCTGTGATGTATGTATGATGTACTGGGGGTGGTGGTCTTGGGCTCCAAGGTGGGCAATTTCAAAAGTCTATATAAGGGCTTGCACACCTTTGTTCTGGGTCCCTCCTCCCTCCTGCGTTTGGGTGTGTGTGTGAGCACCCTGTTGCAACAGTTCAAAAAAGATCAGGCTTACTAGCTGCTTTGCTTCTCAATATTCTCTGGTTGGCCTCTGTTATTTTCTCCGTCCGATGGAGAACCTACACAAGAAATCTATATGGGCTCTTGGGTACCCCATAAGGGGAAAGGAGCAGTTTTTCTTATAACAGTTATGGTGCCTGTTGTGCCTGTCTCCCACAGTGTTCTTGCTGCGTTAGCAGCACTGAAGTGACCTGAGCACTGTGCCCTGGGCTGCTCAGGTGACAAGACCCCCCCCCCCTCAGCCTCACTGATGTGGTCCAAAGGAAAAGCAGAGCAAGACGTTTGGCAGCAGCTGGGTTCAGGAGTTGCCAGAAGGAGGTGTAGAAGGCGCCATCCAACAATCTTAGGGGACTGCAGTCCAGATTTGTGTTGGGTTTTACTCCTTAGCCTTATCTTCTTCCGAAGATGTGAAGTGAAGGGTATGAGGCAGGAGTTGGTAATGCAGGTGAGCTGTGCACAGGCAAGCTGCAAGCAAGCTGCCGGCTAGCTATGCAGAGGCTCCTTTTATTGGCACAATATGCAAACCCCGGCTGATACATTTTGGGCTGTGACCTTTACACATCTTCCAATCCCGAGATCATGGGGTGGTACATAGTTATTTTGGTACCTGTTTCCACCGCGTCATTTTCCCCTTGAACAATGTATGACAAAGGAGACAAAGGTCTCAGAGACAAAGGGCACAGACAGGGCACAGCAGACTACTGAGACCGCAAAAGGTTAGACAGAGGGCAAGATGTTCAGATGGCTGTGGCTTTATCTGTGAGGGGGAGTGTGCCTCGCACCCCAAGGCCACGCGTGCAGACAGCTGAGGTTGCCCGTGGGCGGGAGTGTGCTCCACAACCCAGCGATCATTCCTACAGATGTCCTGCAAGGTTCAGGATCAGGGTTTTCCTTCTCCTATGGACTCCCTTCCTAGCTTATCCCAGTCCTATCTGCCCCTCACTTCCCTCTACAGAACATGCAGAAACCACCATCTTGACCATGGGACCCACTCTTGGTCTTGCCTGCTCCATCGACAGCATTCAGAGGAAGTTTGAGTCCCATTAGCTATCTTCGCCTGGTTTAGCTGGCCAGTGGAAGCCGTTTCGCAGGGTGTGGCCACTGTCACCTGCTGACAGCTTCTAGGAGCCACAGGTGAGATCGGAGTGCAGGAAGATGGGGACCAAAGGCAGACAAACTACCAGAGAAGGAGCACGATGTGTCCCCCACCAGAAGTATTGCCCCCCAACTTCTCATAAACCCCAGCTGGAGGTTATCACCCTTCAACTACAGTGGGACCTTGGTTGTCAAACTTAATCTGTTCTGGAAGTCCGTTCCAAAACCAAAGCATTCCAAAACCAAGGCACGCTTTCCCATAAAAAGTAATGCAAAATGGATTAATCCATTCCAGACTTTTAAAAACAACCCCTAAAACAGCAATTTAACATGGATTTTACTGTCTAACGAGACCATTGATGCATAAAAGGAAAGCAATCAACAATGCATCGCAGTCACTCACTCAATCAATCAATCAATCTATCAATCAGTAGCTGAACTGGGTTCCACACAGTCACAAAAACAAAAAGAGCTGCAAAAACAAAAACAAAAAATAAATAGCAAAAACAGACAGACCTCAGTGGAACACTCAAAACGAAAATGTGGCACTCAAATCTGAAGTGTAACACTCAAAACAGAGCATGTTCAGCTTCCGAAAAAAGTTCGCAAACAGGAACACTTACTTCCGGGTTTGCAGTGTTTGGGTTCCAAGTTGTTTGAGTAGCAAGGCATTTGAGAACCAAGGCACCACTGTAATTGGGATGAAAAAATAGACAGAATGCCATATTTTTCCATGTATAAGACTAGGTTTCCCCCCCTAAAAAGTAATGTCCAAAATTTGGGGGCGTCTTATACATGGGGGCGTCTTTTGGAGGAAAAACACGGTAATTCCCCACATTCCAGCTCTCCTGATCCAAATTTCTACCACTTCTCTTCCCCCTCCCCACTAATATGCAACATGGCGCCTCCAAGTTTTCCCATTGCGAGGCCCAGATTTTGTCCCCCACCCCACCCCACATGGTTAAGCAGGAGGGAAATCCCGTCCTGCAAAGATTCCTTGTTTACATGTCTGGCACACTAGTTCCCCTAATGTGAGCGCCAAAGAATTGCTTGCTTATCGCATTCATATCCCGGCTTTTTCTCCCTGAAGCTTGAAGTGACTTACATGGTTCTACCGTGTTCACCCACCCCCATCTAATCGCCACAACACCCCTGTGCGATAGGTCTGGCTGAGAGCCAGTGACTGGCCCCCAGGCTCAGCCAATGAGCTTCGTGGCTGAGTTGGGGATTCGAACCCTGATCTCTAACCGCTGCACCACACTGCCTCTCAGTGTGGATTGCAGATCCAGCCCCGTGGTTCTGCTCTGTTCGTTTGTAGCTAGCCAGGTCCCAGCGCAGCAGAGCTAAATCACAGAACTACAGAGTTGGAAGGGATCGCAAAGGTCATGCAGTCCAGCCCCCCCCCAACCCCTTTGAAAGCCACTGGGGCATTTATATTTATATTTCTGTAGACAAGGATTAAGTGTAAGGTATTAGTTGTGTTTAGAATAGATTTATGAAAGATTTAGAAAACTTATTGATTAGAATATTTGTATGAGATTGTATAGGGAAAATACGGAATAATAGATACAAATTTGCTTAAAATGTATATGGGAAGTGCAGTGTAAGCGATGGAAGTCAGTCAATGAAATCTTATCACTGAGATATTTGTAGAATAAATTTGGAAGAAATTCTTCCAATTTTTCTTCTTATTTTTTCTTTTTCTTTTTTCTTTCTTTTTTCTTTTTTAAATATATGTGTGCCTATCTGAAAAATATATGTACATACGTATTTGTATGTATTTTGCTTGTATCTTGTAATAATTATGTTAAATAAAATATAATAAAAGAAAAAGGAAGCCACTGGGGCAGAAGATGGGCAAAAAGACAAGACAACCCCACAGAGAACCTTGCAGACGCAGAGAAACGGTTGGCTTTTTGAGGACTTTATTATCATTTCCACATCTGTTCGAGTTCCCTGTTGAGAATCTGCAGGTGGAGCACGAAGGTGTCTCAGGGGGAAGGAAGCTGAGAACACCCTCGTCCCGTTTCAGGATCAGTGGATCAACGAAGCAAAAGGGTCTGTGGCCCCCCTCCCACAGCTGCCCCCCCCGGCTGACTCACCTGATGGCTTTGACCTTTATTAAAATCCACGGGCTTCCGAACTAATTCATTTTACCCCTTGCCCAGCTCATTCGAACCAAAGCTCAGAATCCACACGGTAGTGTCCTTTCCCACTGCAAAGGCGCATTGTCCATTTTTTGCACCATTGAAGGAACGTGCATGTGATCGGCTTCTCCCAGGGGCCAGTGGGGTCAGCTGTGAGCTTCCTTGGCCCGCCAGAGACTTGTTCAAGCTCAGGGATTCTGGCGCCCGACCTCGTCTAGACTGAGATTGCCTTGGAAGTTGGGGAGGAATGAAGAGGACGGTTGAAAATGTAGCACAAGAAAAAAGTCGCGGAAACACACCCGAACATTTGGCTTGAAGGTGGGGTGCTCTCAAGCCTGCAAACGGAGCAAGTCTATCCCCAAATTAAGATCTCGTCGGCGGGTTGCACAAGGTCAAAGCAAGCAATCGTAACCAAAGCGAGTGTGATAATTGGCATTTCAGGATTCGGGCAAGCGATGAAATGTGACAAGAAGGACAGAGAAGAAAGTCCCCTTGGGAAACATGCACACATTTAAAGCACTCTTAAAAAGCAGAGACATCACCTTGCCAACAAAGGCCCATATAGTTAAAGCTCTGGTTTTCCCAGTAGTGATGTATGGAAGTGAGAGCTGGACCATAAAGAAGGCTGATCACCGAATGCTTTTGAATTCTGGTGCTGGAGGAGACTCTTGAGAGTCCCATGGACTGCAAGAAGATCCAGCCTCTCCATTCTGAAGGAAATCAGCCCTGAGTGCTCACTGGAAGGACAGATCCTGAAGCTGAGGCTCCAATGCTTTGGCCACCTCATGAGAAGAGAAGACTCCCTGGAAAAGCCCCTGATGTTCGAAAAGATGGAGGGCACAAGGAGAAGGGGACGACAGAGGACAAGATGGTTGGACAGTGTTCTCAAAGCTACCAGCATGAGTTTGACCAAATTGTGGGAGGCAGTGGAAGACAGAAGTGCCTGGCGTGCTCTGGTCCATGGGGTCACGAAGAGTCGGACACGATTAAACGACTAAACAACAACTATGCTACTTTCAATGCCAAGGTTTTTTGTCCCTTGGGACTAAATCATTTTGAACTTCTGAAAGCTTTGGGGCTTCTTTACACCTGCCAGTTTCTCCCTATTGTGCTTAAGCAAAGATCCATGCTCACCTCAGTATTGCTAAAGGAGGGAATTAACTCCTTGTAGATTCTGCACTAAGGTGTGGGGGGTGGGGAGCCAGATTCTGAAGCCGACTTATGTAAATCACTTGACAACAGGCAGAGGGCCTTCTTGGTGGTGGCGCCCACCCGGTGGAACGCCCTCCCATCAGATGTCAAGGAAATAAACAACTATCTGGCTTTTAGAAGACATCTGAGGGAAACCCTGCTTAGGGAAGTTTTCAATGTTTGATGTTTTATTGTGTATTTAATATTATGTTGGGAGCTGCTCAGAGTGGCTGGAGAAGAAAAAGAGGAGGAGGAGGAGTTTGGATTTGATATCCCGCTTTATCACTACCTCAAGGAGTCTCAAAGCGGCTAACATTCTCCTTTCCCTTCCTCCCCCACAACAAACACTCTGTGAGGTGAGTGGGGCTGAGAGACTTCACAGAAGTGTGACTGGCCCAAGGTCACCCAGCAGCTGCATGTGAAGGAGCGGGGAAGCAAACCCGGTTCCCCAGATTACGAGTCCACCGCTCTTAACCACTACACCACGCTGGCTCACTCTGGGGAAACCCAGCCAGATGGGCAGGGTATAAATAATAAGTTGTTGTTGTTGTTACAACCAATATGGTTTTGGATATAGCTGTCCATGTTCTGTTCTGCTGGCCATGGAGGAAGGGCCCAAAGCCATGCAGGAGGCAGGACAGCTGACCCTCGACCTCAGGGCATTCTGCTTCTGTTCCACAAACACAGAAGCCTTTGTGTCCTGCCCGGCTTCATCAAGCTGGTCTCCAGGAGGGCTAGAAACACGTTAGGGCTTGTTGGGTTGGTTGGCTGGTTGGTTTTGGAGTGGGAGCAGGGCTGTTAAATGGGATTTGCAGAAGGCCGAACTCAGTGCTGCCCTAGGCACTAAAATTCTGCATTTGCATCACCCTAGAATTATAGGTGCTTTTGAATTATGGTGCTGGAGGAGACTCTTGAGAGTCCCATGGACTGCAAGAAGAACAAACTGATCCATTCTGAAGGAAATCAGCCCTGAGTGCTCACTGGAAGGACAGATCCTGAAGCTGAGGCTCCAATACTTTGGCCACCTCATGAGAAGAGAAGACTCCCTGGAAAAGACCCTGATGTTGGGAAAGATGGAGGGCACAAGGAGAAGGGGACAACAGAGGACGAGATGGTGGGACAGTGTTCTTGAAGCTACCAGCATGAGTGTGACCCAACTGCAGGAGGCAGTGGAAGACAGGAGTGCCTGGCGTGCTCTGGTCCAGGGGGTCACGAAGAGTCAGACACGACTAAATGACTAAACAACAACAACAACAGAATTATAGGGCTGGAAGGGGCGAAGGGTCATCTAGACCAACCCCCTACAGTGCAAGTGTTTGCATAATCACAAATGCACCAATGCCATGGATGGCGCTCTCCTGTTTGGATTTTCAAAGCAATAGGGAACCTCGGGATTCTGAGAGGAGAAAGTGTGCAATGGCAGTAGACGGAAGAGACTGCTGCTTGAGTCCAAGGAGGAATTAAAGGAAGCACGAGGGGTTCATAATCCACATTAAGATGCAGTGTGGAAGGTCCTGCATGTAGAAGGTCCCACATTCATTCCCCAAAGGCATCTTTCAGAGAGGGCTGGAAAAGACTCCCTTGCCTGAAACCCTGGCCAGCTGCTGCCCGTCAGTGTAGACAATACTGAGATGAATGAACCAATGTCCTGACTTGGCAGCTGTTCCTCTGCTCCTAGGGTTGTGGGGCAGCTGTGTGTGTGCAGCAGCCAAAGACTAAATCGCTCATCCGCTAGATGGGTGTGGTGGTGGATGCAGAAGCAGCGGCCATGTCCGTAGTATCCAATTTCTGGCTCGACACAGAACTGTAGAGTTGGAAGGGACCCCCAGGGCCCCTGGACATGCTGTTGCCCACCCCCCATGGTCCAAGAGTTGCACCCCAGCACCACCTATGGCATCCCAACGGGTCTTGGGGCTCACCTGTCCAGCTCACACTTCCCTGGGTGCCCATCAGAAATGCCCTAGTCCTGCCAGCGGATTGGACCTTCTGCCAGCACCGTCCGCCAGCCCTGCGTGACCCACTTTTTGCAGGGCAAATTCTCCTTCCAAAAAAATGATGATGGTGGTGATGATATCGCAGCACCCGGCTGAGGAGCAGGAAGGAGGTTCTGCTGGCATGCTTCCTGCTCCTCTGGGGCATCTCAGATGGCTTGGCCCATGATGAGGACGCTCATGATGAATACCATGGCGAAGAAGACCCACATGAAGAAGCGGTCCATCACCTTGGCGATCTTCTTCCACTCCCCGGTCCGCCTGGAAGCCGCCTTCTGGTCCCGGAAGCAGTTGGCAATGTACTCCACGTTCCTGAGGATGCTGTGGTGGTGGCAGAGGCAGCGGGTCTTGGCGCAGGGGGCCTGATCCGCACACTCGCCCTCCCCGCCCTCCAGGTCCACGTACTGGGTGCCCTCGCCCCAGCCGGGCTGCTCCGAGGGGCTGCTGGGCCCCTGCGAAGGAGACCGGCGGGGCGGCGCTTCCTCGCCGGGGGATCTCCCCCTGCCCACCCCCCGTGTGGGGCCCCCGCCGTTGGCCACGCGGGCTTTGGGGGCGGGCTCCGGGTCCGGCCGGGGGCTCCTGCAGCTCTCCCCCACTTCGTAGACGAAGAAGATGCGGGCCATGTATTGCAGGATGAGCTTTTTGGCCCACCTGGGGACGGGCTTGGCTCCAGGGCCGCAGTGGTGGATGTTCATGATGAAGATGGTCAAGGCGGTCGAGGCCGTGATCATGGTCATGGTGGCGATGTAGTATTTGCCTGCAGGTGGAGGGAGCGGGGAGCGGGGGGCGGACGAACAAGAGGAGACGCTCCTTTAGCACCTGAGAGCGGCCATCACACCAATCCGGGGGGCTGGACTACAACTCCCATCAGTCCCTGCCAGGAGCCTGAAATAGAGGGTGCACAAGGCTGGGGAAGGCAACATGAGACTTTCGCAGGTATTATTATTATTATTATTATTATTATTATTATTATTATTATCATCATCATTATCATCATCATTATCATTATCATTATCATTATCATTATCATTATCATTATATTTTATTATTTATACCCCGCCCATCTGGCTGGGATTCCCCAGCCACTCTGGGCACCTCCCAACTGAATATTAAAAACACAATAAAACATCAAATATAATAATGATAATAATAATAATTTTTTAAAAATATTAAAATTTAAAAAACTATTACAGTGGTACCTCGGGTTAAGTACTTAATTCGTTCCAGAGGTCCGTTCTTAACCTGAAACTGTTCTTAACCTGAAGCACCACTTTAGCTAATGGGACCTCCTGCTGCTGCTGCGCCACCGGAGCACGATTTCTGTTCTCATCCTGAAGCAAAGTTCTTAACCCAAGGTACTATTTCTGGGTTAAGCGGAGCCTGTAACCTGAAGTGTCTGTAACCTGAAGCGTATGTAACCCGAAGCGTATATAACCCAAGGTTCCACTGTAAATTTATTAAATTTAAAAAAATTATTAAAATTAAAAAAAACCCTGCCCTCCCCAGCCAAGACCAGGCTCAGGGCGGCTAACACCAGGTATAAAAACAATTCATTAAAATACAACTTAAAAACAACATTAAAATACAACATTAAAATGCAGCCTCATTTCAGTAGAAGCTCAAATCAAAAAAATTTTGGGGGATGAAAACGTCAAATCTTCACCAAGGCCAACTATCCAGACCGGTCCTACATGGGCCAGAAAAAAGCCAGGGAAGTCCCCAAATAGGAGTTCCATCAGAGAAGGAGAAAGGGAAAGAGGGGGAGGGAATCAAGTTGATTCCAATCCAAAGGCCAGGCGGAACAACTCTGTCTTCCAGGCCCTGCGGAAAGAGATCAGATCCTGCAGATGTCAACCCCAAACACGCAATATCCCTTTTTTCAGTTTCCTTGTTTCTGGGCTGGGCCCAGAGATGTCGCAATCCTCACCTTCTCCCCCCAGGGACTACTCACCGATGAGGGGCACGTTCTCCGAGGGGGGCATGCTCTCGGCCACCAGCAGCTGGAAGACGGTCAGTGCCAGGAGGACGGTCACCCCCAGGGACACCTTCTCCCCGGAGTCGGCCGGGAGGTAGAAGCCCAGCGGGGCCAGGAAAGAGATCATGATGCAGGGGAGAAGCAGGTTGAAGATGTAGAAGGAAGCCCTCCTCTTGAGGTGCAGCGTGTAGGTGACGTCCGGGTAGGGCTCCGAGCAGCACCCGTAGGTCACCACACTGCGCTTGGCCGGCATCCCCAGAACTTCCCACTCCACATTCTCCACAAAGTCTGTCAGGTCCCCCGTCTCCTGCTTGTTCAGGATGTCGATCTGGTTGCCGTTGTAGGTCCAGGAGCCAAAGGTCAGTCGGCACTGCTGGCCGTCAAAGGGGAAGTAGGAGACGTCCACCTTGCAGGAGCTCTTGGTGATGGCCGGAGAGTCCCACATGATCTGGCCGTCCGAGTGGATCACCACGTTGGTCTCCATCGAGCCCGTGAACTGGTCATCGGCGCTGCAGGAGGGGGGAAGGGGAGAAATAATTATTATTGTTATTATTTATACTCCACCCATCGGGCTGGGTTTCCCCAGCCACTCTGGGAGGCTCCCAACAGAATACAGTGGTACCTCGGGTTAAGTACTTAATTCGTTCCGGAGGTCTGTTCTTAACCTGAAACTGTTCTTAACCTGAAGCACCACTTTAGCTAATGGGGCCTCCTGCTGCTGCCGTGCCGCTGGAGCACCATTTCTGTTCTCATCCTGAAGCAAAGTTCTTAACCTGAAGCACTATTTCTGGGTTAGCAAAGTATGTAACCTGAAGCGTATGTAACCTGAAGCGTATGTAACCCGAGAGACCACTGTATTAAAAACACAAAATAGGGGGTGTCTTATACATGGGGGCGTCTTATAGATGGAAAAACATGGTAATTCCCCACATTCCAGCTCTCCTGATCCAAATTTCTACCACTTCTCTTCCTCCTCACCAAAAACATGCAACATGGCGCCTCCAAGTTTTCCCATTGCAAGGTCCAGATTTTGTCCCCCAACCCCCACCCCACATGGTTAAGCAGGAGGGAAATCCTGTCCTGCAAAGATTCCTTGTTTACATGTCTGGCACACAGTTCCCCTAATGTGAGCGCCGAAGAATTGCTTGCTTATTGCATTCATATCCCGGCTTTTTCTCCCTGAAGCTTGAAGTGACTTACATGGTTCTACCATGTTCACCCACCCCCATCTAATCGCCACAACACCCCTGTGCGGTAGGCCTGGCAGCATTAAACATTTAAAACTTCCCTAAACAGGGCTGCCTTCAGATGTCTTTTTAAAGTCAGATAGTTGTTTATTTCCTTGACATCTGACGGGAGGGCGTTCCACAGGGCGGGCGCCACCACCGAGAAGGCCCTCTGCCTGGCTCCCTGTAACCTCACTTCTTGCAGGGAGGGAACTGCCAGAAGGCCCTCGGAGCCGGACCTCATGTCTGGGCTAGACGATGGGATGGAGACACTCCTTCAGGCATACAGGACTGAGGCCGTTTAGGGCTTTCAAGGTCAGCACCAACACTTTGAATTGTGCTCGGAAACGTGCTGGGAGCCAATAAAGGTCTTTCAGGACCGGTGTTACGGGGTCTCGGTGGCCACTCCCAGTCACCAGTCTAGCTGCTGCATTCTGAAATAATTGCAGTTTCCGATGAAGAATCAGTGCCAAGTCAGGAAAGCAGCTCTCTGTTTTCAGGAGAACATCCATTTCATTTCATTTACAGTGGTACCTCGGTTTTCGAACGTAATCCATTCCGGAAGACGTTGGACTTCTGAAAACCGAAGCAATTACTTCCGGAAGCATTTACTTCCAGAAAACTCAATACAGAAGCCGTGTGGCACGTTTGACTTCCGAAAAGCATTCGAAAACCGAAGCAATTACTTCTGGGTTTTCGGTGTTCGAAAACCGAAATGTCTGACTTTCGAGACGTTCAAAAACCAGGGTACCACTGTACTATAATCCTACCCTGCTTTTCACTCATGTGAGTCATAAAGCGGCTTACATACAACAAATAATAACTACTATTAATAACTATTTTAGAACTATAATAATTATAAAAATAATGGTCGCAGGGTTTAGATAATCAAAATTTATGTGTTGTAAAACAGCTAATAAAAAGGAGTAGAAAACAAACATAGGGAAAAGAGGGGTGGAAAGTCAATAAGAAACTTTGTATGTTAAAAAAATTGTATAATGATAAATGCTTTGAAATATCGTTTAGGACTTAATACAAATGATATAAAAACAATAAACAGTAACTTAGTGAAGGTAAAGGGACCCCTGCGTACAACTTCCGGGTCATGTGGCCAGCATGACTAAGCCGCTTCTGGCGAACCAGAGCAGTGCACGGAAATGTCGTTTACCTTCCTGCTGGAGCAGTACCTATTTATCTACTTGCACTCTGACGTGCTTTCGAACTGCTAGGTTGGCAGGAGCAGGGACCGAGCAACGGGAGCTCACCCCGTCGCGGGGATTTGAACCGCTGAACTTTTGATCGGCAAGCCCAAGAGGCTCAGTGGTTTAGACCACAGCGCCACTTGCAACATAAATAAAATAATGAACAAATCAACAATAAAATAACCACCTTCTATAAATCATTAGCAAAACAACTTATAAAATGGATTAAATAGCATAACCACAAGAAGCCATTTTATAAAATTTGCAGAGCGTCACAGGACTCATAATCCACAAAACAATATGAAGAACATTAGCAGACTAAAAACCAAAAACAAACTTAAAGCACTGCTGAATCCAGACACTTTCTCTCCCTGCTCCCGTGACTCATAGTCTTCCACTTGCTTCCTCAAAAAACACCTTCGCAGAACATCTTTTAAAGGGAAGGGCTGTGGCGCCACAGGGGGCCTTCTGCGAAACCTACTTGTTATACAGAACGATGTCCGGCCTCCAGACGTAGCTGCTTGGGATCCGTATGGTGTCAATGCCATCATAAGCCTCCTTCTCCCAGCTCAGGTAGGCGTCCACCCACACCTGCCGGATCCACAGGTATGCCGTCAAGATTTGATTCCTCTCATCCTGCAAGGCAAGAGGGAAAACAACCTCAGATACAGGGTGCAAGGAGCACACCTTATGCTCTGCTTTTCTTGCAGAGCGGGGCATCGGATGGGGGATCTGGGGGAAATCGGCTTTGACACACACACACCCACACACACACACACCCTTTGCAATACCTCCTTTTTTTTCTTTAGAGGCAAGGAAGGAATAGACCAAGTGCCATTGCCCAGCCTGTTAGAAAGTGGTTTCTAATCAAATTGGAAAATGGATGTCATTCCCAATATATACGACTGGCAGATTAAATTAACAAATTATGCCGAGCTCGCTAGACTAACTGTGAGAATAAGAGACCAAGATGAACAGAAACTATATGACAATTGGGTTAAGTATTGGACATATATTGGAATTAAATCTTAAATGACACTAGCGGGATTGGAAACAACTCTAACAGTAAATGGCTAGTATGTGAAAGAAATAAAATACGTGAGTATAAAGTTTATTTGATACTTGCCAAAGTTGTAGAAGGAAGTCCAAGGCTCGGCAGAGCCTAAAATGAATATATTCTTGACTTACGGATTGATTAGATTTTGTGCAACTTAAGTATTGAATTTTGTATACGTTTATTTGTATTTATGTATAACATGTATAATTACTAATAAAAATTTATCTGCAAAAAAAAAGAAAAAAGAAAGTGGTTTCTAATCCTAATTGCTAAAAACTGGAAAAAAGAAACTGTGCCAACAGAAAAGGAATGGCAAGACAAACTGTTATTGAGTACGGTATATTGAACTGGCTAGATTAACAGAAGCAATCAGAGATCACGCTAGACAAGAGTTTCAAAAAGCATGGGGAAAACGCAGGGAACACTTCACAAAACGGTGCCCTGAAATACATACCTGGACCTGTTTAGATTGATGTCTTCAGGAGACTTTGTGGATATTTAAGTTATAATTAGAAAATTCTTAATAATTATTCATAAAGGAAACATAGGAAGTAAATAAGGAGGTCAGATACAGGATAAAGGAAGTCTTTTATTTGGTTGTTTGTATTGTTGTATGTTATGCTCATTGTATGTTAAAAGTAAAGGTAAAGGGACCCCTGACCATTAAGTCCAGTCGCCAACGACTCTGGGGTTGCGGCGCTCACCTCGCTTTATTGGCCGAGGGAGCTGGCGTACAGCTTCCAGGTCATGCGGCCAGCATGACTAAGCCGCTTCTGGAGAACCAGAGAAGCGCACGGAAACGCCGTTTACCTTCCCGCCAGAGCGGTACCTGCTTGAACTTTGATGTGCTTTTGAACTGCTAGTTGGCAGGAACTGGGACCGAGCAACGGGAGCTCACCCCCTTGTGGGGATTCGAACCA
Organism: Podarcis vaucheri; assembly: GCF_965113315.1. Classification (NCBI taxonomy): domain Eukaryota; kingdom Metazoa; phylum Chordata; class Lepidosauria; order Squamata; family Lacertidae; genus Podarcis; species Podarcis vaucheri. The sequence goes on along the minus strand of NC_138762.1, from coordinate 4,705,138 downwards.
CCGACCTTCTGATCGGCAAGTCCTTTTTTTTTTAATGATATTTATTGAGAATTTTAAAGTTACAAAGGAAAAAGAAGGAAAAAACAAGAGAAAGAGAAAAAGAAAGAAAGAAGTAGATAAAAGTAACAATTAAACAATACAAATCAATAAAAACCAAAGTCAAAAAGAAAAAACAAAACACACAATGCATCAAAATAAAAAAACAAAAATAAACAAAAATCGGCAAGTCCTAGGCTCTGTGGTTTAACCCACAGAGCCACCCGCATCCCAGTCATTTGCTTACCTCCCTGAAATGCAAAAAGAAAGTCATATTTCATTTAGATGGAGATTGAATGAAGACTTATTAGATGATCAAAAAGCAAGATGAGTGCCGCAACCCCAGAGTCGTCCATGACTGGACCTAATGGTCAGGGGTCCCTTTCCCCTTTAAGCAAATAGCGAATGAAAGTCTCCAGTTGGGAAAAGAGAACTCAAAGCAGTTCGGCAAAACAGGGCCCTGGCCTAGCCAACCAAGACCAAAACCCCATGCAATGGGGCGCAAGACACAGTGGACCTGTAGCAGGAACCCCCCCACCCCAATCATTCTGTTTGTACAAACTTCACACACACTCACACACTACATACGCCACATTTCTGTTATAAATTCATAGAAGAATCAACCATACATCAGATTTGCACTGTTCCATTTTTATTTTACTCCATATGACAAGGACTATCAAAGGGCGGTGGCTTGGTTCTGGTCAGCCATAATCCCTTCACCATCCCAGCACATCCACAGGAGCCCTGCCCAGTTGCTATGTCAACCCTGATGATCCCAGACAGAAGACAATCAGGATCACAAAGACCTTGCATATGGGAGTGGATTCAGCATGGACTGAAACAAAGGACAATGATGAGATCTTCCCTCTGGGGGGGCAGGAAACTGCAAACTCCCCTTTGTCTCCTGGAAGTGACTCATGGGCAGGGGGAAAGCCAGGTGACAGGACACTCAGGTTACCACCACAACTCTTCCCTCAACCCCTCCTTTCTGTAATGTATGCATGATGTTTCTGGGGGTGGGCTTGACCTAGAGGAGGGGAATTTCAAAAGTTTTTATAAGGTCTTGCACACCATCTTTCTGGGTCTTTCCTCTCTCTTGCAAGTGAGGGGAACACCCTGTTGCAACAGGTCAGTAAAGGCCAAGCCTACAGGCTGCTGTTTTGCTCCAAGTTATCCTGGTTGGTGTCTTTGTTTTTGTCCAAGAGAGCCCTCGGATTTTTCCGGTAACAGACCTATCCATAGCCGTCCAGCCTCTTCCGACAAGAGTGCTCTGACCCTCGGCTGCATTTGAAGCCTCTTCCACCCGCCCTCCAAGCACCAAAGGACTCACCATGTCGATGATCTGGGACAGGGTGACCTGAAGCGTGACATTGAGAGCTCGGTCAGTATCTTCTGCCGGACGCAGCGCGTTGGAGTAGTTGGCAAACAGGTCATTGAGCAGCTTGTAGGCAAACTTGCCCTGAGCCCCTGAGCAGCCTGGGGAAAAAAGAGGCCAAGTTGTGGGGCAGGGGGGGGGGGAGAGAGAACAAAGGAAAGGTCCATGTCAGCTGTTTCCAAAATATTTAAAGGCCACCAAAACCTCGGTTCCATAAATGCCTGTGCCCCCTTCTCTACCCTTATGAAAAGCAGAATGACAGTTTGCACAACCCACTAAGGAAGATAGGAAGACAATAAACTTCAAAGCAGCAGCAATTTAGTTGCACGTGTGTTGAAAATCCAGTTAAAACTATTTCACAGAATCGTAGAGTTGGAAGGGACAACAAGGGTCATCTATGGGTGAAACTCAAAAAATTAGAATATCATGGAAAAGTTCATTTATTTCAGTAATTCAACTTAATAGGTGAAACTAATATATGAGATAGACTCGACATGCAAAGTGAGATATGTCAAGCTTTGATTTGTTATAATTGTAATGATCACGGCGTACAGCTGATGAAAACCCCAAATTAACAATCTCAGAAAATTAGAATATTATATGAAATCAGCAAAACAAGGATTTCAAATAGAGCAAGACTGGACCTCTGAGAAGTAGAAGCATCTCTCGCTTTGCATGGCATGAGTCTATCTCATATATTAGTTTCACCTTTTAAGCTGAATTACTGAAATAAATGAACGTTTCCACAATATTCTAATTTTTTGAGTTTCACCTGTAGTCCTAATATATAATTTTTATTAACTTTTCTAATTACATTTCAAAATATTAATTTAAACAACCTTAAATCAATGACTTCCCATCTTCTCTTTTGGTGGTTCATTTTGCATACCACACATCCCTGCATATATTACATGAACTAAACCATTCAGTAATCCATTGTTACATCCATCAAAACTTATTTATACTGTTGAATTTATCTTAGTGCTACCAGCGTTTTTAAATAAACACAATTTCCACCCATATATTCAGTGAACGTTTTCCATTCTTCTTTAAACGTACATTTTCCTTGTTCTCTTATTCTATATGTTAAATTTGCACAAGGATCATCATATTAAATCATGTTAAATTTGCACAAGGACCAACCCCTCCAACATGCCCAACCTGGGGCTCGAACCCCCAACCCTGAGTTTAAGAGTCTCCTGCTCTACCAGCTGAGCTATCCCAACTGAGCTATTTCATTTATTTCACTCAACAAAACTGATGAACTTGAAAGGGACGATGCTTGCTACATCCCTGCTGGAAGCATATTTCACAGCACAGTAAATTCTTTTGGACTGTGGTTTTGGGGGTGGGGGTGCCAAAAGCTGCCTCTCCGTTGATGGCCATCGCTGCCTCCTGTGGGAGTGTTAACAGAGAAATCTGAGGGCTCCCTTGGACAAAAAAACAAGGACACCAGGCAGGAATACCAGAGCAAAACAGCAGCCAGTAGGCTTGGTCTTGATTGAAGACTGTCGCGACAGGACTCCCACCTGCCACCAGATGGAACAAGATGGAAGCCCCGAACAAAAGAGCCCCCAAACTTTTATTAGCTGCTAACCCCCATGTTAGGGATGCGGGTGGCGCTGTGGGTTAAACCACAGAGCCTAGGGCTTGCCGATCAGAAGGTCGCAGTTCGAATCCCCGTGACGGGGTGAGCTCCTGTCGCTCGGTCCCTGCTCCTGCCCACCTAGCAGTTTGAAAGCACGTCAAAGTGCAAGTAGATAAATAGGTACCGCTCCGGCGGGAAGGTAAACGGCATTTCTGTGCGCTGCTCTGGTTCGCCAGAAGCGGCTTAGTCATGCTGGCCACATGACCCGGAAGCTGTATGCCGGCTCCTTCTGCCAATAAAGCAAGATGAGCGCCGCAACCCCAGAGTCGGCCGCGACTGGACCTAATGGTCAGGGGTCCCTTTACCTTTAATCCCCATGTTACACACCCCCAAAGTACATCACTCATACATCATGGTTACATCATGAAAGGGGAGGTCTGGTGGCAGTAATCTGAGCTTCCTGGACCCTGCCCCATGGTTCCCCTTGCCCTCCACCAAACACCCATCCAGTGTAACAAAAGAGATATTTACATTTCCCTGTTTCCCAGCCAAGTTCATCACACCCTTTTGTCTTCATCTGGGTGTGCTATTTCTGGAATGGCTACCTGTCTTGCGCTCAGGTATCTGGATGCCAGGAATTATCCCTCAGGCAGAGGGGCTGCTGAGTAGCTGAGCTCACATGTCTAGATGCATTTCTGAAGTTTTCCCAGTGAGCCAGTACATAAATACATTGGTCAGTGAATTCTTACATTTGGTATTGTGCAGCAGAGGCCCTTTGAGCAGATAGGAAGAAACTGTGATGAAGTGTTTTGTGGGGACAAGTCACAAAAGTCACAAAAGTGATGGTGCTGGTTTTGGTAGTGGGCCGCATGTGCATGATATCTGCTGGAGGGGCAACCCCCCAACCTATACATAAATTCCGGCAACAGGAGGGAGTTCCATAGATTAACTCTGTGCTGCCGGAAGAAGGACTTGCTTTTTATCGGTCCTGAATCTTCCCACGTTGAGCTTCATTGGACGCCCACGAGTTCTACGCTACGAGAAAGGGAGAAAAAAGGTCCTCTCCCCATGGACAATTTTCATGTGACAGATGCCCCCCCCATCCTCTGCTTAAAAACCCCCAAGGAAGGAGAGCCTGCCACCTTCCAAGGGAGTCCATTTCACTGTGGAACAGGTCCTGCCACCAGAAAGTTCTTCTTGGTGTTTAGCCGGGATCTCCTTTCTTTGAGTCCATCAGAAAACAAACTGGCTCCATCTTCCATGGGGCAGCCCTCCAGAGTCGGACACAGGCTTGCCGTTGGAGGGAGGGGGGTTTGGGATCACTAGGGTCTTGTCCCTCTCCAGGGCCAATGGGGGCACACATACACACCCTCCACACACTCAGACGCAGTGCGGCAAGCCTCCCCAGGCCAGCTGCTCTGGATTTCTTCCGCTCAACAAGCACGGGGGTCACATTCGCAGCCCTGTCCCAGGGCAGAATCCCGCAGAGGAGCGGCTCCGAAAGGGGCGTTTGTCCGAAGGGGGCTCTTTGGAGCAGTTGCAAGCACCCCTCCGCGGTGCCTTGCAGGGTTAAGGCATTGCACATGGGTGGAAAGACAGACTCCCCACATGGAAGCCCTGTGAACACGGCGTTCGTTCCACAACATGTGCAGAGAGGCTGTCTTCCTTCCTGTGCTGCAGTCAAGACTTCCCGAGTGAGAGGTCAGCCGAGGGCAGCCCGAAGTAGCCCCAGCCAGCAGTTAGTATTATTATTAATTATTATTATTATTATTAGCATTTATATTCCACCTCTTCCTCCCAGGAACTCAAGGTGGTGAACATGCTTCTCCCTGTCCTCGTTTAACCCCAGCAATGACCCTGAGAGGTAGACCAGGCTGAGAGGGAGAGGGACTGGCCCAGGGTCATACCCAGAGAGGTTTGTGGCCCAGGGTGGGGATTTGAACCCAGGGCCTAGCCCAACACTCTAACCACTACACCCCGCTGCCTCTCACCCACAGAAGGCATGCTCTGCCTCCTTCCAACACAGTGGAGCTAGCCTAAAGTGCCCATCGTGCCACTTTTAAAAGGACAGTTACGCCTCTCTATCCATTTTACAAGCAGGGAAACCGAGGCTGGGAGAGTGATTTAGAATCATTGAAAGGTAGCCTTGGAGGGGACCCAGGGGGTCATCTAGTCCAACTCCCTGCAATACAGAAATTGCAGCTAAATTTGCCCAAGGCTCCTTGGCGAAGGTAGGATTTGAACCCAGACCTTCTCTCTCTTCGCCAGATGGAGCCGCCTTCATTACCTGGACCCCACCGGCTCTTCCCTGTCAGCACCTGTCTCTTCCTCCGTTTTTTAAGCTCCTAACAGGCAGGGGATGTTGCAAGATCCGTCCTTTCCTCGGTTTGAAAGTTTAATGACGGGTGTCCCATTTCCCTGGCAGGCGCGTCTATTGACATCTTGCAAGGTTCGCTTACAGATCAAGACACACACATTTCCAGTCCATAACCAGCTCCATTTCCTCGCAAGAGGGCGATTGAATTGCAATTTAGCTGATGGCAGCTCCAGGACGCAAAGTCTCCGGGGCCAAGTTTCTATGGAGCTGTTAGGACAAACCTCCCGGACGCCGTGAAAACAACTCCTTTCCCAAGTATGAAACGAATGGCAAAGACAAGCGCACGGGTCCTGAGGAGGAGCAGGTAGAATTCTCTCCCAGGTGGGAGGTCAAATGCAAAACCTTAGAATCTGCAGCTGGCCCGGGAGGGGGGACGGGGGGGGGGCAGCTGCTTGATTGACGGCTTGCAAAATTCCAGGAGGGAGCAGCCTTTTGCTTACGAGCAAAAGTCCTTCGAGCAAGCGTCAGAGAGAGAGGGAAAGCAGAATGATTTCCTTGCGCCACATTTGCGCGGCCCCTTTCCGCTAATAAGAAGCGAAGAAGAAATCAAGGCACCATAAAGGAGAGGTGCAAAGCCTTTTGAAAGTCTTACCTGGAGCCAAGAGGAGACCCAGCAAAGAGGCAGACAGGAGGAAGGTACCCATCCAAGGACTCGGAGGCATCTTCACCCTCGCCAAGGTGAACCTGGGGGGTGGGAGGTGGCGAATCTCGGAAGCGGCTGGAAGGAGGGCTTAAAGTCACCCGGAGAGCATGGCTGCGTGAGTCAGCGAGGAGAAGGCAGAGGAGGCAATCCAGAGGAACCCTTTTTGCCTGTGGAAGGTCCAGTGCGTGTAAACTCTGCCCTGTGCAACTCAGACTGTCTTTTCTTTGACAGCCACCGATGGATTTTCCTTACCTAGAGTGGAAAAAAAAGCAGCCGGCCAGCCAGTCGTAGGTGACATCAGGTGGAAGGAGCAGCCTCGGAGGTTGCAAATGAACCTCTGGCAAAAGATCCGCCCTGCACAGCCAACCTAAGGGGTTGTGTGTGTGTGTGTGTGTGTGTGTGTGTGTGTGTGTGTTAGGGCAGCAGAGACACGGCAGGTCAAGGTGAGTTTGGGTTTTGCTCATCAGCCTGTTTTAGACTGCAGTCGTCTGGAAGAAACGGACACAAAGGCCTCGCCGGCTGGTGAAAGCAAACTGTGCCATCCGCGAAACAAAAGGAAACTTTCGTTTCCGAATGTGCACAATCAACCTGGAATCTCAGGTGTACAGCATCAGCTTGGTGGTCGTTCGGCACTCCACTAAAATCCAGTCTTTTGGCACTCACTGCAGAGTCTAGGTGACAATTATAGCAGGAAGTCTTCCGGACGCCTTAAGGCCCAGCAGACTGGCAGAGCGACTCCTCTGAAAACTGCGGGCCGCTGGACTGTGCCAACAGCCAGAGCGCTGGATGAGACCCAAGGGGTCTATCTGGTTCAGCGTCCCCATTTCCCGCAGTAAGAGGTGGATTTAGGGGAGCGTGACTGGTTCCGTCACACTGGGCATGGAGCCTTGAGGGCAGCACTGGGGATGCTGTGAGTATTATTCAGAAAGGAGCCAGAGAGGTGGGGAGGTGCCGAGTTTGGGCAAGGCAAATGGTGGTGCAGAAATTTGAAACCCCTAGGTCTGCCCCTGCCACAAGGGCCTCTTCTGGGAAGCCCCCGGGCACCATGTGGAAGGAAAGTGGCTCTCTCCCTACATTTCAGGGGGTTGGACTTTATGACCCCTGAGGTCCTTTCAAGGGCTGGCTGATATCTGGTTTTCAGCCTTGCGATATACCACCAGCTAAACATTGGAATACACTGATGTGTCACGATGTCTGAAATAAGGGCGGAGCTATGTAGAGGCTAAGGGACGCGGGTGGCGCTGTGGGTTAAACCACAGAGCCTAGGGCTTGCCGATCAGAAGGTCGGCAGTTCGAATCCCCGCAACAGGGTGAGCTCCCATTGCTTGGTCCCTGCTCCTGCAGTTCGAAAGCACGTCAAAGTGCAAGTAGATAAATAGGTACTGCTCCGGCGGGAAGGTAAACGGCGTTTCCGTGTACTGCTCTGGTTCGCCAGAAGTGGCTTAGTCCTGCTGGCCACATGACTCGGAAGCTGTACGCCAGCTCCCTCGGCCAATAAAGCGAGATGAGCGCCGCAACCCCAGAGTTGGTTACGACTGGACCTAATGGTCAGGGGTCCCTTTACCCTTTACCTTTATGTAGAGGCTGGCTGGCTGTTTTTTTGCCACATTGTGATTTTTGCGCACGCAAACACATCATGATTCGCAATATAATGCCAGGTCAAAAATTATGAAACTTGTTATGGGTATATCGCCCAGTCATATTGCCTTCCAGCTCTACAGTTCTGTGTGTGGGATGTAACCCACTGGGAGTGCAACAGCCCTTGTTCTGCTAGAGTGGACATGCAAAGGGAAAGTTTGGTCCAGCAAGTCGAACTTCCTGTTTCTCCTGGCCTGGGGCATCCTTCCTTACATGTGACCAGTAGGTGGGCCTGACCTTACCTGACCTAACAAAAGCTCTAGTCCATGGGTAGGCAAACTAAGGCCTAGAGGCCGGATCTGGCCCAATCGCCTTCTGAATCCGGCCCACAGATGGTCCGGGAATCAGCGTGTTTTTACATGAGTAGAATGTGTGCTTTTATTTAAACTGCATCTCTGGGTTATTTTTTTGGGCACAGGAATCCGTTCATTCTTTTTCCTTCAAAATATAGTCCGGCCCCCCACAAGGTCTGAGGGACAGTGGACTGGCCCCGTTTCGGCAAGTTTCTTTCCTTTTCATCCTGCGAACTTCCTGGACTGAACTGCTGGCTGCCAGCCAAGCAGTCCCCCAGGTAATCTCCCATATGGGGTAAACCTGTTTGTACATGTTTGTAACTTTAAGCCTAAAGCCTGCCTTCAGGGCTCACTCTGTGCTCTGCCTGATCCTTAGTAAAACTACAGTGGTACCTCAGGTTAAGTACTTAATTCGTTCCGGAGGTCCATTCTTAACCTGAAACTGTTCTTAACCTGAAGCACCACTTTAGCTAATGGGGCCTCCTGCTGCTGCCGCGCCGCCAGAGCACAATTTCTGTTCTCATCCTGAAGGAAAGTTCTTAACCCAAGGTAATATTTCTGAGTCAGCGGAGTCTGTAACCTGAAGTGTCTGTAACCCGAGGTACCACTGTACTTTTTGTTACTTATGAGTAAGACTGTGGTGTCTTTCTTCTTTTAGGAGGGATTCAGGGGATCTTACCAGGAACATATTAGAACACATTTCAATCTGGACAAGCCAGATTGAATTGCTTATTGACTTAAGAAACTCACATGAGTTTGCAACCAGTTTCCGCTGCGTAAAAAAGGGGGAATGAAACTTGCTAGCACAAGTTAGGAAGGATATTAATAATCAATATATCCTCTCCTGCCACCTTCAACATTCCCACACTATGATTCTCCCAGCAGGTGGTAATAAGTGATGCTTCTGATTGAGGAGCTAGAGCATAACCATCATGAAAACGTAAGGTCCTGTTGCGTCCAGCTGAAGGCCATATAGCTCAGTCAGTAGAGCACGAGACTCTTAAATCTCAAGGTTGTGGGTTCAAGCCCCACGTTGGGCAAATGATTCCTGCATTGCAGGGGGCTGGACTAGATGACCCTTGTGCTCCCTTCCAACTCTATAATTCTCTGATCCTGTTCAGTTGGGGCAATGCAACCAATTTCTCTGAATCCGGAACTGGATTGGGATGATTTGTACCAAATCCAGACTTGAGGCGAGGCAGTTACAGAGTGGGTGACTACAGAGCAGTTACAAAATGGCCTCTGAAAAAGACAGCCAGTCTTCAAAGTGTTGCAAGTATTTCTTGCACCATATAAGGAGAATGCCAGGGTGGGGAGGAGAGCTGGACTTTGCTCATCAAGAGCTCTGGTTTCCAATCCCAGGCCAGAATCTCACCCAACTCTCTCCAGTCACAGTGTTTGATGGGAGGGCCTGAGGGCAGCAGGCCCTTCGCTACTCATGATGCCCAGGAACGTATACAGAGCGTAGCACCTTGGATGGTGGAGGAATAACACAGCTCCCCTCACACCCAACTCTTGTGCCTGCACCTTTCCTCCTAAAGAGGGGGACACACACCCCGGAACTGAACACTGCCCCCTAGTTTGTGGTGGACCTCAGGAGACAGAAGAGCAACGTCCAGCCACTTTTGATTGTCTGTGTGGAGAGGGTAGCAACGTTCAGATTTTTGGGCATTGAATTACAAGAGGATCTGTCCTGGAGTGTCAACACAAGGGGGCTTGTGAAGAAGGCGCAGCAGAGACTGTACTTTTTGAGAATACTAAGGAAAAACCATCTTCCGCAGAAACTGCTGCTTGCCTTCTATCACTGTGCCATTGAGAGCGTGCTCACTTATGGCTTATGTGTGTGATACGGAAGCTGTACTACCCAGGACAGGATGGGGTTGTGCAGGGTTGTTAAGGCAGCAGAGAGCATTGTTGGCTGCCCACTCTCCACCTTAGAGCAGATTTATGCCACAAGGTGCCATAGGAAGGCACTGGACATAGTAAAAGATCCATCGCATCCTGGTCACTGTCTCTTTGAGCTCTTGCCGTCGGGACGGAGATACAGGACGATGAAGACAAGAACGAGCCGTCTTAAGAACAGCTTCTTCCCCAGAGCGATCTCGGCCCTGAATGGGAAGCCCAGACTTTGAAAGTCATCTAATCTCCCTTGCTGTATTATACTGTATTGTTTAATTAGTGTTTTTATGGAGCAGTCAAGTAATTTCGTTGTCCCCGAAGGGGGCAATGACAATAAAGATATTATTATTATTATTATTAGTTACAATAGAGACCCAAATCTGAGGTTGAGCCATTTGATTCTTAAAAAAGGGGCAGGGAAGGGAAAAAAGAGAGGCAATCAGGAAGATGCTATAAACTTTTTTTTATTTTCTTATAAAGGTATTTCCAGAAAAACAGACAAGAAAATAATCTGGATCATTTATTTATAGTTTTTAATAAAAACCTTTACATAATCTTCATGCGTCACCACTTTGCTGGCATTTCCCCCCCCAAAAAAATACATACACGCACACGCAGACACGCACTGCCTCCAGGGGTCCCACGCAACTGGCCGCAGGGGCAGCACCCACACCAGGCCTCGCCCTGCCCTATGAGATTCAGGCAGACTGTCCACCCCAGGGCCCTGGAGGCTGCCAGCCAGCTCCCCAGCTCCGCATCTGGAATTCCCTTTCGGCAATATGATGAAACCACATGGCAAACACATTCAACATGACCACCTTGAACTGATTGGTTTGAGCCATTACCCCACCCCACCCCACCCCCCACCCCCAGCACAAAACCTAAAATCAGGTTGCGTCCCCCCCAGCACTTCTTGCAAAGGGATTCGGCATGAAGAACAGGCGCAGCTCAGCTTGAAGACTCAAGCCAGTCTCCCAAAGCCAGGCTGTCGGAAGGAGGGGAACCTGCCAGCCCCCTGCAAGGTTCAGAAGCACTCTGGGGTGCCACCCCAAGACAGGAAGCTGACATCACTGAGGGATTTCCCCCCCCCCCCGGAAGGATCAGCCAATGGTGTCATTTCCGGACCAACCCTGGCTGTGCCTCCACCTCCCTCCCTTCTTTGCAGAGGCCAGGCAGCACAACCCAGATCTGACTCAGCCCCATAAGGCACATGGGCAGCAGGGTCGACTCCACTTGTCCAAACCCAGCAGCGCAGGACACACTCGAAGCCCCCACCCCCTCCCAAAAAAAAAACCAAACGAACGCTGACCAGAGCTCAGTTGAAATGGAGATTTGACTGTATACGTACTCACACACACACACTGATTTTTTTGTGCCATCTGTAAGGTGCCTTGCTCTCTGCCCGCCACAGGTCCAGTGACCCCCATAGCTGGCTTCTGCTGCGGCAAAGGCTTTATTAACACTAGAAAGCGGGGGGAGGAGGTGTCGCAACACCAGAGCCCAGTCTCTGAACTTTGCCCCCTGTGGTGGCTGTGCAGCACCCCAGGGTGGGAAGGAGTTGCGCAGGAAGGGGGCTGCCTACACCCCTGGGCCCTGGGGGCCAAAGGACAGGCGAATCGTTCAGAGAGGGCATCTACGTCCAGGCGAGGAGGCAAGCTGCCCTCATTGCGCCACCACCGTCAGTTCCCGCAGGTAGCCCTGGGTGAGGCTACGCAGCTCCTCCAGCACGTAGTCCTCGGGCATGGGGAGGCGGCCGATGTGGGGGGCCAGCAGGCGCAGCGGCACTCTCTGCACGTCCGGGGTGGAGTCCGAGGCGGAGTCCGGAGGGTGCTGCAGGCTCAAAACCACGCGCAGGATGTCCACAATGCGCTTGGCCATTTCTGGGTGCGAGAAAGGGGCAAAACAGCAGAGGTTTGAGCGAATGAACGTATCAAAAAGCTTTGAAAAGTATTTACAGTTGGGTTTGTTCCAGCAATTTCCCAGGGGAATGGACCTCCAGCGAGAGAAGCCCTTGCATTTACCAGACACGAGTGGTCTAGTCTATGGTGTGCTCATGGCTGACCTCAGGTTACAAGTGTAATATAATTTTTTTATTAAATTTTCTGTTTTCCAATTTAAAATACTCATTTGTACATCCTTAAAATATCAATGACTTCCCTTCTTCTCTTTCCATGATTCGTTTTACATATCATAAATCCCTGCATATTTTATAAAAACTATACCATTCAGTATTCCGTTACTGCATCCATCAAAACTTATTTACACTGTTGAATTTATCTTAAGGCTGCCAGCGTTTTCAGCGGTATAGGTTACAAGTGTAATCACTGCTTTGCAAGATCCAACCAAAAGGTCCACTCCTGTCTCTGAAACTGGTCACCTCCCAGCTTAGAAATGGAGCCAGGAATGCAGCTACGATTCCTGCATTGCAGGGGGTTGGGCTAAATCCAACTCTACGATTCTCAACTCTCCAACTGCAGAACCACAGAGAGCTACAGGGGACCAGCCTGTGCTGGATGCTGGAAGGCAGGGCTACCGTATTATTCGCTCTATAGGACGCACTTTTTCCCCTCCAAAAATGAAGGGGAAATGTGTGTGCGTCCTATGGAGCGAATGCAGGCTCCTTGGCTTCGCGGCGACGCGCCTGTCCTGGAAGCTGGAGGAGGAACAGAAGGGTCTCCTTCTGTTCAGCTTCGCTGAAGGAGCGCTGCGCCCTCTCCCTCTCTGCACAGCGCCTCTCCTGTGAAGGAGAGGTGCTGCGCAGAGAGAGAGAGAAGGCACAGCGCCCCTTGAACGACGCGCCTGTCATGCGAAGCAGGAGGAGGAACAGAAGGGTCTTCTTCTGTTCCTTCTCCAGCTTCGCTGAAGGGTGCTGCACCCTCTCCCTCTCTGCGCAGCACCTTTCCTGTGAAGGAGGGGCGCTGCACAGAGAGAGAGAAGGCGCAGTGCCCCTTCAGCGACGTGTCTGTCCTGGCTTCTGCTTTAGCCCTGCGCAGCCTCTTTGGGCAGGGGGAGCCTTCATCCCGCTGCCCTGAAGAGGCTTGGCGGGGTTACCCCAGAAGCCAGAACAGCCACACGGTATCCCAGAAGCCAGATCCCTCTTGCTGTTCTGGCTTCTGGGGTTCAGAATAATTTTTTCTTGTTTTCCGACTCCCAAAACTAGGTGCGCCCTATGGTCTGGTGCGCCCTATGGTGCGAAAAATACGGTATGTAACATCCACCTGCCTAGAGCTTAAGGCTGTTAGACATAGCACTGATCTTGGAGGCAGGAGAGAGGAAGTCCTTGCGCTCATCTTTTTAGCTGGGAAAAAGCACCCCGAGTTGTGGCTGCAGGTGACAAGCAGAGCTTTCCCCAACCTCTCCCTACTTGGGAGGAGGCAGCTCAACAAGTTCTACGCTGACTGCGGCTCCTTGCCAGGCACAGCACACGGTCCAGCCAGCCACTCCTATTACGCATCAGGCAGGCACTGGCTCTTTGAAGATGAGGAAAGCCTTTAACCTCTAAACATACTTGAAGTGGGTTTTGCAGAGGTAATTGCTTTAACTGTTTTTATATCCGCAATCATTTGGTATTTGGAAATGCTTCATGGGAAGGGATTCATAAATGAAATAAAGGAGCAGTAACAGTATACCTGGAACATCTCCACCCCCACCGTTCTGCCCGGACACTGGGGTCCAGCGCCAAGGGCCTTCTGGCGGTTCCCTCGCTGTGTGAAGCAAAGCTACAGGGAACCAGGAAGAGGGCCTTCTCGGTGGTGGCACCCTCCCATCAGATGTCAAAGAGATAAACAACTACCTGACATTCAGAAGACATCTGAAGGCAGCCCTGTTCAGGGAAGTTTTTAATGTGTGACATTTTGATGTATTTTTAATCTTTGTTGGAAGCTGCCCAGAGTGGCTGGGGAAACCCAGCCAGATGGGCAGGATACAAATAAATTAAATTTATTATTATTATTATTATTATTATTATTATTATTATTATTATTAAAATAAAACCCACATTTTGCAACATGCCCTGTGCTCTGCGTTGTTCCACAAGGCAACTGCAAACCACCAACATGGACTTGTGGTGTCACCTAAACCCCACACCACAAAAGCCTCCAGGTGCTGCTTTTTACATGATAGTGGCCATGAAGAATCAGAGCCACATTGCAGAAGAGAAGAGAATTATTATTATTATTAAAAGGGAAGGAAACAGCGTGCCCACAGCCTTACCAGACTGAGCCAGCCTATCCTTGGCATTGCGGCACTGGAGCAGCTCTATCCTGTTGCAAAGGGACGTCACTTTAGTGTGCAGCTCCTCCAGTTCGTACCCAGAGCAATCCAGCTGAAAAGCAAATCCAGGAGAAGGGAGAAGCGTCACTCACTGGGGTGACAACAGCCCCGCTGGGGATCTTCCTCATTATTAAAATGTCTTGTGCCAGGCTTCCAGCGGAATTTCCACAGGGCAGATTTCCCCTCCTAATCTCAAGGCAAGTGTTTGCAATGGTGCATCCGATGGCCACCATTACTATTCAACAGCTCCCGGCCCGGTGAAGCCACCCGAAGCTCTTCTCCCTCCCAGAAATTCCTCAGGTCACTGGAATGGGAAGCTGAGCCTCATGCGCCTGGGGAGTCCTGGCAGTTCCCCCTCACTTCCCCACCCCCAAGCTAGAAGACACAGTGAGCAGGCAGGTCTCAGCCTCTGAATCACCTTTTGCAGCATTTAAGTGTCCATGCGCATGGCGGGGCACTAGAGCCTAAGAAAAAAGAGGGCTATCTCCTTCTCCTCTCCTTGTGGGAAGAGCACAGCAGATGGAAAGACACCCATACATCAACTGCACGGCCATGTTGGTTTCTGTTTGTGCCACTGTGCAGTGCTTGGAGGCACAAGACTCTGTTTTGCATTCCAGAGATCCCAGGCTGTTGGAAGTCTCACAAAAGACAGGAAACAGATGGGATGTTCCTGGTTTCCTGTTCCTTTTGTTTTCCAGTTGCTCTCTGCCTTTCACAGAGAGAGCATGTATTTTTCTTTTCTGTCTGCGTAGTTAGAAATAAAACCTAGCTCAAATTTCTCGTCTCTTCTGCTGCTTTGATACTCTGCTTAATGGAGAATGTGCCTGGAGCCTTATCAAAGGCTCAGGTCTTTAATCATCGTCAGAGGAGATTCCAAAGGCTCGACCGGAGGAGTAGCTCCGTAGCGGAGATTTCGACAGGCCACACCCTCCCTTGGTAAGCCCATCTCCCTGCCAGTAGAAAACCAGCATGTCCAAAGGAACATTTTCCCCTTGGCATGCTAGCTGATTTATTTTTCACCTCCAGGGAATGTCTCAACACAGGAACATTCAAATGCTTTACTCCAGGGGTCAGCAAACTTTTTCAACAGGGGGTTGGTCCACTGTCCCTCAGACCTTGTTGGGAGCTGGACTACAGGTGAAACTTGAAAAATTAGAATATTGTGGGAAAGTTCATTTATTTCAGTAATTCAACTTAAAAGGTCAAACTAATATATGAGATAAGACTCATGACATGCAAAGCGAGATATGCTTCTACTTCTCAGAGGTCCAGTCTTGCTCTATTTGCAATCCTTGTTTTGCTGATTTCATTTAATATTCTAATTTTCTGAGATTGTTAATTTGGGGTTTTCATCAGCTGTACGCCATGATCATCTCAATTATAACAAATCAAGGCTTGACATATCTCACTTTGCATGTCATGAGTCTATCTCATATATTAGTTTCATCTTTTAAGTTGAATTACTGAAATAAATGAACTTTTCCATGATGTTCTAATTTTTCTAACCCAGAGGTGCAGTTTAAATAAAAGGGCTCATTCTACTCATGTGAAAACACACTGATTCCCAGACCGTCCGCGGGCCAGATTTAGAAGGCAATTGGGCCAGATCCGGCCTCCGGGCCTTAGTTTGCCTTCCCATGCATTACTCCCTATATTTTGAACTAGCTTCAACAGGGGGACGCAGTGTAGCTTTCCCTGAATATGCAGGCTCGATCAGCGTGTGACTGGGAGGAGGAAAATTCCCAAGAGTGCTCTCTGTAAGGGAGCAGGCAGGATGCAACAGTCTGGTGTGGTGGTTAGAGTACTGGACTAGAACCTGGGAGGTTGGGGTTCGTATCGCCATGCAGCCATGACGCTCGCGGGGTGACCTTGGGCCAGTCACTGCCTCTCAGCCTCCCCTTCCTTCCAGGGCCGTTGTGAGGATTAAATGAGGGAGAAGCGCGCAAGCCCCTGGGAGTTCCTTGGGAGAATGCAATGACACCATCCTCGTCCCGAGTGTGTCACCTGCTGAATCCTGTCAAGCATCTCAATGATCCGGATGTAGTCTAAGAAAACCAGCCCTGCGGTGTCCCAATCCTGGATGAGGGTGCTGCGCTCTGGAGCAGACAGGTCTTCCAAGAACCCTTTCAGATAGGTGTAGTTTTCGTTAATAATGGCATCTGAAAGAAGAAGACAGCGAGTGATGAACAAATAAGAGAACTTCAACACTACTGTGCCTGGCAAAAAGTTTGGTAAAACAGCAACTCGCCAGAAGGCAGGCATTGATGTTGAAATTGACACGACTTTCAGATGTGGGCAACATCTACGCCAAGAATGGGACACGTGGCATTCTGAAGCTGTGAGCAGGAAGAAGAAACACCACTAGGAGAGGGCACCTTCGCCTCCTGAGGGTGTCTGTTCAATTTGTAAGGAGGGGTGGAATCTAGAGTGTGTCTCCTTGGCTTTGGGCAACTGGGACAAATTAGGGATTCTGCTGGTTTACCACCTGCCTCACTGCCCAGAGATCTCACTGCCTCAGTTGATAGAACTAGTCTCAGAGGCGATGTTGAAGACTCCCAAACTGATTTTCCAGAGCCCTTTAAATTGGCACAGAAACTGCTTTGGTCATCCTGTATGATCACCTGTTGGGAATGAGACAGGGGAAATGGGTCTCTGTTAATTCTCCTCAATCTCTCAACAGCTTTTGATGCCAATGACTATGGCAACCTTCTGGAGCAGCCGTCAGAGTTATGGGTGGGTGGCACTGTTTTGCGGTGCTTCTGCTCCTACTTGGGTGGTTATTTCCAGAGGGTGATGCTTGGGGAGTGCTCTTCAGCCCCATGGAGCCTTCAGTGTGGGTTCCTCAGGGTTCAATTTTATCCCCTATGTTGAATAACATTCTATGGGTTTTGTGAGAGGGGGGGTTATTGAGCTGCCTTTGCTTAATTATGCATTTTGTATTTTCATTTTGTATATTTATGTTGTGAACCACCGAAGAGCAGCGTACAAATTTAATAAATACAGTAGTACCTCGGGTTACAGACGCTTCAGGTTACAGAAGCTAAAGGTTACAGACTCCACTAACCCAGAAACAGTACCTCGGGTTAAGAACTTTGCTTCAGGATGAGAACAGAAATCGCACAGTGGCAGCAGGCCCCATTAGCTAAAGTGGTACCTCAGGTTAAGAACAGTTTCAGGTTAAGAACGGACCTCCAGAACGAATTAAGTTCTTAACCCGAGGTATCACTGTAATAATGATAGATGCCCCCTCCCTTTAGGAAGCAAGGCAAAATCCTACTGAGTGTTTGCAGGTTTTTTGTTTTGGTAAAGTCAGTCCAAAACTCAGTTAGATGCCCTGTTTACCGCCATGCCCCGGGAGAAGGAAGGAAGGAAGCCTTACCTGAAGCCAAGTGCCTGATGACCAGCCTGTGGCACGGATTCCAGTGCCCTGCCCTGAACAGGTAGAGAGCCTCTTTATGCTTGTCCCCTTCCATCCTGGCTCTCACGGCTTTGGCCTCGTGGATCCACTCAGGCGGCACACACAGCCTCTCCATCAGGAAGGCTTCCTTGCTCCACGACTCGGGCGTCTCCTGCAACCTGCAGTGGCGGTTCAGCAGCTCACGCACGGCTCTCTCTCGCACGCTGGTGGGAAGAGAAACGCTCTTTGTATGACCTTGCATAAAGCAGGGGGGTACAGCAATAGCTCTATGCACACAATTCAGCCAGGAAAACGGCCCCAAATGCTGCTCCCTGCCCCCAATTTACTGGGTCTTCAGTGGCAAAGCACATCTTTCGCAAAGAGATCTGAACTTCCACCCAAAGCATCTCCTGTCAAAGGCTGTCCAGCGGCTGAGCTGTCAAAGTCCTTCCTCTGGCCAAGGCCTGGAAGAACCACTGCCTGCCACTCACAGTAGACTCTCCCAAGCTAGATGGAGGGACAGCTTAACTGTAGGCTCATCTGATCATGCCACCCACCCACCCCTTCCGCCCCAGGTTCCTCTCCAAGTCCCAGTTTAAAAGAATATGACTCAAAAGGAAGAAAAGTTAATTTCTCTATTTCACTGAAAGGTTCCGAAATATTTTAATATTTTAATCTTTGTTAAACAGGCTCGTGTTTTACAGAATAGTTCTTAAATACTTTGTAGCACATCAGTGGGTCTTTTGCTAAAAACTTGTGCATGTTCAGAGCCCACAGGGCCAATTTTATTAATAGCAGTGCTGTTAAATGAGAGCAGATCATACTCTACCCCAAAGAGGATGCCACCATTTCAGATAGCATGATGCTACATTGACAGGCTGCACCTCCCTCCTCCTGTGGGAAGAAATCCGATAAAACCCACACACCCCTGCAAGACAAAGGAGGGCTCCACACTTACTTTGCACTGGGGGTGTGAAGAAGCACAAAGACGGCCCATTCCCACAGCCCCTCGCTCTCCAGCTGGGCTGCAAAGCTGGCGTTCAGCACTCCCTGGCATTGCTCTGAGAGGTGGGTGTAATTTAAGGCACGCAGCACTTCCCACAGGTGCCAGCTGAGGCGGTAGTCCAAGGGGTCCGCTGTTATGCTCTTCGGGTCAAGCAGCTGGTGGAGATCGTAACACCTGCAAGGGAACACGAGGAAGGAAGGAAACAGCATAAGCCGGCTGGCCACAGCGGGGCCCACATTCCAGTTCACGGTGCTGTACGCCAAAAGATTTTCCAAGGAAGCAGAAGGGTCTGGAAGTCCAGGCCTAAAGGGCAAACCGGGGCAAACGCTTTGGGGGGAAATGACCTTTCATGAGACTAGCAGGACTGCCCACAGCCACATGCAAGACAGAAGTCATTCCCTGGCACCAATGCATCTTCCTCTCTCCCTCTCCGCCCCAATACTGAATTCTGAATGAGCCATAGAGACATTCCAGTGTTAGGCCCAATATCCACTGGAGAGGAATCATAACTAGAACTCTTAAGCTGGGGATGACAAAGAAGCAATGTAGATAAACTAAATCCCCACCACTGTTAAGCTTCTAGGGTCCTGGACTTCAGTATCCCCCTCCACACAATATATACAGGAGTGGAGGGAAAGGGGTATTGTACATCCCATGGCTGTTTTGACAAGCACACAACTTTCTGTTTATGTCCCCCCCTTCCCCCACCAGGCATACTTTTTAAAAACACTTTAGAACATAAGAACACGAGGAGAGGCCGCTGGACCAGACTGGTGGCCAATCTTATTTCACAGCTATCTCACAGTGGCCAACCAGATGGCTGTAAATTGATTTGGGACTTTTTAAGCAGGATGCTTACCATTCCTCTTCTCCCAGACCTTTGGCTAATTAAACCATCTATGGTCTTTTAAACTATGTGTGGGGTGTGTGTTATTGCTTTCATTTGTTACTATGGTATGTATTTTTATGGTATGTATTTTCATATTGTAAACCACCCTATGATCCTCATATGAAGGGTGGCATAGAAATTTAATAAACAATAATGATATCTGGGGAGCTCCTCCCTGCAGAGTGGGCAGAAACCAGGATCTTCTTGCTAGGTCACCACATTTGCAGCATAACCTGAGTTCACAAGGAGGAAAGAGATTCCGGAGGGACAGCCTTGTGAAGTCTGTTGCAAAGGGTCTTGTGTCACCTTAAAAGACCAAAAGATTTACGAGAGCTGAATATCTGCGGAGCAGAGTCCGCCTTCAGCAGGTGCAGGAAAACAGGAAGAGTTACCTATCACTGTACAGCTTTAGCAGGTGAAAGCACACGTCTCGGAGCGGGTGTTGTTGATCGCCTTCCTCAATCACACAGCCTGAGCCTTCCAGATACGGAGGCAGCGGAGAACAAGCATATTTCTCTCCCTCCGAGGAGTCCTGCAAACACAATACCAGAAGATGAGGGGAAGCAGCTGGAGGAAGAAGGAAAGGCCTCTCTCCTGTGTATGCCTGTTCTGAGGAGGCACTGGAGAGACGTTGGGGTGGGGAGCTGGAAACTGAGCTGGATCCTTGTCTCTCCCGCCTTCCCTTCCCCCAAGGCAAGTTTGACAGGCGGGGAATGGCTGCCAGTTCTACACGTCCCACAGGATCAGAGGCAGGAGGAGAAGAGGGGGGCCTGCTCTCACGTCCTGCTTATGGGCTTCCGGTGGGGGTCTCTGGGTGTCCCTTGTGGGAAAACAGATGCAGACCTTGACGCAGACATTTAGTCTGTTCCAGAACATCTGTGATGTTCCTGCATATGCCAAAGAGCAAAGGGAGCTCAGCAGAAGCACAGCACATCGTCCTGTCCTTCCTTCAGGAGGCAGCAACAGGCCGGAGTGCCTAAGCTCTAGGGATTGGGCTCAAGGTTGGCCCTCTGGCCAAACAGGACTGCGACTTCCGCCTACCTGGAATGCAGCTTCATACATGCTGAGGGCCTTGGAAAGAGGCGCTGTAGAAGGAAGCAGGTACCAGAGGTGGATGGCGAGAGAACGCTTCCAATCCAGATGGGCGCAGATGTTGATGCTCCTCCTCTCTGACAAATGCCACACCTGCAGAAGTGAGGGAAAGGGCCGAGGCAGAGTGTCAGTGTGGGCCAGGCACAGAGCCCAACACAGTTGCTCTGCTGTGCAAGAGGGATGCCCACAGAGGCTCGCTGGCCTGGTGACGGCGTTGTGTGTACATGTGACCCTCTTAACGCAAGTGGCCGAGCAGTGCCCAGGAGGGTTGACAAGCAAGCCCAGGCTCCGCCACTCACCGGCTTGCCAGCTAAAAGGGCAAAGATGTGCAGCCTCTCCTCCTGGATGAAGCAGTCTGCCTGGAGCTGATGCCAGTCTGCCAGCTGCATGGCAAGGAGCTCCCGGACATCCTGGCTCCCTGCCAGCTGCGAGAGGAGGAGAGCCAGCCGGTGGTCCCCTGTAACGCAACAGCAGCGCGTCAGAAGAGACACAAACCCCCATGAGCAGCCTCTCCTGAAATGTGAACTACCTGGACGCAGGGACGGGCAGCAGTGCAGACGTTGGTGCTCTAGCACATATTTTGGAGGGGGAAGGACCACACTGACTTAGGCAGAAAATAACTGCCCATAGGAAAACCAAGTCCAGCTACATGATAGATGGCTTCTTGCTTGGGGATTGATGCATGTGGCCCACCCTCAATATCATCAGCAAGGATCGCTTCATTTAAGCCTGTTGTAAGGCGGGGGGTTTTTTGTTGTTGTTGCTCACCTAGAAATTCAAGAAGCTGATCTAGTTGGGAAGACACACCCAAATCCCCTTCCAATCCTTTTCTAGGGAGCAGCTAAAGCAGAGAAGAATGAGGGGTGAAGAGTTTACAGTGGAACTCTGCATTTCCCTCCTACCAGCCCTGCAGAAACAAACAACATTGGTGGCCGGCAGAACTTCCTTGGGCCAATGCTCTTTGCTGTGCTGAAGGATGCCAAATTTATGTCAAGATGCGGGCAAAGGAGAGCTTTCCTCTTGGCGCTGGCAATTTCCAAGGAACAGACAAGCACCTTTCTGCAAGCCTGGGCCTTCATGCAGGGAAACCCACTACTAAGCCACCTACTTCTCTCCTGAGACTCCTCACTCTGGAGGCAGAAAGGCCTCAAATACCCTGACCACAGGAAGGGACAGCCTGTAATTCAAGATTCTGCCTGCTGCGCCCTCTCCAGGCAACCCGCTAAGAAGCACCACTTCTGCCCACGGGAACCAGCAGATTCCTTGTTAGATCCTGGGTCCAGGTGAAAAGCCGCCGTCTTACCAGAATGTTGCGCCAGCCGGCAAGCTTCGCTGATCTGCTTCCCAGTAAGGTAGCTGAAGACGGCCTGGGCAGGACTGTCGTTCTGGGCGAGCGAAACCTCGTTCTTGATCCGCTCGGCAGCCGTTTGCGACAGCCAGCGGGAGAAGGCTCTCCGGCGCTCCAGAGCAAGGACGTACTCCGTGGGCTCATCCAAGCGGGCCTCCAGCTCCTTCAAGTGGCCCCAGAGCGCCTCACACAGGGTCCACACCAAGCACCAGTCTTTCACTGCAGCTGGTGAGAGGGCAAAGAGAGATCAGCACACGACCCTGCACTCTGCTATCCCATGAGGCAGCCGCAAACAGGGTCCCAGCCACACACATGCAGCGGGGGGGGGGGGCGCTCCTAAGGCCATTCCACCCTTACCCCACACTGTAGCTTAAATTCTGGACTGTGCACTGCCACCTCTGCTCCGTCAATCACCTGCCACTCTCTGCTTGTGGCCAGCTGTGATCTGGACCATGAAGGTGAGGCCAGAAATACCCAGTGCCACCAAGTCACCCTGGGCCTTCCAAATCCAATTCTACGAAGGCACCAAGGGTCCACAAAAGCTCACACCTGATCCTGGCAAGATGCTGCAGTTCTCTCATTTTGGCCCCTTGAAGTTGCATCCACAGCAAGAAAGACCAAGGAGTCTCCTGTTCCTAGGACCCACCCGCTCTCCGTGCATCACAGCTTGGGAGGGGCAATTACAGCTGCTGGAGACAGCAGGAGGCCGGCCTGTTACCAGAACGCCCTGCCTCGCTGTGTCTTCCACGGTGATTCTGCTCTAAAACAGGTGCTGGGGCATGAGCCCATGGTGGGACATGAGACTGGGGCATGGAAAGATGCTAAGCAGTGACTCAATGCCTGCATGCACCAAGGCAGAATTGCCTCTTCACAGCCACAGGACAGAGCAGGCTCTCCTCAAAAAGCTGGTTCAAAAACAACATGACAGGAGCTCAGCCTGACATTTCCAATTCCTCCAACCCAACCCCCCCCCCCATCCAGTTTTGTGCCCACCTTCTTCCCTTTCTTCTGGGTCGGCAGACGTCTCCGTCGCCCACCTGGCATACTCATGGATAGCAGCTACGCCAGGGTTGGGGGTAAGGAAAGGGCACGGCTCATCCATGTGGACAGTGCTCTGCTTCAGCTTGATCTCCAGTGGAACAAGGTACGAGTCTAGGTTCTCGTCAGCTGCCTTTCCTTCCAAGCTCAGTTTCTCCACGTGAACCTTAAAAGGAGACTCCGAGAGCCTGCAGAGGCATCGGGAACACAGATCAAGGGAGATGAGTGGCTCTGTCACGGCAATATTCAATTATTCAAAAATAAACACAGGCTGCCTTTCTAAATAATATGCCCTCAAGGAAGCTTACAAATTAAGCACAGCTTCAAAAGTTTAAGCATGGGTTAAGTAGGTGGTGGGAAGCATTTTCTCAAAGACACCCACATTGTTTCGACATTTGTGGGTTTTATCCATTGGATAAAACAGCACAGAATTTCAGCCAAGCCATTAGCTTAAAAGGAGCACCATAGTAAGAAAATATTCATCATGCACAGGCCCTATGCATTGAAAGAGGACAAGGCGGCAAACTCAGCAGTTTCCAACCGTTATAACCAGAAAGCTTTGCTGCTTCTGGAGGAGCCAAGTGATGCCAAGGTGCTGTGATGAGAGAGTTGCCTCTCTGTATTATTGGAAGATGGCAATTTCTGCCAGGAGAGACCAATATGCCCGGGTCCTGGAAAAGGCTTCTGTTATGCTGCAAGTGAGCTCAGAACAAGGTAGGGAGAGGGAACCTGCTGTGCTAAAGGAAGACTCAACTGCTTTGGGGTTTTCTTACACCCCCCCAAGCAATACATGATTTTTAGGAAATACAGTGGTACCTCGGGTTCCAGACGCTTTGGGCTACAAACTCCGCTAACCAGGAAGTGGTTGCTCCAGGTTAAGAAATTTGCCCCAGGATAAGAATGGAAATCATGCACAAGCGGTGCAGAGGCAGCAGGAAGCCCCATTAGCAAAAGCACGCTTCAGAGTTAAGAACCGTTTCAGGTTAAGAATGGACCTCTGGAATGAATTAAGTTCTTAACCCGAGGTACCACTGTAAACAAAAACCCAGGGAGGGAATGACTGCTCTTGCAGTGCAGCCGAACTCCAGATACCAAGTGCAGCAGGCTGAGAAAAGTGCATGAGTCTCCCCACCCACCCTCTAGGGTGAACAGGTAAGAAGAAATCAGTCCTGCCTCTGTGGCAAAAGCCCACATCAGTACAAACTAGACTAGCCAGCTAGCCACGTAACTCAGCTCACTGCATAACACCTCAGAAGACTGATATTTAAGAACAGGATGACGTCTCACTGTTTAGGAGCCACAGGTGTTGGCAAGAATCCATATTCCATGGACTCGTTGCGGAGATCTTCTGGCTCGCTCAATGTGCTCAGCTGTTCCCCGCTGTGGACAAGGATCCGGTTGGGCCCCCAGCCGACACGGAAGGAGCGTCCCATGAAGAGGGCCATATCCTTCAGCAGCCTTCCTTTCCCGTAGGTGACAGACTTCTCCAGTGGCACCAGCTCAGGATGCCTGCGGACGCCCACTGTTTTCAGCGGCATGTCAGGCTCCAGGCTGGGCATTGTGAATGCGCCGGTCAGCGGAGAACCGACAGACCAAGGCGGGGCAGGAAGAGCGCTGGCCAGCAA
Organism: Podarcis vaucheri; assembly: GCF_965113315.1. Classification (NCBI taxonomy): domain Eukaryota; kingdom Metazoa; phylum Chordata; class Lepidosauria; order Squamata; family Lacertidae; genus Podarcis; species Podarcis vaucheri. The sequence goes on along the minus strand of NC_138762.1, from coordinate 4,680,619 downwards.
GGAAGTCCTTGGGCTGCGTCTGTCTTGGAGGGAAGTAGTTGGGACGCGTAAAGATCCGCCCGAGAGTCTTGACTGCAGCAGCCCACCAACTGAGGAGGAGAAGGAAGGCCTTGATTAGGAAGACAAGACTTCTAACAGATCACCATTCTAACACCCCACCCACCCACTCAAAAGCATGCTTCTGGACGCAAGTGTGCTGCCTTCTGGTGGCCTGAGGGAAGGTTGCAACATGCCTACTGCTCCCCAATTCATGTCCCTGTCAGGACTCGGGGAGCAGCATTTCAAACAGCTGAAGCTCCCAGGCCTTCATTCAAGGCCAAAAGTTAGAGTCACAATCTTCAATGAATGATTGGTTCAGACCTGTGTGTACATCACCTTATCTCGCAGCTTTATGGGTGAATGGACTCCACGGAAAAGACTGACGTTACCTATGATGCGTTAGTTGTCACTCTGGAATCTTAAACCTCGAGTTTCCACAGCAACATGTGAGGAACCCTCATGAGAGCCCCATAGGTTTCATCCTGAACTTTGCTCAGGTTGTGGGATCATGTCACTTTGCTGGGGTCGTGTGCGTTAATATCTATGTGCAGAAATGGTATATGCAGCACTGCTCTGGGATCCCAAACACTCCTGTCTGGTTTTTTTCAGGGTTGGTGAGCCTTGGATCTGCCCCACTCCTGTTCTAAACTGATTGCAATGTGTGGGCTTTTTCTTAAATAGATCCCAAATGCTCCCCCTGGTTCAATATTAGAGCAGCCAGAATAATACATCAAAGAACACAGTATTTGTAAACTGACTAATACAGATGGTCACTGGTGTCTGCAGTGACACTTTGTGTTGTGAAAAGCCCAAAGGCCTCACTACTCTGTTTAATGACAGATCACATCCCCCAAAGTGCCTGGGGTGCCATAGGGGGGCTTACTCTCCCCCACCCTCCTCAAAATGCTTCCTTACTTCTTTTACTTAATTTACAGGACACCATTCCAAAAAGTCTTAAAAGTGGCTCATACACAGTAGGAAAATTCACAGAGCACAATTCAACAAACATCAAAGTCTTGGAAATGTAGCATTAACCGATTTATTTTTAATTTAATCCTTTGTTGAACAGAGTCCCAAAGGCCAAGCAATGAGAGGAACTGCCTTGCAGCAATGTGCTAAGCATAATGTCAGCTTAGCCTCAGAAAGTCTGTACCAAGCAGAGCTTAGAATTTAAGAACCGTTTTCCCCTTGGCGCCAGCACAAAGACCGGGGTTCTTACTGTACCTGAGGGGCGGCTCTTGTGTCCTCGCATCAAGGAGGAGATGGGAAGTCTGGGGGAACAGAGGTCTTGGGATGTGTCCACTGGTGCAGCTTGCTTGCCAAAACGGTGGTCAAGGATCAGGTCCAAATCCTCCTCATCCACAAGCAAGGAAGCTTTCATGATCTGGAAACAAGTACAGAGCAAGGTCATCATCATACATTACAGAGGACTTTTAAAAAGTTGAAGGTTGTTTTTTCCCTAGTGTGCTTATTCAATACCCACTGGCATAACAATGCTAAAAGCAAGAGATAAAACCAATGAGTTAAAAAGGAACCTTTGCCCAGTTACTGTAAATGGACCTTTTAGGTTGCTGACATTCTGAGACTCCCAGTTTGAGGGCTGCATCTTCTGACTGGTCCAAAGGCAGGGCATGTGACTTGTAAATATGTTCAGCAGGGGTGGGGAAGCTCTGGCATGGAGGCTGATTCTGGCACGCTGGGAGTCCAATTTGGCCTGTGAGGCCCTCTACCCCAAACCACACCCACCCACTTCTTTCAGATGCTCAGAGAGAAGCCCAGGCATGCTGCACTTGGAGCCCTGATGGTCAGAAATCCAAAGCCTGGGGTCAAAGTGATGTCAAAGGGGCAGCCCTGCCCACCTGCCAAATCTGTCCCACCTGGGATGGGGAGAGAAAGTTCTGTCCTGCTGCCCAGAAAAGGCAGCTTTGGCCAAGCTGATGCCTTCTAGATGTACTGAACTATAACTCCCATCAGCCTCAGCCAGCACAGCAAAGAAGAATCCATGATGACATGACAGAAGCAAACAGATACAGGCCACAGAAGGCTCAGAGCAGAAAGAGTGAAGAGCAGGTGTATCCGGTTATAGGAACAAGTGGTGAGGTCCAAATCCAAGACCAAAGGAGGACCCTAGCAGGCAAGCAACACAAACGAGGAGGGGCTCACCTGCAATGTGTGAGGGTTGATGTCCAGAGAGGAGGCAATGTGTGCAGAAGCTGGCACTGGTTCCTGCTCCTCTGCAAAACTCTCTTCCGTGACCAAGTCCTGGGATGGCTCCTGAGTGATGTCTGCCATGTCACTGTCAAATTCCACAACCTTCCCAAGCTGCTCAACGTCTGGGCTCTGCAGGCATCAGGAGTTAAGAGGCAATGCAATACAGATCCAAAGCAGCGGAGCGTGTAATTAACTTCTGCAACGAAAGATCAGCAGAGCCCAGGCCTCCCCACCCCAGTTCTGGATGTGGCCGAGTGCCCCACACAGAGCAGCTGCTGAGCTGGCAAAGCAAGTATCATGTAGGACTGGAGACAAGAGACCAGTGTGGCAATGCCATGTCACAATAGGCGGTGTTAGGCTGGCATCATCATGACCCCTCCACTAAACCGAGTTCCAGGGAATGGCTTCAGGCAGGCAGATGGAACAAGGCCAACTGTGGAAACCTAAGCTGCTGAAATTCTGACCTATTCCTTTGTTGCCCTTCCTCCTGGAGCACAGGAGAGCCAAAACAAACCCCTTTCCTATACATGCTGCTTCTAGACAAGCAACAAGGCTCACCTGTCCTCTTACATCCTGGATCATCAGGACCAGAAGAGAGAATTGCAGCTAGTTTTGTGGATGATTCATTAAAATTTGGGGAAAATACTAAAAATGATGCGACAAGAAACTGAAAAAAGGCAAGAATTGCAGCCAGCCACTCTTGTGCCTTTTCTTTTCTTCATCAGCAGCAAGGAGAGCATGACCAATTTTTGTTTTGGGTGGGTGGGGGGAGAGAGAGAGAGAGAGAGAGAGAGAGAGAGAAGAACCCCTGCACTTAAACTTGGTGAAAGCCATTTGGAGCCTTGTCCTCTTCTGAGTAACGTATTTCAATCTTCCCTTTTACAAGAGCTCCAGTTCACATATTTCTTTCCCTTACCTTGGAAGGAGGTGCTGGTTTCCCACCTAGAGCCATTTGCTGAGACGCCAACAGGCCCGGCGGGGGCACTTGAGCCGTTTTCTGTTTCTTTGCCTCGACCTTCGATGGGTGCTCCTCATCTTCCTCATCAGAATCTTGCAAACCATATTTTGAGAAGTGAGCCACCTGGACAGAAACCAAAGCCAGCATAGGTGATGGCCTGAACTAGTAGCTTGTGGACATCAGTAAGTGACGACAATATCCTGCCTGTCAAGTTATACTGGTGGCCGGGACACCAGAGATGGGGAGCCTGCAGTTGATACTGGGCTCCAGCTCCCATCTGCTGCAGCCAAAAATGGCACCAATGGTTAATGATGATGGGAGCTGGTCTGACAACATCCCAGAGGGGTAGGGATGCAGAGAAGCAGCACAGGCTCCCCATTCCTGTTGCAGATGAAGTATTTCTGAGGAGTCGCCAAAATGGGGCAGTTGGAATTGTGCAAACAATAGTGAAAATTTGCAATTATCCCTGCCTTTGGAGTGTGCCTTAAATTTTTCCAGGCCAAGGAAAGAAAAAAGCTTTGGTATAGAAGCTGGTTCCATTTACTTATACACAGCTGTTATTACCTTGAATACCCACGAACCAGTTTCAGGGCGGTACTCCTTGAACTGGGCACCCTGCTTCCGGGAGACGGCTTCCAGCCTGCCTTCATAGTTCATTTCGGTTAGCCGTTCTGGGCTCTTTATCAGGCAACGCGAGGTTTTGTCAGTGGGCCAAACACCATCCAAAGTGACCTCAGCTCTCCTGTTAAGAAACAAAGAGGGTTAACGGAGGCCAGAGAGGCAAACACTCCTAACAGATGAACTAGCGTGTTCACGGTGAACGTGAGCCAACACTAGGTTGGTCTATATTTACCTGTTCAATCCTTTCCCAATGGGTGGCTTCTGTTCATCATCTGGGTAGACAATCACTTCTTTCCGGCGGATGTGCACAATCTCATCCAGGTTCAAGTTAGTCAGGTTCACTTCGCCTTCAAAGTAGATTGAGCCGTAGCCTAGGGAGGAGATGAACAGATTAGATGACAGCCCCTTCCAACTCTACAAGTCTATGATCTCAGCATCAGCTTAAACCGGAGTGCTGCTGCAACAAAGCTATGGAAGCTCATTGGTCAAGTGTGCACAATCACCAGAACTGGGAGTGTCTTAGAAATCTATGCAAGAAGCACACAAGCTGCAGCAGGAGTCTGGCAGCAACTCCCAGAAAGGTCTATGGGGGACACACACCTAAACCAGCCCCCCAAGTTAATGCCGCAAATCAGGTTTTGCAATCATGTACTTGGGAGCGTCATTTATGCATCCAAACAACTTTTAATTTGTGCACTGTGTGCAGTTTTGTCATCTGTACTGCTACTGTGATCACATTCAAGAACTGATGGGTTTAAGTGCATGTACACTGCGTGTGTTGCAATATACCAGGGGTAGGTAGGCAACCGAAGGCCAGGGGGCCGGATGTGGCCCAATTGCCTTCTAAATCTGACCTGCGGACGCTCCGGGAATCAGTGTGTTTTCTCATGAGTAGAATGTGCCCTTTTATTTAAAATGCATCTCTGGGTTATTTGTGGGGCATAGGAATTTGTTCATATTTTCCCCCAAAATATAGTCTGGCCCCCCACATGGTCTGAGGGACGGTGGACAGGCCCATGGCTGAAAAAGGTTGCTGACCCCTGCAATATACTACTATTATTATTATTATTATTATTATTATTATTATTATTATTATTATTATTACTTGAGGAAAGAGACTGTGGGGACTCAACCACTAGGACTAATATCCAACAACCAGATTACTTGAAACGCTTAGAGGGGAATTCTTCTGACCCTTCCTGACAAAATGGGGCCATGGGCTTGAGGGACCTTTAGAGCAGACTCCCGTAAACTGTTGAGTGAATGGCCTGAGTGATCCTAGAGACATGCCTAGTACTTTAGCCATGTTTCAATGGCCTGAATTTCGCTCCTCTTGAGCTAGGTAGTTACCTGACCTTCATTCAGGTGGGACTTTCCTGGGCTTTGGGGAAGGCAGTTTCAGGAGAAAAGGTCTTTGTGCAGAGAAGCATCCTTACCTTTCCGGCCAATGGTGAAGTCTGTCACAATGCATTCTCCTTTGTCGCTTGTCATTTTGGCCAATTCTTCCATGGATGGAATGGTGTAGTAGCCAACTCGGGTTAAAACAATTCCTAAAAGAACCAAAACTGGTTGAAGGTCACTCCTTTCAGCAACTTCTGCAACAGGCACAGTGATTGATTTGCAGGCCAGAACAGCAAAGAAATGAGCCAGAGAATGCAGGTGTACCTACTCCAAGATTATAATACGTATGCTAAAGGGTATGAAAGGGAGCAATAGATAGACTCACTGAAGGCGCTTTAGATTTACAACTGACTAAGGAGAAAAACACTCAGAAAACCTTAACCAAACACTGCCTCTGCAGTAGATTGCAAAATGATTCAGTACCTATTAAAATTAGTTATGAAAAATGACAGCCACAAATCTTGCAGCGTTCCTAGAAACACCTCAACGTTAGAAATGTTTTGGTTTTATTTTGGTAAGGCTGCAGGTGCAATCTGATGGTACAGATCCTATTGCATGCCTTGTATTGCCATGCTAAGGAAGGCAATACATGAGCAGGGCAGAGGAGAGAAGAGCGAAAGATCAAAGAAGCAGTAACTAGGATCTGGGTTCAAACTCACTGCCAGCGTTGGCAGCACTAAGCTATCCAGACATCTGGTCTGACACAATGTAAACCTGCTCCTTACACCCTGAAGCACATTCTTGGATAATTCACAAGACCGGTTTCTCAAAGGTCTGTCAATCCAAGCAGACTTTTGCTAGAGCCGTTTGGTGCATCGAAACCTGCACCAACTTGGATCACAGGTCATCAAAACCTTAAGAAGGCCAACTCAGTGTATGAAAATAATAGAAACACCAAGATTTGCTTTTTAAAAGAAGAAAACGCCACTTGAATGAGATCCAAGGGTAGAAAAGTATGACCAGACAGAGTTTGATGGACTGCAAATGACAATGTGCATTATAAGCAGCGCCCCCTCAATTCCTACCTTCCCCAGTGTGTGCTTGGGGGCATTTCTGGGGGGAGAAGAGCCAGACCACCAGAAGAACCACCTGCCTCACCTGCCGGATGAGCCTGGTGCATGCCGCCCACCTCCTCTTCCTGGTCCTCCTGCAGGGACTCCTCGTGGTAGGAGGCATCCTCGCTGCTGCCTTCCAGCCCGTTCCGCAGGGGAGGACGCACGTTCAGGGCAAGGAGGGTGTCGTCCACGTTGTTGTGGTGCTTGTGCATGGCATTCTCGGGGGTCTGTGGGATGGGCTTGGCAATGGGGTTGGAGTAGTACCGCGTGACTTCGCGAGGACGGTCCTCCTCCTCCTGCTGCTCTCCATCCTGCCGGTGGATCTCATCAACTGACCGGGAAAGGAAGTTGAATCTAAGGAAGCCACAACATTTAAGGTCCACCACGTGAGCCCCAAAGAAAAAACTTCATAACCGAAATACAAACACACCGCTATAAAAAACAAACACTAGCTACCTAACTGGTAATGAACTTCTTGAGTGTGAGTTTCTGCACGGATGGAAAGCAAAGGCTGAACCAGAAGTTAGAAAGCTGATGAAGGATTTATTGGGCGTATCGACCTTCAGCTGTCAAGGGAACAGATCCATAGACCAAACCAATTCTGGCATTGCAGTGCAGAATCGCACAGGAAGCCTGACGTCACCACCGCCTTTAAAAATGCACATTGTGAAATTGCTTTGAAATGGATATTGTTCTAACTTAAGTAAAATGCATTTCCCAAATACGTGACAGCTCCTATATGAAAACGTAGTCTTTTCTGGACTAAGCACCCCCTCTTTATTCTGTATGGGAGAGTCGGAGGAGTTGGGAGTTTCCGATTTCCCTTTCCGATTTCACATGCACACAGTCCAAGGGCACATGCCCACAGCACCATAACATCCTTTGCTTTTGCTATAAATTAAGTTTCTGATAGTCCAGGCTACTCAAGATAGACTTGAAAGGGTGTGAGCAATGCTCAGCAAGATATCAGAAGACACACAGAGAGAGCGCTGAGCAGGATTTCCAGGAACGGTGGCTCCCCCGCCCCTCTTCATAAGTACAGGCAGCTCTCAGCTTCCATGGAGGTTACAATCCAGAGGCAAGTGCATAAAGCCAAAACCGCGTATGGTCAAAATATATGGGGCAGGTGAGATCACCAGTCTTTTTCCCCCCTGGACATGCACTCCCTGTTACACACTGTGAGCATTACTCAGGCAACACAAGGGGCGAAATGTTCCCGCTGCCAAGGCTAGAACAGAGAAGACTTGCCCATGGTTTAAACCCAACAACTGCAGGTGGAGCTGTGCCTTTAAGGCTGAGTCCGCTTACTTCAAAAAGGAAACCCTGACCAAGGCCCTGTTTTTTCAAGGTGTCCATGCAGACATACCGGTCTCCGTTCTCTGGGTACTCAGAGGGAGAGGCGAGGTCATCCGCTTCACAGTTGGTCGGAGAGAAAAGGCTGCTGGCCTTGATACTCTTCAAAACTAGCTTCTTAATGCTTTTCCTAAGAAAGACCAAAAAGACAGAGGAGAAATTGATCACTGCTGCCTAACTCCCTTACCCCCCCCTTCTTAGTTCAACTTATTTTTAATTGCAGCCCCCATCACACCACAGAACTGGACTGTGGAAGCCCTTCTCTCCCCACTGCAAGACACTGGAGGCTTTAGCTGGGCCAGCTGTGTGTGTGTGGCTTTCTTATTTATTTAATGGCATTAAAGAGTTCCTTTTGAACTATTTTTTGCTGTGAAAAAGATGACTGATAAGAGATGCCAGTGGTCTTTACCCAGTGGGCTGTGACCTATAATTGGGCTTCGCCTTAACCCAGATTGGGCTGCTGCACCACCACCTTATATATTGTGCTAAAGAGTTCAGGAAGAGCCACTGCGCCAACTGAAGCGTGCATTCTGGCTTTAATCCAGCTCTCGTTGGCCGTAATTGGTACTTGTTACTCCGTTCAAGATCATTAAGTACCAATTACCTCCAGCAAGAGCTGGATCAAAGCCAGAATGCAACACAGTTCAAGGCCATCGAGATATGCTGCCAGTCACCTCACACTTCAGATCTGCAGGCACCCCAAGCCACCTTAGCGTATAAAGAAGTCTAGAGGCAACACTTACTTGGGCATGAAGGCCCCGTTCGACAGGGCTGGCTCATCGTCATCCAGGCCGTCAAACAAGTGGGATTTAGAGGAGCCCGTGGTCTGCAAAGCTTTCGGACGCACCCTGGTCGCAGGGCGAGGAGTCAGCTTGTAGTGAGTAGGGGTGGTCAATGCCTTCTGGGCCGCTGGATTGGTTGGCTTCAGTCTCTGTACACGCACACACACAATTGCAAACTTGAGACGGCTATCCTATCAGATTCTCTCACCCGCTTTTGCTGCAACCTCCTTTTCCTTCTCCCTCCCCAACAAACAGGCTGCTAACAGCGGAAAAGACAGACTGCTTCTGCAGGAGGCCCAAGTTGATTGCTCACCCCCTTCATTCCACCCAAGTTTGTAAGTTAATTATGCACTGTGTGAAGAAGTACTTTCTGGCACCCGTCCTGAATCAGTTTTAGCTCTGGATTCCAAAGTAGAAGCGCCTTCTCGGACCCTTTCTCGACCTGGCATAATCTAGTCACCCTCTCAGCCATGTCCCCATCTCCCACGACAAACCTCCTCTTTCTTCTTTGGGTCAGACATCGGGTTTCTGAAGAGGGGGGAATCCCCAAAGGGCGAGTATGTCAAGCTGTTGAGGTGCTGCTGAAGAATCGCTTGCTGAGCGGCTGAAGCATTTGGGTCAGTCAAAGCTGAATGAATGAGAGGGGAAGACATCAGCCCAATATCCCCCCAAGTGCCTGTAACAACTCGCTGACAGAAGAGCAGGTGCCTGCAGTGGAGCAGGTAATCTAAGTGGGGAAAGTGCTATCCTTCCCTAGAGGATGCATCCACTACACTGACTGACAAAAATCATCCAATAAAAACAAAATGTTAGTGGGGCTTATAGGTTCAGCTACAAACCGTTCTCTTAATCCCTCAGGTTTTGGTGATATGAGGTAGAAACTGGGTCCCTGATTCAGCTGGAAACCACTTTTGGGAATTATTAACTCCTGGTATGCCCCACGGAGGACTTAAGGTCCATAAATGACAACATTTTGGAGGTCCCAGGTCGCAAAGTGGTTAGATTGGTCTCAACTAGGGCCAGGGCCTTTTCAGTACGGGCCCCAACTTGGGTGGAACGCTCTTGTCACAAGAGACTAGGGCCCTGCAGGACTTGACATCTTTCCGTAGGGCCAGCAAGACAGAGCTGTTCCACCTGGCCTTTGGTTTGGACCCAGCCTGACCCTTATGTTTCCCTCCCCTTATGGTCTTGATTTATTGGCTACTTTTAAAATGAGGCTGCATTTTAACCTATATTTTAAATTGTTTTGTTTTGTTTTCCCCTATTATGTTTTTACTGTGATTTTATTGGTGTTAGCCTCCCTGAGCCCGGCTCTGGCTGGGGAGGGCGGGGTATAAATAAATTTTATTATTATTATCATCTTAGTCCTGGAAACCTCTTGATGTATTTCCAACACATGCCACACTTTGGTGAATTACATTCCCATTTGGAATTTGCCACCAAGCCACATGGCTTTCCATACAAAAATGGACTGCTGGGAGCTGGAGTCCCATGCTCAGAGTGACAATGAACTGGTGTGACCTCATGCAGGGCCCCTCCTCCAATTAACTCCAGGCTATTCATTTGTTAATGAGACACTTACCCACCGCAGGCTGGGGAGCTCCAAAGCCCAGAGTAGCTGTTGACGTATTAAATCCAGGGGCGCCAAAGGCTCCTGTCCCCAGCGTACTCCCCAGTTTTGGCTGGGTGTTCCCAAACAGTGAAGTCTGTCCTGCGTTCAGGGCTACAGGAAGGAAGAGAAACAGAGCAGGTTGTGGAACGTTGACATGCGCAACCAGCAGCAAAACAGACATAAGCAGCCTTCCTTCCCTACAGACAGTTCAAAGGACGACATCATTTTTACTGCTCCAAGGAACTGCTCTCCTTCCTCACCACCAGCTTGGCTCAATGGCAAGAATTCATTTCAAGAGCAAGAATGTAAAGGATATGCACTATGAATCCGGACCATTCTTCTCTATAGTGGAGAAGTGGTTTTGCTAACTGAAGGTCTCATAGGTGCGTCACTCTTTACAATAAGGGCAGGAGCTGTTTGTGTGTGTGTGTGAGACAGAGAGAGAGTTGGAACATACTGACGCCGACAACCACCATGAAGTTAGCTGGAGTGCCCAACATATTCAGTAACTAGAACGGCAGCAGTAAGATAACGGCAGCATAATTTTGGCGAGAGTGGGGGGAAATAGCAGTTTAGAGAAGGAAGGAAAGTGGAAGCTTGCTGTTATGTTTAGTGAATCCCAATCATGGCACCAAAAACCTGGCTAAGTGCCAGAGAGAGGAAGGGGGAAAGCAGCTTCTGAGGGTGGCATCTTTCTATTCTTTACCTGTTCCAAATCCTGTTCCAAGTCCCGTGCCCAGAGCCCCAGCTGCAGGCTTGTTCCCAAACAGGCTATTTCCCGTGGTGTTTGCACCAAAACCTGCAAGTAAAGAACAGCAAGTGGCTGTGTTTGTCACCCAGGCCTCTCTCTCTTCCATGCAGGTGGTTGTTATGTGTTTTAATATTTTGTTGGAAGCTGCCCCAAGTGGCTGGGGCCACCCAGTTGAATGGGCAGCATACAGTCACACCTCAGGTTACAGACACTTCAGGTTGCGTTTTTTTGGGTTACGGACTGCAGAAACCCAGAAGTACTGGAACGGGTTACTTCCGGGTTTCGGTGGTCACACATGCGCAGAAGCGCTAAATTGCACTTTGTGCATAAGCACCGAAACGCAACCCGTGCATGCACAGACATGCCGCTGCGGGTTGCGAACGTGCATCCCGCACGGATAACGTTCGCAACCCGAGCATCCACTGTTATACAAAATAAAATTACTATTACTTTTATTATTGTTATTATTACTCTTATTATTCCAATTACACAAGGCACAGCACATGGTCCGCCTGACATTCACTAGCACACACACAACCCACTTGCATTTCCAGAGGATGAAAGAAAATGGGGTTGCCTTTCACTCAAAGGTAGCATTCAGTTGAGAGGTTCCCGTCATCATCATCTGTACCCAGGAATCTTTTTAACTGCAGCATGAGCTGCTGTTCAAGAAGGTACAAATGCTTCCCAGACTTCCCACTCCCCAGGGAAGTCTGACCAAGACATTGGAGGAGGATAATACCTGGAAGGAACGAAAAAGGGCTCTGAACTCTCTAGAGCTGTCTCCCCACACCTCTTCAATCACCAGCACAGAGGCAGGGAAAATGTACTGCTGTTTGACTTGGAAAAAAGCCTTTGAGTTTTTTTTCCATGGATGTGAGGAAGGCCCCAAGCTTGTATAAGAGACAGAGACCCTCAAAATGAAACTCTTGCCAAAAGCAAGGCCAGAAGCACCTGGGTTCTCGCAGCTGCCTGCCATATAGCACGGCTTACTGACACAGAATTTAAGAGCCACAAAGAGCATCATCTCACATAAATTAGTCTGCCGCATACCGTGTGCTATACCCAATGCAACAACAATAGATTTAAGGCTCTTTACGTGACTATGCCAAAGGGAAATCAATTGTTTAATCCATTACCAAACATCCCAGTCGTAGTTGTTCCAAACGAGGGCGCGCTGGTTGTCGTGGTTCCAAATCCAGCAGGCTTGTTGCTGAAGAGGGACTGAAGGAGAAATATGCATTCTAAACGTCACAGGGTCTCTTTCTCTTTTCCCTGTCCACAGCCCCCGCCCTGGTCACAAAGGGATATTAGCTTTTTCTCAGTTAGCAGCCAATTGTAGAAAGGTTAACATAGAATCATAGCGTGTCTTAAATGTTTGGAAAGGATGTGCGACCATCCACAGAATGCACATTATCAGATATCTCTCCCCAGTGAACTACGTCTGTGCTGGTCCACAGCAGCAGTTTGGTGTCAGCACAGGACAGCTGCATAGTGCACAGTGCTGAGCAAGAGGGGGAGTCAAGAGGGTTGCGGGTGGGGAAGAGCATGCAAGAGTCCCCTCTTCCCTCTCATCTCCCAGCACTGCCTCGGCCTCTAGGGCAAGCCAGTATAGATACTGCTTGCAGCGGTGGGGGTGTCCTAGCTAGGAAAGTCTTTCCTTGCCTGAGGGAGGTGACTGCACTCAAGGTAGGAGGAAGGAGGAAAACTACTTGGCACTGAATCCCACTATGCCCTCGTTGATGTACAGAGTAGCGCCACCTCTAACACTGCCTTCCCAGTGCTCCCTAGAGAGTCTGATACAGCAGTGTCCCCACTGGTTCTCTCCGTCCCACCAGGTGCCTACAAGGCATAGTAAAGAACCAGGCTGAAGGAGGGAAGACGGAACAGAGCACAAGGCAGTAGAATTAGAGCAGAGAGAGAGAGTAGATTTGACTGTGTGGATAGAGGCAGGGCAAAAATAAATGAGAGAAAGCCGGAGACAGCATGGTATATTCGGTCTAAGAATCACATGTTCTCTGCCTGGTAAATCAGGTGGAAATAACCAACATGTGGAAACTTCATAGTCCAGCGTGGGAATGTGCATGGACCCTGCTAGAATTGCTCTGATGGTGAGCAGCCAAATGGCAAAAGCTGAGGTTTTACAGTTGACACCCACAAGAGCTGATATTCAGAGTGACAATTTGGCAAGCAGTGAGTGAGTGTCAGAGTGGCACGCCCCCACCCCTCACATTGTTGCTTGAACTACAGAACCCTGTTATATCAAAAAATGAGTGGTTGTGGTTTAACGTCAGTTTACTACACAGGTCCAAACTGTGGTTTAAGATCAAGATCTGCAGAGATTTAAAACCCTAGTCAGGAAACAGGTATTAAACTGCAGTTCCCCACTAGGGATGCAAAGGAGAAGTGTAGTTTGAGTTGACCAGGAAAAGTGTGTCATGGGAGCAGGGTGCACACAATTGAGAAACTCAGGTCACGTCTGCTAAATTATGGTTCAGAGTGCCTAGACTGGGCAGTCGCTCTCAGTTTACAGGATTGTTAGGCTTCTTGCAAAACCTTCCAAGACTTGTTCAAAGCCAAAATTATTGGACCTTTCTAACCATTGACCAACATTGCAATTAACACCACTGGAAAAGCACCTGCAAAAGCACTTCGCTTCTGCGCAGGAGAACACCAATGAGCACAAGTGTGTCACGAGTGAAAAGAAACAAGCCACTTCCACACCCCTGAGGACCTCATTACTCCCAGCTGACATACCGAGCCACCAACACCAAATCCTGTATTGGGTTGTCCAAAGAGACCTGTCCCAGTTCCAAATGCAGTAGCAGTGTTCGTATTGGTAGCTGTTCCAAAAAGGCTTCCCGTTTGTGAGGGCTGTGTTGCTCCAAATAAACCCTGCAAACATTAGGGGATGTTTGAGAAAGATACGCTACAACTTATCCTTAAAAAAACAAAACAAAAAAAACTAAGCAGTAGTTCTGGAAATGTGGGGCTACTGTTTTTGCACCATGGTGATTTTTACACAAGGGAATATGGGCTCTGCTTGCGGCTACTGAAGAGAGGTGCTTGCATTTGGTTCAGCTAAGTGTAGCATTAAAGCATGCAGGAAAACCTACCTTCATTTTAGCCACTGTGTCGTGGAAAATACTGAGGCCTGAATTGGTGCATGGCAGATTGTTTCTGAATGGAGGTTCAGATCTGGGCAGAGAGGCACCTGAAGGCTGCCATCATGCATATGGAAAGAAAGAGTGTGGCCCCTCACAGGAAGATTAAGAAAACTAAAAAACTGAACAAACTGAACACCCGCCTGCCCACGAGTTGTCTTTGATGGAAAAAGTAATTTCCCAAAGCCTATGAAGATTGCTTATCTCTTCCGCTCAGCAGCTCATTCCTCACACAGCTTTGCCAACGTCCCTTTCCAAGCCACTAACCCCTGGCATCCTTCGCCCGTAACAGGGAAACTCCTTCAATACAGGGTTTCCGTTGTGACTGGATGCATCTATTAAAGGTTTGAGACCTTCACAGAAAAGGCCACTTGAATTAGTTGACCGTCCAGTTCCATTTCATTTGTAACAAGAGGGCCCCTCTCTCGCTTATGCATTTCTGCTTGTACCCAACAGAGAAAGCAGAGAAGGAAGATAGTGGACCACTTGATAAAGTAGCCTGCCCTAGAGACATTCAAGTCGGTGAAAAGCCAAAATGACTGCCAGGCTTTCCTCTTCCTGGGAGAGGTAAGATAATTTGAGTGTGTGCTTGCTTGCACACCTACCAAGCAACTGGTATATTGTTGAAAACAAACTATTTCATAACTTGGGAGGCCTGCTATGGCTCCATTTCATAGTGGAAAAGTATGTGCTTTGCGTATGAAGTGTTGAAATCTCCAACTAAAGGATCTTGTGTTGGAGAGAACTTCTGCCTGGAGACTCTAGAGCCAGTTGTCAGTCAGATGGACCATGGCTCTGACTTGTGACAAGGCAGGCCTTTATCTCTTAACCCTCAATATAAAGCATGCTGGTGAAATATTCAACAGATACAAAAATGGCAAAACAGGGCAACCTGCTGTGCTAAGGAGCAAGCTGGAGAATAAAATAGCACTGTACAAGGAAAAATAACAGGCTGAGCAAAGAGAATTTCCTTGGAGAGTTCTTAGTAAAAGGCTGCAGAAATCAAAGACAACCAGGTAAGCAGGAGTTAGACAGAAAGTTAAGACTCCAAGGTTGTTACAACAGTCCTTACCATTGTGTTTGTGTTGGGCTGTCCAAGGGTGCTGGTGTTCCCAAAGGAAAAGCCTGCGTTTGGGGCAGTCGTGGCCTGGCCAAAAGGCTTGTTGAAGAGGCTGGTGGTTTGTTGAGTCGGACCAAAGAGGCCTCCTGTTCCTGTTCCAAAACCTGTCGTACCTGAAACAAAGTGCCAAAGCAAATTATATATATATATACACACACACACACACACACACACACACACACCTTGAGGCACCCATGTCCCTGGCACTTCACAGAGTTTACCCCTCAAGGAGCTCGCAATCCAAATGTCAACAGTGGGAGAGGCAGGATAGGCTCCAAAGGATGATGGTGAGTAGATGCAGCTACGTTTTATTTTATTATAACCTGCTTTTCACATCTGGCGCTCAAAGCAACTTACAAAAAATAAAAACATACGACACACAAAATTTTAAACATCAGAGAATAGAACTGTTTTAACTTGGTGTCTGAAACTCAGCAGAAGCAGAGATGGCACCTGATTTCTAGCAGGAAGGCATTGCATAGATTTGGAGCTACCACACCGATGGCACAGCTCCTCACATGCACTTAGGCATTGTTTTGAGCAGAAATAAGGACGGAGGGATTGGACTATGGCTTCAGAGTTTTGTGTTTTTCTTTTTAAAAAATTCCTGTCATTTTAATTTTCAACTTACAAAACCATACACCACTCTGAACTCCCAATCAAAAAGATTGGGAGAATCTTTTTCTCCCAATCAGTAGAAGCAGCACAGAGGTGTTTGGTTCTAAGTTGCTTTGGATCATCTTGGACAAGATAAAGCAACTACTACTACTACTACTACTACTAAGTTTATTATTTATACCCTGCCCATCTGGCTGGGCTTCTCCAGCCACTCTGGGCGGCTTCCAACAAAATATTAAAATACAGTAATGCATCAAACATTAAAAGCTTCCCTAAACATGGCTGCCTTAACAACAACAACAACAACATTGGTGTTGCTGGCAGGTGCTTCCAAGAAATAAAAGCTGACTTGAGTAGAGCCATTTTAGAGCAAGAAAACAGCTGTGACTGATCAAGGTGCCTTTCCAGTCAATGATGCCAGCTAACCACATATGATATCAGGCAAGATACTGCCTTAAATCAGAATCAAGAACTGAATAGTTCACTTCTTGTGCACTATTAAGTGTGGCATTCTACTTCCTGGGACTTGCATCACATGCAGAGCAACTCCCTTGGGCACTTTCCCCCCTTTTTCGGAGAACTTATCTTATTTGCCCTTCTTCCTTACTTGTCCCAAGGACCTCAAGGCAGAATCTGCTCCATCAGGGAGACTGCTCTGTTTGCATGTTTTTACCCAAGCATAAAGAGAACAGGTGGGGTTTTGACAGCATCTTATAAATCAGGAGCCAGTATTTCAAGCTGTGGATGTTATTATTTGCATGTGTCAAAAAATGTTGGACACCTAACATGACAGAGTCTCAAGGCAACTTAAAACAGTATTAAAAACATACACAAGTACCCTGAAAGGCTACTACTCAAAGAGTCATCCTGCGCAAGTCAAAGCAGCAGTACTTACTGGTTCCGAACCCTGTTTTATTCTGTCCATAGGAAAAGCCTGTGTTAGTGGTGGTGGAGCCGAAGAGTCCTGTGGCTGCGCTGGAGGTAGCAGTGGATGAGCCAAACAAACCTGCCGTGGCTCCGGCTCCTACAGGGTTGGTGGGACCTTTCCTGTTCGCTTGATAGTCTTCCAAACGAAGCTCCTAAACAAGGAATATTTCTTGAGTACAGACGTCTCACGTGGGACACCACCTGTTCCCCACACCTTCTACCACCACACCTTCTCAGGCAAAAGCGATGCAGTAAAACATTGGAGTCGACAGCCCCTGGGTACAGGGCAGCGTTCTCAAAGAGGGCAAAATGCAACTTTGCCAAAGCAGGCATCAGGCGCCAAAAACACCTGCCCGACTAGTTTCTCCTGACAACTGTGACGTGGCAGTTCAGCGTGTGCGCCACCATGTGCATAAATGCCTTGCCTCCATTCTTTCTATTTGAAATGCAAAGAGCTCACCCCCACCCACCGCTATAGAGGGAGGAGAGCAGCACTCCAATGTCTGAGCCACAAGACGGGATGTCAACAAACAGGGACAGCATGCAGAGATACAGATATACGACGGACTGACCTCTAGCGATTTGCTTTCATATTCTTTCATAGCAGTAATGCACTGGTGCTTGGTGCTGATGTTTGTGCTGACTCCGGACTTAACCATAGTGTCAGTACCCGTAGGGGGCTGGAAGAGAAATGTGAACACTTGTCAAGGTTACTTTAGATTTAACTCCCCTGGAAGTCCTGTAAGCAGTCATGGCACAGAGGGAGCAGCAGGATTCCTGTGAGCCTCCAAGCAGCCACTCATGTGAGCTAATAAGAACACTGAAACAAGCCAGCATGCTACAGCATGTAACACCCATCCTGGCACAACTGAACTGACTGCCGATTAGCTTCTGAGCCCAATTCAAAGTGTGGGGGTTGACCTATAAAGCCTCACATGGCTCAGGACCTCAATACCTTACGGACGGCCTCTCCCCACATAAACCAACCCAGACCCAGCCCTTGCCTTCTGAGGCCCTTCTAGATGTTCCCCCTCCCAGAGAGGTTTGGAGAGTGACAACAACAGGCCTTTTCTTTGGCGGCTCCGATTGTGGAATGCTCTCCCCAGAGAGCCTCATTTGGTGCCATCAGTACATTTCTTAAGGCCCCAGGTAAAAACATTCCTCTTTACTCAGGTCTATGGCTATTAAATAATCTATGTCCTGTAAAAGTGTGGGGAAGAGGACTGTTATTATGATGACTATTTTATTATTAGGCTGTTTGTCAGTATGCTTTTATTATTATGTTTTTATCACCGATGTTCTGCAATGTGCTTTTAATGTTGTACATCACCCTGGGATCTTTTGATATATATACCGTATTTTTTGCTCTATAAGACTCACTTTTTCCCTCCTAAAAAGTATGGGGAAATATGTGTGCGTCTTATGGAGCGAATGCAGGCTGCGCAGCTATCCCAGAAGCCAGAACAGCAAGAGGGATTGCTGCTTTTGCTGCGCAGCGATCCCTCTTGCTGTTCTGGCTTCTGAGATTCAGAATATTTTTCTTCTTGTTTTCCTCCTCCAAACACTAGGTGCGTCTTGTGGTCTGGTGCGTCTTATAGAGCGAAAAATACGGTAAATTGTATATATAAATTATTAAATACAGTGGTGCCTCGCAAGACGAAAAGAATCCGTTCTGTGATTCTCTTTGTCTAGCGGTTTTTTCATCTTGCAAAGCAAGCCCATTGACGGATTAGCGGATTAGTGCTATTAGCGGCTTTTAGCGGCTTATCTGCTGATCGGATCAGCTGATAAGCAGCTTAGCGGCTTAGAAAAAGGGGGGGGAACCAGCAGGCACTTGCAAGACATTGTCGTCTTGCGAAGCAAGCCCATAGGGAATTCGTTTTGCGAAGCACCTCCAAAACGGAAAACTCTTTTGTCTAGTGAGTTTTCCGCCTTGCGAGGCATTCGTCTTGCGGGGCACCACTGTAAATGACAATATATAAACTTAAATATTAATATTAATAATATTAATAGTAATACAGCAGTTCAAATTATCAGTCAGCCGTGAGGCACCCTGGGTAGCCAGTTTCTCACCAGGTCAGAACGGGACTCAGGCTTCTAGGGAGAAGGATAAGACGTAGAAGATGATAAACAGAAGGGGCTTTGCTTGCCTTGGTATGCAAGGGATGCCCACGCTTTCCTGCCATCCTGGTACAAAGCCACACACTGCCCTGGCCTATGGTCTGCCTCTGCTCCTGCTCTAGGCTGACCCGGCTGAGAGGGCCCTTCACTACCTGGAAGGCAGCCCTCATTGTCCTGGGTTGTGCCTGCTGCTGCTACTCTTTCTGCTGTAGCACGAGCAGGAGAGAGCCCCATCCCCACTGGTGCATGTGGCCGAAGAAGGGCTCAAGAGAGCGCTCCCTGCTACGAAATCCTGACATCTTCTGCTCCAACAACTGCTACAGAACCCTCATGATCAACTATTCCACCTTCTGCTTAAAGGAGCCTCTGCACACAAGTTTTCCAGCTCAACGCAATGCCTCGTATTTCTGTTCCGCACTTGGAACACCTGGGCTGGAAATGCCGGAGACTGGAAGCAGTGACCTTCTGCAGGTACGGCATGTGCTCTGGCCACTGAGCCATGGCCTTTCCACAAGTGATCACACAGAAGTTGAACCACCATAGGCTGGTTATAGCCGTGTTATTTAAATGTGATCCAAATAAAGAGATAAAGGACCAAAACTGAAACAGCAAAAGACAGAGTACCTGCGCTCTTATTCTGTGATTCATTTGCCAGGCGAGGCTTCTCCAGAAGATGAGCTGGCCCATGGGCAGTAATTGAATTTCTCTTAGGAGAACTGTTTTATCAGTTTTTATTTCCTGAGGTTTTTTCTTTGCTGCTAGAAAATGGTTTCCCAACTCAGGCCTCTGAGCACAAAAGGAGGCTTCTGAGAGAGTATTCTCTCCCTTCAAGGCTGGGAGGCGGGGATCACAAGTATCGGCACCTGTGAGATCTTTCTGTGCTGTTGCTACTGAAGGTCAGTGTGGGCCTAGCTAATTAGAAACTGGCCACACCTGTGAGAACATGGGTTGCTCATAACACGGTAGAGTCTTCTCATTGGCTATTCAGAGTCACTGGTTACTAGGCAAAGTTGGGGTAAAACTTTCTGCTAGTCCTCACCATGTTGCCTGACACCTGGCAACACCTGTATGCTACTTGCCGGAGGCCAATT
This sequence comes from Podarcis vaucheri, assembly GCF_965113315.1. Lineage (NCBI taxonomy): Eukaryota > Metazoa > Chordata > Lepidosauria > Squamata > Lacertidae > Podarcis > Podarcis vaucheri. The sequence goes on along the minus strand of NC_138762.1, from coordinate 4,660,795 downwards.
TGCTGATTTGGTTTATAAAGCAAGTTAGTTGGTTTGGTATCTTGTCTTACCATTCCCAACTGCTTTTACTTATAATCTCACTGGGACACAGCTCCATTATTTATGCTGCTATTTTCTTTTTTAAAAAACTCTTCCCTCCTACTTGTGTGTTTCTTTGGATGGGACCTGTTGGCACTGAATGCAGTTATCTTAGTCTCTTGGTCAAACTACCACTGCATAACCTTTAGTGGGCTTGAAGCTTGCAGGGACAGCGTCTGGTTCCAAAAACCTCATGTGGCATTTGGGAAGCTCTGGTGTTTACAGGAGTAGTGGCAGCGTAGTGCCTCGCAGGGTTGATATTCAACTACTTTGGCTACTGCTCTCCAAACAAGAGGGCTTGCCACCACGGTTCCCACTGGCAGCTATTGCAAATGTTATTTTGTAATATTCAGCAGTTTATAACTATTACAAAGAAACAGATAAATAAAATACACAATAAATACACCAGATGCATCTTTCATTGGAATAGGGAGTCCAAAGCGTAGTGAACAGAAAGCAGCCTCTTCTGGACTGCAACTCCCATCAGCCCTGGCAAACAGGGCAAAATGTCTGGAGTGCTAGTAGTTGCTGTCCAAAACAAACATCTGGCAGGCATCACACTAGAGAAGGCTAGGGAATGGATGGAACTAATTCTAGACAGGAAGCAACTGGGACTTACATTGAATTTAATGGTGGTGCCGGTTGGAACGGTGAAGCTGGTCGATCCGAAGAGGGAACCGGACGTCCCCCCAAATGGATTGGCGGTTGTGTTAGTGGTTCCAAATAACCCCCCGCTGCTAGTGCTTGTCCCAAAGTCTGTAGAAAGGAAAAGCGAAGTCAATGCCCAAATACGAGAGGAGACAGTGCCCAAAACAAACGATAGCCTTACTTTTCACACTATGAAAGGCAAGTGTTTAAGGCAAGGCAGCTTTTAATGTTTGATGGATTACTGTATTTTAATATTTTGTTGGAAGCCACCCAGAGTGGCTGGGGAAACCCAGCCAGATGGGCGGGGTATTAATAACAACAACAACAACAATAATAATAGCTGCCTGGAAACAGCTTGGACATTGTGGCAGTTCAATCCAATATGAAATACAAGAGGATCTTGCAGAAAGGAGCATAAATATTATGTTCCCCCATACAAGTTTTTCTGTATATCCATTTTGCTAATTCCTCCCCCCACCCCCCATCGGCGGAGCAAATACCTGTGCTGCCCAGGGCAGGCGTGCTCCCGAGGGGGGCGGACCAAGCCACTCATGGGTGGGGAGCGAGCTGCCCATGGCAGACATTCAGTGCGCTGCCCACCTGCGACTCCCAAGCCTCCCCCAAGCTGTCAAAATGAAGGGGGAAAGGGGGAAATGCCACCGGCAAAGAGGCACAGCTCCCCCCGTACCCCAACGTCTCAGGGTAGGCTTGGGAGTTGCAGGTGGGCGGTGCGCTGAATGTCACCCCCCCTCAGTGAGGGCACGAGGGGTGGTCCACCCCCACCACCCTGCCTTGCTATGCCCCTGCACCCACCCCAACAAGGACTAAAGCAATGTTTTTGGCTTCCTTATGGCAGTCTCAGAACAGATTTGCTAAACACGACTTGTCCCCTGCCCCTGGTGAGCAAGAAACTGAACTGTCCCAAGGCAAGCACTTGGGGAGCAACTACCCAAGCGGTTGTTATTACATTCGTACCTTGAATCCCAAGCGCCTTGGTGCTCAGGTGTTTTGGTTCCCAAACACCACAAACCTGGAAGTGAGTGTTCCGGTTTGTAAACGTTCTTTGGAACCCAAACGTCCGACTTGGCTTCTGATTGGCTGCAGCAGCTTCCTGCAGCCAATCAGAAGCTGCGCTTTGGTTTCCGAACGTTTTGGAAGTCAAACGGACTTCCGGATTGGATTCTGTTCAACTTCTGAGGTATGACTGTATTATTATTATTTTTATTATTATTACCATCTGCCCTTCACCCTGAGGAACCAGGGAGGGTCACAACAATTATAAATACAGTGGTGCCTCGCAAGACGAAAAGAATCCGTTCTGTGATTCTCTTCATCTAGTGGTTTTTTCGTCTTGCGAAGCAAGCCCATTGACGGATTAGCGGATTAGCGGCTTATCTGCTGATCGGATCAGCTGATAAGCGGCTTAGAAAAAGGGGGGAGGGGGGAAACCAGCAGGAACTCGCAAGACATTGGTGTCTTGCGAAGCAAGCCCATAGGAAATTCGTTTTGCGAAGCACCTCCAAAATGGAAAACTCTTTCGTGTAGCGAGTTTTCCGTCTTGCGAGGCATTCGTCTTGTGGGGCACCACTGTACAGCAATAAAAATGATTTAAAGAACTTATTATCATGTGGTTGTGCTGCGTAAAGAATTCTTCAAAATGGTCTGGAAATAGCAATAGATTATACTCACTGCCAAACCCCACAGGTTTACTCTGTGCAAAGGCATTGTTCTGGGATGAAAAGAGGCCTCCGCCGGTGCTTGCTGTCCCAAACAACCCACTGGAAGTGCCAGTCGATGTTCCAAATCCGAAGCCAGTGCTGGTAGAAGAAGTGGCTGGCTGGCTGAAGGTGCTGGAACCAAACAACCCTCCTGGAACCAGAAACATCCAGTCAAATCAGACACAAGAAGGGGTGGGGTTATTTGATGACGAAACCCATACAAAGATATGCACAAATCCATATATATATGATATATGTATAAATGTTTTCAGCTATACACTTTACGTCCTTGTACAATAATTCTTTTGTAATTCCCACCCAGCCTTCCATGACAGCTCTTGTACATCTTAATTAGCCGCATATACAATAATACCTTCACCTTGTTTTCAGCCTTCCCATACCCTTTATATTATCAACTGCTGGTCAGAAGGTATCCACTACCTGGAATTTGTATTTAAGATCAAATTTTGTAAATATTCCCCTAGATGCTCCCACTCACTCCTCATCTGTTTACCATCTACATTTCTTATTTTGGATGTCATACTTGCAAGCTCAGCAGATTCCATTAGTTTATTTAGCCATTGTTCTTTCCCTGGGGTTTCTCTTTGGTTCCAGTTTCTCACCTATACTATCTTTGCTGATGTTGTTGCGCATATATATACGAAAAAGTTATGGGCTTTTTTTGGTAACCCATTTCCAATTAGCTCGTTGTACACCATTCCCCAAAATTCCTTTGCCTGATTACATTTCCACTATAAGTGAATAAATGTACCCTCCATTTCTAGACATTTCCAACAGAGTTGTGACTCTTTTTTATATACATTTTGGCCAGTTTGACTGGTGACATATGCATAAAACCTAATGGGATGAAGATCCATTTGTGTATTTCAACAGAAAAAAAGCAAATAAAACCAGTTTATAAAATTACGAAGATAAAGTGCCTAGGCAAACAGATTTTGTTTGTTTGTGGCCCTCTTCAGTGAGGGCACTCCACAAATGGAGCACTAGCACTTCAAATGATTCCTTCTTTGTTGTGGAACAGTGTCCCTCTGATAAAGGAGGAAACTGGCCAAGAACTTCAGCAGATTTTTTTTTTAATGGGCAGACTGATAAGGCAAGAGGATCACAGGAAGGGTGTGACTAATCTGGCCCCATCTATCAGTCAGAGGAGGTGAAGCAGCTCCAGGGATTTTGCTGTCCCCTCTGCTCCAGTTGCCACTTGCCCTGGGACTGCAAAAACAAGGAGAAAGGGGTGCTCTGGCCCACCACCTACTCAGAAACAAAGGTCACCAATTATCTTCCAAGCAAGAATTTCACCAAGGGAGGCTCATTCTAGCCCAAACTGGATATAAATGTTTAGTTCCTCGAGGCCAAAACAATATCCTTCCTCTGCCTTTTCCCTCTGTTTCCCCCTTCAATAGTCTTTTTCAAATTTGTAAACTTGATGACAGTCTGTGTCTCTCTTTTTATTGATGCAAGCTACTTTGAGAGGCATCATTTTTCAGAAGAGTAAGATAGAATTGCTCCTGTGGGTTCTTGGGCCCTAAGAAGCTTGGGTCTTAGGTAACAGCCAGCAGCTTAAACTGAGCAAAGCAAAGAGGCAAACAGTGAAGGGGTTCAAGTTAAGGAATAAGAAGCAGTGGTAATACCTGTACCTGGCTTGGTCTGCGCAGTCCCGAACAGTCCTCCGGCATTATTATTTGTTCCAAAAGCAGATGTCCCAAAAGCTCCTCCACTTGTAGTGCCAAAGCCAGCATCTGCAAAGTGGTTAAGAGTTGGGAGATGAGACTATATATGGTCTGAATACAGAAGGGGCTGAAACCACATCGCAATGAGCTGGTTGTACAGCTGAAGTTGACTTACAAGAAGTGAAGTTATTTCAAATGCAAGTCTAGCAATTCCTGAATAGAACATGGTTCTGTAAGACATCTCTATTAGGAATGCAAGAGTCTTCTGTATGAGAGCATGTGGCAACTCAGCCAAATATCTGATAGGCAAAATGTTGGCTTTTCAAGCCAACGTCAAAGGAGGTTACACTTAAAGTTGAATTAGCCTCTTAATGAAAACATTAAAAACCCAAACTGGCGGCCTAGAACAGGGGTGGCTACCCTGTGGCCCTCCTGATGTTGCTATGCTACAACTCCCATCGGGAACACCAGAAGAACTTTTCAACACTGGAACGGTCTTCCCCTGGAAGATGGTGGACTCTCCTTCCTTAGATGTAGGGGTTGGATGGCCATCTCTCTTGAGCTGCAATTCCTGCATTGCAGGGGGTTGGACTAGATGACCCTCGGGGTGCCTTCCAACTCTACAATTCTATAAATCTATGGTCATCTATGGCTCATTCTAGCTGGGACTGATGAGAGTTCAACAACGGCGGAACAGGTTCCCTCACCAGCTTAGAAGTGAACTAAATGCTTTGCATCCAGGTGGTCTGAAGTCTATTCCTGCCATGTCCAGTTAAACGAGATCACAGAGCGGGTAACGTGCAGTAACTGTGCCAGGATCGGCAAATAGACTGATCTGGAAACATGGCAGCACCCTGTGGCCCTATTCATAGGCTTATCCACCATTAGCGCCTACGTCACTTACTCTGCCCAAAAGTTGAAGTCGTCCCAAAGCCACCTGTGTTGCCTCCGAAAGGCGTTCCAAATGATTTGTTAAACATTTTGAAGTTGTTTCAGGTTCTCAAGGCCTAAATGAAGAAAATAAAAATAAAAACTTAGGTGAAATCAACATTTGGCCTTATTGAGAAATGCCAGATAAATACAGGTATTAGAAATGGGTGGGTGGGGGGAAATATATGGCTATCCATCTCATTACCATTAATTACTGCACATTGCCATTTTCAACATGAAAATTTCTATCCTGCTTTGGCCAGCCTGATGCTCCTGGAAAGCTCTTTAAAAGGACATGGTAGCAAAGGCCACCTCCAGGATCTCCTGCAAAAGTGTATCCCACCCAAAGGCACTGACTGTACTGAGGTGATGAAATTCATGTCTGGGCTGTACTACCTGAGACATCAGGTTTGCATGTATGGCTCTCACCGAGAATTTCTACACAAACATTTCTACACCAACAAACGTAAGTCCACTGTCTATAGAAAAATAGATATCCATTATTTTCCTAGCATGCTTTAGGGAGCTAACATCCATTAGGAATAAGATCTTTTCTGTAGCTATTCCGTTGTGGAACAGTAACTTCTGGGAAGTCTGTATGTGTTCTGCCCAGATCATCTGCTGTAGGGAGGTGTAACCACTTTAGATTCCATGAGCAATTAGCAGAGATTCTCCACATTTTATTTAACTATAATAGTTGGCTATATTTTTCCTTGAATAGAAAGCCAGCCTAAAAATATTGTAAAATAAAGAAGCGGCTGAACATTTCCATTCTTACATCTTGTATGAAGTCCTAAGCATTTCCCAATCATTCCACTACTTATTCAAACTCTCACCTTTATCTTAATCCAGGCTACTTCACGTGGACAAGGTTCATTCACTCAGGATTCCCATCACCCTATCATGAAGACAGACCCCAGTTAGTACTTCATTAAAAAGGAAAGCAAAACTAAGGGCTTGAGTTTAACATGAGTGTTGGAGTTGTGGGAGGGTTACTGGTTTGTTTTGTTCTTGTTTTTATTACCGTATTTTTCGCCCTGTAGGACGCACTTTTTCCCCTCCAAAAATGAAGGGGAAATGTGTGTGCGTCCTATGGGGCGAATGCAGGCTTTCGCTGAAGCCTGGAGAGCGAGAGGGGTCGGTGCGCACTGACCCCTCTCGCTCTCCGGGCTTCAGGAAGCTCTCCCACGGCTTGTGGAGAGCTGCCTGCACCCCGAAGCCTGGGGCGCGCTGAGCTCAGCACGCCCCAGGCTTCGGGCTTCGCACAGCTCTCCGCAAGCCTGTTCTGGGGGCTGGGGTCGGGGGAAGCTCGGGCTTCCCCTGCCCCAGCCCCACGCCTGGGGGGGGAAATATTTTTTTTCTTTATTTTCCCCCCCCCCCAAAAAAAATTAGGTGCGCCCTATGGGGCGAAAAATATGGTATGTATTTTCTGTTTTTATCTTGTATTTTTATGTTGTGAGCCGCCCTGAGATCTATGAAGAAGGGAGGTATACAAACTGAATAAATAAATAAATAAAATAAAATCATACCTCCACATGCTTTGGACAAGGGGTTTTGCCAAAGCCGACAAACAAAGCTCCCTCAAACATCACTGCAAACAAAGTTCTGCTAAAAATCACCAGTTTTTAACTTTGGTAGGCATGGCTAACAGTGTTCAAAACTCCCATTGTTCTAGGCATGTTTTGCGACAGGGAATTTCATTAGCACAAGCAGTTTCTGAGCTCTGGCCACAGTACTGCGCCTAAGATTTCAGAGCAAAACTGCAGAGCGAAAGGAAAGGAGGACCTTTTTCTGCCTCCCGACTTCCAGCTACTCTCTGAAGGCTGGAGAAGAGATCCTCTTAAGAATATTATGGGGGTGGGCAGGGGAAGGACTACACCATGTGAAAAATGAACATAATGTTTTAGCTGCAGTTCATTCATTTTCAGCTTTGTATTCTTGCTATAAAAAAGCGTGCCTAGACATTTCACTGTTGCATCCATGACCTAGGTTTAAGGTGCCACTTAGCTCCTAGCTTTCATATCTCAGTTTCTAAGACTGATGGCTCCATTGTGTCTAAGGTTTCTTAACAGGTAGAGCATAGGGATACTGGCCACACAGAAATGGAAGTTTTTAAAAACTCAAACCAATGCCTGTATGTCACTGAAAGTTTCTCAAAAGCCAAAAAGCTTATTCACATGGCAGCATCAATTCTTTACATTCTCCAGAAGTGGCCCTGGGTTGAGATGGTCACACAGAGAGGATTTAAACTACACAGCTGCATGCTATCCTGGTGGTTTCAAGGAACTTCCAAGGACCAGGCATTAGCACTTGCACTCATTACAACCTCCTTGTCAGTCCTTCCCAAAGCTACTGATATGCACCACTAGAAGCTAGCCTGTGGCTGTGTGATCTTCAAACCATCTAAAGCAGCCTTTCTCAACCTGCGGGTCCCCAGATGTTGTTGAACTACAACTCCCATCACCTCTAGCTAGCAAGGCCAGAGCTCAAGAATGACGGGAGTTGTAGTCCAACAACATCTGGGGACCCACAATTTGAGAACCGCTGATCTAAAGTAACCTCCATCTGAATGTGCAACCACCCCACAGTACCATCACTCATATACAAATTGTTAGACTTACTGTCTTGAATATGTGCCTTCAGTCTAATCCAGGCAGTAACAGTGGGCTTGCTATGCAGAAAAATCATTTGGATTAGACCAGGCATAGGCAAACTCCAGCCCTCCAGATGTTTGGGACTACAATTCCGATCATCTGTAGCTAACAGGACCAGTGGTCAGGGATGATGGGAATTGTAGTCCTAAACATCTGGAGGGCCGGAGTTTGCCTATGCCTGGTCTAATCTAAATGATTTTTCTGCATAGCAAGCCCACTGTTACTTTCATAGAGCCCTATCCCTCCTGCTGAATGTACAGTATTAACAAAACAATAGTTTTTATTTTCAGCTTTCATTTATTTTCTAGCTGCCCAACTAGCAGAGACTAAAATATTACTCCAGTACCATATATTTCAACAGCTTACATCTATCCTAACACTGGACAACTTTGTCACTGCTGTTCTTTATACTTCCAATTTCATAAACTTATCAAAGCAATATATTACGCACTGAAGTAGGCACATATTTTTTAATTAATTTGGTTCTATCCCACCTTTCCAAAAAGCAGCTAAGGGCAGTGTGCATTTCTCTTCCACATCATGTTTACCTCGAAACAACCCTGTAAGTTAAGTTGGCAGAGTGGGGATTCGAACCTGAGCTTCAGTGTCTAAAAATAGCTGTGTGAATTTTAGCTCTGCTACCAATGTTTCCATTTAAAAAGTTTCACCAATTCAAAAAAATGCAAAGAAATGCAACAATAGTTGCCATTTAAAAATATGCATATGTATCCAAGATAGCGTTTAATTTATGAAAACACTCAGGAGAAACATTCAAGGCAGCATGACAAACACTTTTTCATCCACCAATAACATTGTAGGGCCATTAAATAATATAACTTAAAAAATAACCTTCATTTGGGGTAAAAATTCTATTGTATGGTTCCCCAATTGCCTCTTAACACTTTCACTTACTGAAAAACAGTTCTCTAACTAATCCTGGTGCTTATCTTTTTATACTTCAAATAGCTACACACATGGCAGAACCTTGTTTCCAATGCAAGAAGAAAATAAGAAAAGGCTAGTTCTTGCCCTAGTAGAACAGGGCAAAGGCCCACCTAGTCTACTGGCCAGATGGGAACTCCAAAGCAGAACCGGAGAGCAACGGTAGGGATTGCCAGTTACTGCTTCTGAGAGCGGAGATGGAGCACTGCCATGACACAGATATGAACTCAGGTCCTGCTTTCGGGTTCCACTTCATATGCTTAAGTGTCATCCTCTACTCTCACTTGCACGTTACCCCAGCAGTTGTTGTTTTCTGGCTGGTAGCAGTTCTTTAAAACCTCTTAGGATTTCCCAGCTCAGCTACCTAAAGAGCTTACAAATCAGAGATTCTGGAGAATAAACCTGGGTCCCTCTGCTACTGAGTGAGAGGCCCGCCCCAAATAGGCGGAAAACACAAATGTAAACACACAGAGACATTGTACTCACTCATCCCAAAGTTTACACCGATGCTTCCTCATACACTGCATATGACTATGCAGTGACACTTGCTATGACACTTGCTCCCACAGCCACCAACTTGGATGGTTTTAAAAGAGGATTAGCCAAGTTCATGGACGATGTCACGCAACCAATGGTTACTAACCATGATAGCTAAGCTCTGCCTCTAATGTTGGAGGCAATAATTGTTACATAATGCTATAATCAGCAATGCTTCTGAATACCAGTTACTGGAAAATGAAGCACGGAGAAACACTCTTGTGCTTGTGGGCTTCTTTCCCTTTGGGCCATGTGTTTGGCCACTGCAATAACAGGACGCTGGACTAGACGAGCCCCTTTGGCCTAGTCCAGCAGACATGTTTTACAGTCTTTACCTACTGTATGCCACACCGAAGGCTGTCAGTGGCTGTCCCCAGATTTTGAAACCCCTTCCCTAGAGAAACCAGATGGACTCCTCCTTGTTGTCCTTCTGTTGGCAGGTGACAACTTTCTTGTGCCAACAAGTGCTAGGGAACTGACTGCTTTTAAGGAAAGGGCTGGTGCTGAGACAATCTGTTTATTTTTACAGTTTGTTGTTGCTGGCGTCAGTCAGTCTCAAGAAATAATGCAGTGCACCTCGATGCTGTATTGTTTTTAATATTTGACTGGACGCCGCCCAGAGTGGCTGGGGAAACCCAGCCAGATGGGCGGGGTATAAATAACAACATCATCATCATCATCATCATTATTATAAACCACTGCATTAGCAGCACCGATGTGACCTCCCTGGGGCGCAAGGCTGGGCAGTGTGTCTGGAGGTTCTGGACTGCCCAGAAGACAAGGCCCCCCAAAAAAGGAAAGCAGAGCAACATATCTGGCAGCAGCTTGCCTGCAGGAGCTGCCAGAAGGAGGTGTACAAGGTGGCATTCTGGATTTGTGTAGGATCGACTCTTTAGCTTTTTCTTACAAAGATATTCCATAAAACAGCAGAGCTTTAGGATTAGAATTTTCCTTCTCCTATATAGGCGGCCCTATTCAGGGAAGTTTTTAATGTATGATATTTTAGTGTTTTTTGGTTTCTGTGGAAGCCGCCCAGAGTGGCTGGGGAAGCCCAGCCAGATGGGCGGGGTACAAATAATAAATTATTATTATTATTATTATTATTATTATTATATGGCATACTAACATTGAGGATGAATCCTTTTTCAATTATTGGGGTTTTTCCTCTCCCCTCGTTTTTTAACTGTTTCTGCTCTAGCTGTAAACCACTCCTTGAACCCGATAGGGAAAAAGGCGGGATATAAATACAACGCTAACAATAACACACTAGCGGATCCCTGCAAGCAACCCACAAGTCCCGGGACCACAGAAGGGGCTTCTTCCACGTCACTCTCGTGCGCTCGGCGCTGCACAAAGACCCCGCTCGCCCCCATGCCCCTCCCAGGCTCCACTCACCCTTTCCCAGAATCCTCCGGGGCCCCGGCGGGGCTTCACCCGAGCCTGGCCTGGGCCTGGAGACGAGGGCGGGCCGCGCGCTCCTCCGCCCCGGAGCCTCAGCGCGGGAAGGCGGCTCGGGCCTCGCCGCTCGCTCGCTCGCTCGGGTGTGCGCCTCGGCCGTACACGCCACGAACGGAGGAGGCCGCGGCGGCAGCTCCACAGACACCCGCCTTGGCTGCTGTCGCCTCACGCGAGAGGTCGAGAAGCGCCGAGGGAAGTTGAGGGGGGAAATAAGTGCGTCACACACGCACGTCCGTCGCACGCATGCACGCTGACGCCTGGCGCGATCGGCGCCTCTTATTGGCTGGCTGATCCTTCCTCGGAAGGCGTCGTTGCGTCGCACGGCGGCGCGCCGAGGCCGTCAACTCCGCGCTGGGCTCCTATTGGCCGAGCGGTCGCTCCGAAAGCGTAGCTGCGCCATGAGCCGGCGCAGTCCGGTCCTGACCGCCTGTATCCCTCCCCCCCCCTTCGCGCCGCTCGCAATCTCTGACGTCAGCCGCAATAGGCAGAAAAGCAGCCGATTGGCTGAGAGGCCGGCTGGGGCTTGTTGCTGGGTGGCGGCAACGAACATCCGGGCCACGAGGAAGTGCGGTGGCGGTTTTGAAACGGGGAGGAGCCAATCAGGATCGCCCTCGGGTTTCCATAGCAACCCCTCGAGAGGGTGACAAACCGAAAGCGCCGGGTTAAGAAATAAATAATGGGCGGCACGATCCTTACCCGGGAGTCGGCCCCATTGAAACCAATGGGGGCTCCTGCCGAGTAAGCTAGCGCAGTGGGCTCCTGCCATTGTCCCAGAAACAAAGCCGGGCCTGAGCCGCTGAAGGGCGCCGCCAACAAAAAGCCGTGGTGAAACCGGTCCCCTCCCCCCCCTCAGACTACAACTCCCATCGGCCCCTGCCAGCGCGGCCCTCGCGAGGGGATGACGGGAGTCGTAGTTCGCGAGGGGGGGAGGAAAAGGGCGCTTCGCCAGGCCCGTTGAGGGGGCTACGAAAAGCCCCCACGCTGAGGAGAAAACCGGGCCCTCATAAAAGCCCAGCCGTGGGGGGGGGGAGTCCCCGGTTCGAAGGAGACACGTTAACTCCCTCAGGAGGAGGAGACGACTCTCCCCCCTTGTCCAAGCCCCCTGAGCATGTGCAGAGTGCATCTAAAGGGGAGCCAGGCGGTCGCGGGGGAGCCGCCGCCGCCGCCCTCCGTTTGGAGGGGGAGAAGCTCCTGGAACGCGGCCGGGGCGGGTCTGTCGGAGGCCGCGCGGCCTCCCACTGGGGCCTGCCTGGGCGGGCAAAGGGCGGGAGGCTTCGCCTTGGCCCTCCTCTCCTCCCTTCTCCCCTCAGAAGCGGGCCCGGGCCGAGGAGGGAAGGTCTCCCGGTTCCTTCCGAGGCCGAGGCAGCCGAAGGCGCCGCTCCGGAGCGCTCCATGCCGAAGCTCCCCTCGGAGGTAACGGCGACACGGGCGGGCGAGAGGGAGATGCGGGGCCGGGTCGGAGGGGGGTCCCGCCGGGGCAGCGGCTCGCTCTCTAACCCCGAAGGCCGGCTTCCCGAAAGTGTCCTCCTCCCCGCAGCGGGGGATTCAGGGCCGGCCCTCCCGTCAGCTGCCTCGGGAGGCGGCAAACCTCCACCTGGGAGCAGGAGGGCACGAGGAGAGCCCGGCTGCTGGATCAGGCCCACGGGCCCCACTAGGGCCGGGGCGCTAGAGCCATAGGTCGCCCCAGACCAGTTCGAGGTCCCGATCGTCATCCCCGTTTCATAATTTCTGACCTGGCAATATATTGCAAATCACGATGTGTGCTATGCGAAAAATACAGTGTGTGGGGGATACCAAGTAGCTCCATCCTAATTTCAGGCACCGTGACCAACTACCAGGCTTTTAGAAGACATCTGAAGGCAGCCCTGTTTCGGGAAGCTTTTAATGTTTGATGTATTATAGTATTTTAATATTCTTTTGGAAGCCGCCCAGAGTGGCTGGGGAAGCCCAGCCAGATGGGCGGGGTGTAAATAATAAATTATTATTATTATTATTATTATTATTATTATTATTATTATTATTGCAATGTGTAGCTGGTGGTATAGCATGATGTTGAAAACCATGTATCGCCCGGGCACCTGGCCCAGTATCCTGTCCCCGCGAACAGATGCACTGGGAGTTATGAAACCCCACAGTCTCCAGACCTCCCCGAGGAGCAAGCCTGGGCCACGTGCCTGGGGGTCCTGGGCTGCCCAGACGACAAGACCCCCACAAAGGAAAACAGCAAGGTGTTGGGCACCAGCTGGGCTGCAGGAGTTGCCCGAAGTAGGCAAGCAGTGCGCCATCTCAACCGCCTTAGGGACTCCGGTCCAGATCTGTGGAGGGTTTGCTCCTCTAGCCTTGCCCCTTCTGGGAAACATGGTATTTGAGCACAAGAGCCCTCATCTCCTGTTGGAGAAGAGATCTGTGCATCATGTGCGTTGCCCTCTGCTTTTATAACTGCCCCACAGACAGTCTCTGAAAGTCTTTGTAGACTATGCAAGTCAATGAAAGAAGCAATGGGTCAGATTCTTATCTGGTGAAAACAAGCCGTAAAGCTTTGTTTTATAACATCCAACACAGCCAAAGTGGTCCGCAAACAGACGTAGTGAACAGTGATTCCGGATATACCCACTGTTTTGTAGAATTCTTCAGCACAGCAGAAAGATACAGAAATGCTTCATAAACCCATCTATATGGTGAATGGAATTGTATAACAACAATAGCTATGGAGCAGTGGTCATAAAGTTATTTTTGTTGCCTTGGTTATTACTGATTTGTCCTCTGCTTCAGGCACCCTTGGGTAGATGGGGGGCACGCGGGCGTGAAGTGCTTGGGCTGGATTTTGTGACATTGGGCAGTATTTCAAGTCTGGTTTCCAGCGTTCTTGAAACTCTCCAGCACACCTTTTAATTGAGTGCAATGGGTGCGTTGCGTATAGCAGCTGGCGTAACCCTGCCTGCTCCCAGTGGGCCCCACCCGCACGGAAGTTGTGCCGTGAATTTTGGCACTGTGGTGGCTGCTGCCATCACCTCTCAGCTGCAGCTATAGGGTAACACACCCGTCAACTGTGAGTGCCACAGTTTTTTATATCAAGCTCCTGTTGCAGTCACTGCAATGGCTTCACTAACCGAGTCCAGCTGGAGCAGGAAAAGGCCTGCCTTAAGCAGATGCTCTTTGTGAGTCAGAAAGGGTGACATTGCTCTCAGGTGAGCTCTGCTGCGGGTGTGGCTGGGTCCTGTGTGACAGGCTGAGTGCCAGATCTGACCTGCCTAGTTATGAAACCATTGGTTCACTTCCTCCTCATCCCTTTTCTTGTGTGAACAGTAAATCAGACAGGGCCTACGTGGAGGAGAGACTGTGCAGGCACAGTTCTCGTCTTGAGATGGAAGGCTAGGCCTTGGTGGTTCAAGCAGAAGTCCTGAAGAACAGGAGTTGGTGTGCCCATTTCCCCAGCAGGTGAGGCTGGCTTTCTCCCGCACGGGGGATGCAAAGGTGTTGGTCACAATTGTCAGTATCCACTTCGCAGAGCATGTGACAGTGCAGGGGGTGTTGCAGGAATTTATGTATAGGTTGGGGGGTTGCCCCTCCAGCAGATATCATGCACATGCAGCCCACTACCAAAACCAGCACCATCACTTTTGTGATCTGTCCCCACAAAACACTTCATCACAGTTTCTTCCTATCTATTCAAAAGGGCCTTTGCTGCACGATACCAAATATAACAGTTCACTGACCAATGTATTTATGTACTGGCTCACTGGGAAAACTTCAGAAATTCATATAGACATGTGAGCTCAGCTACTCAGCAGCCCCTCTGCCTGAGGGATAATTCCTGGCATCTTGATACCTGAGTGCCAGACAGGTAGCCATTCCAGAAATAACAAACCCAGATGGAGACAAAAGGGTGTGATGAACTTGGCTGGGAAACAGGGAAATGTAAATATCTCTTTTGTTACACTGGATGGGTGTTTGGTGGAGGGCAAGGGGAACCATGGGGCAGGGTCCAGGATGCTCAGATCACTGCCACCAGACTTCCCCAATCATGATGTAACCGTGATGTATGAGTGATGTAGTGGGAGGGGTGACATGGGGATTAGCACTAATAAAAGTTTGGGTTCTCTTTTGTTCGGGGCTTCCACCTTGTTCCACCTTGTGGGAGTCCTGTCGCGACAGTCTTCAATAAAGACCAAGCCTACTGGCTGCTGTTTTGGTCTGGTATTCCTGGCTGGTGTCCTTGTTTTTTTGTCCAAGGGAGCCCTCAGATTTCTCCGTTAACAGGTGGGAGAGTCAGGAGGCCTGTATATCGTTGAACAACTCTGGACTCTTCTCCATGGGGAAGAATGGAAGCCACCTCCACATGCCCACCCCTACCTTTCAGAAGCTAGGTTGGACAGGCCTTGCACCCCACCCAAGGCGGAGAGCTTTAAAGCTATTTGTTTATTATTATTATTATTATTATTATTATTATTATTATTATTATTTTATTAAATTCCCATGCCGTTCTTCATTCGGGGATCACAGGGTTCTCTTGGTGGAAGAAGGCAGAGTCCTCCACATTCTCAGTCTGCTTTGCCCTGGGAGTCATGCCAGGCAGCCTTCTGGCCTTGCACTACCCAGCCTTGCTCCTCAGGGGGCATCTTACATGGCACAGCAGTAAGTCCAGGAGGTCAGTTCCAGGTGGCAGGACAGTCTGAGATCTCGGAAGAGCCTCCTAATAAGCAAGGCAGACAGCTTAAAGGCTCCTTCTGCACTCGGGAAAAAATAGCGCTTAAGCTCTCCACCTTGTATGCATTTAATTTGTGCAGTCACAGCTGGCTTGACACCAGTTGCTTAAAGCTGATATAATGCAAGTTAAATGCATGCAAGTCGAGTGTCCTTTTGCAGTTCTTCCAGCAGCATTGTGACCTGGTGGCAGTGTTCTAGTTTTGCACCAGCCGCAGCTTTCAAGCCAACCTGGAGGTACGGAAGCTGAACTCAGGGACAAGGTAACATATTTTCGTTTAGAAGACGAGTGATTTTGTACTGGAATTCATTTGAGAAATCTCAGGTGGCTGCCGTCCAGACCTGGCGCTTTGTCGATTTTGCGATGGAAAGAAGCCCTGATGCCTGTGAGCCCCCACTTTGTATTCCTGAGTAACCAGATACGCATCCCGGTGCTTTTCAGATCTTTATCCATAGCCGTGGAGACTGATAGGGAATACTCTCTGCTGCTTCTGAAAGAAGCACAGCACAAATGCTTGTCTTTCCATGCGCATAGGTTTGGCAGCATGTTCCAGCTGCCGCTCCCTTTGGATCGGGACGGGACCCTCTTCCGCCTCCGTTTTACCACCCTGGCAGTCGGGACCGTGTGCTGCCCGCTCTTTGGCTTCCTCTTCTGCGTCATCTGGTCCCTGTTCTTTCACTTTGATGAAGCCACTGCCACCCACTGCGATGTAAGTCCTCCTTGAGTGTTTGTGTGTGCATTTAAAGATTGCCGTATGTTGGAATTTTATCACCATTGTTATAGTACAGTCACGTCTTTTACGGGGATTCGGTTTCAAGGGTTCTGGGTCATTTGCTTAAGAAGAGCAGTTAGAGTTAGTGCCAAAGTCCTGTTGCAATAAAACAGTCTTCACCTCCCTGTGGAAGGACAGCAGGAAAGAGCCAGTCTAGCGTCTCTAGGGAGGGAGATCCAAAGTTGCCAGGGGGCAGCCACTGAAAAAACCCTCCCACACATCAACACCATATGTGCCTGAGAGGGTGGCAGGACAGAGATTAGGACCTACCCAGGCAGGTTTGCATGGGAGAGTACAATAAGAGTGCATAAGACAAAGGGATCTCTGCGGAGGCTGTCTGGTCAGAGCTAACAGAATTCAGCCAGCAGGGACTGAAAACCTATATTCAGCCTTTGTGAGTGAAGGGTTTGGGGTGCTCCCGTTCCCCTTGCCAGCTATGGCAAGAGGAACATTGCTGTGGGGGTCAGAGGCTGAAGCGCCTGTAGGTAGGAGAGTGACACCGCAAGACCAGCAGCAAATAAGCCCCAAAGTCCAGCATCGTGAGAAGAGGAGGCTTGTGAGCAGCGGGTGCCTGCCTGCAAGGGGAAATGGTGGTTCTCCAGCTTCTCCACGGTGGCAGGTCACAGGGAGGAGAACTGTCAGATTTGCAATACCACTGACTTCAGTTTTCCCCTACAGGTCCCCAACTACCTCCCCTCCATCAGCTCTGCCATTGGTGGGGAGACCCCTGAGCGCTACATGTGGCGTTTCTGCATCGGGCTGCACTCTGGGCCCCGCTTCCTTGTGGCCTTTGTCTACTGGAGCCACTACCGCGGCTGCCACTGCACACACCCCCGGTACCTCCGCCTGTGCAATGCGGCCTTCGGCCTCAACCTGCTAGAGAACACGGCCCTCCTGCTGCTGACCTACGTCTCCTCCTCGGAGAACTACCGTAAGTATCAGCGCTTGGTGCAGCGCCAGCCTGGCTTATTGGCAGGTGGATGCCTTCTGGTTTGTGGGCCTGAGAGTTTGTGGGTTGTCACTGGGGCACAACAGCACTGCCCTTATGAGCTGGTTGGGAGGGGGCTGGTTGGCTGGAGCCATCGTGCCTCCTCTGGTCCTCTCTCGTCTAGCCTGCTCTGCCTCCTGCCCCAGATCTCTGTTCCAGACTCTCTCAAAGAATCATAGAATTGTCATCTAGTCGACCCCCCCTGCAATGCAGAAATCTCAGCTATTGAATCGCTGACAGATGGTCACAGTCCGATTCATGGGCAATCGAAGTCCCGGCTGGGGACGTTGGGACCGGGGGCAAGATGGCGGGGTGAGAGCAGGAATGGGAGTCCAGAAGCCAGGAGTCAGAAAGCCAAGGGTCAGAGAGCCGGGGGTCCAGAAGCCGAGGGTCTGAGGGTCAGGAAGCAAGGAGTCGCGAAGTCAAGGGTCTGAGGATCAAGAAGCAAAGATTCAAACACAGCAAGGCAAGGAACATGTTGCTGTGGCAAAGAGTTGAAGGGAAAATGCTGACCTTATATCCCTTCCCGGCTCTTGCCACCACGTGCTGTGAGTTGCCAGTCGGCCTCACCTGTGAGGCCACATGTTGCCTCTTCAGAGCAAACTTAGGAAGGCCCCAGTCCTGCAAAGTCCTATTGGTCACAGGGCCTGGCTCCTGCATGCACACCTGACACAGATGGCCATCCAGCCTCTGCTTTAAAATATACAGTGAAGGGAGACTCCACCACCTTCTATAAGGGAGTCTGTTCCACTGTTGTGCCGCTCTTACCATCAGAAAGGTCTTCCTAAGGATTAGTAAGACTCTCCTTTCTTGGCATTTGAATCCATTGGTTCGGGTCCTCCCCACTGGAGCAGCAGAAAACTGTTACGATATTGAAGCAATGCAGCCGTGAGCTACTGCTAGCTTGAAAGCAAAACATAATGGGAATGTTGGGACTGTTCCGTGGGAAACAGAGGGACAGTCAATTCACAGTGCAGAGGGCACCGGAATTAGCTCAGAGTGTAATATGAGCTGTACAGGAAGTACAGGAGGAGTTTGTCTCTCGGCTGCTGAAGTTTGAAGAGAGCAGACGTGTTTTCTGTAACGCTGCAAAGACAGAAATAAAGGCATGTAAATACGTTTCTGTCTATCTCTTTCCCCTGCCTGGGGGGGGGGGGCAGGAAAGAGTGGTGTGTTCTTCTCACGCTGAGAAGGATCGCCTATCGCAACCTCTGCCTGGATCTTGCCGGGAAAGCAGACAGGGAGGTCAACAGGAGACCAAGCCGGGTGCCTGGGAGAGTTGCCAGTTTCTCCTGATAAAGGCTTGATTTCCGACATCTGGTAGCACAGAGCTGCAGCTCCCTCTGGCTTCTATATGGCTTAGGCAGAAGAACACTTTCTCACTAGGCACGAGGTTCAGATGCACAATAAGCGGTTACTTTTTATGTTGTGCCTAGGAGTTTGCGCGTCCCCCGTGGCTAGTTGAACTCTTGTGGTGGCGGCCGCTTCTGCTTCTTGCTCACAGTTAGCATTGCATGTCCTTTCTTTGCTGCAGTGATCCACGAGAACGCCTTCATCCTCTTCATAGCTTCGGCCCTCAGCCACATGTTCCTGACTTGCGTTTTGTGGCGAATGACTAAGAAGCATGCAGTAAGTCCCGAGGTACAGTCCCCTCTCTCTCTTTCATTGGCGGATGTGAGGAGGGTTTGGAGCTGAGGGCTGAACTTGGCAGGCTTGCCTGGGTCTCGATAGCGCTGCTTCGGACACCATGTTTCCATAGTTGTGCTTCCAAATGTGTTGATTTAGAGTACCCCATCCACATGTGGTGCCTGGGCAGGTTAGATACAGCTTGGTACATTTAAAACAAGTAAGACATAAACACTCTGATCTCATCAAAATGGTTGTTAGATGGGTGTAACCCATAGGTAGGCAACCTAAGGCCTGGGGGCCGGATCCAGCCCGCGGACGGTCTGGGAATCAACGTGTTTTTACAGGAGTAATAATAATAATTTTTATTTATACCCCGCCCTCCTCAGCCAAGGCCGGGCTCAGGGCGGCTAACAAGCAATAATAAAAACAAGTTGAATGAATACAACTTAAAAACAAGATTAAAATATTGAAACTTTAAAATATTAAAATGCAGCCTCATCACAGGAGGAGAAATGAAAAAGAAAAAAGAAAGGGGGGGGGAGGGAATCAAATTGGCTCCAAGCCAAAGGCGAGGTGGAACAACTCTGTCTTACAGGCCCTGCGGAAAGAAATCAGATCCTGCAGGGCTCTGGTCTCATGAGGCAGAGCGTTCCATCAGGCCAGAGCCACAGTTGAAAACGCCCTGGCTCTGGTTGAGGCTAATCTAACTTCCTTAGGGCCCGGGACCACTAGGGTGTTGCTATATATGGACCTTAACGTCCTCCGTGGGTCATACCAGGAGAGGCGGTCCCATAGGTATGAGGGTCCTAGGCCGTGAAGGGCTTTAAAGGTCAAAAGCAGCACCTTAAATCTGACCCTGTACTCCACCGGGAGCCAGTGGGGCTGGAAAAGCACTGGGTGAATATGCTCCCATGGCAGAGACCTCGTGAGGAGCCTCGCTGCAGCATTCTGCACCCGCTGGAGTTTCTGGGACAGCTTCAAGGGTAGCCCCGCGTAGAGCGAATTACAGTAGTCAAGCCTGGAGGTGACCGTCGCATGGATCACTGTAGAATGTGCCCTTTTATTTAAAATGCATCTCTGGGTTATTTGTGGGGCATAGGAATTCATTCATTTCCCGCAAAAAAAAAAATAGTCTGGGCCCCCCCACAAGGTCTGAGGGACAGCGGACCGGCCCCCTGCCGAAAACGTTTGCTGACCCCTGCTGTAACCTTTCCGTCTCTTGAGATGTATATTGTTACGCACCACCCCAATCTCTGAATGGTGAGAGACTCCAGGGGTTCCAGATGCTTACCCAGGGCTCTGTTTCCTTGGAATTAAGGTCAGCGGATACTGTGGTGTCTTTAGGACAACCTTGGTTGTCAAACGCCTTGGTACGTTTTGGCTCCCGAACCCCGCAAACCCGGAAGCGAGTGTTCCGGTTAGCATACGTTTTTTGGAAGCTGAACGTCTGATGCGGCTTCCGCTTGAGTGCAGGAAGCTCCTGCAGCCAATCAGAAGCTGCGCCTTGGTTTTCGAACCGCCTCGGGAGTCAAACGGATTAAGTTTGACAACCAAGGTACCACAGTATTTGGTTTTGTTTACATGTATATATAACCTGCTCATAACACGGCAGGGCTCACAGCATCAACATCCCAACAGGTCTTGCTTCTCCATCGGTCACAGCTTTGGATCCAGCACGGAGCAGGCAGGCCACTGGGTCTCCAGCTTCCAGCCTGTTTCCCAGCTCAGCTCACATACAGTTCTCTCTGGCTATCAGCTGTGTGGGTTGGAAGAAAGGCCGCCCATTAGTAAGGACTCTTGCAAGCTAGCTCATTCTCTGGGGATGCTGGTGAGGACACTGAAGTGACCAACTAAGGTCGCTGTCTTCCAAAGAAACTCATCTGACTACTTAAGCAAACTCCTATTTGATTCTATTCCTCCCTGGTTACCAGACCCCAAGAACTGGAAGGGATTCAGTGTATCATCCAGACCACCACCTCCAAACCCACAATCTAAATTATGGGCAATGGGGAGAGCAGCAACTGGTGGAGTTTGGTATAAAATTCTGCCACCAGAGGGCTGTCCAGGTTTGCTCAATATTTTACTGATCATTGTTTGGAGCTTTGTCTTCTCAATAATTCCTTGGCACTTGACTTGATGTCAAGTCCCGCAGGACCCTAGTCTCTTGTGACAGAGCATTCCACCAAGTTGGGGCCCATACTGAAAAGGCCCTGGCCCTAGTTGAGACCAATCTAACCACCTTGTGACTTGGGACTTCCAAAATGTTGTCATTTGTGGACATTAAGGTCCTCTGCGGGGCATACCAAGAGAGGCAGTCCCATAGGTACGAGGGTCCTAGGCCTAAGTGTGTCAAGTAGTGCACTATAAGGTACTTCCTCCAAGTACTAGAACCCAGGTTTGACCAAATGAAGCTGATTGGTGGGAAATTAAAGAGCAGACAAAAGAAAGCACTTCTTCATAAAATAAAAACTATGGAGTTGGCTCCTGTGAAAAGTACGGATGGCCAGCAACATGGCTGGCTTTCAAAAGGCATGAGATACACTCATGGAGGAAGAGAAGGTTGTCAGGACAGTGGCTAATCCTGAGGGTGGCTGTGCTCTCTCTGCACCCCTAGAGGCCATATGCCTCTGAATACCAGTTGCTGGGAAGGGCAAGGGCGGAGAGTTGCTGTCACACCCAGGCCGTCTTTCGAGGCTCCCTGCCGGGACGATTTGTTGGACTAGATGGGCCCACTTTGGCCTACATCGTAGAAGCTCTTGCACAGGACTGCAGGGCAAGAATTGCAAGCTGTTGGGGAGGGAGGGTTGGAGAGCTGAAGACACAGGGAAGTGAAGCAAGGAATGGCAAGGAGCAGGGTACTGGGTATGTGTCTCTGTGTGTGGAGGGGACAATAGGCACCAGGGCCAAGAGAGAGGAGGGGCTGCATGCTGAGGACAAGCAAGGGGACGGACGTGTGTGTGTGTGTGTGTGTGTGTGTGTGTGTGTGTGTACTTGGGAGCCACTGACTAAGGGAGGTTAAAGAGGAATTTTGACACCGCCTGCGCAAACACAATGAATTGCCACCTGCCATTTCCTGTGTGAATTTTTACATAAGAGATTTCTGCTTGCGGTTCCTGCTCCTGGCTTCCCTCCCTCCCGTCTGCCTTGTCACTTCCGCTCTAGCGCAGAAGGGCTGGGCTTCTCACGCTGCCACGGAGCAGGTCTTGGGCCCCAACAGCGTGCTAGTAGGGGACACGTTAACACAGTTCAGCCCCTGCGCTGCTCTGCTACTTGTTTTATTTATTGCTTGCATTTCTGTCCCGCCTGTCCCTGTCTCCAGGGAGCGCAAGGGGCATACATGGTTCTCCCCACTCGTTTCATCCCCACAACAACCCTGTGTGGTAGGTGAGATTTGAGAGGGAGAGTGACGGGAAACCCAGGAAGCTTCATGGCCAAGTGGGAATTTGAACCCTGGTCCCTCAGGTCCTAGCCTGACCCTCCAACCTCTACACCACACTGGCTCTATGCTAAAGGAGCAAAAGGGGCAAAGAGAGAAACGAGGAGCAGGAGAGCCACTCAGACACAGAAATGTGGGAGCTGTAACAATTTGGACTAGAAGACTGAAATGGCTTTCCGTATATCACTAGAAAGCACCGGAGAGGTTACTGCCATTGCCCGAATTCATGTTGAACCCAGTTTTCTAGAATTGCTGCCCTGTTCTCCGCCTTGACCAGATGCTTTGCCGTAGCTCCTCCCATCCCGTTGCTCTTTCTTATCCCCTCCCACTCCCCCCCCCAATAATTTTTTCCAAATATCTTAAACACAATACAGCTTAACGATAATATTCTCCTATCTATATACTTCTCCCCTCCCACTTGCCCCCATCTCAAAACTTGTTTTTCCCCCCTGTTCTTTCTAAACCTTCCACTTTCCCCCTGAAATCTTTGTGCTTCTCTTTGACAAAGGCAAATGGAAACGAAAGCTGCAATCTAAACATTTGTGGTTTGGAGTTTCTACGCCCCGGGGTGAGACAGTGGTGGGGGTTCCCCTTGCCTGCATGGATGGGCAATAACCAGAAGTGGGAGGCCTTTTTCCCACACCCTCTATGGCCCAGCCCCTCTGTCAGACTTTTCTCGTGGCAGAAGGCCCTCTTCCTCCCTGGGGTGTGGGCCCAGGCATCATGCCCCAACCAGCTCTTAAGCTATCCCTCCCTCCCACCCTCCTTAATGCTTCTGCTGCTGTTGCATCCCATTTCCCTCAAATAAGCTGAGTCAGGGAGCCAAGCCGAGCGAGGATTTGTACTTCCCCTATATTAGCGGTAGCAACTCAGGGCTGCTCTGCGTTGGGGCGCTGTGTTGAGCCTGTCAGCCGTGGAGACACCCTTGGCGATGAGCCTCCCCGCCCTTTTGCTCTTTATCCCTTAAGGCAGCGTTTCCCAAACTCTGGTCCCCAGCTGTTTTTGGACTACAACCCCCACCATCCCTAGCTGGCGGGGCCAGTCGTCAGGAATGATGGGAGGAAGCTGTGATAGGCAAGTTGTGGCCCATCTGTAGGAGCCCTGGGCTTCAGAGTGTGGATCTGTTGTGAGTTGCACAACCAAATGGCCAGTGGGAAGCTTGCAAGCAGGAGTTATAAGCGCAGGAGCCCTCTCCCCTCCTGCTGTTTCCAGCAACTGGTATTCAGAAGCATCCTGCCTCTGATAGCGGAGAGATCACACAGCCATCATGCCTAGCAGCCGCTTTTATATAGCCTTATCCTTCGTGAATTTGTCTAAGCCCCCACTCAAGTTGCTGGCCATGACTACATCTTGTAGCAGCAAATTCCATATTTTAACCGTGCTGTGTGAAGCACTCCCTTCCTTTCGCTTATCTTGAATCTTCCAGATCTCAGCTTCCCAGAGGTCTAGCGTTATGAGTCACAGGGAGAAAAACGTCTTCACACCATGCACAAACGTAAACCCCACTCTCCTACCTCCTCTTACTCGTTGATTTTCTCAGCTAAAAAGCTCTGAACATTGTCACTTGGCCTCCAAAATCCCTTGATTACTTGGGTCACCTTTTCCAGCTCAACAGTATCCTTTCTGAAGTGAGGTGGCCACAGGTGACCTCCCTACTCAGTTCTCCTCGTGTTCCTGTTGCTGCAAACAGGCTACATGCTAAGCCTTGAGGAGCAAGGCCTCAAGTCCTGCATCCACTGCTGCTGAGTGGACATGCGTGTGCAAATGTGGGGCTGCCAGCCTTCTCCCTGGCGGGAGTGACCTTGCCCCTCTCCCCCTCTCTTTCAGGAGCGCAAGTCCTACAAGTGGAAGTGGTGGCTGTTCCTCTTCAACCTGGTCACGTTCTCAGTAGCCGTGTACTTCTACTTCCGCCACAACTGGTACTGCGAGCCCGGAGGTAAGTCCCCTTTGGGGATTCAGCCTCTTGCTCATGCTTAGAAACTTTGGCTGCCCGGTGCTGGCGCTTGGTCTGCGGTGCCAGAGCACCCTACGCGCCTGCTTTGTGACTTTCCTTTCTAGGAGAGGGTTCCTGTGGCTCTGGTGTTGTTGCTTGCCCCATGCCTCCTGTTTGCAGCAGATGAAAGATGGGCACAGGGCGCTTAGTGGCTCCTGCGCCCCATTAACCGCTAGGCGAGGGATAGCCAACTTGGGCACCCTCCACAAGTTGGTGAACTCTTAACTTCCAGCAGCCAGCAGGGCCTCTAGCTAGGGATGAGAGTCTGAACCCAGCAGCACCTGGTGGGCAGGTGTACCAGGAACGTGGGTGTGTTTCTGTGTCGTCTTTGCCTGGTTTGATGTGGTGGGGAGGCAGAAGCTCTGTCGAGCATCACTCTTTTTTGCTATAGACATGGCTGGGAGCCTCCCTCTCGCTGCCTGCATTTCCCTGAGCTGAGACGGCCTTTTAAAACTCCATCCTGTTTTCATTGTATACATACGATTGTGTATCATCTGACCCGTCTACTGCAATTATTAACTTTGCAGATGACACCACTATAATGGGTTTAATAACAGCGCTATATCAGCATATAGAGGAGAGGTCCAAAAAATATCTACATGGTGCCTAGGGAACAACTTGGTGTTGGACTTTCGGAGGAAGAGAGGAAAACTAGCCCTACTGTACATTTGGGAAGGCTGTGTGGAGAGAGTCTCTTCCTTTAAATTCCTAGAAGTTTATCTCAGTGAAGACTTTACTTGGAAAATAAATACAACCCAGGTGGTTAAGAAAGCCCAACAGAGACTCCATCTCCTCAGGGTATTGCAAAAGAACGATGTCAATCAACATTTGATGATCTCCTACCGGTCCACAGTAGAAAGTGTCCTTTCATTCTGCATCATGGTGTGGACTTTCGGATTTGGTGGGTGTGCGTCAGTAAAGAGGGGAATTAAGACTAGGAGAGCTGAGTGGGGGTGCTCGTGTAATCTCACTGTATACAAGTTGTACAAATGACAATAAAGTATTTCAGTCTAACTGGATCACTTACCGTATTATCTGAGCCACATGGGAAATGCTTGCCAGAGAGTGATTGACAGGTGCCCTTGAGAACACTGAAAGGCAGCTGTGTGCAAGAGGCAGGTGTGTTGGCAGAACATGTGAAGTGTTCCTCGGGTGGAACTGAGCATCCCAGGAATCCTGGGGTAAAATCCATGTTTCTAGCCCTTATGGACTCAAAATGTATAAGCTGTGCTTGGCACTGTTTCAGACACCTGAGATTACTGACCTTGTTTCCCCCTCTTTCTTTCCTTCCCTAGTTTACACCATCTTTGCCTTCTTGGAGTACCTGGTGGTTTTTTCTAACATGGCCTTCCACATGACTGCGTGGTGGGACTTTGGCAACAAGGAGCTGGTGGTCAGTTCCCAGCCAGAAGACAAACGCTTCTAGCAAAAGCCTGACTTTGAGCTGAGGGAAAGCCTCTGGATTTCTTGCGGGGAGGAGGAGCAGCCTGCTTGCCAGCATCAGATCCTTCCGGCAGGCCCCAGGACATTTCAGAAGGGGCACCTGCGACTGGGCTGAAAAGAACCAATGGGCCCCGTAGGAATTGGGACCCTGCCGTCATATGTCCGACAACAGAGCAGACGGTGTGGCTGGTTGACGGGCCTTTTGATCAATGGGACATCTTTGTAAAAGTAAAAACAAAACTCAGAATGTGCTCTGCTGCCAACCCAGGACAGGGACAGAACTGGCCCTGGACTAGCCCACTGGGGCTGTGTGTTGTGATGGTGACAAGTCCAGCGGCTCTTGAAGGCAGAGACTCCTTGCCCGGATCTGGGACTTGCCTGAAGGAGGTTGTTGTGACTCCTTTTCCCACTTGGCCCTTAGCAGGAATGCCAAGTGCTTGTCGCCGGTCCTTTGTCCCAGTGGGGTAGAGGGGAGTTTCTCTCTTTGCCTCTGCAAATGGCAGCCTGGCCTCCTTCCGTCTCATTCCTTCTCCCGCGTGGGGCTTTCCTGCTGCCCAGTGAGGTCCAGCTCTACGATAGATGCCTGCCACTGAGCTGGGCCAAAGTGCCAAACCCTGGGAGCGCCTGGACTTTAGAAATAAAATGGGGCTGGTGGTGAGACGGTCTCTCTTCCCCTTTCCCCAGCTTCGACACTGAAGTTCCCTAAAGCGAGTTATGCATATTCTGCACATTGGAACAAGTTCTGCGTGGCGTCAGCACCCCCTTGCAGCCCCCGGGAGCTAATCATCTCTGCCTACCTGCTGCTGGAGCTTCTCTGCCCTTGAGAATTCACAGACCCTTCCCCCAAATTCCTAGAAACCTCAGGCAGGCAGGAATTGGGGGACAGCATTGGTGGGATTCATTTGCTCTTGACTGTGACGTTTTGAAGGTACAGGGCTGCATTGGACATTGGTGAAAGAACCACCTGAGAGTTGGGCTCTGCTGGGAAAGATCGGGCTGGGAGACATAAAGCAGAAATACGGACATTGAGCTGGGAGGGTGCAGAAGCACTTAGAGGACCAAGCAGGGGTCCTCACCTTAACCCTTGCACACCTTGGGTCCTGGGCATCAGCTCTTGATCCAGGCAGAGGGACACAGGTGCTTCTCCAAGCATAGAGATGCAGAGAGGCTCGCTTCTCCGCCCTGCTCAGAGCCCACCAGCAAGAGAGATCAGGAAGAAGTGGCAGGATCAGGCCACCTCCGTGAGGTCCCAGAAGCCTCAAGGGAGGAATCCTAAGAAAGGGTCGTTTGAGGCTGATCCAGAGGTCCAGCCTGGGTCAAGCAGGGGGGTAGGCTGCAGCAGAGAGAGACCACCAGCCAGGGGCTTGGGATCGATAGGGAAGAAGGGGAATGGCTGAGGGAAAAGCTCCTAGGAAGTGAGGGCTCAGAGCAACCAGTAAAGACTGAATGCAGGTAACTTGGTTCTCCAGGTAAGAAGTCTCGGGTCAGCGGGTGGAGTCAGGCTAGCCAAGGAGCTCTCCGGAAAGGAGGATTGGAGAGAGCAGCTTGTGATGCGTCTACTAGCGCAGGGTTGCTGTTCCAAGGCAGGGATGTTCTGGCATCAGGCCAGGTTTTCTCTCGTGCTGCTTGTCCTCCCACATCCCTGGTGTGGGGGCCCCTTTCCATCTCTGTGACAAGGTGTGTGTGTGTGTGTGTGTGTGTGTGGAAAAAATTGTGCTGCCAGGTGTCTATTTTCATTGGCTCCCCCCCCCGATGAAATAAAGCACTGAGTATTTTTTTTCCAGTTGTAGCAGCAGTTGCAGTGGACCAGTTGCTCCCTCTGCCTGATATCTGCCCTAGCTGACAGGAGGAAGGGGGGCATCTTTACCTGCCTTGCTTCCCAAGGTCTTCCAAGGGGGAGGTGCCTAGGATGAAACTGAGACCTTCTGCATGCGAAGCAGCTGCTCTGCTGCTGGCTTGAGGCCACTCTCCTATCAAGGAGCCGTGAACTACACTCAAGCCCCTGAGCCTTTGGTTTACTGCACACCTCCTCTACCCCCTGAGTTTTTGAAGCTCCTCCCTCAGCCCACAGGGACTAGCACCTTGTCTGTGTGCAAAGGCTGTAAAACATCACCTCTCCGACACAAGGGGCGAAGCCATGCATACGACTGGCAGGCTCTGGCATTGGACCACTGCCATGCGCTCTACGTGGGGCTATCTTTGAAGGTGACCTGGAAACTACAACTAATCCAGAATGCAGACGCTAGACTGGTGACTGGGAGTGGCCACCGAGACCATATAACACTGGTCTTGAAAGACCTAGAGTGGCTCCCAGTACGTTTCAAAGCACAATTCAAAGTATTGATGCTGACCTTTAAAGCCCTAAACGGCCTCGGTCCAGTATACCTGAAGGAGCGTCTCCACCCCCATCATTCAGCCCGGACACGGAGGTCCAGCTCTGAGGGCCTTCTGGCTGTTCCCTCCCTGAGAGAAGTGAGGTTACAGGGAACCAGGCAGAGGGCCTTCTCGGTAGTGGCACCAGCCCTGTGAAACGCCCTCCCACCACATGTCAAAGAGAAAAATAACTACAAACTTTTAGAAGACAGCCCTGTTCAGGGAAGCTTTTAATGTTTTAGGTATTATGGTATTTTAATATTTTGTTGGAAGTTGGAAGCCGCCCAGAGTGACTAGGGAAGCGCAGCCAGATGGGCAGGGTAATAAATTATTATTATTATTATTATTATTATTATTATTATTATTATTATGTAGCACAGTGTACGCCACCTTGAGCTCCTTGGAGCAGAAGGTGGGATGTAGATACAATTAATGACTCCTGCCTTGCAGGGGGTTGGACTAGATGACCATACAGATTCCCTTCCTACTCCGCAAGTTCTATGAAATAGTAAGAGATTTGAGCTGCCACCACTTGTCCTGTGGATTCCAGAAGACATCACCCCCCTGCCCTGTTACTGCAGCCATGAAAGCACTTGTTTTCTGGTTCCATCCATCTCTGGAGAAGCCTCTCCCAAAGGCCACAAATCAGCTCGGGTTCAATAGCAAGCCAGTGATGTCATGCCTTCCCAGGAATGTCCTAGAGCCTCAGAGGAGGGCAGGGGGGGGGGGAGTGAGAGAGATGGATGCCTCTCTGTGCGATGTGTCCAGCAGCAGAGCCTCGAGCTCTCGGCTTTGGCCAGCCGCATTCCAGTCCCGAAGGTCAACAGCCGAGCAGCAGTGGGTGGAAAGGACGGATCCCTCGGGGCTGTTCCTCAAGCAACATTTTTCATGATAGTACAGGGCAATTCAGCACCTAGTTAAAACTATGGCGGCAATGATGGCCACCAGCCTAGGTAAAGGTAAAGGGACCCCTGACCATTAGGTCCAGTTGTGGACGACTCTGGGATTGTGGCGCTCATCTCGCTTTATTGGCCGAGGGAGCCGGCATACAGCTTCTGGGTCATGTGGCCAGCATGACTAAACCGCTTCTGGCGAACCAGAGCAGCGCACGGAAATGCCGTTTACCTTCCCGCCGGAGTGGTACCTATTTATCTACTTGCACTTGACGAGCTTTCAGACTGCTAAGTTGGCAGGAGCAGGGACGAACAACAGGAGCTCACCCCGTCACGGGGATTCGAACCGCTGACCTTCTGATCGGCAAGCCCTAGGCTCTGTGGTTTAACCCACAGCGCCACCCGCGTCCCTGGCCACCAGCCTAGATTGCTTTAAAAGAGGACAGGGCAAATTCAGAGGGCTATCAAAGGCTGCTAGCCAGGACGCTCTGCTTCTGAATACCAGAAACCGCAGGGCGGGTGGGCGGGCGGGCTCTGGTGCCTGTCAGATCCTGCTTGCTGGTTTCCCATTAAGGGCACCGGGTTGGCCACGGTGAGAACAGGATACTGGACTAGATGGGCTCTGTGGCTTCATCCAGCAGGGCTCTCCGCCTCTGTCCTTATGAGCGCAGGTGCAGCTGGCTCCTGATCCCGGGGTCAGCCCTCTGCCCAGCCACACCCCTCTCCTTTGGGGCCTTACCATTCCCGACAGCAATTTGTTAGTGAAATCCAGGCCAAGAAGAGGAACAATGGCCTTTCTGTGGCAGGAGGAGAAAAGACTGGCTGCTGCTGCTGCTGCTGGCAGGACCCAGATCAAGCCAGACAAAGGCCGCATTAGCTTCCCCATGGAGGTCGGAAGCCAAACAGCCCAAGACGATGGATAATAATAATAATAATAATAATAATAATAATAATAATAATAAATTATTTATACCCCGCCCATCTGGCTGAGTTTCCCCAGCTACTCTGGGCGGCTTCCAACAGAATATTAAAAACAATACAGCATTAAATATTAAAAATTTCCCCAAACAGGGCTGCCTTCAGATGTCTTTTAAAGATAAGATAGTTGTTTATTTCCTTGATATCTGGTGGGAGGGCGTTCCACAGGGCGGGTGCCACTACCGAGAAGGCCCTCTGCCTGGTTCCCTGTAACTTGGCTTCTTGCAGGAAGGGAACCTCCAGAAGGCCCTCGGCGCTGGACCTCAGTGTCTTGAATGAACAATGGGGGTGGAGATGCTCCTTCAGGTATACAGGACCAAGACCGTTTAGGGTTTTCAAGGTCAGCACGAACACTATGGCCACCGACCCCCCAACAGGTTTACCTAGGGGACACTAAGGGAAAGTGGGATCAGTGGGGGGCTGGGGGCAGCGTTGGCTATCAGACTAGATCCTGCATTGGACTGGTTGACCCTTGCGCTCCCTTCCAGCTCCACCATTCTGTTCTTTAATTCAACCAAATAGTTCTAATTTGATTTTGAATGAATGTGCAATCCAGTGTTAGCTGTTCTGAATGATGTTGAGTAATTATATTCATCAGTGGGTCGTTCAAACTGCCGTTCTGCCCAATGCATTTCAGAGTATAGGGAGTGCTGGGGGTGGGGATGACGCTAAAAAGTTTGGGAGCCGCTGATTCAGTTGGAGGCCATGGAAAAGCCAAGAGCTGGGTGGCCACAGGCTCACTGATTTGCAGAGTTGGCAGGGACCCTGAGGGTCATCTAGCCCAGCCCCCTCCAAGGCAGGCGTCCCAGCTAAAGAACCTTCTGTGTGCGGCCATCCCATGGTTTCCATCTGAGTTCCATCAAACTCAGACAATGCAGCCACGTGATACTAGAGCTGATGGTCTGAAACATCAGGAGCGCACCTGGTTAGCAGGCCTAAAGCTCTGTTGAAATATCCTGCAGGGTGGGAGATTGCTGGGCAGGAGGCCATCACTGCAGGGCTGGCTCCAGCTGTAGCCATCAGAGGACCAGACTGCCTCTTTGGCCTGTGCAGGCACCTGCTGGAGCCAGGATGCCGTCTCCCACAAGCTTTGCCTAGAGATTTACGCCCCCCCCCCACATGACAAGCTTTCTGCAGCCTTGTGAAATGTGAGTGGCGCACTAATACAGTGGTTCCTCGCAGGACGAAAAGAATCCGTTCCATGATTCTCTTCGTCTAGCGGTTTTTTCGTCTTGCAAAGCAAACCCATTGACGGATTAGCGCTATTAGCGGCTTTTAGCGGCTTATCTGCTGATGGGATCAGCTGATAAGCAGCTTAGCGGCTTAGAAAAAGGGGGGGAGGGGAAAAAACCAGCAGGAACTCGCAAGACATTGTCGTCTTGCGAAGCAAGCCCATAGGAGACTCGTTTTGCGAAGCACCTCCAAAACGGAAAACTCTTTCGTCTAGCGAGTTTTCCGTCTAGCGAGGCATTCGTCTTGCGGGGCACCACTGTACAGCCTCGCTGGCTGGTAAGAGTTGTAGTCATAGGCAGCACCCAGCTGGGTGAGGCTGCCTTAGGAGCAGAGGGCCTGCTTTGGGTGCAGAAGGTCTCCGGGAGATGGGAGCTGAGCCTCTGGAGGGAGGAGCGAAGGGTGGCGGCTAGGGAGAGGGGGACACATACACCCCAGACACTTGGCTCCATTGAAGACAGCCGCTTCCAAGCAGTTGCTCCTTCTTCTGGCAACCCAGAGAACTTGCGGGCGTCCAGTGAAGCCAGACCTTGAGAAAACCAGGATAAAAGGAAGTCCTGCAGGAGGACGCGATGGCCACTAATTTGGACGGCTTTAAAAGGGGATTGTACAAATTCATGGAAAGAGCTATCAGTGGCTGCTAGCCACAATAGCTCAACTTCTACTGCAAGATTAAGATGCTGGACTGGGTGAGTCATTGGCCTGATCCACTTCTTAGAAGAGGCGCGAAGGGCTCCAGCCGTGCTCCGAGAGCGGCAAGGGCTTCCTGTGACCTCTGGGTTATTGCTGCGGCCTCTGGCCCAGCCTGATCCATTTGGCGCCAGCCAGGCCCTCCCTCTCCCTGGTTGCAGTTTTAGCCGAGGGGAACTGAAAATGCAGCCTCAGCTCCCGCTTCACCTCCCTCAGCAGTTCCCTCTCTGCGCGGACACGGCAGAGTCATAGAATCCTAGAGTTGGAAGAGACCACCAGGGCCATCGAGTCCAACCCCCTGCCAAGCAGGAAACACCATCAGAGCACTCCTGACATATGGTTGTCAAGCCTCTGCTTAAAGACCTCCAAAGGAGGAGACTCCACCACACTCCTTAGCAGCAAATTCCACTGTCGAACAGCTCTTGCTGTCAGGAAGTTCTTCCTAATGTTTAGGTGGAATCTTCTTTCTTGTAGTTTGGATCCATTGCTCCGTGTCTCTTCTCTGGAGCAGCAGAAAACAACCTTTCTCCCTCCTCTATGTGACATCCTTTTATATATTTGAACATGGCTATCATATCACCCCTTAACCTCCTCTTCTCCAGGCTAAACATGCCCAGCTCCCTTAGCCGTTCCTCATAAGGCATCGTTTCCAGGCCTTTGGCCATTTTGGTTGCCCTCCTCTGGACACGTTCCAGTTTGTCAGTGTCCTTCTTGAACTGTGGTGCCCAGAACTGGACACAGTACTCCAGGTGAGGTCTGACCAGAGCAGAATACAGTGGCACTATTATTTCCCTTGATCTAGATGCTATACTCCTATTGATGCAGCCCAGAATTGCATTGGCTTTTTTAGCTGCCGCGTCACACTGTTGGCTCATGTCAAGTTTGTGGTCAACCAAGACTCCTAGATCCTAGGTCCACAGCCCTTAAGAAGCCTCTTGCGCACCCACCGACGCAGAGCCAAGGTCCACCTGCAGCCAGGCTACTTTCGACTTGGAAGGCCAAGTCTCTGGACCACATGCTGCCTGTGGGGTCTCCAGAGGCTGAGAACATCCCCCCTACTCAATTCCCGCCTTTGGCAAGCTGGAACCAGCCCCACCCCACTCCCACCTCCTGCATGACCTGGAGAAAGTGGACCGAGAAACTTTTCCTCCTGCGTAACACTAGAACTCTTGGGCATCCCACAAAGTGGAAGGATTTGGGACTTTAAAAAGGCCTTCCTCCTGCAGTTAAACTATGTCCCTCGTTCCTTCCTGCAGGAAGCAGCGATGGGCACCAACCTGGACGGTTTTAAAAGAGGTCCAAGAATAGAGAGGATGTGGGGTGGTGGTTTGGAGCTGCATCTTTATTTATCTGAGGCCAGCAAGAGAAAACACTCCGGGTACTTTTGCACAACGTGATTTTAAAGGAGGAAAGAAGGTCCGGAATGGCAAGCCTCCTTCCTCCCCTTGCTGAAGGGAGACGAGGCGAGGAGGACCTCTCGGGTCAGGTCATGCCAACATCCTCCCCGTGTTGCCGGCTGGCTGCAGCTTATGAGTCCCATTCAGAGGAGGCAGGAAGCTTTACTGGCGTGTTGCGCAAGGAGGCGTGACGACGCCAAAGGTTCTTCTTTCCACCGGAGGCAATTAAGAAAGCAAAATGGAGGCACGAGGGGCTGTGGCTGGGCTCTCCGCGGCGCCAGAAAACTCGCCATCTGCCGGAGCAATTCGGATCCTGAGACTCTCCAGTTCAAAAACATTCCAGCAAGTTTCTAGTCCCCACCACACACACATACACCAGGGATCACTTAATTATCCCCCCCCCTTCCTGTTGTCGTGACTGGGCTTGCACTGCTTGATTTTTAATCGCAGTTTTGCAGACCTGCCACAGACCACCTGAACGAAACTCAATTGCTGCTGCTGCTGGCGGTGGTTCATGGAGCGCCATTCAAGGTCCTCTGACTGTGCTGCGAAGCTGAGCAATGGGTGGGCAATGCACAAGCCAGCGGGGGCTTCTCAGTCGGAGTCACGTAGCTGGAACAAGCAGGTGGGGGACTGCAGAGGTTTGGTTATCACAGCATTTTTCCTAGTCTGTCTTTTTTACTGTTAAGTGTTCACACACACAACGCCCCTGGCTACTGACTGCAGAAATATGAAAGGAGAGAGAGTCCACTTCTAGCAGGCCGGGAAGGCAGGAGTTCCTGTTTTTCAGAAGGAAGTGGAGGGGGGCGGGGGGGACGACACACACACCACAGACAGTCAGTTTGACCGGAGCCTCTGGGGCTGTGAACAGTGCATCTCAGGGAGAAGAACTGCCTAGATGAATGGGAAGTCTCTGCAAGCCTTTTGCAAGCCTGGTTCCCCTGCAGCTGCCTGGGACTCATTTTTATTGATTTTATTATTTCATAAAATTTACGCATTGCTGAACTGTAAAAAAAAAAGGGGGGGGAGAGGAAAAAACCAAGAACCTCAAAACAGTTTACAAAATAAAAATAAAAAATCCAAATAATAAAATTATGCATCAGGAAAATTAACTGCAATGTGGGCTAGGCTGTATATTGATATAACTTCCAAAAGCCATTTGAAGTCTGTATTGTGATAATCAGTTTCATGATTTTTGATCTGGCAATATATTGTGAGTGTGTGTGTGTGTGTGTGTGTATGTAAAGGTAAAGGTACCCCTGACCATTAGGTCCAGTCATGACCGACTCTGGGGTTGCAGCGCTCATCTCGCTCTATAAGCCAAGGGAGCCGGCGTTTGACCACAGACAACTTCCAGGACACGTGGCCAAGATGACTAAGCCACTTCTGGCGAACCAGAGCAGCGCACGGAAACGCCGTTTACCTTCCCGCCAGAGCGGTACCTATTTATCTACTTGCACTGGTGTGTTTTTGAACTGCTAGGTTGGCAGGAGCTGGGACTGAGCAACGGGAGCTCACCCTGTCGCAGGGATTTGAACTGTCGACCTTCCGATCGGCGTGCCTCTCCATAGCCCTATCCTTATTTCAGACATTGTGATATATGTATATCACGATGTTTAGCTGGTGATATATCGTGATGTTGAAAAACACGTATCGCCCAGCCCTCACTGCAACGATCTGAAAG
This sequence comes from Podarcis vaucheri, assembly GCF_965113315.1. Lineage (NCBI taxonomy): Eukaryota > Metazoa > Chordata > Lepidosauria > Squamata > Lacertidae > Podarcis > Podarcis vaucheri. The sequence continues at coordinate 4,625,931 of NC_138762.1, read as the reverse complement.
CTTCTGAAAAGTTAAAAGAGCAGTAAGACTAAAAACAGATTTTAAAACTCAAAGTGGACTTTCTAAAGATCCGGACAGGATTGTCTGAACAGAAGAAATGTCTCTAGCAGGCACCGAGAAGAGCACAGCAAAAGCAGCTGCCTGGTGTCTAGAGACAGGGATTTTCAAAGTGTAGGTGCTGCCACACTGAGAGATTTGAGTTCTCACCAATGCGGAACAGGTTGCTGTGGCACCTGTAACCGTGCCAGTTCTGCTGATCAAAGAGGTTGTGGTCATGCGATCTTGCAGGTAAACAGGTGCCAAGTTATTAAGGGCTTTATATTCTAATAGTAACACCTTGAACTCGGCCCAGCAGCAGATTGGCAGCTGGTGCAGATCTCTGAGCCCCAGGAGTTCTACGCTGGCAGGGTCTCACTCCCGTCAGCAATTGTGCTGCAGCATTCAGCACTGACTGCGGCTCCCGGATCAGGAGCAAGGGAAGCCCCACGCAGAGGGCACGGCAGCAATTCATGGACTGGCTGGGGCTGATGGGAGTTGTAGTCCGAAGCCGCAGGAGGGCGCCAGGTTTGCAAAGGCTGGGCTCCAGGAAGCCCCTTAGGAAAATAAAACAGGCGCATGCACAAAACCCCAAGTGCCGGGCTCTGTAAACAGGAGGTGTCCTGCATTTCGCCGCAGGTTCCTTAAGGCAAGTAGGTACTTCAGGTGCAATTGGTGCAGCCGCCAACTGGGGCTCGATTTGGAGAAAGGCAGGTGGGGAGATGGAGACGGGGAGATCAGCGCCCCCCAAAAGCCCTGAGAAGCAGGCACGAAAGCCCAGAGGAGAGGAAGGGAGGACTGCAAAGGAAGCTTCTCTGTTGACAGCTGCCAGGTCCCAAATTGTCACGGAGGAGTCGCAAGGGGTGGGGGGTCATCTCAGTGCATAGAACGTCCCTGCCGAGTCGCAGCTCTCTGTGTGGCTGTGGGCTCCCAAGAGGAAAGTTTTTGCAGGGGGGCTGGATGAACCCCACAGATCTCTGCGTCCGTCTGCCTTGCCATTGCCTCCTGGGGGATGTCCTTTCAGACAATATGTTTCTGAGGTCCATCAGGTTCTCAAGAGCTTGAGCAGAGCAGTGGCTTGGACGCCCCCCAAAAGGCTTTGCCCCAAAAGAAGAGGGAGAAATGAGGTCCCAGCAACCAGAGACGGTGTTTGGGGACCTGAGACACCCAGGAATCGCTGTCGTCCCCCCAGGCAAACTGTGCAGGTCACTAGTGCAAATGTGGCTGTTTTTCCCTCTTGGACGCTGCAGTGTCATCCGTGGCCTTGGGTCCCTGGCTAATCCAAACGAGCTGAGCCACAGAATCATAGGGGACCCCCGAGGGCCGCTAGACCACCCTCTGTGATGCGGCAACCACAGCTCAAGAATCCCTGCCGAAAAGCCCCTGAGGAAGGCGTGACCACCTCCCCAGGTTATCCGCTTCGCTGCCGAACGGCTCACGCCTTCCAGAGGTTGCGATCTCCTTCCTAGTAATTTAAATCGGGGAATCTGGGCAGGAACGGTGGCAAAGACAGAAAGGAAAAGTCACATCTGGGGAAGAGAGAGGAGGAGGGGTGTGGATCCTTCATTCAGGAGAGGGAACGGGATAAGGAGACCCCCCAGCCCCGAACGGCCAGCCACCCCCGAGGGCACCCGTTTGCGGCCCTGGCGGGCAGGGTCAGCGCTGGGCAGCGTCCCCCTTCACAAGAGCGCGCAGGGTCTCTTGGCCTTGACGGGGGCCGGGTTGAGGACGGCACGGACGGCCTCCGTGAAGACGTCCTTGATGCCCTCCTGGTTGAGGGCCGAGCACTCCATGTACTTGACGGCGTGAATCTGCCTGGAGAGGCTGATGCCCTGCTGGGTGCTGACGGGCACCTGGTTCTGCTCCTTCAGCTTCTTCACCGCCTCCGGGCTGGAGCGGAGATCCTTTTTGGTGCCCACGAGCAAGATGGGGACGTCAGGGCAGTGGTGGCACACCTCCGGGTACCACTTGTGTTTGACGTTCTCGTAGGAGGGCGGGCTGGCGATGGAGAAGCAGATGATGAAGACGTTGGTCTGCGGGTAGGAGAGCGTCCTCAGGCGGTCGTACTCCTCCTGGCCGGCCGTGTCCCACAGGTTGAGGCTGATCGTCCGTCCGTCCACCACGCTCTGGGCGCTGTAGTTATCGAAGACGGTGGGGATGTACTCCTTGGGGAAGGCGTTGGTCGTGTAGCAGATGAGCAGGCAGGTCTTGCCCACCGCCCCGTCCCCCACCACCACACACTTGATGCTCTGCATGGCGGCTGCTCTGGCACCTCCTCTCCTCTCGCCTTCAGAAATCTGCATGGGGAGAGATGGAAGGAAGACACAGTCAGGGCAAGGAGGAGAAGCCCAAGAGGAAGAAGCTGCTTAGACTGAGGCCACCCTCACTCTGTGTTGTCTACATGCCTCGCTCAGTATTGTCTACATGCCTCGCTCAGTATTGTCTACATGCCGCGCTTGGTATTGTCTACATGCCTCGCTCAGTATTGTCTACATGCCTCGCTCAGTATTGTCTACACGCCGCACTTGGTATTGTCTACATGCCTCACTCAGTATTGTCTGCATTCCGCGCTCAGTATTGTCTACATGCCTCGCTCAGTATTGTCTACATGCCTCGCTCAGTATTGTCTGCATGCCTCGCTCAGTATTGTCTACATGCCTCGCTCAGTATTGTCTACATGCCTCGCTCAGTATTGTCTACATGCCTCGCTCAGTATTGTCTACATGCCTCGCACAGTATTGTCTGCATGCCGCGCTCAGTATTGTCTACATGCCTCGCTCAGTATTGTCTGCATGCCGCGCTCAGTATTGTCTACATGCCTCGCTCAGTATTGTCTGCATGCCGCGCTCAGTATTGTCTACATGCCTCGCTCAGTATTGTCTATATGCCGCGCTCAGTATTGTCTACATGCCTCACTCAGTATTGTCTACATGCCTCACTCAGTATTGTCTGCATGCCGCGCTCAGTATTGTCTACATGCCTCGCTCAGCATTGTCTATATGCCTCGCTCAGTATTGTGTACATGCCTCGCTCAGTGTTGTCTACACGCCGCACTCGGTATTGTTTACACGGCTCACTCAGTGTTGTCTACACGCCTCGCTCGGTATTGTCTACACGCCTCGCTCGGTATTGTCTACACGCCTCACTCAGTGTTGTCTACACGCAGCACTCAGTATTGTTTACACGCCTCGCTCAGTGTTGTCTACACGCCTCACTCAGTGTTGTCTACACGCCTCGCTCAGTATTGTCTACACGCCTCACTCGGTATTGTCAGGAACGAGCCGGCAGTAAATCACACTGTGCAAGCTGGCGTCAACTCTTTATTAGCAAGAATGGAAACTGCACAGACCGGGCAAAGCGTCAGGCTTTATGAGCGCAGCAGCTTATCCCTGGTAGGTCTTGCCCCATGAGTCGGTTGCCGAGACTGAAAGTCCCCGCTTCCCCACAACCATCTAAGTCCCTTCCTCTCCAGAACTTTGTCCAAGCAATCGGAGACTGTGCTTGCGTGAAGCTCACTTCTTCGCTGCCCTTTTTCTGCCTCTTCTGATTCTGGGAGACCAGTGGGGAGGGGAGCTTGTCCCAGCAGGAAAGGGAGACTCTTGTGGGTTGGCCACTGTGCTGGATTCGATTAGCCATGGGCCTGATCCAGCAGCAAGATCCTACATCCTACATCAGACACCCATCTGGAAGCAACCCCCCAAGCTCTCTCAGGGGTGAACACAACAGCCCCCCCAACCAGTAGCTGTTCCACACAGATCTGCAAGCAAGCATCTCATGCCCTCTGTCTGTCGAGATCTGCATCTCTCTGAGTCTGGGTTACTTGCTTTGATACAAGGAAAGGCATCATATAATTCATTTCAATTCATAATATTCTTCATTGATCTTCATTTACATACTCAACAGCAATTACCACAGTAGAAGAATGGCGACAGAAGGTAATGGAATATGCAGAATATGGAATGTGCAGAAATAGCTAGATTAACGGGGGGAATTCGACAACATGGCGATGAAACATTTCAAAAGGAACGGGGGAAATTTCTGTCATGCATAGGAAGGATAAGGTGAAACAGTGAAGCCAGCAGAACTGAAATAAACCTCATAATGTGAAATACAAAGAAAATTTAGGGATAAAGAAAATAATGAAAAGTGAAATGTATAATGTGATTCATCTAACCAATGGTAGTTGTAAATGAATAGACAATGAGAATTGTATATGCAGGAGGATTTATTTGGCTATAGACAAATACAAAAGAAGAACAATGGACAAATACAAAAGAAGAACAATAATATACAAAGTGGATGAAGACAATTCGAAAAAAATTAGATGTGATATAAAAAGCCAGAAGGAAGGAAGGAAGGAAGGAAGTCAGCTCTTAGGAGCAAATATAAATGTAAAATAAAATAATTCATTTCAGCCATGCTTCTGAATCCCACTAGCTAGGGGGAGGTGCTCTGGGGCTCAAATCCTGCTTGCGAGTTTCCCACTGTGGCATATGGCTGTCTGCTGGGAGAAGAGGATGGTGGAGGAGACAGGGCACTGGCCTGATCCTGCGGGGCTGCTCTGTTGCTCTTACTGCCCCTGCGCCTGGAGGCTCCGCTTTGGGGTCTGGCCAGTGGGCATCTTTCCCCCTTGCCCATCCCAGACAGCCTTCCCCAGCCCTGCCAAGTGCCAAGGCAGGCAGCAGAGCTAATCTCCACCCCAGCCGCCTCCCTCCCTTGCTCTGAGGGTCAGAGATAAGGGCCGGCTGGCCGGCGATTGGAGGGCAAGGCAGAGAGGGGCTGGGAGCTGCCAGCCGGCCGCTGAAAGCAGGAAATGATTCAGAAGCAAGAATCACGAGTCTCTAGCGAGATCACAGGCAGTGACTAAGGTCTGGGAAGAAAACTCGAATTGCTGTTTATTCCGATTCAGCAGTAAAGAGCGGAGTTTTGCAGGGAAAGGGCCGGGGCAAAAAGAAACATGCTCAGAAACTGTTGGACCTGTTTCTAGAATGTGTGGAAGACCCCCAAGTCTGTGCTTTACGTGAGGAGCGGCGCTGTACTCATGTGAAGTTAAATAATGTGTGCTCTATTACAGTCATACTGTTAGGCTGGCCTCAACCAGAGCCAGGGCTTTTTCGGCCGTGGCTCCGATCTGGTGGAACGCTCTGCCACAAGGGACTAGGGCCCTGCAGGACTTGACATCTTTCCGCAGGACCTGCAAGACCCTGTTCCAAGGCACTGTTCCACCAGGCCTTTGGCCAGGGCACAGCCTGACCCCCTCCTTTGGCAATCTTCACAGAACTCTACCCAATGGTTGCCATCAATTTGATTTGAAGTAATTTTTTAATGAAATGATTTTAAAATGTTGTCTTATTTTATTGTTGTTAGCCGCCCTGAGCCCGGCTTTGGCTGGGGAGGACAGGATATAAATAAAAAAATTCTATTATTATTATTATTATTATTATTATTATTATTATTATTATTATTATTATACCTCGGGTTACAGACACTTCAGGTTGTGTTTTTTTTGGGTTGCGGACCAGCGAAACGGGTTACTTCCAGGTTTTGGTGGTCGCGCATGCACAGAAGCGCTAAATCGTGCTTTGTGCATGCGCAGAAGCACCGAATTGCAACCTGCGCGTGCACAGACGTGCCACTGCGGGTTGCGAACATGCATCCCGCACAGATCGCGTTCACAACCCAAGCGTCCACTGTATTTGCATTTATGCCCCACCTTTGAGGGCATGAAATGAAAAAGGTACTTAAATGTACTTTTCCTAAGAAACCAGAAGCCTTTCTCTTGGGCATTGTCGGCCAATTGGTGTCAAAGAAAGACAGGACTTTTTTTATGTATGCTACTACAGCAGCAAGAATTCTCATCGCAAAGTATTGGAAGACACAGGATCTACCCACTCTGGAAGAATGGCAGATGAAGGTGATAGACTATATGGGACTGGCTGAAATGACTGGCAGAATCTGAGACCAGGGGAAAGAGATGGCGGAAGAAGATTGGAAGAAATTCAAAATTTACCTTAAGAAATATTGTAAAATTAATGAGTGCTAAAATGTCGAGGTTATAGAAAAAAGGGGACTACAGCTGTAAAAGATTAAGTAAAAGAAAAGAACAAGGGAGGGAGGATTTGCTGAAATAAATTTGGGAATTGGGATGCAGAAAGGGGAGGTACGGGGAAGTCGGCGAAGTAAGGTTTAAGAAAAAAGGATTCGAAATTATACATGTTTGTTTATATGTTTGTATCTTTGTATTGTGTATTGTTTGTGTTTATACAAATTGTGAAAAACCAATAATTATTTTTTTTAAAAAAAAAAGAAAGGGCTCAGCCACCTGGGAAGGGAGCCCATCTAGGAGAAGGGAAATTCTAGTCCTAAACCTCCACTGCCTTGTGGGATATCTCTGGGAGAAGAAAAGACTCAGGGGTGAACCCCACACCAATCCAGAGCGGAGTCAGTTGGAGTCAGTTAAGGCAGTTGGAGTCAGTTAAGGCAGTTGGAGTCAGTTAAGGCAGTTGGATGGCGGCCAAACATCTTGCTCTGCTTTCCTTACTGGGGGGGGGGGTGTCTTGTCTTCTGGGCAGCCCAGGATCTCCAGACCCACTGCCCAGGCTTGCACCCCAGATAAGTCACTTCGTCGCTGCCAACACAGCAAAAACAACATGGGGGGGGGGCAGCCATTATGAGTTACCGGTCTCTGCAGCCGCAACAGGCACTGTGATTCTCCTGCGGTTTGCCTTCACTTCCAGAGGCGCACACCATTGTCTCTCGAGATGGACAGATGCCAACAACCAAGCCACCTTCCGTCTAAGAAGCCCAGTGGGTGGTGTGCAAGGTTTTCTCTCTTCCCTCTCCGCCCCCCCCCCCAGTGAATGAATGAGTGAATAAGTTCACCTCTGCTAATATTTTGTGCTACAATTGGGCTGTTGTGCAATTGATTTCAGCTTCTGGGCTTCACACGAATGGTAGAATTGTCTCCTCTCTCCCTGCTCTTAGTTCCACACTGGCTTATTTTGGTTCCCTCGCTGCCAGAAGTGAGGTTACAGGGAACCAGGCAGAGGGCCTTCTCGGTGGTGGTGCCCGCCCTGTGGAATGCCCTCCCACCAGATGTCAAAGAGAAAAATAACTACCAGACTTTTAGAAGACATCTGAAGGCAGCCCTGTTTAGGGAAGCTTTTAATGTTTAATAAGACTGTTGTATTTTAATATTCTGTTGGAAGCCGCCCAGAGTGGCTGGGAAAACCCAACCAGATGGGTGGAGTATAAATAATAAATTATTGTTGTTGTTGTTGTTGTTAACACAAGGAACATGAACCTGGAAAGGCAGTAAGTGGGCAACCAGTGTGGCTGTTTCAACAATGGGGCCCCATGTTCTCGACTAGAAGCCCCCGTCAGCAATCTGGCTGCAGCATTGTGCACCAGCAGGAGCTTCCGAACCGCCCCCAAGGGCAGCCCCACAAAGAGCGCCTTACAGTAGTCCAGCCTCGATGTTCCCATGCATGATAGACTGTTGCAATAAGTGCAGGCCTTACACAAGCCTTCCTGGGGGGGCTCCTTGGATTTCAGTAAATATCTTAGGGGGGCAATGGAAGCTAAGTGCACTAAGCCTCTCCCAAACACCCCAATTGCTGTCCCTATAGAGCAGAGATTGCCAAACTTGGCCCTCTAGCTGTTTTGAGACTACAATTCCCATCATTTCCTTTTCCCTTTCTCCTTCTGTGATGGAACTCCTATTTGGGGACTTCCCTGGCTTTTTTTCTGGCCCACGTAGGACCAGTCTGGATAGTTGGCCTTGATTTGATGTTTTCATCCCCAAAAAAGTTTTTGATTTGAGTTTCTACTGAAAGGAGGCTGCATTTTAATCTTGTTTTTTTAAGCTGTATTTTAATCAATTGCTTTTATACCTGGTGTTTGCCGCTCTGAGCCCAGTCTTGGCTGGGGAGGTATAAATAACATTACTTATTATTATTATTATTATTATTATTATTATTATTATTATTATCATCCGTGACCACTGGCCCTGTTAGCTAAGGATGATGGGAGTTGTAGTCCCAAAACAGCTGGAGGGCCATGTTTGGCCATCATTGCTATACAAGAAGCCTCAGAAGGCCCCCCCACAACCTGACGACAGCCAGGAAAGCCGCTCTCTCGTCTAGCAGAGTCTGTGGGGCTGGGTGGGGAGGAAGAGGCCTGATCCATAAATACACCCGGCAGCTTTCGGTATATTTAGCCCAGCTCTGGCCTTGTCAGCGTCCGGCTCCGACTGCCATTAATCTTAAATCCGCAAAGTGGGGGAAGCCAAGAGGCAGTTGCCTAAAAGGTTTCTTGGCAAGGCGGAGAGGCAGGTCCTTGTTTCTGGGCTGGGGGTGGGGACGACCCACAGGAGCTGCCCCCTCGGGCTTTGCCCTTCAGGTAAGGAAAAGCTGGCAGGAGTTTTGACACTTTGACGTCCCCTGTCTCTCCGGAGCTGGAGTCCACCCAGCGCAGCACAAGACTAGGCTGCTGGATCAGGCTAATGGCCCGTCCAGCCCTGTATCCTGTCCTCACAGTAGCCAGCCAGAAGCCTATGGGATGCCTGCAATCAGGATTCGAACCCAAGACCCCTCTCCCCATCCTGGGGTTTCCAGCAACTAGCATTCAGAAGCATCACAGTGGATGGCAGAACAGAGCCATTGTGGCTAGTTGTTGCTGTTGTTGTTTAGTCGTTTAGTCGTGCCCGACTCTTCGTGACCTCCTGGACCAGAGCACGCCAGGCACTCCTGTCTTCCACTGCCTCCCGCAGTTTGGTCAAACTCATGCTGGTAGCTTCGAGAACACTGTCCAACCATCTCGTCCTCTGTCATCCCCTTCTCCTTGTGCCCTCCATCTTTCCCAACATCAGGGGCTTATCCAGGGAGTCTTCTCTTCTCATGAGGTGGCCAAAGTCTTGGAGCCTCGGCTTCAGGATCTGTCCTTCCAGTGAGCACTCAGGGCTGGTTTCCTTCAGAATGGAGAGGTTTGATCTTCTTGCAGTCCATGGGACTCTCAAGAGTCTCCTCCAACACCAGAATTCAGAAGAATTGATTCTTTGGCGATCAGCCTTCTTTGTGGTCCAGCTCTCACTTCCATACATCACTAATGGGAAAACCAGAGCTTGAACTATACGCACCTTTTGGGTAAACCCTCTCCTCCTCCATGAATTTCTCTAATCCGTCCAGGTTGGTGGTTCATCCCTGTGGCAGGGAGTTCTGCCATTTAAGTATGTGCTGTGTTAAGAAGGATTTTTTATCTGTTTCGAATCTTCCTACGTTCATTAAATGTCCGCCAAGGACAAGAGAGGGAGAAAAGCTTTTGCTGCCCATTTCCTCCACGCCAAGCTTAATCGTATCATCTTTCCCACCCACCCACTCAAATAATAGTTATTTTTAAAAAAATAACAGTAAGGACACCAAACATCCTATTTCCAGAACAGGAGCTGCGAAACACCAAAACGGAGGTTTCTGCAGCAGCAATACCTTTCACAGTAACTCATTTTCTGTTCAGCCAACCACACAAGAATGTGACAAACTAATCAAGGGACAAATAGTATATACTAAATCACGGCAGGCTTTAAAAAATGAAATTAAAAGCCTTCTCCTGGTTCAGAGTTGGAGGACCCCCCCCCAAAAAAAAGTCTTTCTCCCTCTCTCTTAACTCTAGAACTCGTGGATGTCCCAGGAATTTGACCGTTGGAGGACGGAAGATGGATCAAGGCAGGTATCTGTTCGTGCGGCGCATTGTTAAACTTCGGAACTTCCTGCCACAAGAGGCCACCAACCTGGGTGACCTTAGAAGGGGATTAGACAAATGCCAATTGCTGGAAACCTCCGGAGGGGAGAGGCCTTTGCGTGAAGGTTCGTGGCACCTGGTTAGCCACTGAGAAGAAACGGATCCAGCAGCTGGGCTCTCCTTTTCTTCTTGCCAGTCTGTGTTCCAAAAAAAAAGCACACCAAGAACTCTGGCCAATATAAGCTGGAAACGATGCCTTATGAGGAACGGCTAAGGGAGCTGGGCATGTTTAGCCTGCAGAAGAGGAGGTTAAGGGGTGATATGATAGCCATGTTCAAATATATAAAAGGATGTCACATAGAGGAGGGAGAAAGGTTGTTTTCTGCTGCTCCAGAGAAGCGGACACGGAGCAATGGATCCAAACTACAAGAAAGAAGATTCCACCTAAACATTAGGAAGAACTTCCTGACAGTAAGAGCTGTTCGACAGTGGAATTTGCTGCCAAGGAGTGTGGTGGAGTCTCCTGCTTTGGAGGTCTTTAAGCAGAGGCTTGACAACCATATGTCAGGAGTGCTCTGATGGTGTTTCCTGCTTGGCAGGGGGTTGGACTCGATGGCCCTTGTGGTCTCTTCCAACTCTGTGATTCTATGATTCTATAAGTTTCAGTAGTGGGAGTGGTCCCTACTCGCAAATCAATAGTCAGTTGTAAGAAAAACTAATCCATTCAAAAGTAGGTATTCTGACAAGGATTACAAATTCAGAGATTACAAACTCAAGCTCATAAGGATATGTATAACACAATAATTCGTTACAGAATTAGAGATAAGAGTTTATGAGTAGAGATAAGTTCATGTTAGTCCACAGTCAGATTCAACTTGAAGGTCTTAGTTTCAATCATTGAGCAAGTCAGAAGTCAATTGTAGATCAAAAAGCAGTAAATTCATGTTAGTATAAATATATATCCTGTTATTTTCTACGTTTCTCAGAGATAATAATAATAATAATATAATAATAATAATAATAATAATTACATGTGTTGAATCAAATTAAAAACTCTAAGGCAGCCTATAATCATATGATTCCTCACCTAAGTGTGAGTAGATCAACGTGTATCTTAATAATAATAATAATAATTTAATAATAATAAGAATCTTGAGCTTTTCTGTGCATTTTCAATTTGGAAGTGAGCCTATTATCTTTTATATGCGCTTAAAGGGATAGATAAGATAAGATCTTCTTAACGGCATCACTACTGATTTGCGAGTAGTGACCACTCCCACTATTGAAACTTATACTGGTATATTTAATAACAAGAACTCCAACTTATTTAACGTTAGTCTCTGTTCCAAAGCTGGGGTCCCTTCCACAGCGCCCCCGTTCAGGATCCCTGCCCAGGAAAATCTCCCATGGCCGGGGGCAGGGGGTTGCCTTTGATGTCAGGAGAAGGGAAACGCCGCCGCTTGCAGAAATCTAAACAGGAAGCCAGCTAGGCAAAGACACGACCCAAGACATTTCACTGTCAGAGGCAGGAAATCAAAGCTCTCCCCTATTGATTCACAGAGAGCACCACCCACCTGCTTAGGAAATCACCCAGAGAAAGCCTGATCAAAGCGGATGGGGTCAGCGCCAGGGCCAGGCGGGTCCGCGGGCCTTGCACAGGAGACTTTCCCCTCCGTGCATTGGCCTAATCCTCTTTTAAAGCTATCTCCCTGTGGCAGGGAGTTCCATAGGCTAACTATGTGCTGCACGAAGGACTTCCTTTTTTAACTTCCATATTGAGGTTCACTGGGGTTCTAATGCAATGAGAAAAGGGCACAGGCTTTTTTCCCCTGCCCGCTTTCTGCTAACGCTACTTCTATCCTGCAGCCTCTTTTCTCTAAACTAAACTTTTTATGAAGATTCCCTGCTCTGGGATCCCACAGCTAATTCTCCCCTGGCCTCCTCGCTGACCCAAATAGGACTAATTTAGGCAGCTAGCCCTGGTGATCATCTAATGTTTATTGGGTGGATTCCCCCCCTAAATTTATTTTTGAATTCTGAATTTATTGTCATTCACATTTTATACTGTGTTTTTTGTTGCATCAATTAAGTGTTTTAAATTTGTTGTTAGCCACCCTTAGCCCGGTTTCCTGAACCGGGAAGGGCTGGGTATAAATAGAAAATTATTATTATTATTAAACTAAACATCCCCAAATGCTGCAATCTTTCTTCATAGAGGAGTTACACTCTTGATCGTTCTGCTTGCCCCTTTCCGAACTTTTTCCAGCTCCATTCTGAGGCAAGGCAGCCAGAACTGGACACAGTTATCCCAGGCGCACCACAAGATTTGAAGAATGTCTTCATGATTCAGCCTGTTTTATTTTAAATCCCTTTCCTAATGAGCTCTAGCATGGAATTTCCTCCAAAGCCCCAAACATAAGGAATGCTAAGGGCGCCTTCGTGTTCCCTGAGAACGAGGACGGATCTGCGCAGAGCCCATTCGACGCAAAAAAATCCTTTGGAGCAAGACCTGTGCTCTCGCGACCAGAGATTTGTAGCGCCAGAGGCTTTTTAATTAGGAACTGTAGGTGCCAAAATTCCAGGGGAGCAGAAAAGATCTTTTTATAGCCAACTTCCTGTCCAACCCCCCCTCCCCCAAATCCTCCCATCCTGGGAGGGCACTGGAGGTGTAAATACTAGACTACTACCACAGGTTCAAATGTGTTTCCCATTTGTAAGAGTTCAATCTTTCAGTGTGGTGGAACTTCCCCTCTGGAACTCCCTGCCTCATGAAATCCGGCTACTCCATCACTTTTTGGCGCCTGATAAAAACCATTTCCCTTAGACATTTCCCTTAGACAAGCTTGCCAGTGCGTTTTTAGTTTATTTTTTTTCTCACGGTCTTCATAGTTCTAACAGCTGACAATCTCACCGAACTATTCGAAGAGCAACTGTAATCAACAAATTATGCTAGTAGGACTACAAGAAGTTTTGTAAGGAGAAATATACGAAGCTTTACAAAGTAGAAAAAGATAGAGATATTGGTTATGAATTTGAAATGCAATAGGGAAAACAAAATATGCATACTGTACTAAGAGATTAGATTGGCAAAATTTCAGACAGGACTGATGGAAGTCAAAAAAAAATTGAATAAGATGTAAAAGTATGTTTAATTACTGTTGAAAATGATATGTTAAAACACACACACACAGACACGTGTGTGTGTGTGTGTGTGTGTATATATATATATATATATGACAATCTCACCATTTTGTTCTTTTGATAAACCGAGGTTTTCTGCAACCAAGTGATATCTATATACATTTTATACATCAAACCGAACAGCTTAAATTGTATTTTGAATATGTGTGCGATTCATTGTGACTGTTTTGAATATGACTGTGCTCTTGCCTTCCTTAGTGGGTCATGCAAACCACTATTCCGGGGGGGGGGGTGAGTTTATGGCACCGAGGGGGTGGCCCCCAAAAGTTAGGGAACTGCTGATCTGGAGGGTTCAGGTGACGTTTGCTCACCAGAAGCTGAAGTTCTGAACTGGGAAGCAGGGCCCCGGTTCCTCTGCCGTTTCTGGGAAAGTGGCCTCTGCGGCAGCAGAACCAAACTGACTTTTTTTGCAGTGGGGTATTGCATTTTTCACCCCTCTCGTGTCTATTCTCAGGGTCCTTCCCATTTGCCCAGCTGCCCCTCCTCTGGAGGGAGATTGCAGAAGGCAAGCGCCCTGGGGTTTGGCAGGCAGGGGGGAGAAGTTTCTGGGGGGGGCTCTCCCCCGAGCCTGGCCTCACCCACTGCCTGTTTTGCAAGGGTCTCCACACACCTCGGCCGGCTGCAACCGGGATGCTCAGAGATGGGGCAGCCAACCTGGAGACACAGTGGGTTTCCTTCTGTGTCACTCAGTCAGTTTTACCGCACATAGCCAAAGGATGCAGCAATGCACACAGAATCATTCAGCAATTAAAAGAAAATATGCTGGATTAATACAAAAAACTTAAAATACAGTCATAAAAAGGTAAAGGGTAAAGGGACACCTGACCGTTAGGTCCAGCCGTGGACGACTCTGGGGTTGCAGCGCTCATCTCATTTTACTGGCCGAGGGAGCCGGTGTACAGCTATGTGGCCAGTGGCCAGCATGACTAAGCCGCTTCTGGTGAACCAGAGCAGTGCACGGAAATGCTGTTTACCTTCCCGCCAGAGTGGTACCTATTTATCTACTTGCACTTGACATGCTTTCGAACTGCTAGGTTGGCAGGAGCTGCGACCGAGCAACGGGAGCTCACCCTGGCACAACCGATTTAAAAGCAATTGGAATACTGCTGAAGAGAGATGGGTTAGTAACATCCCAGGCACTGCCCAATCAGTGTTAGAAACTGAGATATGAAGGCTAGGAGCTAAATGGCACCTTCAATCTAGGTTATGGGCACAACAACGGAATGTCTAGGCGTGCTTTTTTATAAGAATACAAGGCTGAAAATAAATGAACTGCAGCTAAAATATTATGTTCATTTCCCCTGCCCACCCACCGAATATTCTTAAGAGGGTCTCTTCCCCAGTCTTCAGAGAGTAGCTGGAAGTGGAGAGGCAGAAAAAGGTCCACTTTTCCTTCCACTCTTCAGTTTTGCTCTGAAATCTTAGGCGCCGTATTGCACCCAGAGCTCAGAAACTGCCCAAGCTAAAGAACTGCCTTGTTGCAAAACGCGCCTAGAACAATGGGAGTTTCGAACGCTGAATTCTGGGCTCAGCCTGCTGCTGCAAAGCACGAGCAGAAGAGTTTCTCGAGTTGCAATTCTGGTGAGGAAACGTTTTGTTGGAGCAAGCGAAAACGATCAAGGGAGTGGAGCAATCCCCCCTGTGAGGAAAGGTTGCAGCACTTTTAAAATGTGTTCGTTTCAAGAAAAGGCGAGGAAGAGAAGCAACGCAATAGAAGTTTGTAAAATCACGCATGGCGCACAGAAAGCAGAGAAGAGTTTCCCTCCTTGTATCGTAACACTGGAATCCATGGGGCTGACTCCCCAGGGACAGGAGGGGAGGCAGTGATGGCGACCAACCTGGGTAGCCTTAATAAGAAAATTCAGTGCATTTACCGAAGAGATTAAGGCTATGGATGTCTACCACTCTGGGCGGCTTCCAACAAGGATTAAAAACACATCAAAATGTCACACATTAAAAGCTTCCCTGAACAGGGCTGCCTTCAGATGTCTTCTAAATGTCAGGTAGTTGTTTATCTCTTTGACATCTGATGGGAGGGCGTTCCACAGGGCGGCTGCCACCACCAAGAAGGCCCTCTGCCTGGTTCCTTGTAACTTGGCTTCTCGCAGGGAGGGAACTGCCAGAAGGCCCTCGGCGCTGGACCTCAGTGTCTGGGCAGAACAATGGGGGTGGAGATGCTCCTTCAGGTATACTGGACTGAGGCCGTTTAGGGCCTTAAAGGTCAGCACCAACACTTTGAATCGTGCTCGGAAACGTACTGGGAGCCAATGCAGATCTCTCAGAACCGGTGTTATGTGGTCTCAGCGGCCGCTCCCAGTCACCAGTCTAGCTGCCCCATTCTGGATTAGTTGTAGTTTCCGGGTCACCTTCAAAGGTAGCCCCACGTAGAGCGCGTTGCAGTAGTCCAAGCGGGAGATAACTAGAGCATGCACCACTCTGGCGAGACAGTCCGCGGGCAGGTAGGGTCTCAGCCTGCGTACCAGATGGAGCTGATAAACAGCTGCCCTGGACACACAATTGACCTGCGCCTCCATGGACAGAGTAGACGGGCTGTTGGCCTGATCCTGCCGGCTCGTCTTAGGCTCATAATGCGAAGAGGGGGTTTCAGAGGGACACCACTAGCACTCAAACCTTTGATGCTGGCAAGAGATGAAGCGAGGCAGCTGGACCGTCAGGTGAGCTGGGAAATAACTGATAACTCTGGTGCCCCATGAATCACGGAACTGTAGGGTTGGAAGGGACCCGGGTCCAAGGACAATCTGGTCCCAACCCTCTGCAACGCAGGAATCCTTTGCCCAACGTGGGGCTCGAACCCCTGACCCTGAGATGAAGAGTCTCATCCTCTACCACCTGAACCATTCTGGAAGAAGGGCAGGCGACGCTCTGTCAATCACACGCCGCAGCCTGTTTGCACTGGTGGGCTCACTTATTCCTTTCCATCTCTGCTTCCTCGCCCTGCTTCTCAGCTGATGTGGCATTAGGCAAATCCAGCCATTTGCATGTAACAGCTGCTTTTGCATGCCAGGTATAATGGGAGATGAACCTGTATACAGTCCTGTACACCTCAAGGAGCATCTCCACCCCCATCGTCCAGCCCGAACACTGAGATCCAGTACCGAGGGCCTTCTGGCGGTTCCCTCATTGCGAGAAGTGAGGCTACAGGGAACCAGGCAGAGGGCCTTCTTGGTGGTGGCGCCCACCCTTTGGAAGGCCCTCCCTTCAGATGTGAAGGAAATAAGCAGCTACCCTATTTTTAAAAGACATCTGAAGGCAGCCCTGTTTAGGGAAGTTTTTAATATTTAATGCTGTATTGTTTTTAACACTCGAATGGGAGCTGCCCAGAGTGGCTGGGGAAACTCAGCCAGATGGGCGGGGTATAAATAATAAATTATTATTTTATTTTTATTTTTATTATTATGAACCGCCCTGAGAGATGGGGATGGAGGAATTAAAGGCGGAATTAACAAAGGAGGCAAAGTGGGGAGAGTCTCTCTCCTCCCTAGAAAAGACTTTTAGCCCAGGGTCTCAAAAGGTGTCCCTTTGGCTTTCTGATTGCTGAGGAGCTCTGTGGGGCTCAGAAGCTTGCGGTTTCTCCGGAAGAGGAAGCCAGTTCCCTCGCACGGACTGCTTTGCATATCTCTGCATGCCACCCCTGCAGCGAACAAAGGGCGGTTGATCTGGATGTTGGGCAAAAGGCCAAGGGAGGCAGCCAGGAAAAGGAACACGCAATGCAAATTCTTAGCGAGGGGGGTGGAATTTGGCTAAGCCAGGATTTGAACACAAAGCCAACCAATTTGCACTTCCCAAAAGGTATGAACATGCCAACTGAAACACAGCCGTCCTTCGGAATTCCCTCTCCTCCAAATTTTCTGCTGCTCCAGAGAAGCGGACACGGAGCAATGGATCCAAACTACAAGAAAGAAGATTCCACCTAAACATTAGGAAGAACTTCCTGACAGTAAGAGCTGTTTGACAGTGGAATTTGCTGCCAAGGAGTGTGGTGGAGTCTCCTGCTTTGGAGGTCTTTAAGCAGAGGCTTGACAACCATGTCAGGAGTGCTCTGATGGTGTTTCCTGCTTGGCAGGGGGTTGGACTCGATGGCCCTTGTGGTCTCTTCCAACTCTATGATTCTATGATTCTAAATTTTGCAATGCAGTCCTCCAATCAAGAACACGTGTGCAAAATTCAAGTGACAATAAAAACCACGTACAGAAATGGATTAATATTCGTAGAAACTGCTTGCGAGAGGGGACTGCGGGGTCTCCATCAGCTCAGCTCACTGGCCAGCGACTCTCCTCCCTTTGAAATCTTTTCATTCCAGCTTTCCCTTACAAGAACTCAAGTTTGTGTTTTCCTCCTCCCTCCCAACACCTTTTCCTTTTGTGTTGTGTCTTTTAAACTGCTCCACCTGACGCAGGAAAAGAAATTCTGCACAGCACTAGATGGAGGAGCCTTTTAAAGAAAAGAAAGAAACCTTTTTCTTTTTTTATCTTTCCTTTCCAGGGAGGAAAAGCCTTCTCCGAAGGCCACCGATGGATTTCACCGTTTCCCCACAGAGCAATTACTGTATTTTTCGCTCTATAAGACGCACCAGACCACAAGACGCACCTAGTTTTTGGAGGAGGAAAACAAGAAAAAAAATATTCTGAATCTCAGAAGCCAGAACAGCAAGAGGGATCGCTGCGCAGTGAAAGAAGCAATCCCTCTTGCTGTTCTGGCTTCTGCGATAGCTGCACAGCCTGCATTCGCTCCATAAGACGCACACACATTTCCCCTTACGTTTTAGGAGGGGAAAAGTGCGTCTTATAGAGCAAAAAATACGGTAATTCTCGTTTTGTACCAGCCTCGCTGTTGCCTTAATGTCACGCGGCTTAGGCACCTCGAGGGGGGTGCGAGAGAGTTCGACAACAAAAGCGGGGAACCGGAAACAGGAAGCCGACACCCAAAGGAGCCGCCTTGTGTCAGGGTGAAAGAGAGTAGAACCACAGGCAGAGAACGTCCATTGGTCTGAAAGAGGATTAGACAAGCTCAAGGAGAAGGAGAGGGTGAATCGTGGCCATTTGCCACACTAGCTTTTCTGGCTGGAGGCAGCTCCCCTTCTGAATACCACTTGCAGGAAACCGCAGGATCCTGCCAGTGATTTTCCCACGGGGGCATCATAGAATCACAGAGTTGGAAGAGACCACAAGGGCCATCGAGTCCAACCCCCTGCCAAGCAGGAAACACCATCAGAGCACTCCTGACATATGGTTGTCAAGCCTCTGCTTAAAGACCTCCAAAGTAGGAGACTCCACCACACTCCTTGGCAGCAAATTCCACTGTCAAACAGCTCTTACTGTCAGGAAGTTCTTCCTAATGTTTAGGTGGAATCTTCTTTCTTGTAGTTTGGATCCATTGCTCTGTGTCCGCTTCTCTGGAGCAGCAGAAAACAACCTTTCTCCCTCCTCTATGGGACATCCTTTTATATATTTGAACATGGCTATCATATCACCCCTTAACCTCCTCTTCTCCAGGCTAAACATGCCCAGCTCCCTTAGCCGTTCCTCATAAGGCATCGTTTCCAGGCCTTTGACCATTTTGGTTGCCCTCCTCTGGACACGTTCCAGTTTGTCAGTGTCCTTCTTGAATTGTGGTGCCCAGAACTGGACACAGTACTCCAGGTGTGGTCTGACCAGAGCAGAATACAGTGGCACTATTACTTCCCTTGATCTAGATGCTATACTCCTATGGATGCAGCCCAGAATTGCATTGGCTTTTTTAGCTGCTGCGTCACACTGTTGGCTCATGTCAAGTTTGTGGTCAACCAAGACTCCTAGATCCTTTTCACATGTACTGCATCGAGTTGCCACCTGTGAGAACAGGATGCTGCCCTAGATAAGCCACTGGCCTGATGCACCAGGCGCTTTTCATGCACCTAAGGAACCTCCAGGGCCAGTGGCAGTCTATCTCGACTCTGAAGTTCCCAGGGGTATCCGGCCGCTGTGAGAACAGGATACTGGGACAGGTGGGGAGGGGGCCCCTCGGACGGGAACAGCAGAGCCCTAGCAAGGGTCTTGCCTACCTCACTCAGCCCAGGCCTGGCAGCTCTGCCTGCGTCCTGAGCCGCCGACCCTAGGCTTTGGGGGGAGAAATAATAATAATAATAATGATAATAAATAATTATTTATGCCCTGCCCTTCCCCGCTCAAAAACCGGGCTCAGGGTGGCTAACAACAAATTTAAAACACTTAATTGTAGAAGCAGCGTAAAATACAGTATACAAACATGAATAAGAATAAAATCCAAAGTTCAGAAATCAATTTAGGGGAAATCCATCTAATAAGCATTAGATAATCCCCAGGGCTGGCTGGCTGAATTGGTCCTACTTGGGCCAGCGAGGAGGCCAGGGGAGAATTAGCCGTGGGGTCTCAGAGCGGGTGAGGGAAGAGAAGGGAAATGAAAGATCATGCTGAATTAAAATTAAAGGCCAGGCAGAATAGCTCTGTCTTACAGGCCCGATGGAAGGAGGTTCAACCCTGCAGGGCCCTGGTCTCCTGGGACAGAGCATTCCACCAGGTCGGAGCCATCACTGAAAAGGCCCTGGCCCTGGGGGAGGAAAGTCTGACTTCCTTAGGGCCTTAGAGAAAGCTAGCTGTGGGTGACTCCTGTGTTACTGACCGGGCAACGGGACGGCAAAGGAGATTGGGGGCTGGGCAGGAGCCTCGTCTCCCGGACACTCGGCCTCCCGTCCAGGAAGGAAAAGGGCCTCATCCATGACTCATTGGAAAGGGAAGGAATCGAGGCATCACCAGCTTCCCGTCCTCCGACCAGCCGGCGAACCTCCCTCTGCAGGGCTGGGGTTTGCCAGCAAAGGGGGATTCTGCCCATTGCCCCCCCACACTGGGGGAGAGCTGGCGTCAGAAAGCACCTCTTCAAAAGGTTGTAGGCCTGGGATGAAGCTGGAGGATGGGAGGTGCAGGATGGAGAAAACAAAGGACTTCTGCGCGTAGTTAACTTGTGGAACTCCCTGCCACCAGCTCGGACGGCTTTGAATGAGGATAAGACAGATTGAGGGAGGAGGAGAGGGCTGTGGGAGGCTACTAGTCAGAATGGCTCTGCTCTGCTTCTGAATGCCAGTTGCTGGAAACTGCAGGAGGGGAGAGCTGCTCTCGCACTCGGGTCCTGCTTGTGGGTTTCTCACCGGTGTCTGGCTGGCCACTGGGAGAAGAGGATGCTGGATGTGATGGGTGATTGGCCTGATCCAGTAGGCTTTCTTTAGGTTCTGATGATTGTCCCACCTTTAAGGGGAGAAAACCAATGGACTTGCTTTTATTCCTAAACTGAAGCGGGTTGGGCTAGATGACCGTCGGGGTCCCTTCCCACTCCAACTCAGGTTCTGATTTCTTTCTGCACGGCCTGTAAGACAGAGTTGTTCTGCCTGGCCTTTGGCTTGGAATCAACTTGATTCCCTCCCCCTTTCCCTTTCTTATTCTGTGACGAAACTCCTACTTGGGGACTTCCGTGGCTTTTTTCTGGCCCACGTAGGACCGGTCTGAATAGTTGGCCTTGATGAAGACCTGATGTTTTCATCCCCAAAAAAGTTTTTGATTTGAGTTTCCACTGAAATGAGGCTGCATTTAATGTTTTAATCTTGCATTTTAATCTCGTTTTCTAAGCTGTATTTCAATCAATTGTTTTATATCGGGTGTTAGCCGCCCTGAGGGGCTGGGGAGGGCGGGGTATAAATTATTATTATTGTTGTTGTTATTACAATTCTATGATTCTGTGACTTGGAATTGGGCTTTGCCAGAGATGCACCAGCAAGTTCACAGAGGCTCAGCTGCTCAGGAGGCAGGAAATATGCGCTATAATATGAAGCCAAACGGCCCAGTGACTGCCTGGGCTTCGCTTCCAACTTCCCGGCAACCAGACGCGCTCTTCGGATCGGCCGAGATCCTCCTACAGCCCACGGCTTCTACTGCCCAGCCAGTTCACAAGCGGAACAAAGCGATTTCCACCATGGAGGAGCCCAGACACAGACACACACACACTGCAATTTAAGAAACCAAGAACTGAGAACAGGGTCAAATATGAAGCAGAAGCGTTTAATCCCTGGGCGAGGGCTCAAACACACACAGAGTGCATGATGCGCAGAAGACCGGGGAACAGCGTCTCCACCTCCATCGTTCTGCCCGGACACGGAGGTCCAGCACCGAGGGCCTTCTGGCGGTTCCCTCCCTGCGAGAAGCCAGGTTACAGGGAACCAGGCAGAGGGCCTTCTCGGTAGTGGCGCCCTCCCTGTGGAACACCCTCCCATCAGATGTCAAAGAGAACAACAACAACCAGACTTTGAGAAGACATCTGAAGGCAGCCCTGTTTAGGCAAGCTTTTAATATTTGATGCATTACTGCGTTCTGATATTTTGTGGGGGGCCACCCAGAGTGGCTGGGGAGGCCAAGCCAGATGGGCGGGGTATAATAATAAATTTATATTATTATATTACTATTATTACGGCGGCTCAAGGTGCTACTAGGCACGGGGAGAGTATCTACCCATTTTACAGATGGCAGCTAGGAAGACCGAGAGGACACTCAAATGCACCGTGAGACACTCATGGCACAACCAAGGGCAGAGGCCCCTAGGAAGAGGTGGGAGCTGACTTAGAGGTGAAGGCAAGAGCGCTAGGGGCACAGGTAAAGGTACCCCTGACCATTAGGTCCAGTCGTGGCCGACTCTGGGGTTGTGGCGCTCATCTCGCTTTACTGGCCGAGGGAGCCGGCGTACAGCTTCCAGGTCATGTGGCCAGCATGACTGAGCCGCTTCTGGCGAACCAGAGCAGTGCACGGAAACGCTGTTTACCTTCCCGCCGGAGTGGTACCTATTTATCTACTTGCACTTTGATGTGCTTTTGAATTCCTAGGTTGGCAGGAGCAGGGACTGAGCAACGGGAGCTCACCCCATCACGGGGATTCGAACCGCCGACCTTCTGATCAGCAAGTCCTAGGCTCTGTGGTTTAACCCCAGCGCCACCCGCGTTCCTGTTAGGGGCACAGGAGCCGGGTTTAATTAAATTCAACAGCCCTTTGAATTCCCAAGCAATCGTTTTTTCAAATCAGGTCTCCCCTTCAGTGGGCATTTTCACATTTCTTTATTTTTTTTACGACAGCACACTTTTCCTCCAAAGAGCTCAAGATGGTGCACACAGTTCTCACTCACAGCCCTCTGAGGTAGGTGGGGCTGAGTGACAGCAATTGGCCCCCAAAGGTCACCCCGTGAAGTTCACGGGTTGAGTGGGGATTCGAACCCTGGGCTCCCGGCACTCTAACCACTACGCCACGTTGCCTCCTACGCCACACGTGGTTTCCAGAACAACGTTGACTGTTCGACCTAAACACTAGAGCAA
This sequence comes from Podarcis vaucheri, assembly GCF_965113315.1. Classification (NCBI taxonomy): domain Eukaryota; kingdom Metazoa; phylum Chordata; class Lepidosauria; order Squamata; family Lacertidae; genus Podarcis; species Podarcis vaucheri. Next base: position 4,603,577 of record NC_138762.1, on the reverse strand, counting down.
GGGTTGCCCAACTTTTTGGGGGGGGGTCTGGGGACGTAATACTTGCAAAGCAGGAAATGCACCCACAACTCTGCGCACAGGTCAGCCATGCGCACTTGCTCCCGTCAGCAAATAGGCTTGGACAGAGGGTTTGTTCCCCTTCCTTTCTGGAAGATGCAACTGCAACCTCCCTCTGGCCAACAGTTAAGCTACCGTATTTTTTGCCCTATAAGACTCATTTTTCCCCTCCTAAAAAGTAAGGGGAAATGTGTGTGCGTCCTATGGAGCGAATGCAGGCTGCGCAGCTATCCCAGAAGCCAGAACAGCAAGAGGTATCGCTGCTTTCGCTGCGCAGCGATCCCTCTTGCTGTTCTGGCTTCTGAGATTCAGAAGATTTTTTTTCTTGATTTCCTCCTCCTAAAACTAGGTGAGTCTTATGGTCTGGTGCGTCTTACAGAGCAAAAAAATACGGAGTTTTTTTTCAAAGGGGGAGGTGCTGCAAGAGCCAAAGAAGCTCTTTGTGGGCACCCATGGGTGCTGTGCTGGCAACAAGGGCACTAAAAGCAAGCTGGCGATTGCGACTGCAGTCCCGCTGCCAGTTCATGGGAGCGGGTGCTGTGGATCTCTACAGGGCTTGCTTTCAAGGAGACCTGGCTAGGACCGTAAGGCAGAGAATTGCACTGTGGAGGAGGCGCGCTCCCTCCCTGCTTTGAACCAAGCTCCAGCCACGGCCCCAAACGCACGCCAGGAGCATTCACAAACAATTAGCTATCGCCAGCCTAGTCAGAGATAAGACTCGAGGAAGCCATCGGTCAAAAGAACATCGGAATAGAGACTTTTACCGTATGTGATAAAGTTAAGAACTTTTGGGAGTTAATTTACAATGAACTTAAGAAAATATTTAATTACACTTCTCCCCCCAAAAAAACCCCAGAAGCCTTTTTGTTGGGTTTGAAGGGGAAGGAAACTAAGAAAGCGGACCAAAGACTCTTTATGCATGCCACAGCTGCGGCAAGTAATCTGCTTGCCCAAAACTGGAAATTGCAAGAAGTTCCCACCATTGCGGAGGGGCAGACGAAAACGATGAGTTATGAGGGGCTAGCCAAACAGACGGGAAGAATTCGGGACCAGGACGATCAGAGGTTTCCAGAAAGTCAGAGTAAATTTATGGGATATACAAAAGACAATTGTAGAACACCAGCAGGACTGAAAGAACACCGGCAGGACTGCAATAGCTCTTACAACGTATGGCAGATTTAAGGTTAAATAAATAGAATACGCAATATAAGAAAACAAGGGATACTTGCTGGAGGGAAGTTGCAAGCTCGGTAGAGCTGAAGTATTTATGTGATTGACTGTGTTGCATTGTAAAAGTATGAATAAGGAAAATAATAAAAAAATTATTTGAAAGGGAAAAAAAGAACATCGGAATAGGACCGCTGTGGGATCAGGCCAATCCAGCACCCTCGTCTCTCAGTGGCCAACCAGATATCCCAGTGGGAAGTCCAAACGCAGGATCCGAGTGCGAGAATAACACCCTCTTGCTGTTTCCATCAACTGGGATTCAGAAGTTACCTCTAACTGTAGAGGCAGAGAACAGCCATTCTGGCTATGCCTGTCTCCTCCTAAGTTCATTTATCCAATCCCCTTTTAAAGCCTCCCAAATTGGCAGCCATCACTGTCTCCTGTGGGAGGGAGTTCCGTAGTTTAAGCCTGTTCCAGATGAAGGACGCCTGCTTCTTGGGAGAAAAGCAATGGCAAACCTAGACAGCATCTTAAAAAGCAGAGACGTCACCTTGCTGACAAAGGTCCGTATAGTAAAAGCTATGGTTTTCCCAGTAGTGATATATGGAAGTGAGAGCTGGACCATAAAGAAGGCTGATCGGCGAAGAATTGATGCTTTTGAATTATGGTGCTGGAGGAGACTCTTAAGAGTCCCATGAACTGCAAGAAGATCAAACTGATCCATTCTGACGGAAATCAGCCCTGAGTGCTCACTGGAAGGACAGGTCCTGAAGCTGAGGCTCCAAGACTTTGGCCACCTCATGAATAGAGAAGACTCCCTGGAAAAGACCCTGATGTTGGGATAGATGGAGGGCCCAAGGAGAAGGGGACGACAGAGGACGAGATGGTGGGACAGTGTTCTTGAAGCTACCAGCATGAGTTTGACCGAACTGGGGGAGGCAATGGAAGACAGGAGTGCCTGGCGTGATCTGGTCCAGGGGGTCACGAAGAGGCGGACATGACTAAACGACTAAACAACAACAACAAAAGGTGAAAGAGGACTTTCTTTTCTCTGCCCTCATCCACCCAGAGCGGCTGGGCTTCATGTTCAATGCTCAAGATTCTAGGGATTGGGCCCTGCCAGGGTTTGAGCCCTGCTCCCACGAGAACTTTCCCAAACAAGGACCCCGTCAGAGGCCTCCGCAGCAGAAGGAAGCTGCCCTGTGGCTTAGGGCGCTGCGAAATCCGCTCCGAGCAGAAGGCCTGCCCTTCCTCCACCTCGCAGGTTCCTGTTTCCCCTCCCCGGGGCTCTTTCGTCAGCCTCGAGCCTCAGCCCTTCGCTTCCCCGTCTCCGGGAAGCTCCTCCTCGCGAAGCCGCGAGCGCCTGGGCGCGGCGGAAATCCCAGCCAAACTGCCTGCCTCTCCTGCCCTCGCGCAAAACTGGACTGCAAACGTTCCGTTGTCCCCGAGTCTGCTGGGCTGCTCAGCTCCTGAATGAACGTGGCACCTGGCAATGCCACTAACTGCTGGCGCCAGAGGCTTCGAGCGCAACGCACACAGAGCTTGGCTATTCAACTTTGGGGTCTAATGGAGAGGGGATGAGTTTTGAGGACCTGGGAGACTCTCCTAGGGAGATTTTTCACAGACTCGGGTGCCGAGGGCTCGTGTTCGAATCCTGATTGCAGGTTTCCCAGAAGAGGCCTCTGTTGGCTCCTGTGAGAACAGGATCCTGGACCAGATGGGACCCTGGCCTGATCCAGGAGGCCTTATATTCTTACATTCTTGCGCTCAGGTTTCTCACAGGGCTTTTATGCCTCTGTCCCAACCCTGGAACTTGTCTGCTGAATGTCGGAAGATCTTGAGGACCCAGTGGCCCAGGGTTCTAGGACGACAAGAGGGAGGTTTTGCTCCCTCCCCCCACACACAGCAAAGATGTTCCCAAATGAAGCCTTTTCCCCCAGCCTAAGATTTAGAGCTCAAAGGGACGAGTGAAAAATCACTTGGACCTGTGTTTTCTTGGTGTGAGGCGATCGGAAGTGCGCGTGAGCCCCACGCCTCTCACGGCCATGAAGCACTGGGACTGCCCCACCTGCCTGGGCTTTGCTTATTTCACAGAATCATCAAATTGTAGAGTTGGGACCCCACCCGGTCATCTAGTCCAACCCGCTGCAATGCAGCGTGGCCAAGGCCCAGCAGGGTCCAGAAGCTGGTGCGTCTATAGGAGGCTGGACTATTTGACCCCTGGTGTCCCTTCCAACTGCACAATTCTGCAAGCGGAGCTCCGCTCAGCAGCTCAGCACCAAATAAACCCCGAACAGAAATCTGATTCTTCTTGCTGCCCAGACATTTTTGCAAAGGAGGGTTTCCTGGCCACTCGGATCCCGCACCTCCCTTCAATATGCAACGCTTAATACGAAACGTTTCGCGGCTTGCCTCTATTCTCATTTTTCCGTATCCCTTTGGGCAAAACTAGCTGGCTGCAGAATCCTCACTGTGCCGATCCAAAACCAAAACCGGGCTTCCTACCCGGTGAACAGGGTCAGGATTGCAGCCTTAGAAAATTAGGTTCTTTCGAGGGCAACAGCAAGAGAACCTGCCGTTTGCAGGTGGCCGGCAAACAAAGCTGCGGAGAGCTGGTCCAGATGTAATTCAGAAGACATTCAGGGAAGTTTTTAATGTGTGACATTTTTATGTATTTTTAATCTTTGTTGGGAGCCGCCCAGAGTGCCTGGGGAGACCCAGCCAGATGGGCGGGGTACAAATAATAATATATTATTATTATTATTATTATTATTATTATTATTATTATTATTATTCCATGAGCCACATGGTCAGGGAAGGAGTGATTCCCTCCTGCCCTCTGTGGCATCAGCCGGGCCCAAGAGCGGCCGACTTCCTTAACAACCAAACAAACACACATCTCCTCCAGGCAGGAGAGTCGTCAGATCACAGCACATCTGGTTCCCATAAAAGCAGCCGGGACAACCAAAAGGACCCTCGCATCGCGGTGGAAAGAGGGGGTCGTTTTGGGGGGCAGATTTTTGTACTGGGGGTGCCTCTGTTTGAGCTCCCGGGAAAGAGAAATCAAGGCAAAGAAAAGAAAAAACACTTATTCACACAGCACATGGATAACCTCAGGAACTCCCTGCCACAAGGGGCAGCGATGGCCACCAACTTGGATGGCTTTAGAAAAGGATTAGGCAAATTCATGCAAGAGTAGAGGTCTATTGATGGCTTCTGGCCAGGTTGTGACAGCAATGCTTCTGAGCACCTGTTGCAGAGAAACATTTATCTATTTTATCATCTTATTTATGTCTGTCTGTCTGTTTGTTACTAGATATTTATATTCCACCTTATTCTCCCTGGTCCTAAAGGTAAAGGGACCCCTGACCATTAGGTCCAGTCGTGGCGACTCTGGGGTTGTGGCGCTCATCTCGCTTCATTGGCCGAGGGAGCCGGCGTACAGCTTCCGGGTCATGTGGCCAGCATGACTTAGCCGCTTCTGGCAAACCAGAGCAGCGCACGGAAACGCCGTTTACCTTCCCGCCGGAGCGGTACCTATTTATCTACTAGCACTTTGACATGCTTTCGAACTGCTAGGTTGGCAGGAGCAGGGAACGAGCAACGGGAGCTCACCCCGTCGCGGGGATTTGAACCGCCGACCTTCTGATCGGCAAGTCCTAGGCTCTGTGGTTTAACCCACAGCGCCACCCACGTCCCACTCCCTGGTCCTAGTCCTCATTTAATCCCCACAACAGCCTTCTGAGGTAGGCAGGCAGGCTGGAAGGGCTGAGAAAGGCAGGGACCCAGGGTCCCGCCCTGCAAGAGTGATGCAAAAACCTGGTCGACACGCAGAGAAACTCTCCACATGCCAAGTTATCTCGGCTCGTGTCACCTAAGGCAGCCAGTGCCTGAGCTAAGCTGCATCATCGCCGGCGAACTGCCCCGCAATAGCGAGATGTGCAAAACCAAAGCAGGCTTGCCCCATGCGGAATTGGGGATGTAGCGGAAGCCAGAACTGGGAAGTGCAAAACGTTATGCAGGCCTCAAAAAAAAACCAGAGTGGCTGTCAAATGAGTTGGCCTGAAGGAGTCCGCAGCCCATTTATAACTGGGGCTGAAAGTTTTTTTTTTCAGGGTGCCAGTGAAGTAGCCATGGGCAACCCAAGGAAGGGGTCTTAAGATCTTGGGGGATATGAGAAGGGGTGTCTTCTCAGGGCATTGTCAGATTGTGCAAGGCAGTAAGTCACCAAACAATTAAACCCCTGTGTTGCAAACAATCATCAGTAATATCCAAGGCAACACGATGACAGAGTACAACCATGCGATGTCAATATAAACCCTTTATATAATCCATACAGAACATTGAACGGTATGAAATATATGAAATACGCACTCTCTGCAAAACCAAATAAACAGAAATCTTAGAAATCTCTTGTGCTCTCTTGATGGATTCTCTTGAAAACACAGAACCCAATAAACATAAAAGTCTCTGAAGACTATGCAAGTCTCTGAAAGAAGCCAAGGGGTCAGATTCTTATCTGGTTGAAAACAAGCCGTAATGATGGCGCAAGGCAGCAGAGGATGGGAGCCGCCTGCCAGGGATGCCTGAGATTGCAGGGGGTGGGACTAGATGACCCTCAGAGGGCCCTTCTGACACGTATATGATTTTCTCCGAGTGGATAAAACAGCTCAGAGCTGTCTCCCCGGGGCAGGAGGAGAGCCTGGGGCTGAGGCACACTTTCCACAGCGGTGTCTCAACCGGGGGGAAGTACAGAAAGGGAACTTTGGATCGTTGTCGATTGCGCTCAGTTCCTCATTGAAAGTGGTGGGGGAAACGGCAGAGGCTCACGGCTGAATCAGCATCCCGCGGGCCTGGGCAGCCTCCGCCAACCTGGCGCCCTCCGTCCCCCCACCAGCCCCAGCTGGCAGGGGCAGATGTCAATCATCGAAGTCCAACTGAGGCCGTTTGGAGGGTGCTAGGATAGCAAAGGCTGGTGCAAACAAAGTGACTTAAGTTTGCTTTTTTTAAAAAAGCAGGTGGGAGTAGACAGATTTCACGGAGGAGTAAAGATCCATCGCTACACATGATAGCTACATGGAGCCTCCAGGCTCATTGGCGCTCTACCTCTCCAGAACAGGACAAAGAACCGGGAACCAGAAGCAACCGAGGGCAGACATATGGGTTTTGGGGTTTCATTTCCCCAGCGAAGCTGCCCCAAAGGAAGCGTTGCATTTTGTAGCACCGGAACGGGGTTGGGCTGGATGACCTCTGAAGGGCCCTTTTCACACCGTGAGTCAAGGCTTCCTGCTGCTGCTGCTGCCACCAGCAGATCGCGAACTCTGTGGCTCAAGGAGGTCCTTCATAGCCGGGGTTTCCAAGCCGCTCACACGTCAACCGGCTGGAAAGTCCCTCCCCTTGAGAACATCTCGCTGGAGAAACGGAGGAAATGGCCCCCTTGGGAGGCTCCGGGAGGTTCTGGGCGTGAGAGGATCACGCAGCAGCTCGGATCGAGGCCACCACAGCGGATCCAGCCGAATCGAGCCAGTCTCAAGGTGTCGGTTCCTCTGCCCCTTCGGGACTCCTGCTCAGCCCCACATCCAGCCCAAATCTCTGGGCAAGGGACGGTGGCTGCATGGTGGAACACCTGCCCTCCAGCTGGTTTGGGACTACAATTCCCATCATCCCTGACCGCTGGCCCTGCCAGCTTGGGATGATGGGAGTTGTAGTCCAAAAAAACAACCAGAGACCCAAGGTCGGGAAAACCGCCAGACCAGAGCGCCAGACCAGGGCCTGGGAGAGACCGGAGTTCGAATCCCCCACTAGAGCTCACTCGGGGCCATCTTGGGCCAGCCACTCGCTGACCCTCACCCTGTCCTACCTCACAGGGTTGTTGCAGGGATTAAATGCAAAGGGGGGGGGGAGCCCTGTGAAGCCACCTTGAGCTTTTTGGAGAAAAGATATAAATGCATAAATAAATGCAATAAATAAAAAGTCAATCAACTGCCCTGCACAGCAGCCTGAACCCCTGGCCAGCTGCTGCCAGTCAGTGCAGACATTACACAGCTCGAGGGAGCAATCCTCTCCCTCCTGCCAACGACCCCCAGAGACGTCGCTGAAACTTCTCCATTCTGACTCCGCCAGAACCCATTCAAAAAATGCCGGGGAAGACACAGACACGTGACACAGACCGACCCCCGCCTCAGGACTGTACCATCTCAACAAGCAAAAAAAAGGGGGGGATGGCGCGTATTAGGAACTCCCCCTGCCTTAGAAGCCGCGCCTTGATGTCCTAGATGCATTTACCTGCCCAGCTGTTCCGAAAACACGCGTGTGCCCACGCGCGGGGAAAGTGGGTCGTGTGAATGGGCAGGAAAGACGCAGTTGGGAGCCGAGTTGGGAAACTTGGGCACGAGCTCAGCCACCCCGTTATCACCCCACCCCCCGATTTACTCGCGAGTCAGCCCCGATGAAGCCGCCCCCCGCCCCGGTTGCGGAGCCCCAGAGGGCGGCTGGCGGATCCCCTCCTCCCGGCGCCCGGGGATCGGGAAGGAGGGCGACCCAGCCCATCCCGGCGCGCCCCGAAGCAGCGCGCCCTCTGCCCATGCCCCGGGGGCGCCCTGCCCTGGCGGAGGAAGGCGCCTCTTCCCGGGTGCGCCTTGCGCAAAGGGAGCGTTGCGCGCGGGGTGGCCCCGTCGGGGAGCCGGAGACCCACCTGGGCGCATGGCGCTCGGCCGGGCGGGCGGCGCCGCCGTCGCTGCTGCTGCTGCTGCTTCTCGTCGCCTCCTCGGAGGAAGTGAGCGCGGCCGGAGGAAGTGTGCGAGGAAGGGGAAGGAGCAGAGGCTGGCTCGCTCGCCGCCGCCGCCGCCGGGGAAGGGGCTCGGCAAGCCGGGCGGCGGCGGCGCGCCCCACCCCTCGACGGCGCCCGGGCGGACCTGCCTCTCCCGGGGCGGGCGCAAGCAGCAGCCAAGGCAGCGGCTGGACAGGGATCGGGACCGCCTCGGCCTCGCCCGCCGCAAGCAAGCAGGTCCCTGCCCCGAGGAGCTTGCCTTCCGCCACAGGGTCGTGGCGTTGGAAGGGACCTCCACCCCAGGGGTCATTCAGTCCAACCCCCCTGCGAGGCAGGGATCGCAGCTGAAAAACCATAGCATTTTAGAGCTGGGCGGGACCTCTTGATGTTGTTGAGTCGTTTAGTCGTGTCCGCCTCTTCGTGACCCCCTGGACCAGAGCACGCCAGGCCCGCCTGTCTTCCACTGCCTCCCGCAGTTTGGTCAAACTCATGCTGGTAGCTTCAAAACACTGTCCCACCATCTCGTCCTCTGTCATCCCCTTCTCCTTGTGCCCTCCATCTTTCCCAACATCAGGGTCTTTTCCAGGGAGTCTTCTCTTCCAAAGTCTTGGAGCCTCAGCTTCAGGATCTGTCCTTCCAGTGAGCACTCAGGGCTGATTTCCTTCAGAATGGAGAGGTTTGATCTTCTTGCAGTCCATGGGACTCTCAAGAGTCTCCTCCAACACCAGAATTCAAAAGCATCCATTCTTCGGAGATCAGCCTTCTTTGTGGTCCAGCTCTCACTTCCATACAAGAAAACTCCATGGACAAAGACAACAGGAGGTACCTCTAGGGGTCATCTATTCCAACCCCCTGCAATGCAGAAATCTCAACTAGGTCATACATGGCCGTTGGCCGTCCCTCCTCTGCTGAAAAACGTCCAGTGAAGAAGAACTACCAATGAAAGAAGACTGGAGGATGAAACTGATGGACTATGGAGAATTAGATAAACTAACAGGAAGGAGTCGAAACCCGCGGGACCAGAGATTCTCAGAAGACCGGAGTAAATTTACGGACTGTTTGAAGAGCAAATGTGATGAACAAATTACGCTAGTAGGTTTGCAAGAAGTTTTGTAAGGCGTATTATTTGAAATATTGCAAAAAAGATAATGAGGAGAATTATTAGTTAAGGATAATTAAAGGTAATATGAAATTAAGAAAAGCAAAAAAAGTGGTAAAGAATAGGAAATCATCAGAGGTGTTGACGGAAGTCCAAAAATATTGCGTAAGATGAGAAGTTATGTTGCATGAATGTTGGAATTAATATGTTGAAAAACTAATAAAAATGTGTGTGTGTGTGTGTGTGTGTGTAAATATGTGTGTGTGTGTGTGTGTGTGTGTGTGTGTGTATAAAACATCCAGTGAAGGAGAGCCTGCGTCTATTCCACTGCTGAATCGCTCTTACTATCAGAAAGCACTTCCAATAGCTTGGTTGCCATCTCCTTTCGAAAACAATCCCATCTGTTGAGACAAAACCCCACCTCACTCCCCCTTCCAGCAGGGGACAGAGGACCTTGCCCCTGGTTGGAATTCGGAGCCGGACTGCCTCTGGATGTGGAGGTTCCATTAAGCCAGCTCAGACCAACTGGCCCACCTTTCGTCCTTCGCTCGGTTTCCTGGCTTCCAGCAGTGCCAATTTGGACAGCCTGAAAAGACGGCTGTACAAATTCATTAGCAAGAAAGTTACGGGTGGCTACCAGCCTAAGGTCCCCGGATTTACAAATCAGTCCCCATACAAAAGCTACGGCAAGTAGCAATCAATACCCCTCTCCTGCATGAATTTGTCCAATCCTCTTTTAAACCCATGTACAGTGGTGCCTCGCAAAACGAAATTAATTCGTTCTGCGAGTTTCTTCGCCTTGCGATTTTTTTCGTCTTGCGACGCACGGTTTCCCATAGGGTATTAACGGTTTTAAGAAAAAGGAAACAAACTTGCAAGACGTTTTCGTTTTTCGCCTTGCGAAGCAAGCCCATAGGGAAATTCGTCTTGCGAAGCAACTCAAAAAATGAAAAACTCTTTCGTCTTGCGCGTTTTCCGTCTTGCGAGGCATTCGTCTTGCGAGGTACCACTGTACAGTGGTACCTCGGGTTACATATGCTTCAGGTTACAGACTCCGCTAACCCAGAAATAGTACCTAAGAACTTTGTTTCAGGATGAGAACAGAAATTGCACAGTGGCGGCAGGCCCCATTAGCTAAAGTGGTGCTTCAGGTTAAGAACAGTTTCAGGTTAAGAACGGACCTCTGGAACGAATTAAGTTCTTAACCCGAGGTACCACTGTAGTCCGACCCACTGCTCCACACCGGATGTCAGAGCTAGAACATCCTTGGCAGAGCCCAGTCGGAGATCACAGATCCATCAGCTCTTGGCACATCTTCTTGGCTCCTGCATCCTTCATACTGTACGTTATGCAAATCACTGCTACAAAAGATGTCGCCAAGGCTCTGGGCAGTTTCATGGCTGGAAGAGGGGAACTTGAGCGCATAGGAAGAGCTGGCTGGATCAGGCCAGTGACTCATCTCACACAGCATCCTGTTCCCACAGAAGCTGACTAGATGCCAGCGAGCAGGATCCGAGCACAGAGCAACTCTCCCCTCCCGTGGTTTCCAAAAACTGGCATTTGGAAGCATTTCTGACATTGCAGGCAGGAGAGAGCCATCGCGGCTAGTATAAGGTTACCAGATTTTTTTTTCAATGAACCACACACACAGACCATAAGTTAATACACTCTCAACAGTACAATGTTTGTGGTGCTCATCTCGCTTTCAGGCCAAGGGAGCCGGCGTTTGTCCACAGACATTTCCGGGTCACGTGGCCAGCAGGACTAAACTGCTTCTGGTGCGATGGAACACCGTGACGGAAACCAGAGCACATGAAAACGCCGTTTACCTTTCCGCTGCAGCGGTACCTGTTTATCTACTTGCGCCGGCATGCTTTTGAACTGCTAGGTTGGCAGGAGCTGGGACAGAGCAAGGAGAGGAGCTCACCCTGTCGCGGGGATTCGAACCGCCCAGCACCACCCGTGGCCCTATGATGTCTATGCGCCACAGATGGATCCTGCTTGCAGGTTCCCCATAACAGACATCTGGCTAGCCAGTGTGAGAACAGGACGCTGGACTGGGTGAGCTATTGGCTAACTTATCCTGCAGGCTCCTCCTATGTTTTTATGTTCTTACGACCTCCCAAGACCTCTTCCAACTCCACAATTCTCTATTTGTTTTGTTTTCCTTTTCCTTTTTTTAACTTTATTCCAAAACCGAAAAAGAATTACTTTTTTTAAAAGATATTTATTAAGGTTTTCAAAGTATTACAAAATAGAAAAAGGAAAAAGGAAAATACAAAATAAAAACAGTTAAAAACAATTCAATCTTTCCATAACCTATCTTTCATTTGCTTATTTCCCGGACCTCCTCCCGCCTCCCTCTTCTGTATTCCAGTTCAGTTTGTTGGTTCAGTGAATCCCTCTCCTCTTTGATTATCCTGATCTTCAATCTTAAAATATTTTAGCATTGGATTTTTACCTATTAATAGTTCATTTTCTCCTATTCCCTTATAACATTACAGCTATAAACCACTTAGTTTCTATCCAACATCATTCTAACATTCATTAATTTTACAATATTTCTGTAAATAGTCTTTAAACTTTTTCCAATCTTCTTCCACCGACTCTTCTCCCTGGTCTCGGATTCTGCCAGTCATTTCTGCCAGCTCCATATAGTCCATCACCTTCATCTGCCATTCTTCCAAGGTGGGTAGATCTTGTGTCTTCCAATACTTTGCGATAAGTATTCTTGCTGCTGTTGTGGCATACATAAAGAAAGTTCTATCCTTCTTTGGCACCAATTGGCCGACCATGCCCAGGAGAAAGGCCTCTGGTTTCTTCAAGAAGGTATATTTAAATACCGTTTTCATTTCATTATATATCATCTCCCAGAAAGCCTTGATCCTTGGGCACGTCCACCAAAGGTGAAAGAATGTACCTTCAGTTTCCTTACATTTCCAACATTTATTATCGGGCAAGTGATAGATTTTTGCAAGCTTGACTGGTGTCATGTACCACCTGTAAATCATTTTCATAATATTCTCTCTTAGGGCATTACATGCCGTAAATTTCATACCTGTGGTCCACAACTGTTCCCAGTCAGCAAACATAATGTTATGTCCAACATCTTGTGCCCATTTAATCATAGCAGATTTCACCGTTTCATCCTGAGTATTCCATTTCAACAGCAAGTTATACATCTTTGACAAAATCTTAGTTTTAGGTTCCAACAGTTCTGTTTCTAATTTTGATTTTTCCACCTGGAAGCCAATTTTCTTGTCCAAATTATATGCCTCCATTATCTGATAATAATGAAGCCAGTCTCGCACTTTATCTTTTAATTTCTCAAAACTCTACAGTTTCAATTTGTCTCCGAAAAAGAATTACAAACATCAAATTCAAAATCCATATTCATTTTGTAACATAAGCCTATTACATAGTTGACTAGATTAAAATATACCTAATTGCTATAGACTTCCCTTTGCAACGCAATTAGAAATATTGTATTAGAAATTTTTATAAATGCCCCTATACCCCCACTCCCCTTCACACGTGTGATCTCAATTTTTTTTTTACTTCTTCCATCTTGTTGTGTTGTTTAATAATTATTCAATTGATTCTTTTATTATTTCCTTGCTTACCCCTGCAGGTTTTACACATTATCTATTAATATTCCAGTTCCGGAACCATATTTTTTCATGTATTCCTTCACTCCATCTTGCTCTTTAATTATTCTCTGATTTGAATGGCCTCTAATGATTGACGTCAATTTTGCCATTTCCACAAACTCACAGAGTTTGCTTTGCCATTCTAATAGTCATGGTACTGTTAGAAGTTATTCGTGGAGACAAATAGACTGAGGACTTCAATATATAAGGATAACCCTTTTATTGTTCGCGTTTGCAAAGGCGGACTCTCCGTACCCGTGGATACGAAGAGCCCTGATCAGGCATAGACACAGTGTTTTTATTATCCCTACAGCTGCCGCCCCTCTTTAGGAGGCTTGGCTTACATTCTACCTATCAGAGTTCAACACATCTCTAATACATTGTTCAATCTACACTAGCCGTTTAACTGTTACTAAATATAGGTATACGCATTCCACCCCTGCCGTTATCTTGCAGACATGGCGTTTAGACTCATAAAAGACAAAGACTCTTTCTCCTGAGTTTGAGACACTCTCCGTACCAATCTCTCCTCTGTCTCACAATCCCCCCTCTTTTCGATACTTTGCCTCAAACTCACATAGGGCAGTTTAACATGTATGCTCTTTCTCCGGCTTTGTTTGCTGTTTCTCCCTTATACCCATACACATATATACTGGACGTAATGGGCCCCACTGCCAGGGGCTCATAACATTCGGTCTTATTTTCTCTTGTCCTGCATCGAAAATATTGAGTTTGGTTATGAACACAGGGGTCTAACTTTTCTACGCACTCCGGAGCAACATTATAATACATTAAGGTTCGGGTAACCCTATTTCCAGTTTTGGTGATTTGAATGCACTGGCTACAATTTTGATCTTTCGCTGCGCTTGTAATTATTCCTATGGCCAATAAACTAACTCTTACTATAGTCCCTCTCATTCTGATTTTCGTCTCAATTGTTCTAGGGCTTGTACTACCGTGGGGGTCCTATTCAGATTGCAAAGGACCTCTCCTTCTAAAGTAACTATACAATATTGGATAATTACATCCTCTATAAAGATTATATCACATAGTTCTGTGCAATGTACACACAACACACAACACTCACAATGAACACAGCAACAACACTCATAAAAGCACTTGCAAGTACAAAACAAACACATTAAGGAAATTGTGTCAACGTCCGAGCCTGTTTTGGTTCCTGGTTCCCTGATTTGTAAGCGTCACCTTCAACGGGTTGACTGGATCAGCGGATATTGTCCAGTCCTGCGGAGCTTTCTTGACTCTGTGATAGTGAGTCCACCCGTGCTCTCTGGTCCTTACTGCCGATTCCGTGCTAAGCAGCACTTGAAATGGACCTTCCCAAGCAGGGTGAAGCTTCTCTGCTTTCCACGCTTTTATCAGGACCCGGTCACCAGGCTGAAATGAGTGCTGATGCTCCAACAATGGAGGACGCTGAACTAGTACTCCACGCCTATGGAGAGATAACAAAGACTGGGAGAGTGACTGCAAATATTTCCTTAAAAACAGATCCTTAAATTCTACCAGAGGTTGACCCAGCTGGGCCAGATATGGTCTTCCCATCATTAGTTCAAAAGGGGAACCCCCCCCCAGATCTTTTCTGGGGGCTATACACATTTTTAGCAATGCCAGGGGAAGGTTCTTTGTCCAGGGTAGCCCATTTTCCAAATATAATTTAGTCAAATGTTTCTTAATTTCAGCATTCGCCCTTTCTACCTTTCCACTGCTTTCAGGGTGCCAAGGGGTGTGGAGGTCCCATTTGATCCCCAAGGTTGTCATTACTTCTTGCAACACCCTCTGGGTGAAGTGGGTACCCCTATCTGAATCTATTGCCTCAACTACACCGAATCGGGGGACTATGTGTTCCAATATGGCTTTGGTGACTACCTGGGCTGTCGCCTTCCTACTTGGGAAGGCTTCCACCCATCCGGTGAGATGGTCTTTGAGCACCAACAGATATTTTTGCCCCCCCCCTTTTTCCGGGAGTTCCGTAAAGTCTATTTGTCTACCTTTTGGAAGGGCCACACTGCGAGCGGCCTTCCCCCTTTCTCAGTTTTCTTGGCTCTAGTCTTGTTTACCTTTTGACATATTAAACACTTCCAAGCTATGGAATGTGCCATAGGCCACATGTCCTTATTCCAATATAAGGATTTTACCATATTGACCATAGCCTCGGTCCCAAAATGCCCGCTTTCATGTACCTTTTCTAAAACTCCCATCATTAGGGTTTTTGGTAATACTACTTGCCCTTCCGGGGTTTTCCATTCATTATCTATCTTCTCCCATCCCTCCTCAGTCACATACTCAGCCTCCTGGGGGGCAAAAACCAGACTTTCTGTATCAGCCCTTGTCAAAACGGGTACCTTCAGGGTGTATTGGTGAACTATCATATCATTTGGAATCCCTCTAGCTGCCTCTTTGGCCCTGAGATCAGCCCACCTGTTCCCCACCTCTTCAGGACTTGTTCCCTTAGTATGGGCTGAAACATGTACCACCGCAACCTTTTCAGGTCCGGTAAGGGCATCCAATAATCTTTCTAACAGTGCCATATGTTCTATCTGTTTCCCATCTGCCTTAACATACCCTCGGTCTCGCCACGCTCCACCAAAGGCGTGGACCACGCCCCATGCGTATCGGGAGTCTGTCCATATCGTTACCTCCAACCCTTTTCCCAACTCGAGGGCCAGTGTTAGGGCCATGATTTCACATTTCTGAGCTGACCAGGTTGCCGGCAAAGCCCCGCTTTCGAGAATCTCCCCATCTTCTTTAACGACAGCATACCCTGATTTCCTCCTCCCTTCTTCTACATAACTTGAACCATCAGTGTACCATCTTTCCCCTGTTGCCAACGGCGTTTCTAATAAATCTTCCCGGACCTTTGACATCAACTGTATGGTGCCCATACAGTCATGTTCATCCGGCTCCCACTCTCTCCTTTTCCCAATCAAGAATTCAGCTGGGTTTAGATTTCGATCAGTTCCCAGAGTGATATTGGGGCTTGTTCTCAAAATAGTTTCATATTTTACCAGACGCCCATCGGTCATCCAGGTAGAGGCCGCCCCTGTCATTACTGTGGATATCTGATGGGGGCTATCTATGAACTATCAAGGCCCCACCGAACGTCAATTTTCTACTCTCAACCACTAGCATAGCCGCGGCAGCCACCGCCTGAATACACGTGGGCCATGCCTTTACTACAGGTTCCAAAGTCTTACTGAGATAGGCAACAGGCTGATACCGCCCCCCTCTCTTCTGGGCCAATACCCCCACAGCAGTCTGAGAACTGATCGTCACATACAGATGGAATGGTTGTTGTAGGTTAGGCAATGCCAGAACTGGAGCTCCGGCCAATACCTTTTTTATTATTATTATTATTCCCTCCCATCTTGCCTCATCCTCTTTGTCCCAGGCCACCTTTCCGTCTCCTACAAGTTTTTGATTCAAAAATTGGACCATCTTTGCATATTGGTCAATCCACAGCCTTACCATATCCCAATAATCCCAACATCCTCCTCACGTCTGTCTTATTTCTTGGGGGTTGTAATTCTAAAATCCCTTTCACTCTTTCAGGGTCTAATTTCCTTGTTCCCCCCTCTAACAGGTGTCCCAGATACTTTACCCTTCTCTGAACGAATTGCAATTTTTCTTTACACACTTTTACTCCCAGTTCTCCCAACCAGTTGACATGGTAGGTTCTAGCAACCCCTGCTCCAACAATCCATCCACTACTGGTTGCAATCCCACCCGCCCCTTACGTGTCATGGGGTATTGAGGGGTCCAGGACTGGGTGATCCCTGGTTTCACTGTGATTTTAATGGGGACTATATCTAATCTTCCTACCGTCTTGCCGTCTGCCCAAACTGTTGGGTCTATTTGTCCCTCGTCTTCCTCCTTTAAGAGGTACATGGGGATTCCCTGGTCTAAGTCTACTAACTGAAAACCCAGTCCTATCATCAAATCCCTTCCCAATAAATTTATTCCTGATTCTGGTATAAACAGCAGTGATCCCTCCACTACCCGGTCACCTCTCATTATTACAGTTTCTTCCAACTGTACAACTTCTTTTGCCGCACCGCTCACTCCCACCACTTTCAGATTTGAGGTTGTTTTTCCTACCCCGGGGATAGGTATACAAACCGATGACCGCGTAGCTCCAGAGTCTACCAAAAAGATCAGTGATTTTTTTTAAGGGGCCCTACGCATAAATTCACCAGTGGCTCATTCCGGGCCTCTACGGTTGAGCCAGAGATTCCCTATTCATATAAACTAAACAATTCTTCAATCCCTGTCTCCTCATTTGTCCTGTTTTGTCCTTGGGGCTGACTTCCCCTCTCTGCATTGGCCCGTTCCTGCACTTGAGCTCTTGGACTTCGACACCTCTGTGCGAAGTGACCCGGTTTGTTGCATCTATAGCAAATGATTCCGGGGGTCTGGGGGTAATTTCCTCGTCCCCTTCCGGGCTCATTTTCCCTCTTAGCTGCTCTGATAATTGAGCAAAATTATACAAGCGTGGTGGGATTTTACTTACCAGCACACAACACATAAAATCTTCTACAAAGATGAAGTATACTACTTCATAAAACTTCATTTTTGTTGTAATTAAACAAATTGTATTTAAGTTTGGCTTGTGCTGCCAAAGCAATCAATAGCATTCATTTTATTTATTTTGCAGCAGGCTGCACTTTTATCTGCAGGTGTCAGACTCAGTGTTTACCTTTAGTCAAGACTACAATGTTCTTGACTTGTGTGCTTTTCTGAATAAAATTTAGGGCGGAAAATAACAGGCTTCTGTACAGTTGGAAGCATTTAACGCCTGACAAATACCACAAGGGAGGAAAAATAATAGCACATGCAAATTATATATTGCTTCTTTGACCCATAAAATGCTCTGTTTAAGATAATGAGCCACAACCTTGCCTGCACTATAATTCCAGAGTCTTCTACAGGGTATCGTCAACACACAAAACACACACCACCTCATGGAAGAAATCCCTCACACCTTGAGCCTAAGAGAAGGCGGCTTTTCAGGCTACCAGAACTGTATCCAAACACTTCTCCCACTTAAGATCCCCCCCCCCCAAGATGCTACAATAAATCACAACTTTAGCTTACACTTTTCAAAAGCATCTTCCAACACGCCACTTGTCCCCAGGTGGTCTTAAATACCTAACAAGTAGAAATGGAGCACAGGTTCTTTTTCTTTTTCTTTTTCCTCAAGAGCCACAACTGCAAAGGATTATAATTCATTACTATTTGCCAGTCTCGTGCAAGGTGTGTGTGTGTGGGGGGGGGCTAGTCAGGCTGCTCCTCCATCCTTGTGCTTTAGTGAAAATAATAGTGCAACAAGTCATTATTTACTTAAAGGGCTGCAACTTTTCATTTTCTCTAAGGCTAAAAAAAAAACTTTTAGCTAAGCATTTTCTATGTAACAAAGGTAGCTGAATTAAAACAATGCCTTTCGCTCTCAGGCCAACTGACCTTGGCAATAGCACATTTAGTTTGTTGCAAACTCTCTTCCGGGAACAGAGCCAGGGAACAAGAGAAACATTTCTATGTAAACCTATGAAGGGGGAGAGGGGAAAAGGGGGTTTTGAAACAGGATAAAAACCTGCTTGTAAAATGTTTTCAGCGGCCTGTTTTGTGAATCCATCACACAGGTGCCTCTGCCTCCCCCCCAATCTGCCCCCTTCCGGCTTCCAATTATACGTCCCGTCTGGCCCTATGGGGTACTTTGGCCAAACCACCCTGCAGAAATTAATCATAATGACCTTTGACAGGCTGACAGTATATTGCCTTAAATACTCCTCATTCCACTGCACAATACCTGTCCCAATAGACTATTGGGATCTATGGGATTATTTCCATTGGATTCCTTCTGCCTCTTACTTTGATTTTTGCCCATTATTCACAATGTCTCCAAATTCACGTTCTCTCACAATCGCACGGAATCGCCTGGCCGCTTCCCTCGCGGGAGAGACGGAACCGCAAGCTAATCCTCCTGTCAGGGCCGAACCCTGATCCACACTCACGCGTCCGTTTGGAGCCTCTCTTTCACTCAAGAGACGATTCTCTCGCCCCCTTTCCCTTTTAATACCTCTCCCTCGTCTACTCACCCAATACAGTCCAGCGCCGCTTCTCACGACTAGTGAACAGGTCAGGAGACGAATCTCTCACCCCCTTCCCGTCCCTTTTTATTTCTCTTTCTCGTCTACTCACCCAATACAGTCCAGCGTCACTTCTCGTGACTAGTGAACAGGCGGGCGTCCCCGCTGGGTTCTCGCGGTCCCCGACCGCCAAAAAGAGCTCAATACTTTCCTCCCATATATTGAGTCCTGTCTCTCTAGCCCTTGTGCGCCGTCCCGGGCGGGACTCGGTCCGAGTCACTCCGCAATAACGGAGGGGCGCCTACCCGGGGTCCGAATTTCGCTCAGGCAGCGCGTCAAAGGCCCCACGTTCGGGCGCCAAGAATTGTTAGAAGTTATTCGTGGAGACAAATAGACTGAGGACTTCAATATATAAGGATAACCCTTTTATTGTTCGCGTTTGCAAAGGCGGACTCTCCGTACCCGTGGATACGAAGAGCCCTGATCAGGCATAGACACAGTGTTTTTATTATCCCTACAGCTGCCGCCCCTCTTTAGGAGGCTTGGCTTACATTCTACCTATCAGAGTTCAACACATCTCTAATACATTGTTCAATCTACACTAGCCGTTTAACTGTTACTAAATATAGGTATACGCATTCCACCCCTGCCGTTATCTTGCAGACATGGCGTTTAGACTCATAAAAGACAAAGACTCTTTCTCCTGAGTTTGAGACACTCTCCGTACCAATCTCTCCTCTGTCTCACAGTACTGAGGTGGGGTTTTGTTCCTTTATGCAACAGCAGCGGCCAGAATATTGACCACAAAGAATTGGAAGGGGGAGAAAAATTCCACGATTCTCTATTTGTAAAGTCTCAGAAATCAGACAAGTGTGAGACAGACCTGGCGCCCCTTGCCACAGAGCAATGCAGGAAGGTTTTGATTTAAACAAAAAACCAAAAAACCACCCCAAATGTGTGTGGAGTTTGATGAGGCTTTATGTAGGAGGGTGTTTTGCAAAGCGCTGGCAAATTTCTGCCCACGCAGAGTGCTACATCAAAGGCAACATCACTTACTGAAACATGCCTCGTAAAGTCCTCCGTAAGTCATTTGCAAGAGAGATTTGCCGTCACTGTGGGTTCAGGCAAGGTCTTGTTCCAAAACAACATTCAAATCGAAGATTCACCTTCTCCATTTCCTCCGGGCACAGGAGAGCTCTTCCAGGGCTCACATGAAATGAAGTCTGCGCATGAGACTTCCTGCATCGTGCCCTTTATGCTTCAAGGTGCACGAAGAATCATTCTTGACTATTTATGTATGCAGCGACAGCAGCACAAATACTACAGTCATACCTCATGTTACGTTTGCTTCAAGTTGTGTGTTTTCGGTTGCGTCCCGTGGCGACCCGGAAGTAGCAGAAAGGGTCACTTCCTGGTTTTGCCACTCGCGCATGTGCAGACGCGCAAAATGACATCACGCTCATGCACAAAAACAGACGCGGGTTGCATTATTTTCAGGTTGCAAACAGGCCTCCGGAACGTATCCCGTTCGCAACCAGAGGTACCACTGTACTGGCCCAGAGATGGAAAGAAGACAAAGTTCCAACCAGAGAGGAATGGCTGATGAAGATGATGGACTACGACGAAATGGCGGAACTTGGCTGGGAAAATCAGAAACCAGGAAGAGAAGGATTTTAAGAAGGAATGGGGAAAATTTATAATGTTCTTAAGAGAACACTGTGAACAGCTAAGAACTTTGGCAAGATTTGAGTCATGCTTGTAATGTGCGAAAAACTATGGAAAATTAATTATTCTTTTAACAAATTAGAGAAAATAAGATAAACAGATGGTGGGGGCAAAGATTGACAATGGTAACCATGGAAGGGAGAAAGGAAGTCAAGGGATTCAGAGAATCCTAAATGAGGAGGCGAACAGTGTGTTTGAATATAAATTTGTTATGTAAAGCTTAATAAAAATATATTTAAATAAGAAAAGAAGAAAGAAAGAAAAATCATCTTCTCACAGAATTGCAGAAGTGTAGAGTTACCCAGGGGTCATCCAGTCCAGCCCCAGCCTTTAATACAGGAATCACTGCTAATTGCAGATTGCTTCCAGGCCTCCAACTGTCATTGGACAACTTGAATATGAGGGCATGTGATGGAATCCCAATAGAAAAGAGTGACAGTCTGTGAGAGCCCAGAATTACAAAATAGGGACGGTATGTGTTGAAGAGGCGGGCTTGGTTCTCTGAGGAGCTCACGAGTCTTTGTATTGGCAGGGCTGGGACAGCAACTGCTCTGCTTGCACACGGTTTCAGGATCAATCCCTGAGGGTCCCCAACTAGGGTTACCAAGAAAGACTTGCTGCCTGAAACCCTGGAGAGCTGCTCACAATCAGTGTGGATAATAATAATAATAATAATAATAATAATAAATTTTTATTTATACCCCGCCCTTCCCGGTTCAAAAACCGGGCTCAGGGCGGCTAACAACAAATTTAAAACACTTAATTGTAAAAGCAGCATAAAATACAGTATAAAAACATGAATACAGTGGTGCCCCGCAAGACGAACGCCTCGCAAGACGGAAAACCCGCTAGACGAAAGGGTTTTCCGTTTTGGAGGCGCTTCGCAAAACGAATTTCCTATGGGGTTGCTTCGCAAGACGAAAAAATCTTGCGCGCCCCCGCGGTTTTTTTTCGCTCCCCTCCTTTTCCTAAGCCGCCTATCAGCTGTTCCGCTGAAAAACCCGCTTAACAGCTGATCACGGAAAGCCGCTAGACCGCTGTAGCGCTAATCAATGGGCTTGCTTCGCAAGACGAAAAAACCGCTAGACGACAAGAATCGCGGAACGGATTCTTTTCGTCTTGCGAGGCACCACTGTAACAATAAAATTCAAAGTTCAGAAATCAATTTAGGGAAAATCCATCTAATAAGCATTAGATAATCCCCAGGGCTAGCTGGCTGAATTGGTCCTACTTGGGCCAGCAAGGAGGCCAGGGGAGAATTAGCTGTGGGGTCTCAGAGCGGGTGATCTTCATAAAAGGGGAGGGGGAGGGAAGGGAAGGGAAATAAAAGATCAGGGTGAATTCAAATTAAAGGCCAGGTGGAATAGGGCTGTCTTACAGGCCCGATGGAAGGAGGTTCAATCCTGCAGGGCCCTGGTCTCATGGGACAGAGCATTCCACCAGGTCGGAGCCATCACTGAGAAGGCCCTGGCCCTGGTGGAGGATAGTCTGACTTCCTTAGGGCCTGGGACATCTAAACTATGGTTATTCATGGACCTTAAGGTCCTCTGCGGGGCAGACCAGGAGAGGTGGTCCCGTAAATATGAGGGCCCTAAGCCACAAAGGGCTTTAAAGGTCAGTGGTCCCTTGGTTCCCAAACACCTTGGTACTCAAACAACTTGGAACCCAAACACTGCAAACCCCGAAGTAAGTGTTCTGGTTTGCAAACTTTTTTCGGAAGCCAAACGTGCTCTGTTTTGAGTGCCACACTTCCGTTTTGAGTATTACGCTGAGGTCTGTCTGTTTTTGCTATTTATTTTGCGTTTTTGTGGCTTTTTGGTTTTGTTTTTGTGACTGCGTGGAACCCAATTCAGCTACTGATTGATTGATTGTGTGACTGCAGTACATTGTTTATTGCTTTCATTTTATGGATCAGTGGTCTTGTTAGATAGTAAAATCCATGTTAAATTGCTGTTTTAGGGGTTGTTTTTAAAAGTCTGGAATGGATTAATCCATTTTGCATTACTTTCTATGGGAAAGCGAGCCTTGGTTTTGGAACGCTTTGGTTTTGGAACATACTTCTGGAACGGATTAAGTTTGGGAACCAAGGTATCACTGTATTCATATTGCTTTATATTTTGAATAAAAAAATCTCAAAGCAGTTTACAACACATTAATGCAGTAGATAAAACAACCCAGAATAAGGTATGATTGAAGAAAGTAAAATTTAAAGTATACATTCAAGGCAACATAACAGGAAACTAAAATATTATCTTAAAGATTTCAAAGCAAAACATTGCGAAGGAGGCCAACTACAGAACTCACATTTAAAGCAGCAAAGTTTTTCTTTAAACCAGTACTGGTATTTTTAAACTGTTTTTCATTTAAATACAAGAACAGCATATAACTACAGTAACTTGTCCAGTGGTACATTCTTATTAAGTTTCATATGCAGTATGTAGTATAGAAACAATACCTTTATTTATGTATTATCCGCAGAGAATCTTGTGTTGGGGGGTGGAATAAAAGTCTCTTCCATCTTATTTGGAAAGGAAACGGTAAGAAGCCAAGTCTCACCAAAAGTGTTTCTCTTTGAAATGCCTTTAATTACCCTTCTGTGGCCAGTAAGGCGTTCTAATAGAGCCAAATATTATCTAACCAGGTTTCCCAGTGGTGACTGGGAGCAGCCGCCGAGACCCCATAACACCAGTCCTGAAAGATCTTCATTGGCTCCCAGTACGTTTCCGAGCACAATTCAAAGTATTGGTGCTGAACTTGAAAGCCCTAAACAGCTTTGGCCCAGTAGACCTGAAGGAGCGTCTCCACCCCCATCATTCAGCCCGGACACTGAGGTCCAGCTCCAAGGGCCTTCTGGCGGTTCCCTCCCTGCGAGAAGCGAAGTTACAGGGAACCAGGCAGAGGGCCTTCTTGGTAGTGGCGCCCGCCCTGTGGAACGCCCTCCCACCAGATGTCAAGGCAATAAACAACTATTTTACTTTTAAAAGACAACTGAAGGCGGCCCTGTTTAGGGAAGTTTTTAATGTCTGATGCTGTGTTGTTTTTAATATTTGGTTGGGAGCCGCCCAGAGTGGCTGGGGAAACACAGGCAGAAGGGCGGGGTATTAATAATAAGTTATTAGTATTAGTATTAGTGTTAGTGTTAGTATTAGTATTATTTATGTAGACTGTTTCTAATATCGGGCTATTGTTAATCAGGCTGCTGATAACAGAAAAGTATACTAAATCTCTTCATTTCAGGTTATAACGCAACAAAGTTAACCAAAAAAATGCAAACATTTCAAAAGAAAACATTACGAAAGGAAGTCAGATTTAAAATGCACATTTTAAACAGCATAATTTACAAGAGAATCAATTATTATCCTCGGCATATAACATGGTGCCTGTGGGATGGCTCGGTCAGTAGAGCATGAGACTCTTCATCTTATGGTCATGGGGTTCAAGTTCCACGTTGGGCAAAAGATTCCAACATTACAGGGGGTTGGACTGGATGACCTTCGGGGTCCCCCCAAACTCTGCAGTTCCGTGATTCAGTATCTATCTGCTGCTGCCAATCCAATAGCAGAGGTGCCCAAACTTTTTTCAAAGACAGCCAGATTTGATGAAATGAACATGTGTGAGGGCCGACCAAAGTTGTTGCGCTTTTTTTTAGGCTTTTACCCAGGACATATACTATAATAATAATTTATTGTTTATACCCCTCCCATCTGGCTGGGTTTCATGGCAAGCAGCAGCTGTGGACGCTCACCCTTGATGCCTTGGGTCTGCAGTCAAGATGGATGGATGGCCAGGAGGACCCCATGGCAGCTGTGGTCCCATTCTCCCCTTCTGTGGACCCAGGGCTGGAATTTGCCAGGAGAGATGATGAAGAAACCTGGCAGGAGGTCTGGAAGGAGCCTGCTGCCCTCTAGAGGGGAGAGATGCACAGAGTGCAGGGACAAAAAGTTGTGCGTCTGGAATTCCCCGCACATAACTGGAATACTGCAGTCAAAAGCCATGTCTGGGTGGGAAATCGGCTAAATGTCCCAGAAAATCCAGACGTCTGGCAGCCGATGTCGCCAGTGCCATTTCCCACAACGTTTCTCTCCGGATTTCCGCTTTTTCGAATACAGCATCCCTAAGGTCAGGACCAGGGACACGGGTGGCGCTGTGGGTTAAACCACAGAGCCTAGGGCTTGCCGATCAGAAGGTTGATGGTTCGAATCCCCGCGACGGGGTGAGCTCCCGCTGCTCGGTCCCTGCTCCTGCCAACCTAGCAGTTCGAAAGCACATCAAAGTGCAAGTAGATAAATAGGTACCGCTCCGGCAGGAAGGTAAACGGCGTTTCTGTCCACTGCTCTGGTTCGCCAGAAGTGGCTTAGTCATGCTGGCCACATGACCCGGAAACTGTATGCTGGCTCCCTCGGCCAGTAAAGCGAGATGAGCGCTGCAACCCCAGAGTTGACCATGACTGCACCTAATGGTCAGGGGTCCCTTTACTTTTACCTAAGGTCAGGACCGGCCCTGCAATGAGGCAGCCGCCTCAGGATGCAGATGCTGAAGGATGGGGAGTGGACAGAGCTGCGAGTGCTGTGCAGGCTGCCTTGTACCTGCAACGGCCCTCAAGTGCCCTGGCAAACACTGACTAGAGTAAGCTTCCATGGTTTCAGCCTATTACATCAATCCTGGTCCAACAGAACTGGCTGCTAGTCCTGGTCCAATTTAAAGGTCTGGTTTCGACCTATAAAGCCTGAAACAGCCTAGGACCATAATGTTCCAGGACCGCGTCTCCCCACAGGAACTGACCCAGACTCTGCGTTCCTCATCGGAAGCCCTTCTTCATGGTAGCAACACAAGAACAGGGCCTTTTCTGCAGTGGCTCCCCGTTTGTGGAATGCTCTTCTTATGAAGTTTTTAATGTGTTCGGAGAGGGGATTCTATTAGTAGTAGTAGCAGTGGCCAGAGGATTAGAGAAGATCCGTCTACATCCCAATCCCAAAGAAGGGCAGTGCCAAAGAATGCTCCAACTACCGCACAATTGCACTCATTTCACACGCTAGCAAGGTTATGCTTCAAATTCTACAAGGAAGGCTCAAGCAGTATGTGGACCGAGAACTCCCAGAAGTGCAAGCTGGATTTAGAAGAGGCAGAGGAACCAGGGACCAAATTGCAAACATGCGCTGGATTATGGAGAAAGCTAGAGAGTTCCAGAAAGACATCTACTTATGCTTCATTGACTATGCAAAAGCCTTTGACTGTGTCGACCACAGCAAACTATGGCAAGTTCTTAAAGAAATGGGAGTGCCTGATCACCTCATCTGTCTCCTGAGAAATCTCTATGTGGGACAAAAAGCTACAGTTAGAACTGGATATGGAACAACTGATTGGTTCAAAATTGGGAAAGGAGTATGGCAAGGCTGAATATTGTCTCCCTGCTTATTTAACTTATATGCAGAATTCATCATGCGAAAGGCTGGGCTGGATGAATCCCAAGCCGGAATTAAGATTGCCGGAAGAAATATCAACAACCTCAGACATGCAGATGACACAACCCTGATGGCAGAAAGTGAGGAGGAATTAAAGAACCTTTTAATGAGGGTGAAAGAGGAGAGCGCAAAATATGGTCTGAAGCTCAACATCAAAAAAACGAAGATCATGGCCACTGGTCCCAAATAGAAGGGGAAGAAATGGAGGCAGTAAGAGATTTTACTTTCTTGGGCTCCATGATCACTGCAGATGGTGACAGCAGTCACGAAATTAAAAGACGCCTGCTCCTTGGGAGAAAGGCAATGGCAAACCTAGACAGCATCTTAAAAAGCAGAGACATCACCTTGCCAACAAAGGTCCGTATAGTTAAAGCCATAGTTTTCCCAGTAGTGATGTATGGAAGTGAGAGCTGGACCATAAAGAAGGCTGATCGCCGAAGAATGGATGCTTTTGAATTCTGGTGCTGGAGGAGACTCTTGAGAGTACCATGGACTGCAAGAAGATCAAACCGATCCATTCTGAAGGAAATCAGCCCTGAGTGCTCACTGGAAGGACAGATCATGAAGCTGAGGCTCCAAGACTTTGGCCACCTCATGAGAAGAGAAGACTCCCTGGAAAAGACCATGATGTTGGGAAAGATGGAGGGCACAAGGAGAAGGGGACGACAGAGGACGAGATGGTGGGACAGTGTTCTCGAAGCTACAAACATGAGTCTGACCAAACTGCGGGAGGCAGTGGAAGACAGGCGTGCCTGGCATGCTCTGGTCCATGGGGTCACGAAGAGTCGGACATGACTAAACGACTAAACAACAACAAAGTAGTGGCATATAAACTGAATAAACAATAACAGTAATGATTATAACAATGCACACAAACCTATATTTTTAGCTGTTCTTATTTTATTTGTAAGCCGCCTTGAGTCCCTATCAGTGAAAAAAAAAGGTGGGCTATAAATGTTGAGGTTTATTTTCCTCTTCCCTCCTTGTCCCTTTTTCTTTGTGTGTTCTATTTATCAGATGCCAAGGAAATCAACAACTATCTGACTTTTAGAATACATCTGAAGGCAGCCCTCTTTAGGGAAGCTTTTAATGTTTAATAGACTATTGTATTTTGAAATTCTGTTGGGAGCCGCCCAGAGTGGCTGGGAAAACCCAACCAGATGGGTGGAGTATAAATAATAACATTATTTTTTATGTATGTATGGAGGGAGGGGGGCCTGCAGGTAGGGGGGCATATTGTTTTGAATTCAAGTAAGCCACTCTGGGAGTTTTTTTTTTGGCTGAATAGCGGATACAAATGTGAATAAAATAAAGAAACGCAAGCAGGACACCCCCGCACCCCTCCATTGGTGCAGTCCGAGCGGAGCTTCGCCACTTGAAGCTGCAAGGAGGCTGCGCTCTCTCTCCTTTTCGCCGCCGCTAGAGGCCGCTGCCGGGCAAGCCGCGCGCCGGGCTGCCATCCGCGGCGCTCTATTGGCTGCCGAGGGGATGGAGTGGGCGGGGCCTCGTAGCCCCGCCTCCTCCTGCGAGAGGAGCGCCGAGGCCGTCGGAACGACGAGGAAGAGACCAATAAGAAGGGCGGGAAAGGGGGGGGGCGGCGAGCGCGTTCGTGGGAGATACCACTTGGGGACGCGGGAAGAGCGAGAGAGCGCGAGTGAGTGAGGAGCGCAGGCGCGCGCGCGCGGCAGGAGGGGAAAGAGACAGTTCGTGGGAGAGTCCATTGCGGCGGCGGGGGGCGGCGTGCTGAGGAGAGACCAATTCGGGGACGGGGGGGGGAAAGAAGCGAGGGCCGGCCGCCCCAGTGCCCTGTGCCTGAGAGAGGAGAGCAGCCCTCGTGGGGCTATTTGGGAGGCCAGGAAGGCCCTTTGGGGGCGGAAGGGGTGTGTGAGGGGGGGGTCAGCTTGTGGGGGGGCATATTTTTTTGAGGGGGGGCGTTGTGGGGGGGCATTTTTTTTTGAGGGGGGGCGTTGTGTGGGGGAGGGGCCTTCACCTGAGGAGGAGAAGAGGAAAGACCCACCCGCGTGTGTGTGTGTGGGGGGGGACATTGTGTGTGTGGGGGGGGGAGTGGGCGTCAGCCAGGAGCTCTTACCTGAGGCTGCTGCACCTGTGGGCAGGTGAGGCCTCCCTCCTCCGCCCCCTGCTTCCCTCCCTTCCTGGCCCAGCCAGGAAAAGCTCCTCCTGCTCTGGAAGAAGGAAGCCAGCCAGATCCTGGGACTGTCATCAGGCTCCTCGTGGGACCCGCTTCTCGGCGGGGTGGGGGGCTTGCTTCTGGCCTGACGGAGGACCCTCCTGCGGAAAAGCCACCAGGTGCCTTGAGAAGACCCGTGGCCGGACTTGCTGGGTCGCCTTCCCCCGAGAGCTTAGCAGGATTTTTAAAAAAAACAAACCCAAAAGACACGCAGAATCTTTCGACCTGACGAAGCTTTTTATTTCTTGCTTTATTTTCAGCCTTTGACACACAGCCTGGCCTGGGGGAGACTCTTCTGGACAGCTGGGTGGAAGGGAAGGAAGTGGCCCAGGATAGTCTGAAAAGGGATAAAAGGGATTTCAGGGAGTGATTTTGTGGAGCAGAGAGAGAGAGAAACAAACAGACAGACAGAGAGAAATATCGCTTTGAAAGTTGCGCAGAAGCCAAAGTTTAAATGGATTAAATGGTTTGGCGGCCTTCAGTTGGCGGAGTGAAATACAGGGGACGCCAAGCCGGGAAGGTCTGATCCAGGTGGTCGCAAGGCTGCTGTTTCTTGCCCCTGAAAAGAGCGCAGGAGTCTGATGAGAGCGGGTAGCTGGTCTCCAGACGTTTTCCTTTCCTTTGGTTCTGAGGAAGTTTTCTTTTTGATAGGACAAAAGGGGGCAACTTGTGCAACAGGACCCCCATTTCCTTAATCTTTTATCTGGCTGCCGTGTTCCTCTTCCACGTTTTCTACATGCTGCGTGCTGTTGCTGCTCTGAATTCACCTGCATGTGCCTCTCTTTGCAGAGAGATTTCCTGAGTTCCGTTAAAAGTAAATGCTTGCTAGGCTTTTAGCAGTCAGACTGAGACTCCTGCGGTGTGAAGACTGAAAATCTAGCTTGGCAAATAATGTGTGTGTGTGTTTAGAATCTGTTACAGTTCTATTATACCAGGCATAATCTGGTCTCCTCTAGTTCTGAATCCGCTAAACTGTTCTAAACCTGCTGGCAGTTTTTGGGATGTGCTTGGATTACTACTTCATTGGTTGGGTTGCTTCAGCAGCCTAGTACATAATTTGCGAAAGAAAGCAGCCAAGCCCAGAGAATATTTTTACTAATTTCCCAGTTATGTTGCATGTTGAAAACGGATGCTTTTAAGCGCTTAGGATTTGTATGACACCCCCACTTAGAGGTAAGACGAGCCTTTCAGCGCCTGTTCTGCGGATATAAGAAAAGGTTTTGGGAGGCTGTTGGATCTGGGGCAGAATTTCGAGCTGTGTTCAGCGGCTAGGGGAAAAACTCCTTAAAGCCTTTCCAACCTTTACTTCTGCAGCTTTTGGAAACAACCTGGCTCTACTTCTGGGCTAGTGGACACTTCCTGTACTCTTTTGGAATATAAGAATCCAAGGACAGAAAGAAACAGGACTCGGAGTATCCCTGGGAATCTGGACTTCTTTTTCTGTTGGGAACCGATGCCGAGGAACTCCTGACACACGAGAAACACTGAAGGGTCTCCTTTGCCAGACACAACATGGATGTATGGTCCAGAATAGCCATATGGATCCTTTGCGGCTTCCTTCTGCACCATGGACAGGGGGAGAGGCCCCCAGGCACCTACCTAGACGATGCCACAATAGCAGGTAAGGAAAAAGTTGTGGGTAGGGAGCCAGTTTTGCCTTTTCTTAATTCTTTGGGGTATAAAATAATGTTCCTTCGGGCTGCTGGCAGTGGGCTCTTTTCATTCCTGGGACTCTGCTTTGAAGTTGAAGTTGTGAATTGTTCTTCCCTTCTTGGAGGTTCGGAAAAGAAACTTGTAAAGTATTTTGGAGCTCCCTTCTCGCCAACCTGCGTTCTGGTGTCTGCTTAAATCCTAGCTATTTTTGGTGGTCTTATACTGGCGTTTTTTTCTAGCGTGCCTGAGAGTTTCCCCTCCCCAACTCTGCAATGGTTCTTTCTGTAGGCAATTTCAGGCTAGGAAACAAAAAACACTACGCATCTTGAAATAGCCTCCCAGAAAGGCAGCTAGCTTGAAGTAAAAGTAGTTATTTCCTGCTTTACATAGAGGAGAGAGAAAAAGAGCAGATTTTTTGTGGAAGAAGTGTGCTTTCTATGTAAAACCTGCTGATTTTTTTCAGAAGAAAGATTTGACTGTTTCAGGCTTGAGGTTTAGCTGTTGAGTGTCAACTGTCCTCTTTCCGTTGAGTTAAAGAATGTGACTGTAGGTGCAAACAGTGCACTCTTATCAGGCATTGGGTAAAACAGAAAAGTATTTAGAACACATCTGCTGTATCATATCTGAGCTCCAGAATATAGTAAAGGAGAATCCACTGTTGCCTGCTTGTTTGTGGTGTCAGAGAATTCCTATAGATCTAGGGAAGCCCCATGCAGGAGATTGATTTGCGAAGCGATGGCCAGGATGCACAGTTTTGCCAGTTTCTCATGGTGAAACTTCCCATAACTGCATCGCAGGTCTTTAAAATAGCTGCATGTCAGCATAACCTTAACTAACGTAGGTTTATCAAGTGGCTTGGCAGAGGGATAGAAGGGGGGGGAGAGGGGGGAGGTTGTAAGAGTGTCAGAGTTGGAATCTTTGCACACCAGTTTCTAAGTGGTTTTTCTTGCTGGAATTCCCAAGAGGAGTGGGGAATGTCCTTGTTGACCTTTGATTGAGTGGACCCTGAGTTTCTCTCTCCTCAGTTGACAAGAGCACAAATAAGTGTTGAGGAAGAGGCAGCCTGTTGCCATTTCCTGAGCACTGGACTGTGGAATTCACTGCCACAAGGAATAGACACTGTTTATGGAGAGGAGGGTGACAGTTCTAGCATCCACTGTTAGACTTCGTATAAAAGAGGAATGAAAACTAGATGCTGGCAAACAAATGACAGGTTGAGATTATCGCGTTAGTAGTAACCTACATGTGAGCGCATGATCCAGTGTGGCAGTTCTTATGGTGCATTACACATGTTGCCAGTACCGAACCCCACTTGCATCCTGTATTACTGCCACAGAGAGGTGAGCAGTTATTTTTACATAACGTGACTTCCACTGGGTGTGGGCAAATATTAGCGAACCAGCAGCAGTAATTTCCTTGGCATTTCTAAGGCTTCCCAGCGGCAACCACATTTCTGGAAACACTAGTTTCCCAGTATGAAAACCCTTAGCGGCTGGTTCTTCTAGTAGTGTCTGCGGGCCTTACTGGCAAACCGAAACTCCTTTATCTCAGGTGCCAGAACTTTAAACGAGCTGGGAAGCCAAAGCCTTCAGCCACAGCCACATAAAAAACTTGTTAGTCCTATTCTGTGCAGAACATGCCTGGCTTAATTTGGTTTCAAAGTTTTCCTGCTTGCCAAATTTGGACTTTTGCAGGCGTTTGCTTGTTGAAAGTGACAGCTGTTGCTTGGAGAAGCAGATGTGGAGAGGTGCTGGAGGGCTTATGTAGGAAGGATGTTCTCTCTTGACCAATGGATATCTCAAGCAACTTCCTTCTTGGGGTGCTAAACACTCAGCAGAAATACAATTTGTTTCAGATGATTTTTTCTGTGAGGACTAGAGATCTAACTAGCTTGTGTAGTGTTTAGAGCAGAGCTTTCCAAACTGTGTGTCACAGCACGTTAGTGTGTCATCGTGCGAACACTCCCCACGCCCCTCCCAGGGCTGGAAAGGGGTTAGCTTAACCTCTGGTTTGCTAGTAAAACTGAATTGCTGTGTCACGAAATGATGCATGTAATAATAACAATAATTAATTTATGATTTATACCCCACCCATCTGGCTGGGCCTCCCCAGCCACTCTGGGCAGCTTCCAAGACATATTAAAATACTGTAATATATCAAACATTGAAAGCCTCCCTAAACAGGGCTGCCTTCAGATGTCTTCTAAAAGTCAGGTAGTTGTTGTTCTCTTTGACATCTGGTGGGAGGGCGTTCCACAGGGAGGGCGCTACTACCGAGAAGGCCCTCTGCCTGGTTCTCAAAAGTGTCTCACAAGTGTGTCACCAGCATGAAAAGTTTGGTAAGCTCTGAGTTAGAGTGTTTGGACCAAAACCTGAGAGATCAGGGCTCAAATCCCCCACTCAGCCATGAAGCTCACTGGGTGTGGGTGACCTGGTGTTGTGGGGATTCAGGGAGAACCATGTACACCACCTTGAGCGCCTTGGAGGAAAATGTGGGCTACAATACAGTGCGGGTTTGCAGCGATCAGCCTGCCAGTTGATGTGCGATACAAGGCTGACTTCCTTTCCTAACCATGTGCAGATCTGGTCATGTGCCCTTCCCCTTCCAAGTCTTGTTGAGTCTCACTTAGCTCATCTCTCCTGTCGGAAAAGGACCTGCAGGAGCAGTGATGAATTTCAGCTCTACGGGATAATCGCTTTTTTACAGCTGGCCATAAACCGGTTGCTTGGGCTTCTGATACTTAGCATGACAGCCAGTTACCACACCTGCTTCTTTACCCTGCGCCAGATCAAATGTTTATCCAGCATGTTTTAAAATAATTACAATTGTCAGGACTGTGGCCTCGCTTGGCAACTTGTAACGCTCAGGCTGTCAAAATTACTCAATGTCCCCATTGCCCCCTCATTGTCAATACCTGTTGCGAGAGGCCAGCAGGAAGGAGGTTGTGTTCAGGTGTTGCCCTTTTCAGGTGCGTAAAGAGCTGCCAGCCTCCTCTAAGCTGAAAACACCTATTTTCTTCTTCTTCTTCTCCTTCTGTTGTTTTCTATCCTCTTCATCTTGTGTGGATTTCCTCTGGCTTTTCAGTATTGAAAGTAAATTCTGAAGCCCTGAAGTTAACACAAGTTGGGCAGACTCCAGGGCAGAAGAAGAATAGGCGCGTTAGGTGCTTTGTAGTGGGGTTGCACTTGCTTGAACAGACTGTCACGGACATGCATCTATATCTGCTCAGTGTTTAGAATCACAGGAGGTATGCATACTGCCTGGAGTATCCATTGCTCGAGGGAGGCCTTCAGTGGAAATTGCAGGGACACTGCATGTGGAGACATGGTGAGAGTTCCTGAAGAATATGTTCCTCAAAAAGTGCCGTGCTACCCGTGCCTGGTCTTTTGAGGGTAGAAAAACTTTTTGTGGCAAGATGCAGCTTCATTATATATCTCCAGAGGGTTGCATAACATTTAACCAGTTTTTTACCTTGTGCAAAGCCTCCCCCCCCCTTATTCAATTGGTGAATAAAAATACTGTAGGCCTTACTGCTTTTGTGAAAATCTCTTTGACTAATTCTGTGCCACCTTCAGGTTGCAGGAGAGTCTAAAAGAGTACGCTATGGCATCATAAATATTTCCGTACCACATTGGAGACATCTAAGCAGCTAAATTTGGCAGATTTGGCAATGCTTTCAAAAGGCCTTCCTGTAGCTGCACTTGTGCCTGCTGGCTTACTCTGAGTCATGTTTTGGGGCTTGTGACGCAACCGGTGGGCTCTGCATGAGGAAGTGGTTAGAGTATCTTGATGCTGGCACTGAAGGACCCAGACTTTCCCTCCATCCTGTGCAGGGCTGTTTCCTTGGAAGTTGATGCTGGGTTTTAAAAGCATGATGCCCTGAAGTCGGAGGTATACTTTCCCAGCCTTTAGCCATGGCAGGCAGGGAAGCTGCAGTGAACTGGAAGAGTCCAGACTCTCTGCCTTGCTCAGCTTTTCGCAGTGACTACAGACTCTCAACCCCGTTCCTGCTGTGATGCTCCTTTGAACAGAAGCTGCAGCAGCAGTTGCTGGAGGTCAGAAGAGTCGTGCTTCCCGCTCATCTTCTTAAGCTCAGCAGCATCAGCTCAGAAAGTGATTTTGAGTTAACTTCTCACTGCCCCCACTCAGCCCCAGAAATCATCATCAGGCCATACTGAAAGTCATCTATTGCTTCTGGAGAAGATTCATTCTCTTTGTGCCCTGAGGGGATAACTCCTGTGAGTTATCCTGAAAAGGGCTGCAACAGTTCTGTGGAAGTAGTAGACATTGATGTAGCAGTGATACTACGTACTGTTCTTTTTACTTTATAAGAACTACGTATTGAACTCTAGGCAGAGCTTTAAAAGACCTGAAGGTTTTCTAGTTCGTCCCCTAACTTGAGTAGGATTCTTTGAATCTTAGACTGCTAACAGCTCAGTTCTTTAAAATGTAGAAGAAAGGTCAGGTCAGCACCTTGAGTTGAGCCTGGAAGCAAATTGGCAGCAAGTATAGCTGCATCGAATTGGAAGCAATGTGGTCTCTTCTCTGTGCTCTAGTTGAAAGAAGAGTTGCTGCTTTCTGTGATAGTGAAAGTTTCCGAGCCGTCTTCAAGGGCGGTTCAATGTAGAACATATGTCTGTTGTGTGCATGATGGAAAGGAAGTCTCATTCAGTGAGGAAGGGCTGCAGAAACCCAGCACAAGGATTTGCAGCAGAGCTAGGGAAGCAACCAAAGGCTGCCTAGCCACTCTTTCAGGGAGAGCTGGACCCAACAAGTGGTTGCCGTAACTCCACACATTTGTAGCTGTGATTCCTGCATTGCAGGGACAGGTGTAAGGACCCTCTGGGTTCCTTCCAGCTCTACAGCTCTATAATTCTGTGATCTCTTGATCAGCTCTCAGATCAGAGGATACTGGAAAACAAAGTAAGGTGGCACCAGCATATTGATGGCCTTGCTCTTTCACACAGGGCTGCTTAATTGTGGCAGGTCCGTAGTTCAGATCAGCAGGATTCAGGGAGGACTTTTCAGAACGGCTCAGACCGCAGCCTCCTTCAATGGTAGCATCATTTCACCCAGCTGCAGAGTTTTGTTTATGGCTGCTGGTCCATGTGGCCCTCACCAGCCACAAAGGTCAAGGGTCAAGAAAGCAAGTGGGTGGACACAAGTCCCCAAAGACTTTGCCCATGTCCTCAGGAACCAATAAATGGAATGGATTCAATTGTTACTATTAAATTTATTCCCTGCCCTTCATCAGCAGGTCCCATTGGGGGTTACAACAATTTAAAATTCAGAGTTAAAAACAGTTTAAACATTGCTGCCTCCAGCTGTGGAGGCAGAACATGGCCATATTGGCTAATCAGCCTTTGATAGCACTCTCCTCCAATTATTTGCCTATGCCTCTCTTAAAGCCATCCAAGATGCTGGCCACAACAGCCTCCGGTGGGAGTGAGTTCCATAGTTTAACTGTGCACTGCATGAAGCTGTATTTTCTTTTATCTGTCCCAAATCTTCCAATATTCAGCTTTGTTGGATATCTGTGAGTTCTGGTGTTATATGACAGAGGAAGAAACACTTCTCTATCCACTCACTCCATGCTAAGCATTGTTTTATCAACATTGTTTTACTCTCTTTTTCTCTAAACTGAGAGTACTTTCTGGCACGATTCCACCAGAAGCAAACAAATTAAATGCTGCCCTGTAGAATAAGGATGTTCACACAGTTGTAGCTTGCTAAGAGGCGTAACCTCAGCCTCGAGGTGAACTTTGCATTCCTTTAAGTTCTCTTCTTGCAGTTAAACTTGGTTTGTGGCCGTCACTCATTCCCCGGATCTAGTGCAGAAGTTTCCTGCTTGCTGCTAACAAACCCCGAAAACAATTCAGAGGCTCTGGAACTGCAGCCTGTGTTTATTGGTGCTGAGAACCACGACTGAATTCTTTTCATTAATCAGCTTTGCTGCAGAAATAAAGCTTGATGCTGGATAAATTAATTCATGCACACTAAAGACCAAGCTCATTCTGCTTCAAATGAGGTTATTCTGGTGAAGGAGTCCCAGGATGACCTTCTGACATGATGGGCCAGATTACTGCGCTTTCTTGATTTAATTAGCCTCCCCCAAAGTAGTTCATTTAGGCTGGATAGGAAGATCAGAGAAAGTTAAATGGCTTGCGTGACTCTGCATCAAACACATTCACCCTTGTGGTGACAACGAAGTGCAGAGCCCAGGCGTTGAAAACACGTTCTGAACTTTGTATATTTAAAGCTGTAAATCATGCAGTTGGCTATATTCTGCTCTACCTGAATCTTGTTTATGAGGACTGGATTTGGTGGAACATTTTGCTGGGCTGGTGTGTACCTGCTGGCGTTTCTGGGGAGCCTTGCTCTGATCATTAGCGATCTGCCTTGTTCCAGTTGAGGTTTACATGTCCATCTAGCCGGCCCACTGCTATGAGTTAAGGATATAAGAAGAGCTGGACCAGCACAGTGGCCGACCAGATACCCCAAAGGCAAGGCCAAAACCAGGATTTGAGTACAGTGGTACCTCGGGTTAAGAACTTAATTTGTTCTGGAGGTCCATTCTTCACCTGGAACTGTTCTTAACCTGAGGTACCACTTTAGCTAATGGGGCCTCCTGCTGCTGCCATGCCGCTGGCGAGCAATTTCTGTTCTCATCCTGAAGCAAAGTTCTTAACCCGATGTACTATTTCTGGGTTAGCAGAGTCTGTAACCTGAAGCGTCTGTAACCCGAGGTACCACTGTACAAGAGTAACTCTCTCCTCCTGCGGCTTCCAGCAACTGGTATTCAGAAGCCTTGCTTCCCCGACTGTGCTGGCAGAGCCCTCTACTCCACTGATTTGTCTAATCCTCTTCTAAAGCCATCTGGATTGGCAGCTGTCACTGTCTCCTGTGGGAGCGAGTTCCATAGTTTACCTAAGCACTGCATGAAGAAGGACTTTCTTCAGATTGGCACCAGCTCTCCAGCTTCTAAGGTTGAGGAAAGCCTCCTGTCAATTGTTACTTGACAGGGATTGAACCGGAGACATTCTCAATGAAAAGAGCTGTGCCCAGCTTGAAAAATCTCCTGTTTTTTTTTTGTAAATGAACTGTGGGCAGCACGCTTCATTCTTTCCAATACAGGGGTACCTCGGGTTACAGACGCTTCAGGTTACAGACTCCACTAACCCAGAAATAGTACCTCGGGTTAAGAACTTTGCTTCAGGATGAGAACAGAAATCGTGCTCCAGTGGTAGTGGGAGGCCCCATTAGCTAAAGTGGTACCTCAGGCTAAGAACAGTTTCAGGTTAAGAATGGACTTCCATAACGAATTAAGTTCTTAACCCGAGGTACCACTGTAGCTGCTCTTGAGTCTTTTTTCTTTTTTCTTTTCCTTCTCCTGCAATGAGGCTTCATTTTAATATTTTAATGTTCCATTATTTTAATGTTGTATTTTATTTTTGTTTTTAAGTTGTAATCACTCATCTTGTTTTTATTATTGCTTGTAAGCCGCTCTGAGCCCGGCCTTGGCTGGGGGGGCGGGGTATAAATAAAAAATTATTATTATTATTAATATTCTACATGGATTTTCAGTTTCCATGTCATGTTTTCCCATAGCTATATGTCTCATTCACAGGAATCATTCCAAAACTACTACTATGAAACGTCTGCAGAATTTGCAGAGGTGTTTTTGTTTGTGCTTTTCTAAATAATTTTTTTAAAAAGACATTTTAAACATGATCTGAGCCAGAAAGGCTGGCTAAATTCACAGTTTACTTCTGAGTCATCATACATTAAAATCATAGCTCTAATGCACGTAGCACAAATAAAAACATCAAATCCCAAAACTTGTGCTATAAATTTTTTTTAAAGAAAAGATTATTCATTATTACAGTATTGCAAAATTTGGGTAGGATGGGATACAGGAACACGGAGGTAAAAGCAGGTTAATAGCTAAGAGGAGAGCAGCAATGGATGAGGATGAGTGATGGATCTGACTGAAACTGCAGGCGCAGAGCAATTCACACATTCCATCAGTGCATGCATTGAAAAAAGGTGACAGAGAGATGCTTGGAGCCCTTAGTAGGGGGAATTGAATGAACATATGAGTTGGGCAGTTGGTCCATTAAGCAGCAGCCCCCGCCCCCCCCCCAGCAGCGGCTCTTTCCAATCCCCCCCCCATTAGAAAAAGGAGGGAAGAGCACTGCTGTGCTTGCATCCCACTTGTGGGTTTCCCGCAGACATCTTTTCTGCTCCTGAGAGAACAGGTTGTTGGACTAGATGGGCCATTGGCCTGATCCTAAAGGCTCTTCTTAGCTTCTTATGCAACATTCTCTCAGACACGGAGCAATGGATCCAAACTACAAGAAAGAAGATTCCACCTAAACATTAGGAAGAACTTCCTGACAGTAAGAGCTGTTTGACAGTGGAATTTGCTGCCAAGGAGTGTGGTGGAGTCTCCTCCTTTGGAGGTCTTTAAGCAGAGGCTTGACAACCATATGTCAGGAGTGCTCTGATGGTGTTTCCTGCTTGGCAGGGGGTTGGACTCGATGGCCCTTGTGGTCTATTCCAACTCTATGATTCTATGATTCATCTTTGCTGTCTGAGATCCTTAGAAGTAGAGGGGTTGGGGGCTGGATCTGCGACCTGCAGAGTATAGACCCCCCTCCCTCAGGACTGCAAGGCTGAGTTTTGTAATACAGATTTTGCGCCAAATGGAAATAAGTTGTTTAAATTCTTCTAATCTCCGAATAATTGGGGCTCTTTTCAAGCATTCTCTGCCCAGTGTGGATGAGTACACAGG
This sequence comes from Podarcis vaucheri, assembly GCF_965113315.1. Taxonomy (NCBI): domain Eukaryota; kingdom Metazoa; phylum Chordata; class Lepidosauria; order Squamata; family Lacertidae; genus Podarcis; species Podarcis vaucheri. Next base: position 4,564,909 of record NC_138762.1, on the reverse strand, counting down.
AGGGCATGTAATGTTAGAACGGTAAAGGAGCTACTTTCTTGATGAGTTTGCTTGTGTTTGTCCTGCACAATGGGAGGAAGTTTTTTTTTCTGACATGGACAATGGACACGGTTAGGTCTGCCGTCTTCTCCCTTGGAATTGTGACTTGGCAAAACGTCCTGCATTCCCTTCTGTTGGGATGGGAGGGGAAGAGGCAGGATGTGATGATGGCTGGTCTGCTAAATAGTAGTTGTGTGGTTGAAATCTGTCAATCCTGCTGTGCCATTTTCGCAGTTCACACAGGGCATTTGCAAATTGAGAAGTGTTTGTGGGAAACCTGCAAAGATAACTGAGCTGTTTTGAAGGCAAATCATGAAATCTGATTACTTCCGGTGAAGAGAAGAATTACATGTTGATATAACAACAACTTTCAAATATTGTAAGAGGAAAAGGAACCCCAAAATGCATACCACTGGACAGATGACCGGAAGCATTAGGTTTAAAAGAGAAACTGCAGGGAAGCTGAGGTCAGTTGTCAGGAAAGCCTTCCTGCCTTTTGCCCAATTCCACAATGACAGAAACTGGTAAAAAAAAATACTGTGAAATTTTCTGGACAAATTTGACTGGTCTGGGTGGATATTTCAAAAATATTAGAGAAGTGAACTCTGGGAAACCTGCATGTGACATATGTATGTGTGAAAGAGGTATGGAGGCACAAATGTGCGTAAGTTTTGTTAGTGAACAGGAGTGAAATGAGGCACTCCACTTCTCACTGATGCCAGAAGAGAGAGATGCCTGATGCTTTTATCCCTTGGCCTTTAGATGATGCTCTCCAACCCACCTATAGCTTGTGGTTGCCCAGTGTTCCCTACTCCATTATAGTGAAGTGGTCCCATTTGGTGTCCCCCCCCCCCACCTTGGGTCAATTTCTGGTCCATCAGCCAAGCAAAGTGACATGGCTGGGTGTTCTCTGGGACTCTGCTAGAAAGGACCACAGCTGATAGGAGAGCCACTTGGGTGAGCAGCTTGTTATTTATTTAGCATATTTTTAACCTAGTTTATAAGAATTCACAAGGCAGCTTCCAGCCATAAGTTCCATAAGTTAAAACAATATTATTCATAAAAGCATCATTGTACCAATTACAGAAGAAACACAGGCAATTAAATCCGCAGACAAAGCAGCCGGATTTGGTGCTGTTCTTTGAGACTTTCTCTTGGAATCGTTTTCTAGCACAACAGATTGTCATGTCATTGTCACTTTTTGTCCTTGTGCGCTTTGCTAGGTTTGTGCTTCCGTTTCAAGGAAGTTGTGTTGTGCAAACCCTTTCAGCGAAATTTGAGGCTCATGTTGTGGTGTGAGAGGGTGCAAATCCTCGTCAGGACACCCTCTAAGATTGCTGAGAACCCAACCATGAGCATCGTGATTGGCAGCACCGTGCGGAATGGGATTCATGCGTGTCAGAGGCACGTTCTGGGTATTATTTGGGACTGCTTTTTAAGTGATGAGAGACACAAGTCCTCACGGTGGGCTCTTCTTCCCCTTCCTCTTTTGGGGAAGAGATGTGTCTCAGTAGTAGAGTGCATGCTTTGCATTCATAGAATCATAGAATCTTAGAATCATAGAATCCTAGAGTTGGAAGAGACCACAAGGGCCATCGAGTCCAACCCCCTGCCAAGCAGGAAACACCATCAGAGCACTCCTGACATATGGTTGTCAAGCCTCTGCTTAAAGACCTCCAAAGTAGGAGACTCCACCACACTCCTTGGCAGCAAATTCCACTGTCAAACAGCTCTTACTGTCAGGAAGTTCTTCCTAATGTTTAGGTGGAATCTTCTTTCTTGTAGTTTGGATCCATTGCTCAGTGTCCGCTTCTCTGGAGCAGCAGAAAACAACCTTTCTCCCTCCTCTATGTGACATCCTTTTATATATTTGAACATGGCTATCATATCACCACTTAACCTCCTCTTCTCCAGGCTAAACATGCCCAGCTCCCTTAGCCGTTCCTCATAAGGCATCGTTTCCAGGCCTTTGACCATTTTGGTTGCCCTCCTCTGGACACGTTCCAGTTTGTCAGTGTCCTTCTTGAACTGTGGTGCCCAGAACTGGACACAGTACTCCAGGTGAGGTCTGACCAGAGCAGAATACAGTGGCACTATTACTTCCCTTGATCTAGATGCTATATATTCGAAAGGTCCCAAGTTCAGTCTGAAACCCTGGAAAGCCACTGCTGACAACACTGAGCCAGATGAGCCAATGCATTGTAAGGCAGTTTCCTGTGTTCCTGTTGGGCCTCAAACCTGAGGCCTCTTCAGATGAGGGGCACAGGGACCTGGATTCGGCAGCAAATCTCCAAACTGCTCAAGGATCCCGAGGAGCCATCAGACGTGCGCATTCCTGCCCCGAGACTGGCAGTCTCTCAGACCATATGGGGTATCAGCCCTGTGTTTGGGGTGTTTAATTCTATCCAGAGACTGGCAAGAAAGAAGCCTTAGCATCCAGGCAAAAAGGGGTCCCTTTTTACATAGCACTTAGTTAAACTATGGAATTCACTCCCACAAGCTGCAGTGATGGCCACCAACTTGGAGAGCTTTAAAAGAGGATTAGACCAATTCATGGAGGATAGGATTGTCAATGGCTACTAGTCTTGATGGCTCTGTTCTGCCTCTAGTGTTGGAGGTGTTGTGCCTGAGAATGCCAGTTGCTGGGGGAGAGTGTTGCTTGACCTCTGGCTTTGCTTCTGGACTTCCCATTACGGACATCTGGTTGGCCACTGTAAGAACAGGATGCCGCTGGGCCCCTTTGGTCTGATCCAGCAGCCAGGCTTTTATGGATTTGGCCCGCAATCTGCATTTCTTCGCTGCCAGTGTCGGAAGTTGGCTGCCTTTCCATGGTATGTCAGCAGAGCCGAAGACCAGGAGAGTTGAGCTTTGCATGCCAGACTACTAGAGAAGTACCTGCTTCTCTGCTTGGGCACAGAAGTTGGTTGTCCTGGATATAGGAAACAAAGCCACAGTGAGTGGCTGGCATTTGCATCCAATTTCAACTTCCTGTTTATTTCAGGTTTTAACCGCTGGTACCTCCAAAACAAGAGCTCCTAAAAAGGTTTCCCCCTTTCTACTCTTATGCCCTGTGCAGTGTTAGAAACTGGGACAGAAAAGCTAGGAGCCAAATGGCTCCTGGGACCTGGGTTGAGGGTGCCAAAACAGAATGTCTACTCGCCATGGGGGTGTCAGCAACACCTTTTTATTTATTATTTTGGAAAGCATGAACTAATACACAGTTCACATAAGTGACACATTGTGAGTATCATTTTTTTAACAGAAACTGTTAATACATGTTTAACTTGGTGTTTGCAATAAAAATATTGGTACCATATTTCAGTTTTCAAAACGCTCTACTCTTTATTGTTAAACGCCTTAACGTATGGTCTATCTTTAACATATACTTCGAGGCTTCAAAGCACATACATTACAGTGATCCTTGGGTGTCAGCCAGGTGCAAAAAATGGCACTCAGACTTTTTGAGGTGCTCGCAAGTGGAGAATCTTAAGGTGCAAAATGCTGCTAATTTTGAACTCTGGCCCTGCAGCCTTCAGCGTAGACCTCACCCACGATGACTACACCCCTGAGCAGTTGCTTGCTGTGTGTAGTTAAGGAGGCCTATATTTTCCATGTCTACATCTGCTTGCCTGGTTGCTTGAGCGGTTGAGAACAGGAAGTGATGGTGTAAATTCTATCCTATACTTAAATAGCCCAGCCCAACATATGTAAGAACATAAGAAGAGCCCTGCTGCATCAGGTCGATGGCTCACCTAGCATCCTATTCTCATGGTGACCAATCAAATGTGTGTGAGAGAAACCCACAAGCAGGCTCCAAGCACAGAAACCCTCTTCCCTCAGGTGTCTTCCAGCAACTGGCATTCAGAAGCATTGCAGCTTCTGACCTTGGAGGCAGAGCATAGCCTTCACGGCTAGTAGCCATTGGTAGCCCTCTCCTCCTTCATGAATTTGTCTAATCCTCCTTTAAAGCCACCCAAGCTGGTGGCCATCACTGCCTCCTGCAGGAGGGAGTTCCACAGTTTTAACAATGCGTTGAACTATATTAGAAGGCTGCTTCCCTTCGTGCTCTGTCTTGGCGTGGAGGTCGAGGGACAGGCCTTCAGGTTGTCTTCAAAATCCTTCACTGATAGGACTGTGTATCGTACATGGATTGCATGTTTTGCTAGAACAGTCAGCTGATTCTTCATGTTAATAATCAGAAGTTGAGAGGAGCTTTATGTGAAGGAACATAACTGCACTTAATTCACAGAGATGATCATGGTATGTTTGGGGTGGTGACCCATGCTCTGTGGATCAGGAAAAGGTGGTGACAATAAGGAAAAGCTCCCCTTCCCTTCTAATATTTTATTCTGTGCATTTTGTGAGGAGCACAGATCACTGGAAAAGGGTGCCTTGGGAATGCTGCACTCTTGTGAAGGTAAAGAATGTGTGCTTTGTTGTTTACATTTATGTCCCACATTTCCTTTAAGAGACTCGTGTGGCATACAAGGCTCTTCTCCACCCCCCACCCCCACCCCAGTATCCCCACAGCAACATTGTATGGCAGGTTAGGCTGAGGTGCAAGGTCAACCAGTGAGCTTGGTGTCTGAGTGGGGATATGAACGCAGATCTCCTCAGTCCTGACCTAGAATCATAGAATTGTAGAGTGGGTCATTGAGTCCAACTCCTTGCATTGCACTTAAAAAACCCCCACCAACAACCAATGAAGGAGAGTCCACCACCTTCCGAAGTTGTCCGTTCCAGTGTTGAACAGCTCTTACCATGAGTTATTCCTGAAGTTTAGCCAGAATCTCTTTTCTTGCTATTTGAATCCCTTGGTTCAGGTCCTCCCCTCTTGAGAAGCAGAAAGCAACAGCCCGTGCGACAGCCCTTCAGAACATTGAAGATGACTATCATCTCCTTTCAGTCTCCTCTTCTCCAAGGTGAACATAGACAAACTCCTTCAAACATTCCTCATAAGGGTCTCCAGACCCTTGATCATCCTGGACACCCTCCTCTGCACACATTCCAGCTTATCAATAGCCTTCTTAAACTGTGGTACCCAAAACTAGACATGGTACTCTTGGACTGATATGAGCTGGTCCTCTAACAACTACGTCACCCTAGCTCGTCTTCTGCATCCTTGACTTGTATGGTGGCTTAGCCCCAGACTGCTTTGTCTTCAGTGCTGCATGTATCCTTATCTTTGGTTAATTAATGTTGAAGTATTTATACCATGCTCTTTATCCATATGGGTACCAGGGTGGGATGCAGCAAAACACCAAACAAAATGCCATGCATCTTTGAGCTTTTTTGCCAAATTACTAGAAAGGTTACTGCACCAGTTGAATAAATTTGTTCCTTCTCTCTGCTTCTCCTCAACTGTGGCAGTGGCAGAGGCAGAGAGTTCAGCTGGAGTGCGCAATCTGCTTTCATGGGCCATCATTCTGACATGAAAATTCTTGACTCCCACTTAAGCCTCTGAGAGGTGCTTCGGACTTTATGTGGCAATAAACCCAAGCGAGTCTGGGTGGCAGAAACATTCTCCTTAAATGAGCAGTGGGCACGTGTTGGGGAGCATGGCTATTCGGCCAACTGGGACTCCCTGGAGACTGTTCCCAGCTGTGCTGGAATGTCTGCCTGCCCTTCACTGTTTACAAATGTGGTGCGGAGAACTCTAGCTTAGCTCTGCCAAACTCAGTGGCTATATAATAAGAGTTGCTTTGGCTTGGTTAGGCAATTTCTGGCATTGCACCCTCCTAAAAATCACAAAAGCAGGTCCTTCCCACATGCTTACTGTCTTAAAACAGCCAGGTACGAGGCCCAAGCAGAAGAGTTCATTATTTCATAGGCCACCTCCCACTCGCTGGACTGTAAACCGCAGCAGGATGGGTACCTGGCAAAGTGGGATCTAATCCATACAAAAACCTGATAATGAAAGCATACTTACTGTTCTATCACAGAAATGAAGGTGGGTCACTTCTGGAACAGAAGCAGACCTTTGTGGACTTGGTTCAAAGTGTGCTGTGCAAATAATTGTTTTGTTTACCTTTAACATACAACCTTTAATGGGGTCATTCCATATAGACCCATGTTTCATTTTCATGTGTAGTTAACGTGTTCTATATCATTTTAAAGACAATTTTCCAAAGTCCTTTATCCGTTTCCCAAAGTCAGTTTTCCATTATCCGGCAACGGTTTTTCAAAATGGCATTTTACACTTGAGTAAAACAGCCAGAAGCATGATGTGCGAGATGACACATAAGTGCTCTAATTTTTTTTCTGAGGTTTGTTTAACAACCTCTCCAGGAAGATAGACAAGCAGCTTCAGTGCTTCAGAGAGCATTGCTCTCCCCACAATTGATGCACAGCTATATCTTCCCATCCCACCCTCTTCCATAGCAGCTGTGTTAGGATATCACTGAAGTTCTTCCCATTTTGTTTCTCTAGAAAGTGGTTCCCTCTCTGGTGTACAGACCCCCTCCCCCATGTGAGTTGAGTGAGTGCTAATCTGACACCATTCACAAGACCAACCAGCCAAAAAAATAGTTGGGGTGCTTGGTGCAGTTCCCTCCCTGCAAGAAGCCAAGTTACAGGGAACCAGGCAGAGGGCCTTCTTGGTAGTGGCTCCCTCCCTGTGGAACGCCCTCCCATCCGATGTCAAAGAGATAAACAACTACCATACTTTTAGAAGACATCTGAAGGCAGCCCTGTTTAGGGGAGCTTTTAATGTTTAATAGACCACTGCATTTTAATACTTTGTTGGAAGCCGCCCAGAGTGGCTGGGGAAACCCATCCAGATGGGCGGGGTATAAATAATAAATTATTATTATTATTATTTATTATTATTATTATTATTATTATTATTATTAAATTCAAAGAAGTAACAATGATTTGCACATTTGTTCAAAATCCATTTAAGACTGTTTAATTAATTTGACAAAACGGATGGGCTTGATTGAGTGATACCAGCTCGAGTCTGATAGCCATTTCGAGATCTGATATCCATTTACACCTCCTGGGTCTCCCCCCCTTGCTTCTTTGCGCCCCTCTAGGCACTCCCTCTGCCCCCAGGGTGTTGGCCTCACCCCCTTTGGGAACCACTGCTCATATCCAGCCACAGCAGTCCATCACTACCACCTCTTGTAGAAAAGCTTTTCTCACTGGCGGGTGCAGCTGGACAGAGGAGAAAAAGCAAATTGCAGTGTGAAGGGGTTGAAAAGCTTCAAGGCGATTCCTGTGGTTTGCCTCCATTAACACACTTTGTGTGCCTGACCTTTGCCTGAGTGGCACTTGCCTTTTCCCTTCACTTCCCCCTGAACTGTAGCTCCTCTTTTCTTGAGCTGGTGGCAACGCAGGGCATTTTGGTGTGATTTCTCTGCAATGCCCTAGTAAGGAAAATGTTTTTGCTTTTTAATTATGAGTCGTGGAGTGGCGGGGGAGAGGAGGAGGGAGTGGGAAGAGGAATTTAGGTTCTTTTCAGGAATCCCTTATCGTTCCTATCTGCAGCTCTGCTGGGGATCTGGATTCTTCTGCGCACTCGGTTCGCTGGGACCAAATCGACACCAACCGGCCCCCACCAGAATCAAGCCGCAGGGCTGATTCCTTGAATGCTGGCAGCTGCGTTCCAAGGATTTATACCCTGCGGGTTGCATTCCTCAGTCTGGACATGCAGGCTGTGGGCTGGTTGTGGAGAAGGAGTTAAGATGAACCCTTCTGGATCAGGCTGAAGGTTCTCTCCTGCCTGGCATCCTGCTTCTCAAGCTGCCAAGGCAGGTGCCTCTGGGCAGCCCAAAAGCACGGAAAGTAAGAAGGCAGAGACTCTCTGGTTCCTTTTAGCCATTGTAGGATAGGAAAGGGATCTTGGAGGCCACCCAGTCCAATGCAGGCTGATAGTAGTAGTAGTATTTATTTATTTATTTATTCATTCATTCATTCATTCATACATACACACACACACACACACCGCCTGTACGGCTGGGTTTCCCCAGCCACACTGGGGGGCTCCCAACAGAATATTAAAAACTCAATAAAGCATCAAACATTAAAAACTTCCCTAAACAAGGCTGCCTTCAGATGCCTTCTAAAAGTCAGATAGTTGTTTATTTCCTTGACATCTGATGGGAGGGCATTCCACAGAGAGGGAGCCGCTACCAAGAAGGCCCTGTAACCTCACTTCTCGCAGTGAGGGAAAGAGCAGAAGGCCCTCGTAGTTATATGTCAGTTTCCGGGCTGAACGATGGGGGTGGAGACACTCCTTCAGGTATACTGTTAGGGCCTGTTAACAGTCCTCTCCACCTCCTCAGATTTGTCTCATCCCTGTTAACATGTTTTGTGTTGCAACTTGCTTTGATAATGGACTCCGTAAATTAAGAGTTCTCCCTAATCATCAGAAGCACGTTGGTGGCTCAATCCTCAAAGCCGATCACACGAGCGAGATCACTGGCATGTACACGGAGCGAGTGGATGAATGTCAAATCTAAATAAACTCGTTTTACAAATTCTGGTTCAAGCCCTTGCCCAGCCAGGAGAGTTCTGGTGGCTTTGACCAAGAAGCCCTCGCTCCTTCTCTCTCTCTCTCTCTCTCTCTCTCTCTCTGGCGTTGTAGGTGAAATACGAACACGGTTGAACTAAGGACACACGCATCTGATTAATCTTGAAGGCTTTGAATGAGACAGGAAAGAAATATTTCTCCACATGCTGCGGACTGTAGTTAGGCCTATATAGAGACCAGAAAAGGGCTTGAGTCCAAGGGAGCTTCCCCCTTTTACAATCTTCTCTTGTTCTTCTGGATTCCAGCAGCAGCTTGTTCTGCAAAGGCCTTTTAGCAGGGACTGATGGTCTTCTTGATAGTCGCCCTGGCGCCAAATTGCAGAGACAGTTCAGCCAGCAGGAGGGCAGCCCATCCCCCTCTGGGTGTAGAATGAGATGTAGGGATGCGGGTGGTGCTGTGGTCTAAACCACTGAGCCTAGAACGGTTTGAATCCCCGCGACGGGGTGAGCTCCTGTTGCTTGGCCCCTGCTCCTGCTAACCTTAGCAGTTCAAAAGCACGTCAAAGTGCAAGTAGATAAATAGGTACCGCTCCAGCGGGAAGGTAATCAGCGTTTTCGTGCACTGCTCTGGTTTCACCAGAAGTGGCTTAGTCATAAGGAGATAAAACACGTAACTTTAGAAATTATCTGATACTTACCAATGAAGTGAAGGGAAGTCCGAGGCTCGGCGGAGCCTAAAATAACTGTGTACTATATATATGATTCTTGTAACAGCTATGTTATATGCAACTTATGTAATCTAAACTGTATATATGTATAATCAATGGAAAATTAATAAAAATGTATAAGAAAAAAAAAAGTGGCTTAGTCATGTTGGCCACATGACCCAGAAAAACTGTCTGCTGACAAACGTCGGCTCCCTCGGCCAGTGAAGCAAGATGAGCGCTGCAACCCCATTGTCATTTGTGACTGGACTTAACTGTCAGGGGTCCTTTACCTTTATCTTTAAAATGAGATGTGGGTCTTGTCCCTAATATTTCATTTCATCTGTTTATTTCATAAAATTTATACACTGCTTGATTAACAAAAAACCCTCAGAGTGGTTTGCAAAGAAGAAGAAGAGTTTGGATTTGATATCCCACTTTATCACTACCCAAAGGAGTCTCAAAGCAGCTAACATTCTCCTTTCCCTTCCTCCCCCACAACAAACACTCTGTGAGGTGAGTGGGGCTGAGAGACTTCAGAGAAGTGTGACTGGCCCAAGGTCACCCAGCAGCTGCATGTGGAGGAGCAGGGAAGCAAACCTGGTTCACCAGATTACGAGTCCACTGCTCTTAACCACTGGCTGTGGTGTACTAACAATAAAATTGTTTGTAAAAACAGCTCTTTAATTCAGTCAAAAGATAAAATCAGCCGTAAACTAAAAACAAATCGAAACATACTCTGACCTTCTACATGTCTGGGTAGGCTTGTCTAAGCAAGAATGTTTTCAGGGTACAGAGAAGGCACCCACCCGATGTCAAGAGGCAGAGAGTTGCAGAGTGCAATTGCTGCCCCCTTAAAAGAACGATTTCGTACACATGCATAATGGGTATTGTGTGGCACCTGTAGCAATGCCAGTGATGCAGATAAAAGCACTGGAGTGGGCACATATGGGGTCAGGCCATCTTGCAGGTATATTCTCCCAAAGGGAGAAGGTTTGAGGCTGCTGGAAGTACAGTACCTCATTGCAGTGGTGATTTGCTGAGAAGGTGCAGGCATTTCCACGCCCCTGCCTACGGGAATGAGTCTGATCCTGTGGAGTGTCTTCATATCAGCCCTGAACCTTCTCAGTTGGCACTGAATTAGTGCCTCTCCATGTGGTCGGCCTGATACTCTGGCAAGCAAGCAAACAAGCATTTATTTATTTCCTAGGTTTCTTTCCTGCCCTTCACCACAATGTTCCAACAATAAAATACGCAACTATAGAAGAAACGGTTACAGTCACAAAACAAGAAAGCCTAAAGACAGTTGAGATCAGCCCCACATATAAAAACAATACAAACGCTTAAAAGCAACTCCATATATAAGCACAGTTTTCAAAGGTCCCAGTAGCGATGCAGGAGTGAGATAAATTCCTCCAGGCGTTGCAGCCGCTGTGAATTATTCTCGAGAAGAAGCATTTCCAGCAGCTTCCTATCTGGGGGCTGCAACAGGTGGTGTGGTTAAAAATAAATAGTTGAGCACACTCCCAGAGTTGATGGGGAAAGGGCTGGTCCTGAATGTGAATGAATGAGTGAATGAATGAATGGCCTAGCCAGCATCTCTTGGATTCAGATGCCCCCTCAGTAGATGGGATTTGCAGTCCAGTTATCTCTGGAGGGCAACAGGCCCTGCCGCAGCAGATGCCATTGTGGCTACCAGGCAACCGCTTCCTTCGCTGGCGTCAGAGCCTCGTGTTTTTGCCCAGTGGCTTTGCATCACACCTCAGTGGCCTGGGCCAATTCTTCCAAGAAGTCAGGAAGCCCAGTCCATGTGAAATGTACACAGAGATCAGAGACCTGAGTTGTCCTGCTTGTTCTGAAAATGGCCACGTTGCTTTGATTTCCGCGTCTCATTCTGGGAAATATCAGAGGGCACGCAGAGCTCCCTGAGTTTTATCGGTGCCGAAAGGCTCCCCGTTAAAACAAAGAGCCTTTTGTTCTTTTAACCGCTTGAAACTTGTCTGTGGATCAAAACAATTGTTCTCACTTGGCACACTTGTCTGGCTAAGTTGATTTTTTAAAAGAAATAAACAAAAAGCTTTTACACCTTGAAGGGATATGTAGAGATGATCTTTCCAGATAAAATACAGTCTTTGATCGCACTGTAGTGCACATATTTGTTCATAATAGAATGATGCAATGGAAAACCTACACCTGGATCCATAATTGTCTAACGGTGGACCATCATAATGGCATTTTTTAATCTGTGTTTTCCGGAAACGGTGGAATACATTTTTGCTTTTACAAAATTTTCCAGCTGTACGAAAAGATCTCTGCCTTAGATGTGCTATTTGTAAACCTGTGACCAGTGGTTTTTTGCTGTTTTTAAATTGCATTGGGACATAGAATCAAAGAATTGTAGAGCTGGAAGTAATCTAAAGGGTCACGTAGTCTAACCCCCTGCAATGCTGGAATATGTGTGGAAGGCAACTAATTAATTACTGTAACTGTAATACAGTCATACCTCTAGTTGCGTTTGCTTCATGTTGTGGATTTTTGGGTTGTAAATGCGGCAAACCCAAAAGTGTATGCTTCCGTGGTTTGCTGCGTGCGCATGAGCGCAGAAGCATTCTGCACGCTTCGCACATGCACAGAAGCACTCTATTGCACTCTGTGCTTGTGCAGAAGCGCTGCTTTAGTTGCGGACTTTTTGGGGTGCAAACGGCACCCCGGAACAGATCGTGTCCGCAGCTAGAGGTACTACTGTACATCCTCCTCCGCTGTGGAAAACTAAGGCAGCATGCCACCCAGGGCTGACCAGAGTTGTGGGCTCCCTCTGAATTTCCAAAGCATCTGCCACAATAAATCTGTCTAAGATGCCCTCTATCAAAAAAAGTTCATTTAATAATAATAATAATTAATAATAATATTTTATTATTTATACCCCGCCCATCTGGCTGGGTTTCCCCAGCCACTCTGGGCAGCTTCCAACAAAATATTAAAATACAATAGTCTGTTAAACTTTAAAAGCTTCCCTAAACAGGGCTGCCTTCAGATGTCTTCTAAAAGTCTGGTAGTTGTTTTTCTCTTTGACATCCAGAAGGCACTCGGGGCTGAACGATGGGGGTGGAGACGCTCCTTCAGGTATACTGGACCAAGGTATAATAATAATATTTATACCCCGCCCATCTGGGCGACTTGCAGCGTATCTAAAAACATAATAAAATTTCAAACATTATAAACCTCCCAATACAGGGCTGGCTTCACATGTCTTCTAAAAGTCAGATAGTTGTTTATTCCCTTGACATCTGATGGGAGGGCATTTCGCAGGGCAGGCGCCACCACCGAGAAGGCCCTCTGCCTGGTTCCCTGTAACCTCACTTATCGCAGGGAGGGAACAGCCAGAAGGCCCTCAGAGGGCTAGATGAGCTTGTTCCCTTACCTGTTGGTATTCTACTTTGGGGCTTTATTTTATTATAAAAAAGAATCACACACTCTTAACTGAGCTGAATATTATAAGGAAGACAACAACAACAACAACAACAACAACAACAACAGAGAAGTAAAAAGCTGGCATTCTGTGTCCAAAGTTTAGTAATTTATGTTTTGTTTGAAAATGAGAATAAGCGTTGTGGAAATGTTGGGCTTCTGCAGCTGAAGTGCCGCTTCCAACTGGCAACGTTTAAAAGCAGCATTTTGCTCCCGATGTTTTTATATGACTTGTCAGAGAGATAAAGGGGGGGGGGGGCGGAAGCAAAGCAGTTCCATGGCTATAAATGTGACAGGGTCCGCTGAACAGACAGGTGAATAGATGAAAGTATGTGTTTGTTAGCTGTGCTCTGACAGAACGGAAGTCCTGATGTGTGGGGCAGAGGCCCAAGGAGGGTTTGCACAATGATGCTTCAAAATCGAGCATAATTTGGGCTTGGACTGAGGAACCCTTTCCACTTCAGTGCGGGCGGGTGATGTCTCTTGAATACCTCTCTCCTTAGAGCTTTTAACAGACGTGATCGCCTCCTCTTTCTCTCCCCCCCCCTCACGCCAAGCAAAGACCCACCTGGCCCAGCAGCACCCCTCTCCTTCTTCCCAGTGGGAAACCCTTTCGTTCTTGCGCTGCTTCCTTTCTGCCTTTTTGGACAGACCCCAGTGTAGTTCTGAAGCACTGCAGCAAAAGAGAACATGCGCTTTGTATCAGGGTGCCTTTGAAACCTAGACGCGTAGAAATTGTACAAATGAAGCCATGATAAATCGGACAAGCGAGTTGAAGGGAAGAGTGTTGTTGTTATTGTTTAGTCGTTTAGTCGTATCCGACTCTTCGTGACCCCCTGGACCAGAGCACGCCAGGCACTACTGTCTTCCACTGCCTCCTGCAGTTTGGTCAAACTTATGCTGGTAGCTTCGAGAACACTGTCCAACCACCTCATCCTCTGTCGTCCCCTTCTCCTTGTGCCCTCCATCTTTCCCAACATCAGGGTCTTTTCCAGGGAGTCTTCTCTTCTCATGAGGTGGCCAAAGTCTTGGAGCCTCAGCTTCAGGATCTGTCCTTCCAGTGAGCACTCAGGGCTGATTTCCTTCAGAATGGAGAGGTTTGATCTTCTTACAGTCCATGGGACTCTCAAGAGTCTCCTCCAGCACCATAATTCAAAAGCATCCATTCTTTGGTGATCAGCCTTCTTTATGGTCCAGCTCTCACTTCCATACATCACTACTGGGAAAACCAGAGCTTTAACAGTGATCCATGAAGGGGGGAAGAGTGTTAAATGGACTAAAACCACCACCCCTCCTCTCCCCCCACTTCTTCCTGACCTTATACTGTACTCAACACAAATGTTTTATAACAAATGTAACTGATCTGTATAAAAAACTTTACAACTCTACTAGGGCCTGGATATCCAGAGGGGTCCCACCCAAACTGCGACCACGTTACCATTGGGAGGAGCATATTCCTGAGCATATGGGACGCGGGTGGCGCTGTGGGTAAAACCACAGTGCCTAGGACTTGTGGATCGTATGGTCGGCGGTTCGAATCCCCGCGGCGGGGTGAGCTCCCGTCTTTCAGTCCCAGCTCCTGCCCACCTAGCAGTTTGAAAGCACCCTTAAAGTGCAAGTAGATAAATAGGTACCGCTTTATAGCGGGAAGGTAAACAGCATTCCGTGTGCTGCACTGGCTCGCCAGATGTAGCTTGTCACACTGGCCACATGACCCGGAAGTGTCTGCGGACGGCGCTGGCTCCCGGCCTCTAGAGTGAGATGAGCGCACAACCCTAGAGTCTGTCAAGGCTGGCCCGTATGGGCAGGGGTACCTTTACCTTCACCTTTACCTTTACCTGAGCATATTTAAGGGAACTTATTATTTCCCTGTATGTATTAGTGTGGTGCCATTTTTTCCGTAACTTTTTATAACATTTGAGAAAAGAAATGGCATTAAGGATTTTTCAAAGTGACGGGGTATAAATAAAGCACATCGGCAAGCTGTGAAACTCTCTCTTACAAGAAGCTGTGGTGGCCACAAACCAGGACTAAGTCCTTGAAAAAAGGACTAAGCAGATTCATGGCTATGTTTTGCCTCCGCTGTCAGAGGCCAGATTCCTCTGAGTTCTGGTTGCTTGGAATCATAGTTGAGTGGGGCATTAAGTAATCACTTTTAGGCTTGCAAGAGCCAAGGGGGAGGAGAAGGGCATGTGAGTCCTGGAGATGCACAAAGTCTTTATAAACTAATCAGTGTTCTTGTAAACTGTTCGGAGATCAGATGACAGATGGCAGAGAAATGCCAGGGTGCGCTGAAATCTGATTAAAGGCATACTTTTCTGCGTTCCAGAGTTGGTTTTTCTTTTAAAATGTACATGCACTCTGCGTGTACATCTGATGTTAATTCTTTTCTGGCCTTCTATGATAGCAAATATTTTTCTTTTTATGTAGTGCCTGTAATCGGCAAAGATTCCCCAAATGCTTTGACAGTTGTATAATCGTGTTGTCGTGCTGTTGTGGGCAGCTAGCCCTGTATGCAAGGGGAAAGATATCTTAGTTTGGAAAGCTCTGAGCTCTCCACCAGAGAGAATCCTAAGTCGCTAAGAGGGCGGTGAGCCATTGACCATGGCTTTAAACTACAGCTGCCTCTGCCATCTTTGGGTGTAGATGTCTTAATCCAAGAGGGTTGGATTCCAGGTGCTTTTGTGTGCAGATGTGTTTCATACTTTCAGTTCCTTGCACAAAGGATCCTGGTCACTGCAGGGCTGGGCTACCATAGCGCTGCGAATCTTTTGATTGCCATTTGGGATGAAATCCTAGTTGGTGTGCTTGTTTTTATGCGCAGTTCAGCACAGGGGAAACCAGGTCACGGCCAAGTGGAAAGAGCAGGTCAGAGAGTAAATGAATTGAGCTGGGGAAAGTAGCTCCGATGAAATGAGGCAGGTGGGACTTACTGCTGCTGGCAACCCAGGCAGCTTCTGGGAGTGGTAAAATCCAGGAGCTTCCTTCTGACCCACCCCTCATTTGTGCTAATGCAGCACAACTGACGCAGGAGCATCGCAAGCTGAGGCCCATCTCATGTGCCTCTTAGCTGGGGATGCAGCGGCCTGGACTCTGCCTATTTTGCATGTAGTCTCTTTGGCTTAGCCGAGTAAGATTGTCTTCCATGAACACAGTTTTGAGTCTGTAAGTGACGGTGGAGGCCAATTCTGGGGACATAGGTTTCGGGGTGAGAGTTGATCATGGTGAGGGTTTTCCAAGCATGCCTTCCTCTTAGCACGTTTCTCCCTTTCATCCTGAGTTTGAACTCTGAACTTAAACTGCATGTAATAAGGTCCAGGTATCCTTGCAGGCAGCCCTTAATTCAAACTTTCTGACTATAAGGGCTATTCGACAGTGGAGGTGGTGGACTTTCCTTCCTTAGAGGTTTTTAAGCAGAGGAGGGGTGGCCTTCTGCTGTGGATGCTTTCGTTGAGATCCCTGCATTGCAGGAGGTTGGACTAGATGACCCTCGGGGTTCCTTCAAACTCTACAGTTCTATGATTCTTTTTGTTGTTGTTGTTAAATAATTTGTATTCATTTTCAATTACAAAAGTCCAATTTAAGCCATATTATATCAATACCAAATTACATTGCCAATTCAAATACAAATCAGTCACATAGCCAATTACAGTGGTACCTCGGGTTAAGTACTTAATTCATTCCGGAGGTCTGTTCTTAACCTGAAACTGTTCTTAACCTGAAGCACCACTTTAGCTAATGGCGCCTCCTGCTGCCGCCGCACCGCCAGAGCCCGATTTCTGTTCTTATCCTGAAGCAAAGTTCTTAACCTGAAGCACTATTTCTGGCTTAGTGGAGTGTGTAACCTGAAGCCTATGTAACCTGAAGTGTATGTAACCTGAGGTACCACTGTATAAAATTTAAGTGGCCCTACAGTTCTATGATTCTTATTGGGGTGGGGCTGGAAAGGTAGACTTTCCTCAGAGCAAATCATCACTGCCAGGGTGTAGCTGCCTGCTTGCTTTCCTGGGGGCCTGGGTCTCTCTCCTCCTCCTGCTCCTTAGCCAAGGCAACCTCTTCTCTTAACAGGGGCTGTGGCAAGACCATGGCCCGTTCCTTTGCACCTGCACTGTCTTGTCATGCCCTCCTTGGATTTTGCCCTCCTTCCATTGCTTTCATTCTAAGCTAAAGATCAGAGCCACACAGGATATTTTTAGTTTCATTACTCTATTTATAGGCTGCCTTTCATCCACAGCCACACCCAAGATAGTTTGCAATGAAAACAAAAGCATGGTGCTTGCTTTGTGTGGGCAGACACGCCTCCCGGCTGTCCTCATTTAAAATGTCCCTCTTCCCATTCCTCAAAGTTCAAGGTGATCACCTCATGGCTTCTTCATAATTCAGCCATCTTCCAGCTCAGGGTTTGGAGGTTGGCATATCGCACTTATTTTACAGATGTGTATGGAAATTTTATTGGTCTTCAGACCCTTGCCCCAAGGCACCTTGAGTGGTGAAGTCTGGCAGGAGTTTCACCCGGAGAGTTTATTAGTGGCTTTCAGCAAAAGTGTGTCTTGTTTAAATAGCATCCAGTTGGTATCCACGGTTTGTCTTTGCCTCTCTTCACTTTAAAGGCGTGGGCTATGTGCCATATGCTAAGACCATCAGAAGAAACTGCAAAATGTGGTGCATTTCAAAAGGTGCTGGCAAACTAGAAAACTGTCTGCACCCAGTGCATATTGTTTCCAACTTCTGCCAACCTAGCAGTTCGAAAGCATACCAGTTCAAGTAGAAAGGTACCACTGTGGTGGGAAGGTAGACAGCATTTCCATGCGCTCTGGCTTCCGTCACAGTGTCCTGTTGCGCCAGAAGCGGTTTAGTCATGCTGACCACATGACCTGGAAAGCTGTCTGTGGACAAACGCCGGCTCCCTTGGCCTGAAAGCGAGATGAGCGCCGCAACCCCAGAGTCGTCCGTGACTGGACTTAACCGCCCAGGGGTCCTTTTCATTTACCTTACCTATATTGATTGCTGCAATACTCTCTTCTTCAGAGACAATTACTTCTATGATTCCCAGGCTGTGCCATTCAAGCAGCTGACTTAGTAAGAGCTGGAAGTTGTGGGGCTTGAGGAGCTGACCCCCTGGCAAGTTAAAGGGGGCCAAAAGCCCTCTTTGATGGACTTCAAAGAAAGCCAGTGTGGTGTAGTGGTTAAGAGCGATAGGCTCGTAATCTGGGGAACCGGGTTCGCGTCTCCGCTCCTCCACATGCAGCTGCTGGGTGACCTTGGGCCAGTCACACTTCTCTGAAGTCTCTCATCCCCACTCATTTCACAGAGTGTTTGTTGTGGGGGAGGAAGGGAAAGGAGATTGTGAGCCGCTTTGAGACTCCTTCGGGTAGTGAGAAAGCGGGATATCAAATCCAAACTCCTCCTCCTCCTCCTCCTCCTCCTCCTCCTCCTCCTCTTCTTCTTCTTCTTCACTGCCTCATGAGTTCATCTAGCAAGAGAGGGACTACACAGAAAGTGGTCTCATTCCTCCTGAGGAAATTTACATCTGAAGAAAGGTTGCAGCGTTCGGGATTTCTTAGTTTAGGGAAAAGACGAGTAAAGAGGTGGAATAATTAAAGGTTTATAAAATTATGCATTGCATGGCGGAAGCAGGTAGAGAAAAGTTTTAGTTCTCTCTCTCTTAGAACACTAGAACTTGTGGACATCCTAAGAAGCTGAATGTTGGAAGATTCAGGAAAAATAAAAGGAAGTCCTTTTTCATGCAGCACGTAGATAAACTATGGAACTCACTCCCACAGGAGGCAGTGACAGCTACTTGGGTGGCTTTAAAAGAGGATTACATGAATGCATGGAGGAGGAGAGGGCTATCGATCACTACTAGCCATGGCACCAAGCTCTGCCTCCAGAGTTGGAGACAGCAGTGCCTCTGAATCCTGGTTGCCAGAAACCACAGGAGGAGAGATCCTGCTTGGATCCTGCTTGCGGATTTCCCTTTGGGGCAGCTGGTCAGCCTCTGTGAGAACAGGATACTGGACTAGATGGGCCATTGGCCTGATCCGGCAAGCCCTTCTTATGTTCTTGTTGTGCTGCTTGGCAAGAAGGGTTTGTACCGTTGAGAAATACTTGGTGACCAGCCCATTGGGCACAGTCATGACTGCTCACAGGGGGTTTTTTGGCCTCTATTTTGTTCAGATCCACCAGGCCCAATGGATGACCCAACAAGGCACCCCACCATCCATGAACTGTGACCTGAGCCCTCCTATTTTGCAGCCCCCAGACAAGCAGCGACAGCACCAGGTCTGCGAAGCTGCAGGGGGTTCCACCATACACGATGCTAGCTGCATTTCTCTTGGCGGGTTGCAAGTTGCACAGTCTGGTGTTGTGGGTTGTGCTGCTTTGTTTGAGACCTGTAGAAGGAACAAGGCAAGCACCCAAAAGACATGCAGAGGAGGGGGAATAGGAGAGGGCTGTCTGATGCCCTCAGCTGGGGAGTCCTCAGATGTTATATTTTTATATGCTTGCAAAGAGAGAGAGAGAGAGAGACTTTCTGCCTCTGCTGAACCAGAGCAGGAGGGACTGCATAGTTTTTGTGTTGGGCTATGAATAGATCTATATAAATCTTCCCATAAATGTAGAACTATAAATACTATAAAAAGAGAGTTTCCGGCCAGTCCGCCTGTGAGGAAATGGCTCTGTTGGTGTGGCCAGAAAGTGTTTGGCCAACGATACTCATCTCCAGGAATGTGTGTTAGGCCACCCTCCTTTCGTAGCTGGGCTCTGCCGGGCAGGCTAGTGCGCTCTTTCGAGGTGGGAAGTCCAAAGGGTTCAAGCCTTGGGTGCGATTCCTAAGAAGAGCAAAGGAACGACGGCTGCCACAAGCAAGAATGGATTCATACCTGTCGTTCTGTTTCTCAGTTGAAAGTGATCCCTTACAGCCCTTGCATTTGTTCTGTTTTGAGAAAGCTGAAGCCCTTTGTCCACCTCTAAATGCTTTTGAGCCCCAGCTCCTGCTGTTTTTAGCTAGATTATATTAACTGGAGCATGAGAACCAGGAAGCGAAACGGGTAGCACAAAGTGGGCAAAATTGAGATAAGTTGCCTGACTCAATTAGATTAATTCATCAATTAGATTCCCGCCCCCTCCAAGGCTCAGAGTACACAGCCAAGTAAGACAATTCTTTTAATAAATGCAAATTGTATTATGACAAACCAAGCTGAGATACCCTGAAACGCATGAACAAGATTGGGAATGCTCCCCAGCCCAGGAACGCTCCCCACTCTAGTAATCAGTTCGCAAACAGAACTGTTTGTTAGCAAGGTGTGATTGTGGCCCCCACATGTACTTAAATGAACCAGTTTTGCGTTGCTCTTTGCACTATTCTTGCTGATTTGCTACCGGTCCAGGTTCAAGGTGTTGCTAGTAGCATGCAAAGCCCTTAACAACCTGGGATAAGTTTAGCTGCGAGATCCCCTTATCCTCATGTGTGCCCACTTGACCGCTTCAGTCTTTGGAACTGGCACTGTTGTTACAAGTGCCACATAATACTCATTCCACATTTGTAAGAATCCAGTGTTTTAGTGTGGCAGCTCCTGCACTTTGGAACTCCGTGCCTGTTGATTTCAGACAGGCGCCATCACTGTATTCTTTTCAGTGCCTGCTAAAAGCATTCTTGTTTAGGCAAGGCTACCAGATATTTAGAAGGTTGGTGCAAGTTCAATCTGTTTTTAGGCTATTGCTGTCTTAACTTTTTGAAAGTCATAAATTATTGTTGTTTATTATTCTTAATGATAATTTAATTTTACTTTTTTTGCACACTGCATTATTTTATTTTTTTACAATCAAGCGGAGTACAGTATAAATTTCATGAAAATAATAATTGCAAGGGGTTGGAGTAGCTTACTGTTTGGGTCTCTTCCAACTCTGCTATTCTATTAATCTATTAAATAAATAAATCTATTAATTAAATAAATTAATACTTGCCAAGGAGCTGCAGGTGGGGCACAAGTTTCT
The DNA here is from genome assembly GCF_965113315.1 of Podarcis vaucheri. Lineage (NCBI taxonomy): Eukaryota > Metazoa > Chordata > Lepidosauria > Squamata > Lacertidae > Podarcis > Podarcis vaucheri. The sequence goes on along the minus strand of NC_138762.1, from coordinate 4,544,231 downwards.
CCCCCTCCTATTTTAATCCCCACAACAGCCCTGTGTTGTGGCTGAGAGGCAGTGACTGGCTCAAGGTTTATGGGGGGGGGGTGGAGGGGTTGGGGGTCTCCATGCATGTGTTGGGATCCTCAGTGTGGGCCTGGCACTTTCTCACCCTTTCATTGGCAGCTGCCTTTTAGCAAGTTTGGCAACTGGTTCATTCAGCTCAGTATTGTCAACTCTGACTGGCAGGGCTCTGTGTGAGATGCCAGGGGGGGGAGAGACTTTCCTCACACAGCTGAGCTGCAGCCCCCTGCTAACACTTTTCTAAGCAGCTGCCATTGTTTTGGCCGGTGGGCAGATTACCCTGCAGAAAAGGTGAAAATATTTTGAACAATCCAAGGAATGTATATGGGCAAGCCTGTGGGCTGGGCTTTGTTGACCTTAGGGCTCCCCTCCCCTCGCTGCTCTTGCCAAAGCACAAAGCACAGAAAGCTGGCCTGTTTTTCCTAGGTTAAGTCTGCTTTGCGCTCAGTGGCCGTTGCCGAGAAGCACTCTTCAGGTGGAACTCTGCCTGTGCCCCATAACTGTTTGTCAGCTTCGGCTTTGCTCTGATCAGTGGTGCCATTGCAGACAATTAGAGAATGCAGCATTATTCAGTGCAAGGTATTTTCACACACTGGCAGCTGTGCATAGAATTGAATGTTCATGTGGAATCCTATGAAGCAGTTCAAGGGGTCCACAGAAAACAATTTAGTAATGGCAGACAAGTGTCCAGAATGTGTGGTTTCCTTGGGGCTGAAGTCTTGGGATGTGCATGCACTGCTCCGGCCATTATCCTAGAGGCCCCCTCCCCTTCTTCCCACCCCTCACAGTGCTTTCCACATGCCTGGCATGGAGAAAGTGGATGGAGAGAGGTTTATCTCCCTACCTCATGATACTAGAAGCTGAATGTTGGAAGATTTAGCGCGGGAAAAAGAAAGGACTTCTTCACGCAGCACATCGTTAAAATTAGGAAACTCTCTCCCGCAGGACGCAGTGATTGCCACCAACCTGGATGGCTTTAAAAGAGGATTAGACAAACTCATGGAGGACTTGAGGGCTACTGATGGCTCCTAGCCCTGATGCCTATGCTCTTCCTCCCTGGTCAGAAACTGCAATGCTCCTGAATGTCACTTGCTGGAAACCATAGGAGGGAAGAGGTCTCTTGTGCTCAGATCCTGCTTGTTGGTTTCTCACAGGCATCTGGCTGGCCACTGTGAGAACAGGATGCTGGATGTAGAAGGCATTGGCACAGATTTCGAGAATCCCTTTGGTCCACAGTTGCACAGGTTTGGCATATAGTCGTACCTCTTTTTGCGGCCGGGATTCGTTCCGGAGCCCCGGCTGCTAGCCGAAAAGGATGCAGGGCAAAGCGCCGCTTTTGCACACACACAGGGGGAGCGGTTTGCGCTTCTGCACATGCGCGGTTTAGCACTTCTGCGCATGCGCGAGTGGCAAACAAAAAGTACTGGAAGTAACCCGTTTCGGTACTTCCGGATTTGCCGCGGATGTTCGCCAGAATGGATGCTAGACAAGGCGGGCGTTCGCGGAGGTATTACTGTACTGTGGAAGCTAAGATTAATCTTTCTTTTGCATTGAAACTTGTTTTTAAGACTTAGTGACACTCACACAAACATCCCAGAAAGGTCGTCTAGTTCTGGGATTCATTCTGGACTTTTTGGGTTGATCAAAACTTTAAAAAGCAGAACACTCAAGTTCTTATAGTGCCTTCTGGCTGAGATCGCAGGACAGGAGGGTGACAGATATTGCACCCCTTCAGAAAGGCAGAATATATGAACTGTGTTACTTCCCTCTGAGGAATGAAATGTGCTGGCCTTGTGTGAGATATATGGGTGGAATGAGTTTCCTTTTAAGTTCTTCTAAATCCTCTTCAGACATTAGGTAAAGCTGCAAGGAGCTTGCTTTAATGGAGTCAGGTCAGTGGTCAGTCTAGCGGCATAAGTCTTTGCCGGGTCTAGGCCTCCGCTGCGTTCATGGGAGGTTTGGCTGCTTACATCTAAAGCTGTGCAGATTAAAACCTTGCGCTCTCACACTTTTGCCTTGACCCAAGGCCCTAAAACCCCCTTCAGTTCCACAGGAGGGCAAGTTTGAGCTTCAGCCAAGATCCAGAGGCAAAACCGCATTTGCTTTTGCAAGTTTCTCCTGAGTGATTCATCAGATGCTGTTATGTGGTTCCTTGGCTTTCTTCACTTTTCCTTCTTCTCGTTACCTTTTCAGATGATTATTAGCTCCTCATGGCTCTGGCTTTTTACGTGGGCTGTGGCTGACAGGAGCTGCTGACTCACTAAAGGCTGCTGAAGTCTCTCCCCCTGCCACCGATTTCCACCCACCTCTGGCTTTCCATCTCTGACATGCAGGTGTAAAAGTGTTTGTACAACATTTCCCTGCAGACGGAGCAAGAACCAGCCCATTTGCCCCGGTCCTTGTTTCTGGGTTCTGGCTATGGGATATGTCAGGAGGTCCCAGCTTCTTTCCACTGTGTGGTCTTGGGCAACCCAGTCAGATGGGCGGCATTTAAACCATAAAACAATAATAGCAATAAACAATGCCACTTATTGATAGCTTTTCCAGTAGTGCAAAGTCACCAACAACAAATGATGCAGGAGGTTGGACTTGATGACCCTTGGAATCTCTTCCAGCTCTGTGATTCTATGGAAAACACTAGGCAACAGTTTCTCCATTCCATGCATAATTTTACAGACTTCTATCATGTCGCTTCTCACTTGCCTGGAGGGAGTGTCGCTTCAGCCCCTTGACCATTTGGGTGGCCCTTTCTTGAACCTTTTCCAGCGCTGAATCTTAACCCCTGCTGGCCTGCTCCCTGCTTCTCTGTTTGCAGAGGAACTCACAAGACTCCATTTAACATGGAGCAGCTCAGGCCGAAAATATTTTAGAAATGAAATCGGATCCCTGGATGACAGGAGGAAAGGCTTGGCGCAGAAGCCCGCGGGGCACATTCCTGGTTCTGTGACCAGGCCCTGTCTTCCCAGGCTTGCGTTGTGGTGGAATTGCAGGAGTCGGAGCTTGCCAGGTGATTGAAACAGAAAAGGTTATGTGAGTCAGAAGAAAGCAGCCAGAGGAGGGGCTGCAAGAGACGTGGGTTTATAATGGCACTCTGAGACGTGGTCTGGTATGGGGAGGTTTCAGGCGTGGCTGTTCTTGTTTGGACAGGAGACGGCATTAGAAGTTGCCTCTGGGCAGCAAAACTGGGGCTCCGTCATTCTAGAGAAGATGGCCTGGTTTAAGGCTGCCAAGAGACCCAAATTATTCCCTCCACTGTAATGCTGCTGAATGCGTCCCACCTTTGACAGGGAAGTGCAGATCTTTGTGACACCTCTTTGCCAGTTGTTCTTCTACTTTGGTTTTTATATATTTTAAGTGGCTCTTATTATAGAATCATAGAATCATAGAGTTGGAAGAGACCACAAGGGCCATCGAGTCCAACCCCCTGCCAACCCCCTGTTATTATCTAACATCTCCCTTCAGAGAGCTCAGGGTGGCTTAAGTATAGTGCCTGGGTGGTCTTTTGTCTTTAGCTAGACTTTCAGCAATAAGAACATAAGAATTTGTCCTATCCTCTTATAAAGTCATCTCGGGCGCTGGTCATCATTACTTCCTGTGGGAGCAAGTTCCACAGCTTAACTATGTGCTGTGGAATGAGGCGTAGAAATTCGTCATGTGTCCGCAAGTCATCCTGAAGGGCCATCTCCTTGCCTAACAGTTCTAGCGGCCGAAACAAACATTCCTGGACGTTCCTGGGTTGCAACTGTTTGAAAGAGCTGGAGGAAGGTGTTTGGTGAGAGATGGGGAGGAAATCTGGCCGGTTGCCGGGCTTTGTATACACATAGCATTCTGCTTTTGTGTGGCTGTGTACTTAAAAACCACATGCGCAAACAAAGCCCTTCTCCAGTCCAGTGTACAGGAGGTCCTGCGCATGAGGTCTGCCGCTTGGGGGGTGGAGATCCTAGCGTGTTTGTTCTTTCTGGCTATACAAATTGTACCGCTGGGGGCGGGAGAAGAAGGGGAGGAAATGGCTGGGTGATTCAAGGAAAGCATAACTCTGCTCTTAAACCTGCCTGCATGGCTTCCCTTCCATCCCTTTTCTCTCTTGGCTTTTGCACCAGAGAAGGGCTCCCCTGCAGCGCCGATCTGCTTTGCCAGGCTCAGAGCTCAGGGAGCTTTTGACGGAAGTGGATTGTGCTTGAGCTGGAGCAAAGTGGCACTTGCCGATAACGCGGCGAAAACCCTTGGCCAGGCTCCAGTTGTTCCTGTGTCAGCACAGCGTGCTCTGGGCGAGGCTGGCATTTTCTGTTTCCTCTGCAGAAGATGATGGCGAGGCGGTTTGTTCCTGCTTTCCCTGCCCAGTTGTCACACGGGGGGGGGGTGTTCTTTGGAGCTTCGTGGGTGGGAACCAAAAGGCACACAGCCGTTAAAACAGTGAGGATGCATGCAGAAGGAACCTGGGTTTAGTCCCTGGCATCTCCAAGTGATAAGGTCTGAGACTTTGGGCAGCTGCTGATGCCAGTCACAATAGACAGCTCTGGGAGAGATGGGATGGTGGTCAAGCACAGTGTGTGGCAGCATTTTAGGTTTTGGGGTACGTGATATGATTCTGTAGCTTTGAATAATAGAGCTGGAAGGGTACCCAAGGGGCATCTAGTCGCAACTCCCTGAAAGGCAGACATCACAGCTCAAGAATCCATGACTGGTGGCCACCCCAACCGCTGCTGCCTCCAAGCAGGGAGAGTCCACCACCTTCTGAGGGTGTTAAGCAGCTCTTGTCCATGGGGTCATGAAGAGTCAGACACGACTAATCAACTAAACAACAACCACCACCACCATCAGAAAGTTCCTCCTAACGTTTAGTCAGGACCTCCTTTCTTGTAGGTTGAATCCATTGGTTTGGGTCCTCCCTCCTAGAGCAGCAGAAAACCAGCTTGCATCCTTTAGATTGGTGACCCTCAGTTGTTTCTGTGTTTACCCTCTGGAGGCCGTACACCCACGTCAGTGTTAGAAACTGAGATACGAAGGCTAGGAGCTAAATGGCACCTTCAACCTAGGTTATGGGCGCAGCAACGGAATGTCAAGGCGCACCTTTTTACAACAAGAACACAAAGCTGAAAATGAATGAACTGCAGCTAAAATATTATGTTCCTTTCCCCTGCCCACCCCCCCCAATATTCTTAAGAGGGTCTTTTCTCCAGTCTTCAGAGAGTGGGGAGGCAGAAAAAGGTCCTCTTTTCCTTCCACTCTGCAGTTTTACTCTGAGATCTTAGGCGCTGTATTGTACCCAGAGCTCAGAAACTGCCCCAGCTAATGAAATTCCCTGTCACAAAATGCGCCTAGAGCAATGAGAGTTTCGAACTCTGGCCTATGTGGAATATGTGACTGCCCTGAGTGAGACAGGGACCCTGGTTGCTCAGTCCCTAAAGAGCCCCAGACATAGGTGGGACCTAGACACTCTTGGGGGTTGCCTGCAAAGGAGCCTTGCTCTTGTGCTTCCTTGGCCTTTCCCTTGCTTTGCTGCCAAGGAACCCTCGCTTCTCCAAGCACTCTCTATGCACCCTGGTCTTGCCTACTTAATTTAGAATGGCTTCCAGCCAGTTCCTTGGGCCCTTTTGCTGCGGAAATAGCCAAATGGACTACTCTGTCATGAAATAGGCTCAACCTTCATGCTTCCAGGTGTATCAAGGATTTCTTCCCCTGCGTGTAAATGAGTGGCACTTGTGCAAGAGCAGATGGAGGCCGTGTGGGACTTGAGCCAGAAATCCCTAGTTGAGGAAGGGGCTGTAGCTCCTGGGAGAGCAATTGCTTTGCATGCAGGAGGTCCCTTGTTCAATTCTTGACATCTTCAGGTAGAATCGTAGAGTTGGAAGGGACCCCAGAGTCATCTAGCTCAACCTTGTGCAATGCAGGAATCTCAACCATTATTATTATTATTATTTATTGAATTTGTATATTGCCCTATACCTGGAGGTCTCTAAACTAAAGCATCAATAACAGATGACCATTCCAACCTCTGCTTAAAAACCTCCAAGCAAGGAGAGCCCACCACCTTCCCAGGGAGTCCAGTCCTCTGTCAAATAGCCCTTACTGTCAGAAAGTTCTTTCTAATGTTTATTCAGAATCTCCTTTCTTGTCATTTGAATCCACTAGTTTGGGTCTTGCCATCTGGACCAGCGGAAAACAAGCTTGCTCCCTCTTGCATGTGACAGCCCCCTTGATATGGGAAGATGGCTATCATATCTCCTCTCAGTCTTGGTCTCTTTTCCAGGCTAAACATACCCAGCTCTTTCAACAGTTTCTCTTAAAGCTCGGTTTCCAGACCCTTAGTCATTTTGGTCACCCTCCTCTGCACACCTTCCAGCTTGTCAACACCCTTCTTCAATTTTGGTGCCCAGAACTGGACACAGTATTCCAAGGGTGATCTGACCAAGGCAGAAGTGAGTGGTACTATGACCTCCCTTGATCTGGACCCTATACTTCTGTTGATGCATCCTAGAATAGCATTAGCCTCTTTTGCGGCTGCATCACATTGTCAACTAATGTTTAGCTTGTGGTCTTCTAAGACCCCTGGATTTTTTGCACAAGTCTGGTGTCCCTCATCTAATATCTGTGCATCTGCTTCTTCCTGGCCTAAGTGCAGAACCTTACATTTGTCCCTATTGAAATTCATTTCATATATTCAGCAGGTGCCTTTTGTGCCAACTTCTAAATGCCTGCTGAAAACTTTGCTATTCTACCAGACCTATGCAGGCAATTAAGAACACACAATGCTAAAGTGATGTCTGTTTTTAACTCTCTTTATGGCTTTTAGTGTATGGTTTTATTGCTGTAAACTGCTTTGGTGTATTTTTTTATGGCACAGTGGTATGAAGATTTATATATATAAATAAGGAGTGAGTGGCACATTCCTTGAGAGCTGCTTGGGGTTGCCGCAGCTCTCAAGGTATGCCTAGAGAATTTGGGGTGCAGATTTTTAATTCCCATGTGTTTGCACGGGTGCTCTTAGCTGTGGTTGTATGATTTAGTTCTGTGATTATACCTCCAGGAGATTCTGCCTTAATACACAGGTGCACATTAGAGCTCAGATAAATTGAAGACTCCATCCCCCCTCCAAAAAGCTTAGCATTTTTGTGTGCCCTTCTTGGAAATAATCAAAATAAAATGTTTGATCGTGCTCTCTCCCAACCCCCTTCTACCTCACTTTGTTTTTCTGGGATTCTGTAACAAGTTTTAACTTTTTGAGATAAGTTTCCCTCTTGGCCGCCTTTCCAGAATGAATAAACCGAGGCACGAAGGGTGGTGCTTCAGCCCAAGCTATGCTGCTTCCTCCCAGCCTCCTTTTATTATTCTGAAGTACCTCTTGGGGTAGCTGGCCGTGAAGGATTTAAGGCAGCCCTTTTCGAGTGCTGATAAAGATAATATCAAAGAGAATTAAGACCGCCTGCAACTTGAGACTCTGAGGACAAAATCCATCTGAAACCAGTAACCCGGAAAGGAAATGCTAGGCGTTGTGCAACCGTGGATTGTGCCCCAGCTAAGGAGAAGAAATTTGAATAATGGGCACATAATGTTTTGATGGCATTGATAGTTGCCATGTGAGCTGTGCGACAACAGTATGGTGCCTGGCTGCCCTGGGGTGCTACGAAATGGGTGGAGGCCCCCCCAGAGACTTGGTCCACTTCCATGGGGGGGTCACTTAACCATTGCTCAGCCCTTTCTTAAAACCGTTGCTCATTCTGCCTCTTTGCTGACAGTCAGGATGGTTAAAAAGCCATTGAAAGATGGAATGGTTTCAGCCTTTCACGGTATGCACTCGTGTCTGTTGGATTTCTAGTCTGCCAGAGCGGTGTGTCTCAAGCTCCTGGTTTTGTAACTGTACAGATGTGACCGCAATAGCAAGGCAGCACGCCCCCAGATAGAAGGATCCCACGCTGCTTTTGAATAATTCCTGCGCGGAGGTTCCTCAAGCGCAAGGCAGCCACTGGAAATGATCTCTGCTCTCAGCTGGTCTTCCCCTCTTATTTACTTGTTTTAAACCACAGTGGCCCACCACACAGCCAAACCATAAATTAAATTTTTTAACAACACAGTTTACAAAAAAACAATCAAACACCGAAACAGCAGTAGGAAAAGCAGCAGCAATTCTCCAGCTGCAACTCCGGTCAAAGGGAGAGAGTAAGAAAGAGAGACAATGAAAGCAGCCAGCACGATAAAACTCCCACCTGCACACAATAAGCCACACTGAAAAGAAAAGGCTTTACAGCATGGGAGGTGGGGCAAGCTTGTTTTCTGCTGCTCCAGAGGGTCCAAATGACAAGAAAGGGGATTTCAGCTAAATACGAGGAAGAACTTGACCGAGGAACGGACTCCCTCAGAAGGTGGTAGAGGATTTCAAACAGGGTTAGATGCCCAACTGTCGAGGATTATTGAGCTGTGATCCCTGCACTGCAGGGGGTTGGACTAGATGACCCCTGGGATCCCTTCCTGCGCTACAGTTCTGTGATTCTATGAGCAGTAGCATTACCATAATACAAACAGAAAGTAAAAAACCTGAAGAAACGGGTCTCTGGATGCTTTTGCTGTGTGTTTTTGTTTTTATTGCTGTAAACCGATTTGATATATTTTTATGATACAGCGCTGTGCATTTTTAAAAACAAATAAAATAATGGATACCCGCCAGCTTTGCCCCCCCCCCATTTCTTTCTCGTTGCACCCACTTCCTCTATAGTTGCTTCCTCCTTTTCCACCTACTTGGGGTCCTCATGCCTTTGATAATGGCGTGACAGGTAGGGTTGGGCGATATCTGGTTTCCAGCATTGGGATATATCACCAGCTAAAGACCACAATACAGTCATACCTCGGGTTACAGCCGCTTCAGGTTGTGTTTTTTCAGGTTGCGGACTGTCAAAACCTGGAAGTACCGGAACAGGTTACTTCTGGGTTTCGGCAGTCTTGCTTGCGCAGAAGCACTAAATCGCGCTTTGCGCATGTGCAGAAGCGCCGAATCTCAACCCGTGCATGCGCAGATACGGGTTGCGAACACTGCGGGCTGCGAACTTGCATCCCGCATGGATCACATTCGCAACCCGAGTGTCTACTGTATACCGATATATCACAATGTCTGAAATAAGGATGGAGCTATGTAGAGGCATTGGGTGGCTGCACGGTTTTCCCTGCACCGTGATTATTTGCTGGCGCCGGCTCTTCTGATTTTCTGCCCGCTGCATGAGGCAGGAGAGAGCTGGGCCTGCAGAGTTAGCAGCGGCTGCAGGAGTCAAGAGAAGCATTGGCTAGCTTCATGGTTCCCCCCACACTGTGGTTTTTGCATAGCACACAAACACATTCATGATTTGTGATATATTGCCAGGTCAAAAATTATGAAACTGATATCACAATAGGGACTTCAAACTGGTTTTGGACGGATGTATCAATATATATCCCAGCCCTAGTGACAGGTAGACCTACTGCTTTGCTCACTCCTGGCAGTCATGGTAGGGAAAGGGAGGAACAGATGAGTTTCCTGGCTAAGAATACTCCAAATTCCTCGTGCCTGATGGGACTTGCAGGGGTGTTGCACTTGGGTACAAGTACAGGAAGCGGAACGACTTGCCCATAGGGTGCTACAGTTGGGCTTGTCTCGCCGTTTTTAAAGGCACGAGAATCTAGGTTAACAAGATAAACAAGATGCCTTCATCACATAACTCCCCTATGAGGGCAGACTGCCATGGTGGGTAGTGGTGAGGAGAATGCCAGGCTATAGGATAGGTCTATCCTAGACTGCATGCGAAGCGTGAAACTGGAGCAACAAGCACAACTCTCAGTCCAAACTCATGACTCTTGGCTCATGTGTCTTGAAAGTCATCCGAGTGTCTCTGCTCCCTCTTGGGGTGGGGAGCTGGCCTAATTCTCCTTGCGGGAAGCCGGCTGAATGAATGGGGGGGGGGGGCGTCTCAGGAGTTGCAGGGAACTGGGATTGCAATTTGCTCCCTTGGGGACAGCAGGGAATAGAGCTGTAGCAGTGGCGGGAGGGCTGGGAGAGTCATCGAATCATAGGAGTATAGAGTTAAAAACCTCCAGCAAAGGAAAGCCCGCCACTTTCCATGGTCGATCAGCTTTTACAATCAGAAAGTTTCTAATTGTTTAGTTGGAATCTCCTTTCTTGCCCTTTGAATCCATTGGTTCGGGTGCTCTTCTCCGGAGCAGCAGAAACCAAGCTAGCTCTGCTGTTTTCTTGACAGTGCACCCAGCTCCTTCCTGGCTCCCCACCCACCCACTGCTTTTATATAGACACCTGCAATTCCAGGCAAAGCATGAGCAAATCCTCCAGGGCTGTGCTGCGTGTGTGTGTGTGTGTCAGCCGGCTGAGCCTGTCCTCGGCAGACACCTGCGCTTGCAGAAAGTTGCCGCTCTCTGCAGTCCTCTGACTCATCAGGCCTCCTTTAGCTTTTGAAACTTGCTCCATATCGCAGCCTGCCGGTTTCTCCTTCTCCGTGTTTCCTTTGCTCCTGGCTTGCGACCCAACAGCACACATTCAGCGGCACACATTTAAGCGATGCACGGAGGGAGCAGGGCAGGAGAAGTCCACGTTTGAAACCTGAGAAGAGCTCCCTTGTTTAGATCTGCAGTGATTAGACACCTTGATATTGGATTTGAGGGGGGGGGGAGGGCTGGGAATGCCAGAAATACACAGTCCTCTGTTGCTGGTGCTGTCAAGAGGCTTAGCGTCATTGTTCACCTTTCGCTTAAGGGCTCTTCCCTTTGCCTTGATCCCATTTTTGAGCTCTTGACAGGTCCTTTACATTCTTGTCTGTCTGCACAAGGTGGGTGATGTCCCTATAATGAGGGCAGGGCTTTTCCGGCCCAGCTTTTCCGGCCTTTGAGCAGGCGGTCCGAAGGTTTCTGTGGCTGCCGTCTGGTGCAAAACTGGGCACCGAAATGTGTTCTCTTGCTTGCACTACAGCCACTGGAGGTTTTCCCTAATCTGTGTACTGTTTGACTTGCTTCAAACTCAATAGCGCTGAAATCACTGGATCAAGCTCATCAGCTTTGTTGAATTAATTAAACTAAATAGTTTTAATTGGATTCAGGATAACTGTGCAATTAATGGTCGTTGCTTTGAATTTTATTGTGCTGTTATCTTCCCTAGTGGGTTGTGCAAACCACCCTTCTGAACAATGCTTTTCATAGGAGAGGGGCAGTGGGGATGGGTTTGTGGAACCAAGCTGGCGGAGACCCCAAAATGTCTGGGGACCACTGCTCTAGTGCATTCCATTAGCCTCTATGCCTTCCCCTCCTAGGTGTAAGGGGCACCAACATTTATGATTATTTTTATGCCAGCTAAAAATGTGGTTATTCATCCAAGGATTTTAGCAAAGTGCTGTCTTTTCTTGTTTGGTTTTAAGTTGTATTTAAACGAAATATTGTTTTATTGTGTTTTAATGTTGTTCCCTGTTCTGGGATTGTGAGGACTATGAAGAGCAGCTTGTAAAAAATCATTTGAATGAACCAAGGAAAAAAACCTGTATTTAAAGCCAATATACTTGCTACCTTCTGGAGTCAAAAAGGATTCCCTCAACCCCTCCACTCCCAGCCCGTTTGGTTAGGAACACTTGTCTTTTGCAGGAATGCAGGAAACTGCTGCTCCAAAGTGAAATCATGTAGCATTTCATGAGCCAGGCTCAGTCTTGAAAGTTGTGTAGTAGCAGAAGCTCTGAGCATGTGCGGAGTGCCTTCCACCCCAAGCCGTGAGGCTTTATTGATTGATTTATAGCACAAGGGCTCCCAGAGCGGCTTGTATATAGCAAGACCGTCCCTATCCCTATGCCATCCCTATCCCCGTCCCTGTCCACAGACTTACAGCCTGAAAAAACCATGAAACACAAGGGAAAGGGGACAGGGAGGGAAGAGGAAAATCAGAACTCGGGCACCAATTTCTGTTGTTCCAATAATGACCATAGAATCATAGAATCATAGAGTTGGAATAGACCACAAGGGCCATCGAGTCCAACCCCCTGCCAAGCAGGAAACACCATCAGAGCACTCCTGACATATGGTTGTCAAGCCTCTGCTTAAAGACCTCCAAAGTAGGAGACTCCACCACACTCCTTGGCAGCAAATTCCACTGTCGAACAGCTCTTACTGTCAGGAAGTTCTTCCTAATGTTTAGGTGGAATCTTCTTTCTTGTAGTTTGGATCCATTGCTCCGTATCCACTTCTCTGGAGCAGCAGAAAACACCTTTCTCCCTCCTCTATGTGACATCCTTTTATATATTTGAACATGGCTATCATATCACCATCTGGACCATCTGGCCCAGTTTGGGGGAGGAGGTGTCTGGTGGAGTGGGGCCTCCAACACAGCTCGATGGAGCAAGCATTCTTCTTCCTGTTTCTCCCACCGATGGAATGGCTGTGTCCCAAGTGACTGTCAAGGGGGGATTAGGCCTCATGCACTGGATTAGAGGTTAGCTCTTGGGGTGTCGCATGTCCCAGCTAGATTGACTCACCACTCTTCCTCCAAAAGCGAAGCCCAATTGTTCTCAGTTGTCTCCAAAGGCCAATATTGTTTCCCCTCCCACCCGTCTGGAGAACCGGCAAGGCAAAATGCCACGCGTTGGGGCATGACTTAACCCTTTTTGTTTTTATCCTCCCTGCCCACAGAATTCTGCCGCATCGACCAGGCCTTGTGCCACAACGAAGATGAGCAGCTCAGCTTCGAGGCTGTCCTCAACATCCACAAGCAGATGGACGACGATGCCAATGGCGATGTCGACGTGGAGGAGAGCGATGAGGTGAGGGCACAGCAAAGGGCACCCCACTCTCTCGGTCTTCGGTCCCTCTCCTGACCTTCCCACTCCACTTAGTGTACTTATGTTTCGGGGGACCCAGCATCCTCTTCGCACAGCACAGAGATTCTAAAATCTTACGTTGTAAACAGCCCTGTGGTCTTTGGGTGAAGGGCTGTATGCAAATTTAATAAATCAAGCAAGAGGTGACACAGCCATCTTGGGCTGTGTCTTGGACTACAACTCCCATCAGCCCATAGCTGTCAACCTTCCCTTTTTTTGCGGGAAATTCCCTTATTCCAGCGCCGCTTCCAGCTGTTATCCTGGATTGTTAGATATCCCGTAGACTGTCCCCGGGGCAGGTGAGGCTGCTGATCCCTTATTTTCGAGGCTGCTGATCTCTTATTTTCAAATCTGGAAGTTGACAGCTGTGCATCAGCCCCAGCCAGCCTGGCCATCTGGAGGGCAGCAGGTCGGGGAAGCTGAAGTTAGACTGGAGCTCTCGGCCACCTCCACCTGCACCACCGGAAGCAGTGCTGGCCAGCAACCTAGGTGGCTTTAAAAGAGGACTAGGCAAATTAAGGGAGGAGGAGGGGGCTATAAATGGGTACCACCCAGGGTGGCTGTGCTCTGTCTCCATAGCTGAATCCCAGTTGCTGGGAGTTGCAGGAGGGCTCTGGTTCTCAGGCCCTGCTTGTGGATTTCTCTTTGGCGCATCTGGTTGGCCGCAATGAGAACAGGATGCTGGACTAGATGAGCCACTGGCCTGACCCAGCAGGCTGCTCTTATGAACCATACAAAGATTACGCTCAGCAAAACCTCTGTCAGTCCAGGACCCAATGCACTGTGAGGGGTTGGACTAGATGAACCTGAGGGGTCCTTTTATAATAATAATAATAATAATAATAATAATAATAATATACCCCGCCCATCTGGCTGGCTTCCAACAGAACACTAAAATACAGTAACCTATTAAACATTAAAAGCTTCCCTAAACAGGGCTGCCTTCAAATGTCTTCTAAAAGTCTGGTAGTGTTTTTGACATCTGGTGAGAGGGCATTCCACAGGGCGGGCGCCACTACCGAGAAGGTCCTTCCCAACTCCACCATTTTATGAATTCTCTGAGTCTCCCCAGAGGACGTCTGCCACCACCCAGCCTCCCCCATCTGGCTCCTATACTCTCCCCCCACCCCCTGCAAATGAGCCAAGACGTTCCTAGCAAAAAAAGGGGGAGGTGATTGCTTGGTTTAAAACCAGCACAGGGCAACAACCTCCTCTCCCTTCCTGCCACTCTCATAACAATTTCATACGCTTAGAGATGAATGAGAAGCAGAAATAAGGGAGGCTTTCCGTTGTGCCGCTCTCTGCTTGTCTTTTGGAGCAAAAAGAAGATGGAAAATGCCAAACCGCCCTTAAGCTCTGGGACTTTCTTATTGAATCCTCCCACCTGCTGCCTCCAGCTTTAGGGCAGTCGTAGTCCAACTACTCTTGGGAGGCTGCATTTGTCCTCCTGTACTTCTGCTGCGCATCTTGAAAATGGAGAGCACGAGGAGGCCCTATGTGTGTGTAGAAGCTGAGCCTGAGAGTCAGCTGCACATTCCTGCCTCCTGCGACACTGGGGCTTCCCTTAACCTTCCTTCTCTTAAGCTTTCTTCCCAAACTACGCTGCTTTCCTTCAACATTGTCAAAGCAGGCGTGGGAAAGGAGCTGCAAAAGGGCTGCAGGTGCTGTTCCGTTTAATGTGCAATAAAGATGAAAAGCTTAGAGGAGCAAAGGAGGCCTTTGCACGGTGTTGAGAAAATAGATGGAGGGCTAAAAAGATTTTCTCAATACTCCAAGGTTAGTAACCCTGGTGTCCCAGGTCCTAGTTCAGTACTCTAACCACTAAGACCACACTCCTGATGTTTAAAAGGGAAGCTAATTGCTCCCAGGGAAAAACCGGAAGCCTCTTCTTGAAAGAGATACATCTCCTCCACCTCCAGTGGGTGAGTTGCCTTTGGGTAGCTGCATTTTGCATCCGTTGTCCATTTCCACATGTAGGTTTTTGCCTTGTGATTTCTAAGCACCACCCTTGGAAGTACCACTAAGTAAGTGGCGTTAATTCCAAATATATGTGTTTAGCATTGGAGTGCAAGGCTCTGGACTTCTGTATCTATTTTTAAGCACACCGCCAGGTTCACCAAAATTGTTATGAGCTGGTGAGGCCCTAGCCGAGTTAGCAGAATGAAAAGCGACTATCTAAATGGTGTCCTTTTCTTTTCCAAACTATGTTTGGAGGATTTCTCATGAGCAGAGCTGCTTAGAAAGGAATCCTCCCTAGAGCTCTTAAAGAAACAAGCCACAACTCTGAAGCTCAGATTAAGAACCTTCCTTCCCCCTGTTTCCGCTTAAGGCCCGGACTACTGCAGTTGCTTTCTGATGTTCTTTTAACGGATATAGACAGGGCTCTTCTTCAGCCGGAACTCCCTGGAACTCAGTTCCGGCACCTGCCAAGTGGGCACCATTGCCATTCTAAGAGAACTAGGGAGGTGAGGTGTTCATGGTGAGTTCCGGCCCCTCTTTTTCCACATAATGGCACTGGAAATAGGTATTTTTTTGGGGGGGGGAACCATTAATTTTAATCTGGAGCTGCAGAAAGAGCCAAGGACTCTGCTTTCAAGGCGTGCAGTGGAAGCTGAGTCCTTTTCTTTGTAGCTGAGCAAGAGCTGGGGATCTCAACTGTTGTCTTTGGAAGCAAGGCATTTCCCGCATCTGAGCAACCTGCCCTGCCCAATGGGTGTTCACAGCCTACATCTAGGTGTAGCATCTTCTCCAGGGAGATGCGCCTTTTGACTCTTCTTCTCCCCCTCCCAGCGCGTTTAGGACTTTCTCAGCCCTCCTTTCGCTGCCTGAAGGGCAGTTTCCCAGGGGAAACGTCTTGACTTGGACATGCTTAAACATGTAAGCCTGATTGCTCTTGGCTCTGACTTCTGATTCCACTAAGCTGAAGTACTCGAGGCCTTTCATTAGGCAAAAGTGATGCTGTCAGGTTGCGTTCTGTGCAGAACGGGAAAGCTGTGTTTTTCCAGTAATCTCTTTCCTGTGGAGCTGAGGCTGTGTGAGTCAAGGCTGAATCAGAGCATGTTCACATGCACACAAGCAGGTCCTGCTAGCCAAACGCAATGCGTTCTCAGAAAATGTTCCTTAGGCGAGCCTTTGCATAACAAGTCAACAATCTCTATTGATTCCTATGGGGAAATTTCTGATGCATTCCCAACCATGGAATTTGGACCCCAAAGTGACAAAAAACCCCAGGAAAACCCACTGAAATCTTGCAAAAGGCAAACAAGGAAGGGGAAAATGCTCTCTTCTCTGTCCTATCTCTCCCCCTCCCTCCTTCCCACCATGGTTTCTGGCAAAGCAGCTGCCACAGACCAGCAAAACACAAAATAGCTTGCATATCTGAATCTGCGACGTGTATAGCGAGATTTGGGTACTAGTTACTCATATTTGGATAAGCGATTTTCATATAACAAGCATTTGGATAGCGGGACCTGCATATATATGATCTCTTCCGCTTATCATTTGTACAGCATTTGTCATTTGCAAGGTACCTGCCCGATATTTGGATTGTCAAAGATTGCTGCAGTTCTGTCACTATCCTTCTCACGTCCCGGGGTGACATATTCGGATGTCAAGAATAAAGGAAACCAGCTTTTGACCACAGCTAAGTGGTAGAGAGGGAGATGGATTCCTGGCTGAAACGCTGGACAATGGCTGCCAGTAATTGTTGACAATATTGAGGTTGATGGACTAGTGGTCTGGTGGCATAGTGGTTAGAGTGTTGAGCTAGGACCTGGGAGAGGCCAGGCTTCGAGTCCCCACTTCAGCCATGAAACGCACTGGGTGACCTTGGGTCAGGCACTTGCTCTCAGCCTAACCTACTCACAGGGGGGTTGTGAGGATAAAATGGGAAGAAGAAGTATGTACGGCTTCTTGAGTTTCTTGAAGGAAAGGGGGGATATAAATGCAGTAATAAATGAACAGACCTTCCTAACCAGCCCTTAATTCTGGGGTATTTGGTGCCCCTCAGTTTCTGGTTTTAAAGGGAGTCTAGAGATGCAGGCAAAACTTGGGATTACACTCATGGAATCTGCTATAACTTGTCGGGACCATTCCTCTGTTCCTGCCTAAGCTCTTTCAGAGCACAAATCCCAACACCAATTTAGAGTTTTGAAGAGGCATTAGGCCAAACCTAAGCAAACATGCAGCTTAAAACATCAGATACTCTAAACTCGGTTTATATTTATTGAGGAATTGACTGTCGGACATAGAATTGGGCATAAGAGCAAAAGGACGCTGAATGAAGTTTTACTTGGCCTTTGACATGAAATGCAAAGCCTGTGAGCACGGGACGTAGCTATATTTATCACTATCATTATTATATTTATAATATAATAATGAAGGCTGAAGGTGGCTTACACAAATTAAAACAGATAAAATACAAAAAGCCAAATATACATATAAAAGTAACCTCTAATAAATTCAAGCAATATAGAAACAAATCTGTAAACATACAGATAATAAAATCGGCACACCTTTGTTAAAATTCCTTAAAAAAACAGTCCCTAAAGGCCTGTTGGGATAAAACTGCCAGGGGAAGGACAGGAAGGAGGGAGCCAGCCTAGCTTTTCTCGGAAGCGAGTCTTTATTCTCTGTTTTCTGCAAGTCCCTATTCAAGCTGGGAGCAGAAATCTTAGAAGTGCACCTTCCTTCCTGACTCCAGTCTTGAGAGCACTAGATACTTGGCGGTGGAGCAGAGACAGAACCCAGCTTCAGATCTCTGCCATTTGTATCACACTCATCTTTTTGTTCATCAGCTCTCTGCATATTTGCTCCCGTTATTATTTTTTGCTCAACAGTTCTCTTGTTTTGCTAAGCTGCGCTGCTCAAAACCTTTGCCCATCCGCAGCCTGGGAGCGCTTCTCTTCACATTTCTTGACGCTCCCCTCTGGGGAGAGGAGTTTGCTGTGTGTTTGGAGGTGGCTGCAGAGACCGCAATTAAAAGGAGCGCCCCTGGACCCCAAGGGGAATCCCTTCCAATTGGCGGCCTATTTCTGGTCTTTGCGCAGAGGCAGGCGTAGCTCTCGAGGTGCCCGGTGACTTAATTGAACGGATTTCTCTCTCCTCCAGCATTTTTGCCGAGGGAATTGGCAGCTCTGGGTTTGCAACTGAGGAAAGATGCCTGCCTTCAGGCTGTAACATTGGCAGCAGCTTTGTCCTCTGAATCACGGGGTGAGCACCCCAGAATTCATTTCTGAAACTGCAGGTACTTAGGGTCCACTGAAAGCCCCGTTCCTCCCTAGCCCAAGGCTGCCTTGGAAGTTGCCAGCAGCACCCTTTGCCAAACCTGTTTGTCGGCCAAGATGCAGCAAAGAATGATGACACATTCCAAACCAGCCGTTTTATGACTTATTTCCCCAGCGGGGCAACAAGACATCACATGTATTTGAATTATTTTGAAAGATTTATATATCCTGCTTTTCCATCTTGCACCTAGGATACCTAATGACCTAGCATCGGCAAATATTTTATTTAATAAAACCCAGTTACAATAGGTAGAAACTGGCCCAAGGCTTCTCAGTGAGACTCATAGCTGAGGTGGGATTCGAACTTGGGTCTCCACAGTTCTGCCTGATTATGCCACAGCGGCTCCAATTAATCAGGGGGGAATTATGATTATGATTATTAATTATAATTACAATTATTTATTCATTTATTTTTAATCACTTTAATTTTTTATTCTTTCCCTGCTCCTCAAATGAACATAACAGTAAAAACAATTATAATCTTCCTTCCATCAAATAACCAAAATGTTTAAATTAATTAAAGGTTGCTAATTAAGTGTTTATTTATTAGAACCTACCAAAATTGCAAAGTGTGTGCTGCTGCTTGAAAGCTTGCTTTCCTCTTCGCTCCCCATTGCACTTTCCTTTTGTATTGCTTCTGTTGGGCCCTGTCTGCCTTACTTCTTGATGTGTGCGCAGTGCTGTCCCTGAATTTTGAGAAGAGGCCGTGCGCTGTGCTTCTCAGCCCATTCTCCAGAAAGAGCCAGTTACCTCACCATTGAAACATGGCCAGCTGCCTGCTTTTTCTGCTGCTGGGATTACTCGGCCGCACGTTCCATGGGCCTTTGTGTCTGCCTGTGGAGGTGTGCCTTCACCTCCACAGCCTGGGGAGGGAGACAGGATCCCAGGTGCCTGGCTTCCTCGGGGCTTAAAACTTGTAGCTAAAAGAAGGCGTTTTCCAGCCCTGCTGGGCATGTAGATAGGCAGGCCTACATGAACGTTCTGTCCTCTAGTGTTGCCACACTCCAGTGATCTCAGCCGTTAGTTGTGATTCCTGAGTTGCAGAGGGTTGGGCTGGATGACCCTTGGGGGTCCCTTCCAACTCTACAATTCTAATTCTAATTCTAATAATAATAATTTATTATTTGTACCCCGCCCATCTGGCTGGGTTTCCCTGGCTACTCTGGGCAGCTCCCAACAAAGATTATAATACATAACATGTCACACATTAAAAACTTCCCTGAACAGGGCTGCCTTCAGATGTCTTCTAAATGTCAGGTAGTTGTTTTCCTCTTTGACATCTGGTGGGAGGGCGTTCCGCAGGGTGGGCGCCACTACCGAGAAGGCCCTCTGCCTGGTTCCCTGTAGCTTTGCTTCTCGCAATGAGGGAACCATCAGAAGGCCCTTGGTGCTGGACCTCAGCGTCCGGGCAGAACGATGGGGGTGGAGAAACTCCTTCAGGTCTACTGGGCCGAGGCCGTTTAGGGCTTTAAAGGTCAGCACCAGCACTTTGAATTGTGCTAGGAAATGTCCCAGAAGCCAATGTAGGTCTTTCAAGACCGGTGTTATGTGGTCTTGGCGGCCGCCCCCAGTCAGCAGTCTAGCTGCCGCGTTCTGGATTAGTTGCAGTTTCAGGGTCACCTTCAAGGTAGCCCCATGTAGAGCGCATTGCAGTAGTCCAAGCGGGAGATAACCAGAGCATGCACCACTCTGGGGAGACAGTCTGCGGGCAGGGAGGGTCTCAGCCCTATGAATGCATTTTGGCTTAGCTCATGCTCCGCATCTCCTGGCGATGCAGAGGACCCACCGCCTCCTGCACTTGAGTTACAGGACACTGGCTCCTTCCTGGAGACCTGCTCCAGTCGCACCTGAGAGGTGACCTGATAGCCGTCTCCAAATATCTCAAGGGCTGCCCCATGGAAGATGCAGCAAGCTTGTTTTCGGCTGCTCCAGAGGGTGCGACCTGAACCAGTGGATCCAAATGGCAAGGAAGGAGATTCTGACTAAACGTTCGGAAGGCAGGAAGAGCTGGTTGTCAGTGGAACGGACTCCCGCCAGAGGTGCTGGGCTCTCCTTCCCCAGAGATTTTTAAGAAGAGGTTGTATGTCCCTCTGCCAGGGATTCTTTAGCTGTGATTCTTGGCTTGTAGGGGGGTTGGACTAGATGACCCCCATGCTCCCTTACATCACTACGGTTCTACGATTCTATGACCGTGTCCTCTTCCAAGAGACCTTGGAAGCCTGTTTTCACCGGGGCTGTGCTGAAGGAGGGCCGACCGGGAGATCACTTTTCCTTCCTGAGCTAAATATACTGAGCAACAGCTGGTTCCCTGCCTACATCCCTAGGGGAGATCACGGCTGCTCTGAGCTGTGCACATTGGCCACTCTAGATGACATTGCCATGTTCCCCGTGGAGGTCACAGGCTGTGGGGCGGGGGGGCAGGAGGGGATATCTCTATCTTTGCATTCCTGCCTGGTTTGGCTGCACCCAGTGGCTTATAATCTCCAGAGATCTTGGAACATCTTGGGAAGGTTCACCCTGCCCTCCTCACCACCACCCTCCTTTATTTCATTTCGTTTTCAAATCATGAGCTTGGCTCACTGAGAATGTCACAGGACTGCACAGATTTTCTTAATCCCTCTTTTCAGGCGGTGCAGCTTCAAAACTCTGCTCAGTCAGGGGCCTCTTGGCCAGCCTGAGAGAGAGAGAGAGAGAGAGAGAGGGAGAGAGAGAGAGAGGCATTCCAGAAAAAGGATCCACTGGGCACCTATAGAGTCCTGCAGTTGCAGCTTCAGTGCTTTCTGGCTCCAGGAAGGCTTTCTTTCCTCTCCTTTGCAATTAGCTGCTTTTCCGTCTTCTTTGGCCTGCCTTTTCCACTGTCTTCCTTGCTCCCTCCGTTACTCATCTTGCAGCATCTGCACCATGCATAGGTTTGTGGCTCAGCTGGGAAAGGGATTGGCCCCCATTAGATGTTTTACTAAGCCTCTTGATCACCGGAATTTGCTTAATGCGGTGTAGTGGAGAGCCACACCGATACTGAGCTGGATTCTGAATTCATTTGTGTTCTGCTTTCTGCCATGCCACATCTCTCTATAAAATGGTGCTTTGCTAGCCCTTTGGTATTTGGTATTACACACACACACACACACAGAGAGAGAGAGAGAGAGAGAAGAAAAAGAAGAAGAAGAGTTTGGATTTGATATCCCGCTTTCTCACTACCCGAAGGAGTCTCAAAGCGGCTAACATTCTCCTTTCCCTTCCTCCCCCACAACAAACACTCTGTGAGGTGAGTGGGGCTGAGAGACTTCAAAGAAGTGTGACTGGCCCAAGGTCACCCAGCAGCTCCATGTGGAGGAGCAGGGAAGCAAACCCGGTTCACCAGATTACGAGTCTACTGCTCTTAACCACTACACCACACTTCCGTAGAGAGAGTTGTGTTAGCAGTATGAAAGTGACCTCCCGGGGGGGGGGGCAAGCCTGGGCTGTGTGTATGGAGGTCCTGAGCTACCCAGATGACAAGACCCCCTCTCAGGCGTGCTGATATAGTCGAAAGGAAAGGAAAGGAAGACGTTTGGCACCATATTGACTGCAGGAGTTGCTGGTAGGAGGCATGCAAGATGTCATCCAACTGCCTTGGAAACCCAACTCTGGAGTTGCAGAGGGTTTACTCCTGTGGCTTTTCTTCTCCCAATGATGTCCTGCAAGGCAGCAGAGGTTTAGGAGTTTTCCTTCTCCTATGTGGGCTCCCTTCCCAGGTGGATAAGCCCTATCTGAATATATCCTCTCTGTAGTCATAAAATCATTCAGCTGTAGGGTCATCTCATCCATGCATCCAACGTAGGGATCACGTCTCAAGAATCCCTGACCAGATGACCAACCAACCTCTGCTTAAAAACCTCCACAAAAGGAGAGCGCACCACCTTCCAAGGGAGTCCACTCCACTGACCCTAATCCAGGGTTTGTTTATTTATATACCTCCTCAGTTAGGTAGCTCCTTCATGCACCTGATAAATAGAATGGTGGCCCACAAAAGCTTCTGCCACCTTAGTTGGCATTGACTTGGAAAACTTTCAGACCATCAGGGCCCAGGAGACTCCCAGGGACTGTGTCTCCCCATACAGCTCACTCTCTTTCAAAAAAGACCCTTTCTAGGTCTTGCTCTGGGTGCCCTCACTGTTTTGAGGAATACATGGTCAGAGGCTCTCTCACTGAGCCTTTGGAAACTCCCCCCAACACTGCCCTCAAGTTCATTCCATGCCATTGCTGGACGAAAGCTGTTTCCCCCCCACCAGAGGGCATTTTTTAAGGGAGACTTGCAGTTGGAAGGGGTCTGTTTTGCTGGGCTCATTGTCAACACCCCCTTTTCATTTCTGAATATCTTGTAAATATGGAACCAGTGACTGGTTTACTGAGGCCTTTTGCTGAAAGTGCGAAGTGTGCTTAAAAGCTTATGCTCTGTTATATATTTATAGCCAAAATCCAGGGTTAGGGTTAAGCCCTTTGCATATTAAAAGAGATATATTTATGGATGCTTGTAACAAGGAACTGTGATTTCACTGATGGAAAACGCTAGCAACAAAAACCGATCAGGAGTGGAAAGGTTTCCATCCTTTGGAACCTTTCAGGTTAATTATCTTGAATTATTTAATGAATTGTGGTGCGGTTTGGGTCAGGGTAGAAATAGATTTTGTAGAATTGGCGACTACTAACAACTCGGAAGTCGGTGGTTGTAAAATGTATGTAGCTTTCCAAAATCAGTTGTGGTTTTCATTCAAAACAACAGCGTGATGTGAAGGGGGATTAATGTAATACCTTTAGAATTGGTCTAAAAATATATCATCTGTGCAAACTGAAGAGGAAGTTTCTTTGAATTTTAGATACTACTGGTATCTGACTGTGCACATATAGAGGGAAAAGATATAACTCATGACAGTTCTGAAGGTAGAGTGAATGGAGGCTGGGTGTGTGTGTGTGATATATTCCACTTTTGCCAATATCCCTCCTGAATCCAAAGTCCCTGGGCGTCAGTTGATTCAGGAAGTGAAGGGTATGACTAACCAGGAAGACATTCCATCTGCCGACCTTTTTGGACCTCTAAGCAGAGAAATGCAAATGCTGCTCTTCTGTGACTGCCTGTTGAAGGGGGTCTGTGGTGATTAACCTTGAGAGGGCTCAGGTGTGGCTTTGCAAAGAGACACTTGAGAGCCCTGATCTCGCGGCTGAGTTTTGGAAGCCACCTCTGCTTGCCCTTGCACACGTCTCCGAAGCTGTGAGTTTCAGAATAGCCTTTTAATAGGCAGGTGCTAAGAACTTTGGAGGAAAAAAGAGATGCAGCCTATTCAGTTTGTCCTGGATGTGGCTTAGGAACGTGATGCTGCAGTTTATTCTTAGCCTCCCGGCAGCAAAGATGAATTTGCAGTTTGCGCACGGCGAATGGATTTCCTCTTCTTGGCAGACTTACCTTTGCTTTTCTTCAGAGGGTCAGAGTCGCCTGCCTTGCTCGCTTGTTGAGCAGATCCGCTAGGTGTGCGTTTGCACGCTTGTGCCTCCACGTGGACAGCCGCTTTTCATCTCCGATGGGAGCAGCTGGGAAGGCCACCTCTCCTTTTTTTAGCTTCTCTGCAAAGCTCTGTAGCAGAGTAAGGCGTTTGTGATGGGGGGACAGGACAGGTCTAGTGAGCAAAGCTGCATTTCTGCCAGTGGCCTCATTAAGGAACTGCAAATGGGGACAACCCGGCCCATCACTCAGGTGCTTCAGTAAAGGTTTGCATAGCAACAGTGAGAGCAGAGACATCAGTAAAAGCATGCAAAATGAGGCAATTGGTTCAGCGTCTTTGTGTGTGTTTTTAAAAACCCTTCTTAAAGGCTTCCAGGAAAGGTTAGCAGCCCAGGGTGAGGAACTGGTGGTCTTGCGGACTGATGGGAAGCCAAAAGGAGAAACAAGCTGGTGGTTTTTTTTTACAAGGAGCGGGGTGAATAGGATACATCAGGACAGACAAAAGGACGTCTTTCGTCACGCAGCGTGCAGTCAGACTGTGGAACTCTCTCCCACAGGAGAGTCACCAACCCAGATGGCTTTGAGAAAGGGTTAGACAGATTCATGGAGGCCAGGACAGCTAGCTCTGCCTCCATAATTGGGAGACAGCAGTGCAGCGGCTGGAAGCCACAAGAGGTGTAGTGTTGCTCTTGTGCTCACATCCGCTTGCAGGTTTCCCACAGGTGAGAACAGGGTGCCGGACTAGTTCGACCATTGGTCTGATCCAGGCGGACTCTTACTGTGTTCCGAATGATGGTTCCCTCGCTCCTTGGGGACTTGCAGGTTAATATCTTACACAAAACCATGCTCTTGCGTGTTAATTCTTTCTGCAGCCCTGTGAAGTAGCTCAGCCCCCAGACCAGTTCCTTTGTTGTGTCTGAACCTAGGTCTGCCCTGTCCACACCCAACAAACTTTTAGCTGCCCTTACAGTCATTGTTAAAATGAAAACATCAATTATTATTATTATTATTTATACTCTGCCCATCTGACTGGGTTTCACCAGCCACTCTGAGCGGCTTCCAACAGAACACTAAAATACAATAACCTATTAAACATTTACAGATAGGTAGCCGTGTTGGTCTGCCATAGTCAAAATAAAAAAATTCCTTCCAGTAGCACCTTAAAGACCAACTAAGTTAGTTCTTGGTATGAGCTTTCGTGTGCATGCACACTTCTTCAGATACACAGAAAGCTCATACCAAGAACTAACTTAGTTGGTCTTTAAGGTGCTACTGGAAGGAACTATTAAACATTAAAAGCTTCCCTAAACAGGGCTGCCTTCAAATGTCTTCTAAAAGTCTGGTAGTTGTTTATCTCTTTGATATCTAATGGGAGGGTGTTCCACAGGGCGGGTGCCACTGCCGAGAAGGCCCTCTGCCTGGTTCCTTGTAACTTGGCTTCTCGCAACGAGGGAACCGCCAGAAGGCCCTCGGCACTGGACCTCAGTGTCCGGGCAGAACGATGGGGGTGGAGATGCTCCTTCAGGTATACTGGACCGAGGCTGTTTAGGGCTTTAAAGGTCAGCACCAACACTTTGAATTGTGCTTGAAAATGTACTGGGAGCCAGGTAGTTCTTTCAAGACCGGTGTTATATGGTTTTGGCGGCTGCTCCCAGTCCCCAGTCTAGCTGCCACATTCTGGATTAGTTGTAGTTTCTGGGTCACCTTCAAAGGTAGCCCCACGTAGAGTGCATTGCAGTAGTCCAAGCGGGACATAACTAGAGCATGCACCACTCTAGCGAGACAGTCTGTGGGCAGCGAGGGTCTCAGCCTGCGTAATAATAATAATAATAATAATAATAATAATAATAATAATAATAATAATAATTTATTATTTATACCCCGCCCATCTGGCTGAGTTTCCCCAGCCTCTCTGGGCAGCTCCCAATCGAGTGTTAAAAACAATACAGCATTAAACATTAAAAACTTCCCTAAACAGGGCTGCCTTAAGATGTCTTCTGAATGTCAGGTAATTATTTATCTCTTTGACATCTGATGGGAGGGCGTTCCACAAGGCGGGCGTACCAGATGGAGCTGATAAACAAGGGACTTGGTGCAACTGGTTGACTTGGGGCTGTGTTTTTCCCCCCTCCAGTTCCTGAGGGAAGACTTGAATTACCATGACCCAACGGTCAAACACAGCACCTTCCATGGGGAAGATAAGCACATCAGCGTGGAAGATCTTTGGAAGGCCTGGAAGTCGTCCGAAGGTAAGGCTGGCGTCCAGCTCTGGCTGCCTCACCTTAAAAAAGGAGACTGCAGAGTTGGGAAAGCTTCAGAAAAGGGAAACCCAAATGATCAAGGGGGTGGAGCAACTCCCCTTCGAAGAAAGACTGTGGCATTTGGGGCTTTTGAGTTTAGAGAAAAGGCGAGTAAGAGGCCTCATGATAAATTTTTCTACAATTATCTGTGGCGTGGAGAAAGTAGATAGAGGAAAAAGCCTTCCTCCCTCCCTCATAGCATTCAAACTCGTGGGCGTCCAATGGAGCTGAATGTTGGAATATTCAGGACAGAGGGAAGAAAGTCCTTCTCACAGTGCAGAGTTAGTAGATAGGTAGCCGTGTTGGTCTGCCATAGTCAAAATAAAAAAAATTCCTTCCAGTAGCACCTTAAAGACCAACTAAGTTAGTTCTTGGTATGAGCTTTCGTGTGCATGCACACTTCTTCAGTGCAGAGTTAAACTGTGGAACTCCAGCAGGCTCTTAAGTTCTCCATGCTCAAAATCTGCCTCTCTGCTCCTCCCTCTCCTGCTCTCTCTAGCAACCTCTTGTGCCTTGGCCAAGCCCCTTCCTTCTCCTTCAGCAAAGCCCCTCTCGCCACTGGCCTGTGGCTTCCTCCAGTGCAGCCCTTGACCGGTTTCGACTTTTGCATTTTTTAAAACCGAGTTTGCATTTGCGACTCCGCAACAGGAAGCAGGGTGAAAATAATATGCAAATAAAAAAATATAATAAATGGGGGAATTATCTCTTTCCCTCTCCCCCCTCCCCGCACTGCCCTCCTTTACTGTGGCGATAAAGAATGAGCAAGGTTCAGTAGTGAGTCACAGGAGGCATTGGGCGTGAGTGGGAAGGGCTGTGGCGCGTCTGAGACTATTTTGGAATATTAGGAGCCTGGATTAAATACTAGTGTGTTTAATCCTGTATGTTTAATCTTGTTTTCCACAATTTTATTTTTTTTTATTTTTTTTTTACCAACAACCAAAACACAAACTATGAAACCCCCAGGCAGCTGATACATTGGGTATACATAATCAATAATAACATATTCAAATCATATGTACAATTCTATATACATTAACACTCCTCCCTCCACAAGGTTTAACTTTTAACGTTTTAATTGCCCCAAATTGTTCAAACCTGCCCAAATAATTCAATATCTTCTAATCCTCCTCCTTCTCACTGACCTTAAACCCTTTCATTTTATGTATCTTCACAGTTAGATATTCTAAAATTATAATATTTTTCAGTTTTTTCCTCCGTTGGTTCACCCCCAGCTCTTCTGCATTTTTCCAATTACTCGCTATAACCTGTCTGGCTGCAATTACCAGCAATTTTACCCATTTACATTCCTCTTTCGTTTCTAACTCGGTGCTACTCAGGCTAATAAGAACCATTATTTTAGATATTTCCACCTTCCTACCCACAATTCCCGATATTTCTATACCAATCTGTTTCCAGAATTCATTAACTAACGGACAATCCCACCACAGATGTTCATTTGCAAGGCATGGGGAATGTAAACGGTTAAGGCATTTCAGGAGACACGCGGGGGTCACACTCCTGTTCCACTGCCCTGCTGAGAGGCTCAGGATGCTTCAAGGAAGCTGGGCGTTGGAAGACCCATGGCAGATAAAATAAAGTCCTCCTTCACACAGCAACTAGTCAGACTGTGGAACTCCCTCCCACAGGAGGCAGGGATGGCCACCGACTTGGATGGCTGTAAAAGAGGATCGGTCAAATTCTGTCAGGAGTTCAACCTACACTCGAGTAGGACCCTGGCAGAGACGCATGCCCGACTGGCATGTTCTCTCCCTCCTGGTCGTTCGTTCGGGAGCTTCATAAGCTTTCTTCTGCCTGAACATCACAGCGACTGATGCAAACTGACACTGGCACACTTAGGGATCCGCAGAGTTTGTGCATCATGTGTGACAGATCCCAGCAACTCAGCATTTTGGCTAATCTACTTTATTTACATACAAACACACTGAGCACTGCAACATGGCTCCCTCTCTCTAGCATCAGACAGCAAAGAGAAAAAGAACAAAGGACAATAGTCCCACTTCATGGAACACAGTAACACAAACATCCCGTCTTCGTCACTTCCCACTCTGTGGAGTCAAAACATACCCTGTCATGTGATAGACAACAATCCCATGACTGCAATCATGGAGCGGGAATTCTCACAAATTCATGGGAGAGCAGAGGGCCTTTGATGGCTGCTAGACAGGTTGGCTATGCTCTGCCTCCACAATCAGAGGCAGAAATACTTCTGAATACCAGTTTCTGGAATCTGCAGGAGTGGAGAAAGTGCTCTTGTGCTCAAAACCTGCTTGTATGTTTCGCACAGGCATCTGGTTGGCTGCTGTGAGAGCAGGATGCTGGCCTAGATGAGCTACTGGCCTGATCCTGCAGGCGCCTCTTGTGTTCTTCAGAGTCCTATCCGCTCTCCAGCACTGAAGCATCCTAGACAAGGTGGCAGTGAGAGCAGAAGACTTGCAGTGCTCTTTGCTCTCCCGAAGTGCCACAGTGGTGCAGAGGGTGTTGAGTGCCTCCAGATAAGGCAGCAGCTCCTTTGCCTGCCACACTCAGCAAACACTTCCCCGGTGCTGATACTTCTTGCTCGCTTTATGGCCTTGTTAATCTCCCCTGGCTGCTACCCATTCTAATCTTCATGGACTTGTCAGGTTTTCCCCCCAGCAGAAAAGTTTGGCTTGCAGTCGGAGAGCTTTGCTGCCAGATCCTGTCCTTGCTGTGAAGCTGGCTAGACCCTCCGCTGCAAGTCAGAGCGGAGGCATTATTTTATTATTATTATTATTTGTTCAACTTACTCATCGCCCTATACCCGGAGGTCTCAGGGCAGTCCACAAAAAGACCACAACATATAAAATCAAACCAAAAGCAATAACCCAATACCCCCCCTCCAAAAGCCATATTTTAAAAGGGTGTTGGATGTCAATAAGATCAACCAAAGGCCTGGTTAAAAAGGAACGTTTTGCCTGGCGCCTAAAGGTATAATGAAGGCGCCAGGTGAACTTCCCAGGGGAGAGCATTCCACAGAAGGGGAGCCATTGCAAAGAAGGCCTGTCCTCGTGTTGCCACCCTCTGAACCTCATGAGGAGGAGGCACATGAAGGAGGGCCTCAGAAGATGATCTCAGGGACCAGGTAGGCTCATATGGGAAGACGCGGTATTGCAGTCCTGAGCGGTTTAAGGCATCTTCTCAGGAGAGAGGCAGAGCAGGAGCTGCTGTGCTGTGCTGTGCTGTCTGAGGGCAGGGGATGCTCTTATATCCTCACCTGTAACCATTGGTAGTAAAGGTAAAGGTAAATGTACCCCTAACCGTTAGGTCCAGTCGCGGACGACTCTGGGGTTGCGCACTCATCTCACTTTACTGGCCGAGGGAGCCAGCGTTTATCTGCAGACAGTTTTTCCGGATCATGTGGCCAGCATGATTAAGCCACTTCTGGCAAACCAGAGCAGCACACGGAAATGCCGTTTACCTTCCCGCCAGAGTGGTGCCTATTTATCTACAGTGGTAACTCGGGTTAACTACTTAATTCGTTCCGGAGGTCCGTTCTTAACCTGAAACTGTTCTTAACTTGAAGCACCACTTTAGCACCACTTTAGCTAATGGGGCCTCCTGCTGCCGCTGTGCTGCCGGAGCATGATTTCTGTTCTCATTGAAGCAAAGTTCTTAACCCCAGGTACTATTTCTGGGTTAGCGGAGTCTGTAACCTGAAGCATCTGTAACCTGAAGCGTATGTAACCCGAGGTGCCACTGTACTTTCACTTGACGTGCTTTTGAACTGCTAGGTTGGCAGGAGTTGGGACCGAGCAACGGGAGCTCACCCCGTCATGGGGATTCGAACCGCTGACCTTCCGATTGTGCTTTAGACCACAGCGCCACCCGCGTCCCTAAAACCATTGGTAGAAAAGCAGTCAATATTTATCAGCACGAAGCAAGCTAGTTTTCTGCTGCTTCAGAGGGTAGGGCCCAAACCTATAGATTCAAATTGCAAGGAAGGAGATTAGGAAGAACTTCCTGAGAATAAGAGCTGTTTGGCAGTGGAGCAGACTCCCTTGGGAGATGGTAGACTCTCCTTCCTTGGAGGTTTTTAAGCAGAGGTTAGATGGCCACCTGTCACGGATGCTTTAGCTGAGATTCCTGCCTTGTAGTGGGTTGGACTAGATGACCCATGGTGTCCCTTCCAACTCAGCAATCCTTTGCTTTTTTTAAAAACAGATGCATGAATTAAAGCTATGTGAGACTCCACTTTGTTAGTGCCTGAAGGGGCGATTGCCTGGGAGGTGTCTCTACTGCCATTCGTTTCCAAAGCTCACTCCAGGAAAGCCCAGTTGTGGTGTCAACCTACAGAGATGGCCCCTTTCCTTCTTCTCAGAATCACCAGTGGTGGGTCCTGCCCCTCTCAGCATCCCAGGCAAGTTGACTAGACTCCTCCCAGGGTTTGGACAACTCTAGACTAGGTCTACTCAGAAGTTGTGTAGGGCATTCCAGCATCATGCGTTGCTCAGCATTTAAGTAAGCAAAAGTCCACTGTGTTTGAGAAAGAGCAATTGTCACCACCTGGTCCTGCATTTAGAAAAGGTCCAGCCCACCGTTAGTTTTATCTGAACAAACATTCATTGGGTGAAAAGTCCCTGCACTTGGTGGGGGGGTGCACCAGATGACCCTTGTGGTCCCTTCCAGATCTACGATCCTATGATTCTATGAAAGTAGGGAAAGAAAGAAAAGGAAAAAGGACACAAAAACATTTTTGAAAGCAGAAGAATACAA
This sequence comes from Podarcis vaucheri, assembly GCF_965113315.1. Lineage (NCBI taxonomy): Eukaryota > Metazoa > Chordata > Lepidosauria > Squamata > Lacertidae > Podarcis > Podarcis vaucheri. The sequence goes on along the minus strand of NC_138762.1, from coordinate 4,513,534 downwards.
CAATAACAAAATAACAATAAAATACAATTACGCTTACAGAAGTGGTCAGACCTCACCTGGAGTACTGTGTCCAGTTCTGGGCACCACAGTTCAAGAAGGACACTGACAAACTGGAACGTGTCCAGAGGAGGGCAACCAAAATGGTCAAAGGCCTGGAAACGATGCCTTATGAGGAACGGCTAAGGGAGCTGGGCATGTTTAGCCTGGAGAAGAGGAGGTTAAGGGGTGATATGATAGCCATGTTCAAATATATAAAAGGATGTCACATAGAGGAGGGAGAAAGGTTGTTTTCTGCTGCTCCAGAGAAGCGGACACGGAGCAATGGATCCAAACTACAAGAAAGAAGATTCCACCTAAACATTAGGAAGAACTTCCTGACAGTAAGAGCTGTTCGACAGTGGAATTTGCTGCCAAGGAGTGTGGTGGAGTCTCCTACTTTGGAGGTCTTTAAGCAGAGGCTTGACAACCATATGTCAGGAGTGCTCTGATGGTGTTTCCTGCTTGGCAGGGGGTTGGACTCGATGGCCCTTGTGGTCTCTTCCAACTCTATGATTCTAGCACAGGGGCAAGCTTGTCTCTCACACGGGTAGGTCATCTTCCTCCTTGAAGGAAAGTTCATCCACTCCTTCTCAAAATCTTAAACCACCTCTTCTGGTCAGAGGAGACTGGCATTCACATGCTCCCTGCTATTCCCCCGTCTCTCTGCATGCACTCTGAGGTGCAAGCCTTATTCGGCTGAGGGCAGTTTCCCCATCGCAGTTATTTTGCCTTATTAAAGCCACTCCTATCATGTTGCACAACACGCCCAGCCCCGGCTGGATTTCGACGTCTGTGGCAGCCCCCCACCCCAGACTGAGCTGTCAAGCGAGAAGCAACCAGCCACCCCCAGCCACCCAGCCAAGCCCTTCCACCCCATGCTGCTGCCAGGCTCTGGCTGCTTGCCAGGCTCTTCCTTGCCCGCCCACCTGCGTCTGCCTCCAAAATTGTCTGAACAAACAAAGGCGAGGCTTGGCTGCAGTGCCTCTGCCCACATGCCGGCTGCAGGATTCTTCTCCGAGGAGCTTGGCGCTGGAGTGAGCGCTCAGGAGTCCTGTAGGGCTAAAGGGAGCAGAGGAACCGAAGGAGAGCCTTTGGAGCAAGCCGATGGTCTATCTAGTCCAACATCCTTTAAAAAAAATAAATCATTTTTCATTTTCGTTCATTACATACATCTCAAATTCTTAACGTTTACTATATATTCCTCCCTCCCTCCCCTCCACGACTTCCCCCAACTTGCGTTTCTGGTTTGTTTCTATTTTCACCCGCTTTGCTATCTCTCAACAGAAAAAGTTATTAATAACATCAAACCTTAAAAACATAAAAATTAAATTAAATGCATCATCTTATTTCACTATCTTCCAAACATTTTCTGATGCTAATAATGTGGATGTTTATTTCAGTGTTTTTCAACCACTGTTCCGCGGCACACTAGTGTGCCGCAAGATGTTGCCTGGTGTGCCGTGGGAAAAATTGAAAAAATTCGAAAGATTTTTTTTAAAAAAAGTCAAATTTTCGCCCACTAGGCGGGTGCCGGACTGTGTCCACCCTATTTTCCATCCGTCCTGGGTGGGGATCAGATCGGATGGGATCGGATGAGAGTGGACAGGCGGTCCGCTCTCATCCGATTCCCCATAGAGAGCAGCGGGGCTCTGACATCTCCCTCTCCGCACACAGTGCGGAGACGGAGCTGTCATCCGCCGGCTCAGCGGGGATCAGCGGATCAATCCCCACTGAGCAGAGAACGGTCCGCAACGTTCGATTCCAGCCAGAATATTAGCTTTGTGTTCAGCCAAACAGGCCCAGGTTGCGCACTGAATAAAGTATTTTATAATTTTTCATATTTCTGTTTACTTACTATTTCATAATAAAGTAATTATAAAATACTTTCTTTGTGTTTATTTGATTGCTATTCAAGAGAATTACTTTATATATAGTCAATATAGGCACAGAGTTAAATTTTTTAACATTTTCTAATGGTGGTGTGCCTCGTGATTTTTTTCATGAAACAAGTGTGCCTTTGCCCAAAAAAGGTTGAAAAACACTGGTTTATTTAAATCCTGCCATCAAGTCTATTGCCTGGTCCAGCCTCTAGTCCAGCATCGTGTTCTCGCAGGGGCCAACCAGGTGCCTGTGGAACCTGCAAGCAGGATTTGATAACAAGAGCACTTTCTCCCCTCCTGTGGTTTCCAGCGACTGGTATTCAGAAGTATTTTTTCTTCCAAGCATGTGTCCCATTAAGCCATCCAAGTTGGTGGCCATCGCTGCTTCCTGTGGGAGGGAGTTCCACAGTCTAACTCGGCTGCGTGAGGAAGGGCTTCTTCCCAGCATTCAGCTTCATTGGATGCCCACAGGTTCTATGAGAGAGAGAGGGAGAGAGAGAGAGAGAGAGAGAGAAAGGCTTTTCTCTATGGACTTTCTGTGCATAATGGTGTAAATTTCAAGCATGTCGCCTCTTCCTTGCCTTTTCTGCAAATCCCCAGACCTTCCCTCAGAGGGGGATTGCTCCACTGCCGGCATATAGAACTGAGCATTTGTGAAAGGGCAGTCAGTGATGTTGCACTGAAAGGAAGGCTGTTCGTGTGCCAGTAGCAGTTTGCACAACCCTATGTGGAAGATAACAGCCCAATTAGATTCAGAACAGTAGCAATTAATTGCAAATACATTCAAAGCCAATTGAAACTAGTTCAATTCATTCAACAACATTGATGAGCTTGATCCTGGGATCCCAGCGTGTTTCAAAGTCATTTACACCTCCAGCACCCCATTGCCTCTTGTTGGCCCCCCAGGTAATCCCACTACACACTTAGTGGACCACTTTTTTCCCACTGAAATGCCACACATCTGTCAGATTCAGGCTCTTAAGGGTTTTTCTGCACTTCGGACTTCCTAATGAACCTCCTCCAGAGGTGAGAACCACTGTGGCAGCCTTGCTTTTGACATGAAGCAGCTTTTGAAAAATAAGCCGTTCTCTACAAATAGACGGTACAGTTATGGGCACCTGCGTGGCCCTATCTTGTGCACACGGACCCCAATTTATATGTGGACAGACTTGAACAAGCCATCTGTCAAGAGTGCCCCCTGCCATCTGCTTACCGGGTTCCATTTTGTTGATGATTGAGACCTCAATATAGCTGTATTTTATCTTTCCATGCTGTACCTGTGACCCCTCAGTGGTTGTTTTTGGGTGAAGTTCTCAAGAGAGCCAGCGCGGTTGTGTTAGAGAGTGTTGGACTAGGAAGACCTGAGAGAGGCCAAGGTTCAAATGGTGGCTTAGCCAGCCACTCCCTCTCAGCCTGGCCTCCCAGGGTTGTCCTGAGGATAAAACGGGAAGGACAACTGTGTACACCACCTTAAGCTCTTTTTAGGAAAGGAGGAATATAAACCATGATGGTGATAGTAGTTCTGTAGTCCTGACCTGTAGCTCGCGTTCGTAAGAGCTCGATCGTTTAGTGTGGCAGCCCTTACACCTTGGAACTCTCTGCCTATTGATTTTTTTTATAATAATATTTATTGAATTTTCACAAATTATATAAACATACTCACTACAAACAAACAAACACAAAAACAAACAAGTATAATTTCAAAACCTTATTTTCTTAAAACTTACTTCACCGACCTCCTCATACCTCCCCTTTCTGCATTCCAATTTCAAATTTAATTCAGCAAATCCTCACCCTTAATTTTATCTAGATGTATTCTTTTCTTTTCTTTTAACTTAATCTTTACAACTGTAATCCACTTACTTTCTATAATCATAACATCTTAACACTCATTAATTTTACAATATCTCTTAAGATAGATTTTAAGTTTCTTCCAATCTTCTTCCGCTGTCTCTTTCCTCTGGTCTTGGATTCTGCTAGTCATTTCAGCCAGTCCCATGTAGTCCATCACCTTCATCTGCCATTCTTCCAGAGTGGGTAGATCTTGTGTCTTCCAGTACTTTGCTATGAGTATTCTTGCTGCTGTTGTAGCATACATAAAAAATGTTCTATCTTTCTTTGACACCAATTGGCCGACAATGCCCAAGAGAAAGGCCTCTGGTTTCTTAGGGAAGGTACATTTAAGTACCTTTTTCATTTCATTATATATCATTTCCCAGAAGGCCTTAATCTTTGGGCACGTCCACCAAAGTTGGAAGAAAGTACCTTCAGTTTCTTTGCATTTCCAACATTTATTATCAGACAAGTGGTATATTTTTGCAAGCTTGACTGGGGTCATGTACCACCTATAAATCATTTTCATAATATTTTCCTGCCTATTGATATCACTGTTCTTATTTAAACAAGCCCAGCCAGATCCTGAGAAAGTTGAGGTGGATTTTTAATCTATTTTCATGTTTTAACCTCCGTACGTTGCAAATGTTTATTGATTTTATTGCTATATCTTCTTGTAAACCGCTTTGAGGCTTACTGCAACCAAGCGGCGTGTAAATTTTCAAGATATGAATAAATAAAAGCACAGCCTGCACAGAGGTCCTGACTCCTTCCCTGCTGTTGGTGAGAGCAGGTCCCAGAGTCCCATGGCTTCAGGCAGAGATCCCATATTCCCTTTTGGGTGGGGGGGGGCATTGACAGATGCTTAGCTGCTGCATCCTAAGTTTCTTTACCCGCCCACGCTGCATTTCTCTCTGTCTCTCTCTGCCACTGCTCCTTCCCAGTTCACAGCAGCTTTTTAAGAACTGATTTCCACATCTGCTTCTCTTGGGTGTCTTGACGCTCCTGAGCCGTCAGGGGCAGGAGGAGAGGAGCAGTCTGTTTTTTGTCATGTTGAGTCTTTCCTCCTCCTTGTCTCCTCCTTGAAGGAGGAATAAGGGCTTCTTCTAATTTTGCCCAAATAAGTGGACCAATGACATTGCCATACTAAAATACAAAGTGGGAAAAGCCTGTTTATTGGTTCAGCTGTTCTCAGCAGACATACAGATGACTGCATGGTTTGGTGTGAGACTGAACTTTAGCGTCAAGTTAGCAAATTGCCCACGATTGTGGCTGACCAGGGGATTTGAACCCTGGTCTCTCAGGCCCGGATCCAACACTCTTCCCGCTCTGCTACATTGCCCTGCCTTCGTCTGACATCCTTCTGTACATTCTCTGACCTTCCCCCCCCCCTGTCCCCTGTCCCTTTAGCCCCTTCTCATAGGATTTACTGTAGAGCCTGCAATTGGCCCAGCCTTTGCCAGCATTTCCTGAAATTATGTTCCTCCTCCTCTTCCTGTTGGTTCAGAGAGGTTTGGGGGCATCCCGTGGCACCAGAAACACAATAAAACTAGATGGATGAGCCAGACAGTGACAGGAGAGAGATGGGAGGCCTGGAGACGTGAGCTGAGATGGTGGGGCCTGAAGACCGGCTGCTGGTTGGTTCAGCCACTGACTTGCCCTCTCCCACCTTTCTTTCAGTGTACAACTGGACCGTCGATGAGGTGGTGCAGTGGCTCATCACCTACGTGGAGCTGCCGCAGTACGAAGAGACCTTCAGGAAGCTGCAGCTCTCTGGGCATGCCATGCCAAGGTCAGTTCCGGGGGTGCAAGAAAGGAGGCTGGGTTTTGGCCTGTGGCCTCCCAGGGTTTTGTGAGAGCGCTGCTTGGAGATCCCCAGTAGCTTGGCAAAGTCAGTTTCAAACCTGCTTTCGGCGTATAGTGTTGGTGGGCCAGCGGTGGAGCAGTTGTTGGAATGTTGGACTATGACCTGGGAGACCAGGGTTCAGATTCCTGCTGAGCCATGAAATTCACTGGGGTGACCTGGGGGGCGGGACATCCACTGCCTCTCAGACTAACCTCTACTGCACAGGTGGGATATAAATGCCACATTAAAAGGTAAAGGTAAAGGGACCCCTGACCATTAGATCCAGTCATGGCCGACTCTGGGGTTGTGGCGCTAATCTCGCTTTATTGGCCGAGGGAGCCGGCATCCAGCTTCTGGGTCATGTGGCCAGCAGGACTAAGCCGCTTCTGGCGAACCAGAGCAGCGCACGGAAACGCCGTTTACCTTCCCGCCAGAGAGGTACCTATTGATCTACTTGCTTTTGAACTGCTAGGTTGGCAGGAGCAGGGACCGAGCAATGGGATCTCACCCCGTCGTAGGGATTCGAACCGCCAACCTTCTGATCGGCAAGTCCTAGGCTCTGTGGTTTAACCCACAATGCCAGCCGCGTGCCAAAAATGCCACATTATTTATTATTATTTATTATCAGAGATTCACAGGGTGCTTTACAATATCAAAACACAAAAAGGCATAACATAATAAGGGAAGTATTACAATAAATGCAATAAATAAAATTATTTTAAAAAAAACTTATCCATCTGGCCACTTTCTCCTTCTCACACATTTGTGGGGGCTAACAACCAGCTCCCTGGGTTAAGCGAGAGGTGTTCTCTGCAAAGCGGAGAAGATATCCCAGCAAAGGAAGCTTTCCTGCTTTATGAAATGAGAATAGCTGGTGCAAAATATCCTTGTGAACGACCAGGAAGCTTCCTGTTAAATCTCCTACCTGCCTGCTGGCGGTGAGTCCTCGCAGAGCTTGCCTGAGGGGCTACCTGGCCAAGCTGTGTTTTTTGCTCCAAATGCCCTTCAGATGTGACCACCTCCTCTGCCTCCCTCTTCCCCGCAGGTTGGCAATCACCAACGCCACCATGACAGGAACTGTCCTGAAGATGACCGACAGGAGCCACAGGCAGAAGCTGCAGCTCAAGGCCCTGGACACGGTGCTCTTTGGGCCGCCTCTCTGTGAGTGACGTTCATGTGGTCACGTGACTGTATGTGGGGGAAGTGTGTCAGCTGACATGTGTAGATGGGGAACACCTCTGAGGTAATTCCGCTAGGCACTCAGGAAGCTGCAAGGACTCCTTGATGCCTCGTAGCAGAGTAAGATAGTATTCCATAAACACAGTTTTAACAGTGAGTCCATAAGGCCAATTCTGGGTCCACATGTCCTTCCACAGTGGAGACATAGGTTTCTGGGTGGGATCATGGTGAGGGTTTGCCAAGTGTGCCTTCCTCTTAGCACGTTTCTCCCTTTTGTCCTGAGTTTGAGCGTCTCCAAAGCCACACCCCTTGGTCAAGGCTGTTCTCCAGCTGGAGCACTCGCAGGCCAGTGTTTCCCAGTTGCTGGTGTTTATAGTACATTTTTTAAGATTTGCCTTGAGAGAGACTCTAAACTTCTTTTGTTGACCACCAGCATTACGCTTTCCATTTTTAAGTTTGGAATAGAGTAGTTGCTTTGGAAGATGATCATTAGGCATCCACACAACAGGACCAGTCCAACAAAGTTGATGTTGAAGAAACATCACTTCAACACAGGTGATCTTTGATTCTTCCAGTACACTGGCATAAATTTTTGCTATGAGCCATTCAACAGGGGAAGGGACTTCCTTGGAAGGTGGTGGACTCACCTTCATTGGGTTTTTTAAAGCAGAGTTTGGATGGCTGTCTGTCAGGGATGCTTTAGCTGAGATTCCTGCAGTGCAGGGGTTTGGACTAGATGACCCTCGGGGTCACTTCCAAGTCCACAATTCTATGCACTAGTTCTAGTTTTCTTCTTGTTTGGACTTAATGCCTGGATGGGATGGAGGAGAGAGAGTTTGGAGGCTGCCTGTAGTTGAGAAGAAATCCCCCTTTCCTGAAGATTTGCCAGAGTGATTTGGGAGTTGGGTTTTGACACTTGGACTGCCTTTAGGTATTTCGTGGCATAGAATTTACTTTGTCGGTTTGGCTTTTACGTGGTTGTGGCCCAGCCTTGCCTCTGTGTGGTGTTGCGGTTAAGAGCGGTAGACTCATAATCTGGTGAACCGGGTTCGCTTCCCCGCTCCTCCACATGCAGCAGCTGGGTGACCTTGGGCCAGTCGCACTTCTCTGAAGTCTCTCAGCCCCACTCACCCCACAGAGTGTTTGTTGTGGGGGAGGAAGGGAAAGGAGATTGTGAGCTGCTTGGAGACTCCCTAGGGTAGTGATAAAGCGGGATATCGAACCCAAACTCTTCTTCTCTTCTTCTTGGAACAAGGAAGGGGGAAATCCAAAGAAATGTGGCTTCAGCATCCAAGACAAAACAGAAATCTGTAACCAGAATATTCAGAATCTCTTAGACAGACAGGTAGATTAATTTGCATGCATTCATGCGTTTCCTGGACCTTTTTCCTTTTTGGCTGCCTGAAACCACCCCCCATCCACCCACCCACCTCGGGCCCCCATGCTTGGATTGGCAAGATGAGGAGCTGGGGGGGGGGGAGGCAGTATTGTTAGGCAGCAGCAGAGCAACTTAGGGTTGAGTCGGGATGTTCGTACAGAGAAGTGTTTGTGTTGCTGTTTCTGGACTGTTTCAACTTCTGATTGAAAAGGGAATAAATCTAAACCAGCCATATAAATGGTGTGGAAACCCTCAGGGCCTGCAAGTACTCTAGGAGAGAGGTGGCTGAAGAGCAAAGTGGATGGTTTATTTATCATTCTTAAGTGCTGTTTTTCCCTTGTGGGATTCCAAGTGGCTGCAATCGATCTAACCCAGGAGCACGAAGCTGGCGTCTCCTTCTGCTTGGCTCACAGGCTCTGGTGAGTGAGTGGCTCACAGGTTGAACGTCAGGTGTGCCACCGATGCTTCTCTGGGACACCTGAAGCTTTGCAGGTTTCTCACAGGCATCTGTCTATTTGGCCTGGATTCTGGACTAGATGGCCTGATCCAGGAGGCTCTTGTTAGGTTCTTTCAAAGGGAGGGCATCCCTCCACAAGCTCTCCATGCTGCGGATACTGGCAACATTTGGGGGAAAGGTGTGACAAGGTGATTTAGTGGTGGGAGGCCGTAGTGGTGACTGAGGGCAGAGGGGCATCAAAGCTTCACCATCTTCCTGCTCAGCTTGGGAGCATAAGGAGAGCTCAACTTGCGAAACCGATTCTGGGATAAAATTTTCTGTTTGCAAATAAATGGTTTATTTATTGGGCCAAGGTGGAGGGTGGGAGTTTCCATCACTACCTTTATCTAGCAGCAATGACTGGAGACCTGGATCTGTGCTCTCCAGCCCAACTCATGGACACCTTAAGCTGTGATTCCTGCATTGCAGGGGGTTGAGCTAGATGACTCTTGAGTTCCCTCCAACTGTAAGCTTCTGTGACCCTTTCTTCGATCCTTATGTCAGATGGGTCCTTTTGGGAAGAATCTGAATTTAGGCCTTTTATTCTCCCAAGGAACAGAAAGCTTGCTTGAAAGGCACTTTGGCTGTGAAGAAACCCATTTGCTTTGATCAGGGAGAGGCGATTAATCAAAGTATTGCAATTATCGGGCTCAGATATCCTGGCCACTCTAAATATTTACAGTCCAGTGCATTGTGTTTAGGTTGCCTTTGCCTGGTAATGAGCTGAGTGGCAGCATCAGCCGAGTCTCATTAGTTAGCAGTTCTTGGAAAGGCCGTTTGCCGCCTGCAGGAGACCCACGGCCTTTGTGCAGCTCTGCCGATGCTCCCGATCCCTGCTGCCATGCGCAAGGGCCTTCCTTGTGTACCAGGGCAGCCTCAGTCTGGGGCAGTAACTGAAATAGGGGAGGACAGGTTGCAGGAGGCAAGTGGGGATTTCTCCCAGTGAGGGCTGGGACTTTTAGAAGACATCTGAAGGCAGCCCTTTATAGGGAAGTTTTTAATGTTTGATGTCTCGTTGTGTTTTTTATATTGTGTTGGAAGCCTCCCAGGGTGGCTGGAGCAATCCAGTCAGATAGGCGGGGTACAAATGATAAAATTGCTATTCTTATTGAGGGGCCGGGCAGCCAGGGGCCACACAAGAACATAAGAAGTGCCTGCTAGATCAGGCCAAAGGCCTGTCTAGTCCAACATCTTGTTCTTACACTGACCAGGCAGATGCCTCTCACAGGCACCCGCGAGCAGGATTCGAACGCAATACTCCTGTGGTTTCCAGCAACTGGTATACAGAAGCATTTCTCCCTCTGACTGTGGAGACAGAGGACAGCCAGCATAGCTAGTAGCTATCGATAGCCCTCTGCTCCACGAATCACTGCCTCCTGAAGTTTAACAGTGCGCTCTGCACATTAGTATTTAACTTCTTGCCTTGCTGTGCTGCATGTACAGAAACTGGCCCAGTGAGCCAGGAACTGAGGAGGCTGCAGCAGCAGCGTCCTTTGGGCCTCCTCCTCCTCCTGGCATCATGTGATTCCTGAGCCCTGTGACAGGAGCTAGGAAGTGAAAGTGCCTCATTGGCCTGGCGGCAGAAGGGAAGCTGGAGCAGGAAGATCCGTCTCCCTCTTCCGACGACCCACCCCCACGGGAGGGTCACCTCAGGCGCACCGTCGGTCTGTGTGTGAGCGCTAGGATAAGCACAGGCCTTGGCTGGAGATCTGTGGGAAGGGGCCAGATCCGCCGAGAGGCGCTGAGGTCACTGTATCCCAGCACGCTTTGGAAAGCGCGGGGCAAATGCAGAAAACCTCATGCTGAAGGGCAGGAAGTCGAAGTGGGGAGCCCAGGGCAGCCCGCGAGCAGGCCGAGCCCCCCTGCTCTGTGCCTGCTTGCTCCGAAATTCCTTCTGTGCGGCGCTCAGTCTCCAAGGGCACCCCAGTGTTTGTTTACTGCCGGAGTTTGTGTGTGACCCTGTCACCATAGCGCTGGAGCTTTGGTTTCTCCCGGCAAGCACAGCTCCGTGGTGCAAAAGGCAGGTGGCGGGAGGAGGGGAGCGGAGGCAATTTATTTAACCACGGAGGAGGCTAGCAAAAAAGGGGGCTGCGGCTGCCTCCTCATCACGCCTGCCCCTTAGAGGGCAGAGCAGAGTCATCAATAGCCTCCCCCTTCGTGATTTTTACAATCCTCTATTTGGGAATCGCTGCTCTAATCCAGCACTGGGGGGGGGGGGGCCGATCAGAACTCCTAAGAGTTTTACATTCAAAGAATCAGCGCTGATGGTGCCTGCAAATGCAGGAGACCGTCTGTCGAGAATATCTGGTGAGCGTTGCTGCTTCACAGGGGGTCTGTGTGTGGAGGAAGCCATAGGAGGATTCCTTTGCAGCAGCAGCAGCAGCAGCCCCACAGATATCAGTCTTGCCCTCCTTTGGAAGGTGAGCAAATACAAACGTTTTAGGAAGGGAGAATTCTTTCTTGTTCCCCAGCACTTGGAAGCAGCACGGTTGCTTCTTGAAGCGCTTGGCTTGCCCCGGCCACCCAGAGATTTGAGGAGAGCATGGACTCGAATCCACGTTTCCTGTGTTCAAACCTGCACCCCTAGAGTGCATACCAGGGGGGTGCAAGGCTGTCGAAAGAACTTATTCATGCAGGGCAGAGGTAAACTATGGCACTTGCTTCCACAAGAGGCAGTGATGGCCACCAACCCAGATGGATTTAAAAGAGGAGTAGACAATTCATGGAGATGTCTTTTGGCAGCAATCGCTCTGATCTGCCTCCACAGTCAGAGACTGCAGTGCTCCTGAACAGTGGCATAGCGTGGGTTGTCAGCACCCGGGGCAAGGCAAGTAATTTGCGTCCCCTAACCCATGGATTTTAGCAGGGGGCAGAGAGCTGCAAGTGCGAGCGCCCCCCCCCCGATGTTGCACCCGGTTGCTCCTGAGTACCAGTTGCTGGAAACCACAGGAGGGAAGATGGCTCTTGTGTTCGAATCCTGCTTGTAGTTCTCCCTTTGGGGCATCTGATTTTCCACTGTGAGAACAGGATTTTGGGCTAGATGAGCCACTGGCCTGATCCAGCAGCAGGCTCTCCTTATAAGAGGTTATTACAGTCTATCGGTGGTAGTTGTGCATGAGCTTGATTCACTGCTAATAAAAACATTTGAGAGGTCTGGAAAGCAAAACTCCCATCTTCCGAGGCACCGTGATAAGGACTAACCCTCTTTCTGGTTCCTTTGCCTGTAGCATAAGATGCTGATGACGTCTCTCTCAGTGCAAAACACTTGCAAAATCTTGGCATTGTGAAGCCCTGAGCTGGATACATCCTCCTGGCACCGCACACAGGAATGTCAGAGCTGAAAGTCTGGTGCGCCCAGCTTTTCCCAGGGTCACCGTCCTGCAATTTTGACGATGTCTCTATGAGAACGCGAAGGGGCAGCTATCAGCCCACTGCATCTCCTAAACACCTCCCGAATTCAATTTGAAGCAGGGTGGCTTTTTCAGCCTTCTCAGTAGAAGTGGAGGGGGCGGGGTGTTTCTCCTAGACCTGTTCTTGTGCGGCTGCATTTCTCAAGGAGGACATTTCCATTATGCCTTTGCGAAATTGGATCCAGTCCCCAGGGACTGTATTGCAATACCTTCTGAGGAAAGTGCAAAGGAAGGGGAGGAATTGTTCCTTCTGTGAATGTTCCTTGCTCTCCCCTGGACTGAAAGCTTCCTTACCCAGGGATACTCAAGGGCGCCGACTTATTAAAAATATTGGGGGGGCCCATACCGGGGTCCTGCCGCTGGTTCGCTCGGGTAGCCGGGAGAACGCAGTTCGAGGTGGCGGTGTTGGGGAGAGACCCTCGCTCAGGGCGCCACGAGACTTGGCGGCCGGCGGCCTATCTGGGGGGCTTTGGAGCGTATTTCGGCGGAGCGATTGGGGAGGAGGGGGCTTGTTGCCGGATTCTTCAGCTGGGCCGGAGATCCGCTGCTGTGGGGTCCCTGGGCCGAGTTGTGAGCACGGCCTGCTGAAGGGAGATCCAGCCGATTGCGCGACGGGGACGGCCAGGGCTCTCCGGCTAGGGCGCGCGGCTGGCTGGCTGGCTGGCTGGCGAGGGAGCAGGTGGGGAGGAGGCGGGGGTGCATCCCTTTCCTTTAAGGCTTCCGCCCTAACCCAGCATGGAATTCAAGGCGATTTACTGCCAAGTAGACATGGGGCTGCTGCCCAAAAAGTTTTACTTGGAGCAGGCGCAGTGAAATTAATGCACTTAAGCCAGTAATGTCTACTCCGAGGAGGACTAGCCTTGGAGAGGCGTGAGAACGCAACTTCGGCAGCGGGCCACTTTAGGGCTGCAGCCGTTCTGTGCGTCGGTAGAGACGCGTCCCCGAAGGCACTCTGCCTATGCCTAGAGGCCGCGCCTCTGCCCACGCCACGCAAGCCTGGGAAAAGAAACGAGAGAGTGTCCGGCCGACTTTAACTACCCTCCGTGGTGGCCAGGAGCAACGGGACGGGCCAGCGCGCCGGGGTGCAAAAGCGAAAGGGAGGGAGAGCAACCGGGCTGCGTGCCGGGGCCTAAGGCCGGGGAGGCGCCGCCCCAAGCAGGGCAGCTAGCGGGGAGCCCCGACGCCCGCCCACCGCCCCCAGATCAGGATCGGTCCCCCTCCGCCTGCGAACGGGGCTCACATGGTGACATTGGGGCTGGTGGGTGGCGCAGCAGCGGCTCTCTCCGAAGAACTTCTGCTGCTCCGCAGGCTGTTGCTGTTGCCGCTTCGGGCTGCAACTTTTGCAGGCGCGGCCGCTGGGTGGGGCCCTGGGAAGCTCCGCCCCGCCGGCCAGGGAAAGCCCCCAGCCCCAGGAGCCGGAGGCGGAGGAAGGGGTGGCGGCGGCGCTCTGCTGGAGGGGCGCCCGAGATTATTGGGGGGGCAGAGCCCCCCCAAACGAATTTTTGAGGGGGCTCGGGCCCCCTCAGGCCGCATGGAGTCGGCGCCTATGGATACTCATTAGGGTTTGAGGGATGCTGAGAAGGACAAACAGGGCATCAAGTCAAGGCAGAAGCAAGCCAAGGCCGCTCACTTGCCCCACCGCAGGCTCACTTTCAATAGCTGTGATGGCATTTTTCTCCTGCTGCAGAACTTCTGCCATTCTGGGCACCCCAGTTGAAGGAGGATATTGACAAGCTGAAGGATTTGTGTAGAGCAGGGTGACTGAGATGATCCAAGGTCTGACAACCAAGCCTTAGGAGGAATGGTTAGAGTAGCTGGGTATGTTTAGCCTAGAGACTGAGAGGATACAAGATAGTCATCTTCAAATATCCAAAGCCCTGCCCCATGGAAGTTGTAGCAAGCTTGTTCTCTCCCACTCTGGAGAAGAAGACCCATGGCTTCAAGTTACATGAAAGGGGATTCTGACTAAACACAAAGAACTTTCTGACTGCAAGAGCTGTTCAACCATGGAGTGGACTCCTTCCGAACTCTCCTTCCTTGGAGGCTTTAAAGCAGAGTTTGGGTAACCATCTATCAGGGATTCTTTACCTGGGATTCCTGCCTCGTAGGGGGTTGGGCTAGATGACCCTCGGGATCCCTTCCAGCCCGACAGTTCTATGATTCTATGCACTAGTTCTCATTTTTAGGCAGGCCATGGTGTCTGGATTCTTGCGCTACTGCCAGCAAGCAACATCCATCCCCACAATTAGCAGTGCCAGAATAAATACATAGTAGGTGCCAGAGACACCACCAAGATGCAAAGCAGACATCACCACTGTGTCCGGAAAGCAGCATTCAGTGCAAAGCAGTTAAAGGGTTTTTTGGTGCAATCAAGAGGGCTCTGGGAAGGCCATGAGGCTCCAGGGACCTCATCCATGAGAAAACTGACCCAATACAAATAGAAGTGCTCCATTTCCCTTCAAGGACTCAGCCCTACGCCTTCTTGTTTTCGCTGGACTCAGAGGGAACTCTCTTGAGCAATTATTAGGTGGTTACAGAGAGTGAAATAAGATGGGGATAGGAGGGAGGGAGGGAGCAGAGAGATGGCACACAGTCCATTTGAGACCCAGGGCGGAGTCTGTGGGGCTCTACTGTTTTGCCACCCATTCATCTGCCCGGTCCAGATCATTGTGTGGCACAAGAAGAAATGGGGCATTGTGCCAGAGATCTGATGGCTCAGACAAGCCTCCCAAGCCGAATACTCCAGGAAGCAACACTGGAGGGTCAGAACCAGCAACCCAGAAGAGCCTTGAAGTTCTTCTGCGCTGAGTTCTCAGTGACCCAGCCCTGCCCAGAGCCATCCAAATAAGGACTGGCCTCCCTAAGAGCATGTTGGTTGAAAGGTCCCTCGGATCTCACATAAAAACACCATTCTGAGAGTAAACAAACAGCACTGGTCAGCAAGCCAGCCAAGAGTGTTTCCATTCAGCATGTGAGCAGACAGCAGGCCTCTTCCTTCCATAACCAGCCTCAAAGTATAAATCTCTTACGGACCGTTACAGCACATAAACCCATTCTTGTTCTTCTGCTGTTACACCCCACACGGTACCCATACAATCTCCATGGTTCCCATCGCTGAAGCAGCCGCCATCCATTAGAAAGGAAGCCTGCTTTGCCACCACCAGCAATTTCGCTTGAAATGCAAATATCAGTTTTGGGGGAAATGGTTTTTGTCAGGACTGTGGCAAGGAAAGAGTTAAACTCCCCTTCCCCACCCAAGAGGGACCTGTGGCTCCATAGGCTTCCCATCGACTGCTATTTGCCTCACAAAAAAACGACACTTTTTAAGTTTGCAAATGGTAAAAGGAGGGATGGCAGAGATTTACAGCAAAAGGAAGCCATGAGTTTTCCAGGTGCTCTTCCAAGTACGTGAGCCTGGCTTTCTGTAACAAAGTGGACAGATTCCGGACAGATGAAAGGAAGGACTCTTTAACGCAGCTCATAACTGCCACTCGCAGGAGGCCGTGGTGGCCACCAACCTAGATGGCTTTATTTTTTTTTATAATATATTTTTATTGCAAATTTTAAACAAAGAAAAAACACCAAACATATACAATACCCTCACCAAAAAGTAACAAACAAATAAGACCATAAGTAAACAGAAACATAGACATAGAATAAAGAAAATCATAACTGTTCATAACACCCTTTTTTTTCATAACTACTTGGACTTCCTCACATCTCCCTTCCCTGCGTTCTCAGTAATACAATTAAAAACAGCAATTTATTACCTTCTTTCAGTTCTTATTTTGTACCTCTCAGATATTATGTCTCTGAACTTCAAATATTTTTTGTCAAATACTTATCAACATAATTTAAACATAATATTACTTCAAATTTTAACCTTTTCTTAAACATCACTTAATCTCCTATATCTTTCAACTAGATTGCTGGTACCATGTTATTTTCAATCGTGCAGTTTTTTTTAGCATTCATAGAGTTTGTACTGTTTTTGTAAATAGTCCTTAAATTTTTTTCCAGTCCTCTTCCGTTGTCTCTTCTCCCAATTCTCGGATTCTGCCAGTCATTTCAGCCAACTCCATATAGTCCATCAGTTGCGTCTGCCATTCTTCCTGTGTGGGCAAATCTTGGGTCTTCCAATATTTTGCGATGAGTATTCTTGCTGCTGTTGTTGCATACATAAAAAAAGTTCTGTCCTTCTTTGACACTTTCTGGCCAACAATGCCCACGAGGAAGGCCTCTGGTTTCTTGGGGAAGGTATACTTAAATACCTCCAACCTAGATGGCTTTAAAAGAGGGTTAGGCAAATGAATGGATGACTCTTGATGGCTACTAGCTATGGAGGCAGCAGTGCTTGCTGGAAACCACAGGAAGGGAGAGCATTGCTCTTGTGCAGGGGTCTGCAACCCGCGGCTCCGGAGCCGCATGTGGCTCTTTTACACCTTTGCCGCGGCTCCGGGGTGGATACTAGCGAGGGGAGGAGGTACATTGTGCGCCCCGACACTCCCCACTGTGGCGGGCACTGTACTGGCTGTGACGTCGCATGGGGGCAGTGCATGCATTACTCACGCACTGTCCCGACGTCACCTTCCCGCCCGCTGTCAGATCGGACATTAAGGTAAGAAACAATATATGCAGTGTTATATTTGTTCTAAATGTCGCAATGGTTTTGCGGCTCCCAGGTTTTTTTTCTTCGGAAACGGGCCAAGTGGCTCTTTTTGTCTTAAAGGTTGCAGACCCCTGCTCTTGTGCTTGACTCCTGCTTGTGGGTTTCCCAGAAGAGGCACCTGGTTGGCCACTGTGAGAACTGGATGCTGGAGTAGATGAACCCTTGGCCTGATCCAGTCGGCTCTTCTTAGGTTCTTACGAGTCTCTCTTGAGGCCTCTCCAAGTCTCAGAAGCTCCCTTCCGAGGTGCAAGCTGTCATAGCGAAAGCTGGCCATTCTTAGGGATGCTTTGTAAATGCTGCCGAGTGAAGTCAACCCAAGGGCTTGAGGATTGCAGCTCCAGTTGTCCCGTCCAACCCAGAGAAAGTGGGAGGCTTCCTCATATACCATAAGGAAACAAAACCCTGGGGTCATTTTTCTAAGGATGGATCTTTCCTTGTTTGCAGTGCCTTCCTGAAACTTTGGCTCCCTGCCACTCTAATCCCCAAATCCAGCCATGGTTTGATTGCTCTGAGCTCTTTGAAGAGTCCTTGTGTTCTCAGGGTGATCTCCTCTTTCTCTCTAGCAGAGGAGTTACATAACTGCCTCCTAGGAATCTTACCATTTTAGGTGAAGTGAGGAGTGCTTTCCAATTACCCGTTTCTGCGATAGGAATTTCCAATTTACTTTGCTGGCTGATTGGAGGCCGAAGGAGACCCCAGGACTTGACCCTGCAGCCCTGTCTCACACCAGGCTCCACCCTGTGTGCTAGACTTGGTGTGACTGACAGTAGCCATTATCAGGTGGCCATGCAACAAGGGTCCATTTGCACAGGGTGTAGCTTAATCAGGAAAGGTTGTGCAAACCCTGGATCAGGGCTTCTAATCAGTTGTGGGCTGGACGAGGGTCAGATTCTGAATCCTGGCAGGTTGGTGGCATTGTGGGTGAGCAGTTCCTGAGTGGATTACTGGCCAGTTTCCTGCCTTGGATGGAGTCTCACTCCCCTGAAGGAGCAGGCTTGTAGCTCGGAGATGCCCCTGGATGCATCTCTATTGCTAGAGAGGCGAAGGAGTGCTGGGAAGACAGTTTTTGGTCTAGGATGGCTTGGCCACTGTGGTTCCTGCATTGGTAACCTTGATGATTGCAATGCTCTCCGCATGGGGCTGCCCTTGAGGGAGAATGCAGAAACTCAACTGCTCACTGAGGCAGGATAGAAGCATAGAATTGTAGAGTTGGAAGGGACCCGGAGAGTCATCGATTCCAACCCTCTGCAAAGCAGGAATGTGCAGCTGTCCCATACGGGGATCAAACCTGCAACCTTGGCGTTCTCAGCGCCATGCTCTAACCAGGAATATTGCTGTCCTGTTGCTCCACTGTTCACAGAACTGCACATGCCACCAAATAGCTACTAGATAAAGTTAAAGGTGCCGGTACTGGTGTACAAAGGCCTATGCAGCTTGGAGGCGGGGTACCTGGAAGATTGGCCGGCCCCTTCTATACCCAGCTGATCACTGTACTCTTCAGGACAGGGCATCCCGCACACACCGTCTTCTCAGGAGATCTGTCCCATAGGAAGTCTGAATTGAGCCTTCAATGCCCTTTGGAACTCCCTTCTGCTAGATATCAGGCAGGCACCTTCTCCAATGAAGACTAGTGGAGTTATTTTATCCTTATTTGTTTCTGCACTAGATTTGAAACTCTTTCGACTTGAACTGAAACAGAGAGAGGTTAATTTAAGGCTGAGGCAAGTTCCAGAAATGCAAAACGAAAATATAAGAGAAAGATTAATAAAAGAAATTGCGCAGTGGATGGAGCTTCCGGAAGAGGATTTGGCAATGACAATACAGAATGCCTACAAAATGAAAATTAAGTCAAATAGACTAAAGAAATTCCCAGGCGATTGTCTAATTACTTTTAAGGATAGAGAGATGAGAAATTTGATTTTGCAAAGGAACAGAGAGAAGAGACTTTACATTGACGGGAATTACATAATTATATTTAAAGACATTCCAATAAGGCTGTTGAAACGAAGAGAAGCTTACAAACCACTGGTGCAACTACTTAAGAAAAATAAGATCGATTTTAGATGGGAATTCCCGGAGGGTGTCTCTTTCTTTTACAAAGGAGTTAAAAGAAGATTGTTAAGCCCTGAGGAAATAGGGAAATTCACAAGAAGATACAAAGAATTACAACAAGGAGAGGAAGAGATTAAAGGAGCAGAAGGAGGACTAAGAAAGAAGGAGGAATCTGAATTAGGTGAAGAAGAAGAACAGAGCGGAAGAGAGTCGGACGAAGAGGGAGAAGAAGAAGAAGGAGAAGAGACAGAAAGACCTTAAGTTTAAATTCTTAAATCCAGATAGTGGTAAGGAGAATGACGTTAAAATTATGGAACTGGAATATTAATGGAATGAACAATAAGAAGAAACGGAACGGAATTGAACGTATTTTAAAGAAGAAGAACTTGGATATCATATGCTTACAGGAAACACACGTGGCCAAAAAACACAGGAAGAGCCTCATCAATAAAAGGTTAGGGAACGAATTTGTATCTTCAGATAAAAAGAAAAAAAGAGGGGTGGTTTTATATATTCAAAATAAAATTGAGTCCCGCCAACTATTTAAGGATGAGGAAGGAAGAATAATAGCGGCTCAGATTAAATGGCAAGGTGAAGAACTGATAATTGTTGGAATCTACGCCCCAAATGGGAACAAGACAGAATTCTTTAGATTATTGGAAGAAAAATTATTTGAATATATGGATAAAAAAATTATAATAATGGGAGATATGAACGGCGTGGTATCAACAGAAATGGATAGATTGAGGGAAACAAAGAATAAAGAAGGGAAGTTGCCAAAGACTTTTTTTATGATGATTAAGAACTGTAACCTAATTGACATCTGGAGATTTAGGCATTCGTTAGAAAAACAATTTACGTACCATTCAGAACCAAACCAATCAATGTCAAGAATAGACCAAATTTGGGTGTCGAACGAATTAGCACCAAGAATCCAAAAAATTGAAATACAGGCTAAAGTTATCTCAGACCACAATCCGATTAAGATGGAGTTAAAAGGATTCGAAGAACGGACTTTCAGATGGAGACTGAATGATAATCTTTGGGACGACCAAAAATTTGTTGAAAAAATACAGAAAAAATTGTCAGAATACTTTCAAGATAATTCAGATAAAGGGACAAAAATGAGTGTAGTATGGGATGCATCCAAAGCAGTGATGAGGGGTCTATGTATCCAACAAAATGCATGGAAAAGGAACAACAAGGATAAAAAGATAAGAGAGATCTTGAGACAAATTACGGACAACGAACAAAAATTGATTAAAAAACCTAATAAGGAGAAGATAAGGCAGGAAATAAAGGCTCTACAAACCCAATTCGCAATGCTAATAAATAAGGAGGTCGAATGGAATATAAAAATGTTAAGACAAAAAAATTTTGAATTTGCAAATAAATCTGGAAAATGGCTTGCTTGGCAGGTAAAAAGAAGGAAAGAACAAAAACTAATTAACAAAATTGAATTAAATGGGGAAGAAATTACAGACCCGAAAGAAATTAGGAAAGGGTTCGTGGACTTTTATACACAACTTTATAGGAACAATGAAAGGAATAATAAGGAGAAAATAGAAAGATATCTCGAAGAAAAGATGTTGAAGAAGATCCCGACAGACCAAAAAGAACAACTTAACGCCCTAATATGTAGAGAAGAGGTAGAAGAAGTGATAAAAGAATTGAAAAGAGGGAAGGCACCGGGCCCAGATGGGTTTACATCAAGCTATTATAAAGAAATGAAAGATAAGTTGATAGCCCCGCTGACCGATGTAATGAATAACATCTTAAAAGAAAAGGACATTCCTGAAACATGGAAAGAGGCTTTTATTACAATAATCCCAAAACAAGATTCGGACCCAACACAGATTAAGAATTACAGACCTATCTCCCTATTAAATACGGACTATAAGATCTTTGCCGGCGTTTTAGCTAAAAGATTAAAAAAGATACTATCAAAAATCATACATAAAGACCAAGCTGGTTTTTTGCCAGGAAGACAAATAAGTGATAATACAAGGAATATAGTCAACATTATTGAATTCCTTTCCGATAGGTGCGATAAACCAGCAAGCTTAATTTTTGTAGACGCGGAGAAAGCGTTCGACAATGTAGTCTGGGACTTCATGTTGAAAAACTTGGAGGTTATGGAGGTGGGACAGGAATTTCTGAATGGTATAAGGGCAATCTACACAGAACAGAAAGCAAGACTGATAGTCAACAACGTCATTTCTGAAGATATTAAAATAGCTAAGGGAACAAGACAGGGATGCCCCCTTTCGCCACTGTTATTTATAGTGATTCTGGAAACCTTACTAAATGCAATAAGACAAAACAGACAAATTAAAGGGGTCACATTAGGGGCTAACGAGTACAAGGTTAAAGCCTATGCAGACGATGTGGTTTTGACTGTGGAAGAGCCGATAGAAAGCATAAAGGAGAGTTTGGAAGAGATGGGGAAATTTGGAAATTTAGCAGGATTTAAATTGAACAAAGGGAAAACAAAAATGATTGTCAAAAATTTAGACCAAGATAAGATTGAACTACTGCAGCAAAGAACAGGGATTGAGGTAGTTAGAAAAGTTAAGTACCTGGGAATATGGCTTTCCGGAAAGAACATTGATTTGTACCAAAACAATTATACCCCAGTTTGGAATAGAATAAAAAAAGATATGGAGACATGGGCCAGAATGAAACTATCTTTCTGGGGACGAATATCAATGATTAAAATGATGGTGCTCCCCAAGCTGTTATTTTTGTTCCAAACTATACCCATAATAAAAGGCACAAAAGATTTCAAAGACTGGCAAAAGGTGATCTCAAGATATGTCTGGGAAGGGAAGAAGCCCAGAATTAAATTCAAACTATTGACTGACATAAAAGAAAGAGGTGGCTTCTCCCTACCAGACATGAGATTGTACTATGAGGCAGCATGTTTGTGCTGGATAAAAGAGTGGGTAAAATTAGAGAATAATGAACTTTTAGACTTGGAAGGATTTAATAACAGACATGGGTGGCACGCCTACCTCTGGTGCGACAAAAAGAGGGTTCACAAGGGGTTTAGCAACCATGTTTTCAGAGGCGCTCTAATAGAGGTTTGGGATAGATATAAAAACATATTAGAACCCAAAACTCCTCACTGGCTATCTCCGTTAGAGATAATGGGGGTAAAGAAAATCAACATGAGAGGAAAGTGGGGAAAATATGAAGAAATGGTGACAAACGAAGGAGGAAAGTGGAAAATAAAACCATATGACCAGGTCAAAGTTTTTACATATGATTGGTTGCACTATTTTCAGATTAACGAAATGTTCAAAAAGGAGGTGAAGGAAAGGGGTTACGAGGAAAAAGAGTCTAGGTATCAAAAGGAGATAGTGAATAATGAATGTAAAAATCTGTCGAAAATGTACAAAATACTGTTGGAATGGAATACGAAGGACGAGGAAGTGAAATCAGTGATGGTCCAGTGGGCAAGGGATTTTGGATACAATATCCAATTGGAGGATTGGGAAAGGTTATGGAAGGTGAACATAAAATTTACGGCCTGTACGCTTTTGAAAGAAAATATGATGAAGATGCTTTACAGGTGGTATATGACGCCAGTAAGGCTGGCAAGGATGTACAAGATAGATAATAAATGCTGGAAATGCAGACAGACAGAGGGGACATTTTACCATCAATGGTGGGAATGCAAAAAAATTAAAAAATTTTGGGAGGAGATTTATAACGAAATGAAAAAGATGCTGAGATATACCTTCGTTAAAAGACCAGAAATCTTCCTATTGGGTATTGTAAGAAAAGATATAGAAAGAGAGGACCGCAAACTTTTTCAGTATGCGGCAACGGCCGCAAGAATTGTGCTAGCACAGAGATGGAAGCAGGAGGAAATTCCAACGGTGGAAGAGTGGAGAGAAAAATTGATAGAATATGTAGAATTGGATAAATTAACAGGGAAAATTAGATACACGAAAGACCAAAAGTTTATTCAAGACTGGGGGAAATTTGTGGGGTATCTGGAAAACAACTGTGATGTAAATACAACGCTGGTGGGTTTAAAAGAGGCACTGTAAAGAATTAATAAGTATTGTCGAATAGAAATAATGAAGGAAGGGAGGGAAAACGGCAATATGTAAGAACGGAATGCGTATGAAAGGGAAAACTACGAATGATTGTCAGTAACGTTGAAGGAAGTCCAAAATGGATAAGAATGTTATGATATGGATAAAAATGTATAACTGGTTGGAAACCAATAAAATTTTAAAATGCAAAAAAAAAAAAAAAAAAAGGAAAGTATTCAACCTATCAGTCCAAGGTCACGTAGAGCAGATAAAATCAGGTTGGATGCGAGATCAGGTTGCAAGATGGAAGTGACTATGAGGGAAGTGGGTGGAATCCTTAATTGAGAACACCTTTATTCCAAGAATGGATGTTTTGTTCTTTTGCTGTGATCATTAAAGACTCTTTAAATGGTAAAAAAAAAAAAAAAGATTTGAAACTCTTTCGACTTGCAGTTGTTTTAGATGCGTTTTAATTTGTGCTGTGGAATCGCTTCAAGACGCCTCGTAGGAAGTGATTCATAAATAAAGTAAATAATGCATTGGTGATGGAGCTCATGCTTCAGGCAGGGATGTGTATATTTAGTGCTTTTGCAGGAATGCTCTGCAAGCACATGATCTAAGAATAGCTGGGGAAGAATATGACTTTCCGAGGCTTGGCTGCTGCTGGGCCAGTGGGGAGTCCAAGAAGGCAGGATGATCTGTTGGGCTGGAGCTATGGGAGGGCCAGCCTTGGGGCAGAGTTGATGGCCAGCCAGTGTCCCCACTGAGAAGTCCATCCAGGGGGTGAGAGTGCGGGAACTGGAACAAGGATGCTGGCAGGCTGGTGGGCAGAAGCAAGGCAACATACCATGGCAGGGGCAACCGCTGCAAAGTCAGGAAGAATCCCCAGGAGTAGTATATTGCTGTTGAAGGATGGGAGAAGAAGAGGTCCCTCCAAGAGGAGCCTCAAGAGCAGGCTTCCTCAAACTCAGCCCTCTAGATGTTTTTCGCCTACAATTCCCATGATGCCTAGCTAGCAGGACCAGGGGTCAGGGATGATGGGAATTGTAGTCGCAAAACATCTGGAGGGCCGAGTTTGAGGCAGCCTGCTCAAGAGAGAGGATGTCTGCATCCCTGTAACTAGTTAATAATAATTGTGCATGCACACTATTTAATTTATCTGCAGCTTTTCTGTACTGCTCAGACACACACACACAAAAATCTGAGTGGCTCACAAATAAAACTAAAAATGTGAAATATAAATATTTTTATTTAACTGAGTTTCGGGGGATGGAATTGCAGAGATTGCAAATTGTATTATAAACTAATTCACACACAACACATAAAGGCAGTTTGAAATGCCACTAATAATTATTGCAGAGTGCAACAAGGCAAGCGAATAAAAATCCAAAGAAACAAAACAGGGCCAATGAAACTGTTTGTAATCTAGAACGCCTGGTCCTATCTTTATCTGGCGCCGAAAAGGTTGCTGTGCTGGTGTGAAGTGTGCCTCTCTGGGGAGGACACTTCAGAATCAGGGCACAGACTAACATCACTGTTTTTCTGAAACTAAGGGTGACGCTGTCCTCTACTAGACCGACTTGTGCTGGCGAAAACCCGGGGCCCACTTTTAAGCCAAATCCCTGTCCACCAGTTGATGTCCAGTGTGCTAGTGTACAGGGTTCTGCCTTGGGCAAAGAATTATGTGTGGTTCCGAAGTTTGTATGGAAAGTTGGCTACTATGGGCTCTTCCTGCCCCTTGGAGCTTTCCTTGCCTGACCTAAGCGCAGCCACAGGTGTTATATCAAATGCAAAAGAGCAAAGGGAAGGAAGGAAGGAGAGGAGAGGAGGTGGGCTTGTTTCCTTGTCTAAATAGGCCATTGTGTGACTTCTGTTTCCCCAGTGACCCGTCATAACCACTTGAAGGACTTCATGCTGGTGGTGTCCATTGTGATCGGGGTGGGCGGCTGCTGGTTTGCTTACATCCAGAACCGCTACTCGAAAGAGCACATGAAGAAGATGATGAAGGACCTCGAAGGTCTCCACAGAGCTGAGCAGAGTCTGCACGATCTCCAGGAAAGGTGAGTCTTGGAGGCTGCTGCAGGGTGCCATGGGTGGTGCCTGCTGCTGCCCTGGCTGTCTCCCTTCTTCGCTAGCACCTGGCTTGCTGATGACTTTTGCTCAGATCTTCCCAAATACTTTGGTAGGAGACTGGCTTGTGCTTCTGGTTTGGCACTAACGAACCACAAAGCACTGGATGAAGCCCCCTTGCAAAGCAAGCATGATGGGCCTGTCCTGACCTCGCTCCTGCCCACCATGTGCCAGTATCACCCAGCAAGGATCAAGGGTGGGCATCTAGTGCTTTGTGTGGACCAGAAGACTGCTGGCTTTAAACACCCAGAAGTTCATGCAGGTGAGCTGTTACCTGTCAGATCTTGAAGCCTCCCGAGGATGGAGACAGCAGAACCTCAGTGGAGAGTCCAGGTTTCTAGGCAGCTTATTCCAACTGGTCTTACAGCGAGGGGGTTTCTTCTAGCACTTAGTTTAAACCAGGGGTTCCCAAACATTTTGGGGGCTCTGCTCCCCTGGTTCTATGAACTCATCTCCAGCGCTCCTTACCCTGTGAAAACCATCATTCAAAAGGAAGATAATAACACAATAAAACAGTAAAACAGTGAATTGCACAATTATTCAAAATCCGGTTTAAACTATTGAATTATTTCAGCAAAACTGAGGAACTTGATCCAGTGATACCAGCTTCTCAAAATCTGATAGTTGTTTATGCCTCCATCACACACCCCTGCCACCCCTTTACCTCTTAGCACCTTCCAAGGGAACCACTCCCCACCCCCAGGGATGGTTCAGCTCATTTCAGAACCACTGATTTAACCCTTACCTCCCTGTATTCTGAATTTGTTTCTTCTTGGTCTGTCTTTGGTGGATGGATGGGCTAAACAATGGAGGTAATCTCTGTGACCGGAATAATCCCTGCAGATTAACCGATCAAACTGACATCTATTTCCTTATAGTGTAATTGTGAGCAGTTATTGGCATGCGGCGTCCACACGGCTCTGTTAGTCTGTCCTATTTGCAGCAAGCAAAGAGCAGTGAGGCTTTTTAGCTTGCAACCCATGACTGTAGTCGGTGAGGCCTGGGATAGAGGGTGCTTTGCCCCAAATATTCAGGGTTTGAACCCAGGACCTGCCACAGGCAGGCCCCAGGGCACCTTCTTTCCTCTTTCTCCCTGCCAGCACAAACTGGGGTTCCTGTTTTGTTTCACTAGAGAGAGGCTTCTAAAAGGGGCATGAAATCAGCCTCTTCCTTCCTCCCTCCCTCTCTCCCTCCTCACATCCTCCAGTTATCTGGCCTGATTCTGGCCAACGGAGAAGAGGCTGAGTCACTTAAATAATGGAAGCCACCCAGGACCCACTGTGGCTTGGAAGCGCCCCCCCCCCCCCCAACTCTGCCTTTGCAGGAGGAGCTGCTTCTGCTGCGGCAAGGCTCGGCTCATCACCGTCTGTTGTTTTGCCTCTGCAGCTCTGTGCATGCATGCAGTTCCCTGAGAACCTCCCTGTCCCCGCCACCCTTTTAAAAAATGCCTGAACATGTGCAGGCAAGCAGTGCTCAGGGTGTGGAGCCTTTTGTCTCCCTCCCTCTCGTGTGTTCCTTGGCCTTTAGCACTTCGTGTTCCCCCTCTGGCCATCGCTCCCTCCCAGCCACCAACCAGGCGGCAAAAGCTCAGTTACAGCATTCAGAACCCAGGCAGCTCATTTAGCATGTTTTGGCAACACAGAGCAATTACATCGCTCCACATAGTTGCTCTCCGACACAGGCCTGCTGATAAGCAGTTTGGGGGAGGCAAGGCCCTTCTGGGTCTGGACCCTGGAAGAGTCGCTTCCCGGACAGAAAATAATCTTGCAGTCGCCCCCAGAAGGAGTGGAGGGGCCTGTCCTGGGCTAAGGGGCCATGAAGACAGTTCTGCGCAAGGCCGGGGCTTCTGAGGTCCTTTCAAACGATTTTTTTTAATCCACAAACAGGGTTATACACACCCCGTTCCCAGTGAAGTACTCCCACATCTGAAGGTTTTAATGAACTGAAGTAATGGGAAATTAGACAGAAAAGTTTTCCTCCCTCTCTAACAAACGCGGACATCCAGTGAACCTGAGCGTTGGAAGATTCTGAGCCCATAAAAAGAAGGACTTTTTCATGCAGCACATGGTTAAACTGTGGAACTCCCTGCCACAGGAGGCAGTGATGGCCACCAGCCTAGATGATTTTAAGAGAGGATGGGGCAAATTTGTGGAGAGGGCTAGCAGCAGCTCTTAGCAACGATAGAGGCTGCGGTCTGCCTCCTTGTAAAAGGCAGCAATACTTCTGAATACCACCAACCGTTGGAGAAGAGAGGCCTCCTGTGTTCAGGTTTTGTTTGTGTGGGAATGTTGTAGATACCAGGAGAGGGTATGTTGATTTAATAGTATCTTTCCTCACTCAGCAGCAGCACGACATTCCCCAATATATAGCAGGAAGCTAGTTGGTGGATTTCTTTGAATCTCTTTACTTAAGCAATCCAATCTGGCTTGTCTAGTTTGGGTTTATTCCTGGTAAATCTCCTTTGTTCCATTTTAAAAAGAATAAAGACACAACAGTCTTCCCTTAAAATGATGATGTTTACTCACATTCAGTTCACAGTTGGTTCCTGGAAGGCAGGCTTTAGCTTAGAGTTGCAGAAGAGGGTTTGAGTTCATCCCATATGGGGATGAGCCCATGTGCTGCTGGCTGAGGGCCGGCAGATAGCAAAATATACCAGTATCAAGAGGAAGAAGAGGGAGGTGGCTCCATGACCAGCCCCTTTTATGGGGTCTCCCAGGGTCACACCCAGCTACCTGGTCACACACAGGGGGAGGAAGCTCCAGACCAGGTGTGACAGGAAGTCCTCCTGGCTGTGGAGTAACACCCCCCTGCATGTCCACTCTGGGCAAACAGGAAGTGCTGTACTTGACTGCTTATGTTGTTACATCCCACAGTTTATGGATTTCCCTTTGGTTGGCTGCTATGAGAAGATGATGCTGGGCTAGACGGGCCAATGGCCTGATCTAGCAGGCTCTCCTTAGGTTCTTATGCAACAGTCTGTATGGACGTGACAATCAACTGCAGGTGGAGTGCAGAGAGCATCTTGCAGGTGTTGCGCTCCTCCTTCCAGACAGGTGTGGGGTTGCCCCGACTTGGCCCTGTGAACTGGACTGAGGGCCTCCTTTCCTGGCTCACCAGGGCAGGTGAAACACCAGCAGCTGGGTGCAGCCTGTTCTGCTCCTGACACGAGGAGAGGAGAAACGCAAGGCGGCTTCCCTGGAGCCTGAAAGGCGGCCACTTCGGAGGAACAAACGGCTTTGCAGTGTCTCCGGTGCCATTTGCCGCTTTGGCAGACGTCACTCTCCAGCGGGACAGACACACAGAACTTTTCAGCTGGGAACTGGCTGAATGATCTCTGCCTCTTAATAAATGCCCAGTATTTATTTATTTATTTGATTCTTATGCTGCTTTCAAGACCGTAAGTCCTCTCAGAAAGTTCCACGAGTTAAAATTACATTCGAGCATAAAAAAATACCCTGCTTTAAAATCACACGTAAATTGGTTTTAGATTTTCAGTGAATTCTGGCAGAGCGGCATAAAAATAGGACACAAACTTCCATCACAGCCGCCCTCCCAAATCCCGGCAAACTATCTTTAATAAAAGCAAGTGCAAAGTGAGAGTAAATGTAGCCCTGACTTCCCTAACCAAAGGTGGGTTGAAAAGAAATGTCTTTGGGTCTCCCCTAAAGAAAGCCAACGAGGGGGCCAAACCACTTGGATTGGGGAGGGGGAGTCCCATAGATGAGGCTCCACCACCAAAAGCACATCAGAATTACATGTACCTTCTTTGGGAGAGCATCCTGGAGCACCGGCCTTGCTGGCCCCAACACACGTGCTTAAGGACAGGGGCGTGATGTGTACATGGTCCCATGTGCAAATATATTAGCCGGTTCTCTGGGCTGGGCCTCCTAGTTGGCCCAAGACATACAGTGAGGGGGGGAAAGTATTTGATCCCCTGCTAAATTTGCCCGTTTGCCCTCTGACGAAGAAATGACCAGTCCGTAATTTTAATTTTAAATTTAATGGTAGGTTTATTGTAGCTGTGAGAGACAGAATAACAACAGGAAAAACCCCCAGAAACCCAGACGACAAAAGTCTAGAGATTGATGTGCATTATAATGAGCAAAATAAGTATTTGATCCCTTTGCAAAAGATGACTTGGTACTTGGTGGCAAAACCCTTGGTGGCAATTGCAGAGGTCAGACGTTTCTGGGAGGTAGCCACCAGGTTTGCACACGTCTCGGGAGGCATTTTGTCCCACTCCTCTTGGCAGATCCTCTCCAAGTCAGTAAGATTTCGAGGCTGATGTGTAGCCTCTCACAGCTACAATAAACCTACCATTAAAATTATGGACTGGTCCTTTCTTCGTCAGAGAGCAAACGGGCAAATTTAGCAGGGGATCAAATACTTTCCCCCCCTCACTGTAAGAACATCAGAAGAGCCTTCTCGATCCGGCTGTTCTCACAGTGGCCAACCGGATGCCCATCATGGGAAACCCACAAACAGGATCTGAGCACCAGAGGAACTCTCTGCTACTGAGGTTTCCGGGCATTCAGAACCATTGCTGCCTCTGAATGTGGAGGTGCAGAGCAGAGCCTTTGTGGCCAGTAGCCATCAACAGCCCTCTTCTCCACCATGAATTTGTCCAATCCTCTTTTGAAGCCATCTGGGTCAGCGGCCATCACTGTGTCCGGTGGGAGCGAACTCCACGGTTCAGCTCTGCGCTGCTTCACGGAGAAGGACTTTTGTCTGGTTTCACTTCAGCTCACAGGCTCCTTTCTGCCGGGAGACAGAAATTCCTCGTTAAGCCGCAGCTCCAAACAGGCCCCTGGAACGCCATGGAGCGCCAGGTCCCTGCCGAGAGCACGGGGTTATCTCTGAAACCGGGAACGTCACAAATATTCCTTGTTAATTGGGGAGGGAAACGTTTTTTTCTCCGAGGCAGAAATGTGAGCCGAAAACAAGTTTTGCCTTGCAGAGGAGCCAGCGAAGAGGGTGGCTGAGACAGCTTGTGTGTGGCGGTGGCTTTGAAATTGCCCTGCCTGTGTTCTAGCGGTCCCAAAATTGGGTGGTAGCACCCTGGGGGTAAGTGGGAGAGCTGGAGGTATAAATATCAGTCTTTGAAAAGCTGCTATCCCCAGATAAAGTTCATCAAGCAAATAGTTTTCATTGGATTTTGAATAGTAAAGGTAAAGGGACCCCGACCATTAGGTCCAGTCGTGGCCGACTCTGGGGTTGCGGCGCTCATCTCGCTTTATGGCCGAGGGAGCCAGCGTGCAGCTTCTGGGTCATGTGGCCAGCATGACCAAGCCGCTTCTGGCGAACCAGAGCAGCGCACGGAAACGCCGTTTACCTTTCCGCCGTAGCAGTACCTATTTATCTACTTGCACTTTGACGTGCTTTCGAACTGCTAGGTTGGCAGGAGCAGGGACCGAGCAATGGGAGCTCACCCCGTTGCGGGGATTCGAACCGCCAACCTAATGATCGGCAAGTCCTAGGCTCTGTGGTTTAACCCACAGCGTCACCCGCGTCCCTGGATTTTGAATAAGTGTGCAGTTAATCATTACTGTTTTGACCTTTATTGACTTCTCGCCTTCCTTAGTGGGTTGTGCAAACTGCTGTTCTGAAGGATGCTTTTTGTAGGGTAGAGTGGGGGGCACTGGGAGGAAACCAAAAGAGCGGTTGCCTGAAAATGTTTGGGAACCACTGCTGTGTTCTGAGTGGCTGCCTTGTGTTTTTGGTGGGCTTCGCAAGTTGTGAGGCTGCTTCAGTGACACAGCGGTGGCCTGTTCTGCTCTTCCCAGGCAATGTGTTTATTTGAGAAACTCGCCTGCCAGAGTGCACATTTTTCGCATTCCCCGCAGCGTCCCATGCTGCCGTTGCATAGCGAGGCCTGTGCCGGATGCTTCTGGAAAGGCCTGAAGGCAGCTGCTGCGACGACATCCCTCTCCCTCGCCCTGGCACCTCATCAAAGCGACCCCCAAGGGGTCATCTAGCCCAACCCTCTGCAGTGCTCAAGGACGCCCGACAGACGGCCATCCAGCCTCTACTTAAAAACCTCCAAGGAGAGTCCACCACCTTCTGAGGGAGTCTGCTCCACTGTCAAACAGCTCTTGCCCTAAGAAAGTTCTTCCTCGTGTTTCTTTGGTCCTTTCTTGTCGTTTGGATCCCTTGGTTTGTTCCCTTCCCTGTGGAGCAGCAGAAAACAAGCTTGCTCCATCTTCCTGTGACAGCCCTGCAGAGATTTGAAGATTGCCTTTGCCTTTGGAGAAAGGAGCAATGCGGTCCAGGAGCCAAGTCATGGGAGGACATTCCACTGCTCTCCCTCCTCGGAGTCTGTGGATCTCAGCCCTCCTGGGGACTGGCTTCCTCCTCGGAATTCTTGCTTTGTGTTGTGTTGCGCTCTGGGGAAGCTCCTGACACTTCCTTCCACGCCAGCATCCACCCAACCTTGCTGAGTTTGATGCTCTTAGAAATAACAATAATATTATTATTATTATAATTTATTATTTATACCCCGCCCATCTGGCTGGGTTTCCCCAGCCACTCTGGGCGGCTTTCAACAGAATATTAAAATACAATAACCTATTAAACATTAAAAGCTTCCCTAAACAGGGCTGCCTTCAGATGTCTTCTAAAAGTCTGGTAGTTGTTTTCCTCTTTGACATCTGGTGGGAGGGCGTTCCACAGGGCAGGTGCCACTACTGAGAAGGCCCTGTGCCTGGTTCCCTGTGACTTGGCTTCTCGCAGCGAGGGAACCGCCAGAAGGCCCTCGGCGCTGAACCTGCTTTCCCTTCTCTTATCAGTGTGAACTGGAGGAAACCTGGATTCTCCGGTATCTCCTTCCCACTCAGCTTGGGGCGTTCCATCTGCCGCTGAATTTCAGAGCCCCTTACTGACTGGCTTTGCAGTTTTGTCTTACGAACATAAGACAGACATCAGGCCATTTGTCCATCAAGTCCAGCATCCTCTTCTCACGGTGGCCGAGTGGATGCCTCTTTTGGGGAACCTGCAAGCAGGATTCGAACGCCAGATCCCTCTCCCCTTCCGGGATTCAGAAGCATTGTTGCTTCTGACTGCGGAGGCAGAGCAGAGCCGTCATGGCTAGTAGCCTTCGATAGCCCTTTCCTCCTCCATGAATTTGTCTAATCCTCTTTTAAAGCTTTCCAAGTTGGTAGCCATTACTGCCTCCGGTGGCAGCGAGTTCCATAGTTGAACTACGTCCTGCATGAAGAAGAACTTTCTTTTATCCTTCCTGAACCTTTCATCGCCCGCTTTGGAGCATTCCATCTGTCACTGAGCAGCGGAAAACGAGCTTGCTCCAGCTTCGATGTGGCAGCCCTTCAGGTCTTGGAAGGTGGCAATCATCTCACCTCTCAGTCTTCGCTTCTCCTGGCTAAACATCCCCAACTCCCTCAGCCATTCCTCATGAGGCTCCGTTTCCAAACCCTCAATCATTTCGTTTGCCCTCCTCTGCACGCCTTCTAGCTTGTCAGTATCC
This sequence comes from Podarcis vaucheri, assembly GCF_965113315.1. NCBI lineage: Eukaryota > Metazoa > Chordata > Lepidosauria > Squamata > Lacertidae > Podarcis > Podarcis vaucheri. Next base: position 4,481,096 of record NC_138762.1, on the reverse strand, counting down.
TCCTTAAAGTGGGGTGCCCAGAACTGAACACAACACTCCAGCACGTTTGGGGGTGAAACCCCCGAAAATTCACTGCAGCCTCTCCCTTGCTCTCTGCTTTATGCGTTGGTTTTGTCACCGGGTGTTGAATCTCCCAGGAGAATAGGTTTCCCCACGTTGCCTTTTATGCCTGCTTGTCTTCCTCCTCCTTTGATTCTCTCTCTCTCTTTTAGTATTTTTTATTACTAATTTTTTATTAAGAATTTCAACATAACAATTCACCAAAAACACATCATCCTCATCCCCCCCCCCATTTTTCCCCTCCCCAAACCAGAAACCCCCCTCCCCCCCACCCCCAGACTTCCCTCAGCTCCTCTCTCTGGTGTCTCAGCACATATTAAACTCTTTAAATTGTAAAGATCCTTAACCTATCTCTCTATATATTACCAACAATAAATTTGTGTATTTTATTCAAAACCTGCCAAGGAGTCCAGTTCAGTTTGTTGTTTCTTTAAGTACTTTGTAAAAGGTTCCCAATCTTCTTTGAAGTCACGGTTGTCCTTATCACGCAGTTTGTATGTCAATTTCGCCAATTCTGCATAGTTTCCGCATCAGTTTCTCTTGCCACAGTTCTTTGTTCTTTTTAAATAATATTTATTAAACTTTTCCAGACAATAAAAATTACAAAATTGTAGATAAGAAAAAAACATAACAATAATAAAAGAGAGAGAAAAAAATACAAATTAGACAATAAAGAAGAAAATTAAGAAAAAAGAGAAAAACAGTCAATATTTTCATGTCATATCTTTCATTTACTTATTTCCTGACCTCCTCACACACCCCTTCTCTGTATTCCAGTTCACATAGTTAGTTCAGCAAATCCTTACCCTCTATCATTTATCTTTACTTATTATCTTAACCCTTTATAACTATATATTTCCAGCCATTGTCAATCCGCATTTACATATTCTTATTCGTCTTTTTACCAATACCGCTTATTTTCAGTCCAACATCCCTTCAACATTCATTAATTTTACAGTATTTCTGCAGGTAGTCTTTAAATTTCTTCCAGTCTTCTTCCACCGCCTCTTCTCCCTGATCTCGGATTCTGCCAGTCATTTCTGCCAATTCCATGTATTCCATCACCTTCATCTGCCATTCTTCCAGTGTGGGTAAATCTTGTGTCTTCCAATACTTTGCAATCAATATTCTTGCTGCTGTTGTTGCATACATAAAAAAAGTTCTGTCTTTCTTTGGGACCAATTGGCCAACTATGCCCAAGAGAAAGGCCTCTGGTTTCTTCAGGAAGGTATATTTAAATACCTTTTTCATTTCATTATAGATCATCTCCCAGAAAGCCTTAATCCTAGGGCACGTCCACCAAAGGTGAAAGAATGTACCTTCAGTTTCCTTACATTTCCAACATTTATTATCGGGCAAATGATAGATTTTTGCAAGCTTGACTGGTGTCATGTACCACCTATACATCATTTTCATGATATTCTCTCTTAAAGCATTACATACCGTAAATTTCATACCAGTGTCCCACAACTGTTCCCAGTCAGCAAACATAATGTTATGTTATCTTGCCACAGTTCTTTGTTATCTTGCCACAGTTCTTTGGTCGATTTTTTCATTCTTCCATCCTTGTGCTATTAAGACTCTTCCTGCCCTTGTTGCGTACATGAAAATGTTATTCAATTTCCTTGGCTGCCTCCTTTGATTCTCAGAACAAATTGCTGAACCAAAGTCGACTGAACATACCCTAAAAGTAAAACAGGGCATGAAAAGCAAATGCATTGGCATGGTGACAGAGATGCAACTTACAGAGGAGGCAGCCAGTAGTGTTGCAGAACAGACCCTCAGCAGGTGACAAGGAGGCTCCCTCCCTCCCTCCCTCCCTCTCTCTTTCTTTCTCTCAGGACGTCCTGGCCCTGCAGGCCCATTGTTTTCTGCTAAGCAAACACCTGGCAAGCAGCCGCAATACCTGCCTTTGCGTTTCAGAGAGCAGCCTGTGGGCAGGGCCTGGGGAGACTCCGCACCCTTATCAGATGCACCCTGCCACATTATCACAGCAGAAGTGCCAGCCCAGGAGGAGAGGATTTATTCCTCCTCTCTCTTCCCGTGGCAGGGAGTTCCATAGTTTAACTCTGCTCTGCATGAAGGACTCTCTTTTGCCAGTCCTGAATCTTGCAACATAGGAAGTGTTTGTACACATGCAAATTAATGTATCATAGTTTGTCTCTCTTGATATCTAAATGTGGACATACTTGGAGCAGAATCCTGCGCCTCGTGGCAGCCTAGGAGGGAAGCAGCTTTCGTCTCTCCAACAGGAGCATGTTTTCATAACAGTTAGACCAGGCATCCCTAACCAGCAGCCCTCCAGATGTTTTGGCCTACAACTCCCATGATCCCTAGCTAACAGGACCAGTGGTCAGGGATGATGGGAATTGTAGTCCAAAACATCTGGAGGCCCGAAGGTTGGGGATGCCTGAGTTAGACTGATTGTTGTCCCCTGGAATTTGAAAAGCTGACTGCACTTGGTTCATTGGTTCCTAGTGAGGAATTACAGCGAATTACGCTTGTGTCAATTGCTCTTGTTCTGTATAGCTGCATAGATCAGTGTTTCCCAACCGGTGTTCCGCGGCACACTAGTGTGCCGCGAGATGTTGCCTGGAGGGAGGCGGGCGAGTCCAAAAAAGGTTGGGAAACACTGACTTAAGTTTCTCTTTCAAAAAGGAAACGTGGGTTAAAGCGGCGACGCCGCCCTCCACTCACTTTCCTGCTCTGGCTTCCCTAACAGTTTTCCGAGTTGCGTCACTGGATCCAGCCCCCTTTTCCACAGGTGACACGGGGCTGGAGGGAGGGAAAGAGGGCTTAACGTCGCGCACAAAGGCAGCCTCCTAGAAGCGCTCTGGGCCGGCGCCGTTTCGCCGAAGGCGCCGGAGGACCCCCACCCTCAGCTCCTTCAGAAAGGAAGCCCCGCCCCTCGGCTCCCTACGAGGCCAGCCGCTGCACGCATGCGCCGGCTCGTCATCGGCTCCGTCCGTTTCCAAACCCCCTGCTCGCCTTCGCGCGAGCTCAGTCGGGTCCCTCAGCCGAAGAAGCGGAGCCTCTCTTTGCCGCCTCTTCCTTCTTCCCCGGGTCTCACTCCGGTTTGGGGCTTCCTCTTCCCGTTTTATATTATACTACACCTCTTTCAAGCCTCCTCTCAGTTCACTTGGGACAGCGGAGGAGGAGGAGGCCGGCATGTCCGGGCAGCAGCAGCAACAACAGCAGCAGCAACTCCCGGCGACGGCTCCTCAAGCCCCGGGCAACCCTACTCCCTCACCGGCCTCAGCTGCCCTCCTGCTCCACCCGCCGCCGCCTCCCCCGCCGGCCACCTCGGCCCCGCCGCTGCCCCCTCCTCCGCCCGCTATCGCCGCCACCACCACAACAGCCGCCGCTGCCTCAGCTGGGCCCATGCCTGCCGGGAGCGGCGGCGGCAGCAGCAGCGCCCCGGCGCCCTTCCCTCACGGCGGCGACCCGGCCCTGAACGAGCAGGAGAAGGAGCTCAAGCGGCGCCTCAAGCGGCTCTACCCAGCCGTGGACGAGCAGGAGACGCCACTGCCGCGCTCCTGGAGCCCGAAGGACGAATTCAGCTACATCAGCCTCTCGCAGAACAACCTGCGCGTCCACTACAAAGGTAGAGGAACGGAGGGAGGGTGAGGCCGAGGCCACCGCCATCCCCAGGCCCCCTCCGCCTCTTCCTCCGAAAGGCAGGCTGAGAAACTCCCAGGGAAGTTCTGAACGTCTCCCCCAAAACCGTCGGGAGGCTTCGGTTGTTGCCTTTCTCCGCCGAGGTCGGTGGACCCCGAGCCTAGGCTTCCTTCCCACACCCCGCTTTCCGAAGACCGCACACCAGTTGGGCCAGTACATATTCCCCTCCCGTGACTGGAGCGGAATAGCCCTTTCTCTTCTTCCCCAACCCTTGTCGTTGGAGGAGTCCCTCAGTCCCTTGCTTTGCTGCCTCCTCCCCCCCACCCCCAAAGCTTGGAGGTTCCCCGGCAAGGGGGAGGGAAAAAAATTGAAACTTACACTTTTGTGCGTCCCTCCCGGCGTGACGCTGCGCGCTGACGTCACGGGGCTGTAATGGTGGTGTGCCTCAAGATTTTTTTCATCAAACAAGTGTGCCTTTGCCCAAAAAAGGTTGGGAAACACTGGCATAGATAAAGGCAGACTGAAGATTTTCACGTTTAAGGTTTGAACGCGTGTCTGCAGGCAGTGGAACGCGTAGAAGCCTGCAGATTTCAGTGTCGAGGGAACAGGCATTGGTGAACTTTGTAGAATTGGGGGCAGAGGAAGTTTTTTAAGATCTTGGGATGTAAAGTCCTGAGGGCTGTGGCTTACTTTTGCAATATCCCATGGGGTAATCGTGGGCCTCCTTAGATCTGAATCTTAGAAAAACGTTACCTTTCCGAGGCAATGCGCATGCCTTTGTTGGAGGAAGGCTGGGAGGGGGAGCAGCTCGTGGTCTGGGTCCTAAGAGCCAGGACAAAGATTTCCGCTGCCTCCTTCCATCCTCCTGGGATGCTGTGCAGTGACGTAAACTTGTTTCACACATGCCCCGGGATGGCTGAAAGCCCACAACTCTCCTTGGAACAGGCTGATGCAATTGTCTCCATTTCCTCTCTTGGCAAAGGTCCTTGTTTTGGACAGTGCAAGGGCTCCATTAAAGCATCAGATCAGATTGAAGTCCAGCTTCTCAGAGGATGGCAAAACCCAGTTCCTGGAAACGGGAACCAGCCACTGAATAGGTGTTGTAGGTGCCCTGCAAAAAGCAGTCCTGGGTGGGTGCCCTCTCTCGGCCTCGCTTTTCCACTTGCCATACAGACGCCGTTGTCTCGCTTGCAGCATCATTGCAGGGTGGGGTGGGAGACTGAGATACGCATGCCCTGCATTTTGCAGCCTCGGAAGCAAACGGCGCCGACAAAAAGCAGCTCTGTGTGCCTGGGAGAGGTTCCTTTCCCTTCTCGCCAGCCCCAGGGTGTGTCCAGGTACTAGCTGAGAACCCCTGCCTAAACCAATCCCTGCCAGTCATCGGTTCCACTCTGGGTGGGGTGAGAGGGAGGTGTGCTGGGCGGCTCCCCCAGAGTCAGGAAGTCCCCTGCCTTGGAAGACGCACCACCATCAGTCGTGTCTGGGGGCCAAGGTTTGGTGAAGAACGTAAGAAGAGGAGCCTGCTGGATGAAGCCCATCTAGTCTGGCATCCTGTTCTCACAGTGGCCAATCAGATGCCCCAGTGGGAAACCAGCAAGCCGGATTCCAGCACAAGAGCAGCTCTCCTGTGGTTTCCAGCAGAGGGGTTGATGGTTGGTTGGCAGAGGGGTGCTGCAGGTGGGGTTTTAATCGACTTTTAAGCTTGCATTTCCTCCCTGCCTTCCTTTTCTTTCTTTCTTTAATATAAATTTTTATTAGTTTTTTAACATAGCATTTCCAACAGCAATTAAACATACTTTTACTTCTTATTCAATTTTTTTGACTTCCATCAGTCTGGTCTGAAAATTTTCCAATTTAGTCTCTCAGTATGCATTTCTTATTTTCCCTATTACATTTCAAACTTATAGCCATTATCTCTTATCTTTTTCTACTTTGTAACACTTTGTATATTTCTCCTTACAAAACTTATTGTAGTCCTAGAAGCGTAATTTGTTGGTTATAATTGCTCTTCAAATAGTTCATATACTTCTTCCAATCTTCTGTAAATCTCTGGTCCCACAGGTTTCGAATCCTTTCTGTCATTTTGTCCAATTCTGCATAGTCCATTAATTTTGTCTACCATTCTTCTTTTGTCAGAATTTCTTCTTGCTTCCACTTCTGGGCTAACAATACTCTTGCTGCTGTTGCATATAAAAACAGTTTAACATCTTGCCTATTAATGTCCTGGCCTATAATAACAAGTAAAAATGCTTCTGGTTTATTTTAAGAATGTATATTTCAACCCTGCCTTCCTTTTCTTAATCTTCTTGGAGCTTTGGGAGGCTAGCCACCAAAGCAAAATGAATAGGGGCTGTAGAATTCCTGTGTTGTAAGTGAAGCCATGCCTATATCATCACCACCTCGCTCCTGTTTCTGGATGACCTGGCCCTTAGTCTTGCTTTCCGCTGTCAGCTTCCCTGTGCCTTCTCCCCCCAACACCCCTCTCTGTGCTCTTTCTATCCAGCTCCCCTCTGAGCATCTGAAGCATCTTCCTCCTCCAAGGCATTTCTCTGAGCTTCAGGACCTGCTTCCTTGCGCTCCACTCTTGCCAGCCCCCCTGCTCTCCTCCTGGGGGAGGTGACTGCATCTCTCCAGACTTCCAGCCCTGGCACGCTGTGGGCAGCCAGTCTCATGGCATATTTCTGCTCTGTCTCTCTCTGTTCAGGCTCCAGAAGGCCCAGGAGGAGCACCGCACGGTGGAGGTGGAGAAGGTCTCCTTGGAGAAGCGGCTGCAGGACGAGATCAGCATCGCCAAGCAGGAGGCCCACCGGCTCCGGGAGCTGCGGGAGGGGACAGAGAACGAGCTCAGCCGGCAGAAGTATGCAGAGCAGGAGCTGGAGCAGGTACGCCCTGGCCGGGAGCAGCCCCCATGCCGGGTAGGTGGACAGCTCCTCCTGGGGGGCTTGAACTCTCTGTGGGCTCTGGAGGTTTCTGCCTGACCTGCTGCCCTTTGGAACTGAGCCCCCCAAAGCCAGCCTTTTAAAAAAGGTGGCAGCCATATGCCGGATTCTCTCCTCCCATCAATCCCAATTTTAAAATGACGCACATGATTCCTGTCTCCATATAATTGGGCTAAAAAACCCAGAAGGCCTCATCAAACCTCAAGGCAGTCATATCTTTGGCCTGTTTCCCATGACCGCTTGACCTCGGGCAGCAAGACTGGCACAGACAACCTCTCTAGCCCAATCTCTGCAGCTCAGGAGGGTTAGAAGTGGCATACAGGTTTTGAGGTCCAAGTTGGGTTCAGCCTGGCTGGAGGAAAGTTTGTGGGGTTTGGGTCAACGTCAGGCCTCCTGTTATCCTCCCCGTTCATGGGTTCATTGGAGAAGGGGCAGAAAAGAGAAGCCTAAATGACCCAGGGGATAGAGCGACTTCCTAAGGTTGCAGCGTTTGGGGATTCTTGGTTAAAAGGTGACATGATCAAAGTTTGTAAAATGATGCATAGCAGGGAGAAAGTAGATGCAGAAGAGTTTCCCCTCTCAAGACTGGAACTCGTGGACATCTGATGAAGCTGAGCGTTGGAAGATTCAGGACGGATCAGAGAAAGTCCTTTGCAGAGTATGTAGTTCAGCTGTGGAACTCCCTCCCACAGCAGGCAGTGAGGACCACCAACTTGGATGGCTTTTTAAAAAAGGATTGGACAAAGTCACGGGAGCAGGAGGGGGCTGTCAGGAGCTCGGCCTACAATTGAGTAGGACGCTGGCGGGGACACTTGCCTGACTGGCATGTTCCCTCCCTCCTGGTTGATCGTTTGGGAGCTTCATACGCTTTATTCAGCCAGAACATCGCAGCGACCGATGCCAACAGACACCAGCACACTTATGGATCCACAGAGTTTGCGCATCATGCGCGTGACAGACCTCAGCAACTCAGCATTTTGGCTAATCTGCTTTATTTACATATAAACACACACGGAGCACTGCAACGTGGCTCCTTCTCTCTCTAGCATCAGACAGCAAAGAGAAAAAGAACAAAGGACAATAGTCCCACTTCACGGAACGCAGGAACACAAACATCCTGTCTCCATCACTTTCCACTCTGTGGAGTGAAAAAATATACCGTCATGTGATAGACAACCATCCCATGACTGCAATCATGGAGCAGGAATTCTAACAGGGGCCACGGATGACTATTAGCCAGGATGCTCTGCCTCCACAGCTAGAGAGAGTAAGCCTTCTCAGGCGCGCCTGGGAGGAGCCCTGGCACACCCTCCTAAAGGCCTGCTACTGCACCGTGAGAGCCCAGTGGAGCCTGTTGCAGCCTCAGCAGCCCCCGCCAGGCCTTTTGGAGGGCATGCCAGAGCTCCTCCCAGCGGCCTGGTGGGACCTGCAACAGGGCCTCCTGCTGCTGCGACAGGCTCTGGCGGAGCCGGCTGTTGCAGTGGGAGAGCCCACCCGGCTGCAGAATATTGAGGGGCCCCAGACCCCTCGTTGGAAATTTTGTGGGTGCCTGGACACCCGGGGCTCTGCAGATGTTTCTGAATGCCTGTTCCTGAAAGCCACAGGACTCTTGTGAGGGCTCTTGTGGTCAGATCCTGCTTCCTGGCTTCCCACGGGCGACTGATCAGTTGGCGTTTCCACTCTCAAGGGCACACAAAGGGGCATGAGCTGCAGCGTCCCGATTCCAGGCCCCCTTGGTGGGGTGGGAAGGGAGACCGTTCACCAGGATGCTCTGAGCCAGTTTGGCAGTAGGCAGAGGAAACCGGAACCCATGGCCCAGAGAGACTGGAGTGGGTGGGGGGTCGTCGGATGGAGCTGGTGCGTCTTCTTGTTGACCGTGGGCGATGCCTCTCCCCGCTGAGGAAATCTCGTGCGCCTGGGGCCCCCTTGCCTGCCTGCCGAAGTACTAGAGCGGCTGCTGCTGTTCCCCATTCCCTGCAGGTGCGCATGGCACTCAAGAACGCGGAGAAGGAGCTGGAGTCGCACAGCAGCTGGGCCGTCCCAGAAGCCCTGCAGAAGTGGCTTCAGCTGACCCACGAGGTGGAGGTGCAATACTACAACATCAAGAAGCAGAACGCCGAGAAGCAGCTGCTCCTGGCCAAGGAAGGGGTGAGTGGGGGGGGGGCAGGGAAGAAGGAGCAAGGAGGCCCAATCAAGAGGGGGGACCTCTTCACGCAGCGCATGCCTGAACTATGGGGTTCTGGTCACCTCGCCTCAAAGAGGGTATGTAGAATTGGAGGAGGTTCAGGAAAGGGCACCCAGAATGATCCGGGGGGGGGGGGAGCAACTGTCCTACGAGGAAAGGTTGCCGCGTCTGGGGCTTTTCAATTAGAGAAAAGTCAACATGATAGGAACTTGTGAAATTGTGTACCGCATGGAGAAAGTGGATAGAGGAAAGTTTCTCTCTCTCATAACACTAGACCTTGAGGACATGCAGTGGTGATGTGTGTTGGACGATTCAGGACAGAGAAAATAAAGTACTTCTTCACACAGCACAGAATTGAAGCATGGAACTCCCTGCCACAGGATGGTCGTCAGCCTTGATGGCTTTAAAAGAGAATCAGACAAATTCATGGAGGGCTTTTGAGGGCTACTAGCCCTGATGCCTGTGCTCTGCTTCCACAGTTGGAGGCAGGGATGCTTCTGAAGGCCGGTTTCTGGAAACCACAGGAGGGGAGAGGGGTCTTGTGTTCGAATCCTGATTACGGGCTTCGCTTTAGGCCACCTGGTTGGCCACTGTGAGAACAGGAGGCTGGACTAGATGGGCCATTGACCTGATCCAGCAGCTGAGCTCTTATGCTTCAATGAGGCCTATGGAGGTGGGAGACAGAATCCACAGACCGCTCAGCACCCTGTGACAGAAGGGTGTGGGCTGTGTCTTCCTTTCCTAGCCTCACCTTCTGGGTTCCTTAGGGGCTGGCAGCTGAGACTCAGGAGCTGAAAAGTTTGATCAGATGTCACCTTTTCAGTCACGTTCCTCTGCTTACGCCCTTTTCCAGGCCGAAAAGATAAAGAAGAAGCGCAACACTCTCTTTGGGACATTCCACGTTGCCCACAGCTCGTCCCTGGACGACGTGGATCATAAAATCCTGACGGCCAAGTGAGTTTGCTGTGTGTGTGTGGGCAGCTTCTGTCCGCTCTGCCCCTTCCGCAAGACCCACAACCTAGGAAGCTGCTGCACAGGTTTGGAGGCCAGAAGCCGGGAGCCTTCAGCTGTGCGGGAGGCAGATGACCCCCCCCCCATTCTGTTCTGCGGAAGCAAGAGCGCTTTGCGAAGGAGGAAGGGCCTAGCTGCCCATCCGCTCGGGGTTGGGAGCGGGCCTCCAGAGGGACTTGGGCAAGGCCACTCAGCAGGCTAAAGATGTTCTGTGGTGCAGGCGCATCGCCCTCTGCTTCGCCACTTTTTGTCTGGAGATGCTGCCAGAGATGGAATCTGGGGCCTGTTGCATGCCAAGCAGACACTCGGCCACTCAGCTCTGCTGGGGTTCATGGAGCTGTAGAGTTGGGGGCACCCCAGAGGCCATCCAGACCAACCCCCTGCAAGGTACCTCAGGCCCTCCAGCCCTGCTTGTTTCCTTTCCTTTCTTTTCCCCCGTAATATTTGTTTATTTGTTTTCACAAGTACACATTTATAACAAAATTGTTTAAATAACTATTCTCTGAATCTCCAGACTTCCCTCCATCCCCTACATGGGTCCTTGTACCAATATTTACAACTACATATCAGCCCATTCTCCATGATTGTCGTATTCCCAAATTGTCTATAATTTTCATTACATTACAAGTGGGTCTTATAGTCGAGCTAAAGTTTTAATTTGTTTACAATGGTCTCCTAGGTAAATTATAAATTTTCCCCATTCTTTTTTAAAGTCCTTGTCCTCTTGATTCCTGGTTAGTTTTGCCCTTTTGGCCTAGTCCAGCAGCTTGGCTTGCCAATTCTTCCCTAGTTGGGATTGTTTCTTCTTTCCATCTTTGGGCTAATAACATCTGTGCAGCTGTTGTCACATACATGAAAAGTATTTTCTGATCTATTGGGATCTTCGCACCTATAATTCCTAATAGAAACACTTCTGGGTTTTTAACAAAAGTTAAAAACATTTTTTTCAACTCATTATACACCATTTTTCAACTCATTATGCACCATTTCCCAAAATGACTCTGTTATCTTACATGGCCACTGCATATGGTAAAAGGTACCTTCCTTTTCTTTACACTTCCAGCAGGTATTTGAACTTGTTCTATACATTTTAGATAACTTAGTAGAGGTCAAATACCACCGGTGCGTCATTTTCATAGAAGCTCGTTCCCTTCTCCGCCCTTCAGGCAAGCCCTGAGCGAGGTGACGGCGGCCCTGCGGGAGCGGCTCCACCGCTGGCAGCAGATAGAGATGCTCTGCGGCTTCCAGATCGTGGTCAACCCGGGCATCCACACCCTGGTGTCCGTCCTCAACATCGACCCCACGTGGATGGGAAGCTGCACGCGGCCAAACACCTCGCACTTCATCATGACTGACGACGTGGACGACCTGGATGAGGAAATCGTATCCCCCATGTCCATGCAGTGTAGGTCTCCCTGGGGAGCGGGGGGGGCGAGGGGCTTCACAGCAATGGAAAGCAGGGAGCCCTCACCTGTTAGAGGACTCTAGGCTAGCAGTGATTCTCAAACTTGGGTCTCCAGTTGCTTGTTGGACTACAACGCCCATCATCCTTTGCTAGCAGGACCTCTGGGGTCACGGTTGATGGGAGTTGTAGTCCAACAAGCAACTGGAGACCCAGGTTTGAGAAACGCCAGTGAGGGGATGGTTCGCTTTCACACAGTCCTCCTGGTACAGAGATTCCCAAAGCTTTTCCTCTGTTGTTGTTATTATTTATTACCACCCTATACCTGGAGGTCTCAGGGGGTTCACAGAACAAAATCAAAATATAAAATCACAAAATATATAATCAAAATAAAAACAGCAACCCAATAGCCCCTTCCCCCTCTCTCTGTTCCATCAACTTGTCCCCAGTGCCACCCATTCCGCCCGGTATAAAAGCATTATTTGGAATAGCGGTTTGCACAACCCCTAAGGAAGATAATCGCATGGTAAAATTGAAGGTGGTAACCATGAATTGCACAATTATTTGCAGCCCAGTTAAAACTATTTCATTCAACTGATTCAGCAAAATGGATGGGCTTGATCCGGGGATTCCAGCTTTTCGCGATAGTGATTTGCACCTCCGTTGTCCCCCTGCCACCCCCTTAGCGCCCCCCTTCCCTGGTGAGCCCACTGCCCCACCCCCACTTTGGGAACCTCTGGACCAGAGTCCCCTCCCCATATCGCCTTCCTGACACAGGAAGCAAATTCTACATGGAGGGAAGTGGGAAGCAGCCCCCACCGTCCCGGTAACGTGACAGCGCCTGGTGCGCATGCGTGCTTTAAGAGCCGGGGTTCCTCCCATCCCCACCTCTGCCTTAAAGTGGGGCGGTGGTGGGGAGGAGGAGGAGAGCGTAGCCCTGGGGCTACAGAATGCCACCGGCTCCCATCGCGCAGCTTCACCACGGCTGGAATCAAGCAGGGCTTGGTAAGGCTCAGCTCAAGGATGCTGTTCCTTTGAACATGCGCAGAGCGTTCCCCAAGCTCAGCCAGGCACCTGCAGTCTGGGGCTCAGGGGTTTCTGAGCAGAGGTTTGCACGCCAGCGTTTTGCTCTTCTGAAGCACCCCTGACTCACAGTGGCCTAAGGCAGGAGTGCCTGGCTTGCCTCTGCCCTGCATTTCCCCAATACTGGGAGGAGTGGGGGGTGGGTGGGAATTTGCTGCTGTGCTTCAAGGGACCCCGAGGGTCATCCAGCCCACCCCCCGGCAGTTCGGGAATCCCATAGAATAGACTGGAACCTGCTCACCCTAGGCAGGGAAGGTGAGGAAAGAGCGGTTGCTGGGGGTGTCAGCTGGGGGCAGACGTGGGGAAGGCAAGCCTGGGGGTGGTGAGTGGGCACAGAGCCACAGAGTAGGAATGGGACCCCAATGGGTCATCTAGCCGAACCCCGACAATGGGGCGCAGAGCGGTGGTCTAGGTTTGGCAGGATTGGGGGGGAGGGCAGGGCAGGGTCCTTTGCTTGCCGTTCAGAAATGCCGATGTGAGGTGTGATGTTTCTCCCCACCAATGACGCCCCTCCTTTCTCTCTCCCCCGTCGGCCTCCCTGCCCTCCTCCCGGTTGGCTAACGCCAGACGCAGCCTTGCTCTTGGGGCACAGGTTCAGCGACCGCTCATCCCTCTCCTCGGAGGACCAGTCCTGGAAATACCCCGGTTTGAGGATTATTATCTTGGGTTTCTCTTTCCACCCTCTGAACTAAACGCAAAGGGCAGGAAGGCGGGGCCCTCCTGCTCACACAACGGCAGCACCAGCAGCCTCTCTGAGCACAGAAGCTAATTCTCACCTCATCCTTTCTTCCTTCATCTCTAGCCAAAAAAGTGCACACACAAAAAACAACCCCCCAATGCTGGCATCTTTACTAACACCTTCCCTGGGGGCAGGGCCTGCTGGGACCCAGAATCACCCCCCGGCAGAGAGGAAAGCAGGGCAGGAGGGACTCAGGGGTCACCTGGACTCTGTACCCTGAATGTTCCTGTCCACAGTCAAAGGCAGTGATGCTTCTGGATCCCAGCTGCTGGAAACCACAGGATGGGGAGGGCTCCTCTGGTGCTCCGATCCTGCTTGCGGGTTTCCCATAATGGGCGTCTGCTTGGTCACTGTGAGAAGAGGAGGCTGGACAAATGGGCCATTGGCCTGACCCAGCAGGTGATTCTTAGGTTCTTGCGTTTCGAAAGACCTTCCAGGCTGAAACCTGCAGTTACTGGAGGATGCTTTCTGGCAAGAAACAAGAAGACAGAGCAACCTGCCCCCTCCCCCTGCCTCTGTGTGCAAAGATTCATCGCCTGCCGCCCCCCCCCCCCAGCCTCTGGAATATTAGAATTGTAGCATTTGAAGGAAGCCCAAAGGTCATCTAGTCCAACCCCCTGCAGTTCAACTGCTTCCTGGTTCTTCAGATCCCAGCAGGGCCCCCCTTGCTCATCGGCTTCCCGCTCCATGCGCCTCTTAACCCCTCTGACGTTGCTGCTTTCTTTGCATGCCCCTCCAGTGCCCAGGCACCCTCCACCCCTGGAACCCAGAAGGCACCTCCCAGGGTGCCCCGTTAGGAGTTATGCGTGGGTGCTGTGAAGCCTTGGAGGTCCGGGGGCCTCGTCCTGGATTCCCAGGCGTGAGTCTGCCAGGCTCCTTCGCTCGCTTCTCATCCGTTAGCAGGGCTGCATTTGAGAGAAGAATCCGGAGAGGGCAAGGGGAGGGAGATGCTTATAAGAATCCCCCAAAGAAGATAGCGAAGACCCTCTATAGGGTTGCAGCAAGCAACTTAGGTGACCCCCATAGATGCCTCTCGACTACTTTGATTGACAAAACTGCTCCCCTTAGGGTGCCACGTCAACCCCATTCCACATTGTGCAAAAACAATATTTTGGTGCGACGGCACCTATACACTTATGAACCTGTTATTGTTATCCGTTAGATGCCTTTCCTGCATTCTTTGGCTTAGACAAGCCTGCTGCTGCAAGTTTTACTCTATTTCCACTTTAACTTTTTTTAAGTCTTAGGTTGCTGCGCTCAGTTTTTTCTTACAGATGATTTCATGGTTTTATTTTCCCCCCTACCTTGCTTTGAGCTTTCTCCTTCCAGTCGAGCAGTGTGTAACTCCTACAAAACAAGCAAAACAGAAGGCACTGCAAGGAGGAGCTGCCACAGCCATTTACTGGGGGCTCAGGGCGAGTGTGGAGCTCCTTCACTTCCCTGGGGGAGCAATTGGCAGTGGGCAGGGACAGGGCGCAAAAGCCGACAGCCAGCAACCTCTCCTGTCTCCCTTGAGCCGCTCGCCCTCCTAATCCTCTGTCTCTCTCCCGGTTTAGCGCCCTCCATGTCCAGCGGCGTCCGCCAGCGCCTCGTCGACCCGCAGCACTCCTTGGGATCGCAGAGGTTGGTAGAGAGTCACCAGGCCGCCGGCCAGGGTGAATCGGGGCCGCTGGCCCACTACCTGCCCGGCAGGGTCACTCTGCGCCGGATGCCCAGCTTGAGCGGCAGCCAGCCCTTCGCCTCCGACATCCACGGCGGAAGTGCGGCCGCCTGCTCTCCATCTTCTTCCTCCTCCTCCTCGCCGCCGTCTCCTCCTTCCTCCTCCTCCACGGGCCACTCGCCCTCCTCCGCTTCCGCCTGCCACGGCCTGCCCATCCTTTACCACCACACCACCTCCTCCTACATCCTCCAGGTGGACTCCCTGCCCAACCTGCCCCCTCCCGACGTCACCTCCGGGACGCGCTGCCGCGCCGAGAGCTATGGGTATTGTGCGGCTTCCTCCGGGAGTGGTGCTTGCCCTCTTGGCTTCCCCTCCGGGGCCCGGCCTGCCTTCCTAACCCCACTTCCTACCTCCTTCCCTTGGCAGAAGCATGGGTGCCCGTGGCTGCCGTCTTGAGGCCTGCACAGCCTGGTTTGGCGTGTCATTGGTCCTCTCGCTTGGTGGTTCTGGCCAGGAGAAAAAAAGGACGCTAACACAACTAACTGGCCAGCCGCCTCCCTGCCTGCCGTCCTGTGATGCAGAGTGTGCTTTTGTTTGGTGCTTTTGTTTGGTTTGCCACCACTTCTCGCCGCTGCACAGAGTTTAATTGCTCCAAGAGGGCTCTTGGGTTTGAATCCTGCTTGCAGGTTCCCCATAACAGCCAGCCACTGTGGAAACAGGACGCTAGATTAGGCGGGCCATTCGCCTGATCCAGTGTGCTCTTCTGATGTTCTTAACCCTGCCTGGGCTTGTGTGTTGGTGTGTGTTGTTGTTGTGTGTTTGTGTTTTGGACATCAGTAATTATTACTATTCTTATTAACCCCAGCCACTCTGGGCAGCCTCCAACACGTACAAAAACATATTAAGACATCAAACATGGAAAGCTTCCCTAAACAGGGCAGCCTTCAGATGTCTTCTAAAAGTCAGTTTATCTCCTTGACATCTGAAGGGAGGAGGGTGTTCCACAGGGAGGGAGCCACTACCAACAAGGCCCTCTGCCTGGTTCCCTGTAACTTCTCTTCTTGCAGGGAGGGAACCGCCAGAAGGCCCTTGGCACTGGACCTCAGTGTCCTGGCTGGACAATGGGGGTGGAGATACTCCTTCAGGTATACTGGGCTGAAGCCGTTTAGGGCTTGAAAGGTAAACACCAACACTGAATTGTTCTGGAAGCCAATGTAGATCCTTTAGGACCAGTGTTCTATGGTCCCAGCGGCCGTTCCCAGTCTCCACCAGTTTAGCTGCTGCATTCTGGATTAGTTGTAGTTTCTGGGTCACCTTCAAAGGTAGCCCCACGTAGAGCGCATTGCAGTAGGCCAAGCGGGAGATAACCAATCTGGAGAGAGAGTGCGCGGTCGCACATTTTAAAATCCGGGTTCCTCACGCCCTGCTTTTTTCCCTTGTCTCTCTCCCCCCCACCCCCAGAGATTTATCACACTCTGACTCGGATTCCTCCATCCCTCACCTGAGCAACAGCCAGCGCACGTCCAGCTCGGCCCCCCGGCTGCCTGCCCGGCCAGCACTGCTCAACAAGTCGGAGGAAGCGGCAGTGGCGGCCGCCTGCGGCTACGGCAACCGGCCGGCGGAGGCTTCCTCTCTGCCGGAGCCCTTCCCCGAGAGCCCCATCCTCATGAAGAAGGCCGTGATGCTGAACCACGGCCTGGAGAAGTCGTCCAGCCTGGGGGAGATCAGCCACGCGGCCGGGGCAGGGCCCCCCTCCCGCCAGGCCCACTCCGACTCCTCCCGCTCCCACAGCCCCAGCTCCACCGAGCCCGACACGCCCTCCCCCACCTCCGACCCCCGGCTCAACAGCCAGGGCAAAGCCGGCAACAGCCGCATCCCCCACCTGGCCTCGAAGAAGAGTGCGGCCGGCGGGGAGGAAGACAGCGGCTCCACGGGGGAAGAGACCGACTCCTCGGGGCAGGGAAAGAAGAAGTTCCCCCTGAAGATCTTCAAGAAGCCCAAGAAATAAGTCCGGGCCGGGGGGGGGTTGGCAAGGAGGGAACCCCCCAGCCAAACACCCACGCTGGGACGGAGCAGGAGGCGAGGGGAGGGGGAGCACCTTGAGGGGGGGGCAAGAGCACCCACCCACCTCTCCTCCTCCTCCTCCTCCCCCCCCAGGATCCCTCTGCTCTCCGGGTGGGGGAGCTGCAGGTGGAAAGCCCCTATTTATTTTGTGACGTCGGCCTGGCCGCCTTCCTCACGTGGTGGTGGGGGGTCCCTTGCTTTTGGCTGCGCATGGCTTCAGACGAGCTCTCCCTCCTAGCCCTCTCGCCACCGCCACACCGTGCGACACTGGATCCGTTCATCCTGCCCCCCCTTTGTTTGCTGCTTCCCCTGCGCACCACAGCAGCCCCCAGGAGGCTCAGTGGCCCACTCCACAGGGAGGGAGAGGGTTTTGCAAGGGGGCTGTTGCTGGGGAGGGTGGGGTGGTGCTCGCCTTGCTTGTCCTAACCCCCATATGTGGGTTTACTCTAGGGACTAGCCCCTTTGCCTTGAGTGAAGCAAAGAAGGGGCAGGAAGAGGGCAGGCCAGGGCTGCTGGGAGGAGTGGGGAAAGAGAGGGAGATGAACTCCAATCGGCCTGCAAAAGCCCATTTTTTAGATCCCTTTGTTAACATCAACTGTTTGTTGCAGACAAAAGGGGGCAAGTTCGGTGCCCAGCTCTGTGGGCAGGAGACCACAAAGTGGCCACTTGGCCCCAGAGCAGCAGGGGCTTTCCTTCTCCCCACACCTCCCCTCCAGTGGAAAGAGGCCTTGTCTTTCCTGCAAGTGGCGCTTGGCTTTGGGGAGGGGGGGTCCCTGCAGGAGCTGGGGGGCTTTCTTGTGTCTGCTTTCTGGCTCACAAACGAGCAGGAGGCTTTGCTGAGCCTAGAAGCCTTCTGCAAGAGCTTCCCCACAACTCTACCTTTGGAGTTTCTGTCTGCCCCAGGACATCCCTGCTACAGCCAGGTCTTGCCCTATGCACGTGGGACGCAGGGAGACCTGGTGTCCGGCTGCGTGTCGCCAAGCGGAGGAGACCCTCCTGCCCTCCTGGTTGCAGTCTGGGAGCTGGCGGCTCTTGTGGGGATGTGCGTGCGAGAGAGCTGCCTCCCATGCCCTCTCGCAGGTTCTGTTCTGTTTTATTTTTGCACTTTGGAGCAAAGATGGACAGGTTTGGGCCGCTGGTGGCCGCCTTCCGTGGCAGACACAGGTCCTCCTCCCCTCCAGAGCCCTGCCTGCATGCCTTGCAAGGACAGAGGAAGGGCTTTGGGGAAAACTCAGAGACTTGATGGCCAAGCTGGCACCGCTTTGAGCTTCCTGCTCTTGCTTCTCCTCCATCTCCAAGCGCCTGCGCCGTCCGGGCCTTCCTCTGCCAGCTTGACAATGTCCCAGTCTGGTGAGGAAGGCGAGAGACCGGGCACTTATGGGGGGGGCTGGGCTCGGCTCAAGCAGAGGATGGGGCAACCCCCACCCCACCCCCCCAAGTTCCACCATCCAAGGCCATGGAAACCAGAGGCCCAGGCAAGCTTGAGAACCCGGAAGGATCGTGGTGCTCCCTTCTACCCTTGCCACGCGCCAGAGGAGGCACAACGAGCGCCAAGGAAAGCAGCCTTCACATCATCATCTTCCTGTCCTGTCTGGCTGCCAGCTTCTGCCCTGGGCAGCGATGGGCACCAGGAGAGCGTCCCGTTCCCCCCAGCGCCAGGCCACCCTGCTCTGCACCTGCCAAGTCTTGATCTTATTTAAAGGCCATTTCATAAAACTGTTTTCAATCCAATAAAAGCATGTAGATTATTTTAAGGCGGCTGTGTGGCGTCGGTGCCTTTGGCAGAGGGAGGGGGCAGGCAGGAAGTGGCGGTTGGGGAAGAAGGAAGGGTTTGCTTTGGGCGGCATTGCAACACGGCCTTGGCTGAGAGGAAGAGCCTGAGGGGCAATTTCCTAGAGTTGGAAGGGACCTCTAATGCAACCCCCTGCACCGCAGGAATTATTATTTTTACATTCATTTATACCCCACCTTTTCCCTGATAAGGACTTGGCGGCTCACAGCTGAAGAAGGATCCCTGTCAGATGGTCACCTGATCTCTGCTTTAAAACCTCCAAGGAAGTCCGTTCCACTGCCGGACAACTCTTGCCGACGGAGGGGAGGGGGGCACACCAAGAAGGGCCTCAGAGGATGAGCGCAGGATCTGGTTCAGTTCATGTGGGGAGAGGCAGTCCTTGAGGTATTGTGGCCCTGAGCTTTGAATTGGGCCCGGAAACAGATTGGTAGCCAGTGCAGCCAGTCCAGGATTGGCGTCCCAGGCTCAAACCGCCTTGCCCCAGGGAGCAGCGTAGCCACCAAATTCTACCTCAGCAGACATTTCCTCACTGTCTTCAGGGTCAGCCCTTTGCTATAGCATTGCAATAACAATTTATGCACACAACTGTGAGTGGTGGATCATGTGTTTGCACCCTAATGCCTACCCTGGGCTGCCTTTGGCTCAGTTCCCAAGGGAGAGAAAAAAAATTCAACTGCACCAAGGCGCTTGGAAGAGATCAAACCATTTATTTAGGGGGAAATCTTCAATTTCCCCTGGAAGGGTGGGGGGAGCTCTGCTTCCACATCTGGTCTTCGCAGGGGTTGCATCTTCCAAACCTTTCCCTCCCAATGCCCTGCCCCACACTTCCGCCAACCAAAGCCCCACACAGTTAGAACCCCCTCCCTACTCGTCCCGCCATTGGCATACGCAGATCTGAAGAGAGAGAGACAGGAATACAACATAGCAATGGAGTGCAGAGACACTGGGCAAGGGAATCCTGAACAGGAGGAGCAATGGCAGGAAAGGGGCTCAGGGATGGAGAGACCCAACTGCCTGCACCTTCCAGAGCATTAATATCAGGGCAGGGCTAGGGAATCGGGGACCCCTCCAGCTCCCATCTGCCCCAGGCAGCATTGCCACTGGTCAGTGCTGATGCAGGTTGTGCCCACATCCCATAGGAGAGCCAGTCCTTATCCAGGGGATCGGGTCCTTCCCTACACCGGCTTGAGCTCGGTTACTTCGTTGGCTTCGCACTTGGCACCTAGCAGGGACTCTGCCAAACTTGGATGTCTAAAAAGAGACGGACAAACACCTGGTAGAAACCCCAGCCCTCCACTGGCCATCTGCTTGGGCCACTTCAGCAAGGGGGGCGAGAGGAGGGAAGAGGGAGCGAGGAAGAATGACCCAGGTGGGGCGCAAGGGAGGAAGCAGCCCAGAGTTTTCCTGCCGCTCTGCAGCAGACAATGCCCTGCTTGTTTTCTTCCTGGCTGGAGAGTCAGGTGTGCAAATGAGAGAGAGAGGAACGCTTTGCCAGTCCAGAAAGACCTCTCGAGTGAGTGGCACCTCCTTGGCAAGCCATCCGTTGAGTTGGAGGAGCTCTTGGAGACAGCAATAGCCTGCCGCGTTCGTGAGCCCAGCAGGGCTGGCAGATGGCACCGACGTTGCCACAGCAGGGTCTGGAAGAGTCCTGCCAGCCCTGGGCCACCACCCTGTTACATAGGGAAATGAGCTCTGAAGCCCTAGGCAGGCCTTGCAACGGAGAGTTTGGCCCCCGACTCAGACTCTCCTTGGCAAACAGCAGCAGGGCATCCCCAACGCCATGATGGGGACGTCTCCAAGGAAGCTGAGATGGGCGGTTGCTGTTGGCGAAGGCGGACAACCGCTGCTCCGTTCACCCACAGATTGATGCCTCATCGCCATGCGGCGGCTGCCAGCCCCCTGCAAAGTCGTTGTCCGTCAGGTTCACCGTGTAGGGGACATCGATGATCTCGTGAGACGCATCTCGGCTGCTGGCAGTGCGCCAGGAGTTCAGAGGGCGGATGGCTTTCCTGAAACGCTGGGAGAGCAGCAGAGAAAAAGGCCATGAGCTTCTGAGTTCAGCTTTGAACCCCCAACCTTGCATCTTAAATTAAAAGAAGCACGAGGGCTCAGGACTCCAGGAGCTCTGCGTGTTCATCCCCCCAACATCCCCCTGGTAGGGTTGGGAAGACCCTCCTATGGAACCCTGGAGGGCTGCTGCCACTCTGTGTGGGTCAGGGATCACCGAGCTAGTGCCACCCCCCTCCAGTCATTGGACTACAACCCCCATCAGTCACGGCTGGGAGTCAGGGATGATGGGAGCTGGAATTGGAAAGTTCAGGAAAGATTAAAAAGTAGGGCCTTCTTCCTGCAGAGCAAAGAGTGTGCTTGAACTACGGAACTCCCTGCCACATGAGGCAGCAATGGCCACCAGCTTGGATGGCTTTAAAAAAAGGATTGGATGAATTCATGAATGAAGAGAGGGCAGTCGATGGCCACAGTGGCCACACTCTGCTTCTGAATACCACAGGGGGGAGAGGGCTCATGCTCAGATCCTGACTTTTGGTTTCCCATTAAGGGCACCTGGTTGGCACTGTGAGAACAGGATCCTGGAACTAGAAGGGCCATTGGCCTGATCTTATGGTCTTCATCCAGCAGCTCCCAGAGGGAAGTGTCTGCGCAGATGGATCAATGGCTGGTCACGGTAAAAGGCAGCTCCCTGTAGTCATTTGCCTGCTGCCTAAGCTGGCTTTGAGACATTACCTGCCATTTATCGTCTTGACTGTTTAAAGTCCTCCATTAATAATAATAATAGTAATAATTTTAGAATGCTTTGTTACTTTTATTGTTGCTAGCCACTCTGAGCCCGGCTTTGGCTGGGGAGGGCGGGATATAAATAAAATTATTATTATTATTATTATTATTATTATTATTATTATTTTATTTTTATATTTATACCCTGCCCTCCCCATGGCTAACAACAGTAAAATTACAGTAAAAACATAATAGGGGGAAAAGACCAATTTAAAATACAGGTTAAAATGCAATTTAAAATGCAGTCTCATTTTAAAAGTAGCCCATGGATCAAAACCGTAAGGAGAGGGAAAACATAAGGGTCAGACCGAGTCCAAACCAAAGGCCAGGCAGAACAGCTCTGTCTTGCAGGCCCTGCGGAAAGATGTCAAGTCCCGCAAGGCCCTAGTCTCTTGTGACAGAGCATTCCACCAAGTTGGGGCCAGTACTGAAAAGGCCCTGGCCCTAGTTGAGACCAATCAAACCACCTTGCGACCTGGGACCTCCAAAACGTCAATTGTGGACCTTAAGGTCCTCCGCGGGGCAGACCAGGAGAGGCGGTCCCGTAGGTATGAGGGTCCTAAGCCGCATAAGGGCTTTAAAGGTCAAAACGTCACCAGTCAGAACCAGGTGACATCAGATGACCCTGGGGGTCCCTTCGAACCCTGTGACCCCTGCAAGACAGGCCAGCTTGCCTAAGGCCCTCTGCTGAGTAGTGGCAGAGGTGGGGTTTTGAACCAGGGAATTGCACAGCCCAGGGGCAGGAACTGTAGAATTGGACGAGTCCAGTGGTTCTCAACCTGTGGGTCCCCAGATGTTGTTGGACCACAACTCCCATCATCCCTGAGCTCTGGCCTTGCTAGCTGGGGGTGATGGGAGTTGTAGTCCCACAACATCTGGGGACCCACTAGTTGAGAAAGGCTGCTCTAATCCAACCCCCTGCAATTCAGAAATCTCAGCTCAAGCATCCACGACAGAAGGCCATCCACCCTGTGTTTAAAAGCCTCCCAAGGAGTTCACAAATTCCCAAGGGGAATAACTGCTACTCTCAGAAAGCTCTTCCTGATTCTTAAGTCAGAAACTCCTTTTTTTACCATCGGAATCCCTCTGCTTCCGAAGCAGCAGAAAACAAGCTTGCTCTCTTCCACGTCAAGGCCTTGGAAGGTGTCTATATCACATCACCATTCAGCCTTCTGAATCCTACTCACATCTGCCAGGGTCCCCGACTCCTTGAAGAGGGCGATGGCTGCCCAGAGAGGGATCTGGATGCAGGTCACGACCCCCATGCAGATGCCCAGGGCCTCCCCCCAACGGGGATACTGGTAAGTGCCGTAATGCAAAGTCGTGCTGGACAGATCCAGGAAGATGTAGAAGAGGATGAACTGTGGGGAGGGAGAAGGAAACACAAGCAATCGTTGGAGGATTCTGGGAGTTTCAGAAAGGGGCAGTCATCATGCGTGAGCCTTCCCACCTCCTGTGTGAAAGGAGCAGAATGGTTTTCTTGCTATTCTGACAGCTAGCAATATTATTTATTTATTTATTTATTCATTCATACATACATACATACATACATACATACATGAGTTTCCCCAGCCTCTCTGGGCAACTCCCAATCAAGTGTTAAAAACAATCCAGCATTAAACATTAAAAACTTCCCTAAACATGGCTGCCTTCAGATGTCTTCTAAAAGTCAGATAGTTGTTTATTTCCTTGACATCTGATGGGAGACCATTCCAAAGAGCAGGCGCCACCACCGAGAAGGCCCCCTGCCTGGTTCCCTGTAACCTCACTTATCACAGTGAGGGAACCTCCAGAAGGCCCTCGGAGCTGGACCTCAGTGTCCGGGCAGAACGATGAGGGTGGAGATGCTCCTTCAGGTATACTGGACCGAGGCCATTTAGGGCTTTAAAGGTCAGGACCAATACTTTGAATTGTGCTCAGAAACGTACAGGGAGCCAAAGGACCGGTGTTATGAGGTCAGAGACCACAGTGATGGCTGTGAAAGGCCTATAAACAATGGAGAAATTTGCCCTCCCCAAGTCTTCCAATATCACGATGGCATTACAGCCATACCTCATGTTACGTTTGCTTCACGTTACATTCTTTCAGGTTACGTCCCGTGGCGACCCGGAAGTACCAGAAAGGGTTAATTCCGGGATTCGCTGCTCGCACATGTGCACAAGTGCTAGATTGCACTTCGCACATGCGCACAAGCACCAAACCGCGCCACGCACCTGCGCAGATACGGCGCTTCAGGTTGCGCTCTTTTCATGTTGGGAATGGGCCTCCGGAATGGATCCCATTCACAACCAGAGGTACTACTGTATACCAAAGGAGAAAAAGAAGAAGAGTTTGGATTTGATATCCCGCTTTATCATTACCCGAAGGAGTCTCAAAGCGGCTCACAATCTCCTTTCCCTTCCTCCCCCACAACAAACACTCTGTGAGTCCAGTCCAGGTCGCAAAAAACCGGGTTCAGAAAAGGAAAGCCAAAATGATCAAAATGAACGCTCGGCTTTCACCATCCAGTTATTTAAATCGACATGGACCGTGGCAGGAAGCTGATAAAAAATCTCTGCCCGGCTCCCACCCAAGCGGAAGGGTGGGGGGCGACTTACCAGCAAGAGCCCTGGCGTGAAGACCACCCAGCAGGCCTTGAAGTACAGCACCAGCTGGCTGCACCAGGGAGGGCAGCGGCAGATCATGTCCACGATGTCTTGGCAGAACTTGTTGATGCCTGCGTGGTTGGGGAAGAAGACCAGGAAAGGGAGTTAGCAGGTGGGGGCAACATGGCAGACACACACACACACACCCCGGCCACCCCACCCTCAACTGGGACACCTCTCCATGGCTTGCCGTATTTTGCCGTGTATTGGACAAGGGTTTTTGACTCCAAAACCATGTGAAAAAACGGGGGTCGTCCAATACACAGATAGTGGCATGGAGAGGGTGTGGAGAAGCGGTGCGCCACCAGCCAGCTCGTTGGTGGGAATGCAGATTCCCCACATGGCGGGCACTCCCTGGATCAGTTCCCGCGCGGTGGCATCAGAGGAGGTTGCGCTTCCAGAAAAATCCTGGTTTTATGGGGCTCAACTCACAGTTCTGCAGCTTCCTTAGGAAAGGAAAGGGAGCCCTTTCTACAGTTTCCAGACAGATAATCTAACCAGCCAGTCCCATGTCGCTGGGGAAACAAACAGCCTCTTTGCAGAACATTAAAAAATGGAGGCCTGGGCAAGGGGCCGTAAAGGGAGCCAGTGACCGACCACACATTCGCTCCATAAGATGCACAGACATTTCCCCTTACTTTTTAGGAGGAAAAAAGTGTGTCTTATGGAGTGAAAAATACGGTACTTGAAGATGCTTGAAGAATCTCCTCTTCTCCAGGCTAAATATCCCCAACTCCTCCCACTGCTCCTCTTGAAGGCTGAGTTTAAGAGGCCTTTGGAGGATGCAGGAATGACAGACAGAGGTGGGAATTGGCCTCAAAATCTTGCCTTGCTCCTCAAAGCACTGACTGCCCTGTGGGCATCTAAATGCCTTTCCAGGCAATGCCTCAAGTTGGCAGTGCAGCAGGAGGAGAAAAGTTTGGAAGTCAGGAGAGCTCTGGAAGAAACAGACTGGGGTGGGGAGGCCTGCAAGGCACTCACCATAGAAGAAGGTAACTCCAAGGCACATGAAGAGGGCGATGATGATGAGCCCAAAGCTGGTGCTGTAAGAGTCCATGAGGGTGAACCAGTAGATGCCGCCCTGAGGAGGGAGGAAAAGCCACACACATGAGAACGGAAAAAGAGCCTTGCTGCATCCAGGTAGTCCACTATCCCGCTCCTCTTTCCAAGCTCCCTCCAGTGGCAGGGAGTTCCGCAGTTTCAACAGGGCAGAGCCATTGTGCCCTGCAGCCATCTTGCGCTCGAATCCTGCTTGCCAGTTTCCCTTTGGGCATCTTGGTTGGCTGCTGTGGGAACAAGCTGCTGGACTGGATAATATAATAATTTATTTATTTTTAATACCCCGCCCTTCCTGGTTTAAAAACCGGGCTCAGGGCGGCTAACGGCAAATATAAAACATTGATTACAAATGCGACTTAAAAAACAGCATAAAATACAACATAAATAAATACAACAGCATAAAGACAACATCTCACAAAACATTTAATGCTCCATGTATATAGGCACCTTCTTAAAACTCTTGAACGGGTTAAAAATCAAAAGCACCCAATCAGTACGGTCCTCAGTGCTAGCCTAGTTTCACTGAAGGCTCCTCCAGAGACCTGCAAATGGGCAATGAGAGTCCCCTCTCATTCACTAAAGTAAAGGTAAAGGGACCCCTGACCATTAGGTCCAGTCGTGACCGACTCTGGGGTTGCGGTGCTCATCTCGCTTTATTGGCTGAGGGAGCCGGTGTACAGCTTCCAGGTCACGTGGCCAGCAGGACTAAGCCACTTCTGGCGAACCAGAGCAGCGCGCGGAAACGCCGTTTACCTTCCCGCCGGAGCGGTACCTATTTATCTACTTGCACTTTGACGTGCTTTTGAACTGCTAGGTTGGCAGGAGAAGGGACCAAGTAATGGGAGCTCACCCCGTTGCGGGGATTCGAACCGCTGACCTTCTGATCGGCAAGCCCTGGGCTCTGTGGTATAACCCACAGCTCCACCTGCGTGACTCTTAAATAACTCAGTTCCCCCCCCCTCGGCCTGATCCTGCCGCCAGGCTCTTCTGGCGTTCTGCTTACCTCTGTGATTAGCAGGAGCCCCAGAAGGTAGAAGGCAAAGCAGAGAAGCCCCAGGAAGACGGCTTTGCGCCTCCAGTCGCGAAGCGAAGGAAACTCGTCCATCACGGCCGTCGTGATGCCTTCCATGTTCCCGAACTAGAAAGAGAAGCATTCACAGTTAGGGTGGGGGGGGGGAGATCAGCACCCACAGCGCCTCCCCACCCTCTATTTAGACCTACCCTCCTTCCATGGGTTACAATTTTACATGCACTTCCCTGCAAAATGAAACTGTGCAGAATGCACTGGTCCCATCCACTTGCACCATGCACCTTTTTGCCTTGGGCCTGCCAATCATCAGAACATGCCCCCCCCCAAAAAAAAAAACGCCCAGGAAGGATCTGTGGAACTCCCTCCCACAAGACCACCAACCTAGGTGGCTTTAAGAGAGGATCGGACAAGTTCATGGAGGAGGCGAGGACTCTTGATGGCTCCTAGCGACACGTCTGTATCCCAGTTGCTGGAGACCCCAGGAAGCGAGACTTGCTCTGGTGCTCAGATCCTGCCTGGTGGTTTCCCATAATGGGCATCTGTTTGGCCACGGGGAAACTAGGTGGGCCACTGGTCTGATCCAGCAGGGTCCACTGGTGTTCTTATAGTAGGGCTGGCCATGGCTGAATGTCTCCCCACCCCAGTTATTGGACTGATGCCTTTAAAACTGTTGTTTCATCTGACATAGCCCAGTGGGTTTGAGCGTGGCGCCGATAACACCAAGGTTGCAGGTTCCATCCCCGTCTGGGGCAGCTACACACTCCTGCCTTGCAGAAAGTTGGACTGGATTGATCCTTCCAACTTGGGAATTCTGTGATTCTCTCGCAGAGTCTGGCCAGCCTTGGGCCTGCGGAAGGAGGGGTACCCAGAGCAACACCTGGAACATCTGGAACTGACCAAGGTGTCCACTCCGAGGGTGAAGAGCATCAGGAAGAAGAGGATGGACCAGAAGGCCGACCCTGGCAGCAGAGCAAGGGCTTCTGGGTAGGCCACGAAAGCCAGCCCTGGACCTGGGGAAGGACGGAAGGAAGGAGAGAGTTGGGGGACAATAACCCAGATGTGTTTGGCAGCATCAATTGCAGGGCATGGAGGACGACACGATACAATACTCTTTATTGTCATTGTCCCATACAGAACAACGAAATTGAAAAAAATCTACACCAGACATTCAAATACCCACAAGCCCGCTATCCCAACCTGGTTAGCCCCCTAAAAACTCTGATACCCCATAATTAAATACAATATACTCCCATAGAGACTACCTTAAAGGTAAAGGGACCCCTGACCATTAGGTCCAGTCGTGGCCGACTCTGGGGTTGCGCACTCATCTCGCTTTACTGGCTGAGGGAGCCAGCGTACAGTTTCCGGGTCATGTGGCCAGCAGGACTAAGTTGCTTCTGGCAAACCAGAGCAGCACACGGAAACACCGTTTACCTTCCCGCCGGAGTGGTACCTATTTATCTACTTGCACTTTGACGTGCTTTCGAGCTGCTAGGTGGGCAGGAGCTGGGACCGAGCAACAGGAGCTCACCCCGTCATTGCGGGGATTCGAACCGCCGACCTTATGATTGGCAGGTCCTAGGCTCTGTGGTTTAGACCACAGCGCCACCCGTGTCCCCCAGAGACTACCTTACACTGCGTTTAAAACCAAAATCGCATTTGGGTAGAAACTGTTTCTCAGGCGGCTAGTCCTACTCTTTATAACCCTGTACTTTCTTCCAGAAGGCAGAAGCTGAAAGAGATCATTTCCGGGGTGAGCACTCTCCTGCGCTATCTCTGCAGCTTTCTTCTGGCACCTGGAAGCGTACATTTGACCCAAAGTGGGAAGAATGCACCCAATTATTCTCTCCGCAGTCTTTACAACCCTGGACAGCCACACCTGAGGCACCTGGGATTTACGCCCTGGATGCGACAGCCACACTTGCCCAGGGGAAGCAGCGTGGGCTGAGGAGTTCTGGGTTCGAATCCCACCTTGGTCCTGGACTCCCAAGCACAAGGCTTATTCAGAGAGGAGGTGAGGAAGCGACCCATCCAAGTTCTCCTCTCCATCATTCCCTGCGAGATTGCCTCACCCCGCTTTGATTGGTAGGACGTAAGCCCCTCCCAAAACAGGCGAGGACCCGCCTCCTTCTC
Organism: Podarcis vaucheri; assembly: GCF_965113315.1. Lineage (NCBI taxonomy): Eukaryota > Metazoa > Chordata > Lepidosauria > Squamata > Lacertidae > Podarcis > Podarcis vaucheri. Next base: position 4,452,883 of record NC_138762.1, on the reverse strand, counting down.
CTCCTGCCCCCCTACCTGAATCTGCCACTTCCCCCACGGGGACCTTCTTCCGCCAAGCCATGTGGCCCAGGATGGAGAAGATGGCGAAGCCGGCGAAGAAACTGGTGCAGCAGTTGCCGATGGCGATGACCAGGGTGTCCCTGCAGGAAAAGACATGGAGGGGTGGAGGGTCCCTCAGTTAGCAATGATTCCTGCATTTGCAGGGGGGTTAGACAAGATGACCCCTGGGGGTCCCTTTTGACTCTGTAGTCCTAGGATTCTATTTGCTGAAGACACGCCTCTTTATCCTGGCCTTTGGCACCTGAAAGACGCATTTAGGACCCACACTAGCCGCAATTGCAGTTTGTTTTGAACTGTTTTAACGTTGAATTTTATGTCAACATAGCCTGCCCAGGGACCTGGGCTGGGTAATATTATTATCAACCCTAACTCTAATAAGAATTATATTTTTCTAGATAGGTAGGTAGGTAGGTAGATAGGTAGGAAGATAGAGATAGATAGATAGATAGATAGATAGATAGATAGATAGATAGATGATAGATAGATAGATAGATGATAGATAGATAGATGATAGATAGATAGATGATAGATAGATAGATAGATAGATAGATAGATAGATAGATAGATAGATAGATAGATAGATGATAGATGATAGATAGATGATAGATGATAGATAGATAGATAGATAGATAGATAGATAGATAGATAGATAGATAGATAGATATCTCCTTCATGGATTACTGCCTTGTCATGGCGAAGGGGCTTGAACAACTCAGAGAAGCTATGAGCTACATCGTGCATCCCAGTAGTGATGTATGGAAGTGAGAGCTGGACCATCAAGAAGGCTGATCGCCAAAGAATGGATGCTTTTGAATTATGGTGCTGGAGGAGACTCTTGAGAGTCCCATGGACTGCAAGAAGATCAAACTGCTCCATTCTTAAGGGAATCAGCCCTGAGTGCTCACTGGAAGGACAGACCCTGAAGCTGAGGCTCCAAGACTTTGGCCACCTCATGAGAAGAGAAGACTCCCTGGAAAAGACCCTGATGTTGGGAAAGATGGGGGGCACAAGGAGAAGGGGATGACAGAGGACGAGATGGTTGGACAGTGTTCTCAAAGCTACCAGCATGAGTCTGACCAAACTGTGGGAGGCAGTGGAAGACAGGAGGGCCTGGCGTGCTCTGGTCCAGGGGGTCACAAAGAGTCGGACACGACTAAACGACTAAACATCAAGAACAACAAATAGATAGATAGATGATAGATAGATAGATAGATAGAGATACAAATATATAGATATATAGATAGATATAGATATAAACAAAGTGGGTTCAGAGCTGAGAATTACCGTATTTTCTTTTCTGAATGCATTTAGTAGATGTTCCTTTGGAGGCCTCGCAGCCCGACAGTCTCTTACCTGATCACATTGTTGTCAAACTTGTTGTAGGAAGCCATAGAAAGGAGCCCCCCAAAGCCAATGCCCAGAGAATAGAAGATTTGCGAGGCAGCATCGTTCCAGACCTGGGGCGGGGTGGAAAGAGATTTTTTTAAATCCAAGGTTCACTTCCCACCCCTTCTGTGGAGCGATTTGCGCCTCGCTGATTCCTCAAGTTGCCACTCTCTTCATTTGACCACATAAAAAGCCACGTGGAGCTGCAAAGAAGAGTATCCCAAAGAAGAGCCACCACCAAGAAGGCCCTCTGCCTGGTTCCCTGTAACTTGGCTTCTTGCAGGGAGGGAACCGCCAGAAGGCCCTTGGGAGCTGGACCTCAGTGTTGCGCCCCCCCCTCCCCAAGAGCCCCCCCCCAAGGCATACCTGAGCACTGCTCAGCCGGCTCCAGTCTGCTGAGAGGTAGAATCGCACGCCCTCAATGGATCCCTCCAGAGTGGCTCCTCGAATGATCAGCACCACGATGACCACATAGGGGAAGGTCGCTGTGAAGTAGACCACCTGGGTGGGGAGACGAGCTCTGAGCGGGTGTGTGTGTGTGTGTAAAAAGGTAAAGGGACCCCTGACCATTAGGTCCAGTCGTGACCAACTCTGGGGTTGCGGTGCTCATCTCGTTTTATTGGCCGAGGGAGCCGGCGTACAGCTTCCAGGTCATGTGGCCAGCAGGACTAAGCCGCTTCTGGTGAACCAGAGCAGCACACGGAAACACCGTTTACCTTCCCGCTGGAGCGGTACCTATTTATCTACTTACACTTTGAAGTGAGAGGCACAAATACAAGATGGGTGACACCTGGCTTGAGAGCAGTACATGTGAAAAGGATCTAGGAGTCTTGGTTGACCACAAACTTGACATGAGCCAACAGTGTGACGCGGCAGCTAAAAAAGCCAATGCAATTCTGGGCTGCATCAATAGGAGTATAGCATCTAGATCAAGGGAAGTAATAGTGCCACTGTATTCTGCTCTGGTCAGACCACACCTGGAGTACTGTGTCCAGTTCTGGGCACCACAATTCAAGGAGGACACTGACAAACTGGAACGTGTCCAGAGGAGGGCAACCAAAATGGTCAAAGGCCTGGAAACGATGCCTTATGAGGAACGGCTAAGGGAGCTGGGCATGTTTAGCCTGGAGAAGAGGAGGTTAAGGGGTGATATGATAGCCATGTTCAAATATATAAAAGGATGTCACATGGAGGAGGGAGAAAGGTTGTTTTCTGCTGCTCCGGAGAAGCGGACACGGAGCAATGGATCCAAACTACAAGAAAGAAGATTCCACCTAAACATTAGGAAGAACTTCCTGACAGTGAGAGCTGTTCGACAGTGGAATTTGCTGCCAAGGAGTGTGGTGGAGTCTCCTACTTTGGAGGTCTTTAAGCAGAGGCTTGACAACCATATGTCAGGAGTGCTCTGATGGTGTTTCCTGCTTGGCAGGGGGTTGGATTCGATGGCCCTTGTGGTCTCTTCCAACTCTATGATTCTATGATTCTATGATTCTATGCTTTCGAACTGCTAGTTGGCAGGAGCAGGGACCGAGCAACAGGAGCTCACCCCGTTGCGGGGATTCGAACTGCCGACCTTCTGATCAGCAAGTCCTAGGCTCTGTGGTTTAACCCACAGCGCCACCCACGCCCCTTGTGTGTGTGTGTTAGGATATTGATTCACCTTTAAGGTTCCACCTTAAAACAGATGTGTGGATTGTTGTATGTCACATGCCTGTTTACACTCCAGCACAGCTTGCTGGGAACTTCCATTTGTGTGTATAGCTATTGCCTTTGCTGCCTGCTCCTGGACACGAAGGGGAGAAGACATGTTTTTTCCTTTGTCCTGATGTATGCTGAATAAGCTGCCTGTAAATATGCTCTCACAGCCGTCTCCTGCCACTTCTGTCTGCACAGTGTTATTTATTCTGCTGATTAGAGCGTGCTCCAGCCTCTGAAGCTGTGGGTCGCTGTTTCATGCTAAGCCAAGGACTGGGGATCGTCCGGCTTACCAGCTGGTGGGTTGGAGCCAGCTGGGGGCTTGCAAATTGCCCCCGTTTCCTTGGATGCATCCCAACAGCCAGACCCAGACCCCCCCCAGCAGGAGCTCAAGGGAGGTGAGAGCAGGGGAGGCAAGGGATTTACACCCCCCATTTGGGCACCCAGAGCCTTAGCGAGGGAGGGGGAGATGGACAGGTGATGACGGACAGCACTGGGGGGGGCAGGAGATGGCAGGTAATGAGGGAAGGACCGTAGCTCAGCGGCAGACCACTGGCTTGGGATGCAGATGGTCCCAGGTTCAATCCACCTACTGGCGTCTTCAGGTATGGCTGGAAGAGACTCCTGCCTGAAGACCTGGGAAGCTGTTGCTGCCAGCCAGTGCAGACAACACTGGCCTAGGTAGGCCATTGGTTTGACTCAGTATCAGGAGATACGACTGGCAAGGGATTTGGTGTATAATATACAGTTGTCAGCATGGGGAAAATTATGGAAAGAGGATTCCAAATGATGAGGACTAGAAGCTTTGTTTTATTTTCTGAAGGACAATGTCTCTCACAGATGCCCCCCCCACAAGTCGCTCACCTTTCCTGAGCTGTGGATTCCCTTGAGCATGCACAGAAAGATGACCAGCCAGGCAAGCAGCAGACACAGAGCCAGAGGCCATCTCACGGGTCCAGGGTCGCCCAGGCCGGTGCTGTGGACCACGCCTAGGACCTGTTCGCTGGGAAGAAAAAGCAGAAAGGCTGGAGACAGGAGGCCATGGGGGGGGGGGCGCACTCCATCCCCAACCAGCCCCCTTTCTCCACGCCCAGCCCAATACAAAACCCAAAAGACAAAGTCCAGCTTCACCCCCCAGTGGCCAACCTGCAGGCACGGCGGTCAAGCGGTCAGCTCTGAGCTCCCTCCCCCGGGTAACCCCAAGGGGACCTTCAGGGAACAACAACAACAGTGGTAAATAAAAACAGCACTCACTTCCAGAAGGCTTCGCTGGCGCTGACTCGAGAGGCGTTGCCCCAGGATTCGTTCTGAAATACAGCAGAGCAGTTGAGCAAAGTACATTTACACCGTTCCCCGCCTCCTCATTCAATCCCCAACAACAACCCTTCGAGGTGGGCCGAGAGGCAGTGACTGTCCGGCCCCCCAGAGTCGCCCAGCAAAGGCAAGTTCCTGCTCTGCATTTCGCTGACCCCCGAACCTGTTCCCCAAGGATTTCTGCTGCGGGAAGGTGGCTCATTGGTGCGACAGAACCCTTTGCTTCCTGGATTGCAGGAGGTTGGGATAGAAGACCTTTTGGGTTCCCTTCTGACTCTATAAAGTTATGTTTCCAGGCAAAATGTTGCACAGGATATGATACGATACAATAATCTTTATTGTCCCATACAGAACAATGAAACTGAAAAAATCTACATCAGACATTCAAAAACCCACAAGCCAGCTATCCCAGCTATCCCAACCTGGTTAGCCCTTAAAAACTCTGATACCCTATACTTGTATACAATATAATCACATAAAGACTACCTTACACTGCGTTTAAAACCCAAATCGCCTTTGGATAGAAACTGTATCTCAGGCGGCTAGTCCTGGTCTTTATAACCCTGTACTTTCTTCCAGAAGGCAAAAGCTGAAAGAGATCATTTCCGGGGTGCGCACTATCCTGCGCTATCTCTGCAGCTTTCTTATGGCACCTGGAAGCGTAGATTTGATCCAAGGTGGGAAGAGGGGTGGGGAGACCCCCTCCCCCCCACACACACCCTGCTCCCTAATTGCACCTGAAACTGGCAGAGGTGGGCGTTTTGTGGGGCATCGCAGGACCAGGGCAGGGGGCTTTGCAGAGACATGCCCAGGTAATAGAAGGTCCAGGCAATGATGATGTTGTAGTAGAGAGAGACCAGCGAGGAGACCAGCAACATTCCGATCCCAATCCCTGCAGAGGAAGAGGAGGGGAAATCAATCGTAGAATCACAGAATGGAAGAGTTGGAAAGGACCACAAGGGTCATCTAATAATAATAATAATAATAATTTATTATTTAACGTCTTTCCTTCTGCAGTATTGGATGGCAGGTTGAGAGGAGTTCCCTACCAGGACAGACTTTGCTCGTGTGCTCAAGACATCGATTCTCTAAAACATATTTTGCTGCCCTGTGCGAAATATGAGCAAGCCAGGGCTGAACTGATATTACCCTTGCTGGTACCTTTCCCGGTAAAATCAGAGGCTCACTAAGTCAGGTTCCTATTGGAAGACCGGACAAATGCTAGAACATTAGCAGGGGTGAAGTTTTTATTGGTGGTTGCAAGAACCAATGATCCCTATCTTTAATTCTGAACAAAATGCTTGTTTAGCCTGGAGGTAGGCTGTCTGAATTGTGCATTGCTCAATCTCTCTAGAGTCTCCTCCAGCACCATAATTCAAAAGCATCCATTCTTCGGCGATCAGCCTTCTTTGTGGTCCAGCTCTCACTTCCATACATCACTACTGGGAAAACCACAGCTTGAACTATACGGACCTTTGTTGGCAAGGTGATGTCTCTGCTTTTTAAGATGCTGTCCAGGTTTGTCACTGCTTTTCTCCCAAGAAGCAGGCGTCTTTTAATTTCATGGGCAAAGACAGGAGGAGCTACAAAGGGTGAGAAGCCCACCAGGTATTCTCAGGAGTTTGCTAACACAGCCGTTGCAGATTTAGCTGTGGTTAGTGGCTGGAGACAGGTCTTGAAAGCTGGAGTCTTGAAAGGGGTACAAGGTTTGTCCTCAAGGGACGGGAAGCCAGGCTCCCCCCAAAAAACAACCCTTTGCAAGAGAGATAAAGGAATCAATTGATCGCTATGGAAATACAAACAGCAATACTTTTCAAGCTGCACCTGGGACCCCCTACCTTTCAAGAGGGGGCAGCACTTCCAGACGGTGATGGGTCCTGCAGCGCCATATTGGCCCAGACTCAGCTCCATCAGGAAGAGAGGCAGCCCAGTGAAGAGAAGCATTATGGCGTACGGGATCAGGAACACCCCTGTGGGACGCAAGGCAGGCCTTTAGACAGGGATTGGGGGCAGCGAACCCCCAAAATTGTGCATGGCTTCATTCGACTAAGCAGGATGACTGATTCCCCCTTGTTCAGGATCGGTGCCATGGAATAGCAGTTTTCAGATTGGAGAAAAGGCCAGGAAGAGGCGACACGATCAAAGTTTTAAAAAATTGAGCATTGCAAGGAGGGAGCGGATAGGGGGAAAGTTTCCTCCCTCTCCCATAATGCTAAAAGTTGTGGATGTCCAATAATAATAATAATTTATTATTTGTACCCCGCCCATCTGGCTAGGTTTCCCCAGCCACTCTGGGCGGCTTCCAACAAAGATTAAAAATACATCAAATGTCACATATTAAAAACTTCCCTCAACAGGGCTGCCTTCAGATGTCTTCTAAATGTCAGGTAGTTGTTTATCTCTTTGACATCTGATGGGAGGGCGTTCCACAGGGTGGGTGCCACCACCGAGAAGGCCCTCTTCCTGGTTCCCTGTAACTTGGTTTCTTGCAGTGAGGGAATCGCCAGAAGGCCCTCGGCGCTGGACCTCAGTGTCCGGGCAGAACGATGGGGGTGGAGATGCTCCTTCAGGTATACTGGACCGAGGCCGTTTAGGGCTTTAAAGGTCAGCACAAGCACTTTGAATTGTGCTCGGAAACGTACTGGGAGCCAATGTAGATCTTTCAAGACCGGTGTTATATGGTCTCGGCGGCCGCCCCCAGTCACCAGTCTAGCTGCCGCATTCTGGATTAGTTGTAGTTTCCGGGTCACCTTCAAAGGTAGCCCCACGTAGAGCGCATTTCAGTAGTCCAAGCTAGAGATAACCAGAGCATGCACCACTCTGGCCAGACAGTCCACAGGCAGGGAGGATCTCATCCTGCGTACCAGATGGAGCTGGGAGACAGCTGCCCAGGACACAGAATTGACCTGTGCCTCCATGGACAGCTGTGAGTCCAAAATGACTCCCAGGCTACGCACCTGGTCCTTCAGGGGCACAGTGACCCCATTCAGGACCTGGGAATCCTCCACATCTGCCCGCCTCCTGTCCCCCAAAAACAGTACTTCTGTCTTGTCAGGATTCAGTGAAGCAGAATGTGGGGAGATTCAGGCAGAGAAAAGGAAGGACTTCTTTGTGTACCACATAAACTGTGGAACTCCCTGCCACAGGAGGCAGCGATGGCCACCGACTTGGATGGCTTTGAAAGAGGATTGGGCAAATTCATGGAGGGGGAGAGGGCCAGCAATGGCTCCTAGTCACAATGGCTATGCTCTGCTTCAACATACATAGGGCACCCGGTTTGCTAAGGCTGGCCCGTTCCTCTTTGCAATGCATCAAGCTCAAAAGGCGTTTAGTGCCTGCAGCTGCATCTGCCGGAACATCCCCCAAGGGCGGAAACTGCAGAGATGTTGCTGACGAAACGGAGAAGGACTTCCAAAGATCTGAAGCCTGGGGCCTGGTTTGCTGCAAGTGCCGGGGGCCTGCACTTTCAATTTCTCCTTTATATTCTGGAGGTTTGTGGAACTGCCTGGTGGGATGCAGAGAAAATACCCGCCACTCTCGGGACCTGCTCTCTGCTTTGCCTTCTGAAGTTTAAGACCGTCAGAGAAGGGATGTTTTGCAAGTCTTTCCCTGTGTGGTCCACTTCCCAGAAGAGGAGCAGCCTCAGTGTGCTCCCAGGGCAAGCTCAACTGCAGCTGCTTTAGGGTGGCAGCACCAGAGTGTACGACGAGGAAAGATGTGCACCAGCCCCTCCTTGGGGCGGGGCTGCAAAGTCCCGTGAAACCACAGGAGGGAAGATGCAGAGATACAGAAACAGAAGCTGTGAATCCTCCTAAAAGCACACAGATTCTGTGCCCTGGCTGTAAAATTGGATTAAATTTCCCCTGAAGTAGCAGGTTCGTAGCTTGGGGGTCCTCCTGGGTCCTTTGCTGTCGCTTGAGGCTCAGGTGGCCTCAGTGCCTTCCATCAGCTTCAGCTGGTGGCCCAGCTACGCCCCTATCTGGACAGGGAGAGCCTAACTACCGTTGCCTATGCTCTGGTAACTTCAAGGTTAGATTACTGCAATGCGTTACACATTGGGCTGCCTCTGAAGATGGTTCAGAAACTTCAGCTGGTGCAGAATTCAGCAGCCAGGTTGCTCACCAGAGCGAGACGGTTTGAGCCTATTGCACCGATCCTGGTCTGACTGCACTGGCTACTGATTTGTTTACGGGCCCAATTCAAAGTGCTAGTTTTGACCTATAAAGCCTTTAATGGCTCAGGACCACAATACTTCCTCCCATATCAACCTAGCCGGACCATGAGATCATCTTCTGAGGCCCTTCTTCATGTGCCTCCTCCTCAAGAGGTCCGGAGGGTGGCAACACGAGAACGGGGCCTTTTCTGCAGTGGCTCCCCGTCTGTGGAATGCTCTCCCCAGGGAAGTTTGCCTGGTGCCTTCATTATACACCTTTAGGCGCCAAGCAAAAACGTTCCTTTTCAACCAGGCCTTTGGTTGACCTGACCAACATCCCATACCCTTTTAAAATGTGGTTTTTTTGGGAGAGGTGTATTATTGGGTTATTGCTTTTATTTTTATTTTATATCCTGTGATCCTTTTATGTGAACCGCCCTGAGACATCCGGGTATAGGGCGGTATATAAATTAAATACATACATACATACATACATACATACATACATACTGTATTTTTTGCTCCATAAGATGCACTTTTTTCTTCCTAAAAAGTAAGGGGAAATGTCTGTGCGTGTTATGAAGCGAATGCATGGTCCCTGGAGCCGAATTGCCCAGAAGCAAAAAGCAGATCATGCTTTTTTTTTTTTTTAAAGAGGGAAGTGGGTGTTGAAACAAAGCCGCTGAGTGGCATGCACTTGTGAGTAGGATAAGGGATGATAGCAATAAAGGAGGCTGCCTGGGAGGGGGGAGGAAAAGACAGCAAACTTGCAAAGGGGGGAAACAGGAAGACTAAAGCAATGAGGAGAGAAATTAGAAGAAAAAGAGGAGCAAAAACTGCTCCAGCTAAGGAAAAGACACTAAGGAAAACAAGAGGAAAGGGAGTGTTGAAAGGAAACAGCTGATCAGCAAGCGATCGGGAGGGAGATAAGGCTGTCTGGGGGGGGGAGGTAAAAGCATATGGATCCTCAGGATTTTTGCACTGGATCACCCCAAATTCTCCATCAGATCACATAGCATGTCCATGGCTACAGCCTGCACCAAAAAAACCCGCACCCACTGTTTCGTGGGGCCGCAATGGCGCAAAAACGTGGTTACAAAGCACGGATCCACATGGATCCTCAGGATTTTTGCACTGGGCTACCCCAAACTCACCGCCAAATCATATGTCTGTCGCCACAGCATGAACCACAAAAATCATACATCCGCTGTTTCGTTCAGAATATTTTCCCCTTGTTTTCCTCCTCTAAAAACTAGGTGCATCTTATGGAGCGAAAAATACAGTAAATAATAAATGACCAAGAGCAAGCCATGGAGCTCAGCCAAGGACCTAGCTCCCCACCCCCTGCCTCAGGCTCTCCAGCTGCCACCCTGGGGACTAGAAGCATGAGGCGCCTCTTTGCCAAGAGCATCCGAGCCACTCACCGCCCCCGTTGCGATAGCAGAGATACGGGAACCTCCACACGTTGCCCAGTCCCACACAGTACCCGACGCAGGAGAGGAGGAACTCGTACTTCCCTCCCCACGTCCCCCGGGGCTGGCTGGGCTCAGGGGACGGGGTCACCGGCTGGATCTGGAAGGAGAGCTGGCTCTGGGCGGGACTGGCAGGAGACGGGGGGACCGCCTCCAGGGGCGCCCCGTTCATCAGGATGGCACCTCCCGGCGGCTGGAGGAGAAAGAAGGAGGGTCACCGGAAATCGAGGCAGGAAGGGGGCGCTGCAAAAAAAGGCTGCAGCATTTCATTTCAGACTTTTTTTTTAAAGTATATCTTCATTGATTTAAAATAAATACATTTATGGGAAAACAGACAAATAAAACAAATAAACAAGCATACAAAACAAATAAACAAGCATACAATCAGACAAACAAATAATGGAGAAATCAAACAAACAACCACAACATACGAAACAACAAAATTAGTATAACTAACATCACTTATAATCCCGATACTGAAATCAATTATCAAACTTATAAAGAAAAAAATTAAAAATGACTTCCAATTAATCTCACTGTACTTTATCAATTACCTTATACCGCACAGTTGCATATTTCTTATATAGTCTCTTTTTACCTCCCTACTATCTTATATTTATGCAATACAAGGATCAGTCTAGTTCTGCCAAGATGTTTCCTTTTGTACCATCGTTTTTTAAGTATTCTTTAAAGATTCTCCACTCCTTATAGACTTTTTGTTTCAGTTGGCCTCTTATCCTTCCTGTCGCCTTCGCTAGCTGCAGATATTCTACCATTAGGTTTTTTAGTAGCAAGGAATTGGAAAAATACAACAATACCCAATACGGCATTTTGAACTTTTTAGCTCTGTGGAACAGTCTCCCTCAGGAGATTGTGGACTCTCCTTCCTCGGAGGCTTTTAAGCAGAGGTTGGGTGACCATCTGTCAGGGATGATTTGGCTGAAATTCTTGCATTGCCGTGGGTTGGACTAGATGCCCTCAGGCTCCCTTCCCACTCAACAATTCCTGGAGTCCATGGATTATGAAATAGTACGCAGCTGACAAAGTTGACAAGAGGAAAAGTTGTCAGGAGTTCAGCCTACGCTTGAGTAGGACCCTGGTAGAGACACATGCCCGACTGGCATGTTTCCTTCCTCCTGGTCGATTATTCGGGAGCTTCAAAAGCTTTCTTCAGCCCGAACATCACAGCAACCGATGCCAACAGACATTGGCACACTTAGGGATGCGCAGAGTTTACACAACTTGCACATGACAGACCTCAGCAACTCAGCATTTTGGCTAATCTACTTTATTTACATATAAACACACACGGAGCACTGCAACATGGCTCCCTCTCTCTAGCATCAGACAGCAAAGAGAAAAAGAACAAAGGACAATAGTCCCACTTCACGGAACACAAACATCCTGTCTTCGTCACTTCTCAGTCTGTGGAGTCAAAACATACACCGTCATGTGAAAGACAACAATCCCATGACTGCAATCATGGAGCGGGAATTCTAACACCATGGAATGGAGGGTGCAGGGCTGTCTTTAGCATATGTGCCAAGGTCCGTCCAGCGCTTTCAAATTTAGTTTAGCTCCCGAATTAACTTTTATTATGCTTCTGTCAGACACCACGCTTGCGCCTCATCTCTTGTTTACGAAAGAAGGGAGGGGGGGAGGGTTTCTCGCTCAGCATTCGTCGTAAAATGCAGAAAAAATGCAGCTCACACCGGAATTCATAATGTTTTGGATACCCAACTCTGACCAGTCAAAAGATCTGGAGAGCCCCACAGCTTACTGAAAGAAGGCAGCAGTCGAGCAACCGCCCTTGGGAGCCCAGCAAATGTCTCTGGCCTGTTTCGCCAGCTTCCTGTCTTGCACCCGCTGCGATTCCCAGAAGTGTCGGGCAGGTCATGCTGAGGGCAGCCTGTTGACTCCTCCTGTGGTTGGATCAAGACCACAGGCCCACAGCAGTTCCCAGGAACGAGGTTTCGTAACCTGGCGGGTTTTGAGAGCCGCTGGATTCCACAGGTGCAGCGAGAGAAGGGTGGCTTTGCACCCTCAGAGAAGAACTCTGAATCACCCCACCCTCCACCCGTAATATAACAATATATTTTAGTGATGCAAGATGGGGGGGGAAGGGAAATGTACGCATTTCCAAAACTGACATGCATACGCATTTTTAAAATTTGTGCCATCTGAAAAAAACAACTAAAATAACACCAATGCAGTCTGACTAAAACATATTTCATTCATTTTTCTTGCCGTAGTACAGTGGACGCTTGGGTTGAGAATGTGATCCGTGCAGGATGCATGTTTGCAACCGCAGCGGTGCGTCTGCACACACAGAGGTTGCGGTTCTGCACTTCTGTGCATGTGCAAAGTGTGATTTAGCGCTTCTGCGCATGCGCGACCGCCGAAACAACGCAGCCTGAAGTGTCTGTAACCCAAAGTATGACTGTATTGAACTTGCATTCTTATACTTCAACTAATCTAAAACTGTATAATTAAAAAGAACACCAAGTGTTCAGTAAGTAATTATTTTAAGAGAATTTAACAAAAACTCCCCTATATGTGGAATGGGGAAAACGCCAAGATTATGATCAGGTTTCCTTTCAATGTATTGATTTCAAAGATTTCCAAAAGGTATCCAGATTATTGTTTTCCTGGGAAGATTTCCAAAAGCTAAATTTACAAAAATTCCACACCTCAGTTGCTTTACCTCAGCGCCTTCTGTGACTTCACTTGGCCCCTCCTTTGGGGGAGGATTTTAAATGGAAGTTGGACGGCCAACTTTCTGGGAACTTTATCTGCAATTCCTACACAAGGGGGAAACCAGGCAGGGCCTCGCCTTTGTTGTTGCACAGGGCACGCCCCATAAGCGTTTCACTCTTTCAAACTTTTGTATAATCCAGGCAAGAGAGACGGGTTCGAATTTCCACTCAGGCGCAACACACGGTGGGCCCCTTCCGCCAGTCATCATCGCTTGGCCTTCATTAACTTGGCCTTCATTTCCTCCAAGGAAACGGACGATAAAAGCAGAAATAATCCAGTTGGGCCAGGCCAGGGCACACCAGAGGATTTCGTGTCATGGGGGTGGGGGGTGGGGAGGCAGCTCAGGAGTTAATAATAATTGTTAAGTTGTGGGTGAACATATCAGACGACACAACGATTCTTCAAACAGCTCTTGCTTATTCACAGGCCAGAACAGAACTGAGCTGAAGGGTTCAGCCAGCCTGCTTATATAGAGCTCCAGTTCAACGCAACTGTAACCACTTTCTGTAACTATCCAATCACTGAACGTCACTTTCAATCCCTTATTTGCATATGTGGACCTGAGTGAAAACTATCTACAGTATTATCCCCCTGCTAGCCCAGGGTGAGAACTTCAGTACATAATAATAATAATAATAATAATAATAATAATAATAATATTTATACCCCACCCATCTGGCTGGGCTTCCCCAGTTAAAAACTGGATCTCTATAGAGTCAGTTGCTGATTGTATAGGTCAGGAATTTGGAAAGACCTTAGCACCACTTCCTGCAAAACTCCTCAAAAACAGCAAGAGAGAACACCATTATTATTATTATTATTATTATTATTATTATTATTATTATTGTTCTCCACCTACCTGGCCGGGTTGCAAGGATCGGGGAGGGAATAGTCTTAACAAATGCCACATGCCAACACTGTGCAAATTGAGAGAGGATCACTGGCAGGCAGCGTGGTATAGCGGTTAGCATGTCGGACTAGGACCTGGGAGAAACCAGGGTTTGTGAATTCCTGCTTGGCACAAAACCCACAGTGGGTGGGCCTTGGGCCAGTCCCTCCCTCCCTCTCAGCCTATTCTGCCTCGCAGGATTGTCGTGGCGATTAAAGGGCAAGGGGGGGGGGGGAGAACGATGTGTGCCACCTTGCGCGCCCCGGAGAACAAGGTGGGATCAAAATGCAGTAAACCCACCAACAATTATTAGACTGGAGCGAAGCCTCGGCGCTGAGAGCATGCGGCACAACACAGAGACTGCCTCTGAGCGCTTGCAAAGTGCCTTTCCCTCCTCACAAATTAGATACACCGTGCTCTAGTTATCTCCCGCTTGGACTACTGCAATGCGCTCTATGTGGGGCTACCTTTGAAGATGACCCGGAAACTGCAATTAATCCAGAATGCGGCAGCTAGACTGGGGACTGGGAGCGGCCACCGAGACCACATAACACCAGTCTTAAAAGACCTACATTGGCTCCCAGTACGTTTCCGAGCCCAATTCAAAGTGTTGGTGCTGACCTTTAAAGCACTAAATGGCCTCAAAGGCCCAGTATACCTGAAGGAGCATCTCCACCCCCATCGTTCAGCCCGGACACTGAGATCCAGCGCCGAGGGCCTTCTGGAGGTTCCCTCACTGTGAGAAGTGAGGTTACAGGGAACCAAACAGAGGGCCTTCTCGGTGGTGGCGCCCACCCTGTGGAACGCCCTCCCAGCAGATGTCAAGGATATAAGCAGCTATCCTATTTTCAAAAGACATCTGAAAGGCAGCCCTGTTCAGGGAAGTTTTTAATATTTAATGCTGTGTTGTTTTTAACACTCAGTTGGGAGCCACCTAGAGTGGCTGGGGAAACTCAGCCAGATGGGTGGGAGATAAATAAATTTATTATTATTATTATTATTATTATTATTATTATTATTATTATTATATCTGGGTGTGCACGCCCAAGACCCGGACACTGTCAGAGACAGGACATATGGCTGGTGTACAGAAGCAGGAGGAGCGAGGGGTCTGTCCATGACCCCGTCACCTGGATAAGCTCCAGTAAGTGGCTGAACAGGCTAGTCCTGTGCATTCGTAGATGCTCTGCGGTCAGAGGCAGCGATACCTGCAAGTATCTGTAGCTGAGAGTCCTAGGAGGGGCGGGGCAGCGCCGCTGCTGTGCTCCTGCCGGGTCCTGATTTCGGGCTTCGCTTGGGGGCAACTGCTTGGCCACTGGAAGAACAGGGTGGTGGGCTGCAGGAGCCCCGGGCCTGATCCAGAAGCTCAGCTCTTCTTATCTCTTGCGCCACAGTTTAAAGCTCAACCCTTGAATGGTTGCGGCAGCTCAGAAGAACTCGGCTGCGTGATCAAGCCAGTGGCCCGTCCAGTCCGGCATCCTGTTCTCACAGGGGCCAAACCGTGGGAAACCAGCAAGCAGGATTCGAACACAAGACCAACGCTTTCTGCTACTGTGATTTCCAGCAACTGACATTCAGAAGCAAGCCTTTGGCCAAAGCACAGTCTGACCCCCTTTCTCCTTCTGTAATCTCCTTCTGTAATCCAGCGGTTGCCATGAATTTGATTCTGAATTGGTTTTAGAATGAATTGACTTTTGAACAGATTACGCTAGCAGGATTGCAAGAAGTTCTGTAAGGTGAATTATCTGAAATACTGCAAGAAAGATAATGAGGAGAATGATTAGTTAAGGATAATTAAAGGTAATATAGAAATTAAGAAATGCATAATAAGGGATAGAGAACAGAAAATCATCAGAGGCGTTGATGGAAGTCTAAAAATATCGTATAAGATGAGAAGTTATGTTGCATGACTGTTGGAACGGATACGTTAAAAAATTAATAAAAATGTATATTACAAAGAAAAAGAAGAATTGATTTCAGAATGTATTTCAATTAATTGATTGTGATTTTATGTAAACTGTGTTACTTTTATTCTTAGCCTCTCTGAGCCCGGCTTCGGCTGCGGAGGGCGGGATATAAATAAATTATTATTATTATTATTATTATTATTATGGCTGCCTCCGACTGCAGGTGCAGAGTTGAACCATCCCAGCTGCCTCTGCACATCCTTCTGAATGTGCATCTAGGAAGAATCACAGAATCATAAGAGTTGGAAGAGACCACAAGGGCCATCGAGTCCAACCCCCTGCCAAGCAGGAAACACCATCAGAGCACTCCTGACATATGGTTGTCAAGCCTCTGCTTAAAGACCTTCCTGAATCCCTATGGATTCAGCCAGGCAGAGGAGTCTTCGAAGGGAAGATTGGTTTCGCAACCTTGAAGATTCGCTGAGCGCTTGCTCACTCTTTTTACTGAATTAAATGGGGGGGGGGTTGCTGTTTTCCTTCCTGCGCCAAATGAAAGGCGTTCTGCTCCCGTTTGTGGAAAGGGGCCCAGCTGAGCTGCTGAAAGGAAAGGCAGTGTGACGCGTCCCCTTTTCAAAGCGCCCTTGCGGAGTCCAAGTTACCAAACTTCAGAAGAGGAAACGGAGCCGCTCTCGAAAGACCAACAGGCCGGCCGGTTAACCCTTCAGTCCCAGGCTTCCGGCAAAGGCATGCAAGCACCCCGGTGAGGCAGGGGAACCCCGCTCCACTCCCCCCCGGGCTCCCAGGGCAGAAAAATGGTGCGGACTTGGTTCAATTCCAGCAGCTCACCCTCAACTCTCTGCAATGCCCGGGAGAATCAGCTGCCTTGGCAGCACCACTGCACCCCATCTGGTCACAGAAGCCAGAGCGAAATGTCTTGGGTCAGGCCAACCAAGAAAAAGATGGATAGTGAAGGACTGAGGGGCCAGGGAGACACGCCAATCCAGACTATTGGATCTGGTGGCCATTTAAAACCCTTGAAGCTGGGAAGGGGGGTGGGTGCCAGCCTAGGAAAGGAGGGCCTTCTCTGTGGTAGCCCCTAAGTTGTGGCACTCACTTCGCCTGGCATCCTCATCACTCAGGTTTCGGCGAAGGCGGAAGACTCGCCCCTTGACCCTAGCTGTTGACATCTGAGATTTGTACTTTAAGGACTTGCCTTTGTTCTGTCATTTTGTCTTAAGCTTTTTTTTTTTAAAAAAAAATTGTCCAATATTTTTTATTAGTTTTCCAAATTTCTATCAAATCAATACAAAATCACATTAAATTTAATCCAATTTTTCCATTGACTTCCCACTCGTTAATGGGTCCCTTCTTTTCTCTAATTACTGCTTTATAAAAAAGAATAAAAAATAACGTAACATAAAGCAGCAAATATTGTAACAATATTGTATTGTATCTTACAATGATATTATATCTTAATATTAGGATCGTTGCACTCTTTAGGTGAAGGGCAGGTACTAAATTGCAACAGCAATAATTTGATTGGATTCTGGGCTCACGAGTGGCAGAAGGTTTTTGGCAAGATCTGCTACAACCATCTCTTGCCTTGGCTGACGTTTTGGCCTCAATTTGGGAGAGAAAAACAAGCAGCAATCTGTTTTCACCATCTACCCAGGATATTTGCACCTGACCAAGTAACTGACCAGCTCCTTCTCACAACCACTGGTGCAGTTTCTGGTGCCGCACCTACAAGGCAGAACTCTTTCCTATTTGCACATCAGTAAGCTCTCAATTAAAGCTATGGTCTTCCCAGTAGTGATTTATGGAAGTGAGAGCTGGACCATAAAGAAGGCTGATCGCCGAAGAATGGATGCTTTTGAATTATGGTGCTGGAGGAGACTCTTGAGAGTCCCATGGACTGCAAGAAGATCAAACCTCTCCATTCTGAAGGAAATCAGCCCTGAGTGCTCACTGGAAGGACAGATCCTGAAGCTGAGGCTCCAAGACTTTGGCCACCTCATGAGAAGAGAAGACTCCCTGGAAAAGACCCTGATGTTGGGAAAGATGGAGGGCACAAGGAGAAGGGGACAACAGAGGACGAGATGGTTGGACAGTGTTCTTGAAGCTACCAGCATGAGTTTGACCAAACTGCAGGAGGCAGTGGAAGACAGGAGTGCCTGGCATGCTCTGGTCCAGGGGGTCACGAAGAGTCAGACATGACTAAATGACTAAACAACAACAATATATATACATCTATCTATCTATCTATCATCTATCTATCTATCTATCTATCTATCTATCTATCTATCTATCATCTATCTATCTATCTATCTATCTATCATCTATCTATCTCTATCAACAAAGTGGGTTGAGAGCTGAGAATTATTTTCTTTTCTGAGGCAGTGGAAGACAGGAGTGCCTGGCATGCTCTGGTCCGTGGGGTCACGAAGAGTCGGACACGACTAAACAACAACAATGCTCTGACAATTTGTCAGAAAGTTCTTCCTGATATTTAGTCAGGATTCTTTCTTGTAACTTGAATCCATTGCTTCGAGCCCTACCCTCCAGAGCAGGAGAAAAAAAAAAATGCTCTACCATCTTCCGGGTGATATCTAAAGATGGCTCTTGTATCTCCTCTCAGTCTCCTCTTTTCCAGGCTAAATAGACCCAGCTCCTTCAACCGTTCCTCATCAGGCTTGGTTTCCAGATCATCTTGGTCGCCCTCCTCTGCACATATTCCAGCTTGTCAACATCCTCCTTAAATTGTGGCGCTCAGGACTGGACCCAAGACTCCAGATGTGGTCTGGCCAAGGCAGAATAGAACAGGACTATGATTTCCCTTGATCTGGACCCTAGATTTCTGAGGATGCAGCCTAGAAGAGCGTTAGCTTTTGTTTTTGCTGATGTTGCATCAAACTGTTTCTTACCATCTCTTTCATGTTGTTTTCCTTGCTGGCTGCTTTGGATAGATGTTTGGCCCAGGAAAGCAACTTAGTAACATTTTAATTATAAATAAATAAATAAAGGGAGACAAGCTGGCATTCCTGAGAGAGGCAGGGTTCCCTTCACAGTACGCCGGAGTCAGGCCAGATGCAACAATTTCCACGTTGGGCACCTGTCGTGCCACCCCCCTCACATAATAGAGGTGGGATAGCAGAAATGTGCAGTAGCAGGAAGTTGGATGAAACTGAGGAAGCGACGCCCTGTCTCTCCTCTGACACAGTTCTGCGGCGATTCTCCTGACAGATCCTCAATAACAGGCTGGGTGTGCCACGTGAGGAGCTTTCACGGTTCAGATCAGAGCCGGGCATAACGAAAGGTGGAACTGGGCTTTCACAGGTGGTGTGGACAGGTGAGAAAATCAGCAGCGGGAAGGAAAAGAACCACAGGGCTGTGGAGCTTGGAAGGGACACCCACGGTTCATATATTCCAGCCCCCGCAAGGTAGAAATCACAGCTTAAAAAATCCCTGACAGATGGCCACCCAACCTCTGCTTTAAAAGCTCCAGTGAAGAAGAGACCATCTTAACAGCCAGAAATTTCTCCCTAATGTTTCCTGGAACCTCCTTCTTTGGAAAGGGGAGACTCTGGAGACGATGTCTGGACCGTCCAGGGACTTGGGTTCCCCGTCCCAAGCTGGAAGAATCCTGACCTAGGAGAGAAAGTGGGCACTGCTGGGGCTCATCTCCATTCTGGGCTCTGAGGTAGGAGGTCTCTGCCCCGAAAACCATCCAATCTTGGCTTAGGAGGGAGCAAAATCTGGGCAAAAAATAGGCTTTGGGGTTCCTTTAAGGCCGTCAGGTGGAGAGATTTGGGGGGCAGTAGCCATAAGCGATCCCCCCCCCCAAAAAAATCCTTCCCACCAGCTGCGCCAGGGAGCGTTTTGCGCGCAGTTGCACACTAGGAGAGATCAGGCACTCTGCACATGCCCAGACGCTCTCGGAAAGCGGCAACCGCCCCCCCCCCATAGCAGCACAGCACCAACGGGTCCCGGGGCACCCCCCCCCACCCCACCCCGGCCCGCTTCAACCACTAGGTGAGGCTCCCCCTTCACTCACCGGGGCGGCTGCCGGCTGAGCCGGGGTCTGCATGGCTGCGGCGGCGCTTCGGCCCGACGGGGGCCCCGGGGCGCGGCAGACCCGGCGCGGCAGCCCGGCCGGAGAAAGAGGAAGCCGGGCGGGGCCGGGGCGGGGCCAGCCGGGCTCACCTGCCCGCCCTCGGCTCACCTGGGCCGGCGGAGGCTCCTCCCCCAGGGTGGGAAGCTTCTCCCAAGCGGCCCCCGTGCTGTCCCTGGGCGGCCCGCGGGGGCCTCTGTCGGAGTCAGCGCTCGGGGGCCGCTTTCTTGGGAAGGAGAATGAAGGCTACAGGGAGGAGAGGGAGCGTGGTCGTGTAGTGGTTAGAGTGTGGGGCTAGAGAGATCAGGGTTCACATCGGACACCCCGAGGTTCTCCGGGTGCGCGCTTGGGTTGGGGGCTGCCTCTCTGCCATAGCTGTCAACTTACCGATTTGAAAATAAGGGACCAGCAGCCTCGAAAATAAGGGACCAGCAGCCAAAATAAGGGATTTTGGCTTAGCTTATACAGAAATCCGCCACTGATGGAGCCATGCTGCTTTGGCTGCGACTGACTGTTTTGCAGGGGGTTGGGCTAGATGATCCTAAGGGTTTACAACTCCGACCAAAGAAGGTAAAGGTAAAGGGACCCCTGACCATTAGGTCCAGTCGTGGCCGACTCTGGAGTTGCGGCGCTCATCTCGCTTTACTGGCCGAGGGAGCCGGCGTTTGTCCGCAGACAGCTTCCGGGTCATGTGGCCAGCAGGACTAAGCCGCTTCTGCCGAACCAGAGCAGTGCACGGAAACGCTGTTTACCTTCCCGCCATAGCGGTACCTATTTATCTACTTGCACTTTGACGTGCTTCCGAACTGCTAGGTTGGCAGGAGCAGGGACTGAGCAACGGGAGCTCACCCTGTCACGGGGATTCGAACTGCCAACCTTCTGATCGGCAAGTCCTAGGCTCTGTGGTTTAACCCACAGCGCCCCCCGCGTCCCTGACCAAAGAAGAGTGGCAGACAAAACTGATGAAGGACGTCGAGATGGCAAAGCTTACAGGCAGAATTAGAAACCAGGAAGAGGACCTCTTTAATAAAGAATGGGGAAAGTTTATAATTTAGTTGAAAAGCTATTGTAAAGAGTTGCATACATTGGTAGGATTGACAGAAAACTTGTGGTAAAAATTTGAACTATGGATGGACAAATGATTTATAAAAATAGTGTTATGAAAGGGATGCGGAGGGGAAATCACTACATTAAGATGCTGCACAGGTTGGAGGGTATGCTAAGCAGCATGTCGGGGCTGCCGTCATCCTGGTGCAAGGAGTTCCATCGGCCCTTCCCCGCCCGAGAGAGAGAGAGGGTGAGAGAGAGAGAGACTCTCGCCCACGCCGCCCGCGAGCCCGGCATGAGGTGGTTGCGGCGCTGCCGCGGTGGCCACTGAAGCGCCGCCCTTCTGCGTCCCTCCCCATCCCCTCCTCTTCCTCCTCCCTCAGGCCACCTCCTCAGCCGCCTCCAGCTTCCCCTGGCAGTGCGGCGGAAGTCTCGCAAGAGAGGGGCTGCCTGCCCGCCCGCTGCCACCCATCTCCTCACGACGCGCCCCTGAGGGGGAAAAGGGAGAGATGGAGACACGGCAGCTTGTGCGTACGGTCTCTCTCGCGGCGGAGGACCCCGGGCCGCTGCTTCCCTCCCGAGCCGGGTGAGCATGAAACCCGGGAAATTTAAGGGACATCATCAATAAGGGACAGCAGTGGGACACGGCGCTGGGATAAGGGAGTTTCCCGCCAAATAAGGGACGGTTGACAGCTATGCTGTTTGCGCCTGGCCTACTTCGCAGGGTCGTGGTGGGCATTTCGTGTAAGCCCCCACTTTGAACTCCTGGGAGGAAAACGGTGGGCAAGAAATGCAAGCGATCCATTCAGATTCATAAGCACCCGCTGCTCCCAAAAAATGTATGCAGGTGACTAAGGAGATGCGCATGGATTTGACGTGCGCACAAGCGAAAATGGGGATTTGGGGAGAATGGAAGCGAGGAGCCCTCTGCCTTTTCCAAGCTGAAATGGGGTGGGGGTCCTCTCTGTTTTGTGTAGAAAGGCTTCCTGCCTGTGCCCGTGCCCTTCTCTGGGAGGCTGCCTGCCTGGGATGGAGGGAGGGAGCCTGCTGCGTCTTTGGAACACCCTCCCACCAGATGTCAAAGAGAAGAACAACTACCAGACTTTTAGAAGACATCTGAAGGCAGCCCTGTTTAAAAAGGTAAAGGGACCCCTGACCATTAGGTCCAGTCGCAGACTACTCTGGGGTTGCGGCGCTCATCTTGCTATACTGGCTGAGGGAGCCGGCGTACAGCTTCTGGGTCATGTGGCCAGCATGACTAAGCCGCTTCTGGCGAACCAGAGCAGCGCACAGAAATGCCGTTTACCTTCCTGCCGGAGCGGTACCTATTTATCTAATTGCACTTGACGTGCGTTCAAACTGCTAGGTTGGCAGGAGCAGGGACCGAGCAACGGGAGCTCACCCCGTCACGGGGATTTGAACCGCCGACCTTCTGATCGGCAAGCCCTAGGCTCTGTGGTTAAATAGGTTATTGTATTTTAGTGTTCTGTTGGAAGCTGCCCAGAGTGGCTGGGGAGACCCAGCCAGATGGGCAGAGTATAAATAATAAATTATTATTATTATTATTTCCCCAGGGAGCTTCTCACCTGGGCGCAGTCCCTCCGCCTGGCGTTCCCATCTCCACCCGCCTCGTGACTCAGGGCCCCACCTGCCAGTTAGACGGGGATCCGCCTGGAGCCAGTCAAAAAGGCTCACCCCTGCCTAGCCCAACCTCTGCTGGATTATTAAAGTTTATAAAATGATGCTCAGCCTGCAGAACGTGGATAGAGAAAAGATTTCTTCCCTCTCTTAACCTAACACTAGAACTTGTGGGCACCCAATGAAGAGGAGCACAGGAAGATTTGGGAAAGGAAAAAAAAAATTAAATCCTCCTTCATTCAGCTCAGAGTTAGACTATGGAACTCACTCCAACAAGATACAGGGGTGGTCGAAAACATTGTTGTTGTTTAGTCGTTTAGTCGTGTCTGACTCTTCGTGACCCCATGGACCAGAGCACACCAGGCACTCCTGTCTTCCACTGCCTCCCGCAGTTTGGTCAGACTCATGCTGGTAGCATCAAGAACACTGTCCCACCATCTCGTCCTCTGTTGTCCCCTTCTCCTTGTGCCCTCCATCTTTTCCAAAAGATAAGGGTCTTTTCCAGGGAGTCTTCTCTTCTCCTGCGGTGGCCAAAGTATTGGAGCCTCAGCTTCAGGATCTGTCCTTCCAGTGAGCACTCAGGGCTGATTTCCTTCCGAATGGAGAGGTTGGATCTTCTTGCAGTCCATGGGACTCTCAAGAGTCTCCTCCAGCACCAGAATTCAAAAGAATAAATTCTTCGGCAAAAACATAGATTAGGCAAGTTCATGGAGTAGGAAAGGACTATGGATGGAGTAGCCCTCAAGAGCCCCTTCCTCCTCCCTGAATTTGCCCAATCCCCTTTCAAAGCCATCCAAGTGGCAGGGAGTTCCACAGTTTAACTCTACGCTGCATATCCTGAATCTTCCAGCATTCAGCTTCCTTCACCTTGCCATCTCCCTTTAAAGTGCAGCTCACAGATATTCTGATTGAGTGATTAATTAATTAATTAACCCAGAACGCAAGTGCTTTGCCTAAAATGCCACGAGACACTGCTCTGTGTTCGGAATTTGGTCGTCGGCTGGTAGGATCTGAGATATGGGATGTGAAAGTGGCGCGATTGTGAAACAGCATCCTCTGCCGATGAAAGCCGGCCATGGCAGCCGCGGAACGGATTCTGGCAGCAGCAGGAGATGCAGTTCAAAGGGCCTCTTTCATGTCTCTGTATCAGTGCATGAGCGCATGGAATGCAGGAAAACAAGCTTTCTATGGACTTGTTTATTAAGTTTGCATCCCGCCCAAAGTGAGCCCGGGGCGGCAACAACTGCTTGCTTTAAAAAAAGAAAAGAAAAGGGAATCCAGCGTTTTCTCATCGGTCCGGTTGTGATAACGTCCTTTCCCATCCACACCCCAAAGCGCACTGACGCTGTACCTCTTTTTAGCAGTCATGGCTTGAGGAAGAAGAACTTGCCTTTATCAGAGCCATCCATCCTTTCATAAAGCTCTGCCATGCCTCTTCATACTTGCTTTTTCTCTAAACTAAAAAGTCTCATCCCTGGATCATTTTGGTTTGCCTTTATCCGAACCTTTCCCAACCATACAATATCCATTTTGAGTTGAGGCGACCAGAACCCACAGCCCAACGAGCCCAGCGTACTGTTCTCACAGTGGCCAACCAGACGCCCATGACGGGGAGATCGCAAGCAGGATCCGGCCTCAACAGCACTTCTCCCCCTCTGACGGTGGAGGCAAAGCGTAGCCATCCTGGGAACTGTAGTTTGAAAAGGCTACTGAGAACCGTTTAGCTGTCTAGGGAAAACTACAGTTCCCAGGCTTCTTTGGGGATGTGTACAGTGGTAACTCGGGTGAAGTACTTAATTCGTTCCGGAGGTCCGTTCTTAACCTGAAACTGTTCTTAACCTGAAGCACCACTTTAGCTAATGGGGCCTCCCGCTGCCGCTGTGCCGCCACTGCACGATTTCTGTTCTCATCCTGATGCAAAGTTTTTAACTCGAGGTATTATTTCTGGGTTAGCGGAGTCTGTAACCTGAAGCATATGTAACCTGAAGCATATGTAACCTGAGGTACCACTGTATGGGCTTTTAAAGTAGTAGTAGTAATAATAATAATAATTTATTTATACCCCGCCCATCTGGCTGGGTTTCCCCAGCCACTCTGGGCGGCTTTCAACAAAACACTAGAATACAATAACCTATTAAACATTAAAAGCTTCCCTAAACAGGGCTGCCTTCAGATGTCTTCTAAAAGTTTGGTAGTTATTTTTCTCTTTGACATCTGGTGGGAGGGTGTTCCACAGGGCGGGTGCCACCACCGAGAAGGCCCTCTGCCTGGTTCCCTGTAACCTCACTTCTCGCAGTGAGGGAACCGCCAGAAGGCCCTCGGAGCTGGATCTCAGTGTCTGGGCAGAACGATGGGGGTGGAGATGCTCCTTCAGGTATACTGGACCGAGGCCGTTTAGGGCATTAAAGGTCAGCACCAACACTTTGAACTGTGCTCGGAAACGTACTAGGAGCCAATGCAGATCTCTCAGGACCAGTGTTATGTGGTCCCAGTGGCTGCTCCCAGTCACCAGTCTAGCTGCCGCATTCTGGATTAGTTGTAGTTTCCGAGTCACCTTCAAAGGTAGCCCCACGTAGAGCGCATTGAGGTAGTCCAAGCGAGAGAGAACTAGAGCATGCACCACTCTGGCCAGACAGTCTGCAGGCAGGTAGGGTCTCATCCTGCATACCAGATGGAGCTGTTAAACAGCTGCCCTGGACACAGAATTGACCTGCGCCTCCATTGACAGCTGTGAGTCCAAAATGACTCCCAGGCTGCGCACCTGGTCCTTCAGGGGCACAGTTACCCCATTCAGGACCAGGGAATCCTCCACACCTGCCCGCCTCCTGTCCCCCAAAAACAGTACTTCTGTCTTGTCAGGATTCAACCTCAATCTGTTAGCCGCCATCCATCCTCCAACCGCCTCCAGACACTCACACAGGACCTTCACCGCCTTCACTGGTTCTGATCTGAAAGAGAGGTAGAGCTGGGTATCATCTGCATACTGATGAACACCCAGCCCAAACCCCCTGATGATCTCTCCCAGCGGCTTCATATAGATATTAAAAAGCATGGGGGAGAGGACAGAACCCTGAGGCACCCCACAAGTGAGAGCCCAGGGGTCTGAACACTCATCCCCCCCCCCACTTTCTGGACACGGCCCAGGAGGAAGGAGCGGAACCACTGTATGACAGTGCCCCCAGCTCCCAGCCCCTCAAGACAGTCCAGAAGGATGCTATGGTCGATGGTGTCAAAAGCCGCTGAGAGATCCAGCAGAACCATAGCTGTCAATTGTCCCTTATTTGGCGGGAGAGTCCCTTATCCCAGCGCCATGTCCCGCTGCTGTCTCTTATTGATGAGGCTTTGTTTGGCTGCTGGCTGGGTTTTCTGCCTTTGGCACGGAGGGGCTCAGAAGCTGAACATACCTGTGCCCGGAAAATCCCTTATTTTGGTTGCTGATCCCTTATTTTCGAGGCTGCTGGTCCCTTATTTTCAAATCTGTAAGTTGACAGCTATGAGCAGAACTAGGAAACAGCTCTCACCTTTGTCCCTAGTCTGCCGGAGATCATCAACCAGCGCGACCAAGGCAGTTTCAGTCCCATGATGAGGCCTGAATCCCGACTGGAAGGGATCCAAATGGTCTGCATCCACTCGCTCAATCAAGTATGGTGCAGCCGTCCCACTTTGCCTCAGCTTCTTTCTCTGCCCCATTGCAGACAGGGCCACCCACATCAGTGATGGCCTTGCCCCACATGTGCCCACCCAGCCACTTTGAACGGGCGCTGCTTCAGGTGTCAGAAAATGCCCCTCCATCCTGCCTTTGCAAGCACCTGCTCGCTTAATGTGGCGGCGGCACCTGCGACTTTGCAACTCCTTGCCTATGGATCTCAAGCCCAGGGGCCAACACCCTGAGGCCCTGAGCACCCACAAAATTCCCCATGAAGGGGCTGGGCACCCACACATTTTGGTGGCAGGGCCATGCATGCTGCAGGGCACCCACAGTCGGGGGCCAAGTTGGCACCTCCGTTTTTGTTTAAATTGCTGTTATTTTTTACCTATGTCATTTTAAACTGTGATATTAATGCTGTATTCTTAGTTTTAGATTTATGTGGAAATTGTTTCCCATTCGGTTGCGTATTTTTTTGATGTGGTTTATTTATTGTTTATGGCTTTTGTAATTTAGTAAATCTTGTTAAGCTGTAAGCCGCTTTGAGCATTGCTTTTTTAACTGTGGAAAGGCGGCATACAAATAAAAAATGATGATGATGATGATCTTTTCGGCACCCGCTAAAAACATTCTTGCTTAGACACAAACGCGGTTGGGACTTTTAACCCATTTTAGCATTGTCATGTTTTGCATGTTTCATGCCACTGCCATAAATTTCCCCCACGGCTGATTTCATCGGCTTATCGTTTCTTAAACTGTTTTGGGAGTTGGCTTTTTAAAAATTATTTTTCCATTTACGATATATAAATGGGCGATGTTTTATGGAAGAAGTGGGGAAAATGAGCCTCGTTGCAGGCAGGGAGCGGCTTCCCACGCCTTCCTGGAGATGCCTTTTGCCAAGCAGGCGTTCTCTCCCCTGGAAGTGAATCTCAAGGTCCTAGTCCTCATGGTGGAGAACTGTATTAATAATATTCCACTTTTATGCTGTCCTACATTAAAAAAAAAAGAATCACACTGCAAGAACCACAGCCCCTGAAATATACTCAGAGTCGCAAAGTGATTTCATGCTCTTTATTCAGCTCATAGTGGTGAGGAGTAATGAATGAAAGTCCCCTCACAGTATCTGCTTTATATACATTATTTACACAATAGGCTGCCCCTGATTGGCTAATTCCGGAATTCTACTGTAAGCCAATCAGGTTGTGGATTCACTTCTATATGGAGCAGGATTGAGTGGTTCCTGCCAACCAATCATACTGCTGCATTGTTCTAGGACCAATCAGACTGCTGCATTCTGAATCCTATTGTTCTAGGACCAATCAGACTGCTGCAGTTTGGATCCTATTGAACTCAGTACATAACAGCCCCACTTCACAGAACTTAAAAATCCGTGAAATGAAATACATTAATTTTATTCAAATAAAAATTGGTAAACCACTTTTGAGATTTTTTAATGTCTTTATTTACAATCCAGTTGTGTATAATAATTTCTAATGAGAAGTAAAAAAAACCAAAGCCCTCCCGAGGGCGCTTTTCCCGTGAGCTTTCTTCGCGCTCTTGGGCTCCCCTCAGAGAGAGAGGCGGGAAAAGGCCGCCGCCGCCGCCATCTTTGCCCCGGGCACGGAGAGCTGGGCCTCCCATCGCCTCTGCTTTCCCCGGCCCAGCCGCTGCGAAGTGGGAAAACCTGTGCCAGCCCCTAAGATGGCTCCGTCGGCGTCCCGGCGTGGGCGTGGCTACGGCGGCGCGGCGGGGCCAGCGTCGCTTGGCGGGAAGGAGCCGTTTCGCAGGCGCCGACGCCGCCGCCCCCCCCCCAACCGCCTCATCCCGCGCGCGGCTCCCGAGGACGGAAGGCCGGTCGCCTGAGGAGAAAGAAGGGAAGGGGAGAGGAGGAGAAGGAGGCCGCCGCCATGCACGTGGTCAAGAGAGGTGAGGAGGAGCCCCCCCCTTCCAGGGCGAGTCTGTTTGTGAGAGGGGGGAGGGGGGACTTTTTGTGCCCCCTTTGCCCCCCCCCCCAAAACCCCTTCATGGAGAAGTGGGGGGGGACGGAAGGGCCAGGAACTGTGAGCCCCCCAAAACCCTCGGCCGACCCAAGGCCAGTATTCCCGCCATAAAAGAGAGAAAGAGATGGAGGGGGGGGGGTTCATTTCTCTCTCTCTGGTCTTCGCGTAAAGGGAGGGGTAAAATGACAGAACTAAGAAGAGATCACTCAGGCGACAAGGTAAAAAAAAAGAATGGGATTGCTTTAAAAAAAACTACCTGGCAAAATACGGTTCCAAAAACAATACTTTGGCTGTGCTTAATCACACAGGTATAATGGGGGAAAAAACCCTGATTTTAATAAATGAATACAGAACAATTTTGTATACTTGACTAATTCTTTTTCATTTATTATTCCCCCCCCCCGTTTTTCTTTTTCTGTATTTTTCTTATTATTTTTTCTTATTTGGGTGTAATGTTTAGTTCATGCTTTCTCTGTAGTTTTAAAAAATTCAATAAAGCTAATACAGAATAAGTAAAGGGTGGGGTATAAAGCGAACAGGAAAAGAAACGTTATTATTGCCATTTGCCGTATTACCGTAATTTGCCGCTGTTGCTGCTGCTCCTCTTTGGCCGCCTTGTGTGTAGTGTGGGAGAAGTTTAACAACAACAACAACTAATAGTAACAAGAACAACAACAACTAATAGTAACAGCAAGCGGGTCTGGGGTGGCGTGGAGGCCGCCTGGTCTGCTCCCTTGCTGCATTCACTTTAACTGCCAGCCGCCTTGAGTCCCTGTCAGGGGCAAGGGCAGGTGTAAATGAATTGGTAGTAGTAATAATAATAAAAAATACAGTGCTACCTCTGGTTGCGAATGGGATCTGTTCCGGAGCCCCATTTGCAACCTGAAAGGAACACAACCCACATCTGCGCATGCGTGGGTCGCAGTCCTCGGCTTCTGCGCATGCGCATGACGTCATTTTGCACGTCTGCACATGCACGAATGGCAAAACCCAGAAGTGACCCTTTCTTTTTTTTTATATAAAATTTTTATTGGTTTTACAAAGTTTTTAAATAACAAACAAACACTTAAAAAGACAAACATACACGTATAGTTTCATAGCAGAAGTGACCCTTTCTGGTACTTCCGGGTTGCCACGGGACGCAACCTGAAGAAACGTATCATGAATCAAACGTAACAAGAGGTATGACTGTAATAAAACTCCAGCTTGCCTTCCCCCCCTCCCATGGTACTTAAGGCGGTGTGCAAGGCGGTTCTCCCGCCCACCCCTTTAATCCCCACACCCACCCTGCAAAGTAGGCTACGCGGAGAGGCAGTGGCTGAGGAGGGATTCGAACCCTGGTCTCTCCCAGTCCCTCGTCCACTGCACCACACCAGAGACACAGCGGGGGGGGGTGTGGTTTGCTGATGCCAGGAGTGAGGCAGACCTGGTTCCTGCCAGACCGCCCCTCCCCCCCTCCTCCAGGGTCAGCCCAGGGCACCCCGAGGTGCCACCCTGCAGGCTCCGGAGAGGAGCATCTCCAGAGGCACCCTGGGGTGGTGTCCTCTGGCCCAGGTTGGGTGCAGCTACATCTCCCCTTGCCCCCCCTCACGTTATCACCACCCCCCAAATTGCTGTGTGGGATGCAAGGGCCCTTGTGGTGACAGGCTCACACTGATCTCCCTTGGGTCACTGAGCTGGTGAAGTGTCTGATTCAATGTGTTTGGATGTCCCCATTTATTGCATTTGCAGCCCACTTTTTTCCACTTGGTGGAGGGGCTAGCTAGTTTTTCTGGGAGGGATATGGCAGCAGTGCTAGAGGCTGTGAGGCCAAACCCTTGACCGGACCCTTACCCAGTACAGCGTTTGCTCAGCAAGGGATGCTAAATGTTCCCGTCTCTTTTCCGCAGATGGGCGCCATGAGCGCGTCATGTTTGACAAGATCACGTCCCGGATCCAGAAACTGTGTTACGGTCTCAACTTGGACTTCGTCGACCCTGTGAGTGTCTTCGGTGCTATCATGAGTCTGTTGTGGTCTAAGATAAAACAAGGACGGTAAAACGTCTTGAGTGCATTGTAGTGGAATGGTGGAACGTAAATTCCCATGAATAAATGAATGAAGCTCCTTGTATGCTGAGGAAAGTTCTGTTCATGATAGTGACAAAGCAGTGTTTGCTGCTGTGGTCCACAAAATATACATTTGAAGTTCCAGTCTGCACACAGTTGCCTCAGTCTCATTTGGAAACCAGTCTGCTTTTTGGGTGTGTGCCAATTTTTTTTAAAAATAGGTAAGTCTGTAAACTGCCTTCCAGGGAAAATGGCCACTTAAGGTAACAAGTTTTTATGTAAAATTCTGAGCAATCAAGAGTACCTCCGAAGTATTTTGTTCAGCATGGTTATATTTACAGGTGGTACCTTGCAAGCCTTGCACTTCACTAAGCAATCACTGTGAAACTGCTG
This sequence comes from Podarcis vaucheri, assembly GCF_965113315.1. NCBI lineage: Eukaryota > Metazoa > Chordata > Lepidosauria > Squamata > Lacertidae > Podarcis > Podarcis vaucheri. The sequence goes on along the minus strand of NC_138762.1, from coordinate 4,422,369 downwards.
TTACTCAACTTCCCAGCCTTCTGAGCACTCCTTTCCCCCTCTCATCCCTCCCATTGCCCACCGGTTGTTATAAGATTCATACATTTACTCTTGTTGAGGCATCTCAATCTCCATATTTAACCACCTTGAGAGTGAAAGGGACCAAGTGGACAGCTTTGCTACAAAATTCATATAGTTCTCTGGCAAAGAAAGTCATTGAAAACTGACTGCTCCTCCCCCCTTCTGTTATAGCAAACTAACTTTGTGAGTATTTGCTCTTTTTTTCTTTTCTTTTCTTTTTTGTCTAGGCTCAGATCACCATGAAAGTGATCCAAGGCCTTTACAGTGGAGTCACTACTGTAGAACTGGATACTCTGGCCGCTGAAACAGCAGCAACCTTGACAACCAAGCACCCTGACTATGCTATCCTCGCAGCAAGAATTGCTGTCTCCAACCTGCACAAGGAAACCAAGAAAGTATTCAGCGGTGAGTGTGTGGGTGCTGGCCACAACACAGGAAAACCATTTCTGCAACATTCGTGGAACTGGCATTTTGGAGGGATTTTAACGGCAAAACTATTGGGTGGAGAGTTTTGATGTAGTTAATTCCACTAATAATATGTACCCAGGAAGCATCGGATTGCATTGAAATTCTCACCGATCAAATGGTTGTGATGAATTGCGGAGTTAAAACATTGTTCAATAAGCATGAGCTGATGTCTTCAGCTGATTTGCTCAGTGGTGGTGGGGCATTCAGCTTGGCCAGTTCTCCTCCCCCCCCCCCCCCCCCCGTCTCCAAAAGCAAGTAATAATACTGGCAAACCTTACTGTTGTAATTATTAAAATGCAGTAACCTCCCTTTTTTAGATGTGATGGAAGATTTGTACAACTATGTAAACCCGCACAATGGCAAACATTCTCCAATGATTGCTAAGGAAACTCTAGACATCGTATTGGCCAACAAAGATGTAAGTAGCACTTTGGCAGAGCTAACAGGAAAGAATTAAAAGCTGAGTTAAAAGCAGAATGGCTATTCTGGCGCTAGGCTGTGGGAAGCAGTGTTCACCTGAATATCCACTTGGTGTTTGGGAAACTGCGTAATATTCTGTGACAGAGAATGATGGGATGGTCCACATGCATTTGTGGAGAGGCAGATGAGTTGCCAGACAGGAATGTGCATGGATTGAAAGTTAACTTGCCAGCATTTTCTGTGCACTTGTGATGGCTGCCCTCGTGCTATTATGCATTCTTCACAAATGCCTCATGGACGTTGGTGGAAGGTGGCCTTGCCATCTCTTTTAAACATAGGTTTTCCCAAAGTCCTGTGTTCAGATCTGGTCCTTTAAAATAAGCTCTTGACAAATATAGTGATTTTTCATACAGTGTGGCATTGTTGGTTTTTGGGGTACATGTAGAATATTCCAAATGCAGTTATATTGATCAACAGAGCCAGGGGACATTCTGCGAAAAGGAAATGGCACTGGTTTGAAATTAAGAATTATTTGCTTCTTAGCTTCCCATTTGGAAACAATTTGAGTCATCACATAGTTGAAAAATGGAACAATTCACATCCAGAGGCCTTTTTAAAAAAATACTTTTTGTATCACACACCACATAGGCTTTTGTATTACATGAACTTGGGTATACATAGTCTAAATGTGTTAATCTAACTTTCATTTTTTCTTCTCTCAGAGACTGAACTCTTCTATAATTTATGATCGGGATTTCTCCTATAATTACTTCGGCTTTAAGGTAAAGAGTTGTTTTTTCTCTGAGCGTGTCAGTTACTGGTAAGGCTTCGAATGGCAAGTTCTGTTCTATGTAGGAGCCCCAGACCGTAAATAAGCACCCTCATCCCAGCTGTTGTTCATATGAATGGCTTGGGGAAGGCATGTCGAGGCAAGATGCCTTCTTTTGATGCCTTCCTTTGCAGTATGCCACACACATCTCCCTCTAGTGGAACTTTGATAAGGCAACTTCTAAGTAAGGCGGCAGTTTTCAAACTTCCCAATACCAGGGAGCTGTGAATGCTGATAACCTGCTGAGAAGAACATGCACTTCCCCCCATGGCTTCCCTCAACACCGTCAGCCGCAAAGGATCCTAGGTGTGTTTTAGGGACCCCCACTCTGCTTGCATGACTCTGCACATGGTGGGGCTGCCCTGCCACATCAGTCTTCGCCCATGTGGTGCACTCCAGGTGCTGTTGGACTACAATCCCCATCAGTCCACAGCATCCTAGGGCTGGGCCATCTGAGGCCAGTGGGAATTGTAGTCCCAGCAACATTTGGAGGGCGCAGGTTGGTGAAGACTGCAAAAACATGAGGCGGAAACACAGCCTAGGAGAGGGGTGGGGAATTGGATCCTGCCATCCAACTGAATGGAGCCAGCAGTGGGCAACTCCCGAGTCTTCCTTTGTAGCCTGAATTAAGAGCTTTTGGGGGCCTTTTTGTGTTGGTTAAGCAGGGTGATGGAAAAGGCTTCAAATTTTAAGGAGTGTTGAATTTTGCCTGTAGAGGAAGAACCATAGACCTGGGAAAGGTTGGTGTGGTTTCCTCAAAATGGGGTTAGTTAAGTCCATAGGTCAGAGTTTCCCCACCCCCCTATGCCCTAGGAGAAGCCTCTTGCAGCTGTGTGTTGCAGGGACTTCCTCAGGGAAGCTGGTCTGCCATTATGGACCTGATGAGGAACTTTGGGGTTTTCTGAAATACTGATTGAAAGCCACAGCCTTTCAGGTGCAGTACGAGGTTGGTGGTGGTGGTGGAAATCAATTGATTTTTTGGTAGTAAATCTTCTACTCCTTTATTTTTTATAATGAGCTCTGACCTATGTCCTTTTCCTTTCCTCTCTCTTTAAGACACTTGAGCGTTCGTATCTGCTAAAAATCAATTCCAAAGGTAAGTGGCACATGAGAATTGTCTCAGTCCTGTGTACAAATGCACATAGCTTATTCTTAATTTTTTGTAAACTGTTTTGAAATCATTGATAAAATGTGATATATAAATGCTTTAAATAAATAAAGCCATAGCTTTCTAGAAGTGATGGCTTAAGGTGGTTTTTTGACACTTTAATACTCCTTGGAGCTTAAATCATGAAGGATTAGCACTTCTGTAGGCAGGGTGATTCTAGGTATTGGGCTTCCTACCGAGAGCTGGCCCCTTGTCAGCGGTAGTTATACTTCTGAATACCAGCCATTGATAACAGCAAGAGGGGAGAGTACTGCCATTACGTTCTTGTATTCTCAAAACCATCTAAGTGGCAGCTTCATTGGGCATTAGATTACAAATGTTCCTTACATGCTGCCTAGCATAGGAACTTGTGAAGCTGCCTTATGTGGAGACAGACCCACTGGTCCGCATTACCTCAGTATTGTCTACACTGACCGGCAGAGGCTCTCCAGGGCTTCAGACAGGGAATGTCTCCCAGTCCTACCTGGAGATGCCATTGGGGATTTAACCTGGGACCTTTTGCATGCAATACATAATCTCTACCACTGAGCCACAGCCCCTCTGCATTGAAGAAGTAGATAGGGATTTCTTTTAACTCACATGGCAGCAGTTCACTCATGAGGTCAGAGCTCATTATAAAAAATAAAGGAGTAGAAGATTTACTCCTTTAGAAGATTACCGAGTCTTCTAAAATTGTTTTTATTCTGTTTGGGTTGAGGGGAGCTAATTTGGACCTTTGGCAAGAACTGGCTCCCCCCCCCCCCATCAGCTTTTACTCTTATATCTTGCTGTGCCTGGAATCCTACAGATGCCAGAACAGGAAATTGCTCTCTGATCTGACAGAATGAATTGGGCCCAGCTGCCTTAGCGGCAGAGGCTCCTTTCGCAGGCTGTGATGCACTCAGGTTTTCCTTTTGACTCCTCTCTTCCGGTGTCTAGTGGCTGAGCGCCCCCAGCACATGTTGATGAGGGTGTCGGTGGGAATCCACAAGAACGACATCGATGCTGTAATTGAAACCTATAACCTCCTTTCTGAGAAGTGGTTCACCCACGCGTCGCCCACTCTTTTCAATGCTGGTACCAACCGCCCTCAGCTCTCCAGGTAATCCGGGCAGGTGGCCACTGGAAGAGGGAGCAATTGAGGATGATGTTGCTTAAGCAAAATGGTTTTCACTGTCTATAAAATGGGCATCAGCTGTCCCTTCCTTGCTCTTGCTTAGATTGGTCTACAGCTTTTACAGCAAGCATTTTTTCAGAAGGGTGCATTTGCTCCAAAACAGAACAGTGCCTACCTAGAGGGTCTATTTGCTTGCTGTTGCTAATGAACAAGTTTCTCTCTTAACTGCTGGTGCTAATTGCTGGGCGTGGTGGGGAGGTATTGATTCAAAATTTCTCATATAAAGAAGAAGAAAAGAATCCTTTCAGGGGAAAATTAATGTCCTATGACTTATGAAATTAAGTGTTGTAATGAAATTATAGCTGTCAGTTTGCACCCTTCCCCAAAGAAATCTGCATGGTGACTTTAAATGTCAGCTTGAGTGCTCTCTGTCCCCTCCTGTGGCATTTAACACTTCTGTTTCCTTCCATCCAGCTGCTTTCTGCTGTGCATGAAGGATGACAGCATTGAAGGGATCTACGACACTCTTAAGCACTGTGCGCTGATTTCCAAGTCTGCTGGGGGGATTGGTGTTGCAGTGAGCTGCATTCGGGCCACTGGCAGCTATATCGCCGGGGTGAGTTTTGAATTTTGAACACCCTGGCCGTGTTAGTGATTGCTGCAAAGCACCTGTTTTCCAACCCCTTGGGCTGCTGTGGCTTTAATGTAACTTAAATCAGGTCCTGCGTTGTAAAAATGGCAGCATTTCCTGTGTGGGGTTGGGCACCTGCCTCTTCAAGAGGAACAAGGTGCTCTGCGCCTTAAGTGATGCCCATCTGCTTTCTCTTTGTTTCAGACCAACGGGAACTCTAACGGACTTGTCCCAATGCTGAGGGTCTACAACAACACAGCTCGCTATGTGGACCAGGGGGGGAACAAGGTGTGTTGGCTTTTTCCAGAGACCATGTATGCATTTGGGGGAGTGGGATTGCGAGTTCAAGTGCCTAAAGACGTTTCCAGCATTCTCACTTGCTCTTGTTCTGAAACTCCTTTTTAAAAAATATTTTAATACAGATTAATCAATTTGATTGGGTGGAATGTAGTTCTACCTACCCAATTTCTAAAAATGTATTTCATTAAAACCATTAGTCAGTCACCTTTTAGCATTCAAAGTAGCATATAATAAATCTTGCTTGGTACACCACAGACAACAAATAATACACAGCATAAAGAAAAACTCAAGCAACAGTGTGGAGATAACAGGACAGAAGCCTGTTTGAATTGTTCACATGTTACGTGAACCATTGGGACCAATGACACATGTGAATTTCTTGAACGGTCCTATGCATTGTTTCCCTTGCCATGATTTGAAATTTTCCACCATCAAAAGCTGCAAGTATCCCATCTTGACCGAGGGATTTTGAACGGGAGGAGCGGGGAGAAGACGACTACCTTTTCGCCTGGATGTGGCCTCACAGACCCATCTCTATTGTTTCTTCCTAGAGCGTCTCTTCTCACCTGAAACTCCTTTTAAGGAAAGCGCTTGTCATTCGCCACATCTCTACCATGAGAGTGCCTGGCAGTGTTTTTAGTTCCTTTTCAATGTGGGCACCTCAGGCTTGCCACTGGGTGGTCCCATGGTGTAAAACAGGCATAGACAACCTTCGGCCCTCCAGATGTTTTGGCCTACAACTCCCATGATCCATAACTAACAGGACCAGTGGTCAGGGATGATGGGAATTGTAGTCCAAAACATCTGGATGGCCAAAGGTTGCCTATGCCTGGTGTAAAAGTTTGCTTTTGTGCCTCTGGTGTCTCTGAGATACTGGAAGGGTTGCCCAGAAGTACAGTCAGCATTTGGGATTTTTTCCAAGCTCTCTTAGGCTCATGTTAAAGGAAAAACGTTTCAGTTTATGCCAGTTTGCTTATATCTATTATATAAGATGTGCAGGTTGGGCACCAAGAGACTGTCTTTGGATCCTCCTGGTTTGTAGTTCAAGGCTTCAAAAACCTTTTGAAGGTTGGGAGATCATTCAGTAAGATCTCCAATGTCGCGTGAGGTGCTTCATTTGGAAATTGAACAAAGTGTAATAAACATGCAGAAGCACTTGTGTGTTTGTTAGATTTTGCAAGCAGCCTAATCCGTTATTTGGTTATAATCCAGGAAATGATGGAAAGCTTCGGCCAGGCAGAAGCCACTTAATTTTTCTTCTCCACCCTAGTAAGAAGCTAGGGACAGAGATGCAACTTCCTCTAGGTGTTGTTCTGATTCTTCTGTTTATTTGCTCTGCCAGAGACCTGGAGCCTTCGCCATCTACCTGGAGCCATGGCATTTTGATATCTTTGAGTTCCTTGACCTGAAGAAAAACACTGGGAAGGAGGAGCAGCGCGCCCGCGACCTCTTCTACGCCCTCTGGATCCCAGACCTCTTCATGAAGCGCGTGGAGACCAACCAGGTGGGCAGCCGGGCTCACAGCACAGGCCCCTGCTAGCAGGGCTGCAAAGAGAGGGCAATGGCATGTGCCAGCAACAGTGCCCTTAACTCTGTTTTGAGTTACGTCTTCTCTTGTCAAGATACAGCCATATAACCGATGAGTTACAGAGTAACACTGATTTGGGCAGTCTTGTAGTATCTTTCTCTGTTCCTCATGAAATGTATGCCTAGCAGCATGACGGATCAAGCCCCACGGCTTTAAAACGCCTAAAGGCAAAGTGACATTGGACCCAACATCTATCCAACGATACTGATAGTTCTGAGACACTGAAGAAGTTAGAAAATGAGTGTCTTGTTTTAAATGTTTAATTGGGGTTTTTTTGTATCCCAGTTGGTGAACCACAGGGTGCCCTTAATCTTTTAAAAATGTTATTTATTTTAATATAAAAGCAATTGCCAACAGGAGGGTAATACACAGAAATAATGCTTTGTGTGTTTGCGTCTTTGTATTTAGTTCTATTGAAAATACAGTTGAGCTTCTAGAAAAAAATCTTTTGTGTTCTTCACCCTTTCCACTTTCTGGAAATGAGTTGAATTGATAAAAACGTTTTCCCTGTTGAGGGGGGGAAAGTGACTAAAGTCTTTACTAAAGGCATGAAGGCTTGCTAATGTACATTTTGTCTTTGCAGTGTCCTGCTGTGTGGAAGATAAGAACAGTTTGTGTTTGTCCTTGCTTACTTTCAGTCTTTCTTTTGCAGGACTGGTCTTTGATGTGCCCCAATGAATGCCCGGGCCTAGATGAAGTCTGGGGAGAGGAGTTTGAGAAGCTGTATGAGAGGTATGAGAGAGAGGCTGGTGCATCCGTTGGCAAAGTTTGAGCCAGGAATAGCCTGACAACAGCAGCTCCTTCATGACCTCGCCTTGCCCCTTAGCTGGATCCAAATGATTCCAGACAAAGTACCTTTTGAGTCTGCTTAGAAATGAAAATGGAATCAAAGCTCTTGTTATGTCTTTTCATTCTGTATGTTCTGAGTGGGAATTTGTAGCTCATTTATTGCAACTACAGTTCAGAAAACTTAATGGAACTACACTTTTTGCATTCCTCCCCGCCCTTGGTCTGTATTCTGAAAATGGGAACTGGCAGTGCTCATCAGCTGGAGCTGGCCAAAAATCCAGACTCTTAAGAACAACACAAACTGCTTCTGTTACAATTTCCTCAAGGAACTCTGGGGAGACTAAGAATATTGCAACAGAGCTCTCAGCACTTGCCCAGATCTGCAGCTCCCAGGATTCCCTGGAGGAACCCAAGACCATTACACTTGTTCATAGTTTAGGTGTGCTGTTGTGCACCTCCTGTTCAGGGGCCTTGTTCCACCAGGAGTTCATGAGGCTTCAGTGTCCTTGCTTTGCAAATGAAAACAAGATGCTTGTGAGCCTATTTTCAGAAACTCCAAGTGGGTCCCAATGACGAGTCTTGCTCTGTCTTGCAGCTATGAGAAGCAGGGGCGCGTCCGCAGAGTGGTGAAGGCTCAGCAGCTCTGGTATGCCATCATAGAGTCTCAGACGGAGACAGGAACGCCTTACATGCTGTACAAGGACTCTTGCAACAGGAAGAGCAATCAGCAGAATCTGGGAACCATCAAATGCAGCAACCTGTGCACAGAAATTGTGGAATACACCAGCCAGGATGAGGTGGGTTGGGTAGGAACTGTCAGTATCTCAGCTCGCAGTCAGAGGTAACTGGCCTCCCACGGGCAAACCGACTGAGATACTTCTTGACCTTCCCATCTGCGTCTCCCAGCAGGATCCAGGCAAGGCCATTAAATCGGCGATCCTCCTCAGACGTGAGAAGAACACACCATCCTCCCTCTCCCTGCATTCCCCCAGGGAGGGGAAAAGAGACAGACAGGAGTCCTATTTACATGTCTTTATTCCTGTCATTCAGCAGTACAGAGAAACGTGTCTGCACTCTCCAGACTCCGGCAGTAGAGTCACAACTCCACCCCTGTACTTCCAGTACAGGTCAGATGACACTCTGAGCTAACATCTGGTGCTCAGTACAGAGAATAGACTCCCCCTTTTTCCCAACAGTACAGTTCCAGACAATAACATCCTGTTTTGCATTCCAGCCACCTGCTGCTGGCTTTTGCATTGCTGCTTTTATCCAACAGGAACCAGGTGCCACTGCGGCTCAGCAGAGTCCATTTTAGGGAAGGCGTTCCCACGAGATGTATTTGGGGGAGCCACTGTTCTCCCATGCTTTCCAATCAAAAGGCCAAAGGGATGTTCAGATGCCACGAGAAGTGGGAAATTCCTGCTTTGTTTTAAGGAAACTCATCTGTGCAAAATGAGAACAGGCCTTTTCTCTGGTGGCTCCCCCTTGGGGACCGCTCTCCTCTGGGAGGCTCACCTGGCACCCTCCTTTCATATCTTTAGGTGCCAGGCACCAGGAAAAACATTCCTCTTCAGCCAGGCCTTGGGCTGTTGAACAATCTATGACCTTTTAAGTGTGTACTGTGCTTGTCTTGTTATGCATTTTGTGTTTTTATGCTGTAAACCACCCTGTGATCTTTGGGTGAAGAGTGAGTGGTATATAAATTTTAAAAAATATTTTAATAATAGTGATAATGACGTAGAATTCACTGCCAGGTGAAAGAAACACAGCTAGTAATTAATGATGCGCATATATATATCTAGAGCAAGGAAGACTGGCACTACCCATCTGGTGGTGTGGGCAGTGTGTGTGTGTGTGTGTGTGTGTGTGTGTGTGTGTGTGTCAACAGAATGAGGATCATAAGTGGTGTTGACAGCATGTCTGAAAGGACTAGGAGTGTCTAGCTTTTGAGAAATAAGAGGTGGAGCGGTTGGGATTTGTGTATGTTGAGTTACTGCCCTCTTCTGACATTTTGAGGATTTATTCCTCACAGGATCACTGAAAATAGAATTGGAAAGCAATGGTTTTGATTACTCCTTACCATATTTGAGCACATCAGCATAGCACACCTGCCTAGGCAGCCTGTAGGATCTTCCCCATAGCATTTGGAACTGGATTTAGAGCTCTGCATTTAGGCAGAGGGTATCCTGGCTCAAAGCAGGTGTATGGCCTACAGGTGGCTCTTCAGATTCTGCCATTCCGGGTAAATGGTTGATGAGCAAGTAATGGGGAACATCTTCTGCCATACAGTTTGTAACCCTTTCCCCTCTCTCTACTGCATACATTGCTTTAGCCACTGAGCGCTGCTTCCTTATTTGCCTATTCCAGGTTGCGGTTTGCAACTTGGCTTCCTTAGCCCTGAATATGTACGTCACTCCCGAGCACACTTACGACTTCAAGAAGCTGGCCGAGGTCACCCGAGTCATTGTCCGGAATCTGAACAAGATAATCGACATCAACTACTACCCTGTGCCAGAGGTACGAAGGAGGAATTGGTAGCCCTAGACTGAGAGGTGCTCTTGGTAAGGCTGGTTGTTCAAGGTTGAGGGACTACAGAGTGTCAGTATCTCAGCTCACAGTCAGAGGTAACTGGCCTCCCCCGGGCAAACTGAGTGAGATACTTGTTGACCTTCCGTCTGCGTCTCCCGGCAGGCTAGGTCGTAAATCGGCGATTCTCCTCGTTAGACGTGAGAAGAACACACCCTCTGCTTCTCTCTCCCTGCTTTCCCCCCAGGGAGGGGAAATGAGACAGACAGGAGTCTATTTACATGGCTTTTATTCCTGTCATTTCAGCAGTACATAGAAACGTGACTGCTCCCTCCAGACTCCATCAGAAGAGTCACAACTCCTCCCCTGTACTTCCAGTACAGGTCAGATGACACACTGAGCCAACATCCGGTGCTCAGTACAGAGAATAGACTCCCCCTTTTTCCCAACAGTACAGTTCGAGACAACAACATCCTGTTTTGCTTTCCAGCCACCTGCAGCTGGCTTTTGCATTGCTGCTTTTATCCAACACAGAGAACCAGCAAGTTCTCAGCTACGTCCTTTGAAGGGTGTTGACACTATGGAGAAACTTAAGGATGTGGCAGTTTCTGTATTCCTCATGTATTCCCCCCCCCCCCAAGCACATTCCTTGTTAGCCAGGCATTAGCTAGTGGGCTGTGGGAAGCACACAATACATTAGTAGGGGAAGAATGATTTGCTTGAAACCAGAGCTTGCCCATTCCAGGTTCTTAACTCTCTGTCCCCCCCCTCCCTTTTCTCCTTTTGTCCTTCACAATGTGTTGCAGGCCGAGAGCTCAAACAAGCGCCATCGTCCGATTGGTATTGGTGTGCAGGGGCTGGCTGATGCCTTCATCCTCATGCGGTACCCTTTTGAGAGCGCAGAGGCCCAGCTGCTCAACCAGCAGATCTTTGAGACCATTTACTATGGTGCCCTAGACGCCAGCTGTGAGCTTGCCAAGGAGCACGGGCCGTACGAAACCTACGAGGGCTGCCCAGTCAGCAAAGGCGTAAGTGGCAACGTTTATAAAGGTTTTTGAACCAATGGTATTGAGGGTCCTTTGGACAAATCTGTCGGATTGGAACTTGTGGAATCTCAAACTGAGATGCCAAGAAGTGCCACAACTCCAATAAATGTCTGCTGGACTACACTGAGATGCTGAACTAATTTAAGGGTCCATTTCACCATTTAATATTTTTTTTTATAAAATTTTTTTATTGGTTTTACAGATTTTTTAGGACAATACAAACATAAAAAGACATACAAACACGTATAGTTTCATAACCTTTTTTCATAAACCGTGTTTCTCCGACTTCCCCATACCTCCCCTTTCTGCATCCCAATGTCCAAAAAGTTTTTAGCAACTCTAAATACATCTGTCAGTCCTCTGTCCTCTTACTCTTTTCTTCATCTAATCTTATTTCGCTGTAACCCTTTCTTACTCAAACCTCGACATTCTAGCATTCATCAAGTTTATAGTAGTCCTTAAGATAGCTTTTAAATTTTCTCCATTCTTCTTCCGCCGTCTCTTTTCCCTGATCACGGATTCTGCCAGTCATCTCAGCCAATGTCATATAGTCCATCACTTTCATCTGCCATTCTTCCAGAGTGGGTAGATCTTGTGTCTTCCAATATTTTGCGATGAGTATTCTTGCTGCTGTTGTAGCATACATAAAGAATGTTCTGTCCCCCTGTGACACCAATTGGCCGACAATGCCCAAGAGGAAGGCCTCTGGTTTTTTAGGGAAAGTACATTTAAGTACCTTTTTCATTTCATTATATATCATTTCCCAGAAAGCCTTAATCTTCGGGCATGTCCACCAAAGGTGATAGAAAGTACCTTCAGTTTCTTTACATTTCCAACACTTATTATCAGGCAAATGATAAATTTTTGCTAGCTTGACTGCCATTTCACCATTTATTTCACCCTATGACTGGTGTTGTTGAATCTGGCCTTTTGGCACAGAGTTCAGATATTCATGAATACCCATGAATACCCAGTTTCATTTTTTAAAAACAAGTTCCTAGCCCTTAGTTCCTATCAGATGCCCCTGCAAGCTTTTTCTTCAAAAGCATTCTTTCTTTGTAAGCATTTTTACACTTGAGTGAAATGTCTGCTTGCATCTGGGTTCGCTAAACTTCTAAATCCTTAGGTATATTTTGAAGCTCTCAAATTCTTCCAAGTGTTCTGCTTTTCCTCTTCCTTTTCACTTAAAAAACCTGGGATCTCCAGAATGCTGTATAGTGTCCATCACAAATCTCAGTCTAGATGGAAGTGTGGAGGTTTGTGATCATGACTGGTTGAGATTAATAAGTTGCACAGCTGTGGATTTTCACCACGTGCCCTCAACGTGTCTGAGATGCTTTTTCTTAGACATGATTGTCTCAGATTCATTGTGATGAAATTCATGGCTGAAACCTGAAGGATGAATAGCCACATCCATGGAGAGAAACCATCAACTCATGCCTCTGTGGAGAGCTTGGCATTTGCCATGTGGTGTCTAAGCAGGAATTGAAGCACCATGTATGAACCAAAAATTGCAAGAAGCCTTGACCTGAAGGGAGCTGCTTTTCTCTTCATTCCCCCCTTTTGTTTTATATTGTGGGCTTTCCTGTGGTAGCAGGCAGGCTGCACACCCTCACTTATATGGCAGGTTTGGTTTGACGAGATGGTGTGTGCCTTTTCTTCAGATCCTTCAGTATGACATGTGGAATGTGACCCCTACAGACCTTTGGGACTGGAAGGCTCTGAAGGAGAAGATTGCAAAGTGAGTAAAAGCCCTTGATCTCTGTGGCTCAGTGTGCCTTGGGCAACACCCAGAGCTGGCTGGTGGTGGGGTTAATAGCAAAGCATGCAAAGGGACAGGGTAGCTCTAAACTGAGGATGTTAAAACTGCATCTTGAGCTACGTAAGAGCACAGTCTTCTCCCCGATGCAGTTCTCATTCATTTCTGTGCAGCTTGCACAGGAGAACTGAACGGTGTATTCTGATCTTGGGGTATCCAGTGTTCATCATGCTAGGAGCAGACGCAGTAGAATAAAGTCCGTTAATTTCAGTGGGACTACTCTGTGACCATGAGATCCTTTTGAATGCTGGGGAAATACAAGCACTTTAGGGTATCATCAGTCACCTGCAACCAACCTGGCAGATGGTTCCGCTGGGCAAGATAATTTTTAATTGGTCAAAACCGGGCTTTCCTTAACTGATGCCAAAGGCTGGTTCTCTGAAGATGGCGATCCTCTTCAACAATGACGGGTCCCTGTTTTCTGTGTGATTTAGGTACGGGGTTCGGAACAGCCTCCTACTTGCACCAATGCCGACGGCTTCTACAGCTCAGATCTTGGGCAACAATGAGTCCATTGAGCCCTATACAAGCAACATCTACACGCGCAGAGTTCTCTCTGGAGAGTTCCAGGTAAGGCAGCAGTAGGGTGGCCTTGAGCAATTCAGGGGTAAAGGTGGGTGCTGCGCCTGAGATCCCGATGTCCTCCTTGCCATCCTCTCCAACAAAATTCAGCCCCCGCCTCTTGTGAGTGCCAGAGCCACAGGACTGGCTCACACACGACATTAAACTCTTGTTTACTTTGAACAAACCTTGGCTCTGCTGCTCGTGGTTTGGAGAGAGTTGGGGATTGTTTCCCCCGCTGTGTGGCGCAGTCAGGGGCAGGGGAAGAGCTAAGCAAGTCTGCATATTAAACTGTGGCTTCGTGTTGTGCGCAGACCAGGCTGCTCTTTGGTGGCTCATGGCTCCAATATGGGCTTCAAGGGGAAATGGTTGCAAAATTCAAGATGCCAGCTCTGGTGATGAAGAGAATTGTCATGGTGGTGGACTGGCATGCGAGACTTAGATGAGCTTCAGGAAAGGGCAGCCAGAATTATAAAGGAGATGGAGCAACCCACCCACCCCCCCCCCGGTGATGAAAGGTTGCAGCATTTGGGGTTTTTTAATTTAAAGAAAAGGCAAGTTAGAAGGTACGCAATAAAGGTGTATGAAATTATGCCTGGCATAGTGTGATGGCTTGTGTATGCTCTTCGTAATAAGCACCCTCTGCTCACTCAGAGATATTTACAGTTCTTTATTTTACATATGTACAAACAGCACATTACAATCATGTGTCCGAATTGTCCGGTTCAGTTTCGGGGAGTGGTCTTCTCCGGCTTCTCCTCCAACAGAAAAGGCGGGGAAGTTTCATGGGATGTCTCTGATCCCTGCCTTTTAACCCTCTCCTTTCCTGTGCAGACGGCACAGGCACAGGCTCACCGTCTGTTCCTGAACTTCCTGTGCGGTGCTGGGGCTCTGCTTCAGCATCGGAGAGCCTTTCCGCCTCCTGGCTCTTTCCCTCTTCCCCATCTGTCACTTCCTCTCTATCGTCCTCTGGCTGTTCCCGCTCCTCAAAGGCGTTCCCTGGCGGTCCTGTGACACATAGAGGACAGAGAGAAGCTTTTCTCCCTCTCCCGTAACACTGAAACTCGTGGACATCCAATGAAGCTGAATGTTGGAAGATCCAGGACAGACAAAACCCTTCTTCACGCAGCACAGAGCCAAACTGTAGAATTGGCTGTCCCAAAAAATGGTGAAGGACACTAACTTAGAGAGCTTAAAAGGGAGATTGGACGCATTAGCAGGAGTTGCCAGTGGCTACTAGTCATAATGGCTGTGCCCTGCCTTCAGGAACTGAGGCAGCCCACAAACTTCTGAATGCCAGTTCCTGGGAACCGGAGATACATATGTGGGGCGCATCATGCCCTGCCTGCCTGCTTGTGGGCTTGCCAGAATCTGGCTGCAGCTGTAAGTGTCTGCTTGCTGTAAGTGAGCATGACTTCCGGTTTTTGCAGATAGTGAATCCCCACTTGCTAAAAGACCTGACGGAGAGGGGCCTGTGGAGTGAGGAGATGAAGAACCAGATCATTGGCTACAATGGCTCTATCCAGGTCAGTCGCCGGGGTGGGGGGCTTTGCCAAAGGGGCTGTGTCTGCGTGGAGGCCTCAGTTCTATACCTGGCTCCATATGCAAGAAAGAGCTTCCTTCCTCTTATGTGAAGATGCTAAAAAGAGAGAGAGAGAGAAGAATGCAAGAAAACCATGCCCTTCAAACATACCTACTACCTTTTTGTGTCTGTTCATTATTTAAATGGGGATAAACAACAGTATAGTCAGTTGAACATTGAAATTGTTAACATCCAGTAAGGCTGCACAGTGCAGGGCTGAGAAAGCAGACAGGGAGTGGTTTTTCCTCCCTCGCCTAATGCTAGAACCTAGTGGGGCCATAGGGAGAATCAGAATTTTAGAAGATTCAGGACAGATCAAAGAAAGGACTTCACACACCTAAACCATAGCATTTGCTCACACAAAACGTAGTGACAGCCACCAGCTTGGATGGCTTTAAAAAAGAATTGGGCAAATTCATGGAGGATCTAGCTATCGGCGGTTGCTAGACTCAATAGCTATCTTCTGCATCCCCTGTTGGAGGCCTTTACTTCTGAATACCAGTTTTGGGGAATCCCAAGAGGAGAGAATGGCTGTTTCACTCAGGCTCTGCTTATGGCCTCTTTCCTTGGGGGCACCTGGTTGGCCACTGTGAGAAGAGGATGCTGGACTAAATGGACCCCTGGCCTCATCCAGAAGGGCTTTGCTTACGTAGGTGAGGCTGGTTTGGGGATAGAATCATCATGGGATGACTTGGAGGGTGCGAGAGAGCACAACCTTGCTGAATCTCGCAGCAGATTTTGATTGCCTTGACTTCGATTTCCTTCTGGATCCACCACGTGAGTCGGGAGTCGGCCAAATCCAGCCCCCCATCCCTGGTGTAAGCCAAAAGCAACCTTCCTGTCCACAGGGAGTCATCCTGTAGGCCTTCTGCCTTTCAGAATATCCCTGAGATCCCAGATGACTTGAAACAGCTCTATAAGACGGTGTGGGAAGTCTCCCAGAAAACGGTCCTCAAGATGGCAGCAGACCGAGGGGCCTTCATTGACCAGAGCCAGTCTCTCAACATCCACATTGCGGAGCCCAACTATGGCAAACTGACCAGCATGCACTTCTATGGGTGGAAGCAGGTAAGCAGAGCGACAAGTTTTTAGTGTCGATCTTGTAGGTTATGTTTTTAAGCTATTACAATATAGCCCTGATAACAAGCCGTTGTGCTCAGGCCTTGTTTTGACAAGTCCTGCTAACCTTGTCCAGGGGGAAATCCTGGCTCATATGGTTCTGCCTGGTTTTTGAATTGAATTGGCAGTTTAATACTTATATAAAGCATGAAATACTTATGGAAGATACAGAAAGTATAGAAAAGTATAGTTATTACATAGGTTGCAGCTGCCAACAGTGGTAATATAATAATAATAATAATAATAATAATAATAATAATAATAATAATAAATTTATTATTTATACCCTGCCCATCTGGCTGAGTTTCCCCAGCCACTCTGGGTGGCTTCCAATAGAGGGTTAAAAACAATACAGCATTAAATAACGTAAGGTAACGTCCTTCCCTGGATCCTGGGTGTTCTGAGTTACCTCCTGTTGCTGTGGTGTCGGGAGCAAAACCTACTCAAACTGCTTTAATTCCTCTCATCTATCATCTATCTATCTATCATCTATCTATCTAATCTATCTCACCCTTTCCTGCCCACAGGGCTTGAAGACTGGCATGTACTACTTGAGGACAAAGCCTGCGGCCAACCCGATCCAGTTCACCCTGAACAAGGAGAAGCTGAAGGACAAGAGCTTCAAAGAAGAGGAGGAGAAAGAGAGGAACAAAGCAGCCATGGTGTGTTCCCTGGAGAACAGAGATGAGTGTCTCATGTGCGGGTCTTAAGCAGCTGCCAGGTGTGGCGGCCCCCCCCCCTTACCTCTCCTCCTGCAGCCCCAGCTAGGTTATAGTTAGGTCTAGTTCACTTTGGAGGGAAGAGAGAGGCTGCTGTTCTGCTTCAGGAGGGGGTCAAACAGTTGTGGGTTGCTGGGTGCAGTGGTGTCCTTGCTTCCCCTTCAGGTGGCAAAGCTGTCTGGGTCATCCAAGTGGGGTGGCGGCAGCAGAGGCAATCTGCACCCACGGCTGTTGTAGCAGGAACCTTTAAGTGCCCTTTTATTATCTTACCCATAATGTAAATAATAGTAGGCTCCTTTAAAATGCACATAAAGTTTGCACGTCTTGTTATGCTTGGGGAACAAGGACTCCTTTTGACAATTGCTTCTTACGCCAAAATCTCCACCAGCCTGTCTTGTTACCCAGAGAGACAACATCTCATCTCCAGCCCTTGGGGTCTAGCACTCTCTCTCTCTCGGTCTTAAGACGAACAGTGTGCAGTCAGGGAGCTGCAGAGCAGGGAGAGGGAAAGGGAGCATATTCTTTGCTCATCATTTGGGCCTGCAACTTGCTACTTTAGGGCGCACAACTTGTCATGTGGTGCCACAGCCCATACCAGCCGCTTCTGGAGATGGGCTTAGAGTTACTGTTACATAGAGGGAATGTTTTCCCCTTTCCTTCACTGGCTGTGAATTCTGGGGAAAAGCCACTGGAAGGAGCTTGGATTAAGCATCCAAAAACTGGGCTTGGTTTAGCAGTGTTATTCTTTGCCACAAAGCTGCTGCTGTGGCCACTCCTGCCTTCTCTGAAGAACGACGTTTTCTGGGCTGAGCTGTTTATTTTATAAAGACAAGAAAAAGACGCACACCACAAACTAAACCATGCCTTTTTTCTTCAGTTTTTTGTCATTCCCATCGGAATTAAGTGGCCTTGTTCTGGACTATTTATTGAATTTGGGTACTCTGCATGTAGACTTGAATCCTCTAAGCAAATTCAGTGCATCAATAAAAGCCATGGTGTAAAGCTGGTGTCCAGCATTTCTTTGGGCTAAAGAGCCTGGAAATTCATGTCTTTGTTCGAAATGGCCAAAGTTATTGGCGTGGCATCTTTGTGTCAACTGCTCTTGCATGCTTTTCTGGGATTATGTACAATGGTACAAATCACTTTTCTGAGTAAAATTCCTAAATGAACTGCTAGTTTTAGGATTCCACTGCAGGCAGGGAAGGGAGAGTTTGGTTGAATATGACAAGTTGAACATTATTATTATTCAATGTTTAACCCTAACCCATCCTTCCTCCCAAAGGAGCCGGGGTTGAGGCAAAAACATCCGCAATAATAATTTTTAAAACAGCAGTCTAAAAACAGTTAATTCATTCTACAAAAAAAGGTAGGGTTTCAAACATTGCCTGGACGGTGTTCTTCAGCTCTGAAGTGCCAGGGTAAACGGGGCTATTTTCAGATTCCTCCTGAAAGTTAGAGTCGTAGAATTGTTGGGTCTAACCCCCTGTAATTCAGGAGTCGCGGTTAATAATGTTGGGAGACAGGCACATCTTGCGCGAGAGAGCATTCCACAAATGGGGAACCACAACTGAAAAGGGCTTACAAGCTCGGTGGCGGCACCACCAAGACTCACCTGCCAACTGTAGGTTGCCAGATGGTTGATATTGGGAAGGTGCTCTTTTAGGTATTTGGGTCCCAAGCCATTTAGGGCATTACATGCTAGTACTAACCTTGAATTGGGCCCAGTAGTTCACTGGCAGTCAGGGCAGCGTTTTCAGGACTCGTGGCGCATGGGGCCGCCCCACTTAATCAGCCTGGTAGCCTCCTGCGCTACCTTCAGTCTCTGGACCTTCAAGGGCAGCCCCACATGGAGTGGATCACAGTAGTCCAAGTGGGAGGTCATTGGGGTATGGACCACAGACACCATGCTATCCTGTTCCAGGAGCAACCATAGCCGGTAAGCCAGTCTAAGCGACTCCTAGCCACAGAAGCCACTCGGGTTGACAGGTTAGAATTTCAGGCTACACTGTCGAAAGCCACTGGGACCAAGGAGAAACTGATCAGGGTCTTAAGTTTGGATGACTGATGGTGCCCAAACCAGGCCTGCATCCCACTGGAATGGATATAGGAAGGGTTGCCAAATTTTGGGGAGCTACCCCCCGTTTGGTTTCATAAACTCTTCCCCAGTGCCCCATACCTTAATATAAAAAAGCTGTTTGCATTATCCTATAAGGAAAGCAATAGCTGATCACTTAAGTGTCCTCGTCACTATCCCAAAAGAATTGAGCCCAACTGCAAGAGCTGCAGCCAAATGATGGTGCCCTCCAGGCTAATGGGGGGGGGGCTTCCAGTCTCCTCACCTAGCTGCTACCTAGAACAGGAGCCAGAGAACTGGGTGTGGGAGCTGGAAAGACAGAAACCTGCTTGCCCTGTGCAGGATCCCAAGCTGCGATGAGCAGAGAAGCAAGACCTGTTGGGGTGTTGGTGCTGTGAGCCTCTCAGTCTTATGCTCAGGTTGTACATATGGGGAAATAAAACCATATATCCTAAAGACACCACAATCTCCGCTGACAATTCCAAGGAAACCAAACCTGGGTAAACAACTGGAATCCCCGGAGACTCGCCACTCAGAGATTGGAGTGGCAGATAACAATATCTGTATGCCCTCCATGCTGTTTAATGCCTGTGCTACTTATTTAAAAGGAAAGGTCCCTGCTCCAAGGTGGGTCACCTGGTCACAAAGCAGCTCCCATGTTGCCATTATTATTATTGTTTTGTTTTGTTTTGTTTATTTGTACCCCCACTCATCTGACTAGATTGCCCCAGCCACTCTGGGCAGCTTCCAGCACATATAGCAGCATAGTAAAACATCAAACATTTAAAACTTCCCTATACAGGGCTGTCTTCAGATGTCTTCTAAAAGGTGTGTAGTTGTTTATCTCCCTGACATCTGATGGGAGGGCATTCCACAAGGTGGGTGCCACTACCAAGAAGGCCCTCTGCCTGGTTCCCTGTAACTCCAGAGAATGGGAACTTGTATGGGGTGTTAAGAGGGGGGTGGTAGTACCTGTGGTGGGGGACATCATCATCATCAATTGAATTTTATTCCGCCTTTTGTCAGTAGATCTCGGTGTGGTTCACAACATAAAAATACAAAATAAAAACGAACAAGAACAAAAAAAACCCCAATAACCCCCTCCCACAAATACATTTAAATGGTTATAGGCCTGGTTGAAGAGGGATGTTTTTGCCTGGTTCCTGCAGGTACACAATGTAGGTGCCAGGTGAGTCTCTTGGGGGAGAGCATTTCACAGATGGGGAACCACGGCAGAAGAGTCCAGTTCTCGTGTTGCCACCCTCCAGACCTTACCTGGAGGAGGCACACGTACCTTATGTAAAACAGGATTCGGAAGAGCAGTTTGCACGACCCACTAAGGTAAGGTTACCAGATTTTTTCCAATGCATTGGGGGACACTTTTCACCTTCCTACTAAATAGATGGATTTTGTCAGGGGACTGATTTGTCGAAACGGGGATGCCTGGTAACCTTACACTAAGGAAGGTAACCACACAATAGCATTAAAAACAGCAACAATTGCACATTTATTCACAATCCAGTTACAACTAATTAATTCAACAAAACGGATGATGCAGAGATGGCAGCTTTTCAAAATCTGGTCGTCATTTACACCTCTGCTGCAACGTTCCCCTTTTTTAAAAGGGAAATTCCCTTATTCCGAATAGGATTCCTCGCAAGAAAAGGGAAAAGTTGAAAGCTATGCCCCTGTGCTGCCCCTTTGCCTCTTAGTCCCCCCCCCCCAGGTAATCCCACCTTCCCACAAGGGGTGGCTCCTCCCACTTTGAGAAACGCTGATCTGCACCCTTTCATGGTGGGAGCTTGAGAGAGATGCCAGGATTAGGAATGCAAATGGAATACTTAAAACCATCACCTGGTCCATTTCAGGTGCCTAATTTCCGGGGACCAAACAGAGCCCACCTCCACCTCCTGAAAAGCCTCAGGATGCTTTCCCGAATCTCCTTGGTCCTCACTCCGTAAATGACGGGGTTGATGGCCCACGGGAACAGCAGGTACATGACGCTGAGCAGGTTGTGGACGTCTTGGGAGGCTGACTTGGCCAGGCGGAAGACGATGGAGGAGGAGAGGCAGGAGGAGTAGCCGATGAAGAGGACGATGAGGTGTGTGCCGCAGGTGTGGAAGGCCTTGTGGCGGAAGCTCCCAGAGGCCATTTTCAGGGCCGTGAGGATGATCTTGCTGTAGGAAAGGGTGAGGAAGACCAGGTCAAAGACGATGGTGAAGGACCTCACGGCTATGCCCACCACCCGGTTCCTGGAGGTGTCCCCGCAAGACAGCTTCATCAGGGCCATGTGCTCGCAGGCAAAGTGCTCGATGACGTTGGAGCGGCAGAAGCGCACCTGGGAGGCCAGGATCACCACCGGGCTGACGATGGACACGCTCCGCACCAGAGCGGCAGCCGCCAGGAGCCCCAGGAGCTTGCCGCTCAAGATGTCGGCGTAGTGGAGAGGGTGGCAGATGGCCACGTACCTGTCCAAAGCCATCATGAGGAGGATGCCTGTGTCTAGCATGATGGCCAGGTAGAGGAAGAACATCTGGACCAGGCAGCCGGTCAGAGAGATGCTGCTGATCCCGAACAGGAAGCTCAGCAACATCTGGGGGAGGACCATGGTGCTCCCAAAAACATTGACCGCCAAGAGCAGCGCAATAAGGAGGTACATTGGTGAGTGGAGGCAGCTCTCCGCCTTCACGGTGTAGATCAGAGAGTTGGCCAAGATGATCATCAGGTAGATGCAGAAGAAGGGGATGGCAAGGAGGTACCTAGACTTCTGGAAGCCGGAGAAGGCGAGGAGGAGGAAATCCGTGTAGGAGGTGTTGGCCGAGGTGTTCTGGACCAGCTCAGAAGGGCCTCCAAATTCAGACATGGCTTTGGACCTGGAATGGGGAAAGGACTTACTTTGTGGTCAAGTATTTGTGGTTGCTGCGTGATTTGTTCATAGCCTACAATGGTTACCTGAAGGAGTATACCTGAAGGAGCGTCTCAACCCCCATCGTGCTGCCCGGACACTGAGGTCCAGCTCTGAGGGCCTTCTGGCGGTTCCCTCACTGCGAGAAGTGAGGTTGCAGGGAACCAGGCAGAGGGCCTTCTCGGTGGTGGCGCCCGCCCTGTGGAACGCCCTCCCAAAACAACTACCAGACTTTTAGAAGACATCTGAAGGCAGCCCTGTATCGGGAGGTTTTTAAATGTTTGATGTTTTATATGTGTTGGATAGGGTTACCGTATAGCCAGGAAAACCTGGACAAATTCAGGATTTGGAAACTTTAAATGTTTAATAGGTTATTGTATTTTAATATTCTGTTGGAAGCCGCCCAGAGTGGCTGGGGAAACCCAGCCAGATGGGCGGGGTATAAATAATAAATTATTATTATTACAGTGGTACCTCGGGTTACATATGCTTCAGGTTACAGACTCAGCTAACCCAGAAGTAGTACCTCGGGTTAAGAACTTTGCTTCAGGATGAGAACAGAAATCGTGCTCTGGTGGCGCAGCGGCAGCAGGAGGCCCCCTTAGCTAAAGTGGTGCTTCAGGTTAAGAACAGTTTCAGGTTAAGAACGGACCAATGGAACAAATTAAGTACTTAACCTGAGGTACCACTGTATTATTATTATTATTATTATTATTATTATTATTATTATTATTATTACCAGCCACGTTGGCTCTGCTCTGCCTCCACGATCAGAGGCAGTGATGCTTCTGGAACCCAGCTGCTGGAAACCTCAGGAGGGGAGAGGGGTCTTGTGTTCGAATCCTGCTTGCGGGTTCCCCGTAATGTGCGTCTGGTTGGCCACAGCCGGAACAGGATTCTGGGCCAGATTCGCAAGGGCTCTTGTTGCGTTTTATCTTCTTATGTACACAGCAACTTGTTTGTACCTCAAAAAAGCAGTTTTTCCTCAATCTAGAATCGTTCCCACTTGCCCTCAACCTAGAATCATTGACTTGCAGAGTGGGACGGGACCCTAGCTGTCAACATTTCCCTTTTTTTAAGGGAAATCCCCTTATTCCGAATAGGATTCCTTGCAAGCAAAGGGAAAGGTTGACAGCTATGGACAGGAGCAAGAGGAGCATCTGTTCCAAGCCCTACAATGCAGGGATCTTTTGCCCAACATGGGGCTCGAACCCACAACCTTGAAGAGTCTCATTCTCTACTGGCTACTTTCTGCTTGATTCTGGAAACTGCCATCCACCAAAAGGAGTGTGGTTACTTGATGCATGTTTGAAAGCCCTTCCTATGATTAGGTGATCCTTGCTTTTCCCTCTCTGCACATGCCCCAGGTGAGCGAAGAAGGAAGTGGTGTTGGCAGTCCTGGTGCCTGCCCAAGGTGTGGATCAAATCTACGCTTCCAGGTGCCAGAAGAAAGCTGCAGAGATAGCGCAGGATAGTGCTCACCCCGGAAATGATCTTTCAGCTTCTGCCTTCTGGAAGAAGGTACAGGGTTATAAAGACCAGGGCTAGCCACCTGAGAAGCAGTTTCTACCCAAATGCGATTTTGGTTTTATAAGCAGTGTAAGGTAGTCTCTAGGGACTCGGGTGGCGCTGTGGGTTAAACCACAGAGCCTAGGACTTGCCGATCAGAAGGTTGGCGGTTCGAATCCCCGTGACCGGGTGAGCTCCTGTTGCTCTGTCCCTGCTCCTGCCAACCTAGCAGTTCAAAAGCACTTCAAAGTGCAAGTAGATAAATAGGTACCCCTCCGGCGGGAAGGTAAACGGCATTTCCGTGTGCTGCTCTGGTTCACCAGAAGTGGCTTAGTCATGCTGGCCACATGACCCGGAAGCTGTACATCGGCTCCCTTGGCCAATAAATCGAGATGAGCGCCGTAACCCCAGAGTCGGTCACAACTGGACCTAATGGTCAGGGGTCCCGTTACCTTTACCTTTAAGGTAGTCTCTATGGGAGTATATTGTATTTAATGATGGGGTATCAGAGTTTTTAGGGGGCTAACCCGGCTGGGATAGCAGACTTGTTGGGTTTTGAATGTCTGGTGCAGATTTTTTTCAATTTTGTTGTTCTGTCTGGGACAATGACAACAAAGATTATCGTATTGTATTGTATCCAGGGCCCCTCTTTGCTGGGACCACCTATACCTATATTTTCCTGCTTGGCAGGGGGTTGGACTCGATGGCCCTTGTGGTCTCTTCCAACTCTAGGATTCTATGATTCTATGATATCTGCTTTCAAATGGACACACTGCGTGGAAATGCAGAATCAGCCAGGAATGAGCTTTTATTTTTGGAATTAATCTGGTTCCTCAAGAAGCACTTTTCAGGAGCGAAAGGTGTGCAGCTGATCTCCATGGACTGCATAGAAGAAACAAGTCCTCAGTCTCCATAGAAATGCAATCAATCAATCAATCAATCAATCAAACCACTTTCTTCAGAACCAGTTAACAGGATCGCAAAAAGAGCACAAGAGCAAGAAGGCTGACCTGTCTTTCAATTTGTTCTTAGCCCATCACTTATTCCAATTAACTTTTGAACGCTTTACCTAGATAGTTCAAACTTGTTTTATCGATGTCATTTATTTATTTCATAAAATGTATAGGCCCCTTCATTGTAAAAAAAATTGAAAAAGCAGTTTACACCAAAAAAGAAGATAAAGAAAAATGTACAACCCATAGTTTTAAAAATACAACTAAAATACTTATATACTAATGCTGAAATACTAATGCAATCAAGCCGCTATGTTTTGCTCACCATCCAATGGAAGGACCTTTCTAATGTCCAGTTTCAGATAATCCACGCCATTAAATATGACCGGAGCGAATCGTCGGCAGAGGTCTGGCACCGGCGCCTCTCTTGGGTGCTGCTCATAATTGTTGCTAATGGGTCTCCTAAAATTAGCAGGCTGGGTCTCCAAGGGCCAAGCGGGCAAGTCCTCTGGCCTGCCCTCCTTCTGCTTCTACTGTGGTCTCCTTGTTATGAAATATACCAAGAAAAAAGCACACAAAGAACTCTGGCCAATATAAATTTCAGTAGTGGGAGTGGTCCCTACTCGGAAATCAATAGTCAGTTGTAACAAAAACAAATCCGTTCAAAAGTACGTATTCTGACAAGGTTTACAAACTCAAATGGAGATTACAAACTCAAGCTCATAAGGATATGCATAACACAATAATTTGTTACAGAATTAGAGATAAGAGTTTATGAGTTTACATCTAGAAAACTCAATACGGAAGCCACGTGGTACGTTCGGCTTCTGAAAAGCATCCGAAAATCGAAGCAGTTACTTCTGGGTTTTTGGCATTTGAAAGCTGAAACATTCGACTTCCGAGATGTTCGAAAACTGATCTTCCACTGTAACTTTTTTTTTTTGTATTGGATCAGACTGAGGCGTGAGCTTCGTTGTATATTTTGTGGCTTCTTCAGCTTGTACCTACAGTATACAGCAATAAGGAAAGGAGGTATATACAATGTGAAAATGATGATGATAGTTAAAAACGGAGCTACCTTTCACTTTATCTATTTATTTATTTATTTATAAAAAATTTATTAGTTTTTCAACATATAATTTTCAACAATAATTAAACGTACTTTTACATCTTATACAGGTTGTTTTTTTTTACTTCCATCGATCACATCTGAAAACTTTCCAATCTATTTGCTTGATTTACATTTCTTATTTTCACTATTACATTTAAATCACATAACTGGTATCTCTCTTCTTTCTCTTCTTTGTAATGTTTCATACATTTCTCCTTACAAAACTTCTAGCATAATTTGTTGATTACAGTTGCTCTTCAAATAATTTGTATATTTCTTCCAATCTTCGGTGAATCTCTGTTAACACAGGTTTTGAATCCTTCCTGTCATTTTATCCAATTCTGCATAGTTCATTAATTTTGTCTGCCATTCTTCTTTCGTCGGAATTTCTTCTTGTTTCCATTTCTGAGCCAACCATTGCAAGAAATTGGAAATTGCAAGAAATACCGACAATAGAAGAATGTCAGATGAAGATGATGGATTTTTCAGAGCTGGCTGACCTGACTGGAAGAATCCGCGACCAGAAAGAGGAGGAAACACAAGAAGAATGGAAGAAATTTAAAGAGTATTTAGTGATATATTGTAATATAAGATAATTAAGAAATCCCTAGAAGTAACAGATTAGGCTAAGGGATAGAAAAAGATTAATAATAAAGATTAATATGGATGACAATTGGAAGTGAGGTTAAGAAGTTTGTAATGAAAGAAGATACTGATGTTATAAATATGAAATTGGGAACTGCTAAATATGTAACATGATGAAATCCAGATTGGAGGGTGTCGAGGAAGTCTTTTAGCAATGTAAATACACCAGAGGACAAGAAGAAAAAATTCTTGTTTTATTTTGTGTGTGTTTTGTTTTGTTTTGAACTTTTATTTATTTATTTATTAGATCTTTTATTAAGTACAAATAAGAAAACATACATATTTACAACAAAAGAAAATACAAAAGAAAAAGAAAATACATATAACCAAGGAAAAAATTAGAGAATATTTTATCTCTTTTCATATTTACAGTTATTTATACCTCTATAAAATGCTATTCACAATAAAGGAGTGAAATGAAAGATAAGATATCAGAAAAAAGAAAGAAAGAACAAAGAAAAAACGAAGAATTAAAAGAAAAAGATCATAGGTGAAAATTTTTTAAAGTAGATAAGTACTCACAATACATAGCCGTTTCCCATCTATATTTATATTCAATTGTATAATTTCATCTTATCTACCTTAAGGTTTTTTTATTTTGTGTGTTTTTTATTGTTGTTAAGTTTTTATGTTGTGTCAAATGTGATGTTTTCCTTTTGTGTTTTTGTCTATGTGTTATAAGAGAAAACTAATGTAATGTTTTTCTTTTGTGTTTTTGTCTATGTGTTATAAGAGAAAACTAATAATTTTTTTGGGGGGGGGAAATAAATACTCATGCCGCTGTTACTTTCCACTTTAAAACCCAGCCGCTCATTCCCCTTTTGACTGGTTCTTAGCAGTTTTGCGGTCAGCTCACATTCCTGCACCTGTGACCCTGCCGGCCTCACTAATAAGGGGCCTGGCAAAAAATCCAGAGGGAACTGCCTTGTGCAAGCGGAAATATTCGCGCCAATGGATCCTCAACAATGGTCTTTTCACAATGGGGAAAATGTACCAAATGGTGTGGGATGGACAACCGATTGATGAGGAAATGTCTAAATACCCCACAAGCAAAGCAGGATGAGTGCAGGGTGAACAAATACGGTAACCTTCTTGCAAAAGAAAATGGGGGGGGGGGAGATATTCAGTGAAGACTAGGGATGCTCCAACATCCATGTAAGCTTTGCACAAGCAAATCAGGACGGAGACTCAATAAACCTGTTGTTTTTGGTTTTTTAATATGTATTTTTATTTTTATTTTGCAACACAAAAACACATACTAATAAAAAAGAAAAAGACAGAAAAAGAAAAGGAAAAAAAGAAAAGGCAATACAATATCAAAGGAAAATACAAAAATCTATACTAAACAAATATTAAACAATGTGTATATACCATATTTCAATTCTTCCACTTGCCTTTACTTTCATCTTTACTAAACTGTTTCCTTCTCATTTGATTCCCACCCCTTTTTCTTTCTGTTTTTAGCTTTTACCCCATAATTCATTTTGCAAAAGTTAATCAAAACAAGTCCAACTATTAATTTGAGGGCACTGCTTTTTAAGGTAATTTCTATATTTCCCCCATTCTTTTTGAATTTTTTGTTTGGTCTGACCCCTAATCACACCTGTCATTCTAGCCAATTCTATATAGTCAAATCATTTATCTTGCCATTCCTTTTTTGTCGGTATAATTTATTTTTCCCATTTTGGGGGGCAATTAATGTTCTCGCTGCCACTGTGGCGTAAAGAAATGTTTTCTTATTCCCCCTCGTTATGTCCATATCCAGTATTCCCAATAAAAAAAGCTTCTATTTTCTGAGCAAAACTTTGTTTAAACATTTTCTTTAGCCCTGTTATCTTTGGTCAGGATTATTTCTGGAGAGCTTCTCCCAAACAAGACAGGAAAACAGTCAGCCAAGCTAATAATCAGGGCCGTCTTTAGCAGATGCAAATATCCACCCGGTGTCCCCGAATTACCACAATATTGTTGGGGTGGGCACAGTCTGACCCCCTCCTTTAGTACATAGCTGTCAACCTTCCCTTTTTTGGTGGGAAAGTCCCTTATTCCAGCGCCGTTTCCTGCTGCTATCCCAGATATCCTGTAGACTGTTCCCGGGACAAGTGAGGCTGCTGACCCCTTATTTTCAAATCTGAAAGTTGACAGCTATGCTTTGGTAATCCTCATAGAACTCTGGCCCAATGGTTGCCATTAATTTGATTCTGAATTGATTTTAGAATGAATTGATTTTAGAATGTGTTTCAATTAATTGATTGTGATTTTATGTAAACTGTGTTACTTTTACTGTTGTTAGCCGCTCTGAGCCCGGCTTCGGCTGGGGAGGGCGGGATATAAATAGAAAATTATTATTATTATTATTATTCCCTCCCAAGCCTCCTCGGGAGGAGAGCGATCCTGCAGAAGCTCGGGAGGGAAGCTGTGTGCCCACCAGCCATATATTTGGCGGGGCACAGCTGGCGGGCGTGTAGGGAAAGGGGAGGCCGCTGGCAAAGCCGCACAGCTCCCCCACTCGCTGGGCGCCCCTGAGAGACTGGCGCCCTGGCGCTACACACCACCAAGCCCTATGAGAAAGACAGCTCTGCTAATAATGCACTGGGTCTCCCTGAGTCGGTTTTTATTTATAACATTGGTATGTTGCCTTTATCATTGAGTTCTATGGGTGCAGCTTACAAAAATATTAAAAATACAGAATGCAAGATCGGCCAAGATACATTTTCTTCCTCAGCTATGGCTACATGTAAGGTTTTAGCCATTTGTACTCCCCTTAATTGCTGGAGGTTCTTAGTGGTTTGCATAAAATATTCCCAAAAGCGTACAGTGGATTATATTAATTTAAAACAAACCCCAAAACACTGCAGAATCGTTGGAAGGGTCCCCCAAGGGTCATCCAGTCCAACCCCTCGCAATGCAAGAATCACAGATATACGATATACGATATCTTTATTGTCATTGTCCCATGCAGAACAGTGAAATTGAAAACTACATAAAACTACTACAAAACTACATAAAACATTTAAAACCCCCTAAAAACTCTGAAACCCCATTTTAAAATACACTATACTATAGAGACACCTTATGCTGCGTTTAGAACCAGAATTGCATTTGCGTAGAAACTGTTTCTCAGACGGCTAGTCCTGGCCTTTATAACCCTGGACCTTCTTCCAGAAGGCAGAAGCTGAAAGAGATCATTTCCGGGGTGAGCACTATCCTGCGCTATCTCTGCAGCTTTCTTGTGGCGCCTGGCAGCATAGATTTGATCTAAGGTGGGAAGAGTGCACCCAATTATTCTCTCTGCAGTCTTTACAACCCTGGACAGCCTTGTTTTTCCCCTGACCGTGCAGCTCCCAAACCACAGACACAGACCATAAGTTAATATGCTCTCCACAGTGCAATGGTAAAATGCCATCAACAGGTCCTTTGAGAGATTGTTTTTCCAAAGGATTCTCAGAAAATATAACCTCTGCTGTGCTCTCTTCACCAGGTCTTTGCTGTTTTCTCCCCAGATCGAGAAACCCTGGCAAGCAGCCATCCAGCAGCAGCTCATTTAGCGCTTTTTGCCTTGGAAGGCCTAAGGAGAAGGCCGTCGGATCTCCTGAAGAGCTTTAGGAGGCTGTCTCTGATCTCCTTGGTCCTCACCCCGTAGATAACAGGGTGGACAGCCCAGGGGAACAGCAGGTAGACTGCGCTGAGCAGGTTGTGGACGTCTTGGGAGGCCGACTTGGCCAGGCGGAAGACGATGGAGGAGGAGAGGCGGGAGGAGTAGCCGACGAAGAGGACGATCAGGTGTGTCCCGCAGGTGTGGAAGGCCTTGTGGCGGACGTTGCCGGAAGCGATCTTCAGCGCCGTGCGGATGATTTGGCTGTAGGAAGCCAGGAGGATGCTGAAGTCCAGGATGACGTCGACGCACCGCATCGCCATCCCCACCGCCTTGTTGACGGAGATGTCGCCGCAGGACAACTTCATCAGGGCCATGTGCTCGCAGACGAAGTGGCCGATGACGTCCGAGCGGCAGAAGCTCACCCGGGAAGCCAGGATCACCACGGGGCTGACGACGAAAAGGCTACGCAACACGGAGGCGAGAGTCAGCAACGCCAGCAGCCGGCCGGTCATGATGTCCGCGTAGCGCAGCGGGTGGCAGATGGCCACGTACCGGTCAAGAGCCATCATCAGCAGGACGTTGCAGTCCAGGACGGTCGTGAAGTACAAGAAGAACATTTGCACCAGGCACTCGGCCAGCGAGATGCGGCTGGCGCGGAGAAGGAAGCTGAGGAGCATCTTGGGGAGGATGGTGGCCGTCCCACAGATGTTGACCGCCAGCAACAAGGCGATGAGCAGGCACATGGGCGAGTGAAGGCTCTCCTCCGCCTTCACCGTGTAGATCAGGACGGAGTTGGCCGCCAGGATGACCACAAAGAGGCAGAAGAAAGGGATGGCAAGGAGCTGCCTGGAATCTTTGAGGCCGGGGAACGGAAGAAGGACGAATTCCGTGTAGGAGATGTTGGCAGCTCCACTCGGGGTCTCCATGCCCATTTTCGGGTGGGTGGGTGGAGTTCTTGCCCAATACTTAGGCAACCAGGGCCTGGGAAGGTAGAAGAAGAGGGATTTCTAATAATAATAATAATAATAATAATAATAATAATAATAATAATAATAATAATATAAAAAACAACATCTTTATTGCCTGTATAACGAAGTCATGGTTCTAACTTACAAAGTCATTGTTAACGATGCTCCTTCAGGTATAGGGGGCTGTTTAGGGCTTTCAAGGTCAGCACCAACACTTTGAATTGTGCTCGGAAACGTACTGGGAGCCAATGTAGGTCTTTCAAGACCGGTGTTATATGGTCTCGGCGGCCGCCCCCAGTCACCAGTCTAGCTGCCGCATTCTGGATTAGTTGCAGTTTCCGGGTCACCTTCAAAGGTAGCCCCACGTAGAGTGCATTGCAGTAGTCCAAGCAGGAGATAACTAGAGCATGCACCACTCTGGCCAGACAGTCCACAGGCAGGGAGGGTCTCATCCTGCGTACCAGATGGAGCGGATAAGGTGGGCAGAGGAGGGTGACCAAAAGGATCCGGGTCTGAAAATCAAACCCTGGGTCAGTGCTGGAGCCTCAGGAATCTCTCACTGCTTGGAGATGGGGTGACATGTAACAAAATGCAGATGTCGTTGTTGGGATCCTTGCCTAGGCAGGAAGTGCTAAAAGGATCGCTATGGCCCCACCAGAAAAGAAGATGGGGGTCGTGGAAGACCAACCTTACCTGGGAGCTGATTACTAGTTTTCTACTGCTCAAGCTAGTTTTCTCCTGCTCTGGACGGTAGGATTCGAACTAACGGCTTCAAGCTACAAGAAATGAGTTTTTGACTAAACATCAGGGAAAACTTTCTGAAAGTAGGAGCCGTTTGACAGTGGAACAGTCTCTCTTGGGACGTGGTGGACTCTCCTTCCTTAGAGGTTTTGAATCAGAGGTTGGATGGGCATCTGCTCTGGATGCTGTAGCTGAGATTCCTGCATTGCAGGGGGTTGGACTAGATGACCCTTGGGGTCCCTTCCAAGTCTATGATTCTATGACCAGCAGCAAGACGACTGGACATACCAGGAGGGAAATGTTTGGCATTCTGATGTGGATCAAGGCAGGGGGAAGTGTCGTCACCTGAACCATAACTGGACCTGAACGTTCAGGGGAGCCAAACTGAACATGACATCATTCACATATTTTGCTTCAGGGTGCTATATTCCCCTCCCCCAAAATCCAAATAGCTAGTATGGGATACTCAGAACATAAGACCTTGCTGAATCAGCAGCAGGAGAGGAGCAGGCAGAGGGCCTTCTCAGTGGTGGCTCCCGCCCACCCATCAGATGCAAAGCAGGCTGACCCTTTATTTCCATCTTCCTGCTTTGCTTTGATCCTGCAAAAGGGAGAGGAGAAACAACCGACCAGCACTGATTTGCAGCAGCTGTCCTTTGCACCAGACCTCTGGACAGGGAGATTAAAGGGTGGGGATTGTTGCTTTGATGTGAATGATTTTTGGACTAGGGGGGGTGTCAATGTTTTATTTTTGTTTATTTGTTCATTACTGGGCCTGAGTATTGCTTTGTTTATTATATTATTATATTTGTTATATTATTTATTATTATATCGGTGACGCTGTGGGTTAAACCACAGAGCCTAGGACTTGCTGATCAGGAGGTCGGCGGTTCGAATCCCCGCAATGGGGTGAGCTCCCGTTGTTGCTCGGTCCCTGCTGCTGCCAACCTAGCAGTTCGAAAGCACATCAAAATGCAAGTAGGTTGGCAGTTCGAATCCCTGCGATGGGGTGAGCTCCTGTTGCTCGGTCCCTGCTGCTGCCAACCTAGCAGTTCGAAAGCACGTCAAAGTGCAAGTAGATAAATAGGTACCGCTCCGGCAGGAAGGTAAACGGTGTTTCCGTGCGCTGCTCTGGTTCTCCAGAAGCGGCTTAGTCCTGCTGGCCACATGACCTGGAAGCTGTACGCCGGCTCCCTTGGCCAATAAAGCGAGATGAGCGCCCCAGAGTTGGCCACAACTGGACTTAACGGTCGGGGTTCCTTTACCTATGTGTTTGTAATGGTTGCTAAACGAAATATTAATGTGTCATATGATCCCCCCCCTTATCATAATATGCATTCTATATCTGTAATAGAATCGCTTCGGGTGCCAAGTCTAATAAATGAAATGAATCAGGCTAGTGTCCCATCTAGTCCAGCTTCCTGTTCTCACAGCGACCGATAAAGGCAAACCCACAGGCAGGATTCGAGCGCCAGAGCAAGTGTCCCGTCTTCTGTGGGTCCAGCACTGCTGCCTCAAACTATGGAGGGCAGAGTATAGCCATCCTGGCTACTACTACTAGTAATAATTTTATTATTTATAGCCCACCCATCTGGCTGGGCTGCCCCAGTCACTCTGGGCAGCTTCCAGCATTAGGGCTGCCATGATTCAAAAATATTGTGTAAAATCCCCCTGGATGCAACAAATTGGCCCCAAATCCTGAATTTGTCCAGGATTTCCTGGCTATATATATGGTAACCCTATCCAACACATATAAAACATCATAAAACATCAAACATTTGAAAACCTCCCGATATAGGGTTGCCTTCAGGTGTCTTCTAAAAGTTTGGTGGTTACTTTTCTCTTTGACATCTGGTGGGAGGGCATTCCACAGGGCGGGTGCCACTACCGAGAAGGCCCTCTGTAGCTTTGCTTCTCGCAGTGAGGGAACCGCCAGAAGGCCCTTGGAGCTGGACCTCAGTGTCCGGGCTGAATGATGGGGGTGGGGACGCTCCTTCAGGTATACTGGACCGAGGCCGTTTAGGGCTATCAAGGCCAGCACCAAAACTTTGAATTGTGCTCGGAAACGTACCAGGAAGACTGGGATTGTGGCATGGAAGAGGGGGGCTCACACAGCTCTGATCAGAAGTGGATGCCCCTTGCTTGGTTTTTTGTACTGATGCCCAAACAGTAGAGGTAAAGGTAAAGGGCCCCCTGACCATTAGGTCCAGTAGTGGCCGACTCTGGGGTTGCAGCACTCATCTCACTTTATTGGCCAAGGGAGCCGGCGTACAGCTTTTGGGTCATGTGGCCAGCATGACTAAGCCACTTTTGGAGAACCAGAGCAGCGCATGGAAACGCCGTTTAACTTCCCGCCGGAGTGGTACCTATTTATCTACTTGCACTTTGATGTGCTTTCGAACTGCTAGGTTGGCAAGAGCAGAGACCGAGAAACGGGAGCTCACCGTGTCGCGGGGATTCGAACTGCCAACCTTCTGATCGGCAGGTCCTAGGCTCTGTGGTTTAGACCACAGCGCCACCCGCATCCAAACAGTACTGATGCCCAAACAGTACTTGAGGCAGATGTTTTGGACTGCAGCCCCCATCAGCCCCCAAAGCAGAACATCTGGAGGCTCCTGCATCAAAGAAATGGGAATGGAAAGCCTCCTTGCCCCCAATTCCCCCAGAGCACAGTGGGTCAAACGGGTCGGGGACCCACGGCACGGCTACCTCTGAGAGCATCCTTCTTTCCCCCACCCCCCGCAATTCACATAACCTCTGAATATGCAGCATAGCATTACTCACTGAGACCCAGAAGAGGTTGTGGCAGCCAGGTGATGGAGTCCAAGGCCCGTCTGGCTGCAAACCAGGTGTTTAAATAACCACGAGAGTGAATTCCTCCTGGAGCAACAACAGCCGAGATGGTGTTGTCTCAGGTCCGGCTCCTAATGGTCCCAAAGGGGCCCAAGTCTTTGAACCACTTCCTAGTGTTATAAGAATTCTAAAGTCTCAAATATAAAGTAAATGTTCATAAATGTGCGAGGCAAACACATGCACAAGTATATAAACCACGTGTCTGAAATAGGAGAACAATCCTGAAGCCGTTTTGACTCTCCCAATGACATCAAATATTTCTCTGCAAAGAGGGAGGAAATGGGAAAGCCTCCCCATTGTCTTTTGATGACCTCTTTTAAGGGCGTATGTGTGTATGAATAGGGTGAGCCTGTGACCTGGAGTCAGGAACTAAAGTATTAACCATCACAAAAGAATGGCCAGGCTGCCCAGGTAATGCAATCAGGGACCATTATCAGGTATCCTGGCAGAAAGGATTTCTGCTGTAGACCGCCTCCCTCTGTGATGTATATATGATGTTTTGGGGGGTGGTCTTGGGCTACAGGGCAGGGAATTTAAAATGTCTATACTGTATAAGGGCAGGCACACCTTTGTTCGGGGTTCCTCCTCCTTTCCTGCGTGTGAGGGGAGCACCCTGTTGCAACAGATCCATAAATATCAGGCTTACGAGCTGCTTTGCTTCACAATATTCTCTGGTTGGTCTCTGTTATTTTCTCCTATCGATAGGGAACCTACTTAAGGACTCTGTACGGGCTCCTGCATACCACACATGTATATGTGAAATATGCTCAGAGTCGCAAAGTGATTTCATGCTCTTTATTCAGCTCATAGTGGTGAGGAGGAATGAATGAAAGTCCCCTCAAAGTATCTGCTTTATATACATTATTTACACAATGGGCTGCACATGATTGCCTAATTCCGGAATTCTACTGTAAGCCAATCAGGTTGTGGATTCACTTCTATCTGGAGCATGATTGGGTGGTTCCTGCCAACCGATCATACTGCTGCATTGTTCTAGGACCAATCAGACTGCTGCATTCTGAATCCTATTGTTCTAGGACCAATCAGACTGCTGCAGTTTGGATCCTATTCAACTCAGTACATAACAATATGTGTTGGGGTGGTTGTTGTTATTGTTTTTGTTGGTTATTATGGTATGCATTTTTGTGTTTTTATATCGTAAACTGCCCTGTAATCTTTGGAGAAAGGGCGGTAAAGAAATTTAATAAATAAGAATAATAAGAATAAGTAATTGTCAGAGCTGCTTGAAGATCCTAGCTCACAGAGGATCACGCTAGCCAGCGATCATTAAGTAAAAGTCTTTATTGAATTACAGTTTCCATTCTCACGCTGCTGCGCGCAACTCTACGTCTAGTAGCTAGATCGACGAAGCTCCGTCTGAGTCTCCGCCCCGTGCGCACCAACTTAATATCCTAGCCCTGCTCCACCTTTTCCGCCTGACTGTCCTCCTCTGGGTCCCTCTACCCCCCGGGGCTTCTTCCTTCCGGGATTCTTCTGACGCTGACCCGGACCCTCCTGCCTCCTTGCGCCGGGCTTTAGGACCTGGCTCCCTTTCCGGGCTGCTTACTGCGCCGCCTTCCTCTGCATTTGAACTTGGCGCGCGCGCCCAACCTTCCACTTTCCTCTTAACCGTTTCTTCGCTCCCCGATGGAGGTGTGGCCACTCCTGACTCATGCCCTCCCTCCTGTGGTGAGCTGCCAGCGCTTGCCCCCTGGCTCCCTTCCTCTTCCCTGCTCTCTGGCGGTGACGCTGGTCCCGATTTCCAACTGCTCTCCTCTGAGTCCCCTCTGGCTCTATCTTCCTGGGGTGCCCCCCTAGACTCCCCCCTTGCCCTGGCCACTGGTGCTCCTTTCTGTGAATCCTCTGATTCACTGGAAAGACTCGGAGATCTCGGGTCGTCGTCATCACTCATCTTTTCTTCTGCCTCCTCCCCTTCGCTCTCTGTTTCCTCCCTTGCCCTTGCCTCTGCTCCTAAACCCCTGACATCCATCCCCCCCTCGAAGCCCCCCATTCCCCCCTCCCCTCCTTCCGGTGCTGGAGCTGGGGTCTGCTGTTGCAAAGGGACGAACGTCGGATATCGTTCGCTTCCCGTGGCGGGCCTCCATCTGAAGTCTCGCGGGTCTCCCTCCCTGCTCTCGTCGACGACGGTCACCTCCGCTTCCATCTCTGTGCCGCCGTGCTCGAAACCAGGGTCGTCCCCGAAAACGTCCATGTCCGTCTCTCCCTCACTTCCTCCTGGCGGCGTTGCTCGTCCTGGGCCTTCCAGCCACCTTCTGCGGAACTGCTCCTCTGGTCTATCGTCCCACCAATACGAGGGTTCTGATGCAGATCCCGAGGGTGACCCCTCCGGGGAACGGACGTCTTGTGTCGGGTCCTCGTCCGAGTCGAACCCCCGGAAAGTGCTGGCCGAAAGCGTGGGCGTGAAAAGCCAGTCGTCGAAAAAGTCTGCTGGCATAGGTCTATGTGGGAAGAGGGCATGAAACTCGTCTTTGAGTAGAGGTTCGTCCAAGGCGTAGCCCGGCACCCAGCTGTTCGCACTGGCCGGGGTGCCCTCCTTGGCGAGAAAGTATTCTACCCCCTCTTCCCCCCATCTGGAGTCCAAAATCTCCGTGACGTCATTGATGCGCTCCTTCTGTGCCACTCCCGCGTGCCCCGTTCTGTCTCTGACCGGACTCGGCGCCGTTCCGGGTTCCTGGAACCTGTGCGGTGCCTTGTAGGGAGTGAGCACCGATCTGTGGAACACCGGATGCATTCTGGAACCCTCCGGAAGTGCCAGTCTGAAAGCTACCGGGTTGACCTGCTCTTCGACTTGGTAGGGCCCCAGTTGTTTATGCCCTAGTTTCTTCTTGGCCAACGACCTGGCCGGCACTGCGTGGGCTGCTAACCAGACCCAGTCTCCCACGTGGAGCTCTTCGCCAACCCTTCTGTGCCTGTCCGCTTGTACCTTGTATGCGTGTTTGGCCAGCTCCAGGTGGCGCCTCAGCTGATCGTGGACTTCCTGCAGCTCCGACGCGAACGCATCTGCTGTCTGCGGCTCCCCCTCCCCCATTCTTTCCAGTCCCGGGAAGGTTCTGGGGTGCCTCCCGTTGTTGGCGAAGAACGGCGTGACCCCCGTGGACACGTGCTTCGTGTTGTTGTAGGCGAACTCGGCAAGCGGCAGGTAATCCACCCACGTCGCAGGCTGTTGATTCGCATAGCATCTCAGGTACTGCTGCATGATGGCATTGACCCGCTCCGCTTGCCCGTTGGTCTGCGGGTGTCTCGCCGACGCCAGGTTGATCTTGACGTTTAGGAAGCCCATCAGCTTCTGCCAGAAATTCGAGATGAACTGCCGCCCGCGGTCGGACAGAATAGACCGCGGCAGACCGTGAACCTTGAACACGTGGTCTATGAACAGTTTGGCGGTTTGCTCCGCCGTGGCCACCTTCGCACACGGAATGAAATGTGCCATCTTGGAAAACAGGTCCACCACCACCAGCACTGCCGTCTTGCCCCTCGAGCTGGGCAGATCTGTGACAAAGTCCAGAGCCACCCTTTCCCAAGGTTCGACCGGAGTTTGCAGCGGTTCCAACAGTCCTGCCGGCGGTCTGTGCACTGGTTTGGCCCTCTGGCAGGTGTCACACCTCGCCACGTAGTCTGCGACCTCCCCTCTCATTCCAGGCCACCAGAAATCCCTGGCTACCAATTCCACCGTCTTCTCCTTGCCAAAGTGCCCGGCCGTGGGCGCGTCGTGCAGCTGCTGCAGCACCTTGGCGCGAAGGTCGTCTCCCGGTACGTAGATGGCCCCTTTACGGATGAGCAATCCATCTCGTAGCTGGAAACCATCGGCCTCAGCCTTGCCCCTTTGCACCTCTGCCATCTTTGCTTGCGCGAAGGAGTCATCCTGCAACGCTCGCCGCACCGCCTCCAGGTCCACGGTGGCCGCGGCGCACGCCCATACTGTTGGTGCGAAGATGTGCATGGCGGCCGCTGGCGTTGCGTCCTCCAGATACTGTGGCTTACGGGATAGCGCGTCCGCCATGATGTTAGTGTCCCCCGGGACATACTCTATGCGGAAGTCGAAGTTCGCAAAAAACTCAGCCCAACGTATCTGCCTCTGGTTTAGGAACTGTGCCGTGCGCCAGTGCTCCAGATTCTTGTGGTCCGTGCAAACCTGCACCGTGTGCTTGGCGCCGATCAGGAAGTGCCTCCACGCTTTGAACGCTGCATGAATGGCCAGCAACTCCCTGTCCCAGATGGTGTAGTTCTGCTCGGACTTGCTGAGCTTCCTGGAGTAAAACGCTCCCGGCCGCCACACCCCCTGCTGGTCCTTTTGCAGCAGGACCGCCCCCACGGCTCTGTCCGAGGCGTCTGTCTCCACCCTCATCGGCCTGCTGGGGTTGACGTGAAGCAGCTGCTCTTCCGACGCGAAGAGACGCTTGAGTGCCTGAAAGGACTGCTCCGCCTCCTCTGTCCAAACGAACTTCTTTTTCTTGGAGCTAAGCGTGTCTGTGATGGCCGCTGTCTGCATAGCGAAGCCCTTGATAAACTTGCGATAGAAGTTCGCAAAGCCGACAAACCTTTGGACCTCTTTCCGGTTGCGTGGACTCTTCCAATCCAATACCGCTCGAACCTTGGCGCTGTCCATGGCGAGCCCCTTGTCAGACAACTTGTAGCCCAGAAAATCCACCTCCGTCACGTCAAATTGGCACTTCTCCAGCTTGGCGTAGAGCCTATGTTGCTTTAGTCTGGTCAGCACTTCCTTGACGTGTCTGTCATGCTCCTGCTGCGATTCCGAAAAGATCAGGATGTCATCTAAGAAACAGACGCACGTCTTGTAGAGAAGTCCCGCCAACACGTGATGCATGAAAGCTTGAAAAACGTGGGAGCCATTTTGCAATCCAAAAGGCATAACTCTGTATTCGTAGGTACCCAGTGGCGTGAACATGGCCGTCTTCCACTCATCTCCCTCCCGCATGCGAATGAGGTTGTACGCCCCTCGCAGGTCTAACTTGGTGAACACTTTTCCCTTCCGCACCTTCGCCAGGAGGTCGTCTATTCGGGGCATGGGGAAGTCCGACGGCTTGGTCCCATTGTTTAAAATGCGATAGTCCACGACCAGTCTTTTTTGGGGCGTGTCTCGCTTTTTAACAAAGAATACAGGACTGCCCCCCGCTGCCTTGGACTCTCGGATGAAACCGCGCTCCAAATTATGATCTATGAACTCTTTGAGTTCCTGCAGCTCGTCCTCTGACATGGAATACAGTTTCCCTTTAGGCAGCGCCGCCCCCGGAAGCAGGTCAATTTCGCAGTCATATGGTCTGTGAGGGGGTAGCCTGTCCGCCTCCTTCTCGCAGAAAACTTCCAAAAATTCTGCATACTTGTGGGGAATCGCTTGCAGCGTGCCTAGCAGCAGCTGTGACTCCTCTTCCTCTCCTTCCTGCCGGGGCACGATGCAGTGTTCAGCACAAAAGGAAGAGCCGAAGATCAGCTGCCTCTGGTACCAAGCCAGCGTTGGGCTGTGCTTGTCCAGCCAACTCATTCCCAATACAATGGGCGTATCTGATAGTTGAGTGACATTGAAGCTGATGATTTCTTTGTGATTCCCAAGTCGCATCGCCATTGGCGGCGTCTGCTTCACCACTTGCCCCCCTAGCAACTCCCTGCCATCCACCGTGACAACCTGCAGGGGCAGTGTGGCCGGCAGCAACTGTATAGCGTGCTTGTCGACAAACTCCTGCCCTATAAAGTCCGCGTTGCTGCCCGAGTCGATAGTAATTGGCACGTCCATGGTGATTCCATTGGGCAGCTGGAGAGATGCGGTGAGCCTCACCACTGGTTTGGGCGGGAGGGGGTTCACGGGCTGTAAAATCTCTGGGGACTGCGTCACTAACACGTCTGGCTGGGCCCCAGGGCCTCTTCCTCCAGCCAGACTGCTTCGTTTCCCTGCTGTGGTCCTCCTTGCTGCGTTGCTGCAGTCACCATTGCTGAGGCTGCAGTGAGCTTGTGGAGCCTCTGGGGACACTCTTTCGCCATATGCCCTGGCTCCTCACAGACGTAACACTTCCTGTTCCCTCTAGGAGGCTTCGCTTTCACTGCTGCCGGTGCTAGGGCTCTGGTTGCTGACTGAGCCCTTGCACCTCCAACCTCCATAGGTTCGGCTCCTCCTCCTGGCGGAGGCGTGGATTGCGCCCGCGCTGCTTCTCTGGGAAGGAAGGAGGGGCCCCTGGCTGGTTCGCGCCCTCCACGCCCTTCGTCCCTGCTCCACGGACGTTCTTCCAGCCTCACCCCCACTGCCAGTGCCCTCTGAACGACCTCCTGGGTGGTTCGGGGTCTCTCCCCCCTCGCGATCTCATCTTTAATCGAGCTGTGCAGCCCCTCCCAAAAGAGGTCTCTTACCGGGGCCGAATCTCTGTCCCATTCCAGGGCACTGACCAAGGCGAAAAAGCGGGCATGGTACTGTCTGACGCTGGCCCTCCCTTGTCTTAGTCCATGCACCTCCTTCCGGGCAAGATCCACGTCAATACTTGATAAAAAACACCCATCCATCGCTTTAATAAAGGCATCTGCATTCTGGAGCGCCGGATCCTTATCTCTCCATAAATTGCGTAGCCATGCTTTAGCATCCCCATGCAAATGGGACATGATGAATCCCACTCTCTCTTGCTCATCTCTAAAGTCTTTATGCAGCAGTTGCAGTGCGCACAGTACGTCTGCTCTAAAGTTGGGATACTGTTGCAGGTTCCCATCGAAGTGAGAGACCAGCCCGCCTGTTCGTCTCGCCAACCCAATTCCCTCCTGCCGGGGTGTCTGCTTCGTCAGCACGTCTAACCTGACCTGGAGATCCCTGCAGGCGGCAGCTGCCTCCTCCTCTCTCTTCCTGGATGCGAGAGCCTCGGCATTCAGTTGTGCCACTGCTTTTCTGAGTTCCTCTATCTGCTGCTCAGCCGTCATGTCGTCTGCTGTTCGTGAGCTCACTAGTAGGCACCTGTTTCTCTCCCCTCCTCGGGGCTGTAGATGCCCACAATTTGGAGACGGAGCTTACTGTCAGAGCTGCTTGAAGATCCTAGCTCACAGAGGATCACGCTAGCCAGCGATCATTAAGTAAAAGTCTTTATTGAATTACAGTTTCCATTCTCACGCTGCTGCGCGCAACTCTACGTCTAGTAGCTAGATCGACGAAGCTCCGTCTGAGTCTCCGCCCCGTGCGCACCAACTTAATATCCTAGCCCTGCTCCACCTTTTCCGCCTGACTGTCCTCCTCTGGGTCCCTCTACCCCCCGGGGCTTCTTCCTTCCGGGATTCTTCTGACGCTGACCCGGACCCTCCTGCCTCCTTGCGCCGGGCTTTAGGACCTGGCTCCCTTTCCGGGCTGCTTACTGCGCCGCCTTCCTCTGCATTTGAACTTGGCGCGCGCGCCCAACCTTCCACTTTCCTCTTAACCGTTTCTTCGCTCCCCGATGGAGGTGTGGCCACTCCTGACTCATGCCCTCCCTCCTGTGGTGAGCTGCCAGCGCTTGCCCCCTGGCTCCCTTCCTCTTCCCTGCTCTCTGGCGGTGACGCTGGTCCCGATTTCCAACTGCTCTCCTCTGAGTCCCCTCTGGCTCTATCTTCCTGGGGTGCCCCCCTAGACTCCCCCCTTGCCCTGGCCACTGGTGCTCCTTTCTGTGAATCCTCTGATTCACTGGAAAGACTCGGAGATCTCGGGTCGTCGTCATCACTCATCTTTTCTTCTGCCTCCTCCCCTTCGCTCTCTGTTTCCTCCCTTGCCCTTGCCTCTGCTCCTAAACCCCTGACAGTAATAAACACATGTTGCAAATTCATTGCAAAGCCATGATGTGGGAGATGAGAACTCTAGACAGATTTTATTTCTTAATTTACCACAGATTGTTAAACCAAAATGGACCTAGAATATGTTGCTAACTGTTGGTGCTATAACGCTGCTTCTTTTTGTCTCTTTAGAACAAAATTTTCTAAGTGTGTGACCAGATCTAGTTTGTACCAGTCTCTAGTAGCTGCTAACCTTACAGCAAAGTAATAGTTCTATATATCTGGAAATCCCATTCCTTCATGTTCAGTTTTTTTTATTTTAAAAAAATTATAGAACACTGATACATTGAGGAACGATTGCTTCTAAAGTTTTTAATGTTGCTGACATTTTGCAGGAGGGTGGTGTTCAAATACTCTAATATAACAATATATAATATTATAAATAATAAAATAACATTCCCAGACCCCATATAAATGCTAAACATTGTAATGAAGTGAGTGGTTCTGAGCATGCACAGACTGATTTTCCCCTAGCTGCAGATTGGCAGCAGCCTAGGATTAGGAAGCCAAAGGCATAACTTTTAGGAAGGTTGAGCCAAAAATATTAACCCCCTCTTGCCTAGTTCATTTGGCCCAGCCGCTCTGTGGGACAAGAAAGTCAAGAGGTGGAGTGCAATTCAGGTGACAAGGATACTGTCAGGTGTCCTATTATTCCTCTGCTAAGGCAGGTGAAACCTCTTGCCCAGACACAAACCTGGAGCAAAAAGCCAGAAGTCCTCTGACTCTAATGGTGGCCAGGGCAGGACCTTCAGAGGAATGTGTTGCTAAATCCTTCCATGGCCGTTAAAAGAGACCCCTGAAAACCCCTTTACATGAATCAATCAATCAATCAATCAATCAATTTCCTTTATTCGACCGATAGTCAGAATTAAACATTACACAATAATTATAAACTATAACATCATAGGGGGTACATAAATAAGGTAGGGCCACAGTTCTAGACCTCTCACAGATAACCCACGTCAAAGCATTCAGTTATACGTTTCCGACACTTGAGTGCCAGGAAAAGAAATTTAGCCACTGACAAGGTTGTTTTCCCAGAAGACTTATTTAGCAGATATGCTGTCTGCTTTCCTCTTTGTCGGGAACTGAGCTGGGGTAAGTATGGAGTTATAAGATACTGTCTTAAATCGTTGTAGAAGGGACAGCTCAATAAAATGTGCTCTGTGGATTCTACCTCACCCAATGCACAGTGGCATAATCTCTGGTCATATGGAACTCCCCCATATCTTCCCTTCAGGACCGCCGAGTCAAGAACATTCAGCCTAGCCGCAGTAAATAGTCTGCGGTATTCCACGTAGTGGATATCCGCCAGGTAGCGAGCTGGAGCAGCCCGATACAACTGCTCCCCCAGAAATAACCCAGGTTTCACATGGGCTATTTTACATGAATCTAGACCAGACTTGGGCAACCTGGTCACCAAGTGTCCAATGTCTCCTCTAGATAGTTCTGCTAAACCCGCTTCGTATCCACACAGACAGATCGATCACTTGATTCTGCTCCTAGCCACAGCTTTCCCAGGGACCAAATGAGCCCATTTCCTCCTGAGCAGCTTCCAAAGACTGTCCTGGATCTCCTTAGTCCTCATGCCATAAATGATGGGGTGCAGGATCCAGGGAAGAAACAGGTATATTGCACTGATGAGATTGTGGACATCCTGGCTGGCTGACTTGGCTAAGCGGAAGACAATGGAGGAGATGATTCTGGAGGAGTAGGTTGTTAAGATGACCATGAGGTGGGTGCCACAGGTGTGGAAGGCCTTGTGTCGGGCGTGGCCAGAGCTCATCTGCATGGA
Organism: Podarcis vaucheri; assembly: GCF_965113315.1. NCBI lineage: Eukaryota > Metazoa > Chordata > Lepidosauria > Squamata > Lacertidae > Podarcis > Podarcis vaucheri. The sequence goes on along the minus strand of NC_138762.1, from coordinate 4,378,690 downwards.
CACCTGGAGGATGCAGCCGTAAGAACCCAGGAGAAAGACAAAATCAAAGATGGCGGTGATGGTTCTTGCTGCCAGGCCTAGAACCTTGTTCCTGGAGATGTCGCCACAGGACAGCTTCATGAGGGCCATGTGCTCACAGGCAAAATGCCCAATGATGTTGGACCGGCAGAACCTCACCTGGGAAGCCAAGATCACTACTGGGCTGACGAAAGCCACGCCCCGGGCAAGAGCGACCAGTGTCAATATCACCAGGAGCTTCTTCGTCATGATGTCTGTGTAGTGCAGAGGGTGACAAATGGCCACGTATCTGTCCAGAGCCATCAGGAGAAGAAGATTACAGTCCTGCATGGTGGCAAAGTAGAGGAAGAACATCTGGACCAGGCACTCCGTCAGGGAGATGTGGCTGACTCTGAGAAGGAAGCTGAGGAGCATCTTGGGAAGGATGACGGTGGAGCCACAGATGTTGACTGCGAAGAGCAAAGCAATCAGGACGTACATGGGCGAATGGAGACTGTGATCTGCCCTCACGGTGTAGATCAGGATGGAGTTCCCCGCAACAATCATGAGGTAAAGGCAGAAGAAAGGGATGGCGAGGAGATATCTGGACTCTTGGAGGCCTGGGAAGGCAAGCAGAAGGAAGTCTGTGTAGGAGACGTTGGCTGTTCCGTTCTGATCCCCTCCAGCCATCTTCGCAATGATTGGAGATAACAATCCTTAGATCTGAAAAGAAGAAAGAGAGGAACAGTTCCACCACCCTATTTTTGCTGTTTTTAGGTAGCCTCCAAATCTGTTCCCATTTGTAAAATGGGAGCATCTAAATGCTGGAGAGCCTGCACCTCCATAGGCACATATCTCCACATGAGGTGGAAATGCCCCAAAGTTTATTCCTGCAGGAAACCTCCAAAATAACAAAAGAGATAACATAAGTAACTCCAGAACTAGCCCTATTAAACACCTTCCAGGACAACAATGCACTCATACATGTCAAAGAACTCATAAGACACTTAAATTCAGCAGCTAGAAACATCACAATTTGATGCTTGCTTTCTCCTGCTCAATAATAATAATAATAATAATAATAATAATAATAATAATAATATTTATACCCTGCCCTCCCCAGCCAAGACCAGGCTCAGGGGGGCTAACACCCGGTATAAAAACAATTGATTAAAATACAACTTAAAAACATGATTAAAATACAACATTAAAATGCAGCCTCATTTCAGTAGAAATTCAAATCAAAAACGTCAAATCTTTACCAAGGCCAACTATCCAGACTGGTCCTATGTGGGCCAGAAAAAGCCAGGGAAGTCCCCAAATAGGAGTTCCATCACAGAAGGAAAAAGGAAAAAAGAAAGAGAGGGAGGGGATCAAGTTGATTCCAAGCCAAAGGCCAGGCGGAACAACTCTGTCTTGCATGTAGTCTAAACCAGCTGCAGACCCCAGTTTGGGAAACCCTGCCGAAAAGACATCCCACAAGCAGGATATGCGCACTCCCCACTTGTGCTCCCCAGCATCTCGGCCCTTATCCTGAAAGGAGGACACAGCCATTATGACTGAAGCCCTTATCCTCCAAGAACTTCCTGAGTCACTTCCAAGGCAAATGTCAACAGACCTTCACATCTTGCAAGAAGCCAAGTCTTCCTGCTGACAGTCCTTTATTCAGACCAGGAGCTCCTGCACAAAACTTTGGACTTGCAACCAGGCTGGATCTGTCCCAAGGTTTGCCTGAAGACGCACCGACCCAGGGAGCAGGATTCTGCTCCCAGTTCTGTAGGCAGAACACAGAATGCGTGGAAAGGATCTCCAAAGCATCCCTGGAAGGGACCTCCAACTTTTTCCTGGAATATATACAGTGGTGCCTCGCAATACGAAAAGAATCCGTTCTGTGATTCTCTTCGTCTAGCGGTTTTTTCGTCTTGCGAAGCAAGCCCATTGACGGATTAGCGGATTAGCGTAATAATAATAATAATAATAATAATAATAATAATAATAATAATGTATTATTTGTCCCCCACCCATCTAGCTGGGTTTCCCCAGCAACTCTGGGTGGCTTCCATAGAAACCAAAAATACAGTAAAATATCACAGATTAAAAACTTCCCTGAACAGGGCTGCCTTAAGATGTCTTCTAAATGTCAGGTAGTTATTTATCGCTTTGACATCTGCTGGAAGGGCGTTCCACAGGGCGGGCGCCACTACTGAGAAGGCCCTCTGCCTGGTTCCCTGTAGCTTTGCTTCTCGCAATGAGGGAACCGCCAGAAGGCCCTCGGCGCTGGACCTCAGCGTCCGGGCAGAAGGATGGGGGTGGAGACGCTCCTTCAGGTATACTGGACCGAGGCCGTTTAGGGCTTTAAAGCTCAACACCAGCACTTTGAATTGTGCTCGGAAACGTACTGGGAGCCAATGTAGGTCTTTCAAGACCGGTGTTACGTGGTCTCGGCGGCCGCCCCCAGTCACCAGTCTAGCTGCCGCATTCCGGATTAGTTGTAGTTTCCGGGTCACCTTCAAAGGTAGCCCCGCGTAGAGCGCATTGCAGTAGCGCTATTAGCGGCTTTTAGCGGCTTATCGGCTTATCGGATCAGCTGATAAGCGGCTTAGCGGCTTAGAAAAGGGGGGGGGGGAGGAAAAAAACCCCGCAGGAACTCGCAAGACATTTTCGTCTTGCGAAGCAAGCCCATAGGAGATTCGTTTTGCGAAGCACCTCCAAAACGGAAAACTCTTTCGTCTAGCGAGTTTTCCGTCTTGCGAGGCATTCATCTTGCGAGGCACCACTGTTTCCAGGGACTAAAGGAGAGCCTACTGGATCCGGCCAATGGTTCTCCCAGAGGCCGACCAGATGCCCCAAGCAGGACTTTCTCCCCACAACCGTGAAGAGCAGAGCAGAGCCATCCTGGCTAATAGCCACTGACAGGAAGGAAGTGCTGCAACATCCCTAGGCAAGCTCGCTTCCCTCCCCTCTTTTTCTCCACAACTTTCCTCCTTACATCTTCCTCCAGATTCTCCCCTAAATCCACATCAGATCAGCTCTTCTTGAAAGAGGGTGCCCAGGATAGAATGTGGGCTTTCCAGACTCTGTCCAACTTTGAGCCTTGTAAGTCTTGCATAAGGCAACCTGGATAATGTTGCACCTAAAACAGCAGCCCAGCATCCTAGTTTGACTCAGCCACGTTCCTTACCTTGTCCTCTTTCATTTCAGCATCCTCTTTAGGGACAGATGCTGCAGTTTTACCTACCTTGATGCGCTAAGAAGCATCCAAGGGCCCAGCAGGGTCTGAAGGATGCTGTTGAGCCCGACAGGATTAAGTAAGCTCAGCTCTGTTCTCAGAGGAGTCCCTGGCAAGATGGTCCCCTCTTGGGAGCCGTAATTGATGGAGTCCGCTTTTGGCCTCCAGTTGGGAATTGGCACAGCTCTATCACTCTTGGGCGGGAGATGATGGTCAGGTCATAGATCTGGCATCATGGACCATTTGTAGCTTGACCCAAGTATGCCAGCCAGTCACCCAGGCACTATGAATGAGCAAGACACACAAAATTCTACCTCATGCCCTCAGAGCCAAGTTATTCTTGAAGTGGAAATCTTCCTCATGTAGCCAAACCACCCATCCCCATCCACACACAAGAGGGAGTCACCAGGTTTGGGGGAATCCCAAGGTTTGCGGAGTTTATGATGAGGGCTGCATGTCCTCACTGCCCACGGCAGAATATGCTGACCTCTGACTTCTCAGGCTGGACAGGTGGGCCTGAGACCCTCAAAATAAAATCTGAACAAAATTGGTGAAGCAGCGAAGAGTTTATTGATTACATAGACATCCTTGCAAGCTCAGGTGTCCAAATGTAGGCACACCCGGAAGACACAAGATCTACCCGCTTTGGAAGAATGGCAGATGAAAGTGATGGACTATATGGAATTGGCAGAAATGACTGGCAGAATCCGGGACCAGGAAGAAGAGTCGGTGGAAGAAGATTGGAAGAAATTTAAAGATTATTTACAGAAATATTGTAAAATTAATGAATGTTAGAATGATGTTGCATAGAAATTAAGTGGTTTCTAGCTGTAATGCTTTAAGAGAATATGAAACAAAGGTCTATAAATGGGTAAAAGCTTAATGGTAAGGATTTGCTGAACTAATAAATTTAAGTGGAATACAAAAAAGGGAGGTATGAGGAGGTCCGGGGAAATAAGCTTAAGGAAAATAAGAAACGGAAAATTAATGTGTTTTTAACTGTTTTTATTTTGCATTTTCCCCCCATTTTTATTGTAATGTGTGAAAAAATCTTAATAAATATCTTATTAAAAAACAAAACAAATGTAGGCACACCCGAACTTAGCAAAATACAAGCTACATGCAGTGCAAGTTCTTTCCCCTGTTTCACCATTGGCTGGGTATGCGCAGAGTTTACAGCCTATCGCAACCGCCTAATTAAAATACTAAAATCCCCGCCCCTGTTGACATCTGCCCTCACCCTGAATTCTGCTGCCCATCCCTCACATTTACTGAAATATACTCAGAGTCGAGTGTGGATTTCATGCTCTTTATTCAGCTCATAGTAGTGAGGAATTTGGTCAATGCCTCTATGCCTTTGTCTGTTGATGTAAGCCATGCTCTAACCACCAGTTGTTCCAGTTACAAGTGTAAGTGAGTTCTATGTCTTTTGAAGCCAAGAGGACAGAGACACATCCTTTTTTTTTGAAAAAAATACAATTTTTATTTATTTTCCATTTAATGTTATACATTCACACCGTCATTATCCACTATACCGCCCTTGCTTTTTAGAGCCTATTGACTTCCTTCCCTCCCACCTCATAGTTTTCAAAATTAACCTTTATATCACTGCAATTTATACGTTTTCCAATTCTAATTAGACTTATTACAGAATGTCTCAAGATTTAAATAAATATAAAAAAGGAAGAAAGTTTCTCATTACAAATCATCGGACAACCCTGCTAGTGATGTTAATTGCTTACAATGATCTTTCAAATATCGTATAAATTTACTCCAAACCTTTTGGAATACTTGATTGTGCCGGTTTCAGATTTTTCCTGTCAGCTTCGCCAGTTCTGCAAAGTCCATCATCTTCATCCGCCACTCTTTTTTCATTGGTACTTCTTGCTGTTTCCATTTTTGGGCTAAAATAATTCTTGCCACAGTTGTTGCATACATAAACAGTCTTTTATCTTCCCTTAGTATCTCTTCGCCCACTATACCCAGTAAACAGGCTTCTGGTGTTTTTTTTAATAACAAAAGTATTTTTCTTTAACTTCTTTTTCTTTAACTCATTACAGTGGTACCTCGGGTTACAGACTCTTCAGGTTACATACACTTCAGGTTACAGACTCCACTAACCCAGAAATATTACCCAGAAATATTAAGAACTTTGCTTCAGGATGAGAACTTTGCTTCAGGATGAGAACAGAAATCGTCCTCCAGCAGCACGGTGGCAGCAGGAGGCCCCATTAGCGAAAGTGGTGCTTCAGGTTAAGAACAGTTTCCAGTTAAGAAAGGACCTCCGTAACAAATTAAGTTCTTAACCAGAGGTACCACTATATATATCATTTCCCAGAAAGCCTTTACCTCTATACAAGTCCACCAGGTCTGGTAAAAGATACCTTCCCTTTCATGACCTGAAAAAACTGTCTGCAGACAAACGTCGGCTCCCTCAGCCTGTAAAGCGAGATGAGCGCCACAACCCCAGAGTCGTTCGCGACTGGACTTAACGGTCAGGGGTCCTTTACCTTTACCTAATACATGTTATATGTTTATATGTGTTAATCTCAATCGATATCCAGTGCCCTTTTAAAATGTATTGGGGAGGGGTTTTTTATTGAGTTGTTTTTGTTTTTATTATGTATTTTGTGTTTTTATATTGTGATTTTATGTTGTAACCCGCCATGAGACTTGCAGGTATAGAGTGGTATAAAAAAATTAATTAATAAATAATAATAATACCTCCAGGACCTCCTCTTCCCATACAAACTGTCCAGGACCCTGTACTTGTCAGATGCCAGAGGTCCTTCTCTATGTCCCCCGCCCCCAGAGAGGTTTGGAGGGTGGGAACACGAGAACGGGGCCTTGTTTGTGGTGGCTCCCATGCCTGGCAAAAACATTCCTCTTTACCCAGGCCTTTAGCCATTAAACAATCTATGATCATTTTATTCAGTCTATCATTAGGCTTTTTATTATGTTTTATTATTATTATTATGCTCTGTAAAATGTGTTTTTAATGTTGCATACTGCCCTGGGATCTTTTGATAAATGTCGATTAAAAATTGAATAAAGAATAGGAATATTAGCAAAGCTATACTCATTTCATTGGGGCCGTTTAAACACAGAACCACCACTTCTGAGAGATGTGTGTTCACTTTAATCCGTTAAATCTATTTTATTTCTCAATTTACTACATTTGTATTCTGCTTAATATACAGAACATATTAACAGACAGATCATACAGATCATGATATACAGAAGTGAACATTATCAGTGTCTACCAACCACAATAGCGGCTGGAATCTTAATTCTTGGAATCCCAAGGAGGGGCTGTGTCAAAAGCTAAAAAACCCACAAACCTAAGCATGTATATCACAAAAGATTCAGAAATATACATATAAAATGTCAGCAAAACAAAGTGAAATATACTCGGATTTCATGCTCTTTATTTCAGCTCATGGTAAACAGGGAGTAAGTCTTCCCCGAAACCTCTGGCTATATATACATTATTTACACAATGGGTCCTGTGAGATCGGCTGATTCAACTCCCCTCCTGGAGCCTGATTGGGTTGGGCGGCTTCCAACAAAAGATTAAAAATACATTAAAGCACCTGTCATTAAAAACTACAGTAGTCCATCAAACATTAAAAGCTTCCCTAAACAGGGTTGCCTTCAGATGTCTTCTAAAAGTCAGATAGTTGTTTATATCTGGGTGGGAGGGCGTTCCACAGGGCGGGCGCCACCACCATTTCTCACAGGGAGGGAACAGCCAGAAGGCCCTCGGAGCTGGACCTCAGTGTCCGGGCTGAACGATGGGGGTGGAGACGCTCCTTCAGATATACTAGACCGAGGCCGTTTAGGGCTTTCAAGGTCAGCGCCAACACTTTGAATTTTCCTCGGAAACGTACTGGGAGCCAGTGTAGATCTTTCAAGACCAGTGTTATATGGTCTCGGTGGCTGCTCCCAGTCACCAGTCTAGCTGCCGCATTCTGGATCAATTGCAGTTTCCGGGTCACCTTCAAAGGTAGCCCCACGTAGAGCGCATTGCAGTAATCCAAGTGGGAGATAACCAGAGCATGCACCACTCTGGTGAGACAGTCCGCAGGCAGATAGGGTCTCATCCTGCGTACCAGATGGAGCTGATAAACAGCTGCCCTGGACACAGAAGTGACCTGTGCCTCCATGGACAGTGGTGAGTCCAAAATAACTCCCAGGCTGCGCACCTGGTCCTTCCGGGGCACAGTTACCCCATTCAAGACCAGGGACCCAGCCAGATGGGCAGGGTATTATTATTAATAATAATAATAATAATAATAATAATAAAAATATCTTTTATTACATTATTACATTATTATTATTATTCTATTGGGACCCACTGAGAGTGGTTGGGGAAACCCAGCCAGATTGGTGGGATATAAATTATATTATTATTATTATTATTATTATTATTATTATTATTATTATCCCCGTCTGGCAAAACAAGAAGAGCCCTTTGACAGTGGAACAGACTCCCTCAGAAGGTGATAGCATCTCCTTTGTTGGAGGTTTTAAAACAGAGATTGGACCATCAGGGATTCTGTAGCCACGATTCCTGCGTTGCAGGGGGTTGGACCTTCCAACTCTATGAATCTGCAAAAATGACATCAGCATTTATCAGCAGGATCTGTGTAAAACTTCCTCATAACACTGTTAACGGAGAAATCTGAGGGCTCCCTTGGACAAAAAACAAGGACACCAGCCAGGAAGACCAGACCAAAACAGCAGCCAGTAGGCTTGGTCTTGATTGAAGACTGTCGCCACAGGACTCCCACCTGCCACAAGACGGAACAAGATGGAAGCCCCAAACAAAAGAGAACCCAAACTTTTATTAGCTGCTAATCCCCATGTTACACCCCCAAACTACATCACTCATACATCACGGTTATATCATGATTGGGGAGGTCTGGTGGCAGTGATGTGAGCATCCTGGACCCTGCCCCCTGGTTCTCCTTGCCCTCCACCAAACACCCATCCAGTGTAACAAAAGAGATATTCACATTTCCCTGTTTCCCAGCCAAGTCTCCATTGGGTTTGTTATTTCTGGAATGGCTACCTGTCTGGCACTCAGGTATCAGGATGCCAGGAATTATCCCTCAGGCAGAGGGGCTGCTGAGGAGCTGAGCTCACATGTCTATATGCATTTCTGCAGTTTCCCTAGTGAGCCAGTAAGGTAAAGGTAAAGGGACCCCTGACCATTAGGTCCAGTCGCAGACTACTCTGGGGTTGCGGCTCTCATCTCGCTTTATTGGCTGAGGGAGCCGGCATACAGCTTCCGGGTCATGTGGCCAGCAGGACTAAGCCGCTTCTGGCGAACCAGAGCAGCGCACGGAAACGCCGTTTACCTTCCCGCCGGAGCGGTACCTATTTATCTACTTGCACTTTGAAGTGCTTTTGAACTGCTAGGTTGGCAAGAGCAGAGACCGAGCAACGGGAGCTCACCGTGTTGCGGGGATTCGAACCGCCGACCTTCTGATCGGCAAGCCCTAGGCTTTGTGGTTTAACCCACAGCGCTACCCGCGTCCCTTAGTGAGCCAGTACATAGATGCATTTATCAGTGAATTCTTACATTTGGTATTGTGCAGCAGAGGCCCTTTGAATAGATAGGAAGAAACTGTGATGAAGTGTTTTGTGGGGACAAATCACAAAAGTCACAAAAGTGATGGTGCTGATTCTAGTAGTGCATGATATCTGCTGGAGGGGCAACCCCCCAAAAAACCTATACATAAATTCCTGCAACAACACAACCCGAAATGGCTGCAGCATTTCCAGCAGCATAGAAAACGGCAGGGTGTCTATTTCCTGGCCTGCTGTTCGCTTTCAGTTACTGGACTCCGGAAGTGGACAAAGTTAGAAGTTTCTAAAGTTGCTTCTGTTTATCTCCACTGTCCTTTCACACCTCCCTGCGGGTGCAGCCAAGACCGCTGAGTACAATTAGCCTTAACGAGCTGGACAATAACAGTGGCAGAGTCTGGGGGCCGCAGCGGACTTGATTCTCCCCGGCCTGGGCGGCCCCACGGCCCCTGCCTGTCCGCAGACGGCTCAATTAGCTGCCCTGCTGTAACAATTGCCACCTGCCTCCCTGTGGGGCCAATTTTCCACAAAGCAAAATGGCTGTCCCTTCAGACCTGAAGTTGCTGCTCGGACCTGTGGAGGGAAGAGAGAGAAAACTTTCCTTTAGAGTCCCAAGTTTGCCTTGTGGTCCTACACTTCTGCCTTTTCTGCATGGCAAAGCAGTATGGCACACTGGTTAGAGTGTCTGACTAGGACCCGGGAGAGACCGGGGTTCGGATCACCCCCTCTGCCATGAAGCTTTGGCTGGGCTAAGCCTTGGGGACCAGCCGCTTGCTCTCGGCCTGGCCTGCCTCACAGGGCTAGTGTTGTGGAGGTTAAATAAGGAAGGGGAAAAACTATGCATGCAGCCTTGAGCTGCTTGAAAAGGAGGGATAGAAATGCAATACAGTCATACTTCGGGTTACAGACGCTTCAGGTTGCATTTTTTCAGGTTACGGACCACCAAAACCTGGAAGTACCTGAATGGGTTACTTCCAGGTTTCGTCAGTCGCGCATGCGCAGAAGCGCTAAATTGCACTTTGCGCATGCGCAGGAGTGCTGAATCGCAACCCGCGCATGCGCAGACGCGTAGCTGCGGGTTGCAGGTTGCGAACATGCATCCCATAGGGATCACGTTCACAACCTGAGCATCCACTGTACATTTAAGAGAATGAATAAACCTCCAAGGAACGCTACGTGGATTGTAGAATCTGGCCCCGCCTCAGGGTCAATTGCAAAATTTAACCGTTTACTTTTGAACGAGTGAGGAAATGTGACTTTGAGACAACAGCCCCTGTTTTCCAGGGATGTCCCTGATTTAGAGAAGCCATCCCAATTTCTGATTTGATTCCAGAATGTCCCACTTTTCCTTAGGACGTCCCTGTTTTCACTGGAGAAATGTTGGAGGGTATGGAGTTATCCAACCCCCGAGCCACCTGAAGGCAATCCTATATGGGGAAGTTTTTTAAAAAAATTAAAAATGTTTTATTATATATTTATAGGTGTTGGAAGCTGCCCTGAGTAGCTGGGGCAACCCAGTTAGATGTGCGGGGTATAAATAGTAAAATGATCATTATGGAATGGGACGTCCCTAATTTTCATTGGAGAAATGTTGGAGGGTATGGGACAATCTAGGCTCCTCACTTATTCTGGGAACAAGGTCAAAGGTCGGAGCCTAAGTGGGGGTGGAAACAAGAGGCACGATGCTTTAAGGCTGCGGTGCAATCCTATGCACTCGCCTTCCTCAACCTGGTGCCTCCAAATGTCCCTAAGGACTGGAATCTTAACAGCAATTGACTGTTAATTCAGGCTGCTATTATATATATATTATTTATGTCAGTGCATGCCACGCTGGGGTGCCAGGCAAGTGTGGCAGGAAGATTCAAGAACCACCAAAGAAGCATTCAAAGTTCTTATGTAGCTGCATTGTTTTAAACTTTCTGGAAGTCCCACGGCCATCATATTACAAAGCAATTGTGTTCTATGTTACAAATCTAGTGCTACAAAGAGCTTTTCCTTTTCAGTTTTGCAATGCGTTTCTTATCAATAAAAAAATTAGTCGTGGCACAAGCAAATTTTTATTCTAGAAGTGTTGCCCAGAGGGGGAAAAAAGTTTGAGAACCAGTGATTTATGCACCGTATTGGCCTGAATATAAGCCTCACTCCCCCCACCCCCCATTCTGACCGTGAAAAGTTAAAGTGCGGCTTCAGTTCACAACATTACAAAAATTGGCTTACACAATAACGCAGCTGAAACAGCTAAATAAAGCATCTAGAACAGATGGCCGTCCAACACTGAAGTCGTAATAACTAGCTAAAGCCTATAAGCACACACACACACACACACACACACAGAGAGATGTTAATATTTTGTTGCATTTGTAATTGTTTTAATTTTGTGTAATATTTTAAATTTTCCCCTCTGCATTAATAAATGTGCACGCACACACACACGATGGGATTGATTTTGTGTTGCATATTTGTTTAAACTTTGTGTTTTATTTTTTACACAGACTAGCGTGCTCATATTGTGTGTTTGTTCTGGCATCTAATCAGTTTAGGTTTCAAAAGATAACAATTCCATGTAAGGTATCTGGTTTCTGCACATTTTCAAAAATAACTGCTGTTTTCCCAAAAGCCACTAGGTGGCGCTGTGGTTTAATTTGTTTGAGTTTGTGAGTCCAATAGCTACAAGGGAGACAGAAACAGAGATATATAACCTTAATTATTCCTGCCTAAAATCTTACTTGCCTCTTTCTGTAACAGAAGTGTCCAGACTTAAAATTAAATTCCTGCGTCATCTGAACTGTGTTATTATTGTAGACTGCTTTGAGGTTTTTGAATGATCAAGCAGTGTATAATTTTTCTGAAATAAATTACATTGCCTCAGTTTCCCTTTTAGAGTTTTTTGCTGCAAGAAGGCGGTTGTCTAATTGTAGTGGGCTTGGTGTGAATAATTCTTTTACGTCTCTTGTATGTTGCAAAGGAATCCCTTTTGGAAACAGGGTGGCTTACAAATCTCTCCAATGAAATAAAACATCACTTTATTCTATTACGGCGGAAGTTGCACAGTGCCTTGATGCAGGGCACAAATGCTGACAACAAACGTAGGCATATGCTTCAGGTTACAGACTCTGCTAACCCAGAAAGAGTACCTCGGGTTAAGAACTTTGCTTCAGGATGAGAACAGAAATTGTGCGGCGGCAGCAGGAGGCCCCATTAGCTAAAGTGGTGCTTCAGGTTAAGAACAGTTTCAGGTTAAGAACGGACCTCCGGAACGAATTAAGTACTTAACCTGAGGTACCACTGTACACGCCTTATGAAACAGGCAAAAACATTCCTTTTTAACCAGGCCTTTGGTTGACCTGTTCGACCTCCCATACCCTTTTAAAATGTGCCTGTTTTTTTGGGGGGGGTGTGTGTGTGTATTATTGGGTTATTGCTTTTATTTTAATTTTATATATTGTGATGTTTTTATGTGAATCACCCTGAGACCTCCAGGTATAGAGCGGTACATAAATTCAATAAATGAATAATAATAAACAATAGTCCCGACAAGACAGGCATAATTGGTAATTGCTTTTGAAATTTACAATAAAGTTTTTAACTTGAGAAAATGACAGAGATTATCGGAGTGGAGAGGGAGGGAGGGAGGTGCTGGGTTTTTCGAGATCCTTGCTTCATTCTCTGCTGTCACCAGAGGAGGCCTTTGCAACTGTCAGCTCTGCAAAAGTTCCTTTCGGTACCCAAAGGTCACATTAAAAGTTCCTAAAGCCGACAAGCTTGCAAATGAGTCGTGGTGCCCAGGGCTTAATTACTTGGCCGCTGTTCTCCGCTCTCCAGTGGCCGAGTCCGGCCGGCACTAATGAGGCTGGAGCTATTAGGCATTGCTGGTAAACAAAGGAAGGATCCTGTCTCCTCTGGGTCCCACTTAATGGCGAGTGGACAAACATGTCAGTCTCGGGAGCAGGTGGCTGTGGGGAGATAACATCTGCCCCCTGTGCCCAAGGCTGGCTGGCAGGCCGCAGGTCCCCAGATGGCAGCTATGTGGAAAACAAGAGCAGTGAGTTACGACTTTTCTGCAGAAAGCTAAAAATATACACGCACCAGAATAAGAATGCTAAGAAAAGACACGAACAAGAAGTGATCTCTCTTGGTAAAAAATAAAAGCCATGCAAGCTGTTCCTTTCCGTGCAGGACACAGAAAGTTTTCCAAAGTGGTTCAGAAAAGTGAGAGAGGCAGCCCCTAAAGGCCTTTGCTAATTGCAGACGTGATTTTTCCCCTTGTGGGCAGAGGGCCAAGGCAAGGAGGAGAGGCGATCCCTAGTGCCTTTTCCAACCTCAGGTGGAGGTGGGCAGCTTGCAGCCTGAATTTCTCCCACACGATGGAGCCCTTTCCGCAGACAAGGGAAACAGGAGAAACTTCTTTACCTGCTTTCCCCCTTTTTCGCTGAGAAGAAGAGCTTGAAAATCAACAATAGGGATTTTCATAAAGACACAGGCTGGACCGAAATCGTGATGGGTCCTCTCCAAGACCAAATTGTCGACCGCCCTGACTGCAAAACCCTGCAGCTTTAATTTGATTTGATATGCTTTCCCAGCGACAAATGTCAAGCTCAAAGCGGCTTGTGATAATCACAATAGCATTAAAAAACAAACAGGCATTGCAATCACTATAATATCAAAACGCAGCAGCGTATACAGTGGTTCCTCGGGTTACATACGCTTCAGGTTACAGACTCCGCTAACCCAGAAATAGTACCTTGGGTTAAGAACTTTGCTTCAGAATGAGAACAGAAATTGTGCTCTGGCAGCAGCAGGAGGCCCCATTAGCTAAAGTGATACCTCAGGTTAAGAACAGTTTCAGGTTAAGAAAGCCATTTCCGACCTGGGAGGAGAGTGGGTTGCGGGCAGAAATCCCTCCCACATCCCACGCGGGGGCTGGCGATTGCCCCCGCGAGACTAGGGAATCCCCGGGCGTGTCGGCGACCCGGTCTGCCGATTGGCTAGGCATGCCTGGGGACCGCCCTTTTTGCCCCTTGCCAGCTGAGCGGTTTTTTTCCCAACCCACCCACCCATTAGGTTTTAGGTAGCTTTGACCTTGCTATGGACTTCGGTTGGTCGCCGCAAGGGGCCTGGTAGGAATTTTTCCAAGTTGGCACATTTCGAGCCATTTGGTTTTTTCGCCTACCTCCTAGCAAACGTCACAACTTATTCGGTGTTGGCGGTTAGGCATTGGCAGGGGTCTATTGTTATGCAAATGAAGGGGGAAGGAAACACCATCACCTTCCCCAAAAGGAAAAGGGTAGTCCGGTAGAGGACTCCGGGGGGCATTGCCTTGTCCGAAACCTAGGGAGGTAAGGGCCTCTGGCACGCCCCAGAGCGGTGACACCCGTTGGAATCCTAGTTGGCGTACTTCAACAGGACTCCCACGGCTTGTGGACAACCTTTCCCGGTCCCCATGCCGGGTAGTTGATAGGAGCCACTGCCTAAGGCCAATACCTTCCAATTCTTGTTGTTTAGTTGTGTCCGACTCTTCATGACCCCCTGGACCAGAACACGCCAGGCACTCCTGTCCTCCACTGCCTCCCACAGTTTGGTCAAACTCATGCTGGTAGCTTCGAGAACACTGTCCCACCATCTCGTCCTCTGTCGTCCCCTTCTCCTTGTGCCCTCAATCTTTCCCAACATCAGAGTCTTTTCCAGGGAGTCTTCTCTTCTCATGAGGTGGCCAAAGTCTTGGAGCCTCAGCTTCAGGATCTGTCCTTCCAGTGAGCACTCAGGGCTGATTTCCTTCAGAATGGATGCGTTTGATCTTCTTGCAGTCCATGGGACTCTCAAGAGTCTCCTCCAGCACCATAATTCAAAAGCATCCATTCTTCAGCGATCAGCCTTCTTTATGGTCCAGCTCTCACTTCCATACATCACTACTGGGAAGACCGTGGCTTTAACTATACGGACCTTTGTTGGCAAGGTGATGTCTCTGCTTTTTAAGATGCTGTCTAGGTTTGTCATTGTTTTTCTCCCAAGAAGCAGGCGTCTTTTAATTTTGTGACTGCTGTCACCATCGTGTTGTTCTCTCTCGGAGCTGATGAGAGAGGATGCCATAATTCTTTGTCTGTACATAGTGTGTAAATAAATACATACATTAGCTCTATGATGTCTCACGCTTCTTGCTGTGTAATGCTAGAAGATTAGTGTGCATCTACCATTTGGTATATGTCGCTGAGCGCACTGGAGAGGAAGGGAAATGCCTTTTCCAGAGCTGCGCATACCGGAGGACTCTCGGACAGCGGGGCCTGCAGGAACACCCCAGGGCGTTTCCCAACAAAACCTGGACGTCTCCGGGCGATTCGCAGGATAAAAGATATAAAACCACAAAATACATAATAAAATAACAACAACAACAACCCAATAGCCCCTTCCCCAAAAGCACATTTTAAAAGGACATAGGATGCCAATCAAATCAACCAAAGGAATGGTTAAAGAGGAACATTTTTGCCTGGTGCCTAAAGGTGTATAATGAAGGTGCCAGGCAAACTTCCCTGGGGAGAGCATTCCACAGAAGGGGAGCCACTGCAGAAAAGGTCCTGTTCTCGTGTTGCCACCCTGCGGACCCTGCGGCCTAGGAAGATGATCTAACGTTCTGGGTAGGTTCATATGGGAAGAGGAAGTCCTTGAGCTATTGCGGTCCTGAGACAGAACAAAGACCACAGCCACCACCATTCCAGGATGGAGATCTGCAACCAAATATCTTCCTGACCTGTTCAGAGATTCAGCATTACAGCAGAGCACATTCGCAGTTAATTATCAACCGGTTAAAGCTCAGTATGCTGCCATGGGGAAAACCTGAATGTTAGCAAGACACATTTTTCTCCATTTCAGTGTGAATTCATAGAATCATAGAATCATAGAGTTGGAAGAGACCACAAGGGCCATCGAGTCCAACCCCCTGCCAAGCAGGAAACACCATCAGAGCACTCCTGACATATGGTTGTCAAGCCTCTGCTTAAAGACCTCCAAAGTAGGAGACTCCACCACACTCCTTGGCAGCAAATTCCACTGTCGAACAGCTCTTACTGTCAGGAAGTTCTTCCTAATGTTTAGGTGGAATCTTCTTTCTTGTAGTTTGGATCCATTGCTCCGTGTCCGCTTCTCTGGAGCAGCAGAAAACAACCTTTCTCCCTCCTCTATGTGACATCCTTTTATATATTTGAACATGGCTATCATATCACCCCTTAACCTCCTCTTCTCCAGGCTAAACATGCCCAGCTCCCTTAGCCGTTCCTCATCAGGCATCGTTTCCAGGCCTTTGACCATTTTGGTTGCCCTCCTCTGGACACGTTCCAGTTTGTCAGTGTCCTTCTTGAACTGTGGTGCCCAGAACTGGACACAGTACTCCAGGTGAGGTCTGACCAGAGCAGAATACAGTGGCACTATTACTTCCCTTGATCTAGATGCTATACTCCTATTGATGCAGCCCAGAATTGCATTGGCTTTTTTAGCTGCCGCGTCACACTGTTGGCTCATGTCAAGTTTGTGGTCAACCAAGACTCCTAGATCCTTTTCACATGTACTGCTCTCAAGCCAGGTGTCACCCATCTTGTATTTGTGCCTCTCATTTTTTTTTGCCCGAGTGCAAATTAAACAATTATACTTAATTATACTTAAGTATAATTAAACAATTATACTTAGCAAAGATGGCTGGCTCCGGCCACTGGCCCGCCTGGTCCCGCAGCCCCTTCTCACAATGGCCAACCAGGTGTCCCCAGGAGAAGCCCTCCGGCAGGATTTGGGCACAAGAGCCCTCTGCCCTCCTGCGGCCTCCAGCAGATGGGATTCAGAAGCATTGTTGGCATGGTCTTCTGGGTGGGTCATCTATTTGGGAAAGGGTGAGGCCCAAGTTCAGCCATGAACCCCCAGGGATGCTCCTCTGCTCTGGAAGCTCTTTCCCTCCGGAATGGAGCAATGGAGAAATTTATGGAACAACAATGGGATATTAGCTCTGCCCAAGGCATGTACAAATTATTGTTGGAATGGCATACTAAAGATGAAGAGGTTAAAGGGGTTGAGGATACAATGGGCTAAAGATTTTGGATATAACATTCAGTTAGAATCTTGGGAAAGGCTGTGGAATGAAGGTATCATTTTTACTGCATGTAGTGCACTTAAAAGAAAAAGTGATGAAAAGGATGTACAGATGGTATTTAACACCATCAGAGCTTGCCAAAATATATAGGACAAGATCTAAATAAAAAAATTCCTTCCAGTAGCACCTTAAAGACCAACTAAGTCAGTTCTTGATATGAGCTTTCGTGTGCATGCACACTTCTTCAGATACACAAGATCTAATTAGTGTTGGAAATGTGGTGGGCTTGTAAAGAGGTAAAGACTCTGGGGTTGCAGCGCTCATCTCACTTTATTGGTCGAGGGAGCCGGCGTACAGCTTCCGGGTCATGAGGCCAGCATGACTAAGCCGCTTCTGGCGAACCAGAGCAGCGCACGGAAACGCCATTTACCTTCCCGCCGGAGCGGTACCTATTTATCTACTTGTACTTTGACGTGCTTTCCAACTGCTAGGTGGGCAGGAGCAGGGACCGAGCAACGGGAGCTCACCCCGTTGCGGGGATTTGAACCGCCGACCTTCTGATCAGTAAGTCCTAGGCTCTGTGGTTTAACCCACAGCGCCACCCGTGTCCTGCCTGAAAGGTACATAGCCAAAATAAAGAAGACAGTTTTTACAAAGGCTTTCCATTTTCAATATTTGTAGTCCTTGCTTGGTGCTTTGAGGTTTGGCAGCCAAAGAGCCACTTAATTGTCCCAGGCCCCAGTTGGGTTGGGAGATCCCTCAAGGTCTCCGAAATATGCAGCACAAATACCTCACCAAACGGCCAAAGCCAGCATTTGCTTAGGAAAAACCATTGCTGGCTCAATAATTTGGTAAGTTGAACCTTAGGATCAGTCCTGTTGTGAGGCAGCTTCCACAGGAAGAAGGATTTTGGGTGTCAGTAAGGCAGGAAATGGTTAGCTATTTGATTTATTATTACTGTATATTTTTTTTACTGTCAGAGAGGAGGAGAGGTTTTGGTTGGGTTTTCTGCTTCTGCCCAAATAACCTGACTGGTAATGAGTACTTTGAACTGGGTGGGAGGGCCAAAATGTATTGGGTTATACTTGCTGCATTTTTTTTAAAAAAATAGCTACTACGCTCCACAGAATGAAGCATTTGAATCTGCAGTGGTGAACCAATTGTGGATTGTTTCTGACAGCAGAAAGCACAGTGTTCCGTACAGCACTTCCAAACACTTCAAAACTGCTCTGGAGTCCCCGAAATTTCATTGCAGCTCATAACTTGGTAGCCGTGGTGCAGGAAAGCTGGCAAGAGGAGATCTTTGCCCCCCAGGCAGAACAGCTCTGGAAGAGAGCTTGCTGCAGGGAGTGGCTTAGGCTCAGAGAATTTGGGTTCTGGATGTGATATATATATATATATATATATATATATATATATATATAGAGAGAGAGAGAGAGAGAGAGAGAGAGAGAGAGAGTGTCATAAGTTTTTGGGTGAGATCATTGGCTGATCCAGACCAATGTCTGTCTGAAAGTAACTCTTCAAGATCTCCAGAACCAGGCGATTTCTTGAAGAAGATTGTAGTGATTGTACCAGTGTGGTGTAGTGGTTAAGAGCGGTGGACTCGTAATCTGGGGAACTGGGTTCGTGTCTCCGCTCCTCCACATGCAGCTTCTGGGTGACCTTGGGCCAGTCACACTTCTGTGAAGTCTCTCAGCCCCACTCACCTCACAGAGTGTTTGTTGTGGGGGAGGAAGGGAAAGGAGATTGTTAGCCGCTTTGAGACTCCTTAAGGGGAGTGAAAGGCGGGATATCAAGTCCAAACTCTTCTTATTCTCTTCTTGGGGTGGGGAACTTGCAACCCACTCAGTCATAGAATAATGGAATTATAGAGTTGGAAGGGACTTCAAGGGTCATTTAGTCCAAGCCTCTGAAATGTAGGTGTCACAGCTAAAGCACCCATGGCGGATGGTCATCCATTGATGCTTTCTTCTTCTTCTTCTTCTTCTTCTTCTTCTTCTTCTTCTTCTTCTTCTTCTCTCAAACTTCCCATGACTTTCTGCTCCCAAAGTCTCAGCCACCACAGGGCAAAGTGGCTCCCCTCTTTCCACACAACCTGGGTTCGGAAGACCCTCTGGACCAGCACTTGAGATGATGCTCTTTCCAGGACAAGGGTGAGGCTGCAGGTAAACTCGGCTGTGAAGAAACTCTTCCATCGCTCTGTTCCCTGCCCATTCTTCTGTTCGTTCCAGGTGCCTTTATTTACACAAACAGTTTAAAACCATGCCAGGCATTCATAAATGCAGCAATTCAATAAAACGAGAGCAGATAAAATAAATTGTTGGATCAACAGCCTACAGAACACACATTTTAGCACTCACTTTGCACACAAACACCCTGTAACTGCCAGGGCATTCCCTAAATGGGATATGCCACCATAGAGAAGGCCTTTTCCCATGTCAGGTTCGCAGTATATTTGGGTTATGTACAAACTTGCATTTGTGAAAACAGTTTATGAAGGAAAGCAGATTTTATCTTCAACTATGGGTGCTCCTGAAATTCCCTTTCAAACCCCCCATCCCTCCATTGCAGCGGGTTGGGCGAGAAGAACCTTGGGGTCCCTTCCAATGTTACAGTTCTAGGATTCCATTGAAAAGCTTGTAAACACCAGGGAAACATTTTGTAAGGTGATGGACTCTCCTTCCTTGGAGGTTTTTAAGCAGAGGTTGGATGGCCGTCTGAGATTCCTGCATTGCAGGGGGTTGGACTAGATGACCCTGGGATCCCCTCCTATCTCTACAATTCTGGGATTTTATGCCTTCAGTTGCTTCTAGAATACTACAAATAGTGGGTACCTCCCACATCACAGCAGGTCCAATTGTTCCACAGAACATTGGCAGCCTGACCTGCTCTGCTCTTGAGAGGACACCTGAAATTTCAGGGTCTTCAAAGAGAAAATGCATTAAGTACAATAATAGGAATTATCCCCTGATTTGTTTCCAGTCGCATGGGATGATGGTCCCTCCCATGGCGCATTGGTAAGATGCTGGCCTTCTACAATGCCTGCGTCAGCCCGTCCACCTTCTCCCTCACGGGAATCCCTCAGCTGGAAACGGCCCATGTCTGGATCTCCATCCCTTTCTGCTCCATGTATGTCATGGCCGTGGTGGGCAACTGCACCATCCTCTTCATCATCCGGGCTGAGCCCAACCTCCACGAGCCCATGTACCTCTTCCTCTCCATGTTGGCTGTCATCGACTTGGTCCTCTCCTCTTCCACCATGCCCAAGCTGCTCAGCATCTTCTGGCTAGGCAACAAGGACATTGCCTTCCACTCCTGCCTCCTCCAGATGTTTGTCATCCACTCTTTTGCCACCATTGAATCTGGGATCTTCCTGGCGATGGCCTTTGACCGCTACGTGGCCATATGCACCCCCTTGAGGCACAGGACCATCCTGACCCACTCGGTGGTGGCCAAGATCGGACTGGCCGCTGCTCTGCGAGGCTTCCTATACATCGCTCCACTGCCTCTTCTCGCCCATCGATACACCTACTACCACACCAACATCATTGCACACTCCTACTGCGAGCACATGGCTGTGGTGATGCTCTCGTGCGAGGACATCTCCATCAGCAACATCTACGGCATGGCCATTGGCTTCCTGGTCCTCATTGTTGACTCCCTGTGCATCGGGGTGTCCTACGTCCTCATCTTCCGGGCGGTGATGAGCTTGTCCACCACGGAGGCCCGCCTTAAGACCTTTAGCACTTGCACCTCACACATCACCGCCATCTTGGCCTTTTACATCCCCATAGCAGTTTCATCTTTGACTCACCGGTTTGGGCACAACGTGGCTCCTGCAGCTCACATCCTCCTGGCCAACTTCTATTTCATCTTCCCTCCCGTCTTGAATCCCATTGTGTATGCCGTCCGGACAAAAGAGATCCAAAGGAAACTGGCTAAGATGCTGTCTTGGTCCCGGAGACGAGCTAAAGGCCTGATGTGAGCTTCAGGGTGATTTGTGGATCAAATCAAATGCAAGGAGAAAGCTCATCTGTGGCGTTTCTGAACTAGCTCTAGAGGGGGAGTCTCTTACCAATACCACTTGCATATACTAAGAATCAGTCATAGAATATAAAAGGCTGACTCACATTATTGGTGTTAAGTATAATTGCTTAATTGGCACTGATATGAAGAATGCATATGTGTTTTGCTGAAAGGGTTTAAGTGGGAGATTCCACTGAAGCTAAAGAACAGCAAGAAGTAGTCTCTGAGCTCCTTGATGGATTGATAATTAACAATTGCTGTTTTCTGCTAGCTAACACATGAGTGTTTAACCTTATATAATATTTATTTTATTTCTAAGAAGATGAGCTTGTGCTGGACCTGCACAATATATTATATGGAAATATTTGGATGTATCTTTGATGTTTTTCTTCTGTTTTGAAGAAAGTTCTGCAAGCAAAGCTTTGAACACTCTAATGAGTCTGGGCAATGCTTCATTCCAAAGGAGTCGGTTTTTATGCATCCAGTCGCTTCAAACTGTGCAATATTAATATCTGCAATAAATGTTCCCTGCCTTCCCTGCCATGCTTAAATGCACATACAGTATGTTGCGTGTTACCTCATTCACATGTGACTCCCCTGGGCCTCCAGTTTGGCGTGGTAAATTTGGAACGTAAAATCCTTCATTACCCATATCGCCTTCCTCTTTACTTGGTCCCAGCTGCATTTGACCTCACTATCATTTACAGCAGTGAGGAGTTCGTGTGTGCAGCAGGTTTTTTAGTAGCATACTCCTTGTCAAAGGATTATTTGTCAGTAAAGGTGAAACTCCATAAACTGAAGCTCAGTCCAAATAAGACTGAGATACTGCTATTGTCCACTGGTTCTCTAGACAGGATGGGTGGGAGGCGGTCTGCTCTTGATGGGGATATGATCCCTCTGAAGAAGCAACTCCATAGCTTTGGGGTACTTCTGGATCCATCACTGTTGCGTGAAGCTCATGTGGCCTCCTGGGGGAAATATCCTCTTCAAACCTCCAGCCAAATGATCCACTCTATCTACTCTTTTGCTAGCTCAACCTCAATGCCATGGCAGGAAATTGCAGAGATCCACCTTCCCTTTGTAATTTTCGATGTATGCACAAGGGGTTGATCACACAAGAAAGGCAGAAAGTTCCCTGGGTGGGTTACGGCCATCTCCGTCTCTTGGGAGTTTTGGGAAGGAAGGTTTGAGACAGAACCTGTGTGGTGCATTGGTTAAAATGTCAGCCTAGAATCTGGGAGAGACCAGGGTTCAAATCCCCGCCTGGTCATGAAGCTCACTGGGTGACCTTGGGCCAGTCACTGCCTCTCAGCCTAATCTACCTCAAAGGGTTGTTGTGGGGATTGAAAAAAGGGTCACAGCAACACTCTCTTGTCCAGATCCTGTTATTTCTGGCTTCTTTGCCTCTGTGTTAAATGTGCCACATACCAAACCAATTCATTTGTTTCCAGTCACATGGGATGATGGTCCCTCCCGTGGCGCATTGGTAAGATGTCGGCCTTCTACAATGCCTGTGTCAGCCCGTCCACCTTCTCCCTCACGGGAATCCCTCAGCTGGAAACGGCCCATGTCTGGATCTCCATCCCTTTCTGCTCCATGTATGTCATGGCCGTGGTGGGCAACTGCACCATCCTCTTCATCATCCGGGCCGAGCCCAGCCTCCACGAGCCCATGTACCTCTTCCTCTCCATGTTGGCTGTCATCGACTTGGTCCTCTCCTCTTCCACCATGCCCAAGCTGCTCAGCATCTTCTGGCTGGGCAACAAGGACATTGCCTTCCACTCCTGCCTCCTCCAGATGTTTGTCATCCACTCTTTTGCCACCATTGAATCTGGGATCTTCCTGGCGATGGCATTTGACCGCTACGTGGCCATATGCACCCCACTGAGGCACAGGACCATCCTGACCCACTCGGTGGTGGCCAAGATCGGGCAACGTCTATGGTGTAACAATTTGCTTCCTGATCCTCATTGTTGACTCCCTGTGCATTGGGATGTCCTATGTCCTCATCTTCTGGGCGGTGATGAGCTTGTCTACCACGGAGGCCCATCTTAAGACCTTCAGCACTTGCACCTCACACATTTGTGCCATCTTGATCTTCTACATCCCCATCGTTGTCTCCTCCCTGATACATCGGTTTGGGCACAATGTGGCTCCTGCAGCTCACATCCTCTTTTCAATGTAAAATTCAGTTCTCCACATTTCCACATTTAGAAAGCCATATAATGTTAACCAGCCAAAGGCATGGCTAATAAAAAATGTTTTTGCCTGTTGCTTAAATATATGCAATGAAGACGCCAGGTGAGAAAAGGCCCTGTTCCTGTGTTGCCACCCACCAGATGTCTCACAGAGGAGGCACATGAAGAAGAGCCTCACTTGAAGAAAGGCGGTCCTTGAGGTATTGCGGTCCCTTTAAATCTCATCGAATGTTCATTGATTATCTGCCATCACCAGGAGTGGCCCAAGCAATTTTGCTGCCCAACACAAAAGACAAGCAGATGCATTGACTATTCTGTGCACAGAATTGGACCAGAGTAGTAGTTGACTCTTACCTGACCACTGGAATGGGACAGTCCTTCACTGACCCCAAGAGTAACAGGCTAGCTTAGGGGCTGCAGGGAGACCACATGGCACACATCTGTGGCCACTTTCTGCCCCTCAGAATTTGTTGCCTGAGGCAACTACTTCATGCTTGAGCCGGCCCTGGTCATTGTCTAAGCTCCCTGCAAACAAATCAGACTAGATGCTCATTAAACAGGTTGTTGATTCCAAGGAATAAGGAATCAGGTTTGCTGCACTTGACCTCTGGTGAGCTGTTGAACAAAGCCTGTGCTTTTCTGTATCTGTTTGGGATCCAGAGAGTTGAAGGAGGCCTCTACTGCAACATCCATCTGCACACAGGCTTTGGTCATCTTCGGAGACCGCTACTGGGGAACACATATCGTCTTCTGAGAGACATAAGCTCTCCTCTTCAGAATCCTGGGCCAGCAAGGCAACAGCATCTCTCAGGTTGATCCTAGAGATTGTTGAGGAGCAAAGAGGGGGTCCTGCTGGAGCTGTGAGCTCACTAACCATTGGAAGCATAGTTTAAGTGTAGCTTCTTAACTCTCTCTCTCTCCCTCCCTCCCTCCCTCCCTCCCTCCCTTCCTCTCTCCCTCCCTTTGTTCCCCCCTTCTCTCTCTCTCTTTTGCATCTGGATTTGTTCAGACAAAAAAAAGAAGACATTTGACAATAAAGTATAGTCTATCATAGGGGGTGGAGCTTATTTACTTAGTGAATAATATCACACCTGAGTCTTTTGAACTGTTGTTTTATTATTTATTGTTACTATTATTTACTAAATTTGTATACCACCCTATATCTGCAGTTCCTCCTAGCTTACTATTGTGTTTTGTGAGATACAGTGCTATTTTTCTATAAAAAGAGGTGCCGGAACTCAACATGAATGCTTCTCTTGTTCTCTTTTAATGGCAATGGCGGCCATCTGAGAGGTGGCAGAACTGAGTTCTGGCAAGTTCTGTCTGAGAAAAAGCCCCGGTGAGATAGGTTTGAATTGAAGAGGACGTAAACCTTAATTTTGGGAAGGCCATTTATCTTTATCTCTGTAGTTCCCGAATCATAAATGTACTGTAAAGGAGATGCTCCTTGTCTGTTTACAGGGGGTGAAGGTGGTGGTGATGGAATCTGTGTGTGTAAACTGGGTAGGACAATTGGAGGGAGGAGTTTGGACTTGATATTCTGCCTTTCACTCCCCTTAAGGAGTCTCAAAGCGGTTAACATTCTCCTTTCCCTTCCTCCCCCACAACAAACACTCTGTGAGGTGAGTGGGGCTGAGAGACTTCACAGAAGTGTGACTGGCCCAAGGTCACCCAGCAGCTGCAGGTGGAGGGGCGGAGACGCGAACCCGGTTCACCGGATTACGAGACTACCGCTTTTAACCACTAGACCATGGAGGCGGTTTGCATGCAGGGTGGGTTGCACGAAAGGAGAGGGGAAGACGCATGGGCATGTGGGTGGTGGTGAAATTGGGTGCGAAGCAGAACTGCAGAACAGAAGAGAGAAACGGCTTCAGAAATGATGGTAAAAAGCAATCTCCATAGTCCCATGGCATGGGAAGGGGAAGCTCTAAATATAAATCTTTTTATTATTATTTTCCAACAAGTATTAAAACTAACCCACAAACATAACAGAACAACAAAGTACATACAAACGAAAAATACATATAGCATAAATAACTACATACTATATATTTAGTCTGACTTCCTCCCACCACGGTTTGAGCCGTATTCCACTATTATCTTCTGCAGTGTCCTTTTACAACCATTGTCTCTACATCATTGGTTTTATATTACGCCTACTGTGATTTCAATGTTTCCTAAATTCGTTTCCATGTATGAGATAAATTTATTCCAATCATTAATAAATTTGGAGTTTTTCTGATGCCTGATCTTCTGTGTCATCATTGCTAGGTGTATATATTCAAATAATTTGGTTTGCCATTCTCTAATTGTTGGGATGTTAGGTGTTTTCCAGTTCTGCGCCAACAATATCCTGGCAGCTGCCGTTGCGTATTGGAATAAGGTTTGGTCCTCTTTCTTAATCTCGTCTCCCACCATTCCTAAAAGGAAGGCTTCGGGTTTTTTAGGGAAGGTGTATTTCAAAATCTTTTTTAATTCATCATAGATAAGACCCCAGAATCTCCTCACCTCTTCGCACATCCACCACATATGATGGAAACCCCCCTCTTTCTAGAGAGTTAATGTGGGGGGGAAGGGCAGAGGGGTTGATGAGCAGAGGGAGAAAGGCTTCAGCCTGCCAATGAAAAATATTTTTTCCTCCTTTGGAAAAATCTTCTCTTGCTCCATCCCAGGCTTGCTCATCCAAGAGGACCCTTGAAGAAGGAAAATACTTTGCACAGAGCCTCACGCACCTGCTTTGTCCGGATGCTGTAAATGACGGGGTTCAGCATGGGAGGGAGGCTGAGATACAGGTCAGCCAGCAGGACCTGCACGTGTGGTGGCACCGCCTGGGGAAAGCACTGGATGTAAATGGAGGCCAAACCCGGGATGTAGTAGAGCAACATCACACAGATGTGGGAGCTGCAGGTGCTGAAGGACTTGAGCCGCTCGGTTTTCTCGGCAAGCTTCCCCACAACCTTGAGAATCAGTCTGTAAGACAAGGCGATGAAGGCTGTGTCGGTCCCCACAATGAGGGTGGTCCCCACCAAGTTGTAGGTGCTGCTTGCAGAATAATCCGCACAGGCCAATTTCATGACCACCATGTGCTCGCAGTAGGAATGAGATATCACTCTGGAAGCACAGTATGGCAGACGCCTCAACATCCAGGTCAAAGGCACCATGAAGAGGATCCCTCTTGCCAGAATGGCCAGCCCTATCTGCACGACCCTTTGGGATGTCAAGATAGTCTCATATCTTAGTGGGTGGCAGATGGCGACGTACCGGTCAAAGGCCATGGCCAGCAAGACTCCTGACTCCACAGCTGTGGTGGCGTGGATGAGGAACATCTGGGTGAAGCAAGCATCAAAGCCAATCTCTTGAGAGCCCATCCAGAAGATGCCGAGCATCTTGGGGACCACAGATGTGGCCATGACCAGGTCAATCATTGCCAACATGGCCAGGAAGTAGAACATGGGATGGTGCAAGGTGTGAGCCAGGAGGATTGTCAGGAGGAGGACGCAGTTTCCTGCAAGCGCCATCAAGTACATTGAGCAGAAGAGGGCGCCCATCCAGGAGTGGGCATTTTCTAGCCCAGGGACGCCAACTAAGAAGAAGGCAGAGGAGCTGGAGTTGAACTTGTCTGGATCCATGAAGCTGAGCGTGGTGTTCTAGTTTAACAAAAAATGAAATCCCAAGAAAGAGAATTTGCGTTTAAGGTTGGCTTCACCAAAGGGAAGCAACGCTGTTTCCTCCTCTTTCCCTGTAGAAGGTTTCCTACTGACACCTTCTCTCTCTACAACCCCAAGGGTCCCCGAGGATCAGTTGCTGGCCGGGGCTGAGTTCTAGGAGAGCCCTAGGAGTTCTGCTTGGCTCACCGGTACACAAGTCAATCAGTGAGTGGAAATCGAGCACCTTCAAACAAATACACCAGTATTCCCCAACCTGGCTGGGGATGGTGGGAATTGAAAGCCAGCACATCTGGAACATAAGAAGAGCCTACAGCCCCAATGAGAAAGCAGCAAGCAGCCCTCTTCCCTCCTGGTAGCCGTTAGTAGTCTTATCCTCCATGAATTCATCCAATTCTCTTTTAAAGCCATCCAAGTTTCTGGCCTCCGGTGGGAGTGAGTTCCATTGTTTAACTCTTTGCTGCGTGAAGAAGTCCCTTCTTTTCTCTATCCTGAATCTTCCAACGTTCAGCTTCCTTGGATGTCCACAAGTTCTGGTGCTATGATTGAGGGAGAAAAGCTTTTCTTTATCCACTTTCTCCAGGCCAGGCATAATTTTATAAACTTCTATCATGTCGCCTCTTGCTTGCCTTTTCTCTAAACTAAAATGCTGCAGCCATTCTTCACAGGGCGAGTCACTCTACCCCCTTGATTATTTTGGCTACCTTTTATTGAACCTTTCTCAACTCTACAATATCCTTTTTGGGGTGAGGTGGCCAAAACCGTACACAGTATTCCAAATGCAGCCACACCATATATTTGTGTAACAGCAATATGATGCCGACAGTTTCATTTTGAATGCCTTTCCTAGTGATCCCTAGCATGGAATCTGCCTTTTTCAGAGCCATCATCCATTGTGTCTACATCTTCCTCGAGATATCTTCTATGACCTCAAGGTCTCTCTCCTGGCCTGTCACCTCCAGTTCAGACCACATGAGCACAAAAGTGAAATTAAGGGTTTCTTTCTTTCTTTTTCTTTTGCTGCAATATGCATCACTTTAAACTTACTTACATTGAACTGCATTTGCCATTTTACTGCCCATTCACTCAGTTTGAAGAGGTTCTTATGGAGCTCATCACAATCTCATTCTGTTTTAACAACTCTGAATAATGTATTATCGTCAGCAAAGTTGACCACCTCACTGCTCATTCCCAACTTTAGACCATTTATGAACAAGTTAGGAAGCAGAGGTCCCAGTACTAATTGAAGTAGGACTCCACTTTCTACTTCTCTCTGTCCGTTCAATCCTACTCTTTGCTTCCAGCAACTTAACCAACTTCTGATCCACAAGAGGACTTCTCTAATTCGGTGACTGCTCAGCTTACTCTTTGGTGAGGCACTTTGTTATTTATTATTTATTACTTAAATTTCTACGCCACCTTTCATCTGAGGATCACAGGGCAGTTTAAAATAAAAAGGGACAAAAGTACACAAAACAACAAACAAACAAACAAACAAACAAACAAACAAACAACAACAACAACATTTACTGGTATACCCTTCCCATCTGGCTAGGTTTCACCAGCCACTCTGGGCAGCTTCCAGCAAAACATAAAAATAATAAAATGTCTAACATTCAAAACTTCCTGATACAGGGCTGCCTGTTGTGTAATTCTTTATCTCCTTGACATCTGATGGGAGGGCGTTCCACAGGGAGGGCGCCACCACCGAGAAGGCCCTCTAACAAACAAGACAGTGTACTTTGCTTAAAGCTTCCTCATCCACTGAGCTTGAATTATGCATTTCCCTATGTGCATTTGAAGGTCATATAGCTCATCTCAACTGGGGCCAGGGCCTTTTCAGTACTTGCCCCGACCTGGTGGAACGCTCTGCCACAAGAGACCAGGGCCCTGCGGGACTTGAGATCTTTTTTAAAAATATATATATAATATTTGGGACTTCCGGGTTAGCGCCATCGCCGAATGGCGGACTCCCTCCGAGCTCCGGAGGGAGTCGGCCCGGCAGGGGCTGGGTCCTACCGCGCCGGCGACGCGGGGACCCTTAGAAACCACGGGAACGGATCCCGTGGACATGGTGACTCGGCTGGCACCGTTATCGCTCTCCCGGCTCGTGAAGGAGCCTTTTTAAAGGCTACGGATCGGGCGCCGGGGAGCAGCGTGGTGCTTTGAGTCCTCCGCTTCCCCTGCCGGGCGCAGCCGCATGCCATCCGGCGGAGAGCGCTGGCTTCTTCCAAAGGAAATTCGGACAATTGATCAACAACCCGTGAGTAATTGGGCAACCGGGTATAAAAGGAGGAAAAAAGAAATTTTTTTCCGGATTTGGCACGAGCGGGAGGGGATCCAAAAAAGGAAGTCAGTCCCCTCCCTGATTGTAAACATGCTAAAACAAGGACTGAGAAACCAAGATCGATTCAGAAGCTTATTGATGACAAAAATTACCAACTCCACGATGTGAATTATAAGAACTGTGCTGGAGGAGAGGAGTCGAGGGTGAGGAGAAAAAAAAAGCAACCCCCCCCCGGGAACCGGGGCGATTTGGATAGCCTGGCGAAGAGAGATGGAGATTTTGACAGCTGTCAAAGGAGCTGTCAAAACTGGAAAATATAAAGAGGACTGTGCTACAAGTTCTTTGCTGGTTAATTTTGTTACAAATTTGATATAAATATGGATATAAACTGTCGGGGAAAAGAAACAACAAATTGACTTTTGGATTAGAGGATACAAAGTTACTGTAATCCCTCTAGAGGGGATTCGGGACATTACAAGTGTCGTATGTGGAAAACTACTCTGGGATGTGCAAAGGTCTTATCTCCTGGGAAAGCTGCAGAACTGAAATATTATTTTGTCTACAGAGGTGACTATAATACAATAGAATCTTCTATTGAAGCAAGAAAGGAACTGGACGTAAGTCTTTGTCCCTGAATAACAAACCTCTGTAGAGACATTAAATTTTGGAACAAGAATGTTTTGACAGCTGAACAAGACAGAAACCTGAGAAACCAAGAAATAAAAGAGCAGATGACTGAATACGACACGGAAAGAACAATGGGAGGAGCAACAAAAGATTAAAGAAAATTAAAGGCCTCTATTAGATTGGATTTTTGAAGTTAAACATCATTAAAACAACCAAATCCGAAGAAACCAGCAAGATGGACTGAGACAAATTTGGCTGTGGACTTAAGATCTCCAGGCCGACAACATATAGACAAATGGACATGGGGAATCAAAACCGGGGAAGGGAGGGGGAACCTTAGAATCCAAAGGCTTTGTAACCAACTTTTTGAAATTCTCTATACTTTCTATCTTATATTCTTTATAACTTTGATATTATATGTTTTTGTTTTTTCTTTTTTTTAGAAAGGGGGAACTCGTGGAAGGAATGAGAGCTGATCTTGGGGGGAAAATTTTGTTCTATTATAAGACGAGGAGCGACGTTAAGATTGTGTAAATTTAAATTGGTTTATGAGTAAAATATATCAGGTTTAATGAGAACTTGTGGAACCAACTTAGAGAAAGGGGAATACAATCGGGAGGGGAAGGAGGAAGTCCCAGAAAGAAGGTTATGAAAAGAAGGGTCTAAATTAGTTTCTCTTTTTCTTTCTTTTCTTTATCTTTCTTATTTTCCTATTCTGTTATTATTGGAAATTTTAATAAATATGATTATAAAAAAAAATAAAAAAAAATATATAATATTTATTAAGTTTTCAAAGAAAAAATAATACATAAGTAAAAAGAATAGAAAACAAGACAAAAAGAAAAAAAGAAAAAAAGAAAATACAGAAAAAAGATAAAAAACATTTAAAAAGAAAACACATCAATCTTTCCATATCATATATTCATATCCTTGCTTCCCTGACCTCCTCACACCTCCTTTTTTGTGTTCCAATTTAATTAGTTGATTCAGCAATTTCTTTCCCTCTTTGTTTTTATCTTAATCATTTAACTTAATATAATGTAACTTTGAGTTCTCACCTGTTAATAATCCATTTTTCATACACCTTTAAAACATTGCTGCTTAAACCACTTAACTTCATTCTAACATCATTCTAACATTCATTAATTTTACAATATTTCTGTAAATAGTCTTTAAATTTCTTCCAATCTTCTTCCACCGACTCTTCTCGGGACTTGAGATCTTTCCGCAGGGACTGCAAGACAGAGCTGTTCTGCCTGGCCTTTGGTTTGGACTCAGTCTGACCCTTATGTTTCCCTCCCCTTATGGTCTTGATTTATCAGCTACTTTAAAATGAGGCTGCATTTCAAATTGCATTTTAACCTGTGTTTTAAATTGCCCCCCCCCCCATTATGTTTTGACTGTAATTTTATTGGTGTTAGCTGCCCTGAGCCCAGCTCTGGCCAGGGAGGGTGGGGTATAAATAATATGTATTATTATTATTATTATTATTATTATTATTATTATTATTATTATTATCTCTAAGCTGCTCTTTGACGCCAGACCTACCTGAGTCAGATCCAGATCAGGTGAAGGCATAACTGTAAAGGAGGCCTTCTTCTCTGCTTGCAACTGGCAATAGGGAGCCATGCCAAGAAGACCCCATCATGCAAAATTACATTTCCCTCCTTGCTTTATATGAGCTCCAGGAAAACCACAAGGGCTGAACACTCTTCTACTCCTTAGACATCCTGTCTTGTCAGGAGCACAGATGATAAACAGACACTCAGCTGAATATGCTGTGTGTCTCCTTGTCTAGTCTATCTGCAGTTCTGACCCCCAGCAGCCCTTTCCTGAGGTGTGTCTTCCAGGTGGCAACAGCTGAGTTGTATGAGGTCATACGAGCACCGTCTAGGACTAGCACACCAATTGCAGCAGTGACCTGATTTTTTGTCCTTCTCCAGGAATGCATCATCTGCATGCAAAGCCATTGCATTCAGCTGAGGCGCTATAAGGGTATTTATTACCTGGTTGATCCCCAAACTCATCCTCTTCAGGGAGGGAAGCAAGGAGAAAGGATTTCCTGTGGTGTGAGGGAGAAGAAGTACCTTGGGACCACACCACTTTCTGCCCTGTTTTTTTTTTTTTTAATAGCAGTATTTATAACCCACTCATTATTGAATGTTTTCAATCCCAGAGTGGGGTTGCTGTTGTTGCCGAGTCGTTTAGCTGTGTCCAACTTTTCGTGACCCCATGGACCAGAGCACGCCAGGCACTCCTGTCTTCCACTGCCTCCCGCAGTTTGGTCAAACTCATGCTGGTAGCTTCGAGAACACTGTCCAACCATCTCGTCCTCTGTCGTCCCCTTCTCCTTGTGCCCTCCGTCTTTCCCAACATCAGGGTCTTTTCCAGGGAGTCTTCTCTTCCAGAGTGGGGTACAAAGTAATAAAAAGAAACAGAGAAAAACTATATACAAAAATTACAAAATCGTATCAACAGGACCCATAAACAACTAAACAGTTCTATCATAAGGCAAACTAGCAGAATTACAACATACAGAATAACAAAATATGGGCCTCAAGGCAAGATGTGTTGCTGATGCCCCCACCACACCCCTGATTCAGGCCTTGGATCTGTGGGGTGGGAGGAGACCAGTCGCATCTCCTGCACCCTGTAAAGCATGGTGGCCTCATTGGTGCACCAGCCATGTGCACGTCAGCCTGGCTGCCCGGCCGTGCTGTGGTACAGATGGATTTGAGGGCTTCCCCATCTCAGTTCTGCTTCCCAGCCAGCACTGGGAGCATTCAGAGTCCTCCAGGGTCCCAGGAGGAACGGTGCAAACAGCACCAAATGCGAAGCTGTTGGATATTCTCTCTGTGTGTATGAGAATCGTTTGTTCCAGAAACGGAGAAGAACTGAGAAGAAGTTTCAAGAAGCAGCAGAAGGCTGAGATTGTTTTGTCTGTTTTATGGATAAAGCTTGTTGCAGGAACCCACCCACCCCCATCATTCAGTTTGTACAAACATGACACACACACACTCACACAAATCAGCCATGCATTGGATCTGTACCATTCCACTTTTATTTTACACCATGAAGGAAGGACTATCAAAGGGGGGAGACTTGACACAAGGCAGCCAACATGTCCGCAGCGACCCCTACCCAATTGGCATGCCAACCTTGATGGTCCTAGACAGAAGATCATGACACTCACAAAGGACCTGCATATGGAAGTGGATTCAGCACGGACTGAAACAAAGGACAGTGACCAGTCCTTCCCTCTGGGGGCAGGAAACTGTGAACTCCTCTTTGTCCTCAGGAATGTAATCATGGGGAGGGGGAAAGGAGGAACCGGACAGGTGACAAGACACTCAGGTTACCACCACAACTCCTCCCTGAACCCCTCCTCTTTGTGATGTGTCAATGATGTAGTCATGATGTAGTCTTAGGGGTGTAGCATGGGGGAGTAGTAGCTAATAAAGGTTGAGGTCTTCTTTTGTTCTGGGCTTCCATCTTGTTCCACCTTATGGCAGGTGGGAGTCCTGTTGCCATAGTCTTCAATAAAGACCAAGCCTACTGGCTTCTATTTTGCTCTGGTATTCCTGGCTGGTGTCCTTGTTTTTTTGTCCAATGCCAGTGTGGTGTAGTGGTTAACAACGGTGGACTTGTAATCTGGGGAACCGGGTTCACGTCTCCACTCCTCCACATGCAGCTGCTGGGTGACCTTGGGCCAGTCACCCTTCTCTGAAATCTCTCAGCCCCACTCACCTCACAGAGTGTTTGTTGTGGGGGAGGAAGGGAAAGGAGAATGTTAGCTGCTTCAAGACTCCTGAAGGGGCGTGAAAGGCGGGATATCAAATCCAAACTCTTCTTCTTCTCTTCTTCCGTTAACAAGCTCACATCAAATGATACAGTAAACCAAAAGGTGGACAGGGGAACAGTGTTTGGCCCATATCTCACCCTAGCAGCCATCTCCAAAGTCACGTAACCAGGAAACTGGGAAACCCCCCAAGGGCCTGCGAGTGTGTCAGGGGTCTGTAACTGGTTGCAGGGGTTGCTCATTGATAGAAGACCCTCCAATGCTTATCAAAGAGCAGAATTTGGAGAAGAACATGAAGAACAGATCTGGGAGGGAGGAGACAGGTAGTCAAAATGCCTGGAGAAGTAAAATAGGAATGGCGGATCAAGACAGGCAATTCACAAAGTATCCTGATGGACAAGTTTGGAAATCATGGCATCACACATGCTCCAGTTTCGCTGAACAATTCCCCCTTCCATGACATTTTGTGATGTTCTCAATACGTTTTGGGTGGGTGGTCATACTGATAGGACGGGGGGGGGGCTGGACCCTTTCTGAGGTTTTAAAAGTTGCTCCCCACTTTGCTCAAGGCTCTTCTTTCTGCTGCTGGAGGGAGGGAGAGTCTGTAGAAAGACTGGGCTTAAGTAGCTGTTTCCCTTTCACTGGTTATCAATTCTATTCACTTCCTCTGACCGACAGCGGACATTGCGGGGTCTTAGGTCCCTTGAGAGGGAGTTGAGCTGCAAAAGCAAAGCCTGACTCTCTTTTTTTTGGGAACAGGTTCATGAAATGGTGGTGTTTTCATGACAATGGCTCTCTTTGAGGAAAGGACGAGGGAAGAGGGGAAGGAGATGTGGCTAATGTGTGAAGAGAATCAGAACTTACAGGGTTAAACAGTTCTGAGTGACGTCTCACATTCTGAGGCGTGGTTATGTTCACATACGGGAGTGGTTTCTCTGTGTGTGATTCTTCTTTCGTTTTTACCGAGAGGCGAAAGATGTGTGCTATTTCGCCGGGATCATTTAAGATGTTTTGCTACACGATTAAAGACTGTTGGAGATAAGCAACAAGCCTGCGTACAGTCTGATTTATTACACACACATTGCAACAGTTTTCTACTGCTGCGGAGACTCTGCTGAAGGAGGCTGACAGTGAGCTACGCACAGGAGTCCAGTGTGGCGCAGCAGAAGTGTGCTGGACTCCATCATCAAGCCACAGGTTATGGGAGGTCAGCCAAGTTTTGGAAGCTGTTGCCAAGTCGTGCTGGTGTGTGTGTGGGCCAGCTGGAGTCCTGCCTAACGTTTGAGGCAGATCGGAGGAGGCTGATGGAGTGGGAGCTGAGGAGCCACGTCATCCGGAGTGCCCAGTTTGGCTGCTGAGTGAGTACCTTTGGAAAAGCCAACAGAAGGGAGGCAATGGCTCAGCCCCATGAACATGGCTTTGAGCTTAAGCTGCCGTGTCAGACACTGACTAGCCAAACTTGGCTGCAGTGGAGCTTTCAAGCAGAGCTGCTGTTATTTGGGGAGCGGCTGTGGGAAGTTGTCCAGCCAATACCAAAGGCAGCTGGGAAAGCAGAGGCTAAGAGAGCTGCAGAGCAAAGTGAAGTTGAGAAGTGTGTGCTTGCGTTTTTGGCAGAGAATGTGGATGCTCATCTGGTGCCTGTTGTCCAGGGTGCAAGGAGGCCAGAGGCCGCTTGGCTAGCACTCCAAGAAGCTTGTGGAGCTGGAGTGGGAAGCAAGGGCCGAGAAGTGGCTGCATCCGAACAGGAGAGGCAAGATGGCGCCAGCCACTTTCTTCAGAGCCGATACACAGCTGGGAGGAGCTGGGAGGCCCCACAGGGGGGTGAAGGGGCTGCTACTGTTACTGTTGCTGCTGCTGCTGCTACTGTTGCAGAGTCTGAGGGCTGTGTGGATGCTGCAACGTGTCTGTGTGAGGAGCCTGGAAAGAGGCAAAGTGCTGGGAGCCCTTTACCCACCAGAGGGGGTGCAGGAAAGCGTCCTGGGAGCCCCGTGAGAAGAGGGGGGGGCAAGCCAGCAGAAGATACGGTTCAGGCTTTTTCCATTCGTCAATGTTTTGTCTGTAAGTCTGTTGATCAACTGCGTCGATCCTGTCCGCAGAGAGCCAGAGAGGCCGGGCAGGATGTCTCCAAGGTCGCTTCCCATGGCAGTCAGCCAGGTTTCCATGGCAGCCAGTCCAGGAGAGGAGGCCAGCGTGGGAAAGCGAAGGGAGGACGTGACTCAGGGAGTGAAGACAGTTCTTATCACCTAACTGCCTCCATGGCAACGCTACGGAACAACTCCAGTGAGGACAGAATGATGCGCTGGGTCATCGACTCAGGAGCCAGCCATCACCTGATGCCACTTAGTGGCGGAATGTGGAACTGCAGAGCTGTTTCAGCTGGGAAAACTGTTATTTTTGCTGATGGGTCACAGAGGCCTTTGTCTAACGTGGGAAATGTTTTTGTTTCTTTGTTACAGGCGGAGCTGGAAGTCTACGTTGTGCCAGAGATGCATTGTTGTCTTTTATCTGTACCTGCTCTTGTAAAGGAGGTTTATAATGTTTGCTTTGAAAATGATGTCTGTTCCATTTCCAGGGGTGGGAGACAACTGGTCAGTGTTGCAAGTCAGAACAACCTCTTTGTTCTGGAGACACCTCTGGAGGGTAAGGGAGACGCCGAGACAGCACAGGCGAAGTGTGCTAATGTTCCCATTCATGATTCTTGTGTTCACTTGTGGCACAGGAGAATGTCGCACAGCAGTTTGGAAGATGTCCAGAAGTTGCCCAAATGCACGAAGGGTTGCAAACTGAAAGCATGTGGTAAATCCCTAGATTGTAGGGCATGCAGAAGGGCAAAGGTACAAAGGTGCAGTTATCCCAGAAGGGAGAGGGTAACCACAAAACCTTTTGAGCTTGTGCACATAGACCTTTGTGGTCCCATGCAAAGTCTGAGTCTGGGCAGGGCCAGGTATGTGCTGACGCTGACAGATGATTTTAGCCAAAATGGCTGGTCTTTCTCGCTGAAGAAGCGAAGCGAGGCAGCGCAACTGATTAAAGACTGGGTTGCGGCGGTGGAACTACGGTTCTCCACCAAGGTTCAGGGGTTCAAGAGTGACCGAGGTGCAGAGTTTACTGGGTCTGCTCTGCAGGGGTTTTTCAGCCAGAAGGGAATACGTCACAGGGTGACGGGTGCTACTTCTCCTCAGGAGACGGGCGTGGCGGAGCACAAGAGTAGAGCTCTGGCTCAAGCTGCTGAGGTTCTACTGTGTGACTCCGGTTTGCCTCGGAGCTTTTGGAGCGAAGCTTGGAGGGCGGCCAACTTTACGATGAATAGGTCCTATAACTCGGTTATAGGTGACACACCATTTTTCTTGTTGCACCGGAAAAAACCGCAGGTGCATTCCTTCCGTGTGTTTGGTTGCGAAGCCTGGGTGCTTATGCCAAAGGCTCAATGGAAGGAAGGTGATCCAAGGTTCCAGAAAATGATCTTCTGTGGGTATGAGCCTGCGACGAAGGGGTGGAGGTTTGCATATCCAGAAGGTGATCAGACCAAGCTTCTGATCAGCAAGCATGCTGAGTTCTGTGAGCAGAATGGTTGGTCAAGACTCAATGAGGGTCCTGACATTCTCTCAGAATGTCTGTCTGATTCTGAGGAAGAGGGAGAGCCAGAGGCTGAACCTGTTGCTGAGGACCAGGTCTCTGAACAGGGTCAAGAACAGGGTTGGGTTTCTCCACAGGTTGTTAAAAGAGAGCCCTAAGAGTGAGCCTTCGTCTCCTGTTAGCAAAGTTCAGAAGGCCCGAAGACGCAGTAAGTCAGAGGGGGAGTCTTCTGATGTAGAAGACACACTTGCTGGCCCCAGTGGGTCAGAAGGAGCACCTGAGACTGTGCTCAGACGATCCGCACGCACAACAAAGGGGGTGCCACCTGAGAGGTTTCAGGTCACCAGTGCGTGGGTTGGTTTCACGCAGTGCGAACCTGGGAGTTTTGAGGAGGTTCAACAGTTGCCTGAGACAGATGCCAGAAAGGGGCAAGAGGCAATGGGAAGGGGGTTGAACTCAAAGAGGTCTGTAAATGGGTGTTCACAGTTTCCCTCAGGATGCGAGACGAGAGGGGGTGTGAAGAGAATCAGAACTTACAGGGTTAAACAGTTCTGAGTGACGTCTCACATTCTGAGGCGTGGTTATGTTCACATATGGGAGTGGTTTCTCTGTGTGTGATTCTTCTTTCGTTTTTACCGAGAGGCGAAAGATGTGTGC
Source organism: Podarcis vaucheri (assembly GCF_965113315.1). Taxonomy (NCBI): domain Eukaryota; kingdom Metazoa; phylum Chordata; class Lepidosauria; order Squamata; family Lacertidae; genus Podarcis; species Podarcis vaucheri. The sequence goes on along the minus strand of NC_138762.1, from coordinate 4,340,966 downwards.
TATTTCGCCGGGATGATTTAAGATTTTTTGCTACACGATTAAAGACTGTTGGAGATAAGCAACAAGCCTGCGTACAGTCTGATTTATTACACACACATTGCAACAGTTTTCTACCGCTGCGGAGACTCTGCTGAAGGACGCTGACAGTGAGCTACGCACAGGAGTCCAGTGTGGCGCAGCAGAAGTGTGCCGGACTCCATCATCAAGCCACAAATGTTTTTGAGAATCTTCCTCACTAAGTCAGTTATTGAGCTTAGAACAGGCCTGCGGGACAGACCTCTAAGGGCAGTCCGCCCCACCTGGAAAAAACCCTCTGGGTCAGTTTGCATTTCTTAGTGCAGAAGGTATTGATCTGATGTGTAGAGATCTTTCCTATTCTAATTCATTCAAGAGGTTTCTGGAAGTTTCTCTGTGTGAAAGAAGCAAGCAGAAGGTTCATGTGTTGTTTGGGTTATTCCTTCAGAGACGCTGAGTACAGCTGGTTTAAACTGGTTCTGTTATCTCTTTCTCTCAAGGTCATGCTGACTATAAGAAGAGGCCAGAAGGAGCCTGGGTTTCACTTTCTATTTCTCTCTCTCTTCCTTCCGGTGTGGTGCTCTGTACATAGTATGCTTAGTGTTAAGGTTTTAGTCTTATTATAAGTTATTGTAAGTTTAAGTCTGCTGCAACTGGATTTCTTATGGGCAGGCCCAATCCCGAAGGTTTTGGATTTGTGACCGTTATGCTCATCTGCCTTCAGCAGCAGTAAAGCTTTGCTGGATGAAATTGTCTCTGGTCTATTTTTGGGGGATCCTGCAACGTGTTTAAGTTTTTACTCTGCTAACTATACACTGGAGTTCTGCTCTGGATCAGCATATTGGGCAGAATTCCATGACACTCTAATCAACAAATGGCAGAATGCAGCAGGTAAAAAACTTCAACAGCAGGCAGATTAAAACACGGAAGGGTTATAAAGTCAAGCACAGATTACAATGTACCTCAAAAACAGTTTCCATTTTTATTGAGGAAAAGCCTAACAGCCATTACATTTACATTCCATTTTCCCCTCCTCCTCCAGGAAGCTCAAGGTGAAATACGTAGCTCTCCCTCTCCCAGTTTTATCCACACAACAACCGTCTGAGGTAACCAGGACATTCTACAGCTTATCACAAATATGTATCTTTCGTAAGTAACTTGTCAGTTGTTTTAACACAGAGAATCATAGAACCGTGAAGTTGGAGGGCCATCTAGTCCAACCCCCTGCTATGCAGAAATGACAACTAAGGAATCCCTGAAGAGATGGTCACCCAACCTCTGTTGTAAAACCTCCAATGAGAGTCTACCACCTCCTGAGATGATCCATTCCACCTAACTTTGGACAGCTTTGTTAGGAGTTAAAATCTTGCAAAGTGGGAAGCGTTGGATGATCCTATGATAAGCTTGAATAGTTCTGTCTATAGGTTCCCTGAGAGGCAAATACTTGGCTGAAAGCTATGAGGTGATGCAGGGACGGTGGGAGTGATGCTCCACCTGTGCCGAGGCACACCTCGCACCCGGCATACCACAGCGTGCCAAGGAGCCTGGCGGCCACTCTGCCTGAACTCTAACCTCTTGGCCAGAAGACAGGGTTTTCCCCCTGATCGTCTGTCCTCTCACAGATTTGGTTACGAGACATAACACTTGGCTGGAGCATGACCGGGGACGCAGACGTAATCAAGTATCGGGGAAAACATTTTCGGGAAACACCTGCTGACACGTGTATTTGACAACGCTGGAAATGTGCTTAGATGGAGATATGTCATGTTCAGAGTAGTTTCCAATTGTTGACTTCTGTTAATAAAAGGAGCCTCTGCACAGCTAGTCGGCAGCCTGCTTGGAGCATGCTTGCCAGCTTGCTCCTGCACAGCTCACCTGCATCCAACCTCCCGTCATCCTCCATTCTTCCTACAGGGACCAATAAGTATTTAGAACTACATCTCTCTCTCTCTCCCCCCACCTCATTACTAACAACCCAAAAGTGTGGTAGCAAGGGATTACATCATACCATACCCAGAGCAAACAAACAAACAAACAAACAAACAAACAGTAAGAGAAAGAAATGATGACACACACACACAAATATAAATCTAGACACCCATATTTCCCAAACTGGTATGGATGGCGAATGTTGAGCATCAAGGTTTGAAGCATAGAGAATAAAATCCCACCAGCTGACATAAAAATGTTCTGGATCCCCCATCCCCTGGGAAACATGCAATTTATGCGTGGTTTTTCCCACAATGGCCAAAATCCATATGTTCTTACATTACAATGACATATGTAGATTTTTTCAAGGTTTCCCATTAATGGGCTATTGAAATCCTGGCTGCAGCAAAAATCCATGTCAGGAACTCTTCAACAAGCTGTCATGTGTTGTCCACCCACATATTCAGTAATGACAGTTGTGAGGAAGCCTGAACAGGCAAATTAATTATTTTAGATATTTCTTGGTATACTTGAGACAAGAATAATGAAACTTGAACCATACTTCTAATAACTGAGCTACCCAAAGCTTGGAGGCTCCACCTGGCAGGGGGATCTAGATGCAGATAAATCATAACAAGTTCTAACCTTCTCATCCTTTGGGGGTCTAACACCAGTTGGAGTCAAGTCTCAACCTTGACTCCTTTCGGGTAGAATGGCTTCAGTACTTGCTCCCGAATCTGCTTTGTTTTCATGCCATAGATGATAGGGTTGAGCATGGGGGGCACTAGGACATAGAGGTCAGCCAACAAGATGTGGATGTGGGCAGGGATGTGGTGTCCCCAGCGTTGTGTGTAAAAGGAGAAAAGGGCAGGAGTGTAGAAAATCAGGATGACGCAGATGTGGGAGCCGCAAGTGCCGAAGGATTTCTGTCGGGCCTCCTTAGAGGAGAGCCCCATGACTGCCCTGAGAATGAGCACATAGGAGACAGCAATGAAGATGGTGTCTGAGCCCACCACGAAGGTGGCTGCCGTGATCCCATAGATGTGGTTGGGTGTGATATCTCCACAAGCCAACTTGACCACGGCCATGTGCTCACAGTAGGAATGGCTGATGACATTGGGCCCATAATATGGTAGACGGCTCACCATGCAAGTCAAAGGGGTCATCAAGCCAATGCCCCTCACGAAGGCTGCACACCCAATCTTGGCAATGACAGAGCTGGTGAGGATGGTGGTGTAGCGTAGAGGGGCGCAGATGGCCACGTAGCGGTCAAAGGCCATCGCGAGCAGCACCCCTGACTCCACAGCTGAGAAACCATGGATGAAGAACATCTGGATGACACAGGCCTTGAAGCCAATGGAGTGGGACCGGAACCAGAAGATGGCCAGGATCTTGGGCACAGTGGAGGAGCACAGCACCAAGTCGAGGGTGGCCAACATGCACAGGAAGTAGTACATAGGCAAGTGGAGGCTGGGCTCCTTCTTGACCACAAAGAGGATGGTCAAGTTGCCCAGCAAGGCTACTAAGTACATGGAGCAGAAGAGGAAGGCCATCCAAAAGTAAGCAGCTTCCAGGCCAGGAATGCCCACGAGGATGAAAACGGAGGGGTTGCTGTTGGAGCGATTGTTGCACGCCATGGCTTCCACCTGGCTCCCGGAACCATTTCATAGCCTGCTGTTAAGGCGAAAAGGAAGTTAGGCAGTGCTACTGCGCTTGCTGCTTATGGTTAGGTGAGACCAAGGAGGTTAGGAACATACAGTAGTGTTTTAACACTTGGTCTTCTGCATCAGCTCTCTTTGACTCTGAGGTAGAAACACTTCAAAACCAATCATCAGTAAGGCCAGTTTCATATCTTCAAGTGTATGGCCTAACCACAAAACTAGGAGCAAGCAGTTTAGGAGGAACTTCATTGATTGCTAATGTGTGGAACGTTCACCCTGGGAGGTGGAAAATGAGAACAAAACTGGTGCAGCTTATTCCTCTACCACTTTCTTTTTAAAAAATAACAATACTGTGAGCTACAGAGTCATTATAAGAATCAAGATCCTCCATCAGGCTAGGGGCGCTGTTCACCCCTTTCCACTAAGTTCTGTATCAGAATAGAGATGTTGAGCTTAGAAACTGTGGTCTACTTAGACCCGTAACTGCCATGAATAGCTAGCAGTTCTGGCAATGTTAACAGGGAGGTCTGGATCATTAGCTGCCTCCCTTCCTTGGAGCCAGTTTTCAGTGGCCTCCTCAGCTGCTGGCATCACCCTTCTGCTCCCCTCTGTTGTTACCTTATCATGGGCTCCTCAGCGAAACTCCAGCTGCCCCATGCTCTCAAGCAGACAACTGGGGCCATCTCAGTTGTTGCCCTTCCCAAGGTCTGTTGGAGATGCTGCCTGGCCACACTTTTGCCTGTGCTTGTGCTCTGATGCTAGCTGTGTCCTTTTGGGTTTCTGCAGCCACATGCGGAGAACCTGCTGCAAGCCAGTTGGGAGCGGAGGAAGTTATACTCTCTACTGAAACTCCTAGGGGGACAGCAGCCCAGAGCCCATGAGATCATCAACATTAACTGCATCGATTTTGTCATCATCAAGCTCACGAAACAGCTATGTGAAAGGAAGCATAACTAAATGATGGAGCTCACTTCCACAGAAGGCAGTGATTGCCACCAACCTAGATGGCTGTAAGAGAGGATTGGACAAGTTTATGAAGGAGGAGAGGGCTCTCAACAGCTTCTAGCCATCAAGGACTATCTACGGAAATACTGTAAAATCAATGAATGTTAAAGGGATGTTGGATTGGAAACAAGCGGTGTTGGTAAAAAGATTAATAAGAATATGTAAATTTGTATTGATAACGGTGGAAAATATATATTTATTATAGGTTAAGACGCTGAGTAAGGTTAAATGATAAAGGGTAAGGATTTGCTGAACTAAACATCTGAACTGGAATACAAAAAGGGAGGTGTGAGGAGGTCAAGAAACTAGTGAAGGAAATACAAGATATGAAAATATTAATCTTTTTTCTGTTTTGTTTATTGGTGTTTTTTTTATCCCCCTCTTTTTTCTCCTATTTTGTTAACTCTTTTTTATTGTGTATTTTGTATGTGTTTCATTTTGTATCTTTTTTATTTTTGCTATTTTTCTTGGCTTTTGTATTTTATGTTTAAATTCTGAAGTTATTGATTGCTTATGAAACTTTAATAAATATCATTATATATATATATTTAAAAAACGGCTTCTAGCCATCATGGCTCTGCTTTGCCTCCACAGTCGCAGGCAGAAATGCTTCTGAATACCAGTTGCTGGAAACCACAGGAAGGAAGAGGGTCCTGCTGGGGTGCTTCCTACTGAGGCATCTGGTTGGCTACTGTGAGAACAGGATGCTAGACTAGGGGGCCATTGGCCTCATCCTGTGCGTTCTTCAGGGAGCTCCATTTGTAGGTTTGCAAGCCACCATAAGAGTTCCTACAAACCATCAGCAAACCACAACTTTGTCTTGGTGAACTGTAGCAAATATTGCCAAGTTCCTCTAGATCAGCCTTTCGCAACCTGTGGGTCCCCAGATGTTGTTGAACTACGACTCCCATCAGCCCTAGCTCAGGGATGATGGGAGTTGTAGTCCAACAACACCTGGGGACCCACAGGTTGAGAACCGCTGCTCTAGATACAATTAAAAACCATACCAACCTGATTCCGTGTTTTAAAAACATAAAGGATGCTCAAGTGGAAAGGAATTACACTCTCTTCTGCAATGGCTGCGTTCAGGTGATTCTCTGAAGCCAAGACAAGGGCATCTTCTTAATTCCTAGTTCTGGGGTGGGGAACATTTGGCCTTCCAGATGCTGTTGAACTATGACTCCCATCAGTCACAGCACGCATAGCCAATGGCCAAGGATGATGGCCAAAGGTTTTGGTGGGTGTGCGTCAGTAAACGAGGGGAATTAAGACTAAGAGAGCTGAATGGGGGGTGCTCGTGTAATCTCACTGTATACAAGTTGTACAAGTGACAATAAAGTATTTCAAAGGTGACATCACAGGCCAAGACTTGAGGAAGAACAAGGCCAGAGACTCATCTACCAAGGTCTACATGGGCATCGTGGCCGACTCTGCGGTTGCGGCACTCATCTCGCTTTATTGGCCAAGGGAGCCGGCGTACAGCTTCCGGGTCATGTGGCCAGCATGACTAAGCCGCTTCTAGTGAACCAGAGCAGTGCACAGAAACGCCGTTTACCTTCCCACCAGAGCAGTACCTATTTATCTACTTGCACTTTGATGTGCTTTCAAACTGCTAGGTTGGCAGGAGCAGGGACCGAGCAACGGGAGCTCACCCCGTCGCGGGGATTCGAACCGCTGATCTTCTGATCGGCAAGTCCTAGGCTCTGTGGTTTAGGGTTCCCTTCCTTGAGACTCCTTAGGGTAGTGATAAAGCGGGATATCAAATCCAAACTCTTCTTCTTCTCTTCTTCTACCGCCGCACGTGCATGCGCAGAAGCGGTCTACCGCTTCTCCTCTGGTTGCAAAAAACTCAGGATCTGGCTGGAATTCCGAAATGGATCCCATTCGCAACCGGAGGTACCACTGTAGATTGAATAATGAAGGATATGCTACTTCCCCAAATAGAGCCAGGGAGCCATGAAGCTGGGAGGGGTCCCTGAAGACCTTCCAAGTCCTTTTTCTGCTCTATCAAGTCCAGCAGGCCTCTTCTTGCCCACTCCTCTTTCATCCACCCACCACCGCACATTCCAGGCCCAAACCATTTTTGAAATTTCAAGAGGATTTCTCCACCATTTCCCCCTAGAAAATGTGTTCTGGGAGGAGCACTCATAGAATCATAGAATCATAAAGTTGGAAGAGACCATAAGGGCCATCGAGTCCAACCCCCTGCCAAGCAGGAAACACCATCAGAGCACTCCTGACATATGGTTGTCAAGCCTCTGCTTAAAGACCTCCAAAGTAGGAGACTCCACCACACTTCTTGGCAGCAAATTCCACTGTCGAACAGCTCTTACTGTCAGGAAGTTCTTCCTAATGTTTAGGTGGAATCTTCTTTCTTGTAGTTTGGATCCATTGCTCCATGTCCGCTTCTCTGGAGCAGCAGAAAACAACCTTTCTCCCTCCTCTATATGACATCCTTTTATATATTTGAACATGGCTATCATATCACCCCTTAACCTCCTCTTCTCCAGGCTAAACATGCCCAGCTCCCTTAGCCGTTCCTCATAAGGCATCATTTCCAGGCCTTTGACCATTTTGGTTGCCCTCCTCTGGACACGTTCCAGTTTGTCAGTGTCCTTCTTGAACTGTGGTGCCCAGAACTGGACACAGTACTCCAGGTGAGGTCTGACCAGAGCAGAATACAGTGGCACTCCTTCAAATGGGTCCTTGTTAAATGATCTGATGGGCGAAAGTGGTGAATTTACAGAAGCCTCTTTATGCTGACCATATTCTGTTGATACTGAGGCATCTTTCAGCTTGGCTTTAATGTCTGCAATGTTGAGGGCTGGAGGATAATATCAGTTTAGTTTTCTACAGCCACCTAGTCCAAGGGTCCCTCTCAGTTCTGTGATACCTCAACAACAACAACAACAAGAACAACAACAACAATAATTTATACCCTGCCCATCTGGGTGGCTTCCAACAAAATATTTAAATACCATAATACATCAAGCATTAAAAGCTTCCCTAAACCGGGCTGCCTTCAGATGTCTTCTAAAAGTCTAATAGTTGTTGTTCTCTTTGACATCTGATAGGAGAGCGTTCCACAGGGGGGGTGCCACCACCGAGAAGGCCCTCTGCCTGGTTCCCAGTAACTTGGCTTCTTGCAGGGAGGGAATTGCCAGAAGGCCCTTGGCGCTGGACCTCAGTGTCCCATCTCGTCTTTCCAGTGAGATCCAGGCAGGATATACATTTTTACCCCTCCCAATTTATTCCTCTCAACAACCCTGAGAGGCAGTGACTGGCCCAAGCTTCATGTCTGAGTGGGGGATTCGAATCCTGGTCTCCAACGCTTTAACCACTACACCACACTGCCTCCTCTTGCTCCTCAGGTTGAGATGCTTGGATGATGCTGATTCCTATGGTTAGCCCCTCAGTTGCCAGTAATTCCATTCCCATAGATCCATTTGTGAAAGGCTGCCACGTTCTCCAACAGCATGCCGGAGAGGTTAACATCCTCTAGTTAGGGAATTCCTCCTGGTCTACCTTGAGATCTGAGGGCTATGTATAGAATCACAGGCTGCTCTTTGCCTAGTGAAAACCCAAAGGGATTATATACACCAAAGCTTTATAAACAGTCTGTCTCACATTCTGTTCTGAAAGGAAAAACCAAGCAGACAGCTGATGATGAACAGAGCTCCTGAGAGCTCCTGGGCTTTCGTAAGTTAACCATTTTCTCTATGGTCAAATCCATCTCTTCTTTTAAGAATGGCCACAGGGATCTTCCTTCTCCTAATGTTGGTGGTGTGATTTATTTCCAAATGAATAAAAGATGAGATATCCTTGACGGACATGAGGTTGAGCATGATCAATCCAGTGAATGGTGAAATGTCATGTATTGAAAATGGGTATGGACTGCGCCCGTTCCTTGAGATGTTTGACTTGGCCACAGTGGCACATGCTTTGGCTGCATCCTGTTTGGACCATGGGAACTTGCTCTAGGTGGGGCTGCCTTTGAAAACTGCCTCAAAGAGCTGCAGCCATTGGTTCACCAGGGCTGGTTAAAAGGAGCGTTGCTAGAACAGCTCCACTCTCTACCGCTCTGATTTTGGGCACAATTAAAAGGGCTTTTTATGACCTGTAAAGCCCGACACGGCTTAGGTTCAAGCTGCCTGCTCCAGCTGACTCTTCTTAGGTTCTTATGTCTGAACTGAACACCAAAAATAACACACTTTAGTTCAATTTCAATATAACTGGTGGTTACTAAAGAGTAACTGAGAGTTTTAGATCATCATCATCATTTTTAATTTGTATACCATCTTTCTATCTTACAATACTCAAGGTGGTTTACAAGCTGAAGAAACCAAAAATGTACATCTTATAACAATCTGATGCAATACAAAAATGTGATAATAAAACATAACTTTAAAACAGGCAACCTACATCAGAAAAGTAACATTCAACAATCATTAAGTAAAGGTAAAGGGACCCCTGACCATTAAGTCCAGTCGTGGCCGACTCTGGGGTTGCGGCACTCATCTCGCTTTATTGGCCGAGGGAGCCGGCGTACAGCTTCCGGGTCACGTGGCCAGCATGACTAAGCCGCTTCTGGCGAACCAGAGCAGCACATGGAAATGCCGTTTACCTTCCCGCCGGAGTGGTACCTATTTATCTACTTGCACTTTGATGTGCTTTCGAACTGCTAGGTTGGCAGGAGCAGGGACTGAGCAACGGGAACTCACCCCACAGCACCATAATAATATCAACATATAAAAGTTAAACAGAAATCCACTCAACAGTTACAATAAATCATATCTAAACTATAATCAATAAAACAACGGCAAGCCACGGTGCATAAAATAATACAATACACATTGAGAAGCAGGGACTGGAGGGTGGAAGAAGGCAGGTGGAAGGAGGCCTTTCCTGATGGAGTCTCTCCTCTCACAGTTCTTGCTCCTAGAGTTGGAGGGTTTTAGATAACTGACACATGGAACAGTGTTTAATGTTTGACTATGCTGATAACTGATAATGCAATGGTATATCATGGCAGTTTCCCTGCTTTTCAAGGGGTGCTTTCCTTGTCAATGACTGTTGAGTAACCTCAGCATACATGCCATGAGAATGCTGCTCCTTGTGTGTCGCTGGACCACAGGATCAGTGCAGGGGTTGTAACCCAGTGTGAAGTGAGTCCTTCTCCTCCCATCTCTGCTCATTGCAGGCAAAGATTCAGAAATCGTAGGCAAGCTGTGTCTCGTCTATTCTCATTGTTGTTTTGTTTAGTCGTTTAGTCTTGTCCGCCTCTTTGTGACCCCCTGGACCAGAGCACGCCAGGCACTCCTGTCTTCCACTGTCTCCCGCAGTTTGGTCAAACTCACGTTAGTGGCTTCGGGAACACTGTCCCACCATCTCGTCCTCTGTCATCCCCTTCTCCTTGCGCCCTCCATCTTTCCCAGCATCAGGGTCTTTTCCAGGGAGTCTTCTCTTTTCCAGGGAGTTCTTCTCATTGAGAGCTCCCTAATAAGCTGAGGCCAGCCTGGAAGAGGGTTTGAAAATCTGATTTGATAGTATTTCCTAGTATGGCATGTAATAGTTTTAATACAGTGAACCTTTGGTTCTCAAACACCTTGGTTCTCAAATGAGGAAAACCCAGAAGTAAGTGTTCCTGTTTTCAAACGTTTTCGGAAGCTGAACATCCGATGCGACTATATAAAAATTAGGAAATTAGGAAAAAATTAGGAAATGTGTAATTAAAAAATTGAATAATGGATGATTGTTAGAGAGGCTGAAGGAAGTCCAAAAGAGAAAATATGTGATAAATTTAGATTGGATATTATAAATGTATACTGGAAAATTAATAAAAATTATTTATATATATAAAAAAAGAACATCCGATGCGACTGCCAGCTATTGTTTCTGGGGCACCTGTTCCAATCAGAAACTGCACTTTTCAAACATTTCGGAAGTCAAACGGACTTCCGGAACAGATTAAGTTTGCCGCTTTTGCTATTTATTTTGCGTTTTTGTTTTTGAGGCTTTTTCAGTTAATTTGTTTTTGTGACTGTGTGAAACCCAGTTCAGCTACTGATTGATTGTGTGACTGTGGAAATAGATAAAATCCAAACAATGACAATCATCAGTGCAGGTAAGAAAAAAAAATATTTTAATTTTTATCATCTTCAGTTCTGTCTTATTTATTTTATAGTACAGTACATTGATTATTGCTTTCATTTTGTGGATCAATCGTCTTGTTAGATAGTAAAATTAATGTTAAATTGCTGTTTTAGGGATTGCTTTTAAAAGTCTGGAATGGATTAATTCGTTTTGCATTACTTTCTATGGGAAAGCACGCCTTGGTTTTGGAATGCTTTGGTTTTGGAACTTTCAGGACGGATTAAGTTTGAGAACCAAAGTACCACTCTACAAAGTTTTCATTCATGCATTCCAAAGGATAAAAGAGAGGAAGAGTTTTGAAAACAGTAAATTGGTGGTTAACTGAAGGGGTATATAAACATTTTTAAAAACAAATATTTTATATTTAAAAATCCCGTTTTTAATCCCATACACTATTCAGCTCAAGAGCTACTTTATGAAATGTCCATGGCTGAAAACATTTTAATGGATTTCTTCCTGTGTTTTATTAACTTTAGATCTCCAGATGATTTTTCTCTTTCAAACATGGCAGCCACCAATGGGACAGGTAAGCCTCTCTTGGAGTTCATCTTGAACGGGATCCCAGGCCTGGAACATGCTCACCTTTGGATCTCCTTCCCATTTTTTTCCATGTATCTCATTGGCATGGTGGGGAACTGTGGGCTCCTGTACATCATCTGGACTGAGGAGGCCCTTCACAGACCCATGTACTTTTTCCTCTGCATGCTCTCCATCACAGACATAGTGATGGGAACATCTACCATGCCCAAAGCGTTCTGCATCTTCTGGCTCAACCTCAAAGAGATCGATTTCAACTCCTGCCTGGTCCAGATGTACATTGTCCACACCTTCACTGGGATGGAGTCTGGCGTCCTCATGCTTATGGCTCTGGACAGATTTGTGGCCATCTGCTACCCACTGAGGTATGCCACCATTCTGACCAACCCCTTGATTCTGAAGGTGGGGCTAGTGACCTTCATCAGGGGCGCCATTTTCATCCTCCCTTTCCCTTTCCTGGTCAGGAAGATGCAATATTGCAACACCAACGTCATTGCTCACACTTACTGTGACCACATGGCGGTGGTGAAGCTGGCCTGCGGCAGTATCCACGTGGACGCCATCTATGGCCTGACAGTAGCCCTGCTGATAGGGGGCTTCGACATCTTCTGCATCACAGTGTCTTATTTCATGATCCTGAAGGCGGTGGTGGGACTTTCCTCTAAGGAGGCAAGGAGCAAGGCCTTTGGCACCTGCACCGCACACATTTGCGCCATCACAATATCTTACACTCCGGCCTTCTTCACGTTCTTTGCACACCGCTTTGGGGGACACAGCATCGCTCCTCACGTTCACATCATTATGGCCAACCTTTACCTTCTTCTGCCCCCCATGATGAACCCCATTGTTTATGGTGTGAAGACAAAAGAGATACGTGAAAGCGTCCTAAGGCTGTTCAGTAAGGGAAAGACCGTGGTGTCTCATGGCCATTGAAGGTGGAGAAGATACATGGGTCAAGCCATCAACAAACACGTTCTATGTGCATCCCCATCACCGATGCATATCACTTCCTCAGATGCAGGAGGCCCAAATTTCATCCAGTATTTCTGCTGTAGTTTTAGGAAGAAAGCTTTCCTCTTAGGGACACAGTAGTGAATGCTGAATCTTTTGGCCAACTGCCAGCCAAGATGACAGCAGTACAGAAGTTTTCTAATCTTTCCGAAGTTTCTAATCTGAATGGCACTATGAAATCCCATGCTTCTTCCTAGCCTGCTGCTTACTCTCTGAACTTTCCAGGAATCATTATATGTTGCGCCCTACACCGGAAGCAAGTATTGCTTTGCCCAAAGCGATCCTGGTAGGCTTGGCAGGCACCCTTAGCAGCCACATAAGAGACATTGCACAATCCGATTGTGGAGGAAGTGGCAAATGGGAGATGTGTGGGACAAGAGCCTGTTCTGGGAAACTTTGAAGGCACGGAGCTTTTCTTGTTTCCTCGCCTTCCTTAGCCCATTAAAGGACCTTCGGGAAGCAATAAAAAACTTTGGTATTCTGGTTCTGTTTGACCCATTTGGATTTTGGATTTGGATTTGATATCCCGCCTTTCACTCCCCTTCAGGAGTCTCAAATCGGCTCACATTCTCCTTTCCCTTCCTCCCCCACAACAAACACTCTGTGAGGTGAGTGGGGCTGAGAGACTTCAAAGAAGTGTGACTGGCCCAAGGTCACCCAGCAGCTGCATGTGGAGGAGCGGAGACACGAACCCGGTTCCCCAGATTACGTGACTACCGCTCTTAACCACTACACCACACTGGCTCTCACCACATTGCCTCTCACAGGGTCATAAAAGAGAGAGAGAGAGAGAGAGAGAGAGAGAGAGAAAGAGAGAGAGAGAGAGAGAGGGAGGGAGAGATTATCAGATAGCTCATTTTAGAGTTGCCCTCCCACTGTTCCCTATTTCAAATTCAGCTGAACTAAACATTCTCCTGTGGTTTGTTTGTTTCACTACTCCAGAATGACACACACACACACACACACACACCACACACACATTTTTATTGGTTTTTACATATATTTTCCAAACAGAACATCTCATCTCATCTTATACATCATTTTGTCTATTTTAGCCTGAGACTTCCATCAACCATGTCTAATGATTCTCAAACCTCCTCTCTTAATCTTGCATTTGTTATCCTAACTATTACTTTTAGTAATCAATAACTTAAAATCCATCCTCACAAATCTTTTCTGCAATATTTCATATAGTTCTCCTTATAAAACTTCCTGTAGTCCTTCAAACGTAGCCAATGATTACAATTGTCTTTCAAATAACTCACATATTTACTCCAATCTTTCAAATTTCTGGTCCTGCTGGTTTCGAATTCTCCCTGTCATCTTTATCCAAATTAATTTCATCTGCCATTCCTCTTTCATCAGTAGTTCTTCCTGCTTCCATTTCTGTGCCAGTAATCTTACTGCAGTTGTCGCATATAAAAACAATTTTTTTAATCTTGTCTATTAATGTCAGTGCCTACAATACCAAGTAGAAATGCTTCTGGGTTTTTTTTTACAAATGTATATTTCAACATCTTTTTCATCTCATTATAAATCATTTCCCAGAAGCATTTCACTTTCTTACACAGGATGATTTTTTAATTTATTTTCCGTGTTCTCCACCTCCTCTCTATCTTTTTCATGGTTTCCATTTTTAAATGTAGAGTTTTTAATGGAACAGTTGGGTTGTTTTGTGGTGTTTTTTTTTAAATGAATGTTCTCAGCTGCTTTGGAGACTCCAGTCAAAAAGTGGGACACGACTGAAATAAACGAAGAAGCAGGTGAGCAAGCTGTGCATGAAGATTCAAAATCAGGAAACCTGGTGCAGCATGGGTGGTCAGAGGCTGGGAAGCCCAGCTCTGTCTTCTCTGAAGCTCAAGCATCCTGTTGGATAGGAGCAAATCTGAAGTATTTGGCACGTACTGTGCTGTATTTCTGGATGTTCAGGTTCTCCTGGACCAAAAGGAAAGGAAACAATCAAAATGAAGAGCAAAGTGGGCATTTAGCAGCTGGCTGAATTATTGTCATTTGGTTGACATATTAGAATGGTTATTTATGGTGTGGGATGGGTGATATTGTGATATTGAGGAGTTAGCATTGTGTGGTATGACACCCTTCGTCCTTTTGTACCCAGCTTACCCAAGTCTTTGCTAGGATTCTTGCTCCGTTCTTGCAGTCATGGGATTGTTTTCTATCACATGACGGTGTATGTTTTCATTCCACAGTGTGGGAAGTGATGGAGACGGGATGTTTGGATTACAATGGTACCTCGGGTTATATACACTTCAGGTTACATACGCTTCAGGTTACAGACTCCGCTAACCCAGAAATAGTACCTCGGGTTAAGAACTTTGCTTCAGTTCTTTCACCTTTGGTGGACGTGCCCAAGGATTAAGGCTTTCTGGGAAATGATATATAATGAATTGAAAAAGGTATTTAAGTATACCTTTTTGAAGAAACCAGAGGCCTTTCTCCTGGGCATTATCGGCCAATTGGTGCCAAAGAAGGACAGAACTTTCTTTATGTATGCAACAACAGCAGCAAGACTACTCATCGCGAAGTATTGGAAGACACAGGAGCTACCCACATTGGAAGAATGGCAGATGAAAGTGATGGACTACATGGAATTGGCAGAAATAACTGGCAGAATTCGTGACCAGGGAGAAGAGTCGGTGGAGGAAGACTGGAAGAAATTTAAAGACTACTTGCAGAAGTATTGTAAAATTAAGGAATGTTAAAACGATGTCTGATGGAAAATAATTGGTATTGGTAAAAAGACTGTTAAGAAAATGTAAAGAAGGATTGATAACTGGAAAATTGAAATTTATAATAGGTTAATATCTTGAGTGAGGATAAATGTTAGAGGGTAAGGATTTGCTGAACTTAATATCTGAACTGGAATACAAAATGGGAGGTGTGAGGAGGTCAAGAAACTAGTGAGTGAAATATAAGATTCGAAAATATTAATCTATTTTCTGTTTTGCCTTTTGGCTTTTTTCTCTCTTTTTATTCTTTCTTTGTCTTTTCTCTATTGCTAAATGTTTCTTATTGTGCATTCTTTATGTGTTTTGTTTTTGTATTTTTACATTTTAGTAGTTTTCTTTTATGTATAAATCTTGGAATTTTTTATTGTCTGTGAAACTGTAATAAACATTTTTTAAAAAAAAAAAAAAAGAACTTTGCTTCAGGATGAGAACAGTTAGCTAAAGTGGTGCTTCAGGTTAAGAACAGTTTCAGGTTAAGAACGGACCTCCAGAACGAATTAAGTACTTAACCTGAGGTACCACTGTACTGTGTTTCCGTGATGTGGGACTCTTGTCCTTTGTCTTTCTCTCTTTGCTGTCTGATGAGAAAGAGGAAGGAGCCGAGTCAGAATGCTCTGAGTGTGCTATATGTAAATAAAGTAGATGAGCCAAAATGCTGTGCTGCTGATTCTGTTATGCAAACTGCTAACACTCTGCTGTTCCTAAGTGCGCTGATGCCTCTTGGTATCCGTCACTGTGATGTTCGGGCTGGAGAAAGCTTCTGAAGCTCCCAAACAACCAACCAGGAGGGAGCGAACATGCTAGTCGGGCATGTGTCTCTATCGGATGCCTACGTGCATGTAGGACGATCCTGACAGTCTTTTGGTGGTCAGCCATGCTTCTTTCTGCTGCTTTCTTCTCTATTTCTCTGCTTCAATATTTCCTCACACACTAGCAAGTTATGTGTGTCTGTATGTCTGTTTCTGTCCAAGTTAAGGATGTCCTGAGTTAAGTATGTCCCACCAGCTGACTAAGGGAGCACCTGGGATGGTTCTGTACTGGCTGCTTGCCACCACATCCCTTATCTTTGAAATGTATAAATGCAGTCATCTATATTGGCTGCTTGCCACAGACTCACCTAGGTGTGCAAGAATGTATGAACTGGAGGACCGTTGCCTAATTCTCACCACAAGTGTGATTAACGCATCAATCTGATGTGCAAGGTTAATTTGAGGTCCAGGAGATGAAGGCAGTATAGTCATCCCAAGAGAAGCCCTGCATCTTTGAACCTCAGTGCACACCCAGACTGCAGACAGAGGAGTCTCTGCATTGCTGCTCAAGCAATAAGAGGGACATAAGCATTGTGGTCTTGTTCTTCACTTTTATGCTTTAGTCTTTCTCTGCATTAATAAAGAACCTTCAGTCTTCACCCATCAGTGTGTCCATTGCTTCTAAATCCTAAAAGAACCACTGCCCTTGGCAGGACAATTTGTATGGTCAGCAGGACTTGACAGCAAGCTCTGCTACCCTGGGGCTTTGGGTTAGTTTTGAGAGGATAGATTTATCATTACTAAGTCTTTTTAGTTTCATTTGCCCTATTTTATCCCCCAACCATTTGATTGTCTTAGATTGTGAGTTCCTGGAAGATGGGACTAACAACAACAGCAACAACAATAACTGTTGGATGACACTCTGAGCTGAATGGGACATAAATGGAATGAATGAATGAATGAATGAATGAATGAATGAATGAAAATCTGCTAGCCTTCATCAGAAGCTGGATGGAATTTCTCTGGAATCCACTGTAAACTTCCTCTGCTATCTAGACCAAGTTCCTACTTCTATGCATTTACTGCCAAGTTAGCCTCTAATTTAAAGCACAAAGGTAAAACAACAACAAAAGGAAGCTACTCAGCATAAATGACGGGTCATTTCAAGATCACCAGTCTAATAACATCAACTAGTTCTCCTGATTCCGATGGAACAGAGAACTGGTAATCATCATCATCAACATCATCAGTGTCATCTCCTTCCAGATTCAATAACTTAGGACACAAAATGCTTCTGTATTTTCAAGATTCAACTTCAGTTTATTGAACCAGGCACCACTCTGATACCTCAACTTCTTCTTTTGATTCTGGTGGAACAGAGAGAAGGAGCAGATTATCAAACATCTGCTGATGGCATTTCACTCCAAACCTCCTTGTCACAGAATCATAGAATTGTGGAGTTGGAAGTTCACCCAAAGGCCATCTAGTTCAACCCCCTGCTATGCGGGAATCACAGCTGAAGAATCCCTGACAGATGGCCAGTAAGAGAAAACTGTACTGGTTCTTTCAAATGGGCCAGGAATGAGCCCATATATAGAGAAGGGTGGTTCTCTATATTAGATCTGGGTGGTTATGGAAGTTCAAAGTGTGGAATCTTCAGAAGGATCTTCACAACCACTTGGGGGTGAAATGGAGCAGAACCAGAACTGTCATCTGTAGTGCTCAAAATCACCATAGCAAGGGGTCTTCTTGACGCATCCATGCTTCTAGTATTGAGGAGGAAAATATCCATGAAGAAAAATAAAGGGAGCAGGAGATGGGAGCTTGTACCCAACGATTCATTGGAGAGACATCCCACACCCTGCAGAGGGATCACCATATGTTTCATGATGTTGGAACTGAGAAATGAATGGTTTAATTTTTAAAAAAGTTAATTGCGGTAGGTTCTTATCAGCACCTACTTCTGCAAAATGCCCGCCCTATTCAGTGACGTATCTGTTTCGTCTTCACCCCATAGACGACTGGGTTCAGCACTGGAGGCACCAGAAGGTGGACATTGGCCATCACGGTATGGATGTTGGAGCCGTGCGTCTTACCAAACCTGTGAACCATTGACAAGCCAATAAAGGGCACGTAGAAAAGGAAGACAGCACATATGTGGGAGAGGCACGTCCCGAGGGCCTTGACACGTGCCTCTTGGCTCAGACTCAGGGCAGCTTTCAGGATGAAGTAGTAAGACAAGGAGATGAGCAGGGAATCCAGCCCAATGGCGAAAATGATGACCACGAGTCCATAGATGATGTTAACCTTGATGCTGGTGCAGGCTAGCTTCATGGCATCCTGATGCAGGCAGTAGGAATGGGAGAGAACGTTGGACTTGCAGAAGGGCAGCCTCTTAATGAAAACGGGCAAAGGGGCCATCAGGGCTGCTCCACGAAACACAGCCACCAGTCCTATTTTAGCTACCCTGGGCGTGGTGAGGATAGACGAGTGGTTCAGTGGGTAGCATATGGCAATGTAGCGGTCGAAAGCCATAGCTAGCAAGATGGTGGATTCCATTCCAGAGAGGCTGTGGATGCAGAACATCTGGACCAAGCAAGCATCAAAGGCGATGCTGGTGGATTTGAACCAGAATATGGCCAACATCTTGGGCACGGTGGACAGGGTGATCATGATGTCGATGGCTGCCAACATGCAAAGGAAGAGGTACATGGGCTCGTGGAGGCTCCGCTCTGCGCGGATGATGTAGATGATGGTGCAGTTGCCCAGAATGGCCAGCAGAAAGAGGAAGCATAGGGGGGAAGCCAGCCAGAAGTGAGATGCTTCCATGCCTGGGAAACCGACTAAAATGAACATGGCAGTGGTGACGTTGCCTTGATGGAAAGAGGACATGGTCAGTGCCTCTGTGTTCCTTCTGGATTCAGTGAGCACTGAAACACAAGGAGCGGGTATTCTTTTTTTATCGTATTGATTTATTATTATCTGTCAGTATGCTTTTTACTTTGCTTTATCATTGGTGTGTTTTTAATGTTGCACACTGCCCTGGGATCATTTGATAAAGGGCTGTATATTAATTGAATAAATAATAATTCCGCCCTTCAGACTCAGGTAGTACTGTGTAGCCAGTTGAGAACGTTACAGAATAAGTGTTTTAGTGGTTCTATGCATTGTGGAGAAGTTGGAGAGGAGCCTTAGGAGAGCTCCTCACACCCCTTTTTTGCCCATCTCCTGCACAATAACCCTGCAGTGCTGCCAACTGGATCTTACTGTGCAGTAGCTGCCGTCACCACTCTCCCAGTCATCCAACAGGTGATGTCCCTACAGACTGGAGGTGGGCAAATGTTGTCCCCATCTTCAGAAAGGAGGGAATGGAAGGCCCAGCTAACTACCGACTGGTGAACTTGACATCAATACCAGGGAAGATCCTAGAAAAGATAATTCAAGTTGGTATGTGAGCATTTAGAAAAGGGTGCTGTGATTACTAAGATTTCTCCCAAATAAGTCATGCCAGACCAATCTGTTTGTTTGTTTTTTAAATTTTTATGGCATTACAAACTTGGTGGATCAGGGAAATGCTGTGGACATAGTGTATCTTGATTTCAGTAAGGCTTTTGACAAAGTCCCCCGTGATATTTATGTGAAGAAGCTGGTAAAATGTGGGCTGAATGAGGTACCTGTTAGGTGGATTTGACTGTCTAAACCTGAACAGGATTCC
Source organism: Podarcis vaucheri (assembly GCF_965113315.1). NCBI lineage: Eukaryota > Metazoa > Chordata > Lepidosauria > Squamata > Lacertidae > Podarcis > Podarcis vaucheri. The sequence continues at coordinate 4,321,444 of NC_138762.1, read as the reverse complement.
TTCATGGTTCTTCATCATCCTGGGAAAAGTGACAAGAGGGGTTCTGTCCTGGGCCTGTTGTTGTTCAACGTTTTTATAAATGACATGGATGAAGGAACTGAGGGGATGCTCATCACATTTGCAGATGACACCAAACTGGGAGGGGTAGCTAATGCTGCAGAATCAGAATTCAAAATGACCTTAACAAAATGAATTTCAGTAGGGACAAATGTAAAGTTCTGCACTTAGGCAGGAAGAACCAGATGCACAAATATAAGATGAAGGACACCTGGCTTACCAGCAGCAATACATGTGAAAAGGATCTAGGGATCTTGGTGGACCACAAGCTTAACATGAGTCAACAGTGGGATGCAGCAGCAAAAAAGGCTGATCACCGAAGAATTGATGCTTTTGAATTATGGTGCTGGAGGAGACTCTTGAGAGTCCCACGGACTGCAAGAAGATCAAACCTCTCCATTCTGAAGGAAATCAGCCCTGAGTGCTCACAGGAAGGACAGATCGTGAAGCTGAGGCTCCAAGACTTTGGCCACCTCAGGAGAAGAGAAGACTCCCTGGAAAAGACCCTGATGTTGGGAAAGATGGAGGGCACAAGGAGAAGGGGACGACAGAGGACAGAGATGGTTGGACAGTGTTCTCGAAGCTACCAGCATGAGTTTGACCAAACTGTGGGAGGCAGTGGAAGACAGGAGTGCCTGGTGTGCTCTGGTCCAGGGGGTCACGAAGAGTCGGACACGACTAAATGACTAAACAACAACAACAACAACAACAGGCTGCATCAAGGGACGCGGGTGGCACTGTGGGTTAAACCACAGAGCCTAGGACTTGCCGATCAGAAGGTCAGCGGTTCGAATCCCTGCAACGGGCTGAGCTCCCATTGCTCGGTCCCTACTCCTGCCAATCTAGCAGTTCGAAAGCACGTCAAAGTGCAAGTAGATAAATAGGTACCGCTCCGGTGGGAAGGTAAACGGCATTTCCGTGCGCTGCTCTGGTTCGCCAGAAGTCGCTTAGTCATGCTGGCCACATGACCCAGAAGCTGTACGCCGGCTCCCTCGGTCACTAAAGCGAGATGAGCGCCACAATCCCAGAGTCATCCGCGACTGGACCTAATGGTCAGGGGTCCCCTTTACCTTTACCTAGGTTGCACCAACAGAAGTCTAGTGTCCAGATCAAGGGAGGTAATAGTCGCACTCTATTCTGCCTTAGTCAGACCACACTTGGAATACTGTGTCCAGTTCTGGGCACCAGAATTTAAGGAGGATGTTGACAAGCTGGAAGGTGGGCAGAGGAGAGCAACCACAACGATCGAGATTCTGGAAACTAAGCCTTATGAGGAATGGTTGATGGAGCTGGGTATGTTTAGCCTGGAGAAGAGGAGACTGATTGGAGATATGAGAGCCATCTTCAAATATTCTAAGGGCTGTCACATGGAGGAGGGAACATGCCTGTTTTCTCCTGCTCATGGAGGGGAGGACTCAAACCAATGGCTTCAAGTTGCAAGAAAGGAGATTCTGACTAAACATTTGGAAAAAAATCTTCTGACAGTAAGAGCTGTTTGACAGTGGAACAGACTCCCACAAGAGGTGGTGGACTCTCCTTCCTTGGAGGTTTTTAAACAAAGGTTGGACGGACATCTGTCCTGGATGCTTTAGCTGAGATTCCTGCATAGCAGGGGGTTGAAGATATCCTCCTTTGTGTAATTCAAGATCCAATTAAAAAATGACAAGATCACAAATTCTGCTCAGAAATATCACCACCAAAATCATGGCACACTCACCTCCTCTCACTGTTTCTTGAAACAAATACACCAGGCCCTGTAGCCTGCATGCCATGGCCTCACACACAATACTCACTTCCTGGCTCTATTTATCCATCTTTCAGGTATCCCTTTGGGTGAGGGAAGAGATACACAGTCCACAGACGACCGCAGAGCCTGGAGACAGACAATATGGTCATGTATCCATAGCAGTGACCGGAGGAGGAATGACCTCTGGGAGGAGAGCAGGGAGGAGAAACGCCCTGTTGGGATTTCAGCCCCCACCAGTTGTCACGCTGGCAGGAAACAGCAGGTGCTGTTTACATTATGTGAAGCCTCACAGCGTGAGACAGGAAGTCAGAGAGGATTCTCAGCCTGATTCACTGTGTGCTGGGAGGGGTCTCTCTGTTAGTATCTTGGCTCACAGGCAGAGGTACCTGGCCTCCCCCGAGGCAATTGAGCGAGATACTGTGTTTACCTTCCGTCTGCGACCCCGGCAGGCTAGGTAAACAAACTCGGCGATTCTTCTCATTAGTCGTGAGAAGAACACACCCTCTGCTTCTCTCTTCTTCTCTCCCTCCCTGCATTCTCCCAGGGAGGAGAAATGAGACAGACAGGAGTCCTTTTTACATGTTTATTCCTGTCACTCATCAGTACATGGAAATGCGACCGTTCCCTTCAGACTCCATCAGAAGAGACTCACACTCCTCCCCTGTACTTCCAGCACAGGACAGATGACACACTGAGCTAACATCCGGTGCTCAGTACAGAGAATAGGCTCCACCTTTTCCCCAACAGTACAGTGCAAAACAACAGCTTCCTGTTTTGCATTCCAGCCATCTGGAGCTGGCATTTGCCTTGGGGCTTTTTCCCAACATCCTCCCCCAAAAGCATCAATAGGCAAAACATGATCCAGAGAAAAAAACAAACAGTCTCTTCCGCTCTCAGGAGAGAGCTGGGTTGTATGGCAAAACCCAGAGCTTGGGTGCTCAAACATGCAGTCCTTTGTGTTGTTGTTGTTGTTTTGCAGTAAATAAAGTAGTTGTGAAAATACAGGACTGCCTTTTCCCTTTGTTGCTGTGCAAGGGAAAATTGGTATGCTTCCTCATGAGAGAGAGGCTGCCCATTTGTCCGACCGTCCTGGACTGAGAGGAGGAGGAAGATTCCTGAACGGCAGCCAGGGATGATCACGAAGCTTCGCCTTTGCAGGATGTTCGGGAGGCTGGCTGGAGGCTGGCACAGCTCCCGGGCTGGTGACGTTTCAACATGCCCTGGTGCATCTGTGGCAGCACAAACAGATGACTTCATCAGCCCCAGCTGCAACTAAACATGTCTCTTCTGTACCGGCTTCTATTGCAGGTGCTGCTATCTTCCAACAGTTTGACTTCAGCTCTGAAGGAGATTCTCCATTGTATCCCAAGTGACCTAGGGTTGCCCGATTTCAAAAAGTAAAAGCCAGGACACCCCGAAAGTTGTTGGACAATTCCGCCTTTGAAATCCTGGTATGGATGGTTATGAATTTCTGCACGGCATGTAGAAAGTGGATTGAGAGAACTACAGACGCCCACTCGACCGCTTCAGCTTTAGGTGCCACATAATAGACCTCAATTGTTTAGTATGGCAGCACAGACCCTTCGGAACTCCCTGCCTCTTGAGATCAAACAGGCGCCTCCCTCCCACCTTTTCGGGGAACCTGCTAAAAACATGCCTGTGCAGGTGCTTAAAAAGTTGGGGTGAATATGAGCATTTTAACTTTTTGCATGTTTTAAAGTACTGCTGTACATTTTTCATGATTTCAGTGTATCTTTTTGTAAACTGCCTCGAGGGTTTTGTTTTGTTTACCATCAAGCGGTATAGACATTTTATGAAATAAATAAATAAATAAATAAATAAATGATCACTAAACTTACTTTTTCAAAACATCCCCCAAAATACTTATTTCCCCATGAGTCCGTTAGGCATTCTTTTGCAATGTTAGCTTAATCGGAGTTACTGAAAACCAGACTTTCTCAATTTATTCAGATATACGAAAGAGATTGGTTTCTCTCTCCTCAATGGGTAGCTATCACAAACTCAGCTGCAAAGTGGACCGTGAAGCCTCCTGCCTGATGTCAAGTGGCAGGGAGTTTCAAAGTACACTTGCTGCCACACCAAAACATCAGTGTTTTAAGTTGGAGGTTCCTACAGGGCAGGGCAGTTAATTAAAATCCAATTAACAGGATAACCTGAACTGAAGGGAAGATCGGGGGGCCAGTGGAAAAATACAGGCTAAGCTTCCTTTCCAAGCCAGGGCCTCACCTGCGATCATAGCTGTCAACCTTCCCTTTTTTTGTGGGAAATTCCCTTATTCTAGTGCCGTTTCCCGCTGCTTCCTGCTGCTATCCCAGATTGTTAGATAGGTGAGGCTGCTGATCCCTTATTTTCCAGGCTGCTGATCCCTTATTTTCAAATCTGAAAGTTGACAGCTATGCCTGGGATAGAGGTGTTAACATGAGAAATGATCTTGATGGCCCATCTGAGAACCTGGTCCTGGGTCCTGGTCCTTGCACAGAGCTTGCCATGATGATGGGTGTACACATAATAATAATAATAATACCATCACCATTGGCCATGGTGTCCTCCGTCTGAGTTAGGGGTGGGTGACGCCGCTTTGTGGTGCTCCTGGTCCTTTGTGGATGAGCATCTCCACAGGGTGATGCTTCGGAAGTGCTCTTTGACCCATGGAGACTTCAATGTGGGGTTCCTTGGGGTTTGATTTTATCCCCTAAGAAACATGAAACCACTGACTTCCGGGTTGGCGTGATCTGGAAATGGCGGATTCCCTCCGAGCTGCGGAGGGAATCGGCTCAACTGAGGACGGGTCTTTGCCGCGCCGGTGACGCGGGGACCCTTAAAAACCGCAGGCGCGGAAGCCTGCGGACTGAAGACTCGGTGGGCGCCTTAAGCGCCCCCTCTGATTCACAAAGAGCCTTTTTAAAGGCTGCGGAGAGGATACGGAGGGCGGCGTGGCGCTGAGAGTCGATCGCTACCTCGGTTGAGTGAAGCCGCGAGCCAGGACTGGAGAGCGCTGACTTCCTTCCTTGAAATTCGGACCGAAAAGAATAACCCGTGAGTAAGACGGAATTGGACTTTAAGAATATTATCCTGTGAATTTGAGACGACCGGGGGGTGTGCTAAAAGGAAGTCCGCACCCCCCCCCCCCTTTGCAGACGATCTAGAGCAACGATATAAGAACTAAGCTGGAGAGCCTACCCTTCGAGGGGTGAGTTAAAAAAGACATAAACTTCCAAGATTTGGCAAAAAAGAAATTTTGAGTAGGAGAGTGGAGCTTTGGAAGTTTTTTCCCCCGTTGTAAACAACCCCCCCTCCCGGGCTCGGGAGCGTCCTGTTTTGGAGCTTGTGCAAGAGGTGTAGAGTTTGACAGCTGTCAAAGCTGTCAAACGGACAGTTTAGAGCGGAAAAATTCTTGTTTAAGAGCCCTCTGGACTAAAATGAGTTACAATTGAGCTAAAATTGTTGGAAACAAAGTAATAACAATAAGTTAGAGGATTGTTGGAAAAAAGAACACCAAGTAACCAGATTCCCTCTAGGGGGAACTCTGCGAAATTACAATGGCTGTGGATGGAAAGATACTAGTGGAAATCGAAAGAATGTTTCATTTGGTGGGAATCTTGCAAGAGCAGAGTCTGGCTATGAATAAACAACTTATGACCTTGACTTCTGGAACAAGCAGCTCTGCTGAATGTAATGAGGACCTGAATGAGAAAGAATCCACAGCTGCATCGGAAATGATATCTAAAGAAGTGGAAGAGTCTAAACAAGAAAAAGAGAAAGTAAAGTTGGAAAGTACCAACCAGAAATTGACATCTGTGGAAAACAGGCAAGGAGACTTTTGGATTAAATCTACCACAAATCTGCGAAAGATGCAAAAGATGAAAGTGGAGGTCCCGGGAGTTTATGGAATACAGGAACTTAAAATAAAGAAATATAATTGGGGCCTCCACTCTGACTCTGACTTTGATTTTGAAGATGCAGGTTTTGTGGAAATTTTCCAGCAGCTGTTTCCAAATACCCTTATGGGAAGAGACTATGGGTTGATGGTGACAGAACTCTTTCGAGATTCGACGACCGACAAAAAGGATTACCAACAAGACCGGCGGAGAGGGACTGAAAGAGACTTGAGAGCCTCGGACGTGAGGAACCCAGGCTAAGAACTGTCATTTTGGACATGCACTGGGAAGGGACGAAAACCGGGGATGGGAGGGAGGGAAGAATGGATTTTTAAAAACACTCAAGACCATGGGGTTTAGTTAATATGATCTTTATCTAAGACAAAATGGGAAATCGATGGAAGGGAACCTGGGTCCAACTTAGAAAAAATTTATTTTTCTTTATAAAAGGCGTAATATTAAGATGGTCAAGACGAGAAATACCAATTTGCTGACATAATTTTGGGAATTGGGATGCAAGAGAGGGGGTGGGGGGAAGTCAGGGAACAGGGTTAGGAAAATAGGATTTTCTGAAATTATACATGTTTTTGTCTTTTGTCTTTTTGTGTGTCTATATGTCTATATAAAAGGTGAAAAACCAATAATTATTTTTTTAAAAAAAGAAACATGAAACCACTAGGTGGGGTTATCCAGAGATCTGGGGCACGTTGTCAGCAATTTGCTGGTGACACTCAGTTCTTCTCCTTGACATCTGCAGGTCAGGCAGTCAATGCTCTGGAGCAGTGTTTTGCCTCGATAACGGACTGGATAAGAGTCAACAAACTGAAGTGACGACCTTTGTAGGTTTACAAGAAGTTTTGTGAGGAGTATTATTGGAATTATTGCAAAAATGGATAAGGGGGAGGATGATTAGTTAAGAAATTTAAAGGTAATGTAAAGTTAAGAAATGCATAAGAAGTGATTAAAACGGTGGATCATCAGCGGTGCTGATGTAAATCCAAAAAGGTTGTATAAGTGACAAAGCTTTGTGGTACGTATTATAATTTATATGTTAAAATCGGATGGGACCAATTCGGATGGTCCGCCCCCGCCACTTAATGGATCCAAATGGTTTCCAGAGAGTGGTAGGGGATGCTTTATCCCGTGTTGATGGCCTTTCAGCTGATTCCCTGGTGGCCCGCTGGAATGCGGAGTTAACCAGGGCTATCGACTGTCTGGCTCCGAAGCGCCCTCTCCGATTGCATGGAGCCCGGACAGCCCCGTGGTTTTCTTCGGAGTTGAGGGCGATGAAACAATCGCTGAGACGGCTAGAGCGTCGGTGGCAGAAAACTCACTCCGAATCTGACCGGACACAGGTTAGAGCTCAACGTCGAGCCTACCAAGTGGCGATAGCGACGGCGAAGAAGACTTTCTTCACCGCCTCTATTGCATCTGCAGAAAACAGCAGCAGGAGACTTTTTCAGGTGGTTCACAATTTAGCGGAACCACCTGCAACATCAGGGCCTTGTAAAGACCCCAAGATCTCCTGCAATGATTTTGCAAAGTTTTTTGCAGATAAAATCGCTCAGATTCGGGAAGAAGTAGACTCCACCGTGGGAGCAGGGCCGGGGCGGGAGAGTGCTAGAGTTCTGTCTAGTCAAGTTGAGTGGGATCAATTCCAATCTGTTACCTCCGAGGATGTGGACAGGCTGCTTGGACGAGTGAAACCAACCACCTGTCTCCTGGATCCTTGCCCATCCTGGCTTATAAAAGCTAGCCGGGAAGGACTGGGCGATGGGCTTCGTGGGGTGGTGAATGCTTCCCTCCGTGAGGGAGCCTTCCCAGACCTGTTGAAAGAGGCGGTTATTAAACCGCTTCTTAAAAAACCATCTTTAGATGCGGCCACGATGGCCAACTATCGCCCAGTCTCAAATCTTCCATTCCTGGGCAAGGTGATTGAGCGAGCGGTTGCCGAACAACTCCAGGCATGCCTGGAAGAAGCGGACCATTTGGATCCCTTCCAGTCGGGATTCAGGCCTCATCATGGGACTGAAACTGCCTTGGTCGCACTGGTTGATGATCTCCGGCGGGCTAGGGACAAAGGTGTTTCCTAGTTCTGCTGGATCTCTCAGTGGCGTTTGATACCATCGACCATAGCATCCTTCTGGACCGTCTTGAGGGGCAGGTGTGGAGGATTCCCTGGTCCTGAATGGGGTAACTGTGCCCCTGAAGGACCAGGTGCGCAGCCTGGGAGTCATTTTGGACTCACAGCTGTCCATGGAGGCACAGGTCAAATCTGTGTCCAGGGCAGCTGTTTACCAGCTCCATCTGGTACGAAGGCTGAGACCCTATCTGCCTGCGGACTGTCTCGCCAGAGTGGTGCATGCTCTGGTTATCTCCCGCTTGGACTACTGCAATGCACTCTACGTGGGGCTACCTTTGAAGGTGACTCGGAAACTACAACTAATCCAGAATGCGGCAGCAACAACAACGTTGAGCAACAACGGGCCCAGGACAGAATCATGTGGCATCTCACTTGTCACTTCATCCCAGGATGACGAAGAACCATTACTGAAATCTTCAGATGAAGGGCAGAACATGACTTTTATAAATAATAAAAAGGATATCAACAAGTTGAAACATGTACAGGGCCGAATAGCAGCTATAAAAATGAATGTTTTGCCAAAGATGTTGTTTTTGTTTCAAACCTTACAGATCGTGGACAGAGTGGAATGTTTTGGGAAGTGGCAGAAGGATATCTCAAAGTTCGTTTGGCAGGGCAAAAAGCCCCGAATAAAGTTTAAAATACTAACTGATGCAAAAGAAAGAGGGGGGTTTGCCCTGCCAGACTTAAGGTTATATTATGAAGCTGCAGCCTTCTGCTGGATGAAAGACTGGTTGTTACTAGAGAACACTGATGTCCTAGATCTGGAAGGGTTTAATAATTCGTTAGGATGGCATGCGTATTTGTGGTACGACAAGGTAAAAACACATAAAATGTTCAAAAACCATATTGTCAGAAAAGCAATATTTATAGTCTGGACAAAATATAAAGACTTGTTAGAAAGTAAGACCCCGAGGTGGTTATCACCAGTGGAGGCCAAGGCTCGGAAAAAACCCAATATGGAGGCCGGCTGGCCGACATATGGGGAAATAATAGAAAAAATTGGAGACAATTGGAGGTTACAGAGTTATGAAAGACTAAAGAATAAGGTGCAAGATTGGTTTCATTATGCTCAAATTCAGGAGGTGTTTAAGATGGATAAAAAAACAGGTTTCCAGGTGGAAAAATCGAAACTAGAGACAGAACTGTTAGAACCAAAGACTAAGCTATTATCAAGAATGTATAACTTGCTGCTTAAATGGAACACTCAGGATGAGAAAGTTAAATCAGCCATGATAAAATGGGCTCAAGACATTGGGTACAACATTATGTTTGAAGACTGGGAAAGGTTATGGACCACCGGTATGAAATTTACGGCATGTAATGCCCTGAAAGAAAATATTATGAAAATGATATACAGGTGGTACATGACCCCAGTCAAGCTTGCAAAAATATACCATTTGTCGGACAACAAATGTTGGAAATGTAAGGAGGCTGAAGGGACATTCTTTCACCTATGGTGGACCTGTCCAAAAGTGAAGGCATTCTGGGAAATGATATATAATGAGCTAAAAAAGGTGTTTAAGTACACCTTCCCTAAGAAACCAGAGGCCTTCTTGCTGGGCATTGTCGGCCAGAAAGTGTTAAAGAAGGACAGAACGTTTTTTATGTACGCAACTACAGCAGCAAGAATTCTTATCGCAAAATATTGGAAGACACAAAATTTACCCACACTGGAAGAGTGGCAGACGCAATTGATGGACTATATGGAATTAGCCGAGATGACTGCCAGGATCCGAGATTTGGGAGAAGAAGCAATGGAGGAAGACTGGAAAAAATTTAAGGACTATTTGCAAAAGTTTTACAAATTATATGAATCATAAGAACTCGCACGATTTGGAAAGATTAGCTCCAGCAATGAGAGTGGATGACATATGAAATCAAATAATAATTAATGAAAGGACTAATGTTTAAATGTTTAAAATGATATTATATTAGTTTTTTAGAGTAAATTGACAACAAGTAATTTAAACTAAAACGTAAGTTTTTGAAAGTATAGAAGAAACACATGAAACAAGGTTATAATTTGCTGATATTTTTATTGTTAGGAATGCATTGTGTGGGAGATGTGGGGAAGTCCGAAAGAAAACTGAAATAAGCTTTGAAATGATCTGTTTTTTCTTCTTTCTTTTCTTTGTTGTTGATGTTTCTTTGTGTAATTGACTGTATATTTTCATCTGGAAAAAAGCAATAAAAAATATTTATAAAAAAAACACAAGTTGAAACATGTACAGAGGATGGCAACTAAGAATCTATTGATTTATTGATTGGTTGATTGATTGAATTTGTAAACCACCCTATTCCCACAGGTCTCAGAGGGTTCACAACATAAAATCACACTATAAAAACACAAAATACACAATAATACTATAAACAATGGAAGATAGAGGAAACCTTTTTTCCTTCCTGCTCCAGAGGGTAGGACATCAATCAATGACTTCAAGCTAAAAGAACGGAGATTTCTGACTAAACATGAGGAAGAACTTTTGACAGCAAAAGCTGTTAGTGGAATGGACTCCCTTGGAAGGTGCTGGAATCTCCATCCATTGAGGTTTTATGAAGTTGGATGGTCACCTCTCATGGATGCTTTAGCTGCGATGCCTGCTTCACATGGGGTGGACTAGATTACACCAGAGGTTACTTCCAACTCCACAATTCTTCGATCCTATGATTCTACTCACTATGAGTTTTTTGATTATAAGTGAGATTGGATCTCTGACAGAAGCTCTTTCCACATTCCATGCACTGATATGGTTTCTCTCCTGTATGAATTTTCTGTTGGGAAGTGAGAAAGGAGCTCTCCCTGAAGCTCTTTCCACATTCTACACACTGATAGGGTTTCTCCCCTGTATGCATTCTTTGATGGGAAGCGAGAGAAACATTGTGACTGAAGCTCTTTCCACATTCCATGCACTGATATGGTTTCTCTCCTGTATGAATTCTCTGATGGGAAGTGAGAAAGGAGCTCTCCCTGAAGCTCTTTCCACATTCAAAGCACTGATAGGGTTTCTCCCCTGTATGAATTCTTTGATGGATAGTGAGTTTGGAGCTGGTACTGAAGCTCTTTCCACATTCCACACACTGATAGGGTTTCTCCCCTGTATGAATTCTTTGATGGGAAGTAAGATGTGAGCTCTGACTGAAGCTCTTTCCACATTCCATACACTGATAGGGTTTCTCCCCTGTATGAATTCTGTGATGGGAAGTGAGAGAAACGTTGTGACTGAAGCTCTTTCCACATTCCATGCACTGATAGGGTTTCTCCCCTGTATGAATTCTTTGATGGGAAGTGAGAGAAACGTTGTGACTGAAGCTCTTTCCACATTCCATGCACTGATAGGGTTTCTCCCCTGTATGAATTCTTTGATGGGAAGTAAGCTGTGAGCTCTTCTTGAAGCTCTTTCCACATTCCCCACACTGATAGGGTTTCTCCCCTGTATGAATTCTGTGATGGGAAGTGAGAGAAACGTTGTGACTAAAGCTCTTTCCACATTCCATGCACTGATAGGGTTTCTCCCCTGTATGAATTCTCTGATGAGAAGTGAGATTGGAGCTGATACTGAAGCTCTTTCCACATTCAAAGCATTGATAGGGTTTCTCCCCTGTATGAATTCTTTGATGGGAAATGAGATGGGAGCTCTTCTTGAAGCTCTTTCCACATTCAAAGCACTGATAGGGTTTCTCCCCTGTATGAATTCTGTGATGGGAAGTGAGAGAGGAGCACTGACTGAAGCTCTTTCCACATTCCATGCACTGGTAGGGTTTCTTTCTAATGAGATTTATTTGATGGGAAATGGAATGGGAGCTCTGATTGCAACTCTCTCCACACTCCAAATTTTTATGTGGCTTCTCCTCTCTGGGGATTTTCTCATGGTCACCCTTGTTCTTGATTTCCAATTTTTCACAATCTGCAATGGAAACAAAAAGGAATTAAGCCTGAGGAACAAATGGAAGTCCCAGTTATGGATTAATGCTAATTAAATTTGTGGTAGGCAACCAATTGATGAAGACCCCAGCAACAAATCAGGAATATCAAATCAAGATCATGACAGTGACTAGGCACCACAAATAAAAAGAGTATAAGAAAGAGCATAACAAACCAAGGCAACTTTTAGCAGTTACTTCTTAGAAACAATCTGTGCAGTTAATACTGCATTTTAAAATTGTCTAATTGTAATATCTGTTTTTTCCTGTTTCTCCCCTCTTTCTTTCTCTCTTGTCTTCTTTCTTCTTTATTCAAATTAATAAAGTATGAATCTAAAAATACTATCATGGAATATAAAAGGATTGAAAGATAAAAAGAAAAGAAACAAGTTAGAACGCATAGTGGAAAAACAGAATTTAGATATAGCATGTATCCGAGAGACACATATAAATAAAAAACACACAAGAGTGTTGATAAATCCAAAACTAGGGTCAGAATTTATAACAGCAGACAAAAAAAAAAAAGAGGTATGGTGATATACGTAAAACCTAACCTGGAGCCAAAGCTAATATATAAAGACGCAAATGGAAGGATCATAGAATCATAGAATCATAGAATCATAGAGTTGGAAGAGACCACAAGGGCCATCGAGTCCAACCCCCTGCCAAGCAGGAAACACCATCAGAGCACTCCTGACATATGGTTGTCAAGCCTCTGCTTAAAGACCTCTAAAGAAGGAGACTCCACCACACTCCTTGGCAGCAAATTCCACTGTCGAACAGCTCTTACTGTCAGGAAGTTCTTCCTAATGTTTAGGTGGAATCTTCTTTCTTGTAGTTTGGATCCATTGCTCCGTGTCCGCTTCTCTGGAGCAGCAGAAAACAACCTTTCTCCCTCCTCTATGTGACATCCTTTTATATATTTGAACATGGCTATCATATCACCCCTTAACCTCCTCTTCTCCAGGCTAAACATGCCCAGCTCCCTTAGCCGTTCCTCATCAGGCATCGTTTCCAGGCCTTTGACCATTTTGGTTGCCCTCCTCTGGACACGTTCCAGTTTGTCAGTGTCCCTCTTGAATTGTGGTGCCCAGAACTGGACACAGTACTCCAGGTGTGGTCTGACCAGAGCAGAATACAGTGGCACTATTACTTCCCTTGATCTAGATGCTATACTCCTATTGATGCAGCCCAGAATTGCATTGGCTTTTTTAGCTGCCGCGTCACACTGTTGGCTCATGTCAAGTTTGTGGTCAACCAAGACTCCTAGATCCTTTTCACATGTACTGCTCTCAAGCCAGGTGTCACCCATCTTGTATTTGTGCCTCTCATTTTTTTTGCCCAAGTGCAATACTTTACATTTCTCCCTGTTAAAATTCATCTTGTTTGTTTTTGCCCAGTTCTCTAATCTGTCAAGGTCGTTTTGAAGTGTGATCCTGTCCTCTGGGGTGTTAGCCACCCCTCCCAGTTTGGTGTCATCTGCAAATTTGATCAGGATGCCCTTGAGTCCATCATCCAAGTCGTTGATAAAGATGTTGAATAAGACCGGGCCCAAGACAGAACCCTGTGGCACCCCACTAGTCACTCTTCTCCAGGATGAAGAGGAACCATTGATGAGCACCCTTTGGGTTCGGTCAGTCAGCCAGTTACAAATCCACTCAGTGGTAGCATAGTCAAGACCGCATTTTACCAGCTTCTTTACAAGAATATCATGGGGCACCTTGTCAAATGCCTTGCTGAAATCAAGGTAGGCTACATCCACTGCGTTCCCTTCATCTACCAGGCTTGTAATTCTGTCAAAAAACGAGATCAGGTTAGTCTGACATGACTTATTTTTCAGAAATCCATGCTGACTATTGGTGATCACAGCATTCCTTTCTAGGTGCTCACAGACTGTTTGCTTAATGATCTGCTCCAGAATCTTCCCTGGTATTGATGTCAGACTGACTGGGCGGTAATTATTTGGGTCCTCTCTTTTCCCCTTTTTGAAAATAGGGACAACATTTGCCCTCCTCCAGTCTGCCGGGACTTCGCCTGTTCTCCAGGGATTCTCAAAGATGACTGCCAGTGGTTCTGAGATCACATCTGCCAGTTCTTTTAATACTCTTGGATGCAGTTCATCTGGCCCTGGAGACTTGAATACATCTAAACTAGCCAAATATTCTTGTACTATCTCCTTAGTTATTCTGGGCTGTGTTTCCTTTGCTGAATCATTTGCTCCAAATTCTTCAGGTCGGGCATTGTTTTCTTTATCGGAGAAGACTGAGGCAAAGAAGGCATTGAGTAGTTCAGCCCTTTCTGTGTCCCCTGTTTGCATTTCACCATCTTCTCCTCTGAGTGACCCCACAGTTTCTTTGTTCTTCCTTTTGCTACGAACATACCCATAGAAGCCTTTTTTGTTGCTTTTAACCTCTCTAGCAAGCCTGAGTTCATTCTGTGCTTTAGCTTTTCTGACTTTGTGTCTACACGTGCTGGCTATTTGTTTGAATTCCTCTTTGGTGGTTTCCCCCCTTTTCCATTTTTTGTACACATCCTTTTTTAATCTTAATTCAGTTAAAAGTTCTTTAGATAGCCACCCTGGCTTCTTTAGGCACCTTCCATGTTTCCGTCTCATTGGTATTGCCTGTCGTTGTGCTTTTACTATCTCCCTCTTAACAAACTCCCAGCCATCATGAACTCCCTTTCCTTTAAGTATTGCTGTCCAGGGGATCTCACCCAGCACTTCCCTAAGTTTTATGAAGTCGGCTTTCTTAAAGTCAAGAAATTGAGTCCTAGTATGCTTGGCTGCTCCTTTCCGCTGTATAGTAAACTTCAGAAGAGCATGATCACTCGCGCCTAATGATCCTTCCACATCTACCCCACTAACCAGGTCATCAACATTGGTTAGGATAATAATAATTAAGATAAAAATCACAAGGGGAATCTTTTATGATAATTGGGATATATGCCCCAAATGAAAAAAGAGCAAAATTTTATAAAGGTTTAGAAGAGATACTGATACAGTATAGGAGAGAAACTAATACTGATGGGAGACCTGAATGGGGTATTTAATCCAGAACTGGATAGATCTGCAGGATGGAATAAAGGAAGGGGGGGGGACTTCTGTGCCGTTTCATAGCTATGATAGAACACCTAGATTTAATTGATAGTTGGAGACATAAATACCCAAACAAAAAAGCTTATACATATTTCTCTGAGTCAAACAGTAGAACTGATGCCATTTGGATCTCCAAGGATTTACTAGAACAAATTGAAGCAGTGGAAATTCAGTCAAAAACACTTTCAGACCATAACTCAATGCTACTAAAACTGAGAGGGAAAGGGAGGGAAGGGCCGAAAAGATGGAGATTAGATGAATCCCTTCTAAATGATGAAAAAATCATTTTAAGAGCTAAGAAAGTTGTCAGGGAACTGCCGTCGGCTCAGGGGCGAGAGTGGAAAAGCTGGATGGATTACAGAGAGCCCCCAAAGATTGTGGGAAGCAGCACTTCCTCAGAGAAGGAAGGTAGCCACGCCTCTAGTGGAAAGGAGATGCAGGGCTCGGAGGAGGCGAGGCGGTGCCAGGACACCTTGCCTGAGCAAAGCGGGGAAGAGAGAGGTCCCCCGTTACCCACACCTTCCTTGCGCAGTAGGCTTCTGCACAGAGAGGGGAGGCGCAGACTAGGCATCAAGAAACTACTCTGCTGGTGAAGGTTTAGGGACCACCCACTCTCAGATTCTGCCAGTGAATGAGCAAGAGACGGAATAGAGGCGCTCTGCATTCTAACGGCTTTTTATCATAAATAAGAAACTTTTAAAACAGACTATTGAAGCATGTTGCCTTATTGCTCTCGAGCAACCAACCGATACCTCTAACAAAAGTGTTAAAGAAATTCTTCGAGAGCAACAATAATAAGGGAACTGAGAAAGTGGTGGCATGGGACACATGTAAGGCTGTCTTCAGGGGTTATTTTATCCAACAGAGCACAATTCAAAAAAGGAAAAGAGAAAAAGATAAAGTAGATTTACTGGAGGAAATAAAAAAGAAAGAAAATGAGCTGACCAAGGACCTTAGCAATGATCAATTTTCTAAAGAAATCAAATTATTAAGAGCAGAATACTCCTCTATATTAGAACAAGAAATTGATTGTAACTTAAACATCTTAAAAAGCAGAAACTTTGAAAATGCCAATAAACCAGGGAAACTACTGGCTTGGCAGATCAAGAAAAGACAAATCAAAAGATTAATAAATAGATTGAAAATAGGAGAGACAACAACGGATGATCCAAAAAAGATTAGACAAGATTTTGTGGAATACTATCGAAAGCTATATAAAAAAGGGAAAGAAAGGCTAGAGGACATAGAACAATACCTAAAATTTCATAAAATACCAGGAATAACAGAAGCCCAAAGAGAAACACTAAATGCACCCATTACTATGATAGAAATTAAAAATGCAATTAAAAATGCCAAGTCAGGAAAGTTGCCTGGCCCAGATGGAATACCTGCAGAAGTTTCTAAAAAACTTGAAGAAATACTGTCACCACCACTGAATGAAGTAATTAAGGATACTCTCATTGAAGGAAAGACCCCGGCCCCCTGGAATGAGGCCTATGTGATTTTACTACCAAAAAAAAAGGAAGCGACCTAGAGATAATAGCAAATTACAGCCCGATATCTCTGCTAAACTGTGATTACAAAATCTATGCAGGTACCCTAGCAGGTAGACAAAAACATGTATTAAAAGACATAATTCACCCTAATCGGGCAGCATTCCTTCCCAAACACCAGATCCCGAAAAACACAAGGAATATTATTAATTTATTAGAAAATCTGGAGTTTAAAAATGAAAAGCAAGCGGCTATGATGCTAATCGATGCCAGAAGGCGTTTGATAACATCGCATGGAGCTTTATGAAAAAACAGTTAAATTTAATGGGCTGCGTTGGAGCTTCTGGTGAGCTGCAATGGAGAATGGCTCAATTCCATCACTGCCGTACGTTCCGGAATCAGAGGCTGAGCTGGGAGTAATCAGCCTCCCTACACTCCCTGGGCTGGGGAGTGGCAGCTCCTCCGCAGATCACCCAACACCTGGCCCCAAATTCAGAAGAAAGGAGGGGCTGGGGGGGTCCTGGATGGAAAACCCGGAATGTTTCTTGGCAACTCTCCAAAGTCGCCTCCATTTAGCAGCAAGCTTCCAATTCTTAAGATGAAAAATTGGATTTAAGTTTTGGACATGATCTGAGCGAAGGGGGAGAAACTACTCTGCTTATTAATTCAGCCACTGAGGTGCTAAAAACGATTTGAACAGAAGAAGGATTAACATCTACATAGACTTGGTATGTTGGAACTGAAAGGGGGGGTGAGTCTCCGTTGTTATTATATTTCGTTTTGCTATGTTAAATGGCAATATCCTCCTCTGAAAGAACCAACTGCCTGATTATTTATAGCAAGCGAGACTGGAGAGGTGGTGTATTTGGTGATATAACATGACTCTAATAATCATTAACTGTGTGGAAATAACAATTATTCAAAAGTAGAAAACCAAATTCAAAGCATTCATCTGCAGATATATTTGGAAGAGGATAAAGAGTTTCCCAACCTTGATATGGAGAATGACTGGAGAGACGCCAAAAAATCTTTGGAAGTTTGCCTGGAATTAGAATCGGAATGACGCAGCTCCAATTAACCGAGCAGCCATGACCGGAAGTAGATCAGCTTGTTGAATTAAATGCAGAGCCTTAGGGGGATAGGTGCTTTTTAATATCTTACTTAATATGTACATTCCCAGTTTTATATGGCAAAACCTTCCCTGGACAGGCTAACCATTTGAAGGACAGCTGGTCTTAAAAGCATTGGTCAGATGCCTTGATTTGATTTTATCTGGGCTGACTTGGCTGCTGCCCGAGGTGAGAAGATTTTTGGACTGGCTTGGTGGAAACATCATTTTGTGAAGAGATATCGTGAACATAGAGAGGGAACTCTAGACATAAATTCCACACAGAATATATTGTTTTGCTTTATCTCACTTGTTTGATAAACTCAGAGGCTGTGAAAAGTAATGAGGATTAACATCGGAATGATTTATGGGAACTATCATGAAAATTATGAAAGCAGTAGAAGTATGAGATGATCAGAGCCCTCCGACCTCAGAACATGGGAAGATACCTCCAAATTTTTTATAATTTGGCATAATATTTGGACTGTTTGATTACTGAATAATATGTATAATGTGGAATATTTATTATGATTTGATTGGATTGTTAAAGTGGAAAATTTAATAAACAGTATTTTAAAAAAATTTAATGGGCTGCAGAGAAAAGTTTGAAAGAGGTATGGAATCTATCTACTCCACGCAAAAGGCGAAATTAATAAATAATGAGTAATACTCACAGAGAGTATTGATATTCTGAAAGGCATGAGACAAGGGTGTCCCCTTTCCCCTCTCCTATTCATATTGGTGCTGGAAACCCTGCTAAATGAACTGAGGAAGGAAGGGAGAATAAAGGGAATTAAGATTGAAGAAAAAACATAAAATTAGAGCCCATGTGGATGATGTGATATTAACAACTGAAGACCCCAAAGAAGGTATCCCATTAGCAATAGATTTAATTAATGAATTGGAAAATTGGCAGGTTTCAAAATTAACAAAAAGAAAACCAACCTCTTAGTTAAAAATATGTGCTCAGATGAAAAACTAGAGTTACAGGAACTTACTGGTCTAGAGGTAAGGAAAAAAGTAAAACACTTGGGTATTTGGCTGTCAAATAAATGTATTCATCTATATCAAGATAATTATGTAAAGTTATGGAAGGAGATCAAGAGGCACCTGGAAATCTGGAGCAGGCTTCACCTCTCCTTTTGGAGTAAAATTTCTGTTATCAAAATGAGTGTCTTGCCAAAACTGATGTTCCTGTTTCAAACTATCCCACTTTTGGGAGGTATGAATTGTTTTAAGAACTGGAGAAGGGACATTGCAAGATTTATTTGGAGTGGCAAAAACCAAGAATTAAACATCAAATTTTAATAGACCAACAGCAGAGAGGAGGATTTGCTCTACTGGATCTGGAATTGTATTATGCTGCAGCTGGGCTAGTATGGATCAACGAGTGGATAGTTTCGAAAGATACAGATTTAGTTGACTTAGAGGGCCATGACAATCACTTTGGATGGCATGCTTATATGATATATGATAAGGTGAAGGTCCACATGGGTTTTTTGAATCATATTGTAAGAAAATCACTATATATGGAACAAATATAAAGATCTCTTAGAACCCAAAACCCCCTGGTGAACCTCCCCATTGGAAGCCATAGCCATTAAGAAAAGGAATATGCAAAGCGATTGGGCAACGTACAGAATGATCCTGGAGGAAAATAGCAACAAACTAAAGTTGAAAGAATTTGGTAAGATTAGAACATGTTTAACAGATTGGCTACAATATTTCCAATTAAACAAGATTTAGTTTAGATAATAAAAAAAGGATTTGCAAATGAAACTTCCAAATTCGAAAAAGGACTCCTTCAATCCAAGAACAAATGTATTTCGAAAATGTACAACCTCCTCCTGGATTGGGAGGTAAAGGAGGAGAAAGTGAAAGGATCTATGATTCGCTGGGCACAAGATTCAGGCCACAATATATACACGTGTCAGTGGGAAAAACTGTGGAGAGTTGACATCAAATTTACTGTATGTATGAACTTAAGAGAAAATGTTTTGAAAATGTTATATAGACAGCACTTGACACCAGCAAAACTAGCCAAAATATATAAGAACAGGTCAGACTTATGTTGGAGAAGCAAAAAAAGAAATGGAACTTACATGCATATGTGGTGGGAATGTGACAAGATTAAAGATTTTTGGGATACCATCTTCAATGAGTTAAAGAAAATGTTTAAGATTTCATTCCCTAAAAAACCTGAGGCATTCCTATGAGGTCTTATGACACCAGAAATCCAAAAGAAATACAGACCACTATTCATGTATGCCTCAACTGCAGCAAGGATTTTAATAGAAGGAAAAGGAAATGCGACATCATCCCCTCAAAGATTGAATGGCAAGCCACATTGATAGAGTACTTACAATTAGCAAGGAGAACGGGGTCAATAAGAGGAAATACAATACAAGAAGTAAATAAGGATTGGTTAATAATTAAGGAATATCTCAAAAGGTACTGTAATAGTAAAAGTTTTCTGGCAGATATTGAATGAGCCTTGTAATACAAAGTACATGTTAGATAAAGTTAAATTAAGTTAACAAAAAACAACGTTGTGTAACTGTGTAAATAATAGTTTATTTGAAAATTAGTACAATGGGTATAGTTGGAAGTTTCTTTTCTTTGCTGACTGAAATATGAGATATTACTATGTTTTTTACTCTATTCATACTTTTATTCCCTTTTCTTTTCTTTCCCCCCTCTCCCTCGCTTTTTCCTTTTTGGACACACAGCTGTCCATGGAGGTGCAGGTCAATTCAGTGTCTAGGGCAGCTGTCTACCAGCTCCATTTGGTATGCAGGCTGAGACCAAATAACACCAGACCTGAAAGACCTACACTGGCTCCCAGTACGTTTCCAAGCACAATTCAAAGTGTTGGTGCTGACCTTTAAAGCCCTAAACGGCCTTGGTCCAGTATACCCAAAGAAGCGTTTCCACCCCCACCGTTCAGCCCAGACACTGAGGTCCAGCTCTGAGGGCCTTCTGGTGGTTCCCTGCCAGAGAGAAGTGAGGTTACAAGGAACCAGGCAGAGGGCTTTCTTGGTAGTGGTGCCCGCCCTGTGGAATGCCCTCCCATCAGATGTTAATGAAATAAACAACTATCAGACTTTTAGAAGACATCTGAAGCCAGCCCTGTTTAGGGAAGATTTTAATATTTGATGTTTCATCGTGGTTGTAATCTTCTGCTTGGAGCTGCCCAGAGTGGCAGGGTATGAACAAATTATTATTACTATTATTACTATTATCAGTATTATTATTATTATTATTATTATTATTATTATTATTATCATCATTATCTGAGATTTGAAAAACCTGCCTCTTCTTTGGGGCAGATGTTGTTTGGCCCACTCATGGCATCCCCTCCATCTCCAATGTCATTTGTCTCTTTGGTTAACCCAAGATTGACAGAAGCAAAAGCAAAAACAGAAAATCTGAGAGAAGTTACTTATCTTTCCTAACAACTCTGAAGCTGACATTTAAGATGGCCTGGGCAGTCCAGCCCAGCCCGATCATGGTATAAAAAGGCAGAACTGGAGGAAGACTGTTCACAGAAAGAATAGTAATTTGTTATTCAGCCCAGCAAATTATACCCAGCCAGATAGGCACGGTATAAATAATAAAGATGATGATGATGATAATGATAATGATGATGATGATGGGGTTGTTAGGATCCCAGGGGTTGTAGGGGGCACTGTTGAGCTCTGTGGAAATATATGAGGTTCCTCACATAGAGGTATTTTTTGAATTTCTAGGCAGATAGGACGATTCCACAGGGAGCCTTACCAAGAGAGGCCACAATCCCACGATTCTCCTCTCTGACGTCCATATGCAGAGCTCTCTGGTCAGGATCCAGCAACGCCCACTCCTCGTCCGTGAAACGAACAGCAGCATCTTCCAAGCACACTGCACCCTGAAAGAAAAAGGGAAAAGTACTCCTCTGAGACAGCAGAAATATGATCCGCTACAGAAAACTCGGTTGTGTATGTGACATGAATGAGCCAGCTCCCAGGGAAGGAAGCAGCCAGGGAGAGAGAGGGTTACACGGGAGTCAACTCCCCCTCCCTTAGGAATGCAAACTGAAAACAAGAGTTCAGAGAGTCAGGCGGCAGCCTGCCTGAGGGTCAGTGAAGGACAAAACACAGCAGTTAGAAAGGAAAGCAATTTAGAGAGCAGGAAAGACCGTGGAAGTTTGGCTGCTTCTGGGCTCGCTGGAAGCCCCCTCCTTAGAAGAGACATCCTTGATTATGGAAGGATGGCCATGCTTGCCGCTCCGATGAACTTTGTTTGTTTTGCAATAAATCTTGCTTTTAATCAAGTACTCTCGTTATCGAGACTCCCTTACAGTATGGGTATTCGACTTTGTGCAAATAGGTGGTACTCCACATTGTGGTTTTCGAATCATTCTGCCTACCCAAGCATTCCAGTTTCCCTGATGGAAGGATCCACTTTCTCCTCTCCTCGTGAGTTGTTCTGGGGAGTTCCCTCCCAATGCCCTACAGCCAAATTCAAGGGGTTCAGGGAGGCGTGGAGAGGGGGAGGGATGGGGGCAGGCCCCATTTTGCAGCTGATGGGGCTGGTTAGGTGAATCCATGCCACTATTTGTTCTCATTTGTACACTTCTTAGAAATTTGAGCATTCAATGATCAACATAGAAATACAAGAAGCCTGGTCTGGATGGCCATCTGTCTTGGATGATCTAGCTGAGACTCCTGCACTGCAGGGGGTTGGACTTGATGACCCTTGGGGTCCCTTTCAACTCTAGGAGTCTATGAAAACAGCAACTACTGATGAATCATAGTGGTGACGTTCAGAAGGCTGGTATAGCAGAGTTAAATGGGCAGGAAATCCCACAGTTCACAGCTGGCGTTAACTCTTTATCAGCAAGAACACGATATTTGCAGACTTGGCTGAGTTTCAGACCTAATGAGAACAGCAGCTCATTCCCTGAGCCTCTTCGTCCACAAAAGCAGTTGCTGAGAGTGAAGGCCCCCGGCTCCCCACAGCTTTCCAAGTCCCCTCCTCTCTGGGGTTTCTGGCAAGTGATCGAACAGTGCGCCAGTGTGCAGCCTGCCTTTGCTCCTCCATTGTAAGCCATCTGCTGGCTCTGAGAGACAAGCAGGGAGGGTGGCTTCTGGCAGAAGGAGAGGGAGCCCCCGGTGGCTCCTCCTTCTCCTGACTCACCTCTGCCTCTTGACCTTCCTCTCCCACTTGCCTCCTTCCTCTTCTGCCTCTGATTCTGCACTGCATTCTGCCACAGAGTCTCCCAGCTCACTAAGCCCTGTTTCCCCTTCAGCTTCTGACACCTCTTCTTCCCAGGCTTCTCCCTCTTATTCCTCTGACTGCTCATCCTTCCTCCACCTCCACTCCTTCGGCTCTGAGACGTCCTCCCTTCCTGGCTCCCCAGCTGCTTCCTCCCACCACTCCTCTGTGCCCAACCAGTCCATGACATTGCTCCATCCCTCTGTCAGCATCGCCCTAGAGCCAGTGTACCAACTGGACTCATTCACCTCAACCCCGACTGGGCTAGGCGAGCACCGCCAGAGACCTCCTTTCTCACAGGAACAGGTCACAGTGCTGTGGACTCACAGCTTAGAGCTGAGAGCACCGGATTCACTGTCTCAATACTACAGTCGTTGCGCAGCAGAGTTTTGCAGAGTCTTGCAGAGTATAAACCACTCGGAGAGCAGCTCTGTAGAATATCTTCCTTTTATTCTGTAACTACAACTATGATACAAAACTATATACAGAGCTGAATATTCTAAGCATAAATCAATGCTACACTGAGAGTCTGCAGCTGCTCTTATCAGCAATCTTATCTCTAGGATCTCTAAAACTCTCACTCTCTCCGATACACTGACTGACTGACTCTCTCACACACACACAGATATGTTGCTGGGCAGAATAAGTAGATAGGCAGGACACGCCTCCTCTTCTCTGTGGAGAGTCAGCAGAGACCATCAGGAGATGGTCAGGAGATTCTTGGGTATGGGAGGGGTGAAATCTCCTCACCCTCGGCCTCTGTCCCCACAAGGCAGTTTCCCCTGACCTGATCTGGATCCACAGCCGCTGCTTCCCTTCTGCCCCCATGAAAAGGAGGATCAGGAGGTCTTGCCGGCATCCTTCTGCCACCTGCAAGAGAAAAAATGTAAACAGGATGCCAGGAGTGCCTGATTCTCTCACAGGGGAAACAGGACATCTCTACTACAGATAGGCCTTTGAGAAAGCCTCACCCACTGAGTGCATTTGGAGGTTTGTGCCCATTTCATATGTTAGTTATGCAGAAATACATCTCTTTTCCTCTGGGCCCTGGATCCCAAAAGTCCCCCCCCCCAAGATGAAAAGAACCCACAGATGAGTTGGAAAACCAACAGAATGAGACTAAACGGAGAAAAAACTCCTCCCTCCTTACCCAGTGGCCTCTCTCTGGTGTCCAACGGAGGCCTCTCTGCCTCACAGGAATCCAGGTCCATTTCCACACAGAGATCCTTTCCCTGAGAAAGAAACAAGGATTCAAAACAGAGAAAATGCATGAAGTCAGAACTGACTGACAAGGAAGTCATCAGGATCTTGTGAATAATGGATGTTTGGCTCTAGCGGGGGTCCTCACCCGGGGGTCCTCAGGAGTTGTTCTCCCCCCACCCCCACTCCCCTGCTTCTGTCTCCTTTTCTTGCACTTGGACTCTCTGCCACTCTCAAGACAGACTCCTGGGGTGGGGTCCCTTTTTCTTTGCTCTTAGGGCCAGGTATGTATCTGGAAAACCCCAGAGGGCCAGGTGGGTGGGGTCAAATACATCTCCCTTGAAATTTAGGCAGGAAATAATAATAATAATAATAATAATAATAATAATAATAATAATAATAATTCTCTTAGATAGCTTAACACAGAGAGAGACAATGATGCCAAGGTCCCTGGAGGCCCAGGGAGTAGCAGCGCCCATTTCCAGCAACAATCCCTTTGGGAGAGAGAGGATGTGGTCCTGGGATGCCATGCTCTGGGTGCGAGGGGATTGCTGCAGTGGCCTCCGTGGGGAGCTGCCCTGGGAGACACTGGGAAACTGGTCCCCAATGCAGCAGCCAGACTCTGGGAAACTGGGATCCCTCTCTTTATTCCTGGCCTCTCTCTCCCACCTTTTTCTGGGGAGAGGGGCTAGTGTCCACCTCCTCGTTCAGCTTTGGAAAACCATTTGCAGATGTTTCCTCTGTTGTGCAATGAGGCTGAGCGACGTCACACAGAGTTAAAGTCCCAGGGACTCCTTTGTATAAAGAAGGGATATCTTTTCTGAAAGGGGGGGGGGCAAATGAGTTTGGGATCCTCTGATCTGCAGGAAGGAGGGCGTGGCAGACCTGGCCCCTCCCTGGCAGGACCCTCTCCTCCCTGACTTGGGGTCCCCCCCCCCGCAGGAGCAGATCAGGCCCCCCGCCTCCTCCCCTGCTGCAGCCCTGAGACCCCCACCAGATCCCAGAGAGAGAGGAGACTCACCAGATCCCAGGAGGGGGCTGCGATTCGGCCCTTGCAGGAGAGACCCCAAAGCAGGAAAGGACTGGGGAGGGAGGGGCCTTGGCTCTGGAGGACCAGCCCCCCTTGCTTCCTGGCCTCTCTAGGAAGGCAGCTCGGTTCCCTTTAACCCTTGCCAAGCCCAGCGTGCCCATCTCTCCCCTCCGTGTTTTTCTTTCTGTTATGTACTGAGAACAATAGGATCCAAATTGCAGCAGTCTGATTAGTCCTAGAACAATAGGATTCAGAATGCAGCAGTCTGATTGGTCCTAGAACAATGCAGCAGTATGATTGGTTGGCAGGAACCACCCAATCCTGCTCCAGATTGAAGTGAATCCACAACCTGATTGGCTTACAGTAGAATTCCGGAATTAGCCAATCATGTGCAACCCATTGTGTAAATAATGTATATAAAGCAGATACTGTGAGGGGACTTTCATTCATTCCTCCTCACCACTATGAGCTGAATAAAGAGCATGAAATCACTTTGCGACTCTGAGTATATTTCACTGGCGACGAAGGTGGGATCCCGCTGAGCTGACTGCCACACACAGCACCGCAGCACCGCCACCTGCCGCACCGCTGCCTCGCGCCGTGTATCCAGGCTTCAGCTCCGGGACACAAGGAACTCAGAATGGCAGCCAACAGCAGCTTCTCGCCATTCAACCCAGCATCTGGAGACTGGGAAGCATACGCCTCCCGTTTCACCTTCCTCCTAGAAGCCAAAGGGGTCACCGACGAAGAAGACGCCAAGAAGAGGGCGATATTCTTCAGCGTCTGCGGAGAGGAGACGTTTGAAATCGCCCGGGCTCTCCTTGCGCCTGAAGATGTCGCTACTGTTCCATACAAAACAATAATGGAACAGCTGAAGGGGCACTTTTCGCCGCAGCCCTCAGTGGTGGCTCGTCGAAATGCCTTCTACGCAAAGCGACAAGCCCCTGGGGAAACCATAACTGGGTTTGTGACCTCTCTCCGCCAAGCCGCCCGGTTCTGCAACTTCTCAGAGCTGGAGAACATGCTTCGTGACCGCCTCGTCGGTGGCCTGAAGGATGAGAAGCTGCAACGACGCCTCTATGCTAAGAAGGACCTAACGTTCTAGGTCGCTCTGGAGGAGGCCCTGGCAACGGAAGCTGCCGAGAGGTCGACGCAAGAGGCATGGCCGAGCCTGCCATCCCAACCGAGGGTCCACCACGAAGACCTCACTGACGACTCAGGATCCGACAGGGAGGAGGTGCACCGAGTACAGCAGCGCACTCAAGCAGCGCACAGACCACAGCTGCCTCGACGAGAAGGAGGAAACTGCGCAAGCTGCGGGGAGAGTCACGAGAGGAGGACCTGCCGTTTCCGCAACGCAGAGTGCAGGCAGTGCAGAAAATCGGGACACATCGCCCGGGTGTGTCGGGCTCGGCCCACCCGACGCCAGGCATCAGATGACCAACCCAAGAGCCCCAGGTCCCAGGGCCCAACGCACCAAGGCAACTCGACGGAGCTCACGGACTGCCAGGTATACCAGTTGCCCCACCCCAACGTAGAGAAAATTTATGTAGAGGTACAGATAGAGGGGGCCCCGTGCCGCATGGAGCTTGACACGGGTTCAACTCTATCCATAATCTCGGCAAAGACCTTAAGGGGACTGTGTCCTACTGGGGGTCCCAAACTCAGGCCGGCCCCATTCACCCTACGGGACTTCCAGAAACGTAAGGTCCCCACAATGGGGGTGGGGACCTTCAGGGTGCAATACTGAGGGTGGACGCGGCAACTGGACTTGCTTGTGGTTAAGGGCCCCTACATTAGCTTACTGGGATTGGCATGGTTTGGACCACTGGGGCTAGCTGTCACCGGGGTGAACCACACTAGCTTACAAGTGGACGTGGACGCCATATGCAAGGAATTTCCAGGCATTTTCGATGGGAAATTGGGACAGTATACGGGGCCCCCCATTGCGCTACAGCTTGACCCTGCAGTACGACCGGTCAGGCTCAAGGCCCGCCGGGTCCCGTTCGCCTTGAAACCCCGTATAGACGAGGAATTGGACCGACTCGTGGAGCAAGGAGTGCTGGAGCCGGTGCCTAATGCCCCCTGGGAAACTCCAATCGTTACACCCGTCAAGCCTAATGGTTCGGTCCGCATCTGCGCAGACTACAAATGTACCATAAACAAGGCCCTCACGGCCCACGCATACCCAGTGCCAGTGGTCAGCCATGTCCTTGCCACCCTGGCTGGGTCGAAAATTTTTGGCAAGCTGGACTTGGCCCAAGCATATCAACAGCTGCCAGTAGATGAGGCCACAGCAGAGGCACAGACGATTGTGACGCACAGAGGAGCGTTCAGGGTAAAGCGGCTGCAATTTGGGGTCAGCGTGGCACCAGGCATATTCCAGAATCTAATGGATTCTCTCCTTAAAGGGATTCCTGGTGTCACCCCCTTCTTCGATGATGTGTTGATTGCTGGGCCCACACCAGAGGAGTTTGAGGACCGCCTCCGCACCGTTCTACACCGTTTCCAGACGGCGGGTCTCAAGGTGAAGCGGGAAAAATGTCTACTAGGAGTGCCTCAGGTGGACTTTCTGGGATTTATGGTGGATGCAGAAGGGGTCCACCCGACTGGGGACAAGGTACGGGCTATTTGTGATGCCCCAGCGCCCAAGAGCAAGACTGAACTTCAGGCCTTCTTAGGACTATTGAACTTTTACCATTCCTTCCTTCCCCACAAGGCGGCGGTAGCGGAGCCCCTACACAGACTCCTAGACAAGCGGGCCCCTTGGGTGTGGGGCCAGCGCCAGGAGGCCGCATTCCAGGCAGTCAAGGACTTGCTTGTCTCAAACTCTGTCTTGGCACACTTCGACGAGAGGCTGCCGGTGATGCTAGCATGCGACGCCTCACCCTATGGCATTGGCACTGTCCTGGGGCACCAACTCCCGGATGGAAGAGAGGTGCCGGTGGCGTACTTTTCCCAGACACTCAACGCAACCGAGCGGAACTACTCGCAAATTGACAAGGAGGGTCTGGCAATCGTGAAGGGAGTAAAAAAATTCCATGATTTCTTGTACGGGCGGCCCTTCACCGTGGTGACTGACCACAAGCCGTTGCTTGGCTTGTTTGCCCCCGAAAGGCAGACCCCGCAAGTGCTGTCTCCTCGCGTCCTCAGGTGGTCAATTTTCCTTGCCAGCTACCAGTATGCACTGATTCACCGACCTGGGAAGGCGATGGGCCATGCGGACGCCCTCAGCAGGCTACCACTACCGGAAACAGGCCCTGACCCAGCACCTGCACAAGAGGTTATGAGCCTGGAGCTGCTTCCCGACCGCCCCATTCAGGCACAAGAAGTTGCACACCATTCCAAGAAAGATAGGGTCATCTCCCGGGTCCTGGACTGGGTGTGGAGGGGATGGCCCAGCAGCAGCCCCGGGCCAGAATTCGCCGGCTACACAACCCGCAAACATGAACTGTCAGCCTACAAGAGGTGCCTGTTATGGGGAAGCAGGGTTGTCGTTCCCCATCCCCTCTGCAAAAGGGTCCTCACAGCCCTACACGAGACACACCCAGGGGTAGTAAGAATGAAGGCCCTTGCCAGGAGTTATGTGTGGTGGCCAGGGATCGACGGAGAGATAGAGGCCTGGGTCAAACACTGCCAGGCCTGCCAAGAATCCCGCCCAGATCCCCCAAGGGCCCCAGTCCAGTCCTGGGAGTCCGCCCGAGCACCATGGTCACGCCTGCATGTGGATTTCGCTGGCCCCTTTCAGGGGAAAACATTCTTCATAGTGGTGGACTCCTACACCAAATGGCTGGAAGTCGCACTGGTACCGTCCACTTCCACGTCCGCAGCCATCTGGGTACTACGCAGGCTGTTTGCAACCCACGGGCTCCCTGACACTCTCGTCTCAGACAACGGGACTGCATTTACGTCAGGAGAATTCCAAAACTTCACAGCACAGAACGCCATCCGCCACATCCGTTCGGCGCCGTTCCACCCTGCCACCAATGGCCAAGCAGAACGCATGGTGCGGACCACCAAGGACACCCTTCGCCGCATGACGCAAGGGGACTGGGAGTACCGCCTTGCCACATTCCTTCTAGCACAGCACAGCATCCCCAGCTCAACGACTGGCCGGAGCCCCGCTGAACTACTAATGGGTCGGCGCCTTGCAATCAGATTGGACCGCCTTCACCCCGATAGAGCTCAGGATGAGGTAGTGGTGGGGGAAGGCAGGAACCCCCGGACCTTTGAAGCCCAGGACCCAGTGTACGCAAAGAATTTTGGGGCAGGCCCAGCATGGGTACCCGCCACGGTCACCAGGGTCACTGGCCCAGTGTCGTACGAGGTGCTAACGGATGGGGGGCAATGCTGGCGCCGCCACTGCGACCAGATACGGCGACGATTCCCGGGAGAAACCCAGGAGGAGGACAGGTCAGAGGAGTCCCAAGGGAACAGCGGGGCAGTGAGGCCCATAGAGCAGGAGGGGCCAGCAGGAGAGGCAGAATCAGTAAATACAGAGAGGACTCGTGAGGCCGAAAGGACACCAGAACCAGAACCACGACTGAGCGAGCCGTTTGCACCAGACCAAACAACCCCATCACAGCCAGCATCCTTGGAACACGAGCCAGAACCTGGAGCCGGGACCAGGGAACACCCCAGGCCGCAATGCACACGTAGGCCGCCGGCATACCTTGAGGACTATGAATGCGACCTCCCGGGCAGGACTGGAACTTAGAGGGGAGGGGTGTTATGTACTGAGAACAATAGGATCCAAATTGCAGCAGTCTGATTAGTCCTAGAACAATAGGATTCAGAATGCAGCAGTCTGATTGGTCCAAGAACAATGCAGCAGTCTGATTGGTTGGCAGGAAGCACCCAATCATGCTCCAGATATAAGTGAATCCACAACCTGATTGGCTTACAGTAGAATTCCGGAATTAGCCAATCATGTGCAACCCATTGTGTAAATAATGTATATAAAGCAGATACTGTGAGGGGACTTTCATTCATTCCTCCTCACCACTATGAGCTGAATAAAGAGCATGAAATCACTTTGCGACTCTGAGTATATTTCACTTTCTTTCCCACTTCCAGAGATGCTTTTTGGGGGACGCCCCCCTACTTTCCATTCCTTCTAGTGCAGTGATGGCGAACCTTTTAGATACCGAGTCCCCAACCTGCAACCCCAAACTCATTGATTTTATCGCAAAGTGTCAACACGGCAATTTAACCTGCGTATCTCAGTTTTCCTGTGTTTTCACGTTTCTTCTTTATAACTGCTATTGTAATAAATAATCCTTCATAAAAATTATTGCATTACATTCCTCATTAAATTATCTTTCCATTGATACATGATTTTATGGTATAACTCAGTGCTTTTTTTCTAAAAAAGAATGTTTAGGGTACTCTCATTTTGTCTCAAGAAAATCACCACGGGGGGGGGGGGGAATAAATACAGTTCAAATCTGGGAAAATGAATACAGTGAATTTCTTCTCCTGTTAAATTTACAAAATGTTTAGGGGTATGCGTCCCCACAGAAAAAGCCTTGGTATTACTCCAAAACAAAGTGGTGTCATGAGCCATCAAACCTCGGAGATACATTTTGTCCAGAAGGTTCCACAATTTTGGCCGCTAGTGTGCACTGGAGGGCTGGACTAAGAGACCCTCTCCCAATTTTTAATATGAGACAATAATGATTGTCTGCATGCGCACATAAAAATTAATAGAAATAAATAAACCCAGCCAGATGGGTGGTGGTGTAGCAAATAGGCCAGTCAAATGAATTAAAGTTAAATGAATTAAATTAGAAGAATTAAAGCAAGAAAGTTTTAATTGTTTGCTGGCAGCAAGCAGTGGCACGGAGGAATAAGATCCGTAGTCCGGCCTTTCCCAACAGGGGAGGCTTCCCTTTATACATTCTTGAATCAGGTCTTTATCCAATCAAAAGTTACAGCATTAGACATACAGTGGTACCTCGGGTTAAGAACTTAATTCGTTCCGGAGGTCCGTTCTTAACCTGAAGCACCACTTTAGCTAATGGGGCTACCTGTTGCTGCCACCACACGATTTCTGTTCTCATCCTGAAGCAAAGTTCTTAACCTGAGGTAATATTTCTGGGTTAGGAGAGTCTGTAACTTGAAGCATATGTAACCTGATGCATATGTAACCCGAGGTAACACTGTACTCTGATAGATACAATAGATTATGTCTAGAGACAAAAACTGCTTTCCCTGGAGACTTTGTTCCAGAGAGATACATGAGGTTCTGCCTAGAGACAGGGCCTATGGAGAGCTGGGTGAGGGAATGCGGAGTGGAGACCAGTTCCCAGGCGGTGGCCCTGGCCGAAGGTTTCCTCCTGAGTCAGGCAGAGGAGAGGAAGCAGGTGAGAGAGACTTTCCTCTGGATACTCCCAAGGGGCTCCAAACAGGACAGAAAACATCCCATAATGGTCTGCTGATGGCCCATTCTTTTTCTGCAAGGCATTCATGGAATGAGATCTAAAACCCTTCAAGTTTTTGGCCCTGACATTCATTTTATAATCCTTTTCGTCATTCTCTGTTTTTAATCCTTGTTTCTTTCTCAGGGAAAGGATCTCTTTGCAGAAATGGACCTGGATTCCTGTGAGGCAGAGAGGCCTCCGTTGGACACCAGAGAGAGGCCACTGGGTAAGGAGGGAGGAGTTTTTTCTCCGTTTAGTCTCATTCTGTTGGTTTTCCAACTCATCTGTGGGTTCTTTTCATCTTTTATTGGGGGAGATATTGGGACGAAGAGCCCAGAGGAGGGGAGATATATTTTTTCACACCTAACATCTCTAATGCACCCAAATATCCAAATGCACTCAGCAGGCCAGACTTTCTCAAAGGCCCCTCTGTAGTTTGAGATGCACTGATTTACCTGTGAGAGAAGCAGGCACTCTGGGCCTCCCACTTACCTTTTTCCTCTTGCAGGTGACAGAATGATGCTCACAAGACCTCTTCATCCATCTATTCTTGGGGACAGAATGGAAGCAGTGGCTGTGGATCTAAATCAGGTCAGGGAAAGCTGCCTTGTGGGGACAAAGGTCAAGTAGCAGAACAATGTTGTAGATCAAGACGTGGTGGTGAACAATATTGTTGTCTCATAGGAGGATATTTCCATTTTTTCTTTTAGGGTCCAGTGTGCTTTGAAGATGTTGCTGTTCGTTTCACAGATGAGGAGTGGCAGTTGCTGGATCCTGACCAGAGAGCTCTGCATAAAGATGTCATGGAGGAGAATCATGGGATGGTGGCCACTCTTGGTAAGGATCCCTTTGGAATCAGAATATCTGTTTTTAATTTCAAAACAACTCTCTTTGAGCTATTTTCACAGAACTCAACAGCGCCCCCTTAAGACTCCTGGGATTACAATATTGCAGCGTCTAAACAAGGATCAGTCTGGTCTGAACTCCCCAGGCCATTTTAACTGTAAACTTCAGATTTGTTAGGAAAGTTGAAGTAGCTTATCGAATCACAGGTTCCCCTAAGGATGTCGGTTGATCCCCGTTAATTAATGCACCCAACCCTTCACAAAACCATCCATCTAACCCACTTGTGTTATGCCTCTATTACCAGAGTTAACAAGTAAAGGTAAA
The DNA here is from genome assembly GCF_965113315.1 of Podarcis vaucheri. NCBI lineage: Eukaryota > Metazoa > Chordata > Lepidosauria > Squamata > Lacertidae > Podarcis > Podarcis vaucheri. Next base: position 4,288,898 of record NC_138762.1, on the reverse strand, counting down.
GGTAAAGGTACCCCTGCCCGAACGGGCCAGTCTTGACAGACTCTGGATTCTTCCTTAATTTCTCCCTGAGGCGCTAATCCATTTCTCTTCATTGCAGATAGTGATGAACTGGAAATCAAGGGTGACCATGACAAAATCCCCACAATGGAGAAGCTGTACAAATATCTTGAAAGTGGAAAAAATTCATATTCCACTTCCCATCAAGGAAATCTCATTAGGAAGAAACCCTATCAGTGCATGGAATGTGGAAAGAGCTTCAGTCAGAGCTCCTCTCTCTCTTCCCATCAAAGAATTCATACAGGGGAGAAACCCTATCAGTGTGTGGAATGTGGAAAGATCTTCAGTAACAGATCCCATCTCACTTCCCATCAAAGAATTCATACTGGGGAGAAACCCTATCAGTGTGTGGAATGTGGAAAAAGCTTCAGGAAGAGCTCACATCTTTCTGTTGGGAAACTGCCAGGGAGATATAGTCCATCATGGCCCCAAGCCGTCTGCCGGACGTCCATCGATCTCCCGTAGACAGGCAGATCCAGCAGTTAGCGGCACGAAGCCTCTGGAAATTCCTTGCCACATTCCAGGGCTTGTGCACACTGTTTATCAGCAGAAACACAGCCAGAAGTTGCACCGCAGAAGAGCATAATTTACAGACTTTATTTAGCGTTGAACAGAACAAAGAAAAACATGACCGTTCTGTTCTGAGTCTCTGACCGACAGAAAACGAAAGGAACATCAGAACATAAACATCCTGTGAACAGGACATGCGCAGACTCTGTGACTTACAAAGCCTGCTCCCTTTTAAGGTGGAACGGAAATATCCCAACACTTTCTTCCCATCAAAGAATTCATACAGGGGAAAAACCATATCAGTGTGTGGAATGTGGAAAGCGTTTTAGTGTGAGCTCCTCTCTCACTTCCCATCAAAGGATTCATACGAAAGAGTGGAAAACCCTTCATTATACAGCTTTCAGTGCTAGAGAAAAACACACCACTTTAAACAGGCCTTTGGCTGATTGACATCTAATGACCTTTTAAAATGTGGTGGGGAGGTGGGGTTACAGGTTTTGGGGGGGTGTTTTGTGTTTTCATTGTGTGATTTTAGGGAATGTAGGGAATGGGAACCAACTCTTAGAGTCTGAGGGGTCTTTGCCCTCCAATAAGATATGTGAGGGGGCCACCACCCAGTTCATAGGAACAACCATTCAAATGGCATGCTTGCACCGCATCCTGTGACTGTTTAACTGAGGCAGGGCTTACTAAACCCCTCCTATATATTACTCAAGTTGGCACCCCTGCTATAGGGCGCTATAGAAATGAAATAAATAAAATAACACCATCTTGGTCGCCTTCATCTGCACATGTTCCAGTTTGTCAATATCCTTCTTTTTATCATCATTTAAAAAATTTATGTACCCTTCACCTGAGGATTTCACGGTGGTTCACAACAAAAACATAGTGGTTGAAAGAATGGCGTTCTCAAAAACAAGTCAAGCCAGAGAAATCTCTCTTTTTTCTTTTTGTTTTCTATTTTTGGATGGGGTTACAGACTGATTCTCAGGGGACTGCTTTGGTAATAGTGCATCTTGATTTCAGTAAGGCTTTTGACAAAGTCCCCTGTGATATTTATGTGAGGAAGCTGGTAAAATGAGGCTGAATGTGGTAACAGGTGGATTTGACTGACCGAACCTAAAGAGGACTCCTTCATGGTTCCTCGTCATCCTGGGGAAAAGTGACAAGAGGGGTGTTGCAGGGTTCTGTCCTGGGCCCGTTGTTGTTCAATGTCTTTATAAATGACTTGGATGAAGAAACTTAAGGGATGCTCATCACATTTGCAGACGACACCAAACAGGGAGCGGAGACCAATGTGGCAGAAGGCAGAATCAGATCAAGGGCAGGAATAGTACCACTCTCTTGTAAAAGACTTTAATTTCACGGTTTGATATTACAAAATTTTTACTGGAGGATTAAGAACTGATTTTGAGAGCTGAAGTTCCATCCCCCCCCGGACCCGGGATCGCCCCGAGAGAGAGCCTGATGATGAAGTATTGAAGTGCTTGACAGCTGTCAAGTCAGCTGTCAAGACGGAAAAAGAAAACTCTGTTTTTGGCTGTTTCTGCCGGCTACATTGGTTATAATTTGTTACAATTTGTTGACAATAAGGAAGGGCTGTTACAAAATAACTGGATTTCCGGACTCGAGCTGAAAAGAATACTAAGGAACTAAAATCCCCCTAGAGGGACTTAGCAATATTATAGAAATGGCTGGAGGAGGGAAAATCCAGGCTGAATTGGACAGAGCATTTGTTCTCTTGGGAAAGTTACAAGGTCAATTTGCTGTTATGGCTACAAATTTTTCAACTCTGGACTCAACAGTAAATAACATTCTTGGATCGGATAAGGATTGGGAACAAGGAGCCTATTTAACTGGACAAATAGAGAAATTCGAGAGTTTTGAGATTATGGAGAAGGAGACATATGTCACCCCTGAAGAAAAGGAAGGAGGAGTTGGTGTGCAGATGCTAAAAGATAATTTTACTTTGAGGCCTGACATGATGGCAATGAAGCAAAATAAAAATCTGATGTGGAAAGCTCGGCCTGAATTGGAGATTGAGAAATGGAGAGATCTTCTTATGTGGAGATCAGAAGACCTAAGGATTACAAATGTGATTACGGTGGAGGTTAGAGCTTTGGGGACTTTTGGACTGGAAAGGAGCAAGAAACAAGAAATGGAACACCCCATGGGCTCTACTTTTAAGTATGGAGGCCTAGCTGGAAAAAACAAGGATCCTGTTGGGCCGGAGTCTCTCCAAGATTTGGTGTTTAATATCAAGGTCTATCAAAAAGACCGGCAGAGAGGAACAGAAAGACAATTAAGTGCCTCGGACGTGAGATCTCCAGGCTGATAGTAGATTAAGACTGATGGACATTTTTGGGGGCTGAAACCGGGAAGGGGGGGTGGAGTTTGGGAATTCAAAGGGTTCATAATTACAATTTATTTTGTTGTTTTTATTTTATTATTGTTATGTAAACTGGGAAATTCGTGGAAGGGAATCTTGGTCGACCTTAGAAAAAATGTTTTAAGAATATGAACTGAGGTATAAGTTCGATGATTAAGTTTGGATAAGGTAAAACTGGATTTCTCTTTTTCTAAATGAACTAAACTAAATGAAAACAAGGTTACCAAAAATAAACTGAAGAAAGGGTTGAGAAACACGGCAAAATTAATAAATGTTAGAATGATGATGGTTTAGAAGCTAAGTGATTTATAGCAGTAATGTTTACGTTAAAAGAAAAGAATGGCTAAAACTAAATGAAATTAAGGGAGAGCACTTGCTGAATAAATATTTTGAAATTGGAATACAGAAAGGGGAGGTAGGAGGAGGTCAGCGAAGTAAGGCATAAGAAAATAAGGGACTGAAATTATACTTGTTTTTTGTCTGTGTTTTGTTTGTTTGTTGTATATAATTTCTGAAATTTTAATAAATATCTATTTTTTAAAAATGTACATCTTATAACAATCTAATGCAATACAAAAATGTGATAATAAAACAAAACTTTAAAATAAGCAACCTACATCAAAAAGTAACATTCAACAATTATTAGAATAGTAAAAAATAATAATATCAACATATAAAAGTTTAAACAGAAGTCCACTCAATAGTTACAATAAATAATTTCTAAACTGTAATCAGTAAAACAATGGCAAGGCACACTACATAAAATAATACAATACAAATGGAGAAGCAGAGACTAGAGGGTGGTTCATATGGAGAGAATCATTGGCTTACCTTATTTACTTAATAGTAGGTTGGCCAAGTCTATAGGACCTTCAGGGAACCCAAATTTCAGATTGCATTGCAGAGAGGGAGTTCTGTGTGTCTTTATTTGCTGCAAGGAGAAGAAGAAGAAGATTTTTATTTATACCCCGCCCCGCCCCGGCCAAGAACGGGCTCAGGGTGGCTAACACCAAATATAAAATACAGTTTAAAAAAAGCAAAAAACCAATTGATTAAAATATAGCTTAAAATACAGCTTAAAATGCAGCATTATTTTACTGGCGACTCACAAATCAAGACCAAAAGGGGATGAAACATCAAATATTCACCAGGGTCAGCTATCCATGCTGGTCCTATATGGGCCAGGAAAAGGCCCGTGGGAAAATTTAGTATATACAAGTTCCCATATAAGGGGTTCCATCAAAAAAAGAAAGAGGAGGATCAGACTGTAAAGGTAAAGGTACCCCTGCCCGTACGGGTCAGTCTTGCCAGACTCTAGGTTTGTGCGCTCATCTCACTCTATAGGCCGGGAGCCAGCGCTGTCCGCAGACACTTCCAGGTCACGTGGCCAGCGTGACAAGCTGCATCTGGCGAGCCAGCGCAGCACACGGAACGCCGTTTAACTTCCCACTGGTAAGCGGTCCCTATTTATCTACTTGCACCCGGGGGTGCTTTCGAACTGCTAGGTTGGCAGGAGCTGGGACCGAGCGACGGGAGCGCACCCTGCCGCGGGGATTTGAACCGCCGACCATGCGATCGGCAAGTCCTAGGTGCTGAGGCTTTACCCACAGCGCCACCCGCGTCCCTTATATATAGGGGTTCCATCAAAAAAAGAAAGAGGAGGATCAGACTGAGTCCAGACCAAAGGCCAGGTGGAACAACTCCGTCTTACAGGCCCTGCGGAAAGATGTAAAATCCCGCAGGGCCCTGGTCTCCCATGACAGAGCATTCCACCTGTTCGGGGTCAGTGCTGAAAAGGCCTTGGCCCTGGTCGAGACCAACCTTACGTCCTTGAGGCCCGAGACCTCCAAAATGTTGTTATTTATGGACCGTAAGGTCCTCCAAGGGGCATACCAGGACAGGCGGTCCCGTAGGTACGAGGGTACGAGGCCGCAAAGGGCTTTAAAGGTCAGAACCAGCACCTTAAACCTGGCCCTGTACTCCACCAGGAGCCTGTGCAGCTGGTAAGATAAAAGATAAAATCCCACCAGATATCATGGGATAGGAAAAGGTCATCTGAGCCTTTGGCAGCAAGTAATTTATAAGTTATTTTTTCAGCTAATGCTGAAATCCACATATTTCTATACCAAAGTGAAATCTGGACATCATGTAAGGTTTTCAGTGCTGGGTAGAGGTTTGGGTGCTGGACTCTATGACTTGGGGGACCAGGGTTCAAATCCCCACCCAGCCATGAAGCTCCCTGGGGTGACCTTGGGGAGAAAAAGGTGGAATATAAATGGAATAACTGGAATAAATAAGATTTTCTATTTTGGAGCAACGGAGGTTCTGGCAGCCGCTAGCCTCCTTGTCAAGAGTTCATGAGAGCTGACGAAATGGCAAAGTGGCAAACCTAGAGCCCTCTCTGTGGGAACGCGGACTGTAATCCCAGCAGGGCCTTAGCCTCCTTGCCCGAGCAAGGGGCTCGCCAGTCTGTGTTTCCTACTCGGGAGTAAGCTGCCTTGAGTTCAGCAGGGCTTGACTCCCAGGCCAGTAAGCATAAAGACGGCCACAATAGAAGGGGCTGCTGGGTTGAGATGTTCGCTGGACTTTCCCATAGAAGACAACGGAGGAATTCATTCCTTGGAGGGCAGCCGAAAAAACGGCAAAATATAACCACCACCACCACCACTGTGGCAACGTGCTCAGGGAAGGCGTTTTGGGAGTTAAAATGTTAAGCAAGGAAGCCATTGGGTTGATCAAGGCCAGGCCCATATCCGGTACAGACACTCAGACACCCACTGCCCAGAGACACCCAGAGACGGGCTGATAAGGATTACCAAGTAAGGACAGGAAAGGGTCAAGTCCGACTCCTCAGGCCCTGTCTCTCGGCAGAACCTCATGTATCTACAGTGGTACCTCGGGTTACATACACTTCAGGTTACAGACTCTGCTAACCCAGAAATAGTACCTCGGGTTAAGAACTTTGCTTCAGGATGAGAACAGAAATCGTGTGGTGGCAGCAACCAACAGGTAGCCCCATTAGCTAAAGTGGTGCTTCAGGTTAAGAACAGTTTCAGGTTGAGAACGGACCTCCGGAATGAATTAAGTACTTAACCCGAGGTACCACTGTATGTGTAATGCTGTAACTTTTGATTGGATAAAGACCTGATTCAAGAATGGATAAAGGGAAGCCTCCCCTGTTGGGAAAGGCCGGACTACGGAACTTATTCCTCCGTGCCACTGCTTGCTGCCTGCAAACAATTAAAACTTTCTTGCTGTAATGCTTCTGTTGCTGTGTGGTCATTTGACTGGCCTGACTACTTGCTACACCACCACCCATCTGGCTGGGTTTATTTATTTCTATTAATTTCTATGTGCGCATGCAGACAATCATTATTGTCTCATATTAAAAATTGGGAGAGGGTCTCTTAGTACAGCCCTCCAGTGTACACTAGCGGCCAAAATTGTGGAACCTTCTGGACAAAATGTATCTCCGAGGTTTGATGGCTCATGACACCACTTTGTTTTGGAGTAATACCAAGGCTTTTTCTGTGGGGACGCATACCCCTAAACATTTTGTGAATTTAACAGGAGAAGAAATTCACTGTATTCCGGGGTGGCGCCACCGGCAATGGCGGACTCCCTCTGAACTGGAGGGACTAGCTCCGCGGAAAACGGGTCTTCTCCACTACGGCGAAGCGGGGACCCTCTTAAAAATCACAGGTGGATGAAGCCTGTGACCATGGGACTTGGCGGGCACCTTTAGCGCCCCCCCAACCCACTAAGGAACCCACTAACGGGCTCTGAAGTGAAGAGGGGGAAGTGGCACGGTGCTGTGAGTCAACTGCTATTTCCGTGGAGTGAAGCCGCATAGCTGTTCCCGGAGAGCGCTGCCTTTTTCCAGGGACAATTTGGACTTTAAAATAAGCACCAGTGAGTACTTAGACTTTGAACAATTGGACGTCAAATAAGGACTTGCGAGTAGGAAAGAATCGGACTTTAAAAATTTACTTGAATTTGGTACGGAACAGGAAGGTCTAAACAGGAAGTCATCCTTCTGTTCTTTTGTAAACAGAATAAAGCAAAGGCAATTTAAACTAGAGCTCAGAAAATCGTTTTTAAAAGATTGGATTTCACCATTTAAAATTGTGGAACCCCCCTTCGACAGCAGGAGAAGGGGGAGATCTTTTTGCACTGTTTAAAGTGACTTTAAAGTGAAGTAACTTTCCTCCGTCCTGATCCTGGAGTGGGTTGTCAGGACTGACGTGTGAAGTTCATTGACCAAAGACAAGTGTTTTTGACAGATAGCTAAAAGAAGAGAAACTTAGTGATTCCACTGTTCCCTTTCGCATTTTAAAGAAATATATATGGACAAAGTATCTCAAAAAAGGAAACTTTGTTGCAAGAATAAATAGAAGTCTTCCCCCTAGGAGGAGTCTGTGAAACTGTAACTGTGAAACCGTAACTAACTCCAGGGAGTCGACAGCTGTTACAGATTACACCGTGGGAACAAGTATCTGACCTTGTGGGACAATGTATTCAGAAGCCTTGTTGTGTGCTCTCTATAAAACAAATGATCTATTGGAAGGTGAATTGTATGGCGACTTCAACTAGAAATTTTGAACAGGCAGTGGGAAATTTTGAACAGACAGTGGGAAAATATGTGGAGCCCACTCGGGATTTAAACCAGGAGAGTGTCTTGACAGAACAGGAGTTTTTGACATCAAATCAGGAATGTGTTTTGACAGAACAGGCCCAACAGGAATATGATTTTTGGATTTGACAAATGAACTTGGAAAAAGCCATATCTGGAAAGGAAAAGTTTGGCTTGGTTTGGAAATGGGGGGCTGGATTGACCCCCCTATGCTGGGATGTTTGGACTTTTCAAATATGGCAACGGGCCGTGAGATGTTTGGGACTGTGGGGGCTCTCAATTTTGGAGGGCCTCTGAAACATGCTTTTAAATACTATATGGAATTCATTGTTGAACATGGAAAAGGGGCTGATCTGTTGAGAAGGATTAAAAACATTGTCAAGCTGGAGTTACTACGAGCAAGAGACAAGGGAAAATACAGTTACAAATATGAAGAAGAGCCGCGGAAGGGTCATGTAAGAGACTTGAGGGCCTCGGACATAAGGCTGCCAGGTTAATGGGCTATATTGACGGGAATAAGGACTGACAAAACCCGGAACCAGGAGGAAGGGACGCTGGATGAAGATTGGATTTGTTTATACCTCTTTTTTCTACCATTAGAACTGTTTTATAAAATTGATGAATGATAGAAAAATGTTGAAATGAAACTACTTGGCTTTAGCAAAGATGTTTAAAGAATTATGAAAGAATATTATGATTATGAGAAGTTGGTTAGGATAAGATTTAAATTTTAAGTTTTAAGGTTTATTTTATTATAGAAAGATAAGATTAAAATAGTTTAGGGTAATGTAATGACAGAATATTGTGAAACATGGAAAGGATTTGCTGGGATAATTAATAACTAGGATACAAAGAAAGGGAGGAGGAGGAGGTCTAAGAAAGAAGGTAATGACAGTTAAGGATTTGAAAATAATGAATTTGTTTTTAAATGTTTTTAAAGGTTTGTGATTTTTGTATTTTTCTTTTTTTCTGTCATTTTTTTATTTTGAATTTTTTCTTATATGGTGGGAAGGGGTTTGTTTTTTTCTCGTTTTTTTCTACTTTGTCAACTATTTTTATTCTGTGTACTTTCTTCTGCATCAATTCTATTTTTTTTCTTTTTTGTAACATGTTGAAAATTTCAATAAATATCTTTTTTTAAAAAAGAAAGAAATTCACTGTATTCATTTTCCCAGATTTGAACTGTATTTACCCCCCCCCCCGGTGATTTTCTTGAAACAACGTGAAAACACAGGAAAAAATGAGATATGCAGGTTAAATTGCCGTGTTGGCACTTTGCGATAAAATCAATGGGTTTGGGGTTGCAGTTTGGGGACTCGGTTTCTAAAGGGTTCGCCATCACTGCGCTAGAAGGAATGGAAAGTAGGGGGGGTCCCCCAAAAAGCATCTCTGGAAGTGGGAAAGAAAGAAAAACGGGGAGGGGAGAGATGGGCACGCTGGGCTTGGCAAGGGTTAAAGGGAACCGAGCTGCCTTCCTAGAGAGGACAGGAAGCAAGGGGGGCTGGTCCTCCAGAGCCAAGGCCCCTCCCTCCCCAGTCCTTTCCTGCTAGGAAGGGGGGGGGTGTTGCTTTGTGTCTCTGCTGCAAGGGCTGCCTCGCTCTCCCCTCCTGGGATCTGGTGAGTCTCCTCTCTCTCTGGGATCTGGTGAGTCTCCTCTCTCTCTGGGATCTGGTGAGTCTCCTCTCTCTCTGGGATCTGGTGGGGGTCCCAGGACTGCAGCAGGAGAGGAGGCGGGGGGGGGCTGATCTGCTCCTGCAGGGGGGGGACCCCAAGTCAGGGAGGAGAGGGTCCTGCCAGGGAGGGGCCAGGTCTGCCACGCTCTCCTTCCTGCAGATCAGAGGATCCCTGACTCCCATGAAATCTCCCTTCTTTAAACAAAGGAGTCCCTGGGACTTTAACTCTGTGTGACGTCGCTCAGCCTCATTGCACAACAGAGGAAACATCTGCAAATGGTTTCCCAAAGCTGGAGGAGGAGGTGGACTAGCCCCCCCCCCCAAAAAAAAGGGTGGGAGAGGAAGGCCAGGAATGAAGAGAGGGATCCCAGTTTCCCAGAGTCTGGCTGCTGCATTGGGGACCAGTTTCCCAGTGTCTCCCAGGGCAGCTCCCCACGGAGGCCACTGCAGCAATCCCCTCGCACCCAGAGCAGGGCATCCCAGGACCACATCCTCTCTCTCCCAAAGGGATTGTTGCTGGAAAACCAGCCAGAAATGGGCGCTGCTACTCACTGAGCCTCCAGGGACCTTGGCATCAATGGCTGTGTGTGTGTTAAGCTGTCTAACAGAATAATAATACTAAATTACCCTCATAAATTTTAAAGGAGATGTTTTTGGCCTCATCCACGTGGCCCTCAGAGCAAAGAAAAAGGGACCCCACCCCAGGAGTCTGCCTTGAGAATGGCAGAGAGTCCAAGTGCAAGAAAAGGAGACGGAAGCAGGGGAGTGGGGGTGGGGAGAGCAACTCCTGAGGACCCCCCCCCCCCCGGTGAGGACCAAACATCCATTATTCACAAGATACAAATGACTCCCTTGTCAGTCAGGTCTGACTTCAATGCATTGACTGGACGGCAGGAGAAACCAGCCTGATTCATCTCCCAGAAATCCCTTCCGTTGCCCTTCAGGCTGCAGGTCCCTTATTTTGGCTGCTGGTCCCTTATTTACAAATCTGTAAGTTGACAGCTATGAGTTAACCTCCTTTGCTCCTTTGCTGCTGCTGCTGCACCGTGAGTGTTGGGGAAGGCCGCTCCCCCTCAGGCTAATTCCACCTGGCCTAGGGGGCGGGGCCCGCACTCACCTCCACCACACCTTTAAGGACACTGGTGCTGCTGCAGCAAATGTTAAAAATGTTTTATATATTTTAAAGTGTTTTAAAGGTGTTTTTACTTTTTACTTTGTTGTACCACCGTGAACGGTGGTTTCTACTTATGTATTTTTATTTTGTTCCGTTTTATTTTGGTTTGGGGTTGGATATTGAGTGGGGTAGGGGATTGGTTTTGTTTTGGTATAATTGGTTTTGTTTTGTTTTTCTATTTTCTAAATAGAGGCTAGTATGAGGCTTGGGATTGCTACCGTGGAGGGGCGAGGGAGGTATGGCGGTGGGGGCAGATGTATAGGCGAAGGGGATCGAGATCCGAATATGCTCGTACCCCTTCCAATCTGCGCCCCATCCTGTGGGACGAGGGTAGGGTGAGCAAGGATTACTCACCTCCGTCACTGGTGTTGTGCAATGCCAGGTCTATAGGCAAGAAAACCGCTACCCTGCGAGATTTCTTCACCTCGCAGGGGGTTGACCTGGCTTGTGTGACGGAGACCTGGGTGTGTGAAGGGGAAATGTTACCTTACGAGAGATGGCACCCCCGGGTTTCTCCGTCCTCCACCAGTCGCGGACTGTGGACTGAGGGGGAGGGGTGGCATTATTAATCCAGGAAGATTGTTCTTTCAGGGCTCTACCATCGCCATCGATTCCTGGCATTGAATGTGTTGGCCTAGTGTGGGGCTCCGAGGAGATCTTGGCTGTCTGTCTGGTGTACTGACCACCTAGCGCGCCAGCAGCCACCCTGTCAGGCCTGCTGGAGGCGGTGGCCGGCTAGGCCTTGGAGTTCCCTAACCTATTGGTGTTGGGGGACTTCAACATCCATGCTGATGCCACTCCCTCCTCACAGGCTCTGGACCTGGTGTCTTCCATGGCGACACTAGGGCTCTCCCAGTTTGTTTCGGGCCCCACACATCAAGCAGGCCACACGCTGGATTTGATCTTTGGCGTCGGTATAGATGTGGTCATGTCTCCTTTGATGAAGGTGCCATGGTCTGATCACTACGCTCTGAAAGCCAGGATTGACTTTCCACCCCCACCCTGCTTAGGTGGCCAGCCAATTTGGGCTCACCCGCAGAGGCTGATGGACCCTTGCGGGATGTTGCTCCCCCTGGGAACTCATTGACTGAGCTTGTCGAGGGCTGGAATAGCCAGCTCCTGGCAGCCATTGATGAGATCGCACCTAAGCGCCCTCTGCAACCCCGCAGAAACCAGGCTCCCTGGTTTACTGAGGAGCTTCGGAAAATGAAGCGGGACCTCAGACGGCTAGAGCGAGTATGGCGGGGTGCCCGTGACGGAGCCTCAAGAACATCTTATAGGGTTTTTATGAAAACCTACGAGATGGCTGTGAAGGCCGCTAAGAAGTCCTACTTCTCGGCCTCCATTGCATCCGCTAGCTCTCGCCCGGCGCAATTATTTAGTATAATTAGGTCTTTAACATCCCTTGAAGGACAGCCAAATTTAAATAACAATTCGACACACAGCTGTGAGGCATTTGCGAGCTTTTTTGCGGAGAAGGTCCTGTCGCTCCGCCATGACCTCCCTGCCAATTTGGATACAATAAAGGAACTGGAGGCCCCTCAACTGTCCTCGGGTCCAGTATTGAACCACTTTGACCGGATATCCCCAGCCGATGTGGACAGACTCCTCCGAGCTGGAAAGCCCACCACCTGTCCTCTTGACCCGTGCCCGTCTTGGCTGATTAGAGCGTGTCCAGACGAAGTGCGGGCCCCTCTGGGGGATATCATCAATTTGTCCCTTGGCACTGGGATATTCCCAGGGGAACTGAAGGAGGCAGTGGTGCGCCCGCTCTTAAAGAAAACATCATTAGATCCTTTAGATCTATCCAATTACCGTCCGGTTTCGAATCTTCCATTACTGGGTAAGGTGATTGAGAGAGCGGTTGCTGAACAGCTTGGCAGGTTTCTGGATGAAACATCGGCTCTGGATCCATTCCAGTCCGGCTTCCGCGCTGGTCATGGGACCGAGACGGCTCTGGTCACCCTAGCAGATGATCTCTGCAGGCAGCTTGATCGAGGCGGGTTGGGGCTGCTGATTCTTCTAGACCTGTTAGCAGCCTTTGAAATGGTCGATCACGAACTCCTGGACCACCGCCATGCCTACGTGGGGATTCAGGGCACAGTCCTTCAATGGCTGCGCTCGTTTCTCTCTGGTCGGGAACAGAGGGTGGCGCTTGGGGGGAATTGTCATCACGCCACTCCTTGGTGTGTGGAGTGCCTCAGGGTGCGATACTCTCCCCAATGCTTTTTAACATCTTTATGCGCCCCCTCGCCCAGCTTGTCCGGAGTTTTGGGCTGGGTTGCCATCAGTATGCCGATGACACCCAACTCTATCTGTTGATGGATGGCCATCCTGACTCAGCCCCAGACACACTGACTAGATGTCTGGAAGTTGTGGCTGGATGGTTACGTGGGAGCCGGTTGAAGTTAAATCCTTCGAAGACAGAGGTCCTGTGGCTGGGACAGGACGATATGGGATTGAGGGGGCAACTCCCATCTCTTGCGGGGGTGCAATTAGTGCCAGCACCGTCCGTTAAGAGTTTGGGTGTAATCTTCGATACCTCCCTCTCTATGGAGGCGCAGATTACAGCTATAACAAAGGCGGCATTTTTTCATCTCCACCAATCTAAGCAGTTGGCTCTTTATCTCTCTCGCCCTGACCTAGCCACTGTGATCCACGCGACGGTCACCTCCAGACTGGATTATTGTAACTTGCTCTATGTGGGGCTGCCCTTGAGACTGACCCAGAAACTCCAGCGGGTGCAGAATGCTGCAGCGAGACTCCTTATGGGGTCCTCGCTGCGAGATCACATTCATCCGGTACTATACCAGCTGCACTGGCTTCCAGTGGAGTACAGGATCAGGTTTAAGGTGCTGGTTTTAACCTTAAAAGCCCTATATGGCCTAGGACCCTCGTACCTACGGGACCGCCTCTCCTGGTATGTCCCACAGAGGAACCTACGGTCTGCAAATAAAAACATCCTGAAGATCCCAGGCCACAGAGAGGTTAGGCTGGCCTCAACTAGAGCCAGGGCTTTTTCGGCTGCGGCTCCAATCTGGTGGAACGCTCTGTCACAAGAGACTAGGGTCCTGCGGGACTTGACATCTTTCTGCAAGGCCTGCAAGACAGAGCTGTTCCACCAGGCCTTTGGTCAGGGCGCAGCCTGACTCCCTCCTCTGGCAATCTGCACAGAATTTTGCTTAACGATTGCCATCAATTTAATTTTAATTAATTTTTATAATGAAATGTTTTTAGAATATTGGATTATTTGATTGTTGTTAGCCGCCCTGAGCCCGGCTTTGGCTGGGGAGGGCGGGATATGAATAAAAATTATTATTACTATTATTGTTGTTATTGTTTTGTTGCTGTTGTTGTAATGTTTTATTTTGATATCTTTAAGAGAATATTTGTTTTCAGTTATGTTGCTTTGACTATAGACTATATATTTGACTTTCTTCCAATGGTTTTATTTCTATTTTATTGATTTTGTGGGATGTGAAACTGCAGTCAAGTAGAAGATTCCTACAGGGGACACATTAGGGGATGTTTTCTACCACTCAGGAGAAGACTTCCTGTTTCCTCCTGAGCTGGGACAGACTTCCACTACATGTGACTTGAAGAGGGTGCAGTCTGTTGTACTAGCATGGAGGAGCACACGGCCTCCATGTTCTGATCAGTGTGTCTTCTCCATTTTGTATGTTGCTGTGTGTTTGGAGAAGTGACTCTTTAGTGGCAGTCATTTGGGACTAACTTCTTTATGGAATAGTTCTAGTTGTTATGTAAGAACCTGAACGAATCTGTGAGTAAACTACTTTTATATTATCGTGAATCAGATTATTAATATAATAATAATTATAATTTTATTATTTATACCCCGCCCTCCCCAGCCAAGGCCGGGCTCAGAGCGGCTTACAAGCAATAATAAAAACAAGTTGAATGATTACAACTTAAAAACAAAATTAAAATACAACATTGAAATACTGAAACATTAAAATATTAAAATGTAGCCTCATCACAGGAGGAGAACGAAAAGAAAAAAGAAAGAGGGAGGGAATCAAATTGGCTCCAAGCCAAAGGCGAGGCGGAACAACTCTGTCTTACAGGCCCTGCGGAAAGAAATCAGATCCTGCAGGGCCCTGGTCTCATGAGGAAGAGCGTTCCACCAGGACGGAGCCAGTACTGAAAAGGCCCTGCCTCTGGTTGAAGCCAATCTAACTTCCTTAGGGCCCGTGACCACTAGGGTGTTGCTTATTCACATTATTGTGCTTGTTAATTTAAGAGGGATTGGAAGGGATCTTACCAGGAAGGAATTTTTAATAGCAAGACTCAGATGAGTCAGCAACAAGCTGATCGCTGTGTAATCTAAAAAAGGGGGGTGTATGGAACTAGAATATGGAACTTGCTAGTGCATGTTAGGAATCTTATCATTCAATAATATATCTTCTTCTAACTCCCCAATTATCCCCACAGATTTAATATGCTGTAAACCGCTTTGAGATTTCTCTTTAAAATATAAAGTGCTATAGAAATTTAAATAAATAAGATAGCTCATGGTTTGGGCTGTGGTGCAGTCCAGCCCTGCTTCCCTCCAAGACTCATCCATGCTTGCTCAGGGAACCCTTTTCTTCTCCTGATATTAGACAGCTTTTGTAACTGAACAATGTATTTGCTTTGCAGGATTTGCTAGCGCCTCTCCTTAAGACAGACAGAACTTGGCAGAAGACCAAAGGGTTCCTTCCGATCTCTCACAGGCTTCCTGAGAGCACAGATGGATGAGCGAGACACAGCTGGCCCTGGAACAGGAAGAGGCCATGAAATCCAAACTGGAAGCAGTGGGGGATTCTGGGAAAACTCTGTGCAGAAGTTCCTGGGTGAGGAGGACACCCTCCGCTCAGAGGTGCAGAGCCAACAGTTGAGGCAGTTCTGCTGCCAGGAGGCCAAAGGACCCCGAGAGGTTTGCAGCCGACTCTACCACCTTTGCCATCAGTGGCTGAAGCCAGAAAGGCACACGAAAGCTGAGATGCTGGACCTGGTGATCTTGGAGCAGTTCCTGGCTGTCCTTCCCCCAGAGATGGAGAGCTGGGCGAGGGACTGTGGAGCGGAGACCAGTTCCCAGGCAGTGGCCCTGGCCGAAGGTTTCCTCCTGAGTCAGGCAGAGGAGAGGAAGCAGGTGAGAGAGACTTTCCTCTGGATACTCCCAAGGCCTCCAAACAGGACAGAAAACATCCCATCATGCTCTACTGATGGCTCATAATTTTTTCCTGGGAAGGCATCCATGGAATGAGATCTGTCACCCTTGAAGCTGTTGGCCCTGACATTCATTTTTTAATCCTTCTCCCCATTCTCTCTTTTGAATCCTTGTTTCTTTTTCAGGGTAATGATCTCTTTGCGGAAATGGGCCAGATTTCTTCTGAGGCAGAGAGGCCTCTGCTGGACACCAGAGAGAGGCAGCTGGGTAAGGAGGGAGGAGGTTTTTCTCTGTTTAGTCTCATTCTGTTCGTTTTCCAACTCATCTGTGGGTTCTTTACATATTTTGTTGGGGGAGATAGTGGGACCAAGAGCCCAGAGGAGGGGAGATATATTTCTGCACAACTAACATCTGAAATGCACCCAAATATCCAAATGCACTCAGCAGGTGAGAGTTTCTCAAAGGCCTCTCTGTAGTTTAGATTCACTGATTTACCTGTGAGACAAGAAGGCACTCTGGGCCTCCCCCTTACATTTTCCCTCTTGCAGGTGACACAGTGATACTGGCTAGACCTCTTCATCCATCTCTGAATGGGGACAGAATGGAAGCAGCGGCTGTGGAACCAGATCAGGTCAGGGGAAGCTGCCTTGTGGGGACAGAGGTCAAGGGGTGGAACAATGTCGTAGCTCAAGGAGTGGTGGTGAACAACAGTGTTGTCTCAGAGGAGGACATTTCCCTTTTTCTTTTAGGGTCCAGTGTGCTTTGAAGATGTCGCTGTTCGTTTCACAGACGAGGAGTGGGCGTTGCTGGATCCTGACCAGAGAGCTCTGCATAAGGACGTCATGGAGGAGAATTGGGGGATCGTGGCCTCTCTCGGTAAGGCTCCCAGTGGGATCATAATATCTGTTTTTAAATTCAAAACTCCATATGTGACAAACCTCATATATTTTCACAGAACTCAACAGCGCCCCCTACAACACCGGATATCGCAATACCCCCAAAAAAACCTTGAACAGTAAATTACTGATTTTTTCTGTGAATGTTCTTCCTCCAGTTGCAGCTTATTAAACAAGGATCAGTGTGGTCTGAACTCCCCAGACCCTTTTGACTGTAAACTTCAGAATTGTTAGGGAAGTTGACATAGCTTCTGTCAGGTTTTCAGTTTTTGTTTTTCCTCCCGTCAGTCTTTGGTTGTCCAAAGAGAAGACTGACATTGGAAATGGAGGGATGCCATGATGGAGCCAAAGAAAATCCATTCAAGAGAAGAGCCAGGCTTGTTGAATCACAGGTTCCTCTAAGGATGTCAGTTGATCCCCGTTAATTAATGCACCCAACCCATCAGAAAACCATCCATCTAACCCACTTGTGTTATTTCTCTATTACCAGAGTTAACAAGTATTCTTCCTTAATTTCTCCCTGAGGCGCTAATCCATTACTCTTCATTGCAGATAGTGATGGACTGGAAATCAAGGACAAGGGTAACAATGACAAAATCCCCACAATGGAGAAGCTGTATAAACATCTTGAAAGTGGAAAAAGTTCCAATTCCACTTCCCATCAAGGAAATCTCATTAGGAAGAAACCCTATCAGTGTGTGGAATGTGGAAAGAGCTTCAGTCAGAGCTCCCATCTCACTTCCCATCATAGAATTCATACAGGGGAGAAACCCTATCAGTGCTTAGAATGTGGAAAGAACTTCAGTCACAGCTCCCATCTCACTTCCCATCAGAGAATTCATACAGGGGAGAAACCCTATCAGTGCTTAGAATGTGGAAAGAACTTCAGTCACAGCTCCCATCTCACTTCCCATCAGAGAATTCATATAGGGGAGAAACCCTATCAGTGCTTTGAATGTGGAAAGAGCTTCAGTACGAGCTCTGATCTCACTAAGCATCAGAGAATTCATACAAGGGAGAAACCCTATCAGTGTGTGAAATGTGGAAAGAGCTTCAGTCAAAGCTCCTCTCTCACTTCCCATCAAAGAATTCATACTGAGGAGAAACCCTATCAGTGCATGGAATGTGGAAAGAGCTTCAGTCAGAGCGCCAATCTCGCTTCCCATCACAGAATTCATACAGGGGAGAAACCCTATCAGTGTGTGGAATGTGGAGAGAGCTTCAGGAAGAGCTCCCATCTCACTTCCCATCAAAGAATTCATACAGGGGAGAAACCCTATCAGTGTATGGAATGTGGAAAGAGCTTCAGTCACAGCCACCATCTCACTTCCCATCAGAGAATTCATATAGGGGAGAAACCCTATCAGTGTGTGGAATGTGGAAAGAGCTTCACTCACAGCCACCATCTCACTTCCCATCAGAGAATTCATACAGGGGAGAAACCCTATCAGTGTGTGGAATGTGGAAAGAGCTTCACTCATAGCTCCTCTCTCACTTCCCATCAAAGAATTCATACAGGGGAGAAACCCTATCAGTGTATGGAATGTGGAAAGAGCTTCAGTCACAGCTCCCATCTCACTTCCCATCAGAGAATTCATATAGGGGAGAAACCCTATCAGTGCTTTGAATGTGGAAAGAGCTTCACTCACAGCCACCATCTCACTTCCCATCAGAGAATTCATACAGGGGAGAAATCCTATCAGTGTGTGGAATGTGGAAAGAGCTTCACTCATAGCTCCTCTCTCACTTCCCATCAACGAATTCATACAGGGGAGAAACCCTATCAGTGTGTGGAATGTGGAAAGAGCTTCAGGAAAAGCTCCAATCTCACTTTCCATCAAAGAATTCATACGAAAGAGTGGAAAACCCTTCATTATACACACCACTTTAAACAAACCTTTGGCTGATTGACATCTTATGCCCTTTAAAAATGTGTTGGGGAGGTAGGGGTTACAGGTTTTGAGGGCGGTGTTTTGTGTTTTCATTGTGTGAAATTCATTATGTTGTAACCGTCCTGTGACCTGTGGGTGTAGGGAATGGGAGCCAACTCTTAGAGTCTGAGGGCTCTTTGCCCCCCAATAAGATATGTGACGGGTCCACCCACCAGTTCATAGGAATAGCCATTCAAATGGCATGCTTGCACCGCATCCTGTGACTGTTTAACCGAGGCGGGGCTTACTAAACGCCTCCTATATTTTATTCCAGTTGGCACCCCTGTTATAGGGCGCTATAGAAATGAAATAAATGCATAAATAAAACAAAACCATCTTGGTCGCCTTCTTTTGCACATGTTCCAGCTTGTCAATATCCGTCTTAATATTATCATTTTAAAAATTTATGTGCCCATCATCTGAAGATTTCACAGTGGTTCACAACATAAACAGACAGGTTGAAAGCATGGCTTTCTCAAAATCAAGTCAAGCCAGAGAAATCTCTCTTTTTTCTTTTTTTGGATGGAGTTACAGACTGTTTCTCAGGGGACTGCTGTGGTAATAGTTCATCTTGATTTCACTAAGGTTTTTGACAAAGTCCCCCGTGATATTTATATGGGGAAGCTGGTAAAATGAGGCTGAACAAGGTAACTGTTAGGTGGATTTGACTGACTGAACCCAAAGAGGACTCCTTCATGGTTCCTCATCATCCTGGAGAAAAGTGACCAGAGGGGTGCTGCAGGGTTCTGTCCTGGGCCCGTTGTTGTTCAACGTCTTTATAAATGACTTGGATGAAGTAACTGAGGGGATGCTCATCACATTTGCAGACGACACCAAAAGGGGAGCGGAGGCCAATGTGGCAGAAGGTAGAATCAGATCAAGGGCAGGAATAGTACCACTTTGTTCTGCCTTAGAATCATAGAATCATAGAGTTGGAAGAGACCACAAGGACCATCGAGTCCAACCCCCTGCCAAGCAGGAAACACTATCAGAGCACTCCTGACATATGGTTGTCAAGCCTCTGCTTAAAGACCTCCAAAGTAGGAGACTCCACCATACTCCTTGGCAGCAAATTCCACTGTCGAACAGCTCTTACTGTCAGGAAGTTCTTCCTAATGTTTAGGTGGAATCTTCTTTCTTGTAGTTTGGATCCATTGCTCCGTGTCCGCTTCTCTGGAGCAGCAGAAAACAACCTTTCTCCCTCCTCTATGTGACATCCTTTTATATATTTGAACATGGCTATCATATCACCCCTTAACCTCCTCTTCTCCAGGCTAAACATGCCCAGCTCCCTTAGCCGTTCCTCATAAGGCATCGTTTCCAGGCCTTTGACCATTTTGGTTGCCCTCTGGACACGTTCCAGTTTGTCAGTGTCCTTCTTGAATTGTGGTGCCCAGAACTGGACACAGTACTCCAGGTGAGGTCTGACCAGAGCAGAATACAGTGGCACTATTACTTCCCTTGATCTAGATGCTATACTCCTATTGATGCAGCCCAGAATTGCATTGGCTTTTTTAGCTGCCGCGTCACACTGTTGGCTCATGTCAAGTTTGTGGTCAACCAAGACTCCTAGATCCTTTTCAAATGTACTGCTCTCAAGCCAGGTGTCACCCATCTTGTATTTGTGCCGCTCATTTTTTTTGCCCAAGTGCAATACTTTACATTTCTCCCTGTTAAAATTCATCTTGTTTGTTTTGGCCCAGTTCTCTAATCTGTCAAGGTCGTTTTGAAGTGTGATCCTGTCCTCTGGGGTGTTAGCCACCCCTCCCAGTTTGGTGTCATCTGCAAATTTGATCAGGATGCCCTTGAGTCCATCATCCAAGTCGTTGATAAAGATGTTGAATAAGACCGGGCCCAAGACAGAACCCTGTGGCACCCCACTAGTCACTCTTCTCCAGGATGAAGAGGAACCATTGATGAGCACCCTTTGGGTTCGGTCAGTCAGCCAGTTACAAATCCACTGAGTGGTAGCATAGTCAAGACCGCATTTTACCAGCTTCTTTACAAGAATATCATGGGGCACCTTGTCAAATGCCTTGCTGAAATCAAGGTAGGCTACATCCACTGCGTTCCCTTCATCTACCAGGCTTGTAATTCTGTCAAAAAACGAGATCAGGTTAGTCTGACATGACTTATTTTTCAGAAATCCATGCTGACTATTGGTGATCACAGCATTCCTTTCTAGGTGCTCACAGAATGTTTGCTTAATGATCTGTTCCAGAATCTTCCCTGGTATTGATGTCAGACTGACTGGGCGGTAATTATTTGGGTCCTCTCTTTCCCCCTTTTTGAAAATAGGGACAACATTTGCCCTCCTCCAGTCTGCCGGGACTTTGCCTGTTCTCCAGGAATTCTCAAAGATGACTGCCAGTGGTTCTGAGATCACATCTGCCAGTGCTTTTAGTACTCTTGGATGCAGTTCATCTGGCCCTGGAGACTTGAATACATCTAAACTAGCCAAGTATTCTTGTACTATCTCCTTAGTTATTCTGGGCTGTGTTTCCTTTGCTGAATCATTTGCTCCAAATTCTTCAGGTCGGGCATTGTTTTCTTTATCGGAGAAGACTGAGGCAAAGAAGGCATTGAGTTCAGCCCTTTCTGTGTCCCCTGTTTGCATTTCACCATCTTCTCCTCTGAGTGACCCCACTGTTTCTTTGTTCTTTCTTTTGCGACGGACATACCCATAAAAGCCTTTTTTGTTGCTTTTAACCTCTCTAGCAAGCCTGAGTTCGTTCTATGCTTTAGCTTTTCTGACTTTGTGTCTACACGTGCTGGCTATTTGTTTGAATTCCTCCTTGGTGGTTTCCCCTCTTTTCCATTTTTTGTACACATCCTTTTTTAATCTTAATTCAGTTAAAAGTTCTTTAGATAGCCACCCTGGCTTCTTTAGGCACCTTCCATGTTTCCGTCTCATTGGTATTGCCTGACGTTGTGCTTTTACTACCCCCCTCTTAACAAACTCCCAGTCATCATGAACTCCCTTTCCTTTTAGTATTACTGTCCATGGGATCTCACCCAGTACTTCCCTAAGTCTTAAGCAGTCGGCTTTCTTAAAGTCAAGAAATTGAATCCTAGTATGCTTGGCTGCTCCTTTCCGCTATATAGTAAACTTCAGAAGAGCATGACCACTCGCGCCTAATGATCCTTCCACTTCTACCCCACTAACCAGGTCATCAACATTGGTTAGGACCAGATCTAAAATGGCTGTTCCTCTTGTTGCTTCTCCCACTTTCTGGACAATGAAGTTGTCTGCAAGGCCAGTGAGGAATCTGTTTGACCTTATGCTCTTGGCTGAGTTTGACGTCCAACAAATATCCGGGTAATTGAAGTCCCCCATTACTACTATCTCCCTTCCTTTTGCATGCTTGGCCATCTGTTCCAGGAAGGCATCATCCATGTCCTCCGTTTGGCTTGGGGATCTATAGTAAACTCCCACAATGAGGTCTCTGTTATTCTTCTCTCCCTTAATTTTGACCCAAATGCTCTCACTTTGGCTTTGAGGTTCTAAATCTTGGATCTCTTCACAGGTATACACATCCCTGACATATAACACCACTCCTCCTCCTTTCTTGTCTGGTCTATTTCTCTGAAATAGATTGTATCCCCCCATGATTACATTCCAATCGTGGGACTTATCCCACCAGGTTTCAGTGATGCCTATTGTGATGGGACAATGAGCTGCTTGTGCGTTAAATCCAAGTCCCTCAGAGTTTGGTCAAACTTGCAAACCTCTGTCTGTAACGGAGCCCCTTAAACATGGCTCCGTCAGTCGCTAGCAGATTCCGACAGTGGCTGCTTTCGGAATCGTTTCCAACATAAAAGCTCCTTAACGGAAACACGTCTTCTGGACTCCCTGCGTGACAGTTTCCGGCGAGGAGTGGGTGTCCCTACAGGAGGTCCTGAAACCTCCCCACTGTTCTTGCTGGAGGTGTCTCTGAGCCATCCCTCCAGCTCCCTTTCTCTCAGCTCACCTCCTCTCCCCCTACTGGTTCCCTCTTCAGCTGCTGAGTCTCTCCCAACCTGTGTGAGCCCTTTCACCTCCCTTCCTTCCGATGGCAGTTCCCTGACATCCACCTCCCCTCCAGGGCCCCCTTCACCCCCTCCCGCCCCCTCCTCTATGGGTGGTGAGGAGGCAAAACCCCGGAAGGAACTTCCTTCATCTTCCGATGTCTCGAACACTTCTCTCCACCTGTTGCGGTTCCTGGTCTCGAAGTACTCCTCCTCCTCAGAGTCCATCTCCCCTTCCCCTTCCGAGTCCGGGAATCCTTCCAACTCCTCCTCCTCATCGGTGGTCCCAAAGTATTCCCTCCGGAACCTCTCCACAGGCTGAGGTTTCCTTGGGAACCTTTGATGGAACGTTTCTATCAATACCTCGTCATTGATATCTTCTGCCCTTACCCAAGTGTTTTCTGACTCCGGTTCTCCTTCCCACGCTACCAAATACTCCACCTGATCCCCCTTCCACCTGGCGTCGAGGATTTCTGCCACATGGCTGCTGCATTCCCTTTCTTCTATGACCGGTCCCCGAGTGGACATCCCTTCTCGTCCCCCCTCATACGGTGACAGTAACGACCTGTGAAATACTGGGTGCAGTTTCATGTGGTTGGGTAACCGGAGCCTGAAAGCCACGGGGTTGACTTGTTGAATGACCTCAAAGGGACCCAATCTCCTGGGTCTTAATTTCTTACAACATCCTTTGAACGGCAACCCTTGGGTTGACAGCCACACCCGATCTCCCACCCTTACGGTTTCACCTTCCCTTCGGTTCTTGTCTGCCTGCCTCTTATATTCTTCCTTCGCCCTTTCTAAGTTGAGTTGGAGCTGACAATGGATTGCTTCCATTTCTTCTACAAAATGCTCGGCTGCCGGAACGCTCCATCTCTTCCCTCCTCCCCCTGGGAATGCCCTGGGATGACACCCATAATTAGCCAAGAAGGGGCTCATCCCTGTGGACACATTCTCTGCATTGTTGTAGGCAAATTCCGCCAACGCCAACTTCTCTACCCAATCATTCTCTCTGTCATTGACATAACACCTCAGGTATTGCTGGAGGATACCGTTTGCTCTTTCCGCCTGCCCGTTGGTTTCAGGGTGCCGGGCCGTCGAAAAGTTGACCTCCACCTGCAGTAAGCTCATGAGCTTCCTCCAGAACCTGGAAGTAAATTGTTTTCCTCTGTCTGAGACCACCATCAATGGCACCCCGTGCAACCTAAAAATGTGTTCTACAAATAACTTCGCTGTCTCTTCCGCCGTGACTGCATGCGAGCAGGCTACAAAGTGGCACATCTTTGTTAGTAGGTCTACCACCACCATGATGGCTGTTTTCCCCTTGGACTTTGGCAGATCAATCATAAAATCTATCGACACTGCCTCCCAAGGCCGTTCTGGGGTTGGTAAGGGTTCTAATAGCCCCGCTGGCGCCCTCCTCTCCCCCTTGGCTCGCTGGCATTGCTCACACCCTCTTACATACTCCCGTACATCTTCCCTCACCTTAGGCCACCAAAATTCCCTGGTGACCAACCACATGGTTTTGTGTTGTCCAAAATGCCCCGCCGTGGGGCTGTCGTGCAACTGCTTGAGTACCCTCCCCCTTAAGTCTCCTTCGGGGATGTACAGTGCCCCCTTTGTAATACAAAGCTCCATTTCTTTCCTCGAACCCCCCTGGTTCCTCTCCCTCACCCCTAAGACCTCTGAGCTTATTCTGGGCGTATTCATCATTCTCTGTTTCCTCTACCAGTTCTCTTTGCCCCACCAATGCCGCCCCACACACCCAGCGGTCCTCTGGGATGACATGTCTCTCTTCAGGTGCCCCCTCCCCTTCCAAATATTCAGGTTTGCGTGAGAGAGCGCCCGCCCTAACATTTTCTGGACCTGGCACATAACAAATTTCAAAGTGGAATTTGGAGAACTCCTGGGCCCATCTCACTTGCCGTTGGTTGAGCACTCGTGCCATTCTCCAATACTCTAAGTTCTTGTGGTCCGTGCACACTTGCACCTTATGTTGTGCCCCAATTAATAAATGCCTCCATCTCCTGAATGCTTCATGAATGGCTAGTAGTTCGCGGTCATACACCGTGTAGTTCCTCTCAGATTTGTTCAGCTTTCGTGAAAAAAAGGCACACGGTCTCCACTCTGACTTCTCCTTCCCAGGCTGCAGAAGCACCGCCCCCACAGCCCGGTCTGATGCGTCCGTTTCCACTCGCATTGGTTTTTGTAAATCCACATGCAGGAGCTGTTCTTCCGAAGCGAATGCCCTTTTCAGCTCCTCAAAAGCTCGCTCCCCCTCCGCCGTCCAAACGAATTTCCTCTTACTGCTGAGACAGTCCGTGATGGGAGCCGTCAAGTGGGCAAAATTTCGGATGAACTTCCGATAGAAGTTTCCAAATCCAAGGAATCTTTGCACATCCTTCCTTGTTTTCAGTGTTTTCCATTCCAGTACCGCTTGGACCTTGCCAGGATCCATGGCCAATCCCTTGTCCGACAAGCGGTACCCCAGGAATTCCACCTCCTTGGCATGAAACTGACACTTCTCTAGCTTCACCCGCAGCTGATTGGATTGCAGTCTGCCCAACACTTCCCTGACGTCTTTTACATGCTGCTCCTCATTCTCTGAATATACTAACACGTCATCTAAGAAGGCCACACAATTCTTGTAAAGCAAAGACCCCAGTACGTGGTTCATAAACGATTGAAAGCACGCGGAGCCTGCTTGTAGGCCGAAGGGCATAACTAAATATTCAAATGCCCCCAAAGGGGTGAACATGGTGGTTTTCCATTCATCCCCCTTCCTTATTCGTATCAGGTTGTACGCCCCCCTCAGGTCCAGTTTGGTAAAAATCTTTCCCTGCCTGACCCTTGTCAAAATGTCATCAATTCTAGGCATCAGGAAAGTCACTGGTTCTGACACGGCATTTAAGGCCCTGAAATCCACTACAAGTCTCGGTTTGTCCGTGTTTTTTTTGTCCACAAAAAACACTGGGCTGCCCCCCACCGCCCTGGACTCTCTGATGAACCCTCTCTTCAGGTTCTTGTCAATGAACTCCCTTAGCTCCTGCATCTCTCTGTCTGACATGGCGTAGCTTTCCTACAGGGAGCTGTGCTCCAGGGAGTAAATTGATTTGACAGTCAAAGGGTCTATGTGGGGGTAGTTTGTCTGCCTCCCTCTCGCAGAAGACGTTGCTCAGGTCGGCGTATTGCTGGGGAACCTTCCCCTTCTCCGTTACTTCCGTCCCTGCTAGAGTGGCTCTGGCCCCTCCTTGAGCCTCCCGCTCTTTGCAGTGTTCCAGACAATGTGCTGACCCAAAGGAGGCCACTCTCTGATGCCAGCCCACTAGCGGATCATGTAACGCTAGCCAGCTCATCCCTAGAATAATGGGAGCTCCTCCCAAGGTAGCCACATTAAACGCTATTAGCTCAGTGTGTCTTGCTACCCTCATTAGCATTGGGACGGTCTGCTGGCTGACTTCTCCTCCCAGCAGCTCCCTTCCATCGATCGTGGTCACCTGCAAAGGGTTACTTAAAGGGATAGTCTGTATCTGGTGCTCAGCAGCAAACTCCTTACTCATGAAATTGCAGGAGCTGCCTGAGTCCAATAGCGCCTTTATCTTTAGTAGGTGTCCGTTAGGCAGCTCTAGTAACACCTCTGGCAAAATGACCTGGCTGTTGGCAGAGATAACATTTCTTGGCGCCCTTCCCCTCCTTCTTCCGCTCTTCACTGGGCTTTGAAACTGCGTGCGCTGTCCCAATTTCCATCGGCACTCCCGGCGGGAACGGTGGCTCTGGAATCTCTGGAATGCGAAGCTCCCTCCACCGTTCCCCCTTCCCTTCCTGCCTCTCCAAGGCTCTCGCCTCTTGGCGCGCTCCTATGGTCAGTGCTGATTTGGTCAGCTGGTCCATAGACTCCGCCCTGGGCGCCCGGGAAAGTTCATCCTTTACCGCCGAAGAAAGCCCTTCTTCAAAGAGCATTTGAATGGGTGCCGCCGATAGATCCCACCCCAATTTATGGATCAACATGGTAAACTCAGTCCAGTACTCACGAACAGATCGGCTCCCCTGTTTGCACGCCATTAACTGTCTGCGTACCACTCCCTGCTCAATATCGCTGGCAAACATAAGATCTATGGCACGAAAAAACTTCCTCGTGTCCTTCAGGATGTCATTATTCGTTGCCATCAGGGGCCTCACCCAGTCTTTCCCCCCCCTCTTCGAGATGCCCAATCACAAAAGCCACTCGCGATTCCTCGTCGTGAAAGTCATCAAACTGCAGATTAAGGGCATATTGCATCTCTGTCCGAAAGGCATGATAGTCCTTGGGCTCCCCCCCAAACTTCTGCACCAATCCTGGCAACTTTCTGGCGAGCGGGGTGGCTTTCCCCTTTTTGTCTGCATCCTGAGCCCTCCTCTCCTCTAGCCTCGCCGTCTGCAGCGCTAGCTGGACTTCCAACACCCTGTACCTTTCTTCCAGGCTTGGACCCGCTCCAGCTCCTGCTTCTCCGGTTCCGGCTGGGTTGCTCATGATGCCTTCTCCTGCACAAGCTGCTCACGGAGACTGTCGGAATGCTGTGATGGGACAATGAGCTGCTTGTGCGTAAAATCCAAGTCCCTCAGAGTTTGGTCAAACTTGCAAACCTCTGTCTGTAACGGAGCCCCTTAAACATGGCTCTGTCAGTCGCTAGCAGATTCCGACAGTGGCTGCTTTCGGAATCGTTTCCAACATAAAAGCTCCTTAACGGAAACACGTCTTCTGGACTCCCTGCATGACAGTTTCCGGCGAGGAGTGGGTGTCCCTACAGGAGGTCCTGAAACCTCCCCACTGTTCTCGCTGGACGTGTCCCTGAGCCATCCCCCCAGCTCCCTTTCTCTCAGCTCACCTCCTCTCCCCCTACTGGTTCCCTCTTCAGCTGCTGAGTCTCTCCCAACCTGTGTGAGCCCTTCCACCTCCCTTCCTTCCGATGGCAGTTCCCTGACACCTATTATGTCATATTTAGTTTGCTGTACCAAGAGCTCAAGCTCATCTTGTTTATTGGTCAGACCCCAGCTAGAATAAATACTGTGTTCAATTCTGGGCACCACAGTTTCAGTATCTTAAATTTTTTTTGCCTGGGGAAATTAAAAGGTGGGAGAGCACAATCCACATTCTTTTTATAACATGTGGCCAATTTTTATTGAATATATAAATTGTTAAGACTGTTGCCGGAATCCACCCAGCACTCATGGGAAAATGTGGTGTGATCTTTTAGAGTAATCAAATGAAATTTGTAACACATGGCAGGATGAAAGTCTGCAATTCCATCAGGACAAGTTATTTGTTGTTTACTGTTGTAACCATTGCTTTCTGAAAAGTTATCTTCTGTACCAAGAGAAATAAAAACAATGTTTTTAAAAATGGTGGGGAAATCATGTGTACTCTTCCATTAATCTGCTTGCAGATGTTGAGTGTTATTTGGAGTCTCTAACTCCCAGTTATTTCACATTATCAATGTGTTTCTGTGTGTTCAGCGCATATGATTGCAGGTGAGACTGAATAAAAGAATTAAATTCCCTTTGACTGCTTCTGTATTGTTTCAGATGCAGCTTCACTTACAGATAAGAACAAATCATACTTCTTACTGATGAATCATACCATTGTCAGCTCATTAATCTCCAACCCAACAAACGCTGCGCTTAGCATGAGCAGCTGCTTTCTTCCCATTTCTTAGGTGGAAAGAACTGATAATGAAAAGGAAGACGGGAGATAGACCCTTTCCCTCAACCTTTGGGGATCTGGGGGGGGGCTTCATTTCACCCCTTAGTCCTGCTCCTGAAAGCTTGACAGACTTAAAAATCAACCTTTTTATTTTTTAAAGAAATGGTATTGCAGTGCTAAAAAGTCTCAAGAAAGCAATTCCTGTAGTAGCTGGCATCTTAGCGAGCCCAATGCCACTCTGCCAACTGTCTCACTCCCAGCTAACTAATCTGGAAAGCTGTCTTGTCATCTCTGTCTGTAAATACTTCCGTGTCCCTTGAATTCAGAATTAAGCATTTCTGGAAGAGGAAATGATATGCTTTGGTTTAAAAAGCACGAATACTGGGCCACTGACTGTGCAACTTGCCAGCCCTGCCCTGTAGGAAGCTCCAACTTTAAAGATTGATCTTTTGGTGTGGCAGCAAGTGTACTTTGGAACTCCCTGCCACTTGACACCAGGCAGGAGGCTTCACGGTCCACTTTGCAGCATTCAACTTTGTTACCATTGCTGAGTTTGTGATAGCTAAATATTGAGGAGAAAGAAGCCAATCTCCTATGTATATCTGAATAAATTGAGAAAGTCTGGTTTTCAGTAACTATGATTAAGCTAAGTTAAAATGCTAATATTCACCTCAACTTTCTAAGCACCTGCACAGGCATGTTTTTAGCAGGTTCCCCCAAAAGGTGGGAGGGAGGCGCCTGCTTGATCTCAAGAGGCAGGGAGTTCCAAAGGGTCTGTGCTGCCATACTAAACAACTGAGGTCTTGCGTGGCACCTTTAGTTGAAGCACTCGAGTGTCTGCCTGTGGGGTAAGGAGGGGATCTCATGGGTAAACTCTTCCCTATGATAATGGAAAGGCCTTGATCTGGGCCTGGTAGCCAATGGGCAACCAGTGATGCCCTCTGAGCCAAAGGGTCATCTGCCGAGAAGGCCTCGCTTTGACAGCAATCGTGCTGCAGCATTCTGCACCGGCTGAAGCTTCTGGACCAAGCGCAAGGGATGCCCCACATGGAGGGGACTGTGGTCATCCAGCCTTGAAGAAGCGAAGGCGTGAGGCCAGGCTCTCCCGGTCCTGGAATGTCGAACCATCTGCAGTTGCTCAAAGGCACTTCCAGCCACTGAGTCTGCCTGAGTCTCGGCTGGATCCGGAAGCAGCTCAAAGTCCCACGAGGTTCATCATCATCATTTTTAATTTGTATACCGTCTTTCTACCTTAAAATACTCAAGGCGGTTTACAAGCTGATGAAACAAAAAATGTACATCTTATAACAATCTAATGCAATACAAAAATGAGATAATAAAACGTTAAAATAAGCAACCTTCATCAAAAAGTAACATTCAACAATTATTAGTATGGTATAAAATAATAATATAAATATATAAAAGTTTAAACAGAAGTCCACTCAATAGTTACAATAAATAATTTCTAAACTGTAATCAGTAAAACAATGGCAAGCCACAGTACATAAAATAAAACAATACAAATGGAGAAGCAGAGACTAGAGGGTGGTTCATATGGAGAGAATCACTGGCTTACCTTATTTACTCATTATTAGGTTGGCCAAGTCCATAGGACCTTCAGGAAATCCAAATTTCAGATTGCACTGCAGAGAGGGAGTTCTGTGTGTCTTTATTTGTTGCAAATAATAATAACAAGAAGGAGAAGAAGAAGAAGATTTTTATTTATACTCCGCCCCCCCGCTCCGCCCCCGGCCAAGAACGGGCTCAGGGTGGCTAACACCAAATATAAAATGTTGTGACGTGGGGTTTGTGATTTCCGCTCTCTTGACATAATATGCTGGAGACAGTTCTCTAGTAACACTTCTTTATTAAAGCAACAAGACTAAAGACTGGGGAGAGGAAAGCTACATTTATAGGGACAGGGAACTAGCAAGAAAGGATACATTTTGGAGGGAACAATATCAGGCAATCACAGTCCTGCCTTTTGGAGGAAACCAATAAGACAGAGGATCCAAATACAGCAGCTTAAATGAACCAATAGTAGCTGTACCCTCTGGAACCAAAAGGCAGTTACTTTACCTTGTTAAGCGGTGATATGATAGCCATGTTCAAATATATAAAAGGATGTCACATAGGGGAGGGAGAAAGGTTGTTTTCTGCTGCTCCAGAGAAGCGGACACGGAGCAATGGATCCAAACTACAAGAAAGAAGATTCCACCTAAACATTAGGAAGAACTTCCTGACAGTAAGAGCTGTTCGACAGTGGAATTTGCTGCCAAGGAGTGTGGTGGAGTCTCCTATTTTGGAGGTCTTTAAGCAGAGGCTTGACAACCATATGTCAGGAGTGCTCTGATGGCGTTTCCTGCTTGGCAGGGGCTTGGACTCGATGGCCCTTGTGGTCTCTTCCAACTCTATGATTCTATGAAATGCAAATACAGACAATAATAATACAGATATAAAATCCTTTGACTCAATACACAACATAAAATACATTAAAAAAAAACAAAAAAGCAATTGATTAAAATATAGCTTAAAATATAGCACCTTAAACCTGGCCCTGTACTCCACCAGGAGCCAGTGCAGCTGGTAAAAGATAAAATCCCACCAGACATCATGGGACTTGTACAGGGTCATCTGAGCCTTTGGCAGCAAGTAATTTATAAGTTATTTTTTCAGCTAATGCTGAAATCCACATATTTCTATACCAAAGTGAAATCTGGACATCATGTAAGGTTTTAAGTGTTGAGTAGAGGTTTGGGTCTTGGACTCTATGACCTGGGGGACCAGGGTTCGAATCCCCACCCAGCCATGAAGCTCCCTGGGGTGACCTTGGGGAAAAAAGGTGGAATATAAATGGAATAACTGAAATAAATAAGATTTTCTATTTTGGAGCAACGGAGGTTCTGGCAGCCGCTAGCCACCTGGTCAAGAGTTCATGAGAGTTGACGAAATGGCAAAGTGGCAAACCTAGAGCCCTCTCTGTGGGCACGCGGACGGTAATCCCAGCAGGGCCTTAGCCTCCTTGCCCGAGCGAGGGGCTCGCCAGTCTGTGTTTCCTACTCGGGAGTAAGCTGCCTTGAGTTCAGCAGGGCTTGACTCCCAGGCCAGTAAGCATAAAGACGGCAACATTAGAAGGGGCTGCTGGGTTGACATGTTCGATGGGCTTTCCCATGGAAGCCAACTGAAATATACTCAGAGTCGCAAAGTGATTTCATGCTCTTTATTCAGCTCATAGTGATGAGGAGGAATGAATGAAAGTCCCCTCAAAGTATCTGCTTTATATACATTATTTACACAATGGGCTGCACATGATTAGTTAATTCTGGAATTCTACTGTAAGCCAATCAGGTTTTGGATTCACTTATATCTGGAGCATGATTGGGTGGTTCCTGCCAACCAATCATACTGCTGCATTGTTCTTGGACCAATCAGACTGCTGCATTCTGAATCCTATTGTTCTAGGACCAATCAGACTGCTGCATTCTGAATCCTATTGTTCTAGGACCAATCAGACTGCTGCAGTTTGGATCCTATTCAACTCAGTACATAACACCCCTCCCCTCTAAGTTCCAGTCGTGCCCGGGAGGTTGCATTCATAGTCCTTGAGGTACGCCGGCGGCCTATGTGTGCGTTGCGGCCTGTGGTGTTCCCTGGTCCGGGGTTCAGGTTCTGGCTCGTGTTCCAAGGATGCTGGCTGTGATGGGCCTGTTTGGTCTGGCGCAACCGGCTTGCTCAGTCGTGGTTCTGGTTCCGGTGTCCTTTCGGCCTCACGGGTCCTCTCTGTATTTACTGATTCTGCCTCTCCTGCTGTCCCCTCCTGCTCTATGGGCCTCACTGCCCCTCTGTTCCCTTGGGACTCCTCTGACCTGTCCTCCTCCTGGTTTTCTCCTGGGAATCGTCGCCGTATCTGGTCACAGTGGCGGCGCCAGCATTGCCCCCCATCCATTAGCACCTCGTACGACACAGGGCCAGTGACCCTGGTGACTGTGGCGGGTACCCATGCTGGGCCTGCCCCAAAATTCTTTGCGTACACTGGGTCCTGGGCCTCGAAGGTCCGGGAGTTCCTGCCTTCCCCCACCACTACCTCATCCTGAGCTCTATCGGGGTGAAGGCGGTCCAATCTGATTGCAAGGCGCCGACCCATTAGTAGTTCAGCAGGGCTCCGGCCAGTCGTTGAGCTGGGGGTGCTGTGCTGTGCTAGGAGGAATGTGGCAAGGCGGTACTCCCAATCCCCTTGCGTCATGCGGCGAAGGGTGTCCTTGGTGGTCCGCACCATGCGTTCTGCTTGGCCATTGGTGGCAGGGTGGAATGGCGCCGAACGGATGTGGCGGATGGCGTTCTGTGCTGTGAAGGTTTGGAATTCTCCTGACGTAAATGCAGTCCCGTTGTCTGAGACGAGAGTGTCAGGGAGCCCGTGGGTTGCAAACAGCCTGCGTAGTACCCGGATGGCTGTGGACGTGGAAGTGGACGGTACCAGTGCAACTTCCAGCCATTTGGTGTAGGAGTCCACCACTATGAAGAATGTTTTCCCCTGAAAGGGGCCAGCAAAATCCACATGCAGGCGTGACCATGGTGCTCGGACGGACTCCCAGGACTGGACTGGGGCCCTTGGGGGATCTGGGCGGGATTCTTGGCAGGCCTGGCAGTGTTTGACCCAGGCCTCTATCTCTCCATCAATCCCCGGCCACCACACATAACTCCTGGCAAGGGCCTTCATTCATACTACCCCTGGGTGTGTCTCGTGTAGGGCTGTGAGGACCCTTTTGCGGAGGGGCTGGGGAACAACGACCCTGCTTCCCCATAACAGGCACCCCTTGTGAGCCGTCAGTTCATGTTTGCGGGTTGTGTAGCCAGCGAATTCTGGCCCAGGGCTGCTGCTGGGCCATCCCCTCCACACCCAGTCCAGGACCCGGGAGATGACCCTATCTTTCTTGGAATGGTGTGCAACTTCTTGTGCCTGAATGGGGCGGTCGGGAAGCAGCTCCAGGCTCATAACCTCTTGTGCAGGTGCTGGGTCGGGGCCTGTTTCCGGTAGTGGTAGCCTGCTGAGGGCGTCCGCATGGCCCATCGCTTTCCCCGGGCGGTGAATCAGTGCATACTGGTAGCTGGCAAGGAAAATTGACCACCTGAGGACGCGAGGAGACAGCACTTGGGGGGTCTGCTTTTCGGGGGCAAACAAGCCAAGCAACGGCTTGTGGTCAGTCACCACGGTGAAGGTCTGCCCGTACAAGAAATCATGGAATTTTTTTACTCCCTTCACGATTCCCAGACCCTCCTTGTCTATTTGCGAGTAGTTCCGCTCGGTTGCGTTGAGTGTCTGGGAAAAGTATGCCACCGGTACCTCTCTTTCATCCGGGAGTTGGTGTCCCAGGACAGCGCCAATGCCATAGGGCGAGGCATCACATGCTAGCACCACCGGCAGCCTCTCGTCGAAGTGTGCCAAGACCGAGTTTGAGACAAGCAAGTTCTTGACTGCCTGGAATGCAGCCTCCTGGCGCTGGCCCCACACCCAAGGGGCCCGCTTGTCCAGGAGTCTGTGTAGGGGCTCTGCTACCGCTGCCTTGTGGGGAAGGAAGGAATGGTAAAAGTTCAATAGTCCCAAGAAGGCCTGAAGTTCAGTCTTGCTCTTGGGTACTGGGGCATCACAGATGGCCCATACCTTGTCCCCAGTCGGGTGGACCCCTTCTGCGTCCACCATAAATCCCAGAAAGTCCACCTGAGGCACTCCTAGTAGACATTTTTCCCGCTTCACCTTGAGACCCACCGTCTGGAAACGGTGCAGAACGGTGCGGAGGCGGTCCTCAAACTCCTCTGGTGTGGGCCCGGCAATCAACACATCATCTGAGAAGGGGGTGACACCAGGAATCCCTTTAAGGAGCGAGTCCATTAGATTCTGGAATATGCCTGGTGCCACATTGACACCGAATTGCAGCCGCTTTACCCTGAACGCTCCTCTGTGCGTCACAATCGTCTGTGCCTCTGCTGTGGCCTCATCTACTGGCAGCTGTTGATATGCTTGGGCCAAGTCCAGCTTGCCAAAAATTTTCGACCCAGCCAGGGTGGCAAGGACATGGCTGACCACTGGCACTGGGTATGCATGGGCCGTGAGGGCCTTGTTTATGGTACATTTGTAGTCTGCGCAGATGCGGACCGAACCATTAGGCTTGACGGGTGTGACGATTGGGGTTTCCCAGGGGGCATTAGGCACCGGCTCCAGCACTCCTTGCTCCACGAGCCGGTCCAATTCCTCGTCTATACGGGGTTTCAGGGCGAACGAGACCCGGCAGGCCTTGAGCCTGACCGGTCGTACTGCGGGGACAAGCTGTAGAGCAATGGGGGGGCCCGTATACTGTCCCAATTTCCCATCGAAAAACCCTGGAAATTCCTTGCAGATGGCGTCCACGTCCACTTGTAAGGTAGTGTGGTTCACCCCGGTGACGGCTAGCCCCAGTGGTCCAAACCATGCCAATCCCAGTAAGCTGATGTAGGGGCCCTTGACCACGAGCAAGTCCAGTTGCCGCGTCCGCCCTCGGTATTGCACCCTGAAGGTCCCCACCCCCATTGTGGGGACCTCACGTTTCTGGAAGTCCCGGAGGGTGAATGGGGCCGGCCTGAGTTTGGGACCCCCAGTAGGACACAGTTTCCTTAAGGTCCTTGCCGAGATTATGGATAGAGTTGAACCCGTGTCAAGCTCCATGCGGCATGGGGCCCCCTCTATCTGTACCTCTACATAAATTTTCTCTACGTTGGGGTGGGGTAACTGGTATACCTGGAAGTCCGTGAGCTCCGTAGAGTTGCCTTGGTGCGTTGGGCCCCGGGACCTGGAGCTCTTGGATTGGTCATCTGATGCCTGGCGTCGGGTGGGCCGAGCTCGACACACCCGGGCGATGTGTCCCAATTTTCTGCACTGCCTGCACTCTGCGTTGCAGAAACGGCAGGTCCTCCTCTCGTGACTTTCCCTGCAGCTTGCGCAGTTCCCTCCTTCTCGTCGAGGCAGCTGTGGTATGTGGGCTGCTTGAGTGCGCTGCTGTACTCGGTGCACCTCCTCCCTGTCAGATCCTGAGTCGTCGGTGAGGTCGTCATGGTGGACCCTCGGTTGGGGTGGCAGGCTTGGCCGTGCCTCTTGCGTCGACCTCTTGGCAGCTTCCGTTGCCAGGGCCTCCTCCAGAGCGACCTGGAACGTTAGGTCCTTCTTAGCATAGAGGCGTTGTTGCAGCTTCTCATCCTTCAGGCCACCGACGAGGCGGTCACGAAGCATGTTCTCCAGCTCTGAGAAGTTGCAGAACCGGGCAGCTTGGCGGAGAGAGGTCACAAACCCAGTTATGGTTTCCCCAGGGGCTTGCCGCTTTGTGTAGAAGGCATTTCGACGAGCCACCACTGAGGGCTGAGGCGAAAAGTGCCCCTTCAGCTGTTCCATTATTGTTTTGTATGGAACAGTAGCGACGTCTTCAGGCGCAAGGAGAGCCCGGGCGATTTCAAATGTCTCCTCTCCGCAGATGCTGAAGATTATCGCCCTCTTCTTGGCGTCTTCTTCATCGGTGACCCCTTTGGTTTCTAGAAGGAAGGTGAAACAGGAGGCATACGCTTCTCAGTCTCCAGATTCTGGGTTGAACGGCAAGAAGCTGCTGTTGGTTGCCATTCTGAGTTCCTTGTGTCCCGGAGCTGAAGCCTGGATACACGGTGCGAGGCAGCGGTGCGGCAGATGGCGGTGCTGCGGTGCTGTGTGTGGCAGTCAGCTCAGCGGGATCCCATCCTTGTCGCCAGTGAAATATACTCAGAGTCGCAAAGTGATTTCATGCTCTTTATTCAGCTCATAGTGGTGAGGAGGAATGAATGAAAGTCCCCTCAAAGTATCTGCTTTATATACATTATTTACACAATGGGCTGCACATGATTGGTTAATTCTGGAATTCTACTGTAAGCCAATCAGGTTGTGGATTCACTTATATCTGGAGCATGATTGGGTGGTTCCTGCCAACCAATCATACTGCTGCATTGTTCTTGGACCAATCAGACTGCTGCATTCTGAATCCTATTGTTCTAGGACCAATCAGACTGCTGCAATTTGGATCCTATTGTTCTAGGACCAATCAGACTGCTGCAGTTTGGATCCTATTCAACTCAGTACATAACACCAACGGAGGAATTCATTCCTTGAAGGCTGTGAGCAAAGGGCAGCCGAAGAAACGGCAAAATATCACCACCACCACCACTATGGCAACGTGCTCAGGGAAGGCGTTTTGGGACTTAAAATGTTAAGCAAGGCAGCCATTGGGTTGATCTAGGCCAGGCCCATATCCGGTACAGACACTCAGACACCCACTGCCCAGAGACACCCAGAGACGGGCTGATAAGGATTACCAAGGAAGGACAGGGAAGGGTCAAGTCCGACTCCTCAGGCCCTGTCTCTCGGCAGAACCTCATGCATCTCTCTGGAACGCAGTCTCCAGGCAAAGCAGTTTTTGTCTCTAGCCATAATCTATTGCATCTATCAGAGTACAGTGGTACCTCGGTTTACATACGCTTCAGGTTACAGACTCTACTAACCCAGAAATATTACCTTGGGTTAAGAACTTTGCTTCAGGATGAGAACAGAAATCATTATTGTCTCATATGAAAAATTGGGAGAGGGTCTCTTAGTCCAGCCCTCCAGTGCACACTAGCGGCCAAAATTGTGGAACCTTCTGGACAAAATGTATTTCCGAGGTCTGATGGCTCATGACACCACTTTGTTTTGGAGTAATACCAAGGCTTTTTCTGTGGGGACGCATACCCCTAAACATTTTGTGAATTTAACAGGAGAAGAAATTCACTGTATTCATTTTCCCAGATTTGAACTGTATTTATTCCCCCCCCCCCGTGATTTTCTTGAGACAAAATGAGAGTACCCTAAACATTCTTTTTTAGAAAAAAAGCACCGAGTTATACCATAAAATCATATATCAACGGAAAGATAATTTAATGAGGAATGTAATGCAATAATTTTTATGAAGGATTACTTATTATAACAGCAGTCATAAAGAAGAAACGTGAAAACACAGGAAAAATGAGATATGCAGGTTAAATTGCCGTGTTGGCACTTTGCGATGTTACGGAAAATCTGGATGCGTGATAAAATCAATGGGTTTGGGGTTGCAGTTTGGGGACTCGGTTTCTAAAGGGTTTGCCATCACTGCGCTAGAAGGAATGGAAAGTAGGGGGGGGGGTCCCCCAAAAAGCATCTCTGGAAGTGGGAAAGAAAGAGAAACGCGGAGGGGAGAGATGGGCACGCTGGGCTTGGCAAGGGTTAAAGGGAAGTGAGCTGCCTTCCTAGAGAGGCCAGGAAGCAAGGGGGGGCAAGTCCTCCAGAGCCAACCCCCCCCCCCCAGTCCTTTCCTGCAAGGAAGGGGGGTGTTGCTTTGTGTCTCTGCTGCAAGGGCTGCCTCGCTGCCCCCTCCTGGGATCTGGTGAGTCTCCTCTCTCTCTGGGATCTGGTGAGTCTCCTCTCTCTTTGGGATCTGGTGAGGGTCCCAGGACTGCAGCAGGAGAGGAGGCGGGGGGGGGGCTGATCTGCTCCTGCGGGGGGACGGGACCCCAAGTCAGGGAGGAGGAGAGGGTCCTGCCAGGGAGGGGCCAGGTCTGCCACGCTCTCCTTCCTGCAGATCAGAGGGTCCCAAACTCATTTCACCCTCCGCCCCCCCCTTTCAGAAAAGATCTCCCTTCTTTAAACAAAGGAGTCCCTGGGACTTTAACTCTGTGTGACGTCGCTCAGCCTCATTGCACAACAGAGGGAACATCTGCAAATGGTTTTCCAAAGCTGGAGGAGGAGGTGGACTAGCCCCCCCCCCCAAAAAAAAGGTGGGAGAGAAAGGCCAGGGATAAAGAGAGGGATCCCAGTCCAGAGTCTGGCTGCTGCATTGGGGACCAGTTTCCCAGTGTCTCCCAGGGCAGCTCCCCACGGAGGCCACGGCAGCAATCCCCTCGCACCCAGAGCAGGGCATCCCAGGACCACATCCTCTCTCTCCCAAAGGGATTGTGGCTGGAAATGGGCGCTGCTACTCACTGAGCCTCCAGGGACCTTGGCATCATTGTCTCTCTGTGTGTTAAGCTATCTAACAGAATAATAATACTAAATTACCCTCCTACTTTTCAAAGCAGATTTCTTTGGCCCTGCCCATACCTGGCCCTCAGAGCAAAGAAAAAGGGACCCCACCCCAGGAGTCTGTCCTGAGAGTGGCAGAGAGTCCAAGTTCAAGAAAGGAGACGGAAGCAGGGGAGTGGGGGAAGCAACTCTTGAGCACCCCCAGGTGAGGACCCCCACTAGAGCCAAGCATCCATTATTCACAAGATACAAATGACTCCCTTGTCAGTCAGGTCTGACTTCATGCATTGACTGGAAGGCAGCAGAAACCAGCCTGATTCTTCTCCCAGAAATCCCTTCAGTTGCCTCCACATTATCCATTGCAATCTTTCTTCTAGGAGAGCTAGAGGCTGCCTCTTCTCCTCCTCTTCTTCTTCCTCCTCCTCCTCCTCTTCCTCCTCCTCCTCCTCCTCCTCCTCCGCTTTCTTCTCCCTTTTAAAAAGGACCTTTCCACCTGGCCTAGGGGGTGAGGCCCAGACTCACCCAGCCCTACTGTGTTAAATATCTCTTCTGTAGTTGACCTCCTTTGCTCCGTTGCTGCTGCTGCTGCACGGTGAGTGTTGGGGAAGGCCGCTCCCCCTCAGGCTAATTCCACCTGGCCTCGGGGGCGGGGCCCGCACTCACCTCTGCCACACCTTTAAGGACACTGGTGCTGCTGCAGCAAATGTTAAAAATGTTTTTATATATTTTAAAGTGTTTTAAAGGTGTTTTTACTTTTTACTTCGTTGTACCACCGTGAACAGTGGTTTCTATTTATGTATTTTTATTAGGTTCCGTTTTATTTTGGTTTGGGGTTGAACATTGAGTGGGGTGGGGATTGGTTTTGTTTTGGTATAATTGGTTTTGTTTTGTTTTGTTTTTCTATTTTGTAAATGGAGGCGAGTATGAGGCTTGGGATTCCTACCGTGGAGGGGCGAGGGAGGTATGGCGGTGGGGGCAGATGTCATAGGCGAAGGGGATCGAGATACAGATATGCTCGTACCCCTTCCAATCTGCGCCCCATCCCGAGGGACGAGGGTAGGGTGAGCAAGGATTACTCACCTCCGTCACTGGTGTTGTGCAATGCCGGGTCTATAGGCAACAAAACCGCCACCCTGCGAGATTTCTTTACCTCTGAAATGCCCCCCCACCGTACTGTATTTATTGACAAAGGGATTTTGCAGGATTCTTAGGTGCTAAGGGGGGAAAGCGAGAGAGGAGGGTGTATAAACTTTATAGCAGAACAATGTATTTGCTTTGTAGGATTTCCTAAAGCTTTTCACTACGACAGACAGAACTTGGCAGAAGACCAAAGGGTTCCTTCCGATCTCTCAGAAGCTTCCTGAGAGCACAGATGGATGAGCAAGACTCAGCTGGCCCTGGAGCAGGAAGAGGCCATGCCAACCAAACTGGGAGCAGTGGGGGTTTCTGGGAAAACCCAGTGCAGAAGATCCTGGGTGAGGAGGACACCCTCCGCTCAGAGGTGCAGAGCCAGCAGTTGAGGCAGTTCTGCTGCCAGGAGGCCAAAGGACCCCGAGAGGCTTGCAGCCGACTCTACCACCTTGACCATCAGTGGCTGAAGCCAGAAAGGCACACGAAAGCTGAGATGCTGGACCTGGTGATCTTGGAGCAGTTCCTGGCTGTCCTTCCTCCGGAGATGGAGAGCTGGGTGAGGGAATGCGGAGCGGAGACCAGTTCCCAGGCGGTGGCCCTGGCCGAAGGTTTCCTCCTGAGTCAGGCAGAGGAGAGAAAGCAGGTGAGAGAGACTTTCCTCTGGATACTCCCACGGCCCCCAGACAGGACAGAAAACATCCCATCATGCTCTTCTGATGGCTCATAATTTTTTCCTGGGAAGGCATCCATGGAATGAGATCTGTCACCCTTGAAGCTGTTGGCCCTGACATTCATTTTTTAATCCTTCTCCCCATTCTCTCATTTAAATTCTTGGTTCTTTTTCAGGGAAAGGATCTCTTTGCGGAAATGGGTCAGATTTCTTCTGAGGCAGAGAGGCCTCCGCTGGACACCAGAGAGAGGCAGCTGGGTAAGGAGGGAGGAGGTTTTTCTCCGTTTAGTCTCATTCTGTTCGTTTTCCAACTCATCTGTGGGTTCTTTACATATTTTGTTGGGAGAGATAGTGGGACCAAGAGCCCAGAGGAGGGGAGATATATTTCTGCACAACTAACATCTGAAATGCACCCAAATATCCAAATGCACTGAGCAGGCAAGACTTTCTCAAAGGCCCCTCTGTAGTTTGAGATGCACTGATTCACCTGTGAGACAAGAAGGCACTCTGGGCCTCCCCCTTACCTTTTTTCTCTTGCAGGTGACACAGTGATACTGGCTAGACCTCTTCATCCATCTCTGAATGGGGACAGAATGGAAGCAGCGGCTGTGGAACCAGATCAGGTCAGGGGCCTTGCGGGGACAAAGGCCAAGGGGTGGAACAATGTCCTACCTCAAGGAGTGGTGGTGAACAACAGTGTTGTCTCAGAGGAGGACGTTTCCCTTTTTCCTTTAGGGTCCAGTGTGCTTTGAAGATGTTGCTGTTTGTTTCACGGATGAGGAATGGGAGTTGCTGGATCCTGACCAGAGAGCTCTGCATAAGGACGTCATGGAGGAGAATCGTGGGATTGTGGCCTCTCTCGGTAAGGCTCCCAGTGGGATCATAATATCTGTTTTTAAATTCAAAACTCCATATGTGACGAACCTCATATATTTTCACAGAACTCAACAGCACCCCCTACAACACCGGATATCGCAATACCCCCCAAAAAAACCTTGAACAGTAAATTACTGGCTTTTTCTGTGAATGTTATTCCTCAAGTTGCAGCTTATTAAACAAGGATCAGTCTGGTCTGAACTTCCCAGACCCTTTTGACTGTAAACTTCAGAATTGTTAGGGAGGTTTAAGTAGCTTTTGTCAGGTTTTCAGTTTTTGTTTTTCCTCCCGTCAGTCTTTGGTTGTCCAAAGAGAAAACTGACATTGGAAACGGAGGGATGCCATGATGGAGCCAAAGAAAATCCATTCGAGAGAAGAGCCAGGCTTATTGAATCACAGGTTCCCCTAAAGATGTCGGTTGATCCCCGTTAATTAATGCACCCAACCCTTCAGAAAACCATCCATCTAACCCACTTGTGTTATACCTCTATTACCAGAGGTAACAAGTATTCTTCCTTAATTTCTCCCTGAGGCGCTAATCCATTACTCTTCATTGCAGATAGTGATGGACTGGAAATCAAGGACAAGGGTAACAATGACAAAATCCCCACAATGGAGAAGCTGTATAAAAATATTGAAAGTGGAAAAAGTTCCAATTCCACTTCCCATCAAGGAAATCTCATTAGGAAGAAACCCTATCAGTGTGTGGAATGTGGAAAGAGCTTCAGTCAGAGCTCCCATCTCACTTCCCATCATAGAATTCATACAGGGGAGAAACCCTATCAGTGCTTTGAATGTGGAAAGAGCTTCACTCACAGCCACCATCTCACTTCCCATCAGAGAATTCATACAGGGGAGAAACCGTATCAGTGTGTGGAATGTGGAAAGAGCTTCAGTACGAGCTCCTCTCTCACTTCCCATCAAAGAATTCATACAGGGGAGAAACCCTATCAGTGCGTGGAATGTGGAAAGAGCTTCAATCACACCCACAGTCTCACTAAGCATCAGAGAATTCATACAAGGGAGAAACCCTATCAGTGTGTGAAATGTGGAAAGAGCTTCAGTCAGAGCTCCTCTCTCACTGCCCATCAAAGAATTCATACAGGGGAGAAACCCTATCAGTGCATGGAATGTGGAAAGAGCTTCACTCACAGCCACAGTCTCACTTCCCATCAAATAATTCATACAGGGGAGAAACCTTACCAGTGCTTAGAATGTGGAAAGAATTTTAGTCAGAGCGCCGGTCTCACTTCTCATCAAAGAATTCATACAGGGGAGAAACCTTACCAGTGCTTAGAATGTGGAAAGAACTTCAGTCAGAGCACCGGTCTCACTTTCCATCAGAGAATTCATACAGGGGAGAAACCATATAATTGCTTGGAATGTGGAAAGAGCTTCATTCACAGGGCTCATCTCACTTCCCATCAGAGAATTCATACAGGGGAGAAACCCTATCAGTGCTTTGAATGTGGAAAGAGCTTCACTCACAGCCACCATCTCACTTCACATCAGAGAATTCATACAGGGGAGAAACCCTATCAGTGTGTGGAATGTGGAAAGAGCTTCAGGAAGAGGTCCGATCTCACTAGGCATCAGAGAATTCATACAGGGGAGAAGCCCTATCAGTGTGTGGAATGTGGAAAAAGCTTCAGTCAGAG
Organism: Podarcis vaucheri; assembly: GCF_965113315.1. Lineage (NCBI taxonomy): Eukaryota > Metazoa > Chordata > Lepidosauria > Squamata > Lacertidae > Podarcis > Podarcis vaucheri. The sequence continues at coordinate 4,246,364 of NC_138762.1, read as the reverse complement.
CGCCAGTCTCACTTCCCATCAAAGAATTCATACAGGGCAGAAACCCTATCATTGTGTGGAATGTGGAAAAAGCTTCAGTCAGAGCTCCATTCTCACTTCCCATCAAAGAATTCATACAGGGGAGAAACCCTATCAGTGTGTGGAATGTGGAAAGAGCTTCAGTACGAGCTCTGATCTCACTAAGCATCAGAGAATTCATACAAGGGAGAAACCCTATCAGTGTGTGGAATGTGGAAAAAGCTTCAGGAAAAGCTCCAATCTCACTTTCCATCAAAGAATTCATACGAAAGAGTGGAAAACCCTTCATTATACAGCTTTCAGCACTAGAGAAAAACACACCACTTTAAACAAGCCTTTGGCTGATTGACATCTTATGCCCTTTTAAAATGTGGTGGGGAGGTAGGGGTTACAGGTTTTGGGGGCGGTGTTTTGTGTTTTCATTGTGTAAAATTCATTGTGTTGTAACCGTCCTGTGACCTGTGGGTGTAGGGAATGGGAGCCAACTCTTAGAGTCTGAGGGCTCTTTGCCCCCCAATAAGATATGTGAGGGGGCCACCCCCCAGTTCATAGGAATAGCCATTCAAATGGCATGCTTGCACCGCATCCTGTGACTGTTTAACCGAGGCGGGGCTTACTAAACCCCTCCTATATTTTATTCCAGTTGGCACCCCTGCTATAGGGCGCTATAGAAGTCAAATAAATGCATAAATAAAATAACACCATCTTGATTGCCTTCATTTGCACATGGTCCAGTTTGTCAATATCCTTCTTAATATTATCATTTTAAAAATTTATGTGCCCATCATCTGAAGAATTCATGGTGATTCACAACATAAACAGACAGGTTGAAAGCATGGCTTTCTCAAAATCAAGTCAAGCCAGAGAAATCTCTCTTTTTTTGGATGGAGTTACAGATTGTTTCTCAGGGGACTGCTGTGGTAATAGTGCATCTTAATTTCAGTAAGGTTTTTGACAAAGTCCCCCGTGATATTTATGTGGGGAAGCTGGTAAAATGAGACTGAACAAGGTAACTCTTTAAAAAAAAATATATTGGTTTTACAAAGTTTTTATAAACAATACAAACAAATAAAGAAACAAATGTATAATTTCATCTCCTTTTTTCATAAACCTCACTTCTCTGACTCCCCCAAACCTCCCCTTTCTACATCCCAATTTCCAAAATTGTTTCAGCAATTCCTAAACTTAATTTTATCAAATTTGTCCCTTATTTGTTCTTTTCTTTTACTTAATCTTTTGTCGCTGTAATCTCCTTTTCTTACTAAAAACCTCAACATTTTAGCATTCATTAATTTTGTAATATTTCTTGAGATAAGTTTTAAATTTCTTCCAATCTTCATCCGCCGTCTCTTTCCCCTGTTCACGGATTCTGTTGGTCATTTCAGCCAATGTCATATAGTCTATCACCTTCATCTGCCATTCTTCCAGAGTGGGTAGATCTTGAGTCTTCCAATGCTTTGCAATAAGTATTCTTGCTGCTCTAGTAGCGTACATAAAAAAAGTTCTATCTTTCTTCGTCACCAATTGGTAATCCAGATTTCAGGAAGGAATCGGCGCTCTCCAGCTATGGCGATGCGGCTTCGCTTCACGAGCTGAGTGACGACTCTCAACACCGCGCTTCACCCCCGCTGCCGTTCCGGAGCCTTTAAAAAGGCTCCTTTGCGATTTCGGGGGGGGGCGCAATGGTGCCCACCGAGTCTCCTTGTTCACAGGCTTCAGTGCCTGTAATTTTTAAGGGTCCCCGCTTTGCCGTAGCGACAGGACCCGAACTTGAAAAGCAGACCCCCTCCGGAGCTCGGAGGGAGATCCGCCATTAACCGATGGCGCCGATCGGAAATCCCGAACAAGGTAACTCTTAGGTGGATTTGACTGACCGAACCCAAAGAGGACTCCTTCATGGTTCCTCATCATCCTGGGGAAAAGTGACCAGAGGGGTGTTGCAGGGTTCTGTCCTGGGCCCGTTGTTGTTCAAGTTCTTTATAAATGGCTTGGATGAAGGAACTGAGGGGATGCTCATCACATTTGCAGATGACACCAAATGGGGAGCGGAGGCCAATGTGGCAGAAGGCAGAATCAGATCAAGGGCAGGAATATTACCACTTTATTCTGCCTTGGTCAGACCCCAGCTAGAATAAATACTGTGTTCAATTCTGGGCATCACAGTTTCAGTATCTTAATTTTTTTTTTGCCTGGGGAAATTAAAAGGTGGGGGAGCACAATCCACATTCTTTTTATAACATGGGGCCAATGTTTATTGAATATATAAATTGTTAAGACTGTTGCCGGAATCCACCCAGCACTCATGGGAAAATGTGGCGTGATCTTTTTGAGTAATCAAATGAAACTTGTAACACATGGCAGGAAGAAAGTCTGCAATTCCATCAGGACAAGTTATTTGTTGTTTACTGTTGTAACCATTGCTTTCTGAAAAGTTATCTTCTGTACCAAGAGAAATAAAAACAATGTTTTTAAAAATGGTGGGGAAATCATGTGTACTCTTCCATTAATCTGATTACATGTGTTGTGTGTTATTTGGCGTCTGTATTTCACATTATCAATGTGTTTCTGTGTGTTCAGCATATATGATTGCATGTGAGACTGAATAAAAGAATTAAATTCCATTTGACTGCTTCTGTATTGTTTCAGATGTGACTTCACTTACAGATAAGAACAAATCATATTTCTTACTGATGAATCATACCATTGTCAGCTCATTAATCTCCAACCCAACAAACCCAGCGCTTAGCATGAGCAGCTGCTTTCTTCCCATTTCTTAGGTGAAAAGAACTGATAATGACAATGAAGAAGGGAGATAGACCCTTTCCCTCAACCTTTGGGGATCTGGGGGGCTTCATTTCACTCCTTAGTCCTGCTCCTGAAAGCTTGGCAGATGTGGGGTATTTGCTCACACTCTGCCATGACTTAAAAATCAACCTTTTTTATTTTTTAAAGAAATGGTATTGCAGTGCTAAAAAGGCTCAAGAAAGCAATTCCTGTAGTAGCTGGCATCCTAGCGAGCCCAATGCCACTCTGCCAACTGTCTCACTCCCAGCTAACTAATCTGGAAAGCTGTCTTGTCATCTCTGTCTGTAAAGACTTCCGTGTCCCTTGAATTCAGAATTAAGCATTTCTGGAAGAGGAAATGATATGCTTTTGTTTGAAAAGCACGAATACTGGGCCACTGACTGTGCAACCTGCCAGCCCTGCCCTGTAGGAACCTCCAACTTTAAAGATGGATCTTTTGGTGTGGCAGCTAGTGTACTTTGGAACTCTCTGCCACTTGACATCAGGCAGGAGGCTTCACGGTCCACTTTGCAGCATTCAACTTTGTTACCGTTGCTGAGTTTGTGATAGCTAAATATTGAGGAGAGAGCAGCTAATCTCCTATGTATATCTGAATAAATTGAGAAAGTCTGGTTTTCAGTAACTACAATTAAGCTAAGATTTTGGGGGATGTTTTGAAAAAGTAAGTCTAGTGATCATTTATTTATTTATTTATTTATTTATTTATTTCATAAAATGCATATACCGCTTGATGGTAAACAAAACAAAACCCTCGAGGCAGTTTACAAAAAGATACACTGAAATCATGAAAAATGTACAGTAGTACTTTAAAACATGCAAAAAGTTAAAATGCTAATATTCACCCCAACCTTCTAAGCACCTGCAGAGGCATGTTTTTAGCAGGTTCCCCCAAAAGGTGGGAGGGAGGCGCCTGCTTGATCTCAAGAGGCAGGGAGTTCCGAAGGGTCTGTGCTGCCATACTAAACAACTGAGGTCTTGCGTGGCACCTGTAGTTGAAGCGTTCAAGTGTCTGCCTGTGGGGTAAGGAGGGGATCTCATGGGTAAACTGTTCCATATGATAATGGAAAGGCCTTGAACTGGGCCTGGAAGCCAATGGGCAACCAGTGATGCCCTCTGAGCCAAAGGGTCATATGCCGAGAAGGCCTCGCTTTGACAGCAATCGTGCTGCAGCATTCTGCACCAGCTGAAGCTTCTGGACCAAGCTTCTGGACCCAGTAATCATGGCAAAGGTGAAGCTCTCCACATTTCTTCTTAACGAAGAGCACTGGCGCAGCGGTGGGCAAGGTTGAAGGCCTAATGAAACCACGCTCCAGGTTCTTGTGCAGGAAGTCCTGCAAAGCTTCGCGCTCTGGCTCTGTTAGAGAGTGTAAGCGACTCACCGGCAGGGGCGCTCCGGGCTGGAGGTCTATGCCGCAGTCAAAAGACCGATGCGGCGGCAGCTGGTCTGCCCCCCGTTCCTCGAACACGTCTTGGTAGTCCCGGTACTCGGCGGGGAGCGTCAATGCAGCCTCCTCAGTGGGTGCGGCTGCTAGCATCTCGGACTGAGCATGGGGACATGGGTCTGGGAAGTGCACAGTCCGATTGACCCAGTCAATCTGAACATTGTGAGCCTCCAGCCAGTCCATCCCGAGCACCAGGGGGAACCGGGGCATGGAGGCAATGTCCAAAGTTCGCACCTCCCGGTGCTGCTGGAGACACAGGACCAAGGGCTGGGTCTCCCGAGTGACGGCACCCGAACGCAGGAGCCGCCCGTCAATTGCCTCCACCTGTACCGGTTCTGGCTTGTTCTGAAGTGGCACCCGATGATGAGCGGCAAAGGCAGCGTCCATATAGGAGCGGGTTGCCCCTGAATTCACCAGAGCGTGGGTAAGAATCCAGAGCCCACCTGGAGGGTAGAGACGAACCGGAACCACGAGATGTCGCAAATCCACTGGTGAGGGCCCCTCTTGCATGGTTTGGGACCCCAGGTTGCTAGGGCCTTCGGCTATCGATGTTGGCGGTTTCCCTGTGACTGGCATCTTCTTGGGACAGGATTGGGCGTAATGTCCACTCCCACCGCAGTAAAGACACAGGTTCCCCTCCCGACACCGCGTCTTCGAGGGGGAGAGGCGAGGTTGCGCAGCCCCGAGCTGCATTGGCTCGCCCGGCAACTCGGCTGTGGGCGTGGGCCTGCTGGGAAGGACTGGAGCCAGGAGCTGGGGGTGCTGGCGGTACCGGGTCTGGCGACGGTCCTCCAACCGATCATCTATCTGCAGACTCCGCTGAATAAGGGCGTTGAGCATGGTGGGACGATCCATCATGGCCAACTGGTCCAGTATCTCATCCGACAGTCCCTCAAGATACTGGTCCCGAAGTGCAGAGTCATTCCAAGACAAGTCTTGCGCCAACAGCCGAAATTCCATGGTGTAGGCGGCCGCAGTGGACTTGCCCTGTTTCAAACGCCTAATTGCCCGGTTGGCTTGACTCTCCTTCTGAGGGTTGCTGAATGCGGTTTCCAGATGGTTGCAAAACGCTGTATAGTCTGTCAGCAAGGGAGAGTCTTGCCTGAGCAGCGGCAATGCCCACTTGGCCGCCTGGTCCTTTAACAAACTGATCAAAAAGTGCACCTTGGTGCGGTCGTCAGGGAGGTTCCGGGCTCGCCCCTGAATATACAACTTGGCCTGGGCGAGGAACATGGGAAAGCTGGCCGGGGCCCCATCAAATTTCTCTGGCAAGGCCACTGGGTACTTGCCTGGAGCCGGGGCGTCGGCCCCAGGAGCCGGTAGGGTGTCCAACCGCTGCTGAAGTGCTGTAACTGCATCGCTGAGCTGCTGCACGGTGTGAGTCAAGGCCTGGTTCTCCTGGGCCAATGCCATCAGCGCAGCTGCCTGGTCGGCCATGGCTTCTGGCTTTTCCCGAACGCACCCCAACGAAGGGGGAGTGTGGGTGGGGTGGGAGCAAACTGTGCTGGTCCCAGGGGGAAGGTTACCGTTGTCGTAGTCAAAGTCCAGTCCTGAGTCACTAGCCTGGAAACAGTTCACAAGGAGCGAGGCGAGGTCCGAAGCAGGAAGCCAGGCGGGGACAGGAACACTGGAAGGTCAGGTCTGGGTCCAGGTAGCAGCAGGTACTCAACGACGACGTTGCTTCCGCAACCTGGGACCGGGCTGACTGGCCTTTATCTTCTCTGAGGCCAGGGGCGGTCCCGGCCCCCAGGAGACCCGCCTCTCCTGGCCTTAAGGCGAGCACTCCTGGGAGAAACCAGTTCCCTTCGCCTCTCTGCCCTGAGCCTCTGCAGTTCAGGAGAGGCTGAAGGGTTACTGGGCCCAGGGGGAGACTCACCTGTAGGCACTGAGTCCTCAACCACCTCTGGAGCCAGAATGGATTCACCTGGTGCCTGAGGATCTGGCACAGGTGTAGGTGCCTCAGAATCAAGGCCCTGCCCCAGTTCAGCCGGCCCTGGAGGCGGGGACTCCTGTGCAGGCTGGGATTCCTCCGGTTCATCCTCTGAATCGGAATCCCAGGCCATCACAGAGACTGTGAAACTGTAACTAATTCCAGGGAGCCGGCAGCTGTTACAGATTACAATCGTGGGAATAGACATTTGACCTAGCAGGACAATGTATTCAGAAGCTCTGTTGTGTGCTTTCTATAAAACAAATGCCCTACTGGAACAGTTACATGAGAAGACGAATTTGATGGCAAATTCAATCAGAAATTTTGAACAGGCAGTGGGAAACTTTGAACAGACAGTGGGAAAATATGTGGAGCCCACCCAGGAATTAAATCAGGAGTGTGTCCTGACAGAACAGGCCCAACAGGAATATGAGCTTTCGGATTTGACAAATGAACTTGGAAAAAGCCAGATTTGGAAAGAAAAAGTTTGGTTTGGCTTGGAAATGGGGGCTGGATTGATGCAGGGATGTTTGGACTTTTCAAATCTGGCAATGGGCCGTGAGATGTTTGGGACATTTATTAAGGTTTCCAATTTTTTTACAAACAAAAAGAAAAAAGCAAACATAAAAAAGAATTAAAAACACATAAATTTCACAACTTATTTTCCCATAACATATTTCCCCGACCTCCTCATACCTCCCTCTCCTTGTATATCCAGTTCGAATTATTTGTGCAGCAAATCCTTATCTCAAAGCATTACAGCTTAAAAGAAAAAAACATGAAAAAACCTTATTTTCTCTCCAACATCTTAGATTATAACCTTAAATTCTTACTTATAAAAAAACACAAAAAAACCATTTTAGCATATTCCTTTATACCATTACAGCTAGAAACCACTTAATTTCAATCCAACATCATTCAACATTCCTTAATTTTACAGTATTTTTGTAAATAGTCCTTGAATTTTTTCCAATCTTCTTCTGCCGACTCTTCTCCCTGGTCACGGATTCTGCCAGTCATTTCTGCCAATCCCATACAGTCAATCAACTTCGTCTGCCATTCTTCCAAAGTGGGCAAATCTTGCATCTTCCAATACTTTGCAATAAGTATTCTTGCTGCTGTTGTAGCATACATAAAAAAAAGTTCTGTCCTTTTTTAACACCAACTGGTCAACCATGCCCAAGAGAAAACCCTCTGGTTTCTTCGAGAAGGTATATTTAAATACCTTTTTCAATTCATTATAAATCATTTCCCAGAAAGCCTTAATCTTAGGGCACGTCCACCAAAGGTGGAAAAATGTACCTTCGTTTTCTTTACATTTCCAACATTTATTATCGGGCAAATGATAAATTTTTGCAAGCTTGACTGGGGTCATGTACCACCTGTATATCATTTTCATAATATTCTCTCTTAAGGCATTGCATGCCGTAAATTTCATCCCGGTGGTCCACAACTGTTCCCAATCAGCAAACATAAAATTATGTCCAACATCTTGTGCCCATTTAATCATAACAGATTTAACCGTCTCATCCTGAGTGTTCCATTTCAACAGCAAGTTATACATTTTTGACAAAATCTTAGTTTTGGGTTCTAGCAGTTCTGTTTCCAATTTAGATTTTTCCACTTGGAAGCCAACTTTCTTATCCAAATTATAAGCCTCTATTATCTGAAAATAATGAAGCCAGTCTCTCACTTTGTTTTTTAATTTTTCAAAACTCTGCAATTTCAGTTTGTCTCCTTCTTGTTCCAAAATTTCACAATATGTCGGCCATTTGGCCTCCATATTGAGCCTTTTCAAAGCTTTTGCTTCCATTGGTGACAGCCACCTTGGGGTTTTATTTTCCAACAAGTCTTTATATCTTATCCAGACATTAAACAAAGCTTTCCTGACAATATGATTTTTAAATGCTTTATGAGCTTTGACCTTATCATACCATAAATATGCATGCCATCCAAATACATTGTTAAAACCTTCTAAATCCAAAATGTCTGTGTTTTCAAAAAGTAGCCATTCTTTCAACCAGCAAAAAGCTGCTGATTCATAGTAAAGTTTAAGGTCTGGCAGGGCAAATCCACCCCTTTCCTTTGCATCTGTCAGTATCTTAAATTTTATTCTGGGCTTCTTGCCCTGCCAGACAAATCTAGAAATATCTCTCTGCCACTTCTTAAAACAGTCCATCTTGTCCACAATTTGCAATGTCTGAAATAAAAACAACATTCTCGGCAATACATTCATTTTTATCACAGCAATTCGGCCCAACAGTGAAAGCTTCAAATTTGACCAAATTTCTAAATCTTTTTTCACTTCCGTCCAACATTTTTCATAATTATCTTTAAATAAATTCACATTTTTGGCTGTCATATTAATCCCCAGGTATTTCACTTTCTTTACCACAGTCAATCCTGTCTCATTCTGAAACCTATCTCTTTCAATCGGTGTTAAATTTTTCTCTAAAACCTTGGTTTTTAACTTATTCAGTTTAAAGCCTGCCACTTGACCAAATTCCTGAATTAATTCTAAAACCCTTTTAGTACTAGATTCTGGCTCCTGTAACATCAGTACTAAGTCATCTGCAAATGCTCTCAGTTTATATTGTTTAGCTCCGACCTGTATACCTTTAACCCTTCTAATCATGTTTAGCAGGACCTCCAGGACCGATATAAAAAGCAGTGGGGAGATTGGGCACCCCTGTCGTGTCCCTTTTTCTATTTTAAATTCTTCCGTAACCACATTATTTACAATTAATTTAGCCTTTTGTTCAGAGTATATTGCACCTATACCATTTTCAAAGCCTTGGCCTACCACCATACCCTGTAAGTTCTTTTTCATAAAACTCCAAGAAATATTGTCAAAGGTTTTCTCCGCATCCACAAATATCAGAAGTGCTTTAGTGTTTATATTCACTTCTAGCTTTTCCAAAATGTCAATTACATTCCTCAGATTATCAGATAGATGTCTTCCCGGTAGAAAGCCCGCTTGGTCCTTGTGAATCTCTTCAATCAGTACTTTTTTCAGTCTCTTAGCCAAAATATCAGCAAAAATTTTGTAATCCACATTTAATAAGGATATGGGACGGTAGTTCTTAAGTTGAATCTTTTCAGTCTCTGTTTTCGGTATAAGTGTAATATAGGCCTCTTTCCACGTTTCTGGTGCCCTTTTCCCTTCCAAAATTTCATTACAGACTTCCTTCAAAGGTTGTATTAACCAGTCCTTCAAAGATCTGTAATATCTGGAAGTCAGCCCATCCGGTCCTGGAGATTTGCCCAATTGCATGTTTTGAATGGCCCCTTCTATCTCCTGGTCCGATATTTTACAATTCAACATTAGCTTACTTTCTTGTGAAATTTTTTGTAATCCATTTGTTTTCAGAAAACGGTCAATGTCCATTTCATTCTGTGGCCTTCGTGCATACAATTGTTTAAAATACTTCTGGAAGCAATTTCTAATTTCAATTGGATTGTGTACCTCTTTTCCATCTACATCCAAATTTGTGATGGTATTTAGTTTTTGTCTTTTTTTCAATTGCCAAGCCGGTAGTTTCCCACATTTTTTTGCTGATTCGAATGTCTTCTGTCTCATTTGTTGAATTTTCCATTCTATTTCCTGATTCATCAATTCCATATTCTGTACTTGGTAGAGTTTTATTTCTCTCAAAATCTCCTGTGACTTTGGCTTTACTCTCAATTTTTTCTCCCTTCTTTTATTTTCTCCAAAATTTTATCTTTTTTCTCGTTTCGACTTCTCTTCTTTAATGCGTTCTGTTGTATCAAGAACCCTCTCATCACGGCTTTACTTGCATCCCAGATTACTCTTTTTTCAACGTTGGTAGCCATATTTATTTCAAAATAATCTTTCAAAGTTTTTGGGGCCTTTTTGTAAACTTCTTCATCTCTAAAAAGGGTGTCATTCATCTTCCATCTAAAGGAGCCGGTTGTTATCTGGTTCATCTCCATCTTTACAGCATTATGGTCTGAGCAAGTTTTTGGGCAGATTTCCACTTTCTTTATCTTTGGTGCCATTCCTCTAGTAATCCAAATTTGGTCAATTCTAGTCCATGTCATCTTGGCTTCAGAGAAAAAAGTTCCCTCTCTCCCCAGAGGGTTCTTGGTTCTCCAGATGTCAATCAAGTCCATATTGTCGGTTAGTTCAAAGAAAGTTTTTGGTAGTCTACCATCTTTGGTGACTACCTGTTTTTGTGCCTTATCCATATTTGTAGATACTACTCCATACATGTCGCCCATCAAAATAATATTATAGTCCATATAGTCCAGCAAAATCTCATGCAACTTCTTAAAAAATTCAGATTTCCCCTCGTTCGGTGCATACACCCCTACAATCAAAACTTTCTCTCCTTGCAGTTGAATTTCAATTGCCAAATATCTTCCTTGTTCATCTTTAAAAATAAATTTCGGTAGCAATTTTTCCTTTGCATATATCACCACTCCTCTCTTTTTAACTTTGTCAGACGAAATAAACTCTTGTCCCAATCTCTTATTAATAAGTATTTTCCTGTGTAGCCTCATTACATGTGTTTCTTGTAAACAAATCAAGTCCAATTGTTCTTTTCTTAGTATATGGAAAACACATTTTCTCTTTCGAGGGGAGTTAAGTCCATTACAATTCCAGCTTAGAAGTTGCAGAGCCATGGTGGGTTACTTAGTTTTCCCTCCAACTGCACCGAGTTGTTCTTCTTCTGTCGGTGGTGTGTCTTTCCCTGGGCCAAGGAGTCCAAATGATGTTTGCTATGTCTAAAATTCCTTTTCCTGATGCAGTCAGCTCCTCTCCTGATTCCACTTCCTTCTGTAAGTCCTCATCGTGGTCTTTCAAAAACTTGTCTTTGTCATTCACTGTCCTTATTCTTATTTTCCTTCCTTTGTATTTAAAAGATAAGCCTTGGGGAAATTCATGTCAGTATATGGAAACATCACCGCTGCAGACAGACAGTTTGTTGACGAAACATGATGTGCTTATCTGTGGGAAAGAATAATTTCCCAGGAAGTTCACAGGCTGGATAAGTCTTTGTGAAGAGTGTAACTTGAAACCCTCTGAGTGCGCATGTTCAGGAAGTTTGTCAGACTTGCGCGAAGAGCTGAACTGAAAGGATGTGTTTTTCTCTAGTGCTGTAATGTCAGAAATAAAAGCATGTAAATAGATTTCTGACTTATTTTCTTTCCCCTGCAGAAGCAGGAGAGGGGTTGTGCATTTTACCCACGCTTGGGAAAATGTCGCCTATCAAAATCTCCCTGGTCTGTCTGAGATATTAGCCAGAGGAGGTTACCGGTAAGCAAGCTCCGAGGACAGAGAGAGGGGCCAGCCTCTATGGAGGGGGCTTACAAACTGACAATTCCCACCTGAAGAGTATTCTGTTTCTTCTCAATAGGACAACAAGATCTCTATAATAAGTCCTTACATCCAGAATGTGTTTAGGTATATCCTTGAAGATCTCAACAAATGAATCTTCAATATCCAGAGTTCTTTGGTAGTGCAAATTCAAAATTTTATCTCTTTCTTCTTTTGTTCTTAAGGTAATCAAACAGTCTCTTGCTTTGTTCTTTCCTTGTCTTTTACCAAGTCTAAATGCACTCACTATCTTGAATTCATCTTTCCCCAGGTCCTGTTGCCAAAAATCTGTAAATTCCTTTGTAAGGAAGTCTACCAGATTATCTTTCTCTCTTTCAGGTACTGCTCTGATTCTTAAGTTTCTCTCCTTTCTTTGTAATTCAATCATAGACAGTGTCAGGTCGTGATCCTCTAATTCAGTGTTTCCCAACCTTTTTTGGGCAAAGGCACACTTGTTTTATGAAAAAAATCTCGAGGCACACCACCATGTGGGGCACGTTACAGCCCCGTGACGTCAGCGCGCAGCGTCACGCCGGGAGGGACGCACGAAAGTGTAAGTTTCAATTTTTTCCCCTCCCCCTTGCCTTCCTTCTGTGCCAACCGCCAAAAAGCCAAGAATCGCGGGACCGCCGGCGGAGGGGGGGAGGGCGAGCGGAGGCAGCGGCGAGCCCCATTCCTCCCCATCCGCCCCATTCCGTGCAAGGAGCGCGAACAGGTGTGAGAAGGGGGTCAAACCTGTGGGTCGGCGCCGGGGAACCTCCAAGCTTTGGGGTGGGGGGGGAGGAGGCAGCAAAGCGAGGCAGGAAGGAGAGCGCGGCTTGGCTGGGTGAGCTTTGGCAGGGGCAGGGAATGAGAGCCGCGAGGCGGGCGCTGCGGATGGAGGCGCTGCCCGCCGAGCTCGCAGGCAGCCAGGCAGGCAGACGGCGAGAGCCCCACGCTGGGCGGCCTCTCCTCACTACCGCCGCCCCACCTCTCGCCGCCCAACTTGCCCGCCTCCCCCCGGGGACGGCGCCCCAATCGAAAATTTGACTTAAAAAAAAAAATCTTTCAAATTTTTTAATTTTTCCCACGGCACACCAGGCAACATCTCGCGGCACACTAGTGTGCCACGGAACAGTGGTTGAAAAACACTGCTCTAATTTCTTATATACCAGTGGTATCTTCTCTTGAACGGCAGTTGCAATTTCCTTAGCTTCCTCTGCAATCTTTCGAGTCGAGGCCGATTCCTCTAGTAGTTTTTCAATAGACTGTGTATTGGAGTTCACCTTCTTCCCCAATTCATTAATACTTGTAGCGTTCAAGTCAGTTTTTGCTGAGGCCTCAGCTACTTGTTTATTTGTCTCTGCAACCTGTTTATTTGTCTCTGCAACCTGTTTGGCTAATTTTTCCAAAGATGCATCAATTTTACCAAGTGCCTGAGCCAGTAACTCTTCAGATGACATAGCTTTTGGTTTTACTTGCAAAGCAGCAGCTCCTACTATGCCTGCTGCTCCGGATGTTGAAGCCCTTCTCTGATATGTAGTATCAGTCTTGTATTGTCTGCCAGACCTGGTAGTTTTTTCCTGTGCCAGCTCTATCTTCCCTTTCCCATCTGCCATAACAGGCCCAAAGTCAGTCACACGCCTGGTAAGTTTGTTTTGCAAAGGAATTTTCCAGAGCTTAGTAACTTAGTGGCTTAGTAGTTGTTGCAACATGATCTCCTCTAGGGGGACACCCTTCCAGCTTCACTATGCAACTGTTAAAACAAATATGGTTCTTAAAAGTCCCGATATCCCTCAAAAGCCACAATGTCCTTAAAAGTTACTTTATAGTCAAAAGCAAATCTAGAAACACTGTATCTTTCACAGAGTATCAATATTCTTTACCCTTAACGTGCTGACAGTTCTTCCCACTGATCAGCTTTCCCTGTCATAGGCAGTCCGTTCCCAGATTTTCGAGGCAGCAGATATATCTTTACTTCCCTCTTTTCTTGCAGGTAAATAATGCCCAGTTTTCTCCCCTCCACTCCTGCAAACAGGAGGGGAGTCACTTTTTTGGTGCTGGATTTTAAGCCTTTAAAGAACGTCTTTCAGAGTTACAGCTTTACAGTCTCTGCTTTGATCTATTTACAAGCCGGAAAAGGCAGACTTCCTGTTTGTGCCTTTCCCGTTTCAGTACCAAATTTGCTGAAATTTTTCTCGAATTAATTGCTTAATCCTACTCACGGGTAGTTGCTTTAGCTTCCAATTGTCCAGAAAGAAATCAGCGCTCTCCAACTATGGCTTGCGGCTTCACTCCGCGAAGAAGGTAAACGACTCTCAGCTCCGCGCCACACCCCCTCATTCTGTTCTGGAGCCTTTAAAAAGGCTCCTTCGCAGCCGGGGGGCACAAATGGAGCCCGCCGAGTCTCCAAGTTCTCAGGCTTCACCGCCTGCGATTTCTTCGGGTCCCCGCTTCGCCACAGCGGCCAGACCCAGTCCCCGTGGAGCTGATTCCCTCCGGAGCTCAGAGGGAATCCGCCATTCGTCGCTGGCACTGACCGGAAGTCCTGTGGGGGCTCTTAATTTTGGAGGGTTTATGAAACATGTTTTTAAATACCACATGGAATTTAGTGTCGAATATGGAAAAGGGGCTGATCTGCCGAGAAGGGTCAAAAATATTGCTAAGCTGGAGTTCCCACAAGCAGGATACAAGGGAAAATACAGTTACAAATATGAAGAAGAGTTGCGGAAGGGACATGGAAGAGACTTAAGGGCCTCGGATATAAGGTTGCCAGGTTAATGCGCTAGATCGATGGGATAATAAGGACTGACAAAACCCGGGACCAGGAGGAAGGGACACTGGATGAAGATTGGATTTGTTTTTATTTCTTTTTTTACTATTAGGACTGTTTTATAAAATTGATGAATGTTAGAAAAATGTTGGAATGAAATTACCGTATTTTTCGCTCTATAACACGCACCTGACCATAACACGCACATCGTTTTTAGAGGAGGAAAACAAGGGAAAAAATATTCTGAATGAAACAGTGGACGTATCATTTTTGTGCTTCATGCTGTGGCCACAGACATGTGATCTGATGGTGAATTTGGGGTGACCCAATGCAAAAATCCTGAGAATCCCTGTGGATCCATGCTTTGTAACCACGTTTTTGCACCATTGCAGCCCCAGGCAACAGTGGGTGCGTGATTTTTTTTGGGGGGGGCAGGCTGTAGCCATGGACATGCTATGTGCTCTGATGGTGAATTTTGGCTGACCCAATGCAAAGATCCTGAGGATCCATGTGGACCCATACTTTTTAACCACGTTTTTGCACCATTGCAGCCCCAGGCAACAGTGGGTGCGTGATTTTTTTTTGGGGGGACAGGCTGTAGTCATGGACATGCTATGTGCTCTGATGGTGAATTTTGGCTGACCCAATGCAAAGATCCTGAGGATCCATGTGGATCCATGCTTTGTAACCACATTTTAAGTGGGGAGGGAAGGAAAAACACAGAAGGCTAAGAATGCAGGAGAGGGCTATAACGTGAGGAAAGGAAGGCAAAAGTTTCCCCCCACCCACCCACACAAGCCAGCCAGCGTGTGCTCTCTCTCTCCCTCTTTAAATGGAAGAAAGCATATTTGAATGCTGTGTGTCTCCAAAAACAAAAAGCAGGAAGTCAAATCAGAATTTTAAGCCGAACCTGTAATCTCTCTTCCCTTCACAAACATTGTTCCTCCGGAGCAGGGAGAGGATAGAAGGACGGACGCTCTGCTTTCCCCTCTACTTGCCTGGAGGGGAGGGGCTTCCCCTGCTCTTTGTTCCGTTTGAGCAAACACAGCAAGGAAACAGAGAGGGCGGGCAGTAAGACCCTGAGGCAGGATGCAGGAAAGCTGCCACTTCCTCTCTTCAGGCTTCCCTTCTCCCTGAAGCGCGGTTTGATTTTTGCCTTATTTTTCGGCTCCAGGGACCACACATTTGCTCCATAACACGCACAGACATTTCCCCTTCCTTTTTAGGAGAAAAAATCTGCGTGTTATAGAGCGAAAAATACGGTACTCGGCTTTAGTAAAAACGTTTAAAGAATTATGAAAGAATATTATGGTTATGAGAAGTTGGTAAGTGTCAGGGAACTGACATCGGAGCAGAGGGGAGAGGCGGTGCTTCCCGATTCTGCGGAGCAAGGAACGAGTAAGGGTAGAGAGAGAAGGTCATCTGGGGAAGAATGTCCCGGTGACACCAGGAAGAAGGAAGAGGGAGGAAGCACCTCGGAGGAGAAGCTCCGAGATGCTGGCACTGAAGGTAGTGAAGAGAGTGGAGGGGCACCTCTGGGCACGCCCACTCTGCGCAGAAGGGTTACGTGCAGAGAGGCGAGGCGAAGGGTGTCAGTCAAGGAGCTTTTATGTTGGAGGAAATTTAGGAAACACCCACTCATGGATTCGTCCAGCGACTGAGCAGCAGCAGCACCTAGGCTGCTCAGTCAGGGAAAGACACCACCAACTTTTAAACAGTTTGGAACAGCTGGAGGTTTACACACAAGCAACCCCATTTCCCGTGACAGTAAGGATAAGATTTAAGTTTTATGTTTCAAGGTTTTTTTATAGAAAGATAAGATCAAAATAGTTTAAGGTAATGTAATGACAGAATATTATGAAATATGGAAAGGATTTGCTGTGATAATTAACAACTAGGATACAAAAAAAGGGAGGAGGAGGAGGTCAAAGAAAGAAGGTAATGACAGTTGAGGATTTGGGAATATTGGATCTGTTTTTAAATGTTTGTGGTGTGTTTTTGTTTTTTTCTGTTATTTCTTATTTTGAATTTGTATTTGTATTGTTGGAAGTGGTTTGTTTTTCTCTTTTTCTACTTTGTTTTTTTTGTAATTTTTTTTTTTAAAAATCCAATAAATATCATTAAAAAAAAAAACTGCAGAGTTTTTAAAAACTAAAATATAGAGTGAGAGACTGGCTCCACTATTATCAAATAATGGAGGCGTACAATTTGGATTAAAAAATTGGCTTCCAGGTGGAAAAATCAAAATTGGAAACAGAACTGTTAGATTCAAAAATTAAGAATTTGTCAAGAATGTATAACTTGCTGTTGAAATGGAACACTCAGGATGAAATGGTGAAATCAACTATGATTAAATGGGCACAAGATGTAGGACATAATATTATGATGGCTGACTGGGAACAGTTATGGACCACAGGTATGAAGTTTACGGCATGTAATGCCTTAAGAGAGAATATAATGAAAATGATCTATAGGTGGTACATGACACCAGTCAAGCTTGCAAAAATATATCATTTGCCCGATAATAAATGCTGGAAATGTAAAGAGACTGAAGGTACATTCTTTTTCACCTTTGGTGGACGTGCCCAAGGATTAAGGCTTTCTGGGAAATGATATATAATGAAATGAAAAAGGTATTTAAATATACCTTTTTGAAGAAACCAGAGGCCTTTCTTCTGGGCATTGTCGGCCAATTGGTGCCAATGAAGGACAGAACTTTTTTTATGTACGCTACAACAGCAGCAAGAATACTCATTGCAAAGTATTGGAAGACACAAGAACCACCCACTTTGGAAGAATGGCAGATGAAGGTGATGGACTATATGGAATTGGCAGAAATGACTGGCAGAATCCGAGACCAGGGAGAAGAGTCGGTGGAAGAAGATTGGAAGAAATTTAAAGACTATCTACAGAAATATTGTAAAATTAATGAATGACAGAATGATGTTGGATAGTAATTAAGGGGTTTCCAGCTGTAATGCTCTAAGAGAATATGAAAAAAGGGTTATAAATGGGTTAAAACCTAATGGTAAGGATTTGCTGAACCAATGAACTGAAGTGGAATACAAAAAAGGGAGGTATGAGGAGGTCCTGGAAATAAGTTAAAGGAAAATAAGTAATAGAAAATATGTGTGTTTTTAACTGTTTTTATTTTGTATTTTTCTGTTTCTTTTTCATTCTTACTGTAATATTTCAAAAAATCTTAATAAATATTTTATATTAAAAAAAATGAAGTCCCCCATTACTACTATCTCCCTTCCTTTTGCATGCTTGGCCATCTGCTCCAGGAAGGCATCATCTATGTCCTCTGTTTGGCTTGGGGATCTATAGTAAACTCCCACAATGAGGTCACTGTTATTCTTCTCTCCCTTAATTTTGACCCAAATGCTCTCACTTTGGCTTTGAGGTTCTAAATCTTGGATTTCTTCACAGGTATACACATCCCTGACATATAACACCACTCCTCCTCCTTTCTTGTCTGGTCTGTTTCTCTGAAATAGATTGTATCCCTCCATTATTACATTCCAATCATGGGACTTATCCCACCAGGTTTCAGTGATGCCTATTATGTCATATTTAGTTTGCTGTACCAAGAGTTCAAGCTTATCTTGTTTATTTCCCATGCTTTGCGCATTAGTGTACAGACATTGAAGTCCATTAATCATTCCCCCGTGACTCTTATTTAAGGATTTTTTCCTCCCACCACTAGGTCTGCGTGCTGTTTGCTCCATTTGGTCTATGACATTTGGATGATCATCTTCATCAATTGTTAGACTCCTACCTTCAGGAGCACTGTCTCCCTCCCCCACATTAGTCAGTTTTAAAGCCCTCCTGATGAGGTTTTTATGGGTTTTTATGGGTATGTTCGTAGCAAAAGAAAGAACAAAGAAACAGTGGGGTCACTCAGAGGAGAAGATGGTGAAATGCAAACAGGGGACACAGAAAGGGCTGAACTCCTCAATGCCTTCTTTGCCTCAGTCTTCTCCGATAAAGAAAACAATGCCCGACCTGAAGAATTTGGAGCAAATGATTCAGCAAAGGAAACACAGCCCAGAACAACTAAGGAGATAGTACAAGAATACTTGTCTAGTTTAGATGTATTCAAGTCTCCAGGGCCAGATGAACTGCCTCCAAGAGTACTAAAAGCACTGGCAGATGTGATCTCAGAACCACTGGCAGTCATCTTTGAGAATTCCTGGAGAACAGGCGAAGTCCCGGCAGACTGGAGGAGGGCAAATGTTGTCCCTATTTTCAAAAAGGGGAAAAGAGAGGACCCAAATAATTACCGCCCAGTCAGTCTGACATCAATACCAGGGAAGATTCTGGAGCAGATCATTAAGCAAACAGTCTGTGAGCACCTAGAAAGGAATGCTGTGATCACCAATAGTCAGCATGGATTTCTCAAAAATAAGTCATGTCAGACTAACCTGATCTCGTTTTTTGACAGAATTACAAGCCTGGTAGATGAAGGGAACGCAGTGGATGTAGCCTACCTTGATTTCAGCAAGGCATTTGACAAGGTGCCCCATGATATTCTTGTAAAGAAGCTGGTAAAGTGCGGTCTTGACTATGCTACCACTCAGTGGATTTGTAACTGGCTGACTGACCGAACCCAAAGGGTGCTCATCAATGGTTCCTCTTCATACTGGAGAAGAGTGACTAGTGGGGTGCCACAGGGTTCTGTCTTGGGCCCGGTCTTATTCAACATCTTTATCAACGACTTGGATGATGGACTTGAGGGCATCCTGATCAAATTTGCAGATGACACCAAACTGGGAGGGGTGGCTAACACCCCAGAGGACAGGATCACACTTCAAAACGACCTTGACAGATTAGAGAACTGGGCCAAAACAAACAAGATGAATTTTAACAGGGAGAAATGTAAAGTATTGCACTTGGGCAAAAAAAATGAGAGGCACAAATACAAGATGGGTGACACCTGGCTTGAGAGCAGTACATGTGAAAAGGATCTAGGAGTCTTGGTAGACCACAAACTTGACATGAGCCAACAGTGTGACGCGGCAGCTAAAAAAGCCAATGCAATTCTGGGCTGCATCAATAGGAGTATAGCATCTAGATCAAGGGAAGTAATAGTGCCACTGTATTCTGCTCTGGTCAGACCTCACCTGGAGTACTGTGTCCAGTTCTGGGCACCACAATTCAAGGACACTGACATACTGGAACGTGTCCAGAAGAGGGCAACCAAAATGGTCAAAGGCCTGGAAACGATGCCTTATGAGGAACGGCTAAGGGAGCTGGGCATGTTTAGCCTGGAGAAGAGGAGGTTAAGGGGTGATATGATAGCCATGTTCAAATATATAAAAGGATGTCACATGGAGGAGGGAGAAAGGTTGTTTTCTGCTGCTCCAGAGAAGCGGACACGGAGCAATGGATCCAAACTACAAGAAAGAAGATTCCAGCTAAACATTAGGAAGAACTTCCTGACAGTAAGAGCTGTTCAACAGTGGAATTTGCTGCCAAGGAGTGTGGTGGAGTCTCCTACTTTGGAGGTCTTTAAGCAGAGGCTTGACAACCATATGTCAGGAGTGCTCTGATGGTGTTTCCTGCTTGGCAGGGGGTTGGACTCGATGGCCCATGTGGTCTCTTCCAACTCTATGATTCTATGGCAGAACAAAGTGGTACTATTCCTGCCCTTGATCTGATTCTACCTTCTGCCACATTGGCCTCCGCTCCCCTTTTGGTGTCGTCTGCAAATGTGATGAGCATCCCCTCAGTTACTTCATCCAAGACATTTATAAAGACGTTGAACAACAACGGGCCCAGGACAGAACCCTGCAGCACCCCTCTTGTCACTTTTCTCCAGGATGATGAGGAAGCATGAAGGAGTCCTCTTTGGGTTTGGTCAGTCAAATCCACCTAACAGTTAACTTGTTCAGCCTCATTTTACCAGCTTCCCCATATAAATATCACGGGGGACTTTGTCAAAAACCTTACTGAAATCAAGATGAACTATTACCACAGCAGTCCCCTGAGAAACAGTCTGTAACTCCATCCCAAAAAAGAAAAAAGAGAGATTTCTCTGGCTTGACTTGATTTTGAGAAAGCCATGCTTTCAACCTGTCTGTTTATATTGTGAACCACTGTGAAATCTTCAGATGATGGGCACATAATTTTTTAAAATGATAATATTAAGAAGGATATTGACAAGCTGGAACGTGTGCAAAAAAAGGCGACCAGGATGGTTTTGTTTTATTTATGCATTTATTTGACTTCTATAGCGCCCTATAGCAGGGGTGCCAACTGGAATAAAATATAGGAGGCGTTTAGTAAGCCCCGCCTCGGTTAAACAGTCACAGGATGCGGTGCAAGCATGCCATTTGAATGGCTATTCCTATGAACTGGGGGGTGGCCCCCTCACATATTTTATTGGGGGGCAAAGAGCCCTCAGACTCTAAGAGTTGGCTCCCATTCCCTACACCCACAGGTCACAGGACGGTTACAACATAATGAATTTCACACAATGAAAACACAAAACACCGCCCTCAAAACCTGTAACCCCTACCTCCCCACCACATTTTTAAAGGGCATAAGATGTCAATCAGCCAAAGGTTTGTTTAAAGTGGTGTGTATAATGAAGGGTTTCCCCCTCTTTCGTATGAATTCTTTGATGGAAAGTGAGATTGGAGCTTTTCCTGAAGCTCTTTCCACATTCCACACAATGATAGGGTTTCTCCCCTGTATGAATTCTTTGATGGGAAGTGAGAGAGGAGCTCTGACTGAAGCTCTTTCCACATTCCACACACTGATAGGGTTTCTCCCCAGTATGAATTCTTTGATGCGAAGTGAGATAGGAGCTATTACTGAAGCTCTTTCCACATTCCACACACTGATAGGGTTTCTCCCCTGTATGAATTCTTTGATGGGAAGTGAGAGAGAAGCTTTCAGTGAAGCTCTTTCCACATTCCACACACTGATAGGGTTTCTCCCCTGTATGAATTCTTTGATGGGAAGTGAGATTGTGGCTGTGACTGAAGCTCTTTCCACATTCCACACACTGATATGGTTTCTCCCCTTTATGAATTCTTTGATGGGAAGTGAGAGAGGAGCTATGAGTGAAGCTCTTTCCACATTCCACACACTGATAGGGTTTCTCCCCTGTATGAATTCTCTGATGGGAAGTGAGATGGTGGCTGCGAGTGAAGCTCTTTCCACATTCCCCACACTGATAGGGTTTCTCCCCTGTATGAATTCTCTGATGGAAAGTGAGACCGGTGCTCTGACTGAAGTTCTTTCCACATTCTAAGCACTGGTAAGGTTTCTCCCCTGTATGAATTCTGTGATGGGAAGTGAGAGAGGAGATATGAGTGAAGCTCTTTCCACATTCCATGCACTGATAGGGTTTCTCCTCAGTATGAATTCTTTGATGGGAAGTGAGAGAGGAGCTATGAGTGAAGCTCTTTCCACATTCCACACACTGATAGGGTTTCTCCCTTGTATGAATTCTCTGATGCTTAGTGAGATCAGAGCTCGTACTGAAGCTCTTTCCACATTCAAAGCACTGATAGGGTTTCTCCCCTGTATGAATTCTCCGATGGGAAGTGAGATGGTAGCTGTGACAGAAGCTCTTTCCACATTCAAAGCACTGATAGGGTTTCTCCCCTGTATGAATTTTTTGATGGGAAGTGAGACTGGAGCTCTTCCTGAAGCTCTTTCCACATTCCACACACTGATAGGGTTTCTCCCCTGTATGAATTCTGTGATGGGAAGCGAGAGAGGAGCTATCACTGAAGCTCTTTCCACATTCCATGCACTGATAGGGTTTCTCCCCTGTATGAATTCTGTGATGGGAAGCAAGAGAGGAGCTTTTCCTGAAACTTTTTCCACATTCCACACACTGATAGGGTTTCTCCCCTGTATGAATTCTCTGATGCTTAGTGAGAACAGAGCTCGTACTGAAGCTCTTTCCACATTCAAAGCACTGATAGGGTTTCTCCCCTGTATGAATTCTCTGATGGGAAGTGAGATGGTGGCTGTGACTGAAGCTCTTTCCACATTCAAAGCACTGATAGGGTTTCTCCCCTGTATGAATTCTTTGATGGGAAGTGAGTTCGGAGCTCTTCCTGAAGCTCTTTCCACATTCCACACAGTGATAGGGTTTCTCCCCTGTATGAATTCTTTGATGGCAAGTGAGATCGGAGCTGTTCCTGAAGCTCTTTCCACATTCCACACAGTGATAGGGTTTCTTCCTAATGAGATTTCCTTGATGGGAAGTGGAATTTGAACTTTTTCCACTTTCAAGATATTTATACAGCTTCTCCATTGTGGGGATTTTGTCATGGTCACCCTTGTCCTTGATTTCCAGTCCATCACTATCTGCAATGAAGAGTAATGGATTAGCGCCTCAGGGAGAAATTAAGGAAGAATACTTGTTAACTCTGGTAATAGAGAAATAACACAAGTGGGTTAGATGGATGGTTTTCTGATGGGTTGGGTGCATTAATTAACAGGGATCAACCGACATCCTTAGAGGAACCTGTGATTCGACAACCCTGGCTCTTCTCTTGAATGGATTTTCTTTGCCTCCATCATGGCATCCCTCCATTTCCAATGTCAGTCTTCTCTTTGGACAACCAAAGACTGACGGGAGGAAAAACAAAAACTGAAAACCTGACAGAAGCTACTTCAACTTCCCTAACAATTCTGAAGTTTACAGTCAAAAGGGTTTGGGGAGTTAAGACCAGACAGATCCTTGTTTAATAAGCTGCAACTGGAGGAAGAACATTCACAGAAAAAACAGTAATTTACTATTCAAGGGGTTTTTTTTGGGGGGGGGATATTGTAATATCCGGTGTTGTAGGGGGCGCTGTTGAGTTCTGTGAAAATATATGAGGTTCGTCACATATGGAGTTTTGAATTTAAAAACAGATATTATGATCCCACTGGGAGCCTTACCGAGAGAGGCCACGATCCCCCAATTCTCCTCCATGACGTCCTTATGCAGAGCTCTCTGGTCAGGTTCCAGCAACGCCCACTCCTCGTCTGTGAAACGAACAGTGACATCTTCAAAGCACACTGGACCCTAAAAGAAAAAGGAAAATGTCCTCCTCTGAGACAACACTGTTGTTCACCACCACCCCTTGAGCTAGGACATTATTCCACCCCTTGGCCTCTGTCCCCACAAGGCACCTTCCCCTGACCTGATCTGGTTCCACAGCCACTGCTTCCATTCTGTCCCCAAGAATAGATGGTTGAAGAAGTCTAGCCCGTAACACTGTGTCACCTGCAAGAGGAAAAAGGTAAGGGGGAGGGCCCAGAGTGCCTTCTTGTCTCACAGGTAAATCAGTGAATCTAAACTACAGAGGGGCCTTTGAGAAAGTCTCGGCTGCTGAGTGCATTTGGATATTTGGGTGCATTTCAGATGTTAGTTGTGCAGAAATATATCTCCCCTCCTCTGGGCTCTTGGTCCCACTATCTCCCCCAACAAAAGATGAGAAGAACCCACAGATGAGTTGGAAAACGAACAGAACGAGACTAAACGGAGAAAAACCTCCTCCCTCCTTACCCAGCTGCCTCTCTCTGGTGTCCAGCGGAGGCCTCTCTGCCTCAGAAGAAATCTGGCCCATTTCCGCAAAGAGATCATTTCCCTGAAAAAGAACAAAGGATTCAAATGAGAGAATGGGGAGAAGGATTAAAAAATGAATGTCAGGGCCAACAGCTTTAAGGGTGTCAGAACTCATTCCATGCATGCCTTCCCAGGAAAAAAAATGGGCCATCAGCAGACCATTATGGGATATTCTCCGTCCTGTTTGGAGCCCCTTGGGAGTATCCAGAGGAAAGTCTCTCTCACCTGCTTTCTCTCCTCTGCCTGACTCAGGAGGAAACCTTCGGCCAGGGCCACCGCCTGGGAAC
This sequence comes from Podarcis vaucheri, assembly GCF_965113315.1. Taxonomy (NCBI): domain Eukaryota; kingdom Metazoa; phylum Chordata; class Lepidosauria; order Squamata; family Lacertidae; genus Podarcis; species Podarcis vaucheri. The sequence goes on along the minus strand of NC_138762.1, from coordinate 4,222,206 downwards.
TGGTCTCCGCTCTGCATTCCCTCACCCAGCTCTCCATCTCCGGTGGAAGGACAGCCAGGAACTGCTCCAAGATCACCAGGTCCAGCATCTCAGCTTTCGTGTGCCTTTCTGGCTTCAGCCACTGACGGTCAAGGTGGTGGAGTCGGCTGCAAACCTCTCGGGGTCCTTTGGCCTCCTGGAAGCAGAACTGCCTCAACTGCTGGCTCTGCACCTCTGAGCGGAGGGTGTCCTCCTCACCCAGGATCTTCTGCACAGAGCTTTCCCAGAATCCCCCACTGCTTCCAGTTTGGATGGCATGGCCTCTTCCTGTTCCACGGCCAGCTGAGTCTTGCTCATCCATCTGTGCTCTCAGGAAGCCTCAGAGAGATCGGAAGGAACCCTTTGATCTTTTTAAAATTCTGTCTTTCTTAATGAGAGGCGCTAGAAATCCTACAAAGCAAATACATTGTTCAGTTACAAAAGCTGTCTAATATCAGGAGAAGAAAACGGTTCCTTGAGCAAGCATGGATGAGTCTTGGAGGGAACCAGGGCTGGACTGCACCACAGCCCAAACCATATGCTATTTTATTTATTTAAATTTCTATAACACTTTACATTTTAAAGAAAAATCTCAAAGCGGTTTACAGCATATTAAATCTGTGGGGATAATTGGGGAGTTAGAAGAAGATATATTACTGAATGATATGCTTCCTAACACGTACTAGCAAGTTCCATGTTCTAGTTCCATACACCCCCCTTTTTTAGATTACGCAGCGATCAGCTTGTTGCTGACTCATCTGAGTCTTGCTATTAAAAATTCCTTCCTGGTAAGATCCCTTCCAATCCCTCTTAAATTAATAAGCACAATAATGTGAATAAGCAACACCCTAGTGGTCCCGGGCCCTAAGGAAGTTATATTGGCTTCAACCAGAGCCAGGGCCTTCTCAACACTGGCTCCGTCCTGGTGGAACGCTCTTCCTCATGAGACCACGGCCCTGCAGGATCTGATTTCTTTCCGCAGGTCCTGTAAGACAGTGTTGTTCCACCTCGCCTTTGGCTTGGAGCCAATTTGATTCCCTCCCTCTCTTTCTTTTTTCTTTTCCTTCTCCTGCGATGAGGCTACATTTTAATATTTTAATGTTTCAATATTTCAATGTTGTATTTTAATTTTGTTTTTAAGTTGTAATCATTCAACTTGTTTTTATTATTGCTTGTAAGCCGCTCTGAGCCCGGCCTTGGCTGGGGAGGGCGGGGTATAAATAATAAAATTATTATTATTATTATATTAATAATCTGATTCACGATAATATAAAAGTAGTTTACTCACAGATTCATTCAGGTTGTTACATAACAACTAGAACTATTCCATAAAGAAATTAGTCCCAAATGACTGCCACTAAGGAGTCACTTCCCCAAACACACAGCAACATACAAAATGGAGAAGACACACTGATCAGAACACGGAGGCCGTGTGCTCCTCCATGCTAGTACAACAGACTGCACCCTCTTCAAGTCCCATGTAGTGGAAGTCTGTCCCAGCTCAGGAGGAAACAGGAAGTCTTCTCCTGAGTGGTAGAAAACATCCCCTAATGTGTCCCCTGTAGGAATCTTCTACTTGACTGCAGCTTCACATCCCACAAAATCAATAAAAGAGAAATAAAACCATTGGAAGAAAGTCAAATATATAGTCTATAGTCAAAGCAACATAACTGAAAACAAATATTCTCTTAAAGATATCAAAATAAAACATTACAACAGCAACAAAACAACAACAACAATAATAGTAATAATAATTTTTATTTATATCCCGCCCTCCCCAGCCAAAGCCGGGCTCAGGGCAGCTAACAACAATCAAATAATCCAATATTCTAAAAACATTTCATTATAAAAATTAATTAAAATCAAATTGATGGCAATCGTTAAGCAAAATTCTGTGCAGATTGCCAGAGGAGGGAGTCAGGCTGCGCCCTGACCCAAGGCCTGGTGGAACAACTCTGTCTTGCAGGCCCTGCGGAAAGATGTCAGGTCCCGCAAGACCCTAGTCTCTTGTGACAGAGCGTTCCACCAGATTGGAGCCGCAGCCGAAAAAGCCCTGGCTTCAGTTGAGGCCAGCCTAACCTCTCTGTGGCCTGGGATCTTCAGGATGTTTTTATTTGCAGACCGTAGGTTCCTCTGTGGGACATACCAGGAGAGGCGGTCCCGTAGGTACGAGGGTCCTAGGCCATATAGGGCTTTAAAGGTTAAAACCAGCACCTTAAACCTGATCCTGTACTCCACTGGAAGCCAGTGCAGCTGGTATAGTACCGGATGAATGTGATCTCGCAGCAAGGACCCCATAAGGAGTCTCGCTGCGGCATTCTGCACCCGCTGGACTTTCTGGGTCAGTCTCAAGGGCAGCCCCACATAGAGCAAGTTACAATAATCCAGTCTGGAGGTGACAGTCGCGTGGATCACAGTGGCTAGGTCAGGGCGAGAGAGATAAAGAGTCAACTGCTTAGATTGGTGATGAAAAAATGCCGCCTTTGTTATAGCTGTAATCTGCGCCTCCATAGAGAGGGAGGTATCGAAGATTACACCCAAACTCTTAACGGACGGTGCTGGCACTAATTGCACCCCCGCAAGAGATGGGAGTTGCCCCCTCAATCCCATATCGCCCCACCCCAGCCAGAGGACCTCTGTCTTCGAAGGATTTAACTTCAACCAGCTCCCACGTAACCATCCAGCCACAGCTTCCAGACATCTGGTCAGTGTGTCTGGGGCCGAGTTAGGATGGCCATCCATCAACAGATAGAGTTGGGTGTCATCGGCATACTGATGGCAACCCAGCCCAAAACTCCGGACAAGCTGGGCGAGGGGGCGCATAAAGATGTTAAAAAGCATTGGGGTGAGTATCGCACCCTGAGGCACTCCACACACCAAGGAGTGGCACGATGATAATTCCCCCCAAGCGCCACCCTCTGTTCCCGACCAGAGAGAAACGAGCGCAGCCATTGAAGGACTGTGCCCTGGATCCCCACGTAGGCATGGCGGTGGTCCAGGAGTTCGTGATCGACCATTTCAAAGGCCGCTAACAGGTCTAGAAGAATCAGCAGCCCCAACCCGCCTCGATCAAGCTGCCTGCAGAGATCATCTGCTAGGGTGACCAGAGCCGTCTCGGTCCCATGACCAGCGCGGAAGCCGGACTGGAATGGATCCAGAGCCGATGTTTCATCCAGAAACCTGCCAAGCTGTTCAGCAACCGCTCTCTCAATCACCTTACCCAGTAATGGAAGATTCGAAACCGGACGGTAATTGGATAGATCTAAAGGATCTAATGATGTTTTCTTTAAGAGCAGGCGCACCACTGCCTCCTTCAGTTCCCCTGGGAATATCCCTGTGCCAAGGGACAAACTGATTATATCCCCCAGGGGGGCCCGCACCTCATCTGGGCACACTCTAATCAGCCAAGACGGGCACGGGTCAAGAGGACAGGTGGTGGGCTTTCCAGCTCGGAGGAGTCTGTCCACATCGGCTGGGGATATCCAGTCGAAGAGGTCCAATACTGAACTAGAGGACAGTTGAGGGGCCTCCAGTTCCTTTATTGTATCCAAATTGGCAGGGAGGTCATGGCGGAGCAACAGGACCTTCTCCGCAAAAAAGCTCGCAAATGCCTCACAGCTGTGTGTCAAATTGTTATTTAAATTTGGCTGTCCTTCAAGGGATGTTAAAGACCTAATTATACTAAATAATTGCGCCGGGCGAGAGCTAGCGGATGCAATGGAGGCCGAGAAGTAAGACTTCTTAGCGGCCTTCACTGCCATCTCATAGGTTTTCATAAAAACCCTATAAGATGTTCTTGAGGCTCCGTCACGGGCACCCCGCCATACTGACTCTAGCCGTCTGAGGTCCCGCTTCATTTTCTTAGCTCCTCGGTAAACCAGGGAGCCTGGTTTCTGCGGGGTTGCAGAGGGCGCTTAGGTGCGATCTCATCGATGGCTGCCAGGAGCTGGCTATTCCAGCCCTCGACAAGCTCAGTCAATGAGTTGCCAGGGGGAGCAACATCCCGCAAGGGTCCATCAGCCTCTGCGGGCGAGCCCAAATTGGCTGGCCACCTAAGCAGGGTGGGGGTGGAAAGTCAATCCTGGCTTTCAGAGCGTAGTGATCAGACCATGGCACCTTCATCAAAGGAGACATGACCACATCTATACCGACGCCAAAGATCAAATCCAGCGTGTGGCCTGCTTGATGTGTGGGGCCCGAAAGAAACTGGGAGAGCCCTAGTGTTGCCATGGAAGACACCAGGTCCAGAGCCTGTGAGGAGGGAGTGGCATCAGCATGGATGTTGAAGTCCCCCAACACCAATAGCTTAGGGAACTCCAAGGCCCAGCCGGCCACCGCCTCCAGCAGGCCTGACAGGGTGGCTGCTGGTGCGCTAGGTGGCCGGTACACCAGCCAGACAGCCAAGCTCACCTCGGAGCCCCACACTAGGCCAACACATTCAATGCCGGGAATCGATGGCGATGGTAGAGCCCTGAAAGAACAATCTTCCTGGATTAATAATGCCACCCCTCCCCCTCAGTCCACAGTCCGCGACTGGTGGAGGACGGAGAAACCCGGGGGTGCCATCTCTCGTAAGGTAACATTTCCCCTTCGCACACCCAGGTCTCCATCACACAAGCCAGGTCAACCCCCTGCGAGGTGAAGAAATCTCGCAGGGTGGCGGTTTTGTTGCCTATAGACCTGGCACTGCACAGCACCAGTGACGGAGGTGAGTAATCCTTGCTCACCCTACCCTCGTCCCTCGGGATGGAGCGCAGATTGGAAGGGGTACGAGCATATCCGGATCTCGATCCCCTTCGCCTATGACATCTGCCCCCACCGCCATACCTCCCTCGCCCCTCCACGGTAGCAATCCCAAGCCTCATACTAGCCTCTATTTAGAAAATAGAAAAACAAAACAAAACCAATTATACCAAAACAAAACCAATCCCCACCCCACTCAATATCCAACCCCAAACCAAAATAAAACGGAACAAAATAAAAATACATAGATAGAAACCACTGTTCACGGTGGTAAAGGTAAAGGTAAAGGTACCCCTGCCCGAACGGGCCAGTCTTGACAGACTGTGGGGTTTGTGCGCCCATCTCACATTTATTGGCCGGGGGCCAGCGCTGTCCGGGGACACTTCCGGGTCACGTGGCCAGCGTGACATCGCTGCTCTGGCGAGCCAGAGCCGCACACGGAACGCCGTTTACCTTCCCGCTGGTAAGCGGTACCTATTTATCTACTTGCACCCGGAGGTGCTTTCGAACTGCTAGGTGGGCAGGCGCTGGGACCGAACAGCGGGAGCGCACCCCGCCGCGGGGATTCGAACCGCCGACCTTTCGATCGGCAAGCCCTAGGCGTTGAGGCTTTAGCCCACAGCGCCACCCGCGTCACGGTGGTACAACAAAGTAAATAGTAAAAACACCTTTAAAACACTTTAAAATATATAAAAAACATTTTTAACATTTGCTGCAGCAGCACCAGTGTCCTTAAAGGTGTGGCAGAGGTGAGTGCGGGCCCCGCCCCCTAGGCCAGGTGGAATTAGCCTGAGGGGGAGCGGCCTTCCCCAACACTCACCGTGCAGCAGCAGCAGCAAAGGAGCAAAGGAGGTTAACTCATAGCTGTCAACTTACAGATTTGTAAATAAGGGACCAGCAGCCAAAATAAGGGACCTGCAGCCTGAAGGGCAACGGAAGGGATTTCTGGGAGATGAATCAGCCTGGTTTCTCCTGCCGTCCAGGCAATGCATTGAAGTCAGACCTGACTGACAAGGAAGTCATTTGTATCTTGTGAATAATGGATGTTTGGTCCTCACCGGGGGGTCCTCAGGAGTTGCTCTCCCCCCACCCCCACTCCCCTGCTTCTGTCTCCTTTTCTTGCACTTGGACTCTCTGCCATTCTCAAGGCAGACTCCTGGGTGGGGTCCCTTTTTCTTTGCTCTGAGGGCCAGGTATGGGCAGGGCCAAAAACATCTCCTTTAAAATTTATGAGGGTAATTTAGTATTATTATTCTGTTAGATAGCTTAACACACACACAGCCATTGATGCCAAGGTCCCTGGAGGCTCAGTGAGTAGCAGCGCCCATTTCCAGCAACAATCCCTTTGGGGCAGAGAGGATGTGGTCCTGGGATGCCCTGCTCTGGGCGCGAGGGGATTGCTGCAGTGGCCTCCGTGGGGAGCTGCCCTGGGAGACACTGGGAAACTGGTCCCCAATGCAGCAGCCAGACTCTGGGCTGGGATCCCTCTCTTTATCCCTGGCCTTTCTCTCCCGCCTTTCCTTCCTTCCTCCCTCCACGTGGGGTTTTCTTGGGGGCGGGGGTCTAGTCCACCTCCTCCTCCAGCTTTGGAAAACCATTTGCACATATTTCCTCTGTTGTGCAACGAGGCTGAGCGATGTCACACAGAGTTAAAGTCCCAGGGACTCCTTTGTATAAAGAAGGGAGATTTCATGGGAGTCAGGGATCCTCTGATCTGCAGGAAGGAGAGCGTGGCAGACCTGGCCCCTCCCTGGCAGGACCCTCTCCTCCTCCCTGACTTGGGGTCCCCCCCCCCGCATGAGCAGATCAGCCCCCCCAGGCCCCCTCCCCTGCTGCAGCCCTGGGACCCCCCCCGTCTCCCCACTGCACCCTCTGGGGGGAGAGAGAGGAGACTCACCTGATGCAGCCCTTGCAGCAGAGACACCCAAGCAGGAAAGGACTGGGGAGGGAGGGGCCTTGGCTCTGGAGGACCAGCCCCCCCTTGCTTCCTGTCCTCTCTAGGAAGGCAGCTCGGTTCCCTTTAACCCTTGCCAAGCCCAGCGTGCCCATCTCTCCCCTCCGTGTTTTTCTTTCTTCTCCCACACTTCCAGAGATGCTTTTTGGGGGACGCCCCCCCCTACTTTCCATTCCTTCTAGCGCAGTGATGGCGAACCTTTTAGAAACCGAGTCCCCAAACTGCAACCCCAAACCCCCAAAATGCCAACACGGCAATTTAACCTGCATATCTCATTTTTCCTGTGTTTTCACGTTTCTTCTTTATAACTGCTGTTGTAATAAATAACACTGGGCAACAATTTTTTACTTTTTGAATGTTGTCTAGATTTCTACATCTGCTTTAGGGTATTTTTGCACTGCTGAATCAGGAAATGGCATCTGTTTCTCTCCATCAGGTCAGGTTTTTGTGCTATGTTGATTTGAATTGATTACATTTTTGTGGCATCAGCTCATTTTTGTCAACACATATTGAAATATACTCAGAGTCGCATCGTGATTTCATGCTCTTTATTCAGCTCATAGTGGTGAGGAGGGAATGAATGTTCCCTCAAAGTATCTGCTTTATATACATTATTTACACAATGGGCTGCATGTGATTGGCTAATTCCGGACTTCTCCTGTAGGCCAATCAGGTTGTGGATTCACTTCTATCTGGAGCATGATTGGGTGGTTCCTGCCGACCAATCATACTGCTGCATTGTTCTAGGACCAATCAGACTGCTGCATTCTGAATCCTATTGTTCTGGACCAATCAGACTGCTGCATTTTGGATCCTGTTCAACTCAGTACATAACGCATATCATCCTAAATATGTTTTTAAGAGAAAAAAATGTTTTCCCAACAACATATATTGATTACCTGATAGAAACATCGATTACTGTAAACTGAATGGTGGGCATTGATAAAGGTAAGTACACGTAAACTGCATGTTGCTTCACCATTTTTCAAACTTCAGGGCTTGAACTTCCATTTCTTGGAATTCCTGGAATGCTCAGCGGCAGGGAGGTCTCTCTTCAGAGTCCAACAGTAGTCAGCCATCATGACTGCGTCCCAGCGACCCTGATACCTGGTCTCCATCTCTTTCATGTCCTGATGGAATCTCTTCCCCTGCTCGTCACTCATTGAACCCAGGTTCTCAGGAAACCGGTCCACATGTGAAAATAGGTAGTGCATCTTGATGCTCATGTTGCAGCCCAGGTTTCTGAAAGCAGTCAGCATGTTGGTGACAAGTTCTGCGTAGTTTCTGGCCTTATTGTTGCCAAGAAAGTTCTTCACTACCAGAACAAATGCCTTCCACGCTTCCAATTCCACTTCGTTAATTGAGTCTCCGAACTCTGGGTCTCTGATGAGCTGATGGATCTGAGGACCGTCAAAGATGCCAGCTTTCAACTTCTCCATGGTCAATCCTGGAAAAGCCTGCCGCAAGTAAGTGAAGCAGTCACCATCCTTGTCCAGAGCCTTGGTGAACTGCTTGATTAAGCCAAGCTTGATGTGCAGCGGTGGGAAGAGTATTCTGTCTCTGTCCACCAGAGGGTCGTTGATGACGCTCCTTTCTTTGCAAGGCACCAATTCCTCCCACACAGGCCAGTGCTTCTTCATGTAATGCTGAGCACGGTCCCTACTATCCCACATGCACAGAAAACATGGGTACTTGGTGAAGCCAGACTGTTGTCCCAACAAAAAGTTCACCATCTTCAGGTCAACAAAAATAAACCTCTTATGCTGATCATAACCAATTTTCTCCAGCACATACCATATTTTTTGTTCTATAGGACGCACATTTTCCCCTCCAAAAATTAAGGGGAAATGTGAGTGGTCCTATAGAGCGAATGCAGGCTGCGTCGCTAAGCCCAAAGCCAGAACAGGAATACTGAGCACTGTGGAGCGCTCCGTCTCGCTGCTCTAGCTTGGGGATGGCTGTGCGCAAACCTCTGCAGGGCAGCGGGGTGCCTTCACCCCGCTGTCCTGCAGAAGCTAGCAAGGCTGTTCCCAAGCCAGAACAGCGAGACGGAAGGCTCCGTCTCACTGCTCTAGCTTGGGGACGGCTGCGCGCAAACCTCTGCAGGGCAGCAGGATGCCTTCACCCCGCTGTCCTGCAGAAGCTAGCAAGGCTGTTCCCAAGCCAGAACAGCGAGACGGAAGGCTCCGTCTCGCTGCTCTAGCTTGGGGACGGCTGCGCGCAAACCTCTGTAGGGCAGCGGGGCGCTGCGCTCCAAAGGCTTCAGGGATCTTTGAGGCTGGCGGTGGGGGAAAGCAGCGCTTCCCCCCACCGCCAGCCCCACAAGCTCTGGTGAATGTACCTTGAACACACCTTGTTTTAGAGGGGGAGAACAATAAAAAAAAATTTCCCCTGTTCTCCTCCTCCTATGGTCCGGTGCGTCCTATGGTCCGGTGCGTCCAATGGAGCGAAAAATACGGTACTTCACTGCTTCAGTTCTCCTTCAGTGTAGTCGAGTGAGCCAGGGGTATAGAGGCAAACTGGTTGCCGTTGTGTAGCAGAACACATTTCAGTGATCGCTTGCTGCTGTCAATGAACAGTCTCCAATCTTTGGGTTCGTACTGTGGCACTCCAAGCTTGAGCAGAAGCTGCGCAATATCTGCACAGTACACCAAGTCCTTCTCTTCCAAGAAAAAACGGAGGTACTCTTGATGCCTGTTGAGGAAGAAGCTGATGTGAGCACTGTCAGAAAGGAGGTTTTTTTCCTTCAATCTGGATGCCAACAGTTCGGCAGAGTCCTTTGACAAGCTGAGGTCGCGAACTAGATCATTCAACTCCTTTTGGGAAAATGGATGTGGAGCATCATCTTCAAGAACCACTTCTTCTTCTTTATGTCCTTCAACACTGGAGGCATCTTCGTCACTAATGTCAGGAAGTTCTCTGAAGATAGGCACTGGAATTTCATCACAATGAGCTACAGCACGACGTGGTGATTGTGTTGCAATATAGAAGCAATGCAGCTGCGAGCTGCTAGCTTGAAAACACCACATGATGTTGGGACTGTCCGTGGGAAACAGAGGGACAGTCAATTCACAGTGCGAAGCACCGGAATTAGTTCAGAGTGTAATATGAGCTGTACAGGAAGTACAGGAAGTTTTTGTCTCTCGACTGCTGGAGTTTGAAGAGAGCAGTCATGTTTTTTGTAACGCTGCAGAGACAGAAATAAAGGCATGTAAATACGTTTCTGTCTATCTCTTTCCCCTGCCGGGGGAGGCAACAAAAAAAGGGGGTGTTCTTCTCACGCTGAGAAGGATCGCCTATCGTGATCTCTGCCTAGATCTTGCTGAGGAATGCAGACAGGGAAGTCAACAGGAGATCAAGCCGGGTGCCTGGAGAGTTGCCAGTTACTATTTATATAGGCTTGAATCCTGACAGATTGAAGATCAGGATACTTGAGGCTGCTCCGGTTCTTTCTGTTGATCCCAGTCACATCAACAGCGCAGAGGTAGCAGTCAGTGACATGGTTTGTCGATTCCCTCCAAACCATGGGAATTCCAAAGTTCAGACTCTTCTTGCCATTGGTCCATGTTACCATAAAGCACCAATGCTGCAGCAAGCAAAGGCTCCAGCAGCTCAGTCAGCTGCTTGTGGCTGGAAAGCCAGACAGGATGTTTGTGACTGTTACCATGGAAACAAAGGGGCAGTCCATTCTGTACTGAGCACCGGATGTTAGCTCAGTGTGTGTGTCATATGACCTGTACTGGAAGTACATGGGTGGAGTTTCTTCTTGCTGTTGTCGAGTGCAGACGTGTTTCTCTGTACTGAAATGAGAGACAGAAATAAAGGATGTAAATAGTTTTCTGTCTGCTTCTTTCCCCTCACTGGGGGACACCAAAGGGGAGAGACGAAGAACGGTGTGTTCCTCTCACACATCTGAGATGAATCGCCGGGACCTCGCCTGCTTATCAGCAGAGTGGAGACGCGGGGAGGTCGACAGGAATATCTGCCGGTGCCTACGCTGTGGCACATTCCTCTGACCCAGGCAGAATTCCAACAGTGGTAGCAGAGGATGGTTGCTGTTTTCTTCGATCCATCGGACATCTGAATGAGAGGCTGTGGAATTGTCCTCCTCTGCTCCATGGAAGCCTAATGGGAGAGGCTGATTCTCTGCAGCCAGAAGCTGACCAGAAGAAGCTGACAGCCAAGCCGATACTCAAGGTATGAGACTTTTAAGGGCTTAAAAGTGTGAATGCAGAATGATTCATTCTCTGCTTCACGGAGAGCGTGTGTGGGAAAGCAGCTCCAACTTAGAAGAGGCCTGCATACCAGGCATTCTTGTGGTTTCCTGTCCGAGGAAAGGAATGCGCTGTTGCTAGGCAACGTCCTTCAGAAGGCTGTGCCTCAGAGAGGAGAAATGGAAAGTTACTCAAGAGGGCTGGACAGTCAGATTATGCTTCAGAGAGACGAAAACAAAGTTTGTTATGACTAGGTCCTCATGAACTGCTGGAAGGGACTTTCCAACGCAGCCAGTGTCAGAGTTGCCAGGTGTCAAAAGTAAAGAAGCCAGCTATTGGATTTTAGAGGCTTGTGTTTTTAGAGTCAATGCAAGGACTCAAAATGAATGCCAAGAAGGGGGGAGGCTTGCCTTCTCCACCCCTCCTGACCAATGACAATTATTCATCTTGGTCTGTAAAGATGAAGGCCCTGCTGCAGAATCAGAGACTGTTTGGGGTGATTGAGAATCCCATCCCTGCAGCACCAACGCGTGCTTGGGAGTCACAGAATGTGAAGGCTAGGACTGCTATAATTCTGTGTGTCTCAGATGAGCAGCTTGTGCATATACAGCAATGTGATTTTTGGATTCAGCGCATCAGATTCGTCCTAAATCAACTGAAAAAACGCAGACAACAAATTTGTTGTTGACCAGTGTAATCCTTCATAAAAGTTACTGCATTACATTTCCCCACCGCTTTCTGCTAAAGCTATAGGCCTTCTGAGCAGGTCTGAACTATGTTTCCCCACCGCTTTCAGCTAAAGCTATAGGCCTTCTGAACAGGTCTGAACTATGTTTCCCCACCACTTTCTGCTAAGGCGATAGGCCTTCTGAACAGGCCTGAACTATGTTTCCCCACCGCTTTCTGCTAAAGCTATAGGCCTTCTGAACAGACCTGAACTATGTTTCCCCACCACTTTCTGCTAAGGCGATAAGCCTTCTGAACAGGCCTGAACTATGTTTCCCCACCGCTTTCTGCTAAAGCTATAGGCCTTCTGAACAGACCTGAACTATGTTTCCCCACCACTTTCTGCTAAGGCGATAAGCCTTCTGAACAGGCCTGAACTATGTTTCCCCACCGCTTTCTGCTAAGGCGATAAGCCTTCTGAACAGGCCTGAACTATGTTTCCCCACCGCTTTCTGCTAAAGCTATAGGCCTTCTGAACAGGCCGGAACTATGTTTCCCCACCGCTTTCTGCTAAAGCTATAGGCCTTCTGAACAGGCCTGAACTATGTTTCCCCACCGCTTTCTGCTAAAGCTATAGGCCTTCTGAACAGGCCGGAACTATGTTTCCCCACCGCTTTCTGCTAAAGCTATAGGCCTTCTGAGCAGGCCTGAACTATGTTTCCCCACCACTTTCTGCTAAGGCGATAAGCCTTCTGAACAGGCCTGAACTATGTTTCCCCACCGCTTTCTGCTCAAGCTATAGGCCTTCTGAACAGGCCTGAACTATGTTTCCCCACCGCTTTCTGCTAAAGCTATAGGCCTTCTGAACAGGCCTGAACTATGTTTCCCCACCACTTTCTGCTAAGGCGATAAGCCTTCTGAACAGGCCTGAACTATGTTTCCCCACCGCTTTCTGCTAAAGCTATAGGCCTTCTGAACAGGTCTGAACTATGTTTCCCCACCGCTTTCTGCTAAGGCGATAGGCCTTCTGAACAGGCCTGAACTATGTTTCCCCACCGCTTTCTGCTAAAGCTATAGGCCTTCTGAACAGGCCTGAACTATGTTTCCCCACCACTTTCTGCTAAGGCGATAAGCCTTCTGAACAGGCCTGAACTATGTTTCCCCACCGCTTTCTGCTAAAGCTATAGGCCTTCTGAACAGGCCTGAACTATGTTTCCCCGCCGCTTTCTGCTAAAGCTATAGGCCTTCTGAACAGGCCTGAACTATGTTTCCCCACCGCTTTCTGCTAAAGCTATAGGCCTTCTGAACAGGCCTGAACTATGTTTCCCCACCGCTTTCTGCTAAAGCTATAGGCCTTCTGAACAGGTCTGAACTATGTTTCCCCACCGCTTTCTGCTAAAGCTATAGGCCTTCTGAACAGGCCTGAACTATGTTTCCCCACCGCTTTCTGCTAAAGCTATAGGCCTTCTGAACAGGCCTGAACTATGTTTCCCCACCGCTTTCTGCTAAAGCTATAGGCCTTCTGAGCAGGCCTGAACTATGTTTCCCCACCGCTTTCTGCTAAAGCTATAGGCCTTCTGAACAGGCCTGAACTATGTTTCCCCACCGCTTTCTGCTAAAGCTATAGGCCTTCTGAACAGGCCTGAACTATGTTTCCCCACCGCTTTCTGCTAAAGCTATAGGCCTTCTGAACAGGCCTGAACTATGTTTCCCCACCGCTTTCTGCTAAAGCTATAGGCCTTCTGAACAGGCCTGAACTATGTTTCCCCACCGCTTTCTGCTAAAGCTATAGGCCTTCTGAACAGGCCTGAACTATGTTTCCCCACCGCTTTCTGCTAAAGCTATAGGCCTTCTGAACAGGCCTGAACTATGTTTCCCCACCGCTTTCTGCTAAAGCTATAGGCCTTCTGAACAGGCCTGAACTATGTTTCCCCACCGCTTTCTGCTAAAGCTATAGGCCTTCTGAACAGGCCTGAACTATGTTTCCCCACCGCTTTCTGCTAAAGCTATAGGCCTTCTGAACAGGCCTGAACTATGTTTCCCCACCGCTTTCTGCTAAAGCTATAGGCCTTCTGAACAGGCCTGAACTATGTTTCCCCACCGCTTTCTGCTAAAGCTATAGGCCTTCTGAACAGGCCTGAACTATGTTTCCCCACCACTTTCTGCTAAAGCTATAGGCCTTCTGAACAGGCCTGAACTATGTTTCCCCACCGCTTTCTGCTAAAGCTATAGGCCTTCTGAACAGGTCTGAACTATGTTTCCCCACCGCTTTCTGCTAAAGCTATAGGCCTTCTGAACAGACCTGAACTATGTTTCCCCACCGCTTTCTGCTAAAGCTATAGGCCTTCTGAACAGGCCTGAACTATGTTTCCCCACCGCTTTCTGCTAAAGCTATAGGCCTTCTGAGCAGGCCTGAACTATGTTTCCCCACCGCTTTCTGCTAAAGCTATAGGCCTTCTGAACAGGCCGGAACTATGTTTCCCCACCGCTTTCTGCTAAAGCTATAGGCCTTCTGAACAGGCCTGAACTATGTTTCCCCACCGCTTTCTGCTAAAGCTATAGGCCTTCTGAGCAGGCCTGAACTATGTTTCCCCACCGCTTTCTGCTAAAGCTATAGGCCTTCTGAACAGGCCTGAACTATGTTTCCCCACCGCTTTCTGCTAAAGCTATAGGCCTTCTGAACAGACCTGAACTATGTTTCCCCACCGCTTTCTGCTAAAGCTATAGGCCTTCTGAACAGGCCTGAACTATGTTTCCCCACCGCTTTCTGCTAAAGCTATAGGCCTTCTGAGCAGGCCTGAACTATGTTTCCCCACCGCTTTCTGCTAAAGCTATAGGCCTTCTGAACAGGCCAGAACTATGTTTCCCCACCGCTTTCTGCTAAAGCTATAGGCCTTCTGAACAGGCCAGAACTATGTTTCCCCACCGCTTTCTGCTAAAGCTATAGGCCTTCTGAACAGGCCAGAACTATGTTTCCCCACCGCTTTCTGCTAAAGCTATAGGCCTTCTGAACAGGCCTGAACTATGTTTCCCCACCGCTTTCTGCTAAAGCTATAGGCCTTCTGAACAGGCCTGAACTATGTTTCCCCACCGCTTTCTGCTAAAGCTATAGGCCTTCTGAACAGGCCTGAACTATGTTTCCCCACCGCTTTCTGCTAAAGCTATAGGCCTTCTGAACAGGCCTGAACTATGTTTCCCCACCGCTTTCTGCTAAAGCTATAGGCCTTCTGAACAGGCCAGAACTATGTTTCCCCACCGCTTTCTGCTAAAGCTATAGGCCTTCTGAACAGGCCTGAACTATGTTTCCCCACCGCTTTCTGCTAAAGCTATAGGCCTTCTGAACAGGTCTGAACTATGTTTCCCCACCGCTTTCTGCTAAAGCTATAGGCCTTCTGAACAGACCTGAACTATGTTTCCCCACCGCTTTCTGCTAAAGCTATAGGCCTTCTGAACAGGCCTGAACTATGTTTCCCCACCGCTTTCTGCTAAAGCTATAGGCCTTCTGAGCAGGCCTGAACTATGTTTCCCCACCGCTTTCTGCTAAAGCTATAGGCCTTCTGAACAGGCCGGAACTATGTTTCCCCACCGCTTTCTGCTAAAGCTATAGGCCTTCTGAACAGGCCTGAACTATGTTTCCCCACCGCTTTCTGCTAAAGCTATAGGCCTTCTGAGCAGGCCTGAACTATGTTTCCCCACCGCTTTCTGCTAAAGCTATAGGCCTTCTGAACAGGCCTGAACTATGTTTCCCCACCGCTTTCTGCTAAAGCTATAGGCCTTCTGAACAGACCTGAACTATGTTTCCCCACCGCTTTCTGCTAAAGCTATAGGCCTTCTGAACAGGCCTGAACTATGTTTCCCCACCGCTTTCTGCTAAAGCTATAGGCCTTCTGAGCAGGCCTGAACTATGTTTCCCCACCGCTTTCTGCTAAAGCTATAGGCCTTCTGAACAGGCCAGAACTATGTTTCCCCACCGCTTTCTGCTAAAGCTATAGGCCTTCTGAACAGGCCAGAACTATGTTTCCCCACCGCTTTCTGCTAAAGCTATAGGCCTTCTGAACAGGCCAGAACTATGTTTCCCCACCGCTTTCTGCTAAAGCTATAGGCCTTCTGAACAGGCCTGAACTATGTTTCCCCACCGCTTTCTGCTAAAGCTATAGGCCTTCTGAACAGGCCTGAACTATGTTTCCCCACCGCTTTCTGCTAAAGCTATAGGCCTTCTGAACAGGCCTGAACTATGTTTCCCCACCGCTTTCTGCTAAAGCTATAGGCCTTCTGAACAGGCCTGAACTATGTTTCCCCACCGCTTTCTGCTAAAGCTATAGGCCTTCTGAACAGGCCTGAACTATGTTTCCCCACCGCTTTCTGCTAAAGCTATAGGCCTTCTGAACAGGCCAGAACTATGTTTCCCCACCGCTTTCTGCTAAAGCTATAGGCCTTCTGAACAGGCCTGAACTATGTTTCCCCACCGCTTTCTGCTAAAGCTATAGGCCTTCTGAACAGGCCTGAACTATGTTTCCCCACCGCTTTCTGCTAAAGCTATAGGCCTTCTGAACAGGCCAGAACTATGTTTCCCCACCGCTTTCTGCTAAAGCTATAGGCCTTCTGAACAGGCCTGAACTATGTTTCCCCACCGCTTTCTGCTAAAGCTATAGGCCTTCTGAACAGGTCTGAACTATGTTTCCCCACCGCTTTCTGCTAAAGCTATAGGCCTTCTGAACAGGCCTGAACTATGTTTCCCCACCGCTTTCTGCTAAAGCTATAGGCCTTCTGAACAGGCCAGAACTATGTTTCCCCACCGCTTTCTGCTAAAGCTATAGGCCTTCTGAACAGGCCTGAACTATGTTTCCCCACCGCTTTCTGCTAAAGCTATAGGCCTCCTGAACAGGCCTGAACTATGTTTCCCCACCGCTTTCTGCTAAAGCTATAGGCCTTCTGAACAGGCCTGAACTATGTTTCCCCACCGCTTTCTGCTAAAGCTATAGGCCTTCTGAACAGGTCTGAACTATGTTTCCCCACCGCTTTCTGCTAAAGCTATAGGCCTTCTGAACAGGCCTGAACTATGTTTCCCCACCGCTTTCTGCTAAAGCTATAGGCCTTCTAAACAGGCCAGAACTATGTTTCCCCACCGCTTTCTGCTAAAGCTATAGGCCTCCTGAACAGGCCTGAACTATGTTTCCCCACCGCTTTCTGCTAAAGCTATAGGCCTTCTGAACAGGCCTGAACTATGTTTCCCCACCGCTTTCTGCTAAAGCTATTGAAGGAGTGAAGGCCACGGGCCCACCTTGGAATACTGGAATACTGTGAGAACATTTTAGAGAACATTTTAGAGAACAAAAGCTATTTCTCTGTCTCTCATTTACAGAAGCAATTGCGGTTAGAATAACTTACACCTACAGCAAGTTTGCCAGTTTGGGGCCAAACTATTTCTGAGAAACGAACCCCTGACACAGTCTCAAGCGAGCAAACAACAGGACGTATGCCGACCACAAGACTCCAATTATAGAAGTTGTTAAACCGCAGACTTACTTCGTACATTTTCCAGGAAGCAGATGGTCAGGGGTTATGTACTGGAATCAACAAAGTAGGTCAAATAGTTTTAAAGCCATCAGCGCCACCTAGTGGATAAGGCAACTTGGAACCGAACCAATTCTCATTAGTAGAACTTTAATAAATATACATTAGAAACCATAGGAAATTATTAGTCATTGACTAAGGGGAATGCCGAGGGACTGAACTGTGCTATGCCTAAGGATATAAAACCTGTCTACATCTGGGGTTCGGGGGGCATTTTCTCATTTTCCTAAATACACCAATTTGCTTTTTGTCTGACAGAAACCAAATTAAATATAAAAAAACTATTCTTAAAAATATTACTGCCTGACTTTTCATTTCTGATTGATATTCTGAGTCCCTTACATTTCTGGTGCCTGAACTATGTTTCCCCACCGCTTTCTGCTAAAGCTATAGGCCTTCTGAACAGGCCTGCACTATGTTTCCCCACCGCTTTCTGCTAAAGCTATAGGCATTCTGAACAGGCCTGCACTATGTTTCCCCACCGCTTTCTGCTAAAGCTATAGGCATTCTGAACAGGCCTGCACTATGTTTCCCCACCGCTTTCTGCTAAAGCTATAGGCCTTCTGAACAGGCCTCCTCTATAAGCTTTTGCACATAGGCTTCTCATGTTTTCCCACTGGTTCAAAAGGGCTACAGGCCTTCTTTACTGGATTGTACTGGTTTAACTGTTACCTTACTTATTTTCTCAGTTTGTACACCTTTGTAGCCTTGACTTGCTGTAGCAGGCCTCATCTGTTGTTTACCTGTACACAGCTGTATTCATTTTACCTGTCACCTTACTGATTTTCGCATTTCTGTACACCTTTGTAGCCTTGGCTTTTGAAGCAGGTGCACCTGTCCATTACCTGTACACCTCGTCTCATTTCCCCCCCCCCTGCAGTTTGCAGCCATGGCAACTTGAACCCTTGTAGTGCAGTTTTTCTCATTTCGAGTCTCTATTTTGTCATGTAGCCCCTTTTTGCGCAATAATCCAAGCAAGAGGGACTGGGGGGGGGCTCACAACCCCTGGGGAGCCTGGCTCCAAACGGCCAGTGAACATGTGAACAGAGTACAGTTGCTGGATGTGGCAATGAAGATGAAGGTGTATGTGACGTGGAATGAGGGTGGCACGTGAAGAATGGGATGTTGGGAATGGAAAAGGCGAGGCTCTTGGCGGCAGCAACTGCAGTAGGAGCCCCGACATTGTGAGGACGTGGGGGAACTGGGAACCCCAGGAGAAAAAGGGGAGAGACTGGGATGCAACCAGTATGGAGGCTGGGGGCAGAGATTTGGAATGCTTTGCAGAAGAAGAAATTGATGGAAAAGAGAATGTGTACACCTTGAAGGCAATGTTTATCTTCTACACCAGTGTTTCCCAACCACTGTTCCGCGGCACACTAGTGTGCCGCGAGATGTTGCCTGGTGTGCCGCGGGAAAAATTAAAAAATTCGAAAGATTTTTTTTTTTAAAGTCAAATTTTTGATTGGGTCGCCGTCACTAGATGACCCCTGGGGTTCCCTCCCTCCCTCCCGCCCTGCGCCTCCCTCCTCCTCCTCCTCCGGGGAGGCCCTTCCTGGCTCTCGGCCAAGGCTTGGCGGCTGCCACTCACTCGCTCGCCCACCCGTCCCTCCATCCCTGCACCCGGCCTCTCCCCCTCCGTCCCCGGCGCGGGGGCTGCCGGGATCCGTAGTCCCCTCGCCCTTGGGCTCCGCGCCCGCGCGGGGTGCGCGAACTACGTTTCCCAGCGTGGCCTGGCGGGCCGGGCGTTTTGCTTGAAGCGCTCTTCTCCCGGCCATGGAATGAGCGCAGTGGCGGCGGCCGGGCGGGCAGGGGCTCTTCCGCGCAGACCCCGCGCAGCCTGCCTGCGCCCCCGCGGAGATCGGGCGGCAGGATGGAGCCCGGGGATCCCCGCGGAGGCGGAGCGGCGGAGGCTGCCCCCCAGGTAGGGCTGCGTCGGGGTTTTTTTATTTTTGCAATACTGCATCCGCGCCGGAGGGACGCATCGGACCGCGGGGAGACCCCTTGGCGGGTGTGCAAGGCAATGCATGCGTGCAGGCGTTGCATGGAGTGCAGTGCAATGCAATGGCAACGCGGCGCCCTGCATGCATGCATGCAACTCCCACCGGCGCTCCGGACTTGGCAGGTGAGGGGGGTCCCCAGTGGGCGGCAGAGAGAGCCGGGAGGGCGAAGGGGAGCCGGGGGGAGCAGCGCTGCTCCCTGAGCCAAGCCCGGGGGGAAACTTTGGCGTCGTTGCGCCGGGTGTTGGAAGCGGAGGCTGGCGGGGGCCCCTCACCTGCAAAACCTGGTCGCCTCTCATATATTTCGTACATTGCATTCATTGCCCGCTTTCTCCTCCAAGGAGCTCCCGGGGGCGCGCGTGGTTCTCCCCGTGTTATCCTCGCAACAACAGCCCTGCGAAGTGGGTCAGGCGAGTGGCCCAAGGGAGCACCCAGGGATTGTCCTGGCCAGGTGGGGTGATTTGAACCCTGCTCTCTGCCCGGTCTTCGTCCTCATTTAGCCCCCACATGTGCATGACTGAGGTTTTTCCCCCTTGTCTTGGCTATGGTGTGAGTCTGTCCTGTTAATTAATGGGGTTCTGCCTTCGGAGAAGATGAGCCAGCCCTCAAGGAGGTGATTATGTAATTTGCTAGCAATTCATGTCCCTCCCGGCGTGACGCTGCACGCTGACGTCACGGGGCTGTAATGGTGGTGTGCCTCGAGATTTTTTTCATGAAACAAGTGTGCCTTTGCCCAAAAAAGGTTGGGAAACACTGTTCTACACAGATTTGAGGTTTGCTTTCACAACCCTCCATGCCTGTACTGCAGAGAACATCTGAAAGGTAACTCCATTGTCCAAACAGAACACCGTAGAGCGGAGTTGGCAGCCCGCCAAGCTGGCCACCACGGGAGCATGAGATGATGAGAGGAGCCTGAAGGTGGCTCTGGTTATTGGAGGGAGTGGACAAAGCTAGCACTCCAGAGATTGTGTTGAAATAGACAGAGGCTCTCCCAATTTCCCTGCCCAGAATTTGTTGTTATCCAAAGGGAACACTGAAATTGTCACCCTTTGAATGAGCACATCGCTGGGGTAACGCCATCATCCAAACGGAACACCATGGAGCCGAGTTGGCAGCTCTAAGAAACTGATGGTTTTGTAAGATGCCGTCCCCCACTGGGAGAGAAGGACAGCTAATACATAAATCATGAAGATACAGCTCATAAACTAGAACATAAATTGAAACATGGCTACACTTAACACAGGTTCCCAACATCCATACTAACACAATGTAACAGATCACGGTGAGAATCAAAGTTTCGTTAGCAATGCACGTTTAGGCTAAATAAACAGAAACCAAGGAGGAATTAACAAACCCCGGTGGTAATAAACCCAGCAGTAAAAGGAAAGACAGGCATTTTACCACATCCATGTGAACTCTGTTCCTGGCCCTGAGGTCTACCTAAAGATTAACAAAAGCTACATCAAAGCTACCTCCTTATTTTTATGTACCCAGGAGGCCTGGTAAGCAACTGGTCTGTGTTAGAATGCTTTACACGTGACTGACAGACATAGAGAAAATGGCGCAGAGATGCAGAGGCTTGTGGGATCGATCAGAAATCAAGCCAATGACCCAAACCCAGTCAAAGCGATGCTTTCACCATTGACACAGTAGCTTGCTTCATTTTTCATAATTCCTCATAGCAATCCCACATGACCAGACACCTACACCCACAGTTCTCAGGATGGTTACAACATAAAATCACAACATGAAAACACAAAACACAAACCCCAAAACCTGTAACCCCCACCTCCCCACCACATTTTAAAAGAGAATTAGATGTAAATCAGCCAAAGGTCTGGTTAAAGAGGTGTGTTTTTCCCTGGCGCTTAAAGCTGCAGAAAGGAGGTTTTTTCCACTCGTCGTATGATTTTTTTGATGGGCACAGAGATAGGAGCTCTTACTGAAGCTTTTTCCACATTCCACACACTGACAGGGTTTCTCCCCTGTATGAATTCTTTGGTGGGAAGCGAGAGAGGAGCTAAAGCTGAAACGCTTTCCGCATTCCACACACGGATACGCCACATCTCCCCATGCGTGCTGGGTGGATTCCAGCAACAGTTTTAACAATTTACATATTCAATAAAATTGGCCACATGTTATAAAAGGAATATGGATTGTGTCCCCTCGCCTTCTTGATTTCCCCTGGCAAACAAAATTTAAGATACTGAAACTGTGGAGCCCAGAATTGAACACAGTATTCTAGGTGGGGCCTGACCAAGGCAGAAGAAAGTGGTACTATTCCTGCCCTTGATCTGATTCTGCCTTCTGCCACATTGGCCTCCGCTCCCCTTTTGGTGTCGTCTGCAAATGTGATGAGCATCCCCTCAGTTCCTTCATCCAAGACATTTATAAAGACGTTGAACAACAACGGGCCCAGGACAGAACCCTGCAGCACCCCTCTTGTCACTTTTCCCCAGGATGAGGAGGAACCATGAAGGAGTCCTCTTTGGGATCGGTCAGTCAAATCCACCTAACAGTTACCTTGTTCAGCCTCATTTTACCAGCTTCCTCACATAAATATCACGGGGGACTTTGTCAAAAGCCTTACTGAAATGGAGATGCATTATTTCCACAGCAGTCCCCTTAGAAACAGTCTGTAACTCCATCCAAAAAAAGAAAAAGAAAAAAGAGAGATTTCTCTAGCTTGACTTGTTTTTGACAAAGCCATGCTTTCAACCTGTCTGTTTATGTTGTGAATCACCATGAAATCTTCAGATGATGGGCACAATTTTTTTAAAAATGATAATAATAATAAGGATATTGACAAGCTGGAACATGTGCAAAATAATAATAATAATAATAATAATAATAATAATAATAATAATAATAATAATAATAATATCTTTATTGTCATTGCCCCCTTCGGGGACAACGAAATTACTTGACTGCTCCATAAAAACACTAATTAAACAATACAGTATAACACAGCAAGGGAGATTAGATGACTTTCAAAGTCCGGGCTGACTAACCAAGATGGTTTTGTTTTATTTATGCATTTATTTCATTTCTATAGAGCCCTATAGCAGGGGTGCCAACTTGAATAAAATATAGGAGAGGTTTAGTAAGTCACGCCTCGGTTAAACAGTCACAGGATGCGGTTCATGCATGCCATTTGAATGGCTATTCCTATGAACTGGGGGGTGGCCCCCTCACATATCTTATTGGGGGCAAAGACTGTTGGGATACTGCCAGGGAGACAAAGTCCATCATGGCCCCAAACCGCCTGCCGGACGATCCATCGATCTCCCGTAGGCACGCAGTATCAGCAATTAGCGACATGAGTTTCTAGAAAATGTCTTGCCACATTCCAGAGCTCTTGTACACTCTATCAGCAGATAATGCACAGCCAAAGTCGCACTCAGGAGAGCATTATTTACAAGTTTATTCAGCGTTGATCAGAACTCAGAAAAACATGACTGCCTGCTTTAGTGTCTACGACACAGAGAGAAAACGAAAGCAACAGCAAACATAAACATCCTGTGAACAGGAAATACGCAGACTCTGTGACTCTCAAAGCCTGCTCCCTTTTAAGGTGGAACGGAAATATCCTAACATCCTCCCCCTTTCTGTGTAACCTGTAGTACCTGTGGTTCAACCCAATTGCAACCTTTGTACGTAAACCTTAAGTTGTTCTCTGTTAACAACCTTAGACAACAGATCAGCAGGAATTTCATTTCCTGGCATGTAGGACACCTGAATGAGTCCTTTCTGAATACACTCTCTTGCACAATGTAGCTTAATCTGAAAGTACCTGGTTCTTTGCTTGAAACTCTCTGAGTTCAGCAAAGCCAAACACGATCTATTGTCTTGATTCACTTGTACAGGACATTTCACAGAAACTCTGATGTCCTTAAACAGTTGCATCAACCATTCACAATCCATGAGTGAAAATGACAGAGCATTGAGTTCTGCTTCACAGGAACCTAGGCTCACTGTCGTCTGCTTTTTGCACAACCAGTCAAACAGACAGTGGTTGCACATGTAGCATACTCCAGAAGTGCTTGTACCATCCGTGGTGTCACTTCCAAAACTTGCATCTGCAAAGATTTCAAGACCTCCAGTCTTCTGACTGGTGAACCTCAGCCTGTAGTGCAAAGTCCCTTTCAAATAGCGGGCTATGCGCTTCAGAGCTTTCCAATCCTGAACAGTAGGATTGTTAGCATGTCTGCTAAGCAGGTTAGCGCTTACAGCAATGTCAGGTCTTGAGCATCTAGCAATGAAATTCAACTTGCCTAGAATGCATCTGTACAGCGTTGTGTCAGAAAACGCTTCAGCAGTACTATCTACCTGGTAACCTGTCACCATCGGTGTGTCTGCTGGGTTTGCATCAACCAAATTCAACCTGGTTAATACATCAGCAATTTTCTGTGTTTGGTGTACCAGAAAATTACCTGCTTGGTCCCTCTCCACCTGCAGAGAAAGATAGTTGGATACCTCACCAAGATCCTTCATGTCAAAGTGCTCCTTCAGCTGAGCTAGGGTGCTTTGGTACAAAGCCTAATTCTTACAAAACATCAGAAGATCATCAACAAAACATAAACAATACAGTTTGTTTTGCCCCTCCTCCTTGACAAACACACATGGATCAGCTTTGCCCTGGTGAAAACCTAGAGAAAGCAACGTCTCAGTGAGTTTTGTGTTCCAACACCTGGCACTCTGCTTGAGACCATATAAGGATTTCCGCAGTTTACAGACCATTCCCTTTTGTATCTGCATCCCGTCAGGTGGAAGCATATACAGTTCCTCCCCCAAAACCCCGTACAAAAAAGCTGCATTAATGTCATGATGGGAAACATGCAGTTTCTCCTCTGCAGCAATCTTGAGCATCAGCCGAATGCTCTCATATTTGACTGTGGGAGAGTAGGTCTCGTGGTAATCCTGTCCTGGTACCTGTGAAAAACCTCTGGCAACCAATCTGGCTTTGTGTCTGACAACCTTGCCATTCTGGTCTGTCTTAGCCTTGAAGACCCATTTGCTGCCAACCAGTCTCATCCCTGGGACCACCGGTACCAACTCCCATGGCATTAAGCCAAGGCTCAGCATCTTTAGAGGTTAACTCCTGAACCTCTTTGAAGCTTGAAGGTTCCAACACCTTCTCTGAGCTACTAAGAACAGCAGTTGCTGTCTTAGAACTCACCAGCAAATCTCTTTGGAGGTCTGCCCTTCGTGGCTCTCTCAGATCTGTGTACTAGACGCAAGTCTTCTGGACTCATCTCCTCTTTCTTAGGAGAAAAGTGACCAATGGTGAACAGTGGTTTTTCCAGTTCATTGTCAGACGCATCAGATGGTCTGACTGAGGCCTTTGCGCTCTTGTACTCTGCTGTGTCATCACTGTCACTGACACCAGCAGCAGCGCTGCCCGCTGAACTGGAATCCGAACTCTGGTCATCATCTTCCTCAGCAGCTTCCTCAGCTTTAGCTGCTTCTTTGACATCACCTTCATCCTCCTCTGGGTAACTCTGGAAAATTCCCACATTTCCCCCCCACTTAGGATTGTACTCAACACTCTTTGTGAACTTAATGGACTTAGAATCAGTCATCCATACTCTGTATGCACAGCGGAAGTCGCACTCAGGAGAGCATTATTTACAAGTTTATTCAGCGTTGATCAGAACACAGAAAAACGACTGCCTGCTTTAGTGTCTACGACACACAGAGAGAAAACGAAAGCAACAGCAAACATAAACATCCTGTGAACAGGAAATACGCAGACTCTGTGACTCTCAAAGCCTGCTCCCTTTTAAGGTGGAACGGAAATATCCTAACAAAGACCCCTCAGACTCTAAGAGTTGGCTCCCATTCCCTACACTCACAGGTCACAGGACAGTTACAACATAAAATCACACAATGAAAACACAAAACACACACCCCAAAACCTGTAACCCCCACCTCCCCACCACATTTTAAAAGGGCATTAGATGTCAATTAGCCAAAGGGCTGGTTAAAGAGATGAGCTTTTCACTGGAACTGAAAGCTGTATAATGAAGGGTTTTGCAAAATTTGTATGGATTCTGTGATGGGAAGTGAAACTGGAGCTATCAGTGAAGCTCTTTCCACATTCCACACACTGATAGGGTTTTCCTCCTGTATGAATTCTCTGATGCCTAGTGAGATTAGAGTTTATACTGAAGCTCTTTCCACATGCCACACACTGATAGGGTTTCTCCCCTGTATGAATTCTCTGATGGTAAGTGAGATCGGTGTTCCTA
This sequence comes from Podarcis vaucheri, assembly GCF_965113315.1. Taxonomy (NCBI): domain Eukaryota; kingdom Metazoa; phylum Chordata; class Lepidosauria; order Squamata; family Lacertidae; genus Podarcis; species Podarcis vaucheri. Next base: position 4,196,789 of record NC_138762.1, on the reverse strand, counting down.
CTGAAGCTCTTTCCACATTCCCCACACTGATAGGGTTTCTCCCCTGTATGAATTCTCTGATGGGAAGTGAGATCGGTTTTCCTACTGAAGCTCTTTCCACATTCCCCACACTGATAGGGTTTCTCCCCTGTATGAATTCTCTGATGGGAAGTGAGATCGGTGTTCCTACTGAAGCTCTTTCCACATTCCACGCACTGATAGGGTTTCTCCCCTGTATGAATTCTTTGATGCTTAGTGAGATGGGAGCTCTGACCAAAGCTTTTTCCACATTCTGCACACTGAATGTGCAGTGTATGAATTCTTTCATGCTTAGTGAGATTGAATCTCTGACTGAAACTCTTTCCACATTCCACACACTGATAGGGTTTCTCCCCTGTATGAATTCTTTCATGCTTAGTGAGATTGGCTCTCTGACTGAAGCTCTTTCCACATTCCACACACTGATAGGGTTTCTCCCCTGTATGAATTCTCTGATGGGAAGTGAAAGAGGAGATATGACTGAAGCTCTTTCCACATTCCACACACTGATAGGGTTTCTCCCCTGTATGAATTCTTTGATGGGAAGTGAAAGAGGAGCTATCAGTGAAGCTCTTTCCACATTCCACACACTGATAGGGTTTCTCCCCTGTATGAATTCCTTGATGGGAAGTGAGAGAGGAGATATTTCTGAAGCTCTTTCCACATTCCACACACTGATAGGGTTTCTCCCCTGTATGAATTCTTTGATGGTAAGTGAGATCGGAGCTGTTCCTGAAGCTCTTTCCACATTCCACACAGTGATAGGGTTTCTTCCTAATGAGATTTCCTTGATGGGAAGTGGAATTGGAACTTTTTCCACTTTCAAGATATTTATACAGCTTCTCCATTGTGGGGATTTTGTCATGGTCACCCTTGTCCTTGATTTCCAGTCCATCACTATCTGGAATGAAGAGTAATGGATTAGTGTCTCAGGGAGAAATAAAGGAAGAATACTTGTTAACTCTGGTAATAGAGGAATAACACAAGTGGGTTAGATGGAAGGTTTTCTGAAGGGTTGCTTGCATTAATTAACGGGGATCAACCGACATCCATAGGGGAACCTGTGATTCGATAAGCTACTTTAACTTCCCTAACAACTCTGAAATTTACAGTTAAAATGGCCTGGGGAGTTCAGACCAGACAGATCCTTGTTTAGAAGTTGCAATATTGTAATCCCAGGAGTCTTAAGGGGGCGCTATTGAGTTCTGTGAAAATATATGAGATTCATCACAGAGAGCTGATTTGAATTTAAAAACAGATGATTATGATTCCAATGGGATTCTTACCAAGAGTGGCCACGATCCCATGATTCTCCTCCATGACGTCCTTATGCAGAGCTCTCTGGTCAGGATCCAGCAACGCCCACTCCTCGTCCGTGAAACGAACAGCGACATCTTCAAAGCACACTGGACCCTGAAAGAAAAAAGGGAAATGTCCTCCTCTGAGACAACACTGTTGTTCACCACCACTCCTTGAGCTAGGACATTGTTCCACCCCTTGGCCTCTGTCCCCACAAGGCAGCTTCCCCTGACCTGATCTGGATCCACAGCCCCTGCTTCCATTCTCTCCCTAAGAAAAGATGGATGAAGAGGTCTTGCGGGCATCATTCTGTCACCTGCAAGAGGAAAAGGTAAGGGGGAGGCCCAGAGTGCTTGCTTCTCTCACAGGTGAATCAGTGCATCTCAAACTACACAGGGGCCTTTGAGAAAGTCTCACCTGCTGAGTGCATTTGGATATTTGGGTGCATTAGAGATGTTAGTTGTGAAAAAAATATATCTCCCCTCCTCTGGGCTCTTGGTCCCAACTATCTCCCCCAACAAAATATGGAAAAAACCCACAGATGAGTTGGGAAAACCAGCAAAATGAGACTAAACTAAACTAAATGAGATTTTAATATTTTAATGTTTCAATATTTTAATGTTGTATTTTAATTTTGTTTTTAAGTTGTAATCATTCAACTTGTTTTTATTATTGCTTGTTAGCCGCCCTGAGCCCAGCCTTGGCTGGAGAGGGCGGGGTATAAATAAAAATTATTATTATTATTATTATTATTATTAAACAGAGAAAAAACTCCTTCCTCCTTACCCAGTGGCCTCTCTCTGGTGTCCAACGGAGGCCTCTCTGCCTCACAGGAATCCAGGTCCATTTCTGCAAAGAGATCCTTTCCCTGAAAAAGAAACAAGGATTCAAAACAGAGAATGGGGTGAATGATTACTCCTGACAGTAAGAGCTGTTCGACAGTGGAATTTGCTGCCAAGGAGTGTGGTGGAGTCTCCTTCTTTGGAGGTCTTTAAGCAGAGGCTTGACAACCATATGTCAGGAGTGCTCTGATGGTGTTTCCTGCTTGGCAGGGGGTTGGGCTCGATGGCCCTTGTGGTCTCTTCCAACTCTATGATTCTATGATTCTATGATTAAAAAACGAATCTCAGGGCCAGCAGCTTTAAAAGTGTCAGATCTCATTTCATGGATGCCATCCCAGAAAAAGAATGGGCCAACAGTAGAGCATTATGGGATGTTCTCTGTCCTGTTTGGAGCCCCTTTGGAGTATCCAGAGGAAAGTCTCTCTCACCTGCTTTCTCTCCTCTGCCTGACTCAGGAGGAAACCTTCGGCCAGGGCCACCGCCTGGGAACTGGTCTCCGCTCCGCATTCCCTCACCCAGCTCTCCATCTCCAGGGGAAGGACAGCCAGGAACTGCTCCAAGATCACAAGATCCAGCATCTCAGCTTTCGTGTGCCTTTCTGGCTTCAGCCACTGATGGTCAAGGTGGTAGAGTCGGCTGCAAACCTCTCGGGGTCCTTTGGCCTCCTGGCAGCAGAACTGTCTCACCTGCCGGCTCTGCACCTCTGAGCGGAGGGTGTCCTCCTCACCCAGGATCTTCTGCACAGAGCTTTCCCAGAATCCCCCACTGCTCCCAGTTTGGATGGCATGGCCTCTTCCTGCTTCAGGGCCAGCTGAGTCTCGCTCATCCATCTGTGCTCTCAGGAAGCCTCTGGGAGATCGGAAGGAACCCTTTGGTCTTCTGCTAAGTTCTGTCCGTCTGAATGAGAAGCTCTAGCAAATCCTGCAAAGCAAATACATGGTTCAGTTACAAAAGCTGTCTAATATCAGGAGAAGAAAAAGGTTCCCTGAGCAAGCATGGATGAGTCTTGGAGGGAACCACGGCTGGACTGCACCACAGCCCAAACCATGAGCTATTTTATTTATTTAAATTTCTATAACACTTCATATTTTAAAGAGAAATCTCAAAGCGGTTTATAGCATACTAAATCTGTGGGGATAATTAGGGAGGCAGAAGAGGATATATTATTGAATGATATCCTTCCTAACACGCACTAGCAAGTTCCATATTCTAGTTCCATACATCCCCCTTTTTTAGATTACGCAGCGATCAGCTTGTTGCTGACTCATCTGACTCTTACTATTAAAGATTCCTTCCTGGTAAAATCCATTCCAATCCCTTTTAAATGAATAAGCACAATAATCTGATTCACGTTAATATAAAAGTTTACTCACAGATTCGTTCACGTTCACAGACAGGCAGGTTGTTACATAACAACTAGAACTATTCCATAAAGAACTTAGTCCCAAATGACTGCCACTAAGGAGTCACTTCCCCAAACACACAGCAACATACAAAATGGAGAAGACACACTGATCAGAAGATGGAGGCCATGCGCTCCTCCATGCTAGTACAACAGACTGCACCCTCTTCAAGTCACATGTAGTGGAAGCCTGTCCCAGCTCAGGAGGAAACAGGAAGTCTTCTTCTGAGTGGTAGAAAACATCCCCTAATGTGTCCACTGTAGGAATGTTCTACTTGACTGCAGTTTCACACCCCACAAAATCAATAAAATAGAAATAAAACAAGGTAAAGAAAGTCAAATATATAGACTATAGTCAAAGCAACATAAGAGGAAACAAATACTCTCTTAAAGATATCAAAATACAACATTACAAAGGAGGTCAACTACAGAATAGATATTTAACACAGTAGGGCTGGGTGAGTCTTGGCCTCACCCCCTAGACCAGGTGGAAAGGGCCTTTCTAAAAAGGAGAAGAAAGAGGAGGAAGAGGAGGAAGAGGAGGAGGAGGAGGAGGAGGAAGCAGCCTCTAGCCATCCTAGAAGGAAGATTGCAATGCAAAATGTGGAGGCAACGGAAGGGATTTCTGGGAGAAGAATCAGGCTGGTTTCTCCTGCCATCCAGTCAATGCATGAAGTCAGACCTGACTGACAAGGAAGTCATTTGTACCTTGTGAATAATGGATGCTTGGCTCTAGTGGGGGTCCTCACCTGGGGGTCCTCAGGAGTTGCTCCCCCCACCCCCACTCCCCTGCTTCTGTCTCCTTTCTTGAACTTGGACTCTCTGCTGCTCTCAAGGCAGACTCCTGGGGTGGGGGTCCCTTTTTCTTTGCTCTTTGGGCCAGGTATGTATCTGGAAAACCCCAGAGGGCCAGGTGGGTGGGGTCAAATACATCTCCCTTGAAATTTAGGCAGGAAATAAATAATAATAATAATAATAATAATAATAATAATAATAATTCTCTTAGATAGCTTAACACACAGAGAGACAATGATGCCAAGGTCCCTGGAGGCTCAGGGAGTAGCAGCGCCCATTTCCGGCTGCTTTGCCAGCAACAATCCCTTTGGGAGAGAGAGGATGTGGTCCTGGGATGCCCTGCTCTGGGTGCGAGGGGATTGCTGCAGTGGCCTCCGTGGGGAGCTGCCCTGGGAGACACTGGGAAACTGGTCTCCAATGCAGCAGCCAGACTCTGGGAAACTGGGATCCCTCTCTTTATTCCTGGCCTTTCTCTCCCACCTTTTTTTTTTGGGGGGGGGGCTAGTCCACCTCCTCGTCCAGTTTGGAAAACCATTTGCAGATGTTCCCTCTGTTGTGCAATGAGGCTGAGCGACGTCACACAGAGTTAAAGTCCCAGGGACTCCTTTGTTTAAAGAAGGGAGATTTCTTCTGAAAGGGGGGGCGGAGGGTCAAATGAGTTTGGGATCCTCAGATCTGCAGGAAGGAGAGCGTGGCAGACCTGGCCCCTCCCTGGCAGGACCCTCTCCTCCCTGATCAGCCCCCCCAGGCCCCCTCCCCTGCTGCAGCCCTGGGACCCCCACCAGATCCCAGAGAGAGAGGAGACTCACCAGATCCCAGAGAGAGAGGAGACTCACCAGATCCCAGAGAGAGAGGAGACTCACCAGATCCCAGAGAGAGAGGAGACTCACCAGATCCCAGAGAGAGAGGAGACTCACCAGATCCCAGAGAGAGAGGAGACTCACCAGATCCCAGAGAGAGAGGAGACTCACCAGATCCCAGGAGGGGAGAGCGAGGCAGCCCTTGCAGGAGACACACCAAAGCAACACCCCCCCCCTCCTTGCAGGAAAGGACTGAGGAGGGAGGGGCCTTGGCTCTGGAGGACCTGGCCCCCCCTTGCTTCCTGTCCTCTCTAGGAAGGCAGCTCGGTTCCCTTTAACCCTTGCCAAGCCGAGTCCCTCCAGCTCAGCCCTCTCTCGCTTGGCAGATCCTCAGATTCTTATTATTTCTTATGGATTTCGGGGGGCAGCTGCCCCCCCTGGCTACTCCAATGCCCAGATACCCTTTGGGGGGTTAGGCTCTTGGCTGGACTCTGAGCATCTCCCTCCCTTGGCCGGAAAGTGGAGGAGCAGCTTGCAGGGAAAAGGACCAATTCTGCAGCTCCAGCTCCAGAGGCATAGCAAGGGCAGGTGGTACCCGGTTTCACACACACACACATACAGAATTTTTTTTCATCAGTAAAAGAAGTTACACACAACTATTTAAAATATTTAGAAATAATTACAAATGAACCGTTTGCTGAGAGTCAGATTAAAATACATGTCCACATTTTAAATATCTGGATGGGCTTGCCAAAAAGAAAAGCAGGAAAAAGAACTGCAGGCAAGGAGTTCCAAAGTCTACCTGTGTCGCCACACTAAAACTTTGCTTTCTCACTCGTACAGGTGTTCTAGGTGGAACCAGTAACTGTGCCAGTTTTCTCAAAGCAGTTGACCTGGGAATACATGGGGGAAGGCAATCTCTCAAGTAAACTGATCAGAAGCTGTTAAGAGCCAGCCTAGCCCGAGAAACGTGGCTTTAGGGAATTTTTTGTAAACCAAGCTTTTTTCGTTAAGCACCTTTCATCATCCTCAAGCACCAGCACCAGCCAATAGTCATTTTAACCACCAATCAGAAAGAAGCCGTTCCAAAGCAGTGTTGTGGTGCAGAGACAGACAGACAAGTCTTTGGGAGCAGCCAGATTTTTATGTGTCAAACAAAAGCACCATGCATTGCCCTAAAAGTGATCCATGCGACGGTCATCTCCAGGCTTGACTACTGTAATTCGCTCTACGCGGGGCTGCCCTTGAAGCTGTCCCAGAAACTCCAGCGGGTGCAGAAAGCGAGGCTCCTCACGGGGTCCCTGCCATGGGAGCATATTCACCCAGTGCTTTTCCAGCTGCACTGGCTCCCGGTGGAGTACAGGGTCAGATTGAAGGTGCTGCTTTTGACCTTTAAAGCCCTTCACGGCCTAGGACCCTCATACCTACGGGACTGCCTCTCCCGGTCTGCCCCACGGAGAGCCTCAAGGTCCATAAATAGCAACACCCTAGTGGTCCCGGGCCCTAAGGAAGTTAGATTGGCTTCAACCAGAGCCAGGGCCTTTTCAGCACTGGCCCCAACTTGGTGGAACGCTCTGCCTCATGAGACCAGGGCCCTGCAGGATCTGATTTCTTTCTGCAGGGCCTGTAAGACAGAGTTGTTCCACCAGGCCTTTGGCTTGGAGCCAATTTGATTCCCTCCCTCCCTCTCTTTCTTTTTTCCTTTCCTTCTCCTTCTGCGATGAGGCTACATTTTAATATTTTAATGTTTCAATATTTAAATGTTGTATTTTAATTTTGTTTTTAAGTTGCAATCATTCATCTTGTTTTTATTATTGCTTGTAAGCCGCTCTGAGCCCGCTCTGAGTCCAGGGAACATTAGATGCTTCTAATTTTTCCGATGAAGTGTTTTATTCAGTCTCACCTGCAATCATGTGTGCTGAACACACAGAAACACATACAGATAATGAAATTACTGGGAGTTACAGTCTCCAAATAAAACTCAACACATGCAAGCAGATTCATGGAATAGTATACATCATTTCCCCATCTCCTTTTTAAAAAACATTATTTTTCTTTATCTTCATGGTACAGAAAGCAATAGTTACAACAGTAAACAAAAAGTAACTTGTCCTGATGGAATTTCAGACTTTCAGCATGTCATTTGTTAAAGTTTCATTTCATTATTCTAAAACAGGCATCCCCAAACTCGACCCTCCAGATGTTTTGGGACTACAATTCCCAGCATCCCAGACCACTGGTCCTGTTAGCTAGGGATGATGGGAGCTATAGTCCCAAAACATCTGGAGTGCCAAGTTTGGGGATGCCTGTTCTAAAAGACCACAATACATTTTCCCATGAATCATAGAATCATAGAGTTGGAAGAGACCACAAGGGCCATCGAGTCCAACCCCCTGCCAAGCAGGAAAGTGTTGGGTGAGTGTTGGGTGGATTCCTGCAACAGTTTTAACAATTTATATATTCAACAAACATTTGCCATGTGTTATAAAAGGAATATGGATTGTGTTCCCCCACCTTCTTGATTTCCCCTGGCAAACAAAATTTAAGATACTTAAATTGTGGTGCCCAGAATTGAACACAGTATTCTGGGTGCGGCCTGACCAAGGCAGAATAAAGTGGTACTATTCCTGCCCTTGATCTGATTCTGCCTTCTGCCACATTGGCCTCCGCTCCCCGTTTGGTGTCATCTGCAAATGTGATGAGCATCCCCTCAGTTCCTTCATCCAAGACATTTATAAAGACATTGAACAACAACGGGCCCAGGACAGAACGCTGCAACACCCCTCTTGTCACTTTTCCCCAGGATGAGGAGGAACCATGAAGGAAGACTATTTCGGGTTTGGTCAGTCAAATCCACCTAACAGTTACCTAGTTCAGCCTCATTTTACCAGCTTCCTCACATAAATATCGAGGGGGACTTTGTCAAAAACCTTACTGAAATTAAGATGCGCTATTACCACAGCAATCCCCTGAGAAACAATCTGTAACTCCATCCAATAAAAGAAAAAGAAAAATTTATCTAGCTTGACTTGTTAAACAGTCACAGGATGCGGTGCAAGCATGCCATTTGAATGGCTATTCCTATGAACTGGGGGGTGGCCCCCTCAAATATATTATCGGGGGGCAAAGAGCCCTCAGACTCTAAGAGTTGGCTCTTATTCTCTATACCCACAGGTCTCAGGATGGTTACAACATAAAACCACACAATGAAAACACAAAACACCCCCCAAAAATCCTGTAACCCCCACCTCCCCACCACATTGTAAAAGGGCATTAGATGTCAATCAGCCAAAGGCCTGGTTAAGGAAATGAGTTTTTCCCTGGCACTGAAAGCTGTATAATGAAGGGTTTGGGGAACTTTGTATGAATTCTTTGATGGGAAGTGAGATTGGTACTCTGACTGAAGCTCTTTCCACATTCCACACACTGATAGGGTTTCTCCCCTGTATGAATTCTTTGATGGGAAGTGAGATCAGAGCTCTGACTGAAGCTCTTTCCACATTCCGCACACTGATAGGGTTTCTCCCCTGTATGAATTCTGTGATGGGAAGTGAGAGAGGAGCTACATGTGAAGCTCTTTCCACATTCCACACACTGATAGGGCTTCTCCCCTGTATGAATTCTCTGATGGGAAGTGAGATCGGAGCTGTTCCTGAAGCTCCTTCCACATTCCACACACTGATAGGGTTTCTCCCCTGTATGAATTCTGTGATGGGAAGTGAGAGAGGAGCTACATGTGAAGCTCTTTCTACATTCCACACACTGATAGGGCTTATCCCCTGTATGAATTATTTGATGGGAAGTGAGATTGTGGCTGCGGGTGAAGCTCTTTCCACATTCCACACACTGATAGGGCTTCTCCCCTGTATGAATTCTCTGATGGAAAGTGAGAGAGCAGCTGTCAGTGAATCTCTTTCCACATTCCACACACTGATAGGGTTTCTCCCCTATATGAATTCTTTGATGGGAAGTGAGAGAGGAGATATGTCTGAAGCTCTTTCCACATTCCACACACTGATAGGGTTTCTCCCCTGTATGAATTCTTTGATGGGAACTGAGATTCTGGCTGTGAGTGAAGCTCTTTCCACATTCCACACACTGATAGGGTTTCTCCCCTGTATGAATTCTGTGATGGAAAGTGAGAGAGCAGCTATCAGTGAATCTCTTTCCACATTCCACACACTGATAGGGTTTCTCCCCTGTATGAATTCTCTGATGCTTAGTGAGAGAGGAGCTATCAGTGAAGCTCTTTCTACATTCCACACACTGATATGGTTTCTCCCCTGTATGAATTCTTTGATGTAAACTGAGAGAGGAGCTCTGACCGAAGCTCTTTCCACATTCCACACAGATAGGGTTTCTCCCCTGTATGAATTCTTTGATGGGTAGTGAGATGGGCTCTCTGACTGAAGCTCTTTCCACATTCCACACAATGATAGGGCTTCACCCCTGTATGAATTCTCTGATGGGAAGTGAGACGGTGGTTGAAACTGAAGCTCTTTCCACATTCCACACACTGATAGGGTTTCTCCCCTGTATGAATTCTCTGATGGGAAGTGAGACCGGAGCTCTTCCTGAAGCTCCTTCCACATTCCACGCACTGATAGGGTTTCTCCCCTGTATGAATTCTCTGATGGGAAGTGAGATCGGAGCTCTTCCTGAAGCTCTTTCCACATTCCACACACTGATATGGTTTCTCTCCTGTATGAATTCTCCGATGGGAAGTGAGAGAATAGCTCTGACTAAAGCTCTTTCCACATTCTATGCACTGATAGAGTTTCTTCCTAATGAGATTTCCTTGATGGGAAGTGGAATTGGAACTTTTCTCACTTTCATGATATTTATACAGCTTCTCCATTGTGGGGATTTTGTCATGGTCACCCTTGTTCTTGATTTCCAGTCCATCACTATCTGCAATGAAGATTAATGGATTAGCGCCTCAGGGAGAAATTAAGGAAGAATACTTGTTAACTCTGGTAATAGAGGAATAACACAAGTAGGTTAGATGGATGGTTTTCTGAAGGGTTGGGTGCGTTAATTAACGGGGATCAACTGACATCCTTTGGGGAACCTGTGATTCGACAAGCCTGGCTCTTCTCTCAAATGGATTTTGTTTGGCTCCATCATGGCATCCCTCCGTTTCCAATGTCAGTCTTCTCTTTGGACAACCAAAGACTGACGGGAGGAAAAACAAAAACTGAAAACCTGACAGAAGCTACATCAACTTCCCTAACAACTCTGAAGTATACAGTCAAAAGGGTCTGGGGAGTTGAGACCAGACTGATCCTTGTTTAATAAGCTGCAACTGGAGGAAAAACCTTCACAGAAAATAACAGTAATTTACTATTCAAGGTTTTTTTTTGGGGGGTATTGTAATATCCAGTGTTGTAGGGGGCGCTGTTGAGGTCTGTGAAAATATATGAGGTTCGTTACATATGGAGTTTTGAATTTAAAAACTGATATTATGATTCCACTAGGAGCCTTACCAAGAGAGGCCACGATCCCACGATTCTCCTCCATGACCTCCTTATGCACAGCTCTCTGGTCAGGATCCAGCAAATCCCACTCCTCATCCGTGAAACAAACAGCAACATCTTCAAAGCATACTGGACCCTAAAAGAAGAAGGGGAATGTCCTCCTATGAGACAACAGTGTTGTTCACCACCACTCCTTGAGCTAGGACATTGTTCCACCCTTTGGCCTCTGTCCCCACAAGGCAGCTTCCCCTGACCTGATCTGGTTCCACAGCCGCTGCTTCCATTCTGTCCCCATTCAGAGATGGTTGAAGAGGTCTTGCGGGCATCATTCTGTCACCTGCAAGAGGAAAAAGGTAAGGGGGAGGCCCAGATTGCCTTCTTGTCTCACAGGTAAATCAGTGCATCTCAAACTACAGAGGGGCCTTTGAGAAAGTATCGCCTGATTAGTGCATTTGGATATTTGGGTGCATTAGAGATGTTATGTGTGAAAAAATATATCTTCCCTCCTCTGATGAGTTGGAAAACCAACAAAATGAGACTAAACAGAGACAAAAATCCTCCCTCCTTACCCAGCTGCCTCTCTCCGGTGTCCAGCGGAGGCCTCTCTGCCTCAGAAGAAATCTGGTGCATTTCTGCAAAGAGATCCTTTCCCTGAAAAAGAGACAAGGATTCAAAAGAGAGAATGGGGAGAAGGATTAAAAAATGAATGTCAGAGAGAATTCCGGCTGATCGCAGGAGTGAAGACAAGCGGGATTTCTCTCTGGAGAGGGAATCCAGCTCTTGGGAGGAAAAAGGGGGTCTGGAAGGGCGCCGCAGCCCCCCAAAACACCCCTGGAAGGAGATCCAGGGGGCAGGATCCCGGCACGGCCGTTTTGCGATCCCCCCGGGCGCCAGGTAACCTCCTTTGGAGGCGACGAAAGCAGCGGGATAGAAAGGCAGGCAGTGGGAAGCCATTACTATCCTCCAGGAGCGAAGCCCCGAGCTTGTGCGCAGAAGCGATTGGCTCTCAAACACTAAGAATTCAAATTTAAAAGGACTTAAAAGGATTAAAAAATCAAAATAACAATTGGAGACAATTTGATGAGGACGAGGTGGGGAAAAGGAGGTCAGCCTCGTCTGGAATTCTAAGTATACACAGGAGGGATTCACAGAACGGACAAAACTGTAAGTTAATTCAAACGGATTTTACTTTGGCGATTAGAAATCTTTTTTATGGAGCTTTAATTAACGCTAAGAGGGATGAGGAATTGAAAAAGCCTTTTTTTTACAGTCTTTTTTGTGAAATTTCTGGGAACGTCAGAAATGGACCTTTGTACTTTCTACTTTGGATTACAAAAGATCTGCGTAACAGACAATTAGTGCCTCTAAGACCTTTGATGTACCTTCTATTTTTTTATGGTGGAGGGATGGATTAAATGGTAAAGTTATTAGAAGACAGAGGCTGTTCTCTTTCGTCATTTTTGTTATTTTTGTGACTTATGGGACTTTGAGAGTGCTTCTCTTTTTCTTGGAGACTGTATTCCCCCCCCCCTTCTTTTTTGCTTCAATTTCTGTGACGCAGGAAAATAAGCAGCGTCATTTTAATTCTCGGAAAGGGGGAATTTCTTTCTCTTTCCGATATAAATAAAAACTTTAAGGACGTTGACTTGGAGTGGATTAGTGGACTATATTTGGATATTTGGACATTTCTGATTTTTTTTCTTCCCCTTTTTTCCCCTTCCCTTTCGTGGATTATAAAGTCTGCTTCCTTTGCTAAGTTTTTGTCTTTTGTTTCTTCTTACAGGCTTGTTTTTGGAGTTTGGGATTTCTCTTTATAATTTATTTTTTTGTGGATATTTTGTCGGGAAATTGGGAATAGCCAAACAAGTGGCAAGAAGGCTATTGTAATAAGTGGATATTTTAACTCCCTGGCTGTTGGAGCGTGGATTGGATTAGCCATACAAGTGGCAAGAAGCTAATATTTAATATTAGGAATGTCTCATACTCAAAACAAAAGTGAAGGGGCGACACCGGTGGAAAGAAAAAGTTCAAGGCAAGAGTCAGAATTAAAAGGGGAAATAGTAAAGATGTTTGCAGAAATTAAATCAGAAATTTTAAAAAGTGAGAAAATTTAGAGACAAAATTAGAACAGATGGACAAAAAAATAGATGTCACAGTTAAAAAAATAGACTTAACAGTTAATGAACTAAAAGGACAAATGAAAGATATGTCCAAGAGAACACAAAGTTTGGAGGAAGGAATGAAACGAACAAAATTAGAAATGAGAGAGGTTAAAAGAGAGGAGGAAAAGATTAAGGCTGAGGTGTCAGAAGTTAATAAGGCACAGGAGGAGTTATAGGACGCAATTGCAATGAATGAACTACAGCAAAGAGAGACAAATTTGAGACTGAGATCTGTGCCCGAGGTTCAGGGAGAAATGATCAAAGAAAAACTGACGTCAGAGATTGCCCAATGGTTAGAAATGGAAGTGGAAGAGGTCGCTAAACAAAAACAATTCAAAACACTTTTCGAATTAAGATGAGGACAACAAGAGCAAAGAAATTTCCAGGAGATTGTTTGATTATCTTTAAAGACAGAGAAATGAGGAATTTAATTTTACAAAAAAAAAAAAAAAAAACCAGAGAGAAAAGACTGAATATTGATGGAAATTATATAATGATTTTTAAAGACGTTCCACTTCATCTGTTGAAAAAAAGAGACCAGTATAAACACCTGGTGCAATCTCTGAGTAAAAACCAAGTTGAATTTAAGTGGGAATTCCCAGAGGGGATATCATTTTCTTATGAGGGGGAAAAAATAAGCTTACAAAACCAGATGAAACATACAGGTTTCTAAGAAGATACAAAGAGCTGGGGAGAGAAGAAGATGAAGCGGAAACGGCGGAAGCAGGAGCTTGCAGGGGAGACTCTTCAGAGTTGGAAGAAGAAGAAAGGAGAGATAAAAAAGATAAAAGAGGAAGGGAAAGAGAGGATAAAGAGGAAGAAGAAGAGGAAGAAGAAGAAGAGGAGGAAGTAGAGAAACAGATTTAAGAATTTATTATAATTGGACTTTAAAAGAAAAAACATCATGGTGCTGAAATTATGGACATGGAATGTGAATGGGATGAACGATAAAAAAATGAAATAAAATCGAACAATATTTAAAGCAAAAGAATTTGGATATTACTTGTCTGCAAGAGACGCATGTGGCGAGACGACATACAAATATTTTAATCAATAAAAAATTAGGAAGTGAGTTTATTTCATCTAACAAAAGCAAGAAGAGAGGGGTGGTAAAACAAATTAGAGGCTCAACAGATCTTCAAGGATGAAGAGGGCAGAATTATAGCGGTACAAGTCAAATGGCAGGGCAAAAAAATTGATAACTGTCGGAATATATGCACCAAATGGTAAAGTTATTTGAATATTTGGATAAAAAGATTATAATAATGGGTGATATGAATGGAGTAGTTTCAATGGAAATGGACAGATTAAGAGCAGTAGGTAGGACTAAAGAAGGAAAACTACCAAAAACTTTTTTTAAAAAAATGATATTTATTAAGAATTTTAAAATTACAGGAAAAACAAAGAAGAAAAAGAAAGGGGGGGACAAAAGAAGAACAAACCACAATCAAACAATACAAATTAGTAAAAGTCAAAATCAAAAAATAACAACAAAACACGTAACAAAGCACAATAAAAAAAACACAAAAATAAGCCACAGGAATTTAAAAACAAATCCAATATTCTCAAATTCTTACCTGTCATTACCTTCCTTCATTGACCTCCTCACTCCTCCCTTTTTTTGTATCCTAGTTGTTAATTATCACAGCAAATCCTTTCCATTTTTCATAATATTCTGTCGTTAATTACCTTAGTCTATTTTAACCTTATCTTACTATAAAAAAATCCTAAAACTCAAAACTTACATCTTATTTATACCAATTTCTCATAACCATAACATATTCTTACATAATTCTTTTAACATTTCTGCTAAAGCCAAATAATTTCGTTCCAACATTTTTCTAACATTCATCAATTTTGTAAAACAATCCTAATAATTTTTCCCCCAAATTTTCTTCCCATCCATCTAGCTAGAAGGGTCAAAAGCATTGTCAAGCTGGAGTTCCCACGAGTGAAAGGAGCAGGAGACAAAGTAAAGTACAGGTATAAATATGAAGAAGAGCTGCGGAAGGGACATGGAAGAGACTTAAGGGCCTCGGACATAAGATTACCAGGTTAATGAACTAGCTAGATGGATGGGATAGAAAGGACTGACAAAACCCAGGACCAGGAGGAAGAGAAGCTGGATGAAGATTGGAAGAAAGTTTTAAAAATTCTACTTAGGAATGTTTTCTAAAATTAATGAGTATTAGAAAAATGTTGGAATGAAATTATTTGGCTTTAGCAGAAATGTTAAAAAGAACTATGTAAGAATATGCTATGGTTATGAGAAATTGGTATAAATAAGATTTAAGTTTTAGGGTTTTTTATGCTAAGATAAGGTTAAAATAGATTAAGGTATTTTAATGACAGAATATTATGAAAAATGGAAAGGATTTGCTGTGACAACCAAGAACCAGAATACAAAAAAGGGAGGTGTGAGGAGGTCGATGAAATAAGGTAATGACAGTTAAGGATTTGGGAATATTGGATCTGTTTTTAAATTTTTGTGGTTTATTTTTGCTTTCTGATTTTGATGTGCTATGTGCTTTGTTTTTGCTTTTTGCTTTTGACTTTTATCGATTTGCATTGTTTAATTGTTATTTGTTTCTTTCTTGTTTCTTTCTTCTTTTTCTCTTTGTTTTTTGTTGTAATTTTAAAATTCTCAATAAATATCATTAAAAAAAAAGTGATCAAGACGGAGAATTATCAGACATGTTGATGGAAGTAAAAAAAAAAGATGTTGGTGATAAATTGGATGTTTTGTTTTGTATAGTATTATATTGGAAAACTAATAAAAATACATATTAAAAAAATAAAAAATGAATGTCAGGGCCAACAGCTTTAAGGGTGTCAGAACTCATTCCATGGATGGCTTCCCAGGAAAAAAAATGAGCCATCAGTAGAGCATTATGGGATGTTTTCTGTCCTGTTTGGAGCCCCTTGGGAGTATCCAGAGGAAAGTCTCTCTCACCTGCTTCCTCTCCTCTGCCTGACTCAGAAGGAAACCTTCGGCCAGGGCCACCGCCTGGGAACTGGTCTCCGCTCCGCATTCCCTCACCCAGCTCTCCATCTCTGGTGGAAGGACAGCCAGGAACTGCTCCAAGATCACCAGGTCCAGCATCTCAGCTTTCGTGTGCCTTTCTGGCTTCAGCCACTGACGGCCAAGGTGGTAGAGTCGGCTGCAAACCTCTCGGGGTCCTTTGTCCTCCTGGAAGCAGAACTGCCTCAACTGCTGGCTCTGCACCTCTGAGCGGAGGGTGTCCTCCTCACCCAGGATCTTCTGCACTGGGTTTTCCCAGAACTCCCCACTGCTCCCAGTTTGGATGGCATGGCCTCTTTCTGTTCCAGGGCAAGTTGAGCCTCGCTCATCCATCTGTGCTCTCAGGAAGCCTGTGAGAGATCGGAAGGAAGCCTTTGGTCTTCTGCCAAGTTCTGTCTGTCTTAAGGAGAGGCGCTAGCAAATCCTGCAAAGCAAATACATGGTTCAGTTACAAAAGCTGTCTAATATCAGGAGAAGAAAAAGGTTCCCTGAGCAAGCATGGATGAGTCTTGCAGGGAACCAGGGCTGGACTGCACCACAGCCCAAACCATAAGCTATTTTATTTATTTAAATTTCTATAACAGTTTATATTTTAAAGAGAAATCTCAACGCGGTTTACAGCATATTAAATCTGTGGGGATAATTGGGGAGTTAGAAGAAGATATATTATTGAATGATATGCTTCCTAACATGCACTAGCAAGTTCCATATTCTAGTTCCATACATCCCCCTTTTTTAGATTACGCAGCGATCAGCTTGTTGCTCACTCATCTGACTCTTACTATTAAAAATAACTTCCTGGTAAGATCCCTTCCAATCCCTTTTAAATGAATAAGCACAATAATCTGATTCACGTTAATATAAAAGTAGTTTACTCACAGATTTATTCACGTTCACAGACATATCCCTGAAGGCAGGCTTAGGTTACATAACAACTAGAACTATTCCATAAAGAAATTAGTCCCAAATGACTGCCACTAAAGAGTCACTTCCCCAAACACACAGCAACATACAAAATGGAGAAGACACACTGATCAGAAGATGGAGGCCGTGTGCTCCTCCATGCTGGTACAACAGACTGCACCCTCTTCAAGTCACATGTAGTGGAAGCCTGTCCCAGCTCAGGAGGAAACAGGACGTCTTCTCCTGAGTGGTAGAAAACATCCCCTAATGTGTCCCCTGTAGGAATCTTCTACTTGACTGCAGTTTCACATCCCACAAAATCAATAAAAGAGAAATAAAGCAAGGTAAAGAAAGTCAAATATATAGACTATAGTCAAAGCAACATAACAGGAAACAAATACTCTCTTAAAGATATCAAAATAAAACATTACAAAGGTGGTCAACTACAGAATACACATTTAACACAGTAGGGCTGGGTGAGTCTTGGCCTCACCCCCTAGACCAGGTGGAAAGGGCCTTTTTAAAAGGGAGAAGAAAGAGGAGGAGGAGGAGGAGGAAGAGGAGGAGAAGAGGCAGCCTCTAGCTCTCCTAGAAGAAAGATTGCAATGCAAAATGTGGAGGCAACGGAAGGAGAAGAATTTCTGGGAGAAGAATCAGTCTGGTTTCTCCTGCCATCCAGTCAATGCATGAAGTCAGAACTGACTGACAAGGGAGTCATTTGCATCTTGTGAATAATGGATGCTTGGCTCTAGTGGGGGTCCTCACCTGGGGGTCCTCAGGAGTTGTTCTCCCCCCACCCCCACTCCCCTGCTTCTGTCTCCTTTCTTGAACTTGGACTCTCTGCCCCTCTCAAGACAGACTCCTGGGGTGGGGTCCCTTTTTCTTTGTTCTGAGGGCCAGGTATGTATCTGGCCAACCCCCTGAGGGCCAAGTGGGTGGGGCCAAATACACCTCCTTTGAAATTTAGGCGGCTAATTTATTATGATTATTCTCTTAGATGGCTTAACACACGCACAGCCACTGATGCCAAGGTCCCTGGAGGCTCAGTAAGTAGCAGCGCCCATTTCCGGCTGCTTTGCCAGCAACAATCCCTTTGGGAGAGAGAGGATGTGGTCCTGGGATGCCCTGCTCTGGGTGCGAGGGGATTGCTGCAGTGGCCTCCGTGGGGAGCTGCCCTGGGAGACACTGGGAAACTGGTCCCCAATGCAGCAGCCAGACTCTGGGCTGGGATCCCTCTCTTTATTCCTGGCCTTCCTCTCCCACCTTTTTTTTTTGGGGGGGGGGGCTAGTCCACCTCCTCGTCCAGCTTTGGGAAACCATTTGCAGATGTTTCCTCTGTTGTGCAATGAGGCTGAGCGACGTCACACAGAGTTAAAGTCCCAGGGACTCCTTTGTTTAAAGAAGGGAGATCTTTTCTGAAAGGGGGGGCAAATGAGTTTGGGACCCTCTGATCTGCAGGAAGGAGAGCGTGGCAGACCTGGCCCCTCCCTGGCAGGACCCTCTCCTCCCTGACTTGGGGTCCCCCCCCCCTGCAGGAGCAGATCAGGCCCCCCCCAGGCCCCCTCCCCTGCTGCAGCCCTGGGACCCCCACCAGATCCCAGAGAGAGAGGAGACTCACCAGATCCCAGAGAGAGAGGAGACTCACCAGATCCCAGAGAGAGAGGAGACTCACCAGATCCCAGAGAGAGAGGAGACTCACCAGATCCCAGGAGGGGGCAGCGAGGCAGCCCTTGCAGGAGAGACCCCAAAGCAACACCCCCCCCCCACTTCCTAGCAGGAAAGGACTGGGGAGGGAGGGGCCTTGGCTCTGGAGGACCTGGCCCCCCCTTGCTTCCTGGCCTCTCTAGGAAGGCAGCTCGGTTCCCTTTAACCCTTGCCAAGCCGAGTCCACCCAGCTCAGCCCTCTCTCGCTTGGCAGAACCTCAGATTTCTATTTTTTTAAAATGGATTTAGGGGGAGATCTGCCCCTCTGGCTCCGTAAAATCTCTCACTGCCTCCATTTCTTCCCCTTCTATTTGCCAGGAGGTGATGGGACCGGTGGCCATGATCTTCTTTTTTTGATGTTGAGCTTCAGACCATATTTTGCGCTCTCCTCTTTCACCCTCATTAAAAGGTTATTTAATTCCTCCTCACTTTCTGCCATCAAGGTTGTGTCATCTGCATATCTGAGGTTCTTGATATTTCCTCTAGCAATCTTAATTCCGGCTAGGGATTCATCCAGCCCAGCCTTTTGCATGATGAATTCCGCATATAAGTTAAATAAGCAGGGAGACAATATACAGCCTTCTATTTAAAACATAGAACATATGAAAAGTAGACAAATGACACATCACCTCTCAAGATTCTGATACCAACTGCCATGTTCTTCCCTTGGCTCATTGTGTGGCCTTGTGGGACAGAGCCATCTCTCTGGTTCCCCCCTCCATCATTTATGCAAGTTCCCTCCGCTGCTGCTACTGCCACCACATGGAGATGGCATTTTCCCAGCCTCTCTCAAACAATGAACACAATGTTATTTTTTCCTCTTTCTTGAAATTTCCCGTCTATTTTAGTCTGATCAGACCCAACTTCACGGCCTCTTAGAAGAATTTTCTCTCCTTTGGAAACATGGAAGACATCGTCAGAAAATTAAGCACGCTTGCATTTAAAGTTAGGCAGCAGCTTCTGAATTTAGAATTGAAGTTTCCAAAGCCAATTTTAAACATGCGGGGGGGGGGGGTGGACTTTAAAACTCCAAAACCTATGGCAAAACTTTTCTTAACATTTCTAAGACTTAGGGTGGAAATCCTATTCACTCTGAGTTTTACTGAGGTTGCTCTCTCACACACAAGAACAAGAGCAAATATTTCCCATTTTCTTCATCCCAGTATTGGAGTTAGTGTGCTCATTCTTTCGGTTCCCTCTTTATACTTTTACTACGAGTGGAGTGGAGGGGTTACACCAGCAACTGAGAAAGCTCCCTAGGAGCCTTCTCACTCGCAAGAGGCTGCTTGGTCCGCTTCAAAGCATTCACACTTGTATGAACCAACCCGGACCCTACCATCGTCATCCTAGACCAGGCTGGTCCAAAGTCCATCCCGGGGGCCTAATCTGGCCCACCGGTCTGTTTAATCCAGCTGCTGTGGCAGTTTATTTCCTGGGGTAAAATCCCCCCCAAAAGCTCAACAACTTCAATGCTAAAAAGAAGGTCAATGATTTTGGTTGGCCATCACGCATGTTCACTTCATCAATTCTGGCCCTCTTTGAACAAAGTTTGGACACCCCTGTCATAGACCCTTCTTTGTCTGCCTCCTCCATGAGAGCAGGCCTTTTCTGCAGCGGCTCCCAATTTGGGGAAGGCTCACTGGAGGCCTTCATTACATGGTGTTATAAACCTTGAAATTAATAAATAGTAGGAATTTGATACAGTGGTGCCTCGCAGGATGAAATTAATTCGTTCTGCGAGTTGTCTCGTCTTGCGATATTTTCGTCTTGCGAAGCCCGGTTTCGGAAAAGCTTAAAAATCACCAAAGTCTTCAAAAACCTTAAAAAAGGCTACCCCACCGCGTGCTATGAGTTGCTCCTCGAAGTCAAGTCGCAACTCTATTAACGGTTTTAAGAAAAAGGAAACAAACTTGCAAGACGTTTTCGTCTTGCGAAGCAAGCCCATAGGGAAATACGTCTTGCGAAGCAACTCAAAAAACCAAAAACCCTTTCGTCTGGCGAGGCATTCGTCTTGCGAGGTACCACTGTATTTGGAGTACTGGAGGGAAGACTGGGGGCCAGTGGAAAAATACAGGCTAAGCTTCCTTTCTAAGCGTGGGCCTCACCTGGGATAGTGGTGTTAACATTTCAAAAGATCTTGATGGCCCATCTGAGAACCTGGTCCTGGGTCCTGGTCCTTGCACAGAGCTTGCCATGGTGATGGGTGTACACAAATTAATAATAATAATAATAATAATACCATCACCATTGGCCATGGTGTCCTCCGTCTGAGTTTGGGGTGGGTGACGCCGCTTTGTGGTGCTCCTGGTCCCTTGTGGATGAGCATCTCCACAGGGTGATGCTTGGAAAGTGCTCTTTGACCCATGGAGACTTCAAGGTGGGGTTCCTTGGGGGTTGATTTTATCCCCTAAGAAACATGAAACCACTAGGTGGGGTTATCCAGGGATCTGGGGCACGTAGTCAGCAATTTGCTGGTGACACTCAGTTCTCCTCCTTGACATATGTAGGTGAGACAGTCAATGCTCTGGAGCAGTGTTTTGCCTCGATAACGGGCTGGATAAGAGCCAACAAATTGAAGTGATGACCTTTGTAGGTCAAGAATTCATCTTGTCAGATAAGAGAGAGAGAGGGTGGTTTTATGTATTAATTCAAGATTAGACCCAAGGAAGGATTCTTGAGGTGGAAGACACGATAGCTGAGACAAAAATGATAGTGGTTGGTGTCATGTGACAAGCAGTGTCATGTGAGAGCAGAAGCAGCAAAGCAGCCTGGTGTCCCCTTCTAGCAGGCTAATCACAAACACAACTTTGGCTTCATCACTGGGACATTACGGCGCCCTTACTCTCTAATAATAATAATAATAATAATAATAATAATTTATTTATATCCCGCCCTCCCCAGCCAAAGCTGGGCTCAGAGTGGCTAACAACAGTAAAATAATACAGCATTCTAAAATCAATTCATTACATAATCAGTTCAAATCAAATTGATGGCAACCATTGGGCTAGAGTTCTGTGAAGAATTACCAATGGAGGGGGTCAGGCTGTGCCTTGGCCAAAGGCCTGGTGGAACAGCTCCGTCTTGCAGGCCCTGCGGAAAGATGTCAAGTCCCACAGGGCCCTAGTCTCTTGTGACAGAGTGTTCCACCAGATTGGGGCCATGGCCGAAAAAGCCCTGGCTCTGGTTGAGGCCAGCCTGACCTCTCTGTGGCCTGGGATCTTCAGGATGTTTTTATTTGCAGACCGTAGGTTCCTCTGTGGGACATACCAGGAGAGGCTGTCCCGTAGGTACGAGGGTCCTAGGCCGTATAGGGCTTTAAAGGTTAAAACCAGCACTTTAAACCTGATCCTGTACTGGGCAACAAACACAGTGAACTGCTCTCGAATTCTTCAGAACTTGGCAAGGGGAAAGACTGGGGTCCACACCATTGTAGGCATAGCACTGGCAACATGTGGCGCTGCTTTCATGGTATTCATGGTGGCAGGGGCGCCAACTTGAATAAAATATTACCTGCTCCACCCTGCATAATTGATCACAAGACAGTGCACACACACCATTTGAATGGCAATGCCCATCCAATTTTGGTGGCCCCCTCAAGTATTATATGTAGATATATTGATTAGTCCTTGACGTGCTAATTGATTTATAACCCAATTAGCTCTTTTCAGCGGTCCGGCACGCTTCCCTCTCAGCGGTGCAATCTGCTTCTTCCATGCACGCCCAGCAGAGTAAAACACAGCAGCAAACTGTCACTTAGTTTCCGACAAACACACAGAGCACAGTAATGTCCATTTACAGCTCTTTATTTCATCATTTTCTCAGAAAATTCCAGGACTCCTCGCAGCCATGACTAACTGCGTCTTTCTCTCTCAACGACCGAGAGGAAACAGACAGGAAAACTCCTCCCAGCTTCCAAATCTGACGTCAGAATGCTGAGGCATCATGGGAACAACTTAACCTGTTAAGTTCCGACTCCCATATTATATTGGGTGTGGGCCAAGAGACCTCTGCCCCTAGGAGTTGGCTCCTTTGTACAGTGGCCGTCAACAGAGTTAAATAACATATTAGATTCTGCTGTTCTGAATCACACCTTTACACAGCATGATGAATATGTATGGCGGTTGCAGTTGTGCTGAAGGATGGCAGCAGTGGGTACATGGAAAGGGGGAGGATGTTGGTATTCCATTCCCCCGCTGTGCAGACGTGTGGGATTGTTTTAGTCACGTCTGTGTTTGACATTCCAGCACTGCTTGTTGGAGTCTTGTGAACGGAAGATCCGTTCTGCAAGGAGAGGAGCCATGTTTTCCTTTGTCCTGATTGTGCATATAAATAAAGTAGCTTAGTACTCACACCTCAGAGCCTGGCTTCTGCTGATGCTGTTTCTCTGCTAATGTGTGCTCAGTGTCTCTGAACACGAGTCACAGAATCTCACCAGGGAAGAAGATTGATGGATCCCAGATGAGAAGAGCAGGCTGGCACATAGAATGTCGTTTGCCGGGTCGCCCGCCCTGCCTAGCGGCAACTACACCAACATCCTGCTGGCCTGCCTCTACCTCTTCCTGCCGCCCATGGTGAACCCCGTTGTCAGGGATCTGTTTGCAGGGGAGGGGGGAGAGACAGGCATGTACAGAGAGCCCCCCCCCTCTGCTGAGCAGCTGCACTTCGTCAGAGTCAGGGAAGGAAGGGGCAGCTTTCAGGAGACATGGAAGATGAGAGCGGAGCCAAAAAACTGCGACCAAGGAAAGGAATGAGCAGTAGTTTTCCACGTAAGGAAAAAAAACGGAGAGGGGGGCTTCCGGGTCTTTTTTGCTGGAGGGGGAATAGGAGGGGGGCACTTCTGGATTCTGCTTTTGAAACTTCTGCACTGTACATAAGTTTGCACTCAATAAATCCTGAAAAAGACAGGCTGGAATCCTGGGCTCTTCTCTTCGGAAGGATCCACACTCCCTTTCTGACACCCGTAGTCTGTGGGGTGAAGACCCAGCAGATCCGCCAGAGGGTGCTTGGCCTTTTTGGCCAAGGGCGGAAGGGGCCTGCAAACCACTAGACACCTCCTTGCCCTCCTGGGTGCCAAGTCGCCCTCTGCCAGTCATGGTGCCTCTCCCACAATATTGGCATTTGGGTGGAAACCACAAGAGGCGGCCATAAATGTTTGCTTTCGTTTTATTTATCTCATGTCTGTTTCCAGTTATTTTTATTAGTAAATAGGGTAAGCCAAAGGTTCTCTCCATATGAACCTTATGAGACTTGTGGCTGCTTCCGGATCCAGCCGAGACTCAGGCAGACTCAGTGGCTGGAAGTGCCTTTGAACAACTGCAGATGGTTCCACATTCCAGGACCGGGAGAGCCTGGCCTCACGCCTTCGCTTCTTCAAGGCTGGATGACCACAGTCCCCTCCATGTGGGACATCCCTTGCGCTTGATCCAGAAGCTTCAGCTGGTGCAGAATGCTGCAGCACGATTGCTGGCAAAGCGTGGCCTTCCCAGCAGATGACCCTTTGGCTCAGAGGGCATCACTGGTTGCCCATTGGCTACCAGGCCCAGATCAAGGCCTTTCCATTATCATAGGGAAGAGTTTACCCATGAGATCCCCTCCTTACCCCACAGGCACACACTCGAGTGCTTCAACTACAGGTGCCACGCAAGACCTCAGTTGTTTAGTATGGCAGCACAGACCCTGCCTCTTGAGATCAAGCAGGCGCCTCCCTCCCACCTTTTGGGGGAACCTGCTAAAAACATGCCTCTGCAGGTGCTTAGAAAGTTGGGGTGAATATGAGCATTTTAACTTAGCTTAATCGTAGTTACTGAAAACCAGACTTTCTCAATTTATTCAGATATACGTAGGAGATTGGCTTCTTTCTCCTCAATATTTAGCTATCACAAACTCAGCAACGGTAACAAAGTTGAATGCTGCAAAGTGGACCGTGAAGCCTCCTGCCTGATGTCAAGTGGCAGAGAGTTCCTAAGTACACTTGCTGCCACACCAAAAGATCCATCTTTAAAGTTGGAGGTTCCTACAGGGCAGGGCTGGCAGGTTGCACAGTCAGTGGCCCAGTATTAGTGCTTTCTAAACAAAAGCATATCATTTCCTCTTCCAGAAATGCTTAATTGTGAATTCAAGGGACACGGAAGTCTTTACAGACAGAGATGACAAGACAGCTTTCCAGATTAGTTACCTGGGAGTGAGACAGTTGGCAGAGTGGCATTGGGCTCGCTAAGATGCCAGCTACTACAGGAATTGCTTTCTTGAGACTTCTTAGCACTGCAATACCATTTCTTTAAAAAATAAAAAGGTTGATTTTTAAGTCTTTCAAGCTTTCAGGAGCAGTACTAAGGGGTGAAATGAAGCCCCCCAGATCCCCAAAGGGTGAGGAAAAGGGTCTATCTCCCTTCTTCATTGTCATTATCAGTTCTTTTCACCTAAGAAATGGGAAGAAAGCAGCTGCTCATTCTAAGCGCAGCGTTTGTTGGGGTGGAGATTAATGAGCTGACAATGATATGATTCATCAGTAAGAAATATGATTTGTTCTTATCTGTAA
The DNA here is from genome assembly GCF_965113315.1 of Podarcis vaucheri. Lineage (NCBI taxonomy): Eukaryota > Metazoa > Chordata > Lepidosauria > Squamata > Lacertidae > Podarcis > Podarcis vaucheri. Next base: position 4,171,827 of record NC_138762.1, on the reverse strand, counting down.
GTGAAGACACATTTGAAACAATACAGAAGCAGTCAAAGGGAATTTCCTAGGAAGTCTTTTATTCAGTCTCACCTGCAATCATGAGTGCTGAACACACAGAAACATAGATAATGTGAAATAACTGGGAGTTACAGACTCCAAATAACACTCAACACATGCAAGCAGATTAATGCAATAGTACATATGATTTCCCCACTTCCTTTTAAAAAAATTGCTTTTATTTATTTTCATGGTAGGGAACATAATTTTAAAGAAAGCAATGGTTACAACAGTAAACAACAAATAACTTGTCCTGATGGAATTGCAGACTTTCATCCTGCCATGTGTTACAAGTTTCATTTGATTACTCTAAGACAGTGTTTCCCAAACGTTTTCGGGCAACGGCACACCTGTTTACTGAAAAAAAATCTCGCGGCACACCACCATTAAAGCCCCGCCCCGTGACGTCAGCGCGCAGCGTCACGCCGGGAGGGACGCACAAAAGTGAAAGTTTTTTCCCTCGGCAGCTCCTCTCAGCTGCGCTCAATCCGCCTCGGAGCGCAGGAGCGATGCCTCTCTCTGGCTCTCCCTCCGCGCAGGCTGAGGGAGGGAGGGAGGGGCGCGTGTGACCCGTCTCTGCTGGGAGACCAAACCCAGCGAGGCAGAGTCGCGCGGAGGCGCCCAGGCAGCGCTGCCGGCTGCGAGGAGGAGCGCCAGGCAGCAGCAGGAGGCGCGACCTCTCCTCGCCGCCGCCGCCCCGCCTCTCGCCGCCCGACTCGCCCGCCTCCCTCCAGGTATCTCGCGGCACACCAGCCGATGTCTCACGGCACACTCGTGTGCCGCGGAACACCGGTTGGGAAACACTGCTCTAAGAGATCACGCCACATTTTCCCATGAGTGCTGGGTGGATTCCGGCAAGTCTTAACAATTTATATATTCAATAAACACTGGCCACGTGTTATAAAAGGAATATGGCTTGTGTTCCCCCACCTTTCAATTTCCCCAGGCAAAAAAAAATTAAGATACTGAAACTGTGATGCCCAGAATTGAACACAATATTCTAGGTGGGGTCTGACCAAGGAAAAAGATTGTGGTACTATTCCTGCCCTTGATCTGATTCTGCCTTCTGCCACATTGGCCTCCGCTTCCCGTTTGGTGTCATCTGCAAATGTGATGAGCATCCCCTCAGTTCCTTCATCCAAGACATTTATAAAGAACTTGAACAACAACGGGCCCAGGACAGAACCCTGCAGCACCCCTCTTGTCACTTTTCTCCAGGATGATGAGGAACCATGAAGGAGTCCTCTTTGGGATCGGCCAGTCCAATCCACCTAACAGTTACCTTGTTCAGCCTCATTTTACCAGTTTCCTCACATAAATATCAAGGGGGACTTTGTCAAAAACCTTACTGAAATTAAGATGCGCTATTACCACAGCATTCCCCTGAGAAACAGTCTGTAACTCCATCCAAAAAAAGAAAAAGAAAAAAGAGAGATTTCTCTAGTTTGACTCGTTTTTGAGAAAGCCATGCTCTCATCTTGTCTGTTTATGTTGTGAATCACCGTGAAATCTTCAGATGATGGGTACATGAATTTTAAAATGATAATAATAATAGATATTGACAAGCTGGAACAAGTGCAAAAGAAGGCGACCAAGATGATTTTGTTTTATTTATGCATTTATTTCATTTCTATAGCACCCTATAACAGGGGTGCCAACTTGAGTAATATATAGGAGGGGTTTAGTAAGCCCCGCCTCGGTTAAACAGTCACAGGATGCGGTGCAAGCATGCCATTTGAATGGCTATTCCTATGAACTGGGGGTGGCCCCCTCACATATCTTATTGGGGGGCAAAAACCCCTCAGACTCTAAGAGTTGGCTCCCATTCCCTACACTCACAGGTCACAGGACGGTTACAACATAAAATCACACAATGAAAACACAAAACACCGCCCCCAAAACCTGTAATCCCCACCTCCCCACCACATTTTAAAAGGGCATTAGATGTCAATCAGCCAAAGGCCTGTTTAAAGTGGTGTGTTTTTCTCTAGCGCTGAAAGCTGTATAATGAAGGGTTTCCCACTCTTCGTATGAATTCTTTGATGGAAAGTGAGATTGGAGCTCTTCCTGAAGCTCTTTCCACATTCCCCACACTGCTAGGGTTTCTCTCCTGTATGAATTCTGTGATGGGAAGTGAGATTGGAGCTCTGACTGAAGCTTTTTCCACATTCCACACACTGATAGGGTTTCTCTCCTGTATGAATTCTGTGATGGGAAGTGAGATTGGAGCTCTGACTGAAGCTTTTTCCACATTCCACACACTGATAGGGCTTCTCCCCTGTATGAATTCTGTGATGGGAAGTGAGATGGGCTCTCCGACTGAAGCTTTTTCCACATTCCACACACTGATAGGGCTTCTCCCCTGTATGAATTCTCTCGTGCTTAGTGAAACTACAGCTCGTATTGAAGCTCTTTCCACATTCCACACACTGATAGGGTTTCTCCCCTGTATGAATTATCTGATGGGAAGCGAGATGGGAGCTCTGACTAAAGCTCTTTCCACATTCCACACACTGATAGGGTTTCTCCCCCGTATGAATTCTTTGATGGCAAGTGAGATTGGAGTTACAATTGAAGCTCTTTCCACATTCCCCACACTGATAGGGTTTCTTGCCTGTATGAATTCTTTGATGGGAAGTGAGAGAGGAGCTTTTACTGAAGCTCTTTCCACATTCCAAGCACTGATATGGTTTCTCCCCTGTATGAATTCTCTGATGGGAAGTGAGTTTGGAGCTATTCCTGAAGCTCTTTCCACATTCCACACACTGATAGGGTTTCTCCCCTGTATGAATTCTGTGATGGGAAGCGAGAGAGGAGCTACCAGTGAAGCTCTTTCCACATTCCATGCACTGATAGGGTTTCTTCCCAATGGGATTTCTTTGATGGGAAGTGGAAAAGGAACTTTTCCCACATTCAAGATATTTATTCAGCTTCTCCATTGTGTGGATTTTGTCATGGTCACCCTTGTTCTTGATTTCCAGTCCATCACTATCTGCAATGAAGAGAAATGGATTAGCACCTCAGGGAGAAATTAAGGAAGAATACTTGTTAACTCTGGTAATAGAGGAATAACACAAGTGGGTTAGATGGATGGTTTTCTGAAGGGTTGGGTGCATTAATTAACGGGGATCAGCCAACATCCTTAGGGGAACCTGTGATTCGATAAGCCTGGCTCTTCTCTCGAATGGATTTTCTTTGGCTCCATCATGGCATCCCTCCATTTCCAATGTCAGTCTTCTCTTTGGACAACCAAAGACTGACAGGAGGAAAAACCAAAACTGAAAACCTGACAGAAGCTACGTCAACTTCCCTAACGACTCTGAAGTTTACAGTCAAAAGGGTCTGGGGAGTTGAGACCAGACTGATCCTTGTTTAATAAGCTGCAACTGGAGGAAGAACATTTACAGAAAAAAACAGTAAATTACTATTAAAGTTTTTTTGGGTTGTGATATCCGGTGTTGTAGGGGGCCTGTTGAGTTCTGTGAAAATATATGAGGTTAGTCACATATGGAGTTTTGAATTTAGAAACAGATATTATGATCCCACTGGGAGCCTTACCGAGAGAGGCCACGATCCCACGATTCTCCTCCATGACCTCCTTATGCAGAGCTCTCTGGTCAGGATCCAGCAACTCCCATTCCTCATCCGTGAAACAAACAGCAACATCTTCAAAGCACACTGGACCCTAAAGGAAAAAGGGAAACGTCATCCTCTGAGACAACACTGTTGTTCACCACCACTCCTTGAGATAGGACATTGTTCCACCCCTTGGCCTCTGTCCCCACAAGGCAGCTTCCCCTGACCTGATCTGGTTCCACAGCCGCTGCTTCCATTCTGTCCCCATTCAGAGATGGATGAAGAGGTCTTGCGGGCATCATTCTGTCACCTGCAAGAAGAAAAAGGTAAGGGGGAGGCCCAGAGTGCCTTCTTGTCTCACAGGTAAATCAGTGCATCTCAAACTACAGAGGGGCCTTTTAGAAAGTCTCACCTGCTCAGTGCATTTGGATGTTTCGGTTTATTTCAGATGTTAGTTGTGAAAAATATATCTCCCCTCCTCTGGGCTCTTGGTCCCACTATCTCCCCCAACAAAAGATGAAAAGAACCCACTAAACGGAGAAAAAACTCCTTCCTCCTTACCCAGCTGCCTCTCTCTGGTGTCCAGTGGAGGCCTCTCTGCCTCAGAAGAAATCTGACCCATTTCCGCAAAGAGATCCTTTCCCTGAAAAAGAGACAAGGATTCAAAAGAGAGAATGGGGAGAAGGATTAAAAAATGAATGTCAGGGCCAACTGCTTCAAGGGTGACAGATCTCATTCCATGGATGCCTTCCCAGGAAAAAAAATATGAGCCATCAGAAGAGCATGATGGGATGTTCTCTTTCCTGTTTGGAGGCCTTGGGAGTATCCAGAGGAAAGTCTCTCTCACCTGCTTTCTCTCCTCTGCCTGACTCAGGAGGAAACCTTCGGCCAGGGCCACCGCCTGGGAACTGGTCTCCGCTCCGCATTCCCTCACCCAGCTCTCCATCTCTGGTGGAAGGACAGCCAGGAACTGCTCCAAGATCACCAGGTCCAGCATCTCAGCTTTCGTGTGCTTTTCTGGCTTCAGCCACTGATGGTCAAGGTGGTAGAGTCGGCTGCAAACCTCTCGGGGTCCTTTGGCCTCCTGGAAGCAGAACTGTCTCACCTGCCGGCTCTGCACCTCTGAGCGGAGGGTGTCCTCCTCACCCAGGATCTTCTGCACAGAGTTTTCCCAGAACCCCCCACTGCTCCCAGTTTGGTTGGCATGGCCTCTTTCTGTTCCAGGGCCAGCTGAGTCTCGCTCATCCATCTGTGCTCTCAGGAAGCCTCTGAGAGATCGGAAGGAACCCTTTGGTCTTCTGCCAAGTTCTGTCTGTCTGAATGAGAAGCTCTAGCAAATCCTACAAAGCAAATACATTGTTCAGTTACAAAAGCTGTCTAATATCAGGAGAAGAAAAAGGTTCCCTGAGCAAGCATGGATGAGTCTTGGAGGGAACCAGGGCTGGACTGCACCACAGCCCAAACCATGAGCTATTTTATTTATTTAAATTTCTATAACACTTTATATTTTAAAGAGAAATCTCAAAGCGGTTTACAGCATATTAAATCTGTGGGGATAATTGGGGAGTTAGAAGAAGATATATTATTGAATGATATGCTTCCCAACATGCACTAGCAAGTTCCATATTCTAGTTCCATACATCCCCCTTTTTTAGATTACGCAGCGATCAGCTTGTTGCTGACTCATCTGAGTCTTACTATTAAAGATTCCTTCCTGGTAAAATCCCTTCCAATCCCTTTTAAATGAATAAGCACAATAATCTGATTCACGTTACTATAAAAGTAGTTTACTCACAGATTCGTTCACGTTCACAGACATATCCCTGAAGGCAGGCTTAGGTTACATAACAACTAGAACTATTCCATAAAGAAGTTAGTCCCAAATGACTGCCACTAAAGAGTCACTTCTCCAAACACACAACAACATACAAAATGGAGAAGACACACTGATCAGAACATGGAGGCCATGCGCTCCTCCATGCTAGTACAACAGACTGCACCCTCTTCAAGTCACATGTAGTGGAAGTCTGTCCCAGCTCAGGAGGAAACAGGAAGTCTTCTCCTGAGTGGTAGAAAACATCCCCTAATGTGTCCCCTGTAGGAATCTTCTACTTGACTGCAGTTTCACATCCCACAAAATCAATAAAATAGAAATAAAATCACTGGAAGAAAGTCAAGTATATAGTCCATAGTCAAAGCAACATAACTGAAAAGAAATATTCTCTTAAAGATATCAAAATAAAACATTACAACAACAACAACAACAACAACAACAACAACAACAACAACAAATTTATTTATATCCTGTCCTCCCCAGCCAAAGCCGGGCTCAGGGCGGCTAACAACAATCAAATAATCCAATATTCTAAAAACATTTCATTATAAAAATCAATTAAAATCAAATTGATGGCAACCGTTAAGCAAAATTCTGTGCAGATTGCCAGAGGAGGGAGTCAGGCTGCGCCCTGACCAAAGGCCTGGTGGAACAGCTCTGTCTTGCAGGCCCTGCAGAAAGATGTCAAGTCCCGCAAGACCCTAGTCTCTTGTGACAGAGCGTTCCACCAGATTGGAGCCGCAGCCGAGAAAGCCCTGGCTCTAGTTGAGGCCAGCCTAACCTTTCTGTGGCCTGGGACCTTCAGGACGTTTTTATGTGCAGAATGTAGGTTCCTCTGTGGGACATACCAGGAGAGGCGGTCCCGTAGGTACGAGGGTCCTAGGCCGTATAGGGCTTTAAAGGTTAAAACCAGCACCTTAAACCTGATCCTGTACTCCACCGGGAACCAGTGCAGCTAGTATAGTACCGGATGAATGTGATCTCGCAGTGAATACCCCATAAGGAGTCTCGCCGCTGCATTCTGCACCCGCTGGGGTTTCTGGGTCAGTCTCAAGGGCAGCCCCACGTAGAGCGAGTTACAATAATCCAGTCTGGAAGTGACCGTCGCATGGATCACAGTGGCTAGGTCAGGGCGAGAGAGATAAGGGGCCAACTGCTTAGCTTGGCGGAGATGGAAAAATGCCGCCTTTGTTATAGCTGTAATCTGCGCCTCCATAGAGAGGGAGGTATCGAAGATTACACCCAAACTCTTAACGGACAGTGCTGGCACTAATTGCACCCCTGCAAGAGATGGGAGTTGCCCCCTCGATCCCATATCGTCCCGCCCCAGCCAGAGGACCTCTGCCTTCGAAGGATTTAAGTTCAAGCGGCTCCCACGTAACCATCCAGCCACAGCTTCCAGACATCTAGTCAGTGTGTCTGGGGCTGAGTCAGGATGGCCATCCATCAACAGATAGAGTTGGGTGTCATCGGCATACTGATGGCAACCCAGCCCAAAACTCCGGACAAGCTGGGCGAGGGGGCACATAAAGATGTTGAAAAGCATTGGGGAGAGTATCGCACCCTGAGGCACTCCACACACCAAGGAGTGGTGCGATGACAATTCCCTCCCCCCCCAAGCGCCACCCTCTGTTCCTGACCAGAGAGAAACGAGCGCAGCCATTGAAGGACTGTGCCCTGAATCCCCACGTCGGCAAGGCGGTGGTCCAGGAGTTCGTGATCGACCATGTCAAAGGCTGCTGACAGGTCTAGAAGAATCAGCAGCCCCGACCCGCCTTGATCCAGCTGCCTGCGGAGATCATCTGTTAGGGTGACCAGAGCCGTCTCGGTCCCATGACCAGCGCGGAAGCTGGACTGGAATGGATCCAGAGCCGATGTTTCATCCAGAAACCTGCCAAGCTGTTCAGCAACCGCTCTCTCAATCACCTTACCCAGGAATGGAAGATTCGAAACCGGGTGGTAATTGGATAGATCTAAAGGATCTAATGATGTTTTCTTTAAGAGCAGGCGCACCACTGCCTCCTTCAGTTCCCCTGGGAATATCCCTGTGCCAAGGGACAAATTGATGATATCCCCCAGGGGGGCCCGCACCTCGTCTGGGCACACTCTAATCAGCCAAGACGGGCACAGGTCAAGAGGACAGGTGGTGGGCTTTCCAGCTCGGAGGAGTCTGTCCACATCGGCTGGGTATATCCGGTCGAAGAGGTCCAATACTGAACTAGAGGACAGTCGAGGGGCCTCTAGTTCCTTTATTGTATCCAAATTGGCAGGGAGGTCATGGCGGAGCAACAGGACCTTCTCCGCAAAAAAGCTCGCAAATGCCTCACAGCTGTGTGTCAGATTGTTATTTAAATTTGGCTGTCCTTCAAGGGACGTTAAAGACCTAATAATACTAAATAATTGTGCTGGGCGAGAGCTAGCGGATGCAATGGAGGCCGAGAAGTAAGACTTCTTAGCAGCCTTCACCGCCATCTCGTAGGTTTTCATAAAAACCCTATAAGATGTTCTTGAAGCTCCATCACGGGCACCCCGCCATACTCGCTCTAGCCGTCTGAGGTCCCGCTTCATTTTCCGGAGCTCCTCGGTAAACCAGGGAGCCCGGTTTCTGCGGGGTTGCAGAGGGCGCTTAGGTGCAATATCATCGATGGCTGCCAGGAGCTGGATATTCCAGCCCTCGACAAGCTCAGTCAATGAGTCGCCAGGGGGAGCAAGGTCCCGCAAGGCTTGACGGAATCTATCAGGGTCCATCAGCCTCTGCGGGCGAGCCCAAATCGGCTCACCACCTAAGCAGGGTGGGGGTGGAAAGTCAATCCTGGCTTTCAGAGCATAGTGATCAGACCATGGCACCTTCATCGAAGGAGACATGATCACATCTATACCGACGCCAAAGATCAAATCCAGCGTGTGGCCTGCTTGATGTGTGGGGCCCGAAACAAACTGGGAGAGCCCTAGTGTTGCCATGGAAGACACCAGGTCCAGAGCCTGTGAGGAGGGAGTGGCATCAGCATGGATGTTGAAGTCCCCCAACACCAATAGGTTAGGGAACTCCAAGGCCCAGCCGACCACCGCCTCCAGCAGGCCTGACAGGGTGGCTGCTGGTGCGCTAGGTGGCCGGTACACCAGCCAGACAGCCAAGCTCACCTCGGAGCCCCACACTAGGCCAACACATTCAAAGCCGGGAATCGATGGCGATGGTAGAGCCCTGAAAGAACAATCTTCCTGGATTAATAATGCCATCCCTCCCCCTCAGTCCACAGTCCGCGACTGGTGGAGGACGGAGAAACCCGGGGGCGCCATCTCTCGTAAGGTAACTGTTGCCCCTTCGCGCACCCAGGTCTCCGTCACACAAGCCAGGTCGACCCCCTGCGAGGTGAAGAAATCTTGCAGGGTAGCGGTTTTCTTGCCTATAGACCTGGCATTGCACAACACCAGGTGAGTAATCCTTGCTCACCCTACCCTCGTCCCTCGGGATGGGGCGCAGATTGGAAGGGGTACGAGCATATCCATATCTCGGTCCCCTTCGCCTATGACATCTGCCCCCACCGCCATACCTCCCTCGCCCCTCCACGGTAGCAATCCCAAGCCTCATACTAGCCTCTGTTTAGAAAATAGAAAAAGAAAACAAAAACAATTACACCAAAACAAAACCAATCCCCTACCCCACTCAATATCCAACCCCAAACCAAAATAAAACGGAACAAAATAAAAATACATAGATAGAAACCACTGTTCACGGTGGTACAACAAAGTAAATAGTAAAAACACCTTTAAAACACTTTAAAATATATAAAAACATTTTTAACATTTGCTGCAGCAGCACCAGTGTCCTTAAAGGTGTGGCAGAGGTGAGTGCGGGCCCCGCCCCCTAGGCCAGGTGGAATTAGCCTGAGGGGGAGCGGCCTTCCCCAACACTCACCGTGCGGCAGCAGCAGCAAAGGAGCAAAGGAGGTCAACTACAGAAGAGATATTTAACACAGTAGGGCTGGGTGAGTCTGGGCCTCACCCCCTAGGCCAGGTGGAAAGGGCCTTTTTAAAAAGGAGAAGAAAGAGGAGGAGGAGGAAGAGGAGGAGGAAGAAGAAGCAGCAGCCTCTAGCTCTCCTAGAAGAAAGATTGCAATGGAAAATGTGGAGGCAACTGAAAGGATTTCTGGGAGATGAATCAGGCTGGTTGCTCCTGCCTTCCAGTCAATGCATTGAAGTCAGACCTGACTGACAAGGGAGTCATTTGTATCTTGTGAATAATGGATGTTTGGCTCTAGTGGGGGTCCTCACCTGGGGGTCCTCAGGAGTTGTTCTCCCCCCACCCCCACTCCCCTGCTTCTGTCTCCTTTCTTGCACTTGGACTCTCTGCCACTCTCAGGACAGACTCCTGGGGTGGGGTCCCTTTTTCTTTGCTCTGAGGGCCAGGTATGGGCAGGGCCAGAGACATCTCCTTTGAAATTTAGGAGGGTAATTTAGTATTATTATTCTGTTAGATAGCTTAACACACAGAGAGACGATGATGCCAAGGTCCCTGGAGGCTCAGTGAGTAGCAGCGCCCATTTCCGGCTGCTTTGCCAGCAACAATCCCTTTGGGAGAGAGAGGATGTGGTCCTGGGATGCCCTGCTCTGGGCGCGAGGGGATGGCTGCAGTGGCCTCCGTGGGGAGCTGCCCTGGGAGACACTGGGAAACTGGTCCCCAATGCAGCAGCCAGACTCTGGGCTGGGATCCCTCTCTTTATCCCTGGCCTTCCTCTCCCACCTTTTTTTTTGGGGGGGGGGGCTAGTCCACCTCCTCGTCCAGCTTTGGAAAACCATTTGCAGATGTTCCCTCTGTTGTGCAATGAGGCTGAGCGACGTCACACAGAGTTAAAGTCCCAGGGACTCCTTTGTTTCAAGAAGGGAGATTTCGTGGGAGTCAGGGATCCTCTGATCTGCAGGAAGGAGAGCGTGGCAGACCTGGCCCCTCCCTGGCAGGACCCTCTCCTCCCTGACTTGGGGTCCCCCCCCTGCAGGAGCAGATCAGCCCCCCCAGGCCCCCTCCCCTGCCCCAGCCCTGGGACCCCCACCAGATCCCAGAGAGAGAGGAGACTCACCAGATCCCAGGAGGGGAGAGCGATGCAGCCCTTGCAGCAGAGACACAAAGCAACACCCCCCCCCCTTCCTAGCAGGAAAGGACTGGGGAGGGATTGGCTCTGGAGGACCAGCCCCCCCTTGCTTCCTGTCCTCTCTAGGAAGGCAGCTCGGTTCCCTTTAACCCTTGCCAAGCCGAGTGCGCCCACCTCTCCCCTCCGCGTTTCTCTTTCTTTCCCACTTCCAGAGATGCTTTTTGGGGGACGCCCCCCCCCTACTTTCCATTCCTTCTAGCGCAGTGATGGCAAACCCTTTAGAAACCAAGTCCCCAAACTGCAACCCCAAACCCCCTGATTTTATCGCAAAGTGTCAACACGGCAATTTAACCTGCACATCTCATTTTTCCTGTGTTTTCACGTTTCTTCTTTATGACTGCTGTTGTAATAAGTAATCCTTCATAAAAATTATTGCATTACATTCCTCATTAAATTATCTTTCCATTGATACATGATTTTATGAAATAACTCAGTGCTTTTTTCTAAAAAAGAATGTTTAGGGTACTCTCATTTTGTCTCAAGAAAATCACCAGGGGGGGGGATAAATACAGTGAATTTCTTTTCCTGTTAAATTCAAAAAATGTTTAGGGGTCTGCGTCCCCCTGCGTCCCCACAGAGAAAAGAAGCCTTGGTATTACTCCAAAACAAAGTGGTGTCATGAGCCATCAGACCTCGGAGATACATTTTGTCCAGAAGGTTCCACAATTTTGGCCGCTAGTGTGCACTGGAGGGCTGGACTAAGAGACCCTCTCCCAGTTTTTAATATGAGATAATAATGATTGTCTGCATGCGCACATAGAAATTAATAGAAATAAATAAACCCAGCCAGATGGGTGGTGGTGTAGCAAGTAGTCAGGCCTGTCAAATGACCGTGCAGCAACAGAAGAATTAAAGGAAGAAAGTTTTAATTGTTTGCCGGCAGCAAGCAATGGCACGGAGGAATAAGTTCCGTAGTCCGGCCCTTTCCAACAGGGGAGGCTTCCCTTTATCCATTCTTGAATCAGGTCTTTATCCAATCAAAAGTTACAGCATTACACATACAGTGGTACCTCGGGTTAAGAACTTAATTCGTTCCGGAGGTCTGTTCTTAACCTGAAGCACCACTTTATCTAATGGGGCTACCTGTTGCTGCCACCACACAATTTCTGTTCTCATCCTGAAGCAAAGTTCTTAACCCGAGGTACTATTTCTGGGTTAGCAGAGTCTGTAACCTGAAGCATATGTAAACCGAGGTACCACTGTACTCTGATAGATGCAATTAGATTCTGCCTAGAGACAAAAACTGCTTTGCCTGGAGACTGCGTTCCAGAGAGATGCATGAGGTTCTGCCTAGAGACAGGGCCTGAGGAGTCGGACTTGACCCTTCCCTGTCCTTCCTTGGTAATCCTTATCAGCCCGTCTCTGGGTGTCTCTGGGCAGTGGGTGTCTGAGTGTCTGTACCGGATATGGGCCTGGCCTAGATCAACCCAATGGCTGCCTTGCTTAACATTTTACCTCCCAAAACGCCTTCCCTGAGCACGTTGACACAGTGGTGGTGGTGGTTATATTTTGCCATTTCTTCGGCTGCCCTTTGCTCAGCCTTCAAGGAATGAATTCCTCCGTTGGCTTCCATGGGAAAGCCCAGCGAACATGTCAACCCAGCAGCCCCTTCTAATGTTGCCGTCTTTATGCTTACTGGCCTGGGAGTCAAGCCCTGCTGAACTCAAGGCAGCTTACTCCCGAGTAGGAAAAAGAGACTGGCGAGCCCCTCGCTCGGGCAAGGAGGCTAAGGCCCTGCTGGGATTACAGTCCGTGTGCTCACAGAGAGGGCTCTAGGTTTGCCACTTTGCCATTTCGTCAGCTCTCATGAACTCTTGACCAGGAGGCTAGCGGCTGCCAGAACCTCCGTTGCTCCAAAATAGAAAATCTTATTTATTTCAGTTATTCCATTTATATTCCACCTTTTTCTCCCCAAGGTCACCCCAGGGAGCTTCATGGCTGGGTGGGGATTCGAACCCTGGTCCCCCAAGTCATAGAGTCCAGCACCCAAACCTCTACCCAGCACTGAAAACCTTACATGATTTCCAAAGGGCACCAGAAACGTGGAAATAGGCTTATATTACACTTATACCGAAAACAGAGACTGAAAAGGCTCAACTTAAGAACTACCGTCCCATATCCTTATTAAATGTGGATTACAAAATCTTTGCTGACATTTTGGCTAAGAGACTGAAAAAAGTACTGATTGAAGAGATTCATAAGGACCAAGCGGGCTTTCTGCCGGGAAGACATCTATCTGATAATCTGAGGAATGTAATTGATATTTTGGAAAAGCTAGAAGTGAATATAAACACTAAAGCAGTTTTGATATTTGTGGATGCGGAGAAAGCCTTTGATAATATATCTTGGAGTTTTATGAAAAAGAACTTACAGGGTATGGGGGTAGGCCAAGGTTTTGAAAATGGTATGAGTGTAATATATTCTGAACAAAAAGCTAAATTAATTGTAAATAATGTGGTTACGGAACAATTTAAGATAGAAAAAGGGACACGACAGGGGTGCCCAATTTCCCCATTGCTTTTTATATCGGTCCTGGAGGTTCTGCTGAATATGATTAGAAGAGACCAGTTGGTTAAAGGTATACAGGTCGGAGCTAAACAGTATAAATTGAGAGCATTTGCAGATGATCTGGTTTTGACGTTACAGGAGCCAGAATCTAGTACTAAAAGAGTATTAGAATTAATTCAAGAGTTTGGTCAGGTGGCAGGATTTAAATTGAACAAACTAAAAACTAAGGTTTTGGAGAAAAAATTAACATCGATGGAAAGAGAGAAGTTTCAGAATGAAACAGGTTTGACTGTGGTTAAGAAAGTGAAATACCTGGGGATTAACATGACAGCTAAAAATGGAAATCTGTTTAAAGATAACTATGAAAAATGCTGGACAGAAGTTAAAAAAGATTTAGAAATTTGGTCAAATCTGAAGCTTTCCTTGTTAGGTCAAATTGCCATTATAAAGATGAATGTATTGCCAAGAATGTTATTTTTGTTTCAATCATTGCAAATCTTGGACAAAATGGACTGTTTCAAGAAGTGGCAGAGAGATATTTTTAGATTTGTCTGGCAGGGCAAGAAGCCCAGAATAAAATTTAAAATATTAACTGATGCAAAGGACAGAGGTGGATTTGCCCTGCCAGACTTTAAACTCTATTATGAATCAGTGGCATTTTGCTGGCTGAAAGAATGGCTGCTTCTTGAGAACACAGACATTTTGGATTTAGAAGGTTTTAACAACGTTTTTGGGTGGCATGCATATTTGTGGTACGACAAGGTTAAAGCACATAAAGCATTTAAAAATCATATTGTCAGAAGAGCATTGTTTAATGTCTGGACAAGATATAAAGACTTACGTGAAAATAAAACCCCAAGGTGGTTGTCACCGATGGAAGCAAAGGCTCAGAAAAAGCTCAATATGGAGGCCAAATGGCCGAAATATTGGGAAATTTTGGAACAAGAAGGAGATAAATTGAAACTGCAGAGTTTTGAGAAATTAAAAAATAAAGTGAGAGACTTCCGGGTTAGCGCGAACGGCTAATGGCGGATTCCCTCCGAGCTCCGGAGGGAATCGGCTCCGCAGGATCAGGGTCTTACCGCTGCGGCGACACAGGGACCCCTAAAAATCACAGGCAGAGGAGCCTGTGAACCTGGTGACTCGGCGGGCACCATATGTGACGCCCCCGACGTGCGAAAGAGCCTTTTTAAGGCTGCGGAACGGGGGATGGGGTGAGCGGCGCGGTGCTGTGAGTCGACCGCTTCTCCTGCGGAGGGAAGCCGTGCTGCCATGGCCGGAGAGCGCTGACTTTTTCCTGTGAATTAGACTCTAAAACTACAACCCGTGAGTAGTATGGAACTGGATTTGGAAAAAATTTTAACTTTGAATTAGGCACGATCAGGGAAGTCCGATAAGCAGGAAGTCCGTCTCCCCGTCCTGTAAACAATCTGAAGCAAGGACCTACTAACTAAGGTCGAGAGAATTTTTTTCTCATCTATTGGGTTAAAGTTATTAATTTCACGACTTGGCATGATAAGAACTTTACCGGAGGATAAGAACTAATTTTGGGAGCTGAAGTTTTCCCTCCCCGCAGACCCTGGAGTGATCTGCGAGAAAGCCTGGTGAAAAGGTATTGAAGATTTTGACAGCTGTCAAATTAGCTGTCAAGACGGAAAAAGAGAACTTTGTTTCTGCTGTTTCTGCTGGCTGTATTTGCTACAATTTGATTATATTTTGTGGAAAATAAGGAGAACTGATACAAATTAATTTGACTTTTGGATTTGAACTGGAAGGAATACTAAGTAACCAAAATCCCTCTAGAGGGGGCTTTGGGACATTACAAGGATGGCTGAAGGAGGAAGAATTCAAGCTAAACTGGACAAAATTTTTGTTCTCTTGGGAAAGATACAAGGCCAAATTGATGTTTTGGCTACAAAGGCTGAAATTCTGGACTTAACAGTAAACAAACCTATTGAATTGGATAAGGATCTGACGCAGGAAGCCTACGCAGCTGGTAAAGAAGAGAAACTGGAGAGCTTGGAGAATGTGGAGAAAGAGATACACGCTGTCTCCGAGGATAAGGAAGGAGGAGTTGTAATGCTACAGAAGACAGAGGAGGGCCAGAGGCCTAACAAGATGGCTATAAAGGGAAATAAGAACTTGATGGTGAAAATTTGGTTTAATTTCGAGACTGAAAGATGGAGGGATCTCCTTATGAGGAGATATGAAGACCCAAGGATTACAAATTTGATTAAAGTGGAAATTGGAGCTTTGGGAACATTTGGACTTGAAAGAAGTAAGAAACGAGATCTTGGCTCCACTCCTAAGTATGGAGCTCTGGCTGGAAGAAACATGGACCCCATTGGGCTTGAACTTCTCCGAGAGATGGTGTTTAATATCAAAGACTATCAAAAAAACCGGCAGAGAGGAATGGAGAGAGATTTAAGGGCCTCGGATGTGAGGTCTCCAGGCTGATAGTAAACTGACTGTTATGGGTTGGGGATTGAAACCGGGAAAAGGGGGGATGGAGTTTGCGAATCCAAAGGCTATACAATTATAAATTGTTTTTGTTTTTATTTCATTTTGCCTTTCGTATGAAAAGTGGGGAAATCGTGGAAGGGAAATTAGGCCGACTTTAAAATAAGGCTCACGGCCAGACCCAAATTCCCACGGGGCAAATTCCTCCCGATCAGAGGAATTCTGCCATTACCGGAGGCACCAACCCGGAAGTCCCCGGTCTCCGCTCCCTGTTTGGTGTTGTCTGCAGATGTAATGAGCATCCCCTCAGTTCCTTCATCCAAGTCATTTATAAAGACATTGAACAACAACGGGCCCAGGACGGAATCCTGCAGCACCCCTCTTGTCACTTTTCCCCAGGATGACGAGGAACCATGAAGGAGTCCTCTTTGGGTTTGGTCAGTCAAATCCACCTGTTACCACATTCAGCCTCATTTTACCAGCTTCCTCACATAAATATCACAGGGGACTTTGTCAAAAGCCTTACTGAAATCAAGATGCACTATTACCAAAGCAGTCCCCTGATAATCAGTCTGTAACTCCATCCAAAAATAGAAAACAAAAAGAAAAAAGAGAGATTTCTCTGGCTTGACTTGTTTTTGACAAAGCCATTCTTTCAACCAGTATGTTTTTGTTGTGAACCACCGTGAAATCCTCAGATGAAGGGTACATAATTTTTTTAAATGATGATAAGAAGAAGGATATTGACAAACTGGAACATGTGCAGATGAAGGCGACCAAGATGGTGTTATTTTATTTATTTCATTTCTATAGCGCCCTATAGCAGCGGTGCCAACTTGAATAAAATATAAGAGGGGCTTAGTAAGCCCTGCCTCAGTTAAACAGTCACAGGATGCGGTGCAAGCATGCCATTTGAATGGCTGTTCCTATGAACTGGGGGGGTGGCCCCCTCACATATCTTTTTTTTAAAAAGATATTTATAAAGATTTTAAACAATAAAAGATACCTTCACCCAGAAATTAATACAAAAGAATACATTAAGATACATTAAAGAAGGAAAAAGAGAAAACCTAAAATATATAAGAAGAGAAAAAAGAAAATAGCAAAAAATAAAATAAAAAAGACATAAAGATCAATTTTTTTACTTATTATTTTCATAACCCTTCTTCCTGACTTCCTCACATCTTCCTTTTTTGTGTTCCTTTTTACACAACCATATTCAGCAAATATCTTACCCTCTTTCAAATCTTGGTCTACATTGTAAATTTCGACCCAATGTGTCTCCAATTCTTCCTTTTATATCCTTTTGTTTACATTTGACACAATGTAGTCTAATTTTATATCACCCTTATCTTTTGAAACTTTTGTTACCTATTCCTTCTGCTTATGTCACTAGTGCCACATTTATCTTCATATCTTTTTTAACATTCCAACATTTTAACACTCAGATATTTTACAATGTTTTTGCAAATAGTCTTTAAACTTCTTCCAGTCCTCTTCAACAGACTCTTCTCCCAGGTCTCGAATTCTGCCAGTCATTTCTGCCAATTCCATGTAGCTTATCACTTTCATCTGCCATTCTTCCAGGGTGGGTAAGTCTTGTGTCTTCCAGTGCTTTGTGATAAGTATTCATGCTGCTGTTGTCGCATATATAAAGAAAGTTCTGTCCTTCTTTGGCACCATTTGGCCGACAATGCCCAGAAGAAAGGCCTCTGGTTTCTTAAGGAAGGTATATTTAAATATCTTTTTTAGTTCATTATAGATCATTTCCCAGAAGGCCCTAACCTTTGGGCACATCCACCAAAGGTGAAATAATGTTCCCTCAGTTTCCTTACATTTCCAACATTTATTATCAGGCAAATGATATACTTTTGCAAGCTTGACTGGGGTCATGTACCACCTATATATCTTCATAATATTTTCTTTTAAGGCATTACATGCCGTAAACTTCACGCCGGTGGTCCATAACCGTTCCCAGTCAGCAAACATGATATTATAACCAATGTCTTGCGCCCATTTAATCATAGCTGATTTGACCGTTTCATCCTGAGTGTTCCATTTTAACATCAAGTTATACATTCTCGAAAGTACCTTAGTTTTAGGTTCTAAAAGTTCTGTTTCTAGTTTCGATTTTTCCACCTGGAAGCCTACTTTCTTGTCGGCCCCCTCACATATCTAACTGGGGGGCAAAGAGCCCTCAGACTCTAAGAGTTGGCTCCCATTCCCTACACTCACAGGTCACAGGACGGTTACAACATAAAATCACACAATAAAAACACAAAACACAGCCCTGTAACCCCCACCTCCCCACCACGTTTTAAAATGGCATTAGATGTCAATTAGCAAAAGGCCTGTTTAAAGTGGTGTGTTTTTCTCTAGCGCTGAAAGCTGTATAATGAAGGGTTTTCCACTCTTCGTATGAATTCTTTGATGGGAAGTGAGAGAGGAGCTCACACTAAAACGCTTTCCACATTCCACACACTGATAGGGTTTCTCCCCTGTATGAATTCTTTGATGGGAAGTGAGATTGTGGCTGTGAGTGAAGCTCTTTCCACATTCCCCACACTGATAGGGTTTCTCCCCTGTATGGATTCTCTGATGGGAACTGAGTTTAGAGCTATCAGTGAATTTTTTTCCACATTCCATACACTGATAGGGTTTCTCCCCTGTATGAATTCTTTGATGGAAAGTAAGACTGGTGCTGTGACTGAAGCTTTTTCCACATTCCACACACTGATAGGGTTTCTCCCCTGTATGAATTTATTACTCAGTTTCTTTTATTTACTCAGAAGAGGATAGTTGAAACAATGTATCACTCTTGTTTCACTGGCTGGCAGTTAGCGGTCTATTCACAGTCTATGCAGAACTCCAAAATACAACAGTCTTAATGATATCTCATTCCCAGGTTCTGAGCGATGGAAATTTAGCTTCTTTCCCTCTCTTTTAGCAGGCAAATATTGTCCAAAAGCTCTCCCCCCTCCTCTCCTGCTTCCAAAGGGGGGGGGTTTGCTATTTTTAGTGCTGGTAATTTAAACGTTGAAAATAAACTTTCCAAGGCTTTAGCTTAAGCCTGTTTGCTTCAGACTATTTACAAAAAAGGGAGGCAGACTTCCTGTTTTAAACCTCCCCCCCCCGTTCGTTGCCAAATTCGACTTTTTGAAACTCCAATACTTTGCTTTACTCATGGGTAATTACATTTAGATCCAATTGTCAACAGGAAAAGGCAGCGCTCTCCGGCAACGGCTGTGCGGCTTCACTCCGTGGAAGTAGCAGTCGCTTCAAAGCACCGTGCCACTCACCCCACTTCGCTCCGGATCCCCAAAAACAGGTTTTCCCGCGAGTAGGGGGGGCGCTGATGGTGCCCGCCGAATCCCACGTTCACAGGCTTCACCCGCCTGTGATTTTTGAAGGGTCCCCGCCTTCACCGCAGCGGCAAGACGCAATTCCCACGGAGCGGATTACTCTGATTCAGAGGAAACCCGCCATTGCTGATGGCACAAACCTGGAAGTCCCATTGCCAATGGCGCAAACCCGGAAGAATTAGTGCCTATTCCTACACCCACAGGCCTCAGGAATGTTACAACATAAAAACACAAAACACCTCATGTTAAAAGGGCATTAGATGTCAATCAGCCAAAGGCCTGGTTAAAAAGGTGCGGATTTGACTGGCTCCTAAAGCTGTATAATGGTTTTTCCAACCTTTGTATGGATTCTTTTATGGGAAGTGAGTTTGAAGCTGTTAGTGAAGCTTTTTCCACATTCCAAACACTGATAGGGTTTCTCTCCTGTGTGATTTCTTTGATGGCAAGTGAGACTGTATTTCTTATTGAAGCTCTTTCCACATTCCACACACTGATAGGGTTTCTCCCTTGTATGAATTCTCTGATGCTTAGTGAGATGGGAGCTCTTCCTGAAGCTCTTTCCACATTCCATGCACTGATAGGGTTTCTCCCCTGTATGAATTCTTTGATGGGAGGTGAGACTTTGGCTGTGACTGAAACTCTTTCCACATTCCCCACACTGATAGGGTTTCTCCCCTGTATGAATTCTTTGATGGGAAATGAGACTGTGGCTGTGACTGAAACTCTTTCCACATTCCGCACACTGATAGGGTTTCTTCCCTATATGAATTCTTTCATGAGAAGTGAGATAGGAGCTTGTACTGAAGCCTTTTCCACATTCCACACACTGATAGGGTTTCTCCCCTGTATGAATTCTTTGATGGAAAGTGAGACTGGCGCTCCGACTGAAGCCTTTTCCACATTCCCCACACTGATAGGGTTTCTCCCCTGTATGAGTTCTTTGATGGGAAGTGAGACTGTATTTCTTACTGAAGCTCTTTCCACATTCCACACACTGATAGGGTTTCTCCACTGTATGAATTCTTTGATGGGAAGAGAGATTGGCTCTCTGACTGAAACACTTTCCACATTCCACACACTGATAGGGTTTCTCCCCTGTATGAATTATTTGATGGGAAGAGAGATGGGCTCTCTGCCTGAAACACTTTCCACATTCCACACACTGATAGGGTTTCTCCCCTGTATGAATTCTTTGATGGGAAGAAAGATGCGAGCTCCTCCTGAAGCTCTTTCCACATTCCACACACTGATATGCTTTCTTCCCAATGGGATTTCTTTGATGGGAAGTGGAATAGGAACTTTCCCCACATTCAAGATATTTATTCAGCTTCTCCATTGTGTGGATTTTGTCATGGTCACCTTTGTTCTTGATTTCCAGTCCATCACTATCTGCAATGAAGAGAAATGGATTAGCGCCTCAGGGAGAAATTAAGGAAGATTGCTTGTTAACTCTGGTAATAGAGGAATAACACAAGTGGGTTAGATGGATGGTTTTCTGAAGGGTTGCTTGCATTAATTAACAGGGATCAACCGACATCCTTAGGGGAACCTGTGATTTGATAAGCCTGGCTCTTCTCTCGAATGGATTTTGTTTGGCTCCATCATGGCATCCCTCCATTTCCAATGTCAGTCTTCTCTTTGGACAACCAAAGACTGACGGGAGGAGAAAGAAAAAGTGAAAACCTGACAGAAGCTACTTCAACTTCCCTAAAACTCTGACATTTACAGTTAAAATGGCCTGGGGAGTTCAGACCAGACTGATCCTTGTTTAGAAGCTGCAATATTGTAATCCCAGGTGTCCTAAGGGGGCGCTATTGAGTTCTGTGAAAATACATGAGGTTCATCACAGAGAGCTGTTTTGAATTTAAAAACAGATATTCTGATTGCAAAGAGATCCTTACCAAGAGTGGCCATGATCCCACAATTCTCCTCCATGACCTCCTTATGCAGAGCTCTCTGGTTAGGATCCAGCAACTCCCACTCCTCATCTGTGAAACGAACAGCAACATCTTCAAAGCACACTGGACCCTAAAAGAAAAAGGGAAATGTCCTCCTATGAGACAATAATATTGTTCACCACCACGTCCTGATCTACGACATTGTTCTGCTCCTTGAACTCTGTCCCCACAAGGCAGCTTCCCCTGACCTGATCTGGATCCACAGCTACTGCTTCCTTTCTGTCCCCAAGAAAAGATGGATGAAGAGGTCTTGCGGGCATCATTCTGTCACCTGCAAGAGGAAAAAGGTAAGGGGGAGGCCCAGAGTGCCTGCTTCTCTCACAGGTGAATCAGTGCATCTAAACTACACAGGGGCCTTTGAGAAAGTCTCGTCTGCTGAGTGCATTTGGATATTTGGGTGCATTTCAAATGTTAGTTGTGAAAAAATATATCTCCCCTCCTCTGGGCTCTTAGCCCCAACTATCTCCCCCATCAAAAGATGAAAAGAACCCACAGATGAGTTGGAAAACCAACAGAATGAGAGTAAATGGAGAAAAAGCTCCTTCCTCCTTACCCAGTGGCCTCTCTCTGGTGTCCAACGGGGGCCTCTCTGCCTCAAAGGAATCCAGGTCCATTTCTGCAAAGAGATCCTTTCCCTGAAAGAGAAACAAGGATTCAAAACAGAGAATGACGAGGATTATAAAATGAATGTCAGGGCCAAAAACCTGACGGGTGTTAGATCTCATTTCATGGATGCCTTGCAGAAAAAGAATGGGCCATCAGCAGAACATTATGGGATGTGTTCTGTCCTGTTTGGAGGCCTTGGGAGTATCCAGAGGAAAGTCTCTCTCACCTGCTTTCTCTCCTCTGCCTGACTCAGGAGAAAACCTTCAGCCAGGGCCACCGCCTGGGAACTGGTCTCTGCTCCACACTCCCTCACCCAGCTCTCCATCTCTGGTGGAAGGACAGCCAGGAACTGCTCCAAGATCACCAGGTCCAGCATCTCAGCTTTCGTGTGCCTTTCTGGCTTCAGCCACTGATGGTCAAGGTGGTAGAGTCGGCTGCAAACCTCTCGGGGTCCTTTGGCCTCCTGGCAGCAGAACTGCCTCAACTGCTTGCTCTGCACCTCTGAGCAGAGGGTGTCCTCCTCACCCAGGATCTTCTGCACAGAGTTTTCCCAGAATCCCCCACTGCTCCCAGTTTGGTTGGCATGGCCTCTTCCTGTTCCAGGGCCAGCTGAGCCTTGGTCATCCATCTGTGCTCTTAGGAAGCCCCTGAGAGATCGGAAGGAACCCTTTGGTCTTCTGCCAAGTTCTGTCTGTCGTAGTGAAAAGCTTTAGAAAATCCTACAAAGCAAATACATTGTTCTTCTATAAAGTTTATACACCCTCCTCTCTCGCTTTCCCCCCTAATCACCCAAGAATCCTGCAAAATCCCTTTGTCAATAAATACAGTACGGGGGGGGGGGCATTTCAGATTTTTTTGGCAGCAATGCCAAAATTCTTAGGAATCCAGACAAAGAGGCAGAAGAGTCTATCAGCACCAACAAGAGTAATGTAAAACCTCAGGGCAAAAATGTTAATCCACCAACTTTCTTAAACTTGCAGTGAGAACATCCATGGCTGAGGATGTTCTCTGATGTTTTGGTATGCCCTGACTGCCAAGTATTTGCCTTGGCCGAGGACACAGGTTTTGTGAAAGGCAGAGCAGCATAAAGGAATGAAACAGGGTGTATATATTTTGAAATTTTGTACATCTGTTGAATGTGCCATTTTTGTGATCTGGAAGGAAGTGGGTGAAATCTAAGAGGAGTCAGTCAGTGAATAAAACTCTCAGGCTCCTTTAAGACCAGATGCACTCAGTCCATGTTCTCTGCTTATGGTGATGTTTTATTCTCTGGGCTTGGTCTGACTTACATGTGAAACCCATTTCCGGATTGTTTTATTTAATGCTTTGACGTGTTGCAAACTGCTATGAATTTTTTTCTTTAAAACATAAAGCAGTATAGGAATGAAATAATGACGATAATGAATTGCATTTTTCTTATATTTTAGGATAATTAAACAGGCTGTGTCTGCTACTCACCAATAAGTTGGTCATGCTAAATCTGCCAGGTCAAATCCTAGGTCAATCCCAATGGCAGAGGCAATAAAAACAATGGAGAGTGATTTGCACATTGCACTTTTCGTTGCAGGACTTCCCATTGTGGCCTTATTGGAGTTCACCGATTGGGTCTGCGTTGCTCTGGGACAGGAGGAAGGAAGCCAAAATGACACCGAGTTGGTTCAAAGAAAGAGTTTATTCTGCTCTCCGGATAGCAGAAGGCACTTGCGTGATTAGTCCACAGCAAGTCCAAAGAAATGACAAGTTTCATGCAGTTTATATATCCTCCAGGCACCCTCTCACTCCTCCCCTAGGAGCCCAACCACGTCGGCCTACGTATACAGGTTGAGATCACATATGTTCCTGCTCTGGTACTCTCAACCATAAACGGATCTTCCTTCCTGTACTTCTGACCATAAAAGGATCTTCCTCTTCCTACTCTTATCTGGGAAGAGGTCATAATCTCCGGGAACACGCTTTTGGCGTTTTTCCTGGACATTGGTCTTGTGCGTATTTTGTGGTCAGCACATAAGATAAAGTTCTGACGTGTTTTCTTTGTTCCCCTGCAGAGTCAAGGCCATCCCTTGCCGTGATTGATAAAGGAGAGAACTGTTTATGCAGTTGTGTCCTTATTATGGTTTTGCTGAACAGTTCAAGTTTTACGCATTTAAAAGTGCTCTCTTTTGAAAGAATTTGAAAGATTTCATCTTCCTCAAAGGGTTAACTTCCTACCCATGAGGAGATGGCCAAGAAATTATACCAAATCACCAAACCCTCCAACATTTATCCAGTCAAAACAGGGATGTCCTACTCCAGAAGAAGAAGAAGAAGAAGAAGAAGAAGAAGAAGAAGAAGAAGTGTTAAGTTGTGGGTGAACATATCAGATGACACAGCAATTCTTCAAACAGCTCTTGTTTATTCACAGGCCAGAACAGAACTGAACTGAAGGGTCCAGCCAGCCTGCTTATATAGAGCTCCAGTACAACGCAACTGTAACCACTTTCTGTAACTATCCAATCACTGAACGTCACTTTCAATCCCTTATTTGCATATGTGGACCTGAGTGAAAACTATCTACAGTATCCCCTGCTGGCCCGGGGTGAGGACTTCAGTACATAACAATAATAATAATACTTTCCCACTGGTCTGACTGGGCTGCCCAAGCCACTCTGGGCAGCTTCCAACATTTATAAAAACATATTGAACATCAAAAATTACTTTCCTATAGAGGGCTGCCTTCAGACGGCTCAACGGTTGGATAACTCCATACCCTCCAACTTTTATCCAAGGGGAAAAGGGGCATCCTAAGCAAAAGAGGAACATTCGGGCATCAAATCAGGAACTGGGACCCCTTCTCTAAATCCAGGACTGTCCCCATGAAATAGGGACACTTGGGGGGTCTGCATCACGGACCCCAATTCCTTCCCCACAGGAGAAAGGGAATGTAGTCTACAAGTAACTACAGATAAGAAGAACTGAGCGAAATAACAGAAGTATTGCCTAGCAATGCGAAAGTTGACAAGAAAGCCATCATGGAGGAATTTTGGGGTTTTAAAGACAAGCTGGGGAGGGTCTCCAAGCAGAGTGTGCAGCTTCTGGCTCATATCTTAATCTATGCAGAGTTCTGAACTTCTTGCAGCTTCTCCCACTTAGTACTGCAGAATGAAAAATGGGGGGGGGGGGTTGTTAAGGAGGATGTTGACAAGCTGGAAGGTGGGAAGAGGAGGGTGACCAAGATGATCCGGGGTCTGGAGACCAAGCCTTATGATGAAGAGAAGTTGAAGGAGCTGGGTAAGTTTAGCCTGGAAAAGGGACTGAGACTGAGAGGAGGTAGGATAGCTATCTCCAAGTATATTCAGGAAGAGGGAGCATGCTTGTTTTCTCCTGCTCTGGTGTATGTGCCCCTGCCTTGTGCTGGGGCCTTCCTCCGGCAAGTCACTCACTCGGCCCAGCCTGGCCTGTCCAGCATGCATGTGTCCAGCAACCCACATCCAGTGGACCTGAGGGCATGCTAATGCAATAACAGAGTATCAGCAAGTCTACAAGTGGAGGCATTTTGGCATCACGAAAGCTTCTTTATTTACAAAGCAAAACAACAAACATGGCTAGTGTGAGAAGCAGCTTCACACACGTCTTCTCTGACCAAAAGCAGAGAAGAAAGAGCATAAAACCAGAAGCACATAATACAGAAGTACAGTGTCTGAGTTCCATTCCCACACTCCTATCACAAAGTAATAGGATCACGAGATCCAACAGCAATGAGAAAGTGAAATAACTAACATCTGGTGGCAGGACTCGAACCAATGGCTTCAAGGTGCAAGAAAGGTGTTTCCAACTAAACATCGGGAATAACTATCTGACAGAAAGAAATGTTTGACAGTGGAACTCTCCTTCCTTGGAGGCCTTTAAGCCGAGGTTGGATGGCCATCTGTCACGGTCATTTTGCTGAGATTCCCTTCCAACTCTACAGTTCTATGATTCTCTCAATAAGCAATAACGCTTATTGTCAGTCCACCTCCTCGTTCAGCTTTGGAAAATCATTAGCATGTTTCCTCTCTTGTGTGTCAGACATCTCCAGAGCATACACACCAGAAGAGAAAGTGTGCAGCTAACCCCAAGAGCACCAGGAGGGGGAAGAACTGATGCAACTGAGTGCTGCCAGCGGAGGGCGCTTTCCTGGAGCCTTGTCAGCAGAGAGGGGGAAACGCCGAAAAGAGTGGTTGGGGTTTGCCTGTGGCTCAGCAGTACATATAGTGTGGGAGTGTGCAGCCAGAAAGAACCAAGGACCCTTATCAGGGATGAGCATAGAACCAAGGCAAGGGTGCATGGAGCCACTGCCAGGAAACAAACTGTCCCAGCCCATTCAGGAGGCCATGGGTTGGGAGAAAATGCAATAGACAGGCCTCCGCCAGGACCTGTGATTCTGGGAATTACAATGGGGCAGCGAGCAAGTGTGTATGCTCATAAACTCTGGAGCATCGACTCACTTTATAGATGTGAACTTAGTGAAGAGGTTGGGGTTGGTGATAATGAAATTATTATTCATAAAATAATCCCAAACAGTTTGCTGAAAAAAAGAGAGATTTATAAGTCACTAGCCAAAGCCTTGAAGACAAAAGTGATAAACTACAAGTGGGAATTCCCAGAAGGCATCTTGTTCTTCTTTCAAGGAAAGAGATGAAGTGTCTGTCTGCTTTGGATGTTGATAAGTTCTGTACAAAATACTGGAGAGAGCTAGGGGGGAAGAGACAGCTGCAGGGAGAGGTGGATGAGCAGGATACAACAAGCGTTACTGGCGAAAACTAATACATAGACACCTAGTTTCCTTTTTATTATTGTAAACTAAACTCAGAATAAAGTGTGGAATTTAAAATCATATCATGGAATGTGAATGGACTCAATGAGAAATCCAAAAGAAATAAGGTGGCATACATATTGGAAAAACAAAAAATAATATGTCTCCAAGACACTCATGTAGCTAAGAAGCATAATAGAGTATTAATAAACAAGAAATAAGGGTTGGAATTTATTTCATCAAACAAAAACAAAACAAAAAAAAGAGGTGTGGTCATTTACGTGAAACCAAAATTTGACCCTAAGCTACTCTATAAGGATGAAGAGGGAAGAACAGTAATTGTGGAGGTACAATATAAAGCTGAAAAAATAGTGGTTATTGGGATATATGCTCCAAATGAAAAAAAGGTGCAGTTTTACCAACTGTTGCAGGAAAAAACAATGGACTATCTGGGCCAGAAAATATATTGATGGGTGACCTTAATG
This sequence comes from Podarcis vaucheri, assembly GCF_965113315.1. Lineage (NCBI taxonomy): Eukaryota > Metazoa > Chordata > Lepidosauria > Squamata > Lacertidae > Podarcis > Podarcis vaucheri. Next base: position 4,145,081 of record NC_138762.1, on the reverse strand, counting down.
GGGTTGCAGAACTGGAACTGGACAAAACAGCTAAAAAACCCCAGAAAGTAAGCAGAGTAAATTACCAAATACTTTTTTTCCAGTTAACTGACCTCCTAGGCTTGAACGATACCTGGAGGTTTAAGCACCCTACGGATAAGGAATTTACTCATTTTCTGATGCCAAAACATCTGCTGGAAGAATTCATGGGATTTGGACTACTAAGAATTTGTTCACTGAGGTTAAAAAAGCTAAAATCCAACCCAGAACTATCTTGGACCATAACCCAGTTCAACTTATCTTAAAAGGGAAAGAAAAGAGTGTAAGGAAATGGCACAAGAACGAAAAATTGCTAAAAGATGAAAAAAATTCTACAAGCGGCTAAGCAAACGTTAAAGGACTACTTTGAATTAAATTTAAACCAAGGAACAGACATTAAAATAGTCTGGGAGGCGAGTAAAGCTGTACTGTACTTAGGGGTTTCCTCATTCAACAAAAGGCTCATCAAAGGAAAATGAAAGAAGGGAAAAAACTGAAATATGGGAGGAAATAAGAACGAAAAAGAATTATTCAATAACCCAGATAATGAAAACATCAAACAAAACAGCAAAGTCCTTCAAACACAATTCTCGATGGTTGTTAATGAGGAATTAGAATGCAAAATCAAATGGCTAAAACACAGATTTTTTGAATTTGGAAATAAGCCAGGCAAGCTCCTAGCCTGGCAGTTAAAGAAGAAAGGGGATGAGAGAATTATCAATAAGATCAAGGTAGACAATAAGTGGATTGATGATCCAAAGGAAATCAATAGAAACTTTGTCAATTATTATAGAGAGCTATATTTTAAAAGTCTGGAATAAACATAAAAAATTGTAGAATTTTTGGAGTACAATAATCTACCTGTAATTCCAAAAGCCAAACTCGCCTTATTAAATTCACCCATTACGGCCCTTTAAGTCCAACAAGCGATACAAAGATCACAAACAGGAAAGACCTCTGGCCTGGATGGACTCCCAGCAATATATTATAAAAAGCTGGAAGAAATATGATTTCTACCCCTTAAGGACACAATGAACGATATATTAGGCAACGGGATTTTACCAAATTCCTAGAAAAATCAGAGCCAGCAAATATTGCTAATTAGAGACTGATCACACTCCTAAATAATGATAATTTTTCTCGGATATTTTGAAATCTAGGCTTAAAATAACCCTTCAAGAAGTCATTCACAAAGACCAGACCAGGTTCTTTCCAGGACGACACATGCAAGACAACCTCAGATATGTTACCAATGTCTTAAGAGTATCTCAATTTTAAAATAAATAAGCCAGCCATGATAATGTTGACTGATGCAGAAAAGGCATTTGACAACATTTCATAGAAGTTTATGAAAGAGCTGTTGGAAAAAAATGGACTTCGGAGATACTTTCTGTAAGGGGATTAATGCCATCTATGCGGAACAGAGAGCAACAATGATTATAAATAGTGATATTACGGAAGAATACCCAATAAATAAGGGAACGCGTCAAGGCTGCCCGTTGTCTCCCCTAATATTCATTCTGATTTTGGAAGTTCTAAATAAGTTGATACAAGAAGATAGTAAGATCAAAGAAATAACATTAGGAGAAAGAGTGTACAAAGTAAAGGCATTCGCTGATGACCTGCTTGTAATGACTCACAACCCAAAAGAGAGCCTTCATAGATCAATTGAGATACTGTAATAAAAAATTTCAGCAAGGTGGCAGGCTTCAAACTGAACGTGTCAAAAACCAAATTACTAGCTAAAATATATATCAAACCAAGAAAGAGAAGATTTGGAAAGAACATTTGGATTAAACATCTGCCAAAAGGCTAAATATTTGGGCATCTGGATAACCTCAAAGAACATCAACTTGTACCAGGATAATTATGCGCCAGCTTGGACCGAAATTAAAAGAAATTTGGATATCTGGAGCAGACTGAAGTTATCCTTTTCAGGAAGGGTCTCTATGATAAAAATGAGTGTGCCTTCCAAACTCGTTTCTTTTTCAAGCAATCCCGTCTCAGGGAATGGAAATAACATATTTCAAAATTTATCTGGCAGGGAAAAAGACCCAGAATAAAACATCTACAGTGGTACCCTGGGTTACAGATGCTTCAGATTACAGACACTTCAAGTTACAGATGCTTCAGGTTACAGACTCCGCTAACCCAGAAATAGTATCTCAGGTTAAGAACTTTGCTTCAGGATGAGAACAGAAATTGTGTGGCGGCCGTGGGAGGCCCCATTAGCTAAAGCGGTACCTCAGGTTAGGAACAGTTTCAGGTTAAGAATGGACCTCCAGAATGAATTAAGTTCTTAACCTGAAGTACCACTGTAATTCTAATTGACATTAAGGATAGAGGAGGCTTTTCCCTACAGATGTAAGATTGTACTATGAGGGGGCCTGTCTCACTTGGTTAAGGGATTGGTGCACTTAGGAACCCAGACTTACTATACCTAGAAGGATATAACATCAGGTATGGTTGGCATGCGTACCTGACCTATGGGAAAGCTAAAGTACACAACGATTTTACGAATCATACCATCAGAAAATCCCTATTCAACGTCTGGGAGAAATATAGAGACCTTCTAGAACCATGGTGGATCTCACCAAGTGAGGCACTAGCTGTGAAGAGGAAGAATACAATTGGAAATTGGCCCACCTATCAAACATTACTAAAAGGGGAAGGAAATGAATTAAAACAAAAAACGTTTGAAGAACTAAGAAATCAGGTGACTGGTTTCAATACTATCAATTGCTTGAAAGATTTGAGGTTGATAAAAAGAAGGGATTTGCGGTAGAAAACACAAGATTTGAAACAGATTCTATTAACTCCAAAATTAAAACTCTTTCTAAAACTTACCAACTCCTCCTTGAGTGGGAAGTCAAGGAGGAGGAGGTTAAGTTGGCTATGATCAAATGGGCCCAGTATATGGAAACATCACTGCTGCAGACACCCAGATTGTTGACATCACATGATGTGCCTATCTGTGGGAAAGAAGAATTTCCCAGGACGTTCACAGGCTGGATAAGTCTTTGTGAAGAGTGTAACTTGAAACCTTCCATTTGCGCATGTTCAGGAAGTTTGTCAGACCTGCTATAAGAACTGAACTGAAAGGACGTGTTTTTCTCTAGTGCTGTAATGCCAAAAATAAACATCATATAAATAGATTTCTGACTTGTTTTCTTTCCCCTGCGGAAGCAGGAGGGAGGGGTTGTGCATTTTACCCACTCTTGGGAAAATGTCGCCTATCAAAATCTCCCTGGTCTATCTGGATGTCAGCCAGAGGAGCTTACCGGTATGCAAGCTCCGAGGACAGAGAGAGGGGCCAGCCTCTGTGCAGGGGGCTTGCAATCCAACAAAACCCAGGTCATACCATAGAGATGTCCCAATGGGAGAACCTATGGAAGGTAAATTGGAAGTTTACAGCTTGCTACTCTTAGGGAAAACCTGCAAAAAATGTTGTATCACTGGTATTTGACGCTGCATATACTCTCCCACCCCTTCATGGATCACTGCCTTGCTGTGGCGAAGGGGCTTGAATAACTCAGAGAAACTATGAGCTATGCCGTGCAGGGCCACCCAAGGTGGACAGGTCATAGTGGAGAGTTTTGACCAAATGTGATCCACCTGGAGGAGGAACTGGCAAGCCAATCCAGTATCCCTGCCAAGAAAACTCCATGGACAAAGACAACAGGCATATAAAAGTTTATGATGCTGGAAGATGAGCGCCTCAGGTCGGAAGGCGTCCAACATGCTACTGAGGAAGAGCAGAGGACAAGTACAAGTAGATTCAGAGCTGATGAAGCGGCTGGGCCAAAGTCGAAAGGACGCTTAGTTGTGGATATGCCTGGAAGCGAAAGGAAAGTCCAATGCTGTAAAGAAAAATATTGCTTAGGAACCTGGAATAGTAAGAACCATGAACCTTGGTAAGTTGGATGTGGTCAAAAATGAGATGGCAAGAATAAACATTGACATCCTGAGCATCAGTGAACTAAAATGGACAGGAATGGGCGAATTCAGTTCGGATGACCATCATATCTACTACTGTGGGCAAGAAACCTGTAAAAGAAATGGAGTGGCCCTCATAGTCAAGACCCAAAGAGTGGCGAAAGCTGTACTGGAATGCAATCTCAAAAATGATAGAATGATCTCGATACGAATACAAGGCAGACCTTTTAACATCAAGGTTTATGCACCAACTACTGGTGATGAAGAAGCTGAAATTGACCAGTTCTATGAAGACTTACAACATCTTATAGAAGTGATACCAAAGAAGGATGTTCTTCTCATTATAGGGGAATGCTAAAGTAGGGAATCAAGAGATAAAGGGAACAACTGGCAAGTTTGGCCTTGGAGTTCAAAACGAAGCAGGGCAAAGGCTAATAGAATTCTGTCAATAGAAAAAGCTGGTCATCACAAACACTCTGTTCCAACAACACAAAAGACAACTCTACACATGGAAATCACCAGATGGGCAGCATCAAAATCAGATTGATTATATTCTCTGCAGCCAAAGATGGAGAAGCTCAATACAGTCAGCAAAAACAAGACCTGGAGCTGACTGTGGCTCAGAACATCAGCTTCTTATAGCAAAATTCAAGCTTAAACTAAAGAAAGTAGGAAAAACCACTGGGCCGGTAAGATACAATCTAAATCAAATCCCTTATGAATACACAGTGGAAGTGAGGAACAGGTTTAAGGATTTAGATTTGGTGGACAGAGTGCCTGAAGAACTATGGATGGAGGCTCGCAACATTATACAGGAGGCAGCAATGAAAACCATTCCAATGAAAAGGAAATGCAAGAAAGCAAAGTGGCTGTCCAATGAGGCCTTACAAACAGCGGGGGAGAGAAGGCAAACAAAATGCGAGGGAGATAGTGAAAGATACAGGAAATTGAATGCAGATTTCCAAAAAATAGCAAGGGGAGATAAGAAGGCCTTCTTAAACGAGCAATGCAAAGAAATAGAGGAAAACAATAGAATGGGAAAAACCAGAGATCTGTTCAAGAAAATTGGAGATATGAAAGGAACATTTCGTACAAAGATTACCATAATAAAAGACAAAAGTGGAAAGGACCTAACAGAAGCAGAAGACATCAAGAAGAGGTGGCAAGAATACACAGAGGAATTATACCAGAAAGAGATGGATGTCTCGTACACCCCAGGTAGTGTGGTTGCTGACCTTGAGCCAGACAGAGCCAGAGTGAAGTCAAATGGGCCTTAGAAAGCACTGCAAATAACAAGGCCAGTGGAAGTGATGATATTCCAGCTGAGCTACTGTATTTTTCGCTCTATAACACGCTCCCAACCATAACACGCACATAGTTTTTAGAGGAGGAAAACAAGAAAAAAAATATTCCAAACAAAACAGTGGATGTATGATTTTTGTGGTTCATGCTGTGGCCACAGACATGTGATCTGACAGTGAGTTTGGGGTAGCCCAATGCAAAAATCCTGAGGATCCATGTGGATCTGTGCTTTGTAACCACATTTTTGCACCACTGCGGCCCCAGGCAACAGTGGGTGCATGATTTTTTTGGTGCAAGCTGTAGCCATGGACATGCTATGTGATCTGATGGTGAATTTGAGGTGACCCAGTGCAAAAATCCTGAGGATCCGTGTGGATCTGTGCTTTGTAACCATGTTTTAAGTGGGGAGGGAAGGAAAAGCACTCAAGGGACAAGGAACATGCATGGGGTGAGTGGAGAAGGATGCTGTTAATAATGCAGAAGAGGGGTATAAGAGGAGAAGGCTCTTATAAGAGGAGTGGGGAGGAGAGAGAGACAGAGAGCCTGCTTGCTTTAAAGGAGCCAACCAGACAGGAGCCGCTTACACTCGTGTAAGCGGCTGCTCTCCTCTCCTGCTTTGCTCCTTTAAAGAAGCAGGCTCTCTGTCCCTCTCTCCTCCCCACTCAGCGGCTCTTCTCCCCCTTTGCTGTTTCAAAGTGAGCCACGGAGGAGGGAAGGAAGGGGAACCATGGATCCTCTGCTCATGACTGCAGCAGATCCCCCCGCCACCCGTAGGCATTTCCTCCATAACACGCACAGACATTTCTCCTTACTTTCTAGGAGGAAAAAAGTGAGTGTTATGGTGCAAAAAATATGGTATTTAAAATTTTAAAAGATGATGCTGTTGAGGTGCTAAACTCAATATGCCAGCAAGTTTGGAAAACTCAGCAGTGGCCAGAGGATTGGAGAAGATCAGTCTACATCCCAATCCCAAAGAAGGGCAGTGCCAAAGAATGCTCCACCTACCTCACAATTGCACACATTTCACACGCTAGCAAGGTTATGCTTAAAATTCTACAAGGAAGGCTCAAGCATTTCGTGGACCGAGAACTCCCAGAAGTGCAAGCTGGATTTAGAAGAGGCAGAGGAACCAGAGACCAAATTGCAAACATGCGCTGGATTATGGAGAAAGCTAAGAGTTCCAGAAAGACATCTACTTCTGCTTCATTGAGTATGCAAAAGCCTTTGACTGTGTCGACCACAGCAAACTATGGCAAGTACTTAAAGAAATGGGAGTGCCTGATCACCTCATCTGTCTCTTGAAAAATCTCTATGTGGGACAAGAAGCTACAGTTAGAACTGGATATGGAACAACTGATTGGTTCAAAATTGGGAAAGGAGTACGGCAAGGCTGTATATTGTCTTCCTGCTTATTTAACTTATATGCAGAATTCATCATGCGAAAGGCTGGGCTGGATGAATCCCTAGCCGGAATTAAGATCGCCGGAAGAAATATCAAGAACCTCAGATATGCAGATGACACAACCTTGATGGCAGAAAGCGAGGAGGAATTAATGAACGTTTTAATGAGGGTGAAAGAGGAGAGCGCAAAATATGGTCTGAAGCTCAACATCAAAAAACCGAAGATCATGGCCACTGGGCCCATCACCTCCTGGCAAATAGAAGGGGAAGAAATGGAGGCAGTGAGAGATTTTACTTTCTTGGCCTCCATGATCACTGCAGATGGTGACAGCACCCACAAAATTAAAAGACGCCTGCTCCTTGGGAGAAAGGCGATGGCAAACCTAGACAACATCTTAAAAAGCAGAGACATCACCTTGCCAACAAAGGTCCGTATAGTAAAAGCTATGGTTTTCCCAGTAGTGATGTATGGAAGTGAGAGCTAGACCATAAAGAAGGCTGAGCGCCGAAGAATTGATGCTTTTGAGTTATGGTGCTGGAGGAGACTCTTGAGAGTCCCATGGACTGCAAGAAGATCAAACGTATCCATTCTGAAGGAAATCAGCCCTGAGTGCTCACTGGAAGGACAGATAGTGAAAAGATGGTTTTACAAAATAACAAAGACAGAATTATGCAATGTTTATTAAAAGGGACAAAATATGGAGAGGGTGGGAAGTCATAGGTTTGTGAAGAAAACACCTAATCGAAATTGTATGTATCTTTTGTGACCATTGATACCTTCATTGGATTAATAGAAATGGTTATGATTGAATGTTGTACATATATAAGAAACGAACAATAAAGCATTAAAAAGGAAAGGACTGGGGAGGGAGGGGCCATGGCTCTGGAGGACCTGGCCCCCTCTTGCTTCCTGTCCTCTCTAGGAAGGCAGCTCAGTTCCCTTTAACCCTTGCCAAGCCGAGCGCGCCCAGCTCTCTCCTTGGCGTTTTTCTCTCTTGCACGCATTGCACACTTCCAGAGATGCTTGGGGGGACGGACGGACGCCTCCTACTTTTCTATCCTTCTAAAGTTTCCCCATAGGGTAACTTTGGGTCAATAGCATATAATTTTTTGTGACATACAAACTACATGAGAAGATTCGGTCTATTACTCTTTATCATTTATCATTCCTAGGCTTCTTGTTTACAAAACCACAGTGGAAAGTTATTCCAGAAAGAGAATAAAAAGACAACAAACACACCTAGGACCCAACCGGAGCTGCATCTTGACAGCAGGATCAGGCCACGACCAGGAGTCCTGGCTTCCTCCAAAAAGCCTGGAACTGTACTTGGCTAAGGATGCTGAGAGTTGCTAGGAGACCCCCCCCCCATCCCTAGGAATGGTAGCTCAGTGGGGGACGGGGGATGGAGAGAGAGGGTCTCCCAACCACTCTCAGCACTGGGGGGGGGGCTGCCTCTTTCACCCCCAGCCCAGGTTTGCTTCCTTCCCAGCAGGTCTTCTCCTGCCTTGGATGGTGAGACCTTCCCTGATTCTCAGCAGGGCTTTCTGTTCAGTCTCCAAACATCCTCTGGGGGCTGGCATGTCTGAATGGGCGCAAGTGTGCCAGCCAGGATGAGGCCAGAGGGTCCCTCTTGCGTCCAGCCTCCTCTGACCACAGGGCAACCTGGTGCCTCTCCTGCCTTTCGCCCCTGCAGGACAGGAGCACAAAGAGCCAAGCTCTCCTCCTGGGGGATTCAGGAGCCCCCATCGCCCTCTCCTCCATGAACTGGCCCCATCCTCTTTCAAGCCACCTGGGTTGGTGGCCCTCCCTGGCTCCTGCGGGAAGGAGTTCCACAGTTCAACTCGGCACCTCCATCTTCCAAAAGGATTTATTGATTTATTGCGGATGTCTGGGTTGTTTCTTGCAGTTATCTATTAGCCAAACGTTTCTGTCTGGCTGCAGCCTATGCTAATAGACGTGGCTGATTCCTAAATCTGAAAGGAGTTTATTTGCGTGACGGCGGGACGCGGGTGGCGCTGTGGGTAAATCCTCAGCGCCTAGGGCTTGCCGATCGCATGGTCGGCGGTTCGAATCCCCGCGGCGGGGTGAGCTCCCGTCTGCGGTCCCAGCTCCAGTGTGGTGTAGTGGTTAAGAGCGGTAGTCACGTAATCTGGGTAACCGGGTTCGCATCTCCGCTCCTCCACATGCAGCTGCTGGGTGACCTTGGGCCAGTCACACTTCTGTGAAGTCTCTCAGCCCCACTCACCTCACAGAGTGTTTGTTGTGGGGGAGGAAGGGGAAGGAGATTGTTAGCCGCTTTGAGACTCCTTAAAGGGAGTGAAAGGCGGGATATCAAATCCAAACTCTTCTTCTTCTTCTTCTTCCTGCCAACCTAGCAGTTCGAAAGCACCCCTAAAAGTGCAAGTAGATAAATAGGTACCGCTTTCTAGCGGGAAGGTAAACGGCGTTTCCGTGTGCTGCGCTGGTGCCGGCTCGTCAGAGCAGCTTCGTCACGCTGGCCACGTGACCCGGAAGTGTCTCCCGACAGCGCTGGCCCCCGGCCTCTTAAGTGAGATGGGCGCACAATCCTAGAGTAGGACACGACTGGCCTGTACGGGCAGGGGTACCTTTACCTTTACCTTTCCCCTGACACACAGACGCCTTCCCAAAGCGGCAAGCAGCGCATTTATACTGTTGCAGGAATTTATGTATAGGTGGTGGTGGTGGTGGAGTTTTGCCCCTCCAGCAGATATCATACACATGCAGCCCAGTACCAAAATCAGCACAATCCCTTTTATGACTTGTCCCCGCAAAACACTTCATCACAGTTTCTTCCTATCTTTACAAAGGGCCTCTGCTGCACGATACCAAATGTAAGAATTCACTGCTCAATGCATCTATGTACTGGCTCACTGGGAAAACTCTCCCATTCCCACCACCCTTCTGAGTAATACCCCTCCCCACCTTCTCACTATATAGAAGGATCTGGCAACTTCTGTTTCAGTGTATCTGAAGAAGTGTGCATGCACACGAAAGCTCATACCAAGAACTAACTTAGTTGGTCTTTAAGGTGCTACTGGAAAGAATTTTTTTATTTTGACTATGGCAGACCAACACGGCTACCTATCTGTAACTGGGAAAACTCCAGAAATTCCTATAGACATGTGAGCTCAGCTCCTCAGCAGCCCCTCTGCCTGAGGGATAATCCCTGGCATCCTGATACCTGAGTGCCAGACAGGTAGCCATTCTAGAAATAACAAACCCAGATGGAGACAAAAGGGTGGGATGAACTTGGCTGGGAAACAGGGAAATGTAAGTATCTATTTTGTTACATTTGATGGGTGTTTGGTGGAGGGCAAGGGGAACCATGGGGCAGCGTCCAGGATGCTCAGATTACTGCCACCAGACCTCCCCTTTCACGATGTAACCGGGATGTATGAGTGATGTAGTTTGGGGGGGGGGTGTAACATGGGGATGAGCAGCTAATCAAAGTTTGGGTTCTCTTTTGTTTGGGGCTTCCATCTTGTTCCACCTGGTGTCAGGTGGGAGTCCTGCCATGACAGTCTTCAAGAAAGACCAAGCCTCCTGGCTGCTGTTTTGCTCTTGTATTCCTGGCTGGTGTCCTTGTTTTTTTTGTCCAAGGGAGCCTCAGATTTCCCCATTAACAATACAAATGCAGAATATACAGTACTGTAGTTGCGGACCTCGTGCGATTTCGCTCCTCCCTGGCAGGACCCCCTGCTCCCTGGGGCTCCCCCCCCACATGAGCCACCCTCCCCTCGGGCAGCCCTGGGACCCCCCCCCTTCTCCCCACTGCACCCTCCTGGGGGGGGGAGGAGGAAGAGACTCACCAGATCCCCGTGGAAGAGAGCAAGGCAGCCTTTGCAGCAGAGGAAAGCAACCCCCCCCCCCGCCGCTTGCAGGAAGGGGAGGGAGGGGCTTTTCCTCTGGAGGACCTGGCCCCCCTTTACTTCCTGTCCTCTCTAGGAATGCAGCTCGGTTCCCTTTAACCCTTGCAAAGCCGAGTCCCCCCTGCTCAGTCCTCTCTGCCTTTTCTCTCCTGCATTGCACAATCCCAGAGATGCTCCTTTTGAGGGGACGCTCTTGCTTGGTCTGTGATCCGCTCCCTCCCTTGGCCAGAAACTGGAGGAAGAGGTTGCAGGGAAAAGGGGTTTGCAGGAAGCAAGGAACCTGATCCTAGACTGGGAGGGAGCCCCAAGGGTCATCTATTCCAGCCCCCCTGCAAGGCAGGAATCTCAGCCACAGCATCCAGCCTCTGCTTAGAAACCTCCAAGGAAGGAGAGTCCGCCATCTCCCAAGGGATTCTGCTGCTCTTCCCGTCAGAAGGTTCTCCCTGCTCTTTAGGCAGCAGCAGAAACTGCTTCCTGGTCCTCTGGGTCCCTTCTTCTGGGTGCTCCCTCCCCTCTAGGGCAGGAGAAAACAAGCTGGCTCCCTCTTCCATGGGTCAGCCCCCCAGATATTGAGAGGTGGCTCTCAGGTCTTCCATCCATCCTGTTACGGAGATTAGGGGGGCAGTTAAAGTTGTTAACTGTTACAAATATTATGCATAAAGGTATTCCTTCGACTTGATAGCACAGGGAAGTTACCTAGCTTTAACAATAATATAAAACCAACTCCTTTGCCAGTTTCCTCCATTTCAACACTATTTTGCCCTTGGAAAAAGGACTCTTTTCACTGCCACCTCCCCAAGCCTGAGGACATGTAGACACACCTCCTACCCCACGAAGTGCCCAGAGGAGACAATTGCTGAGCTGATTGTTGGCCAAGGCAAGCCTAATCCCAACACCAGACCTACCAAGGGGTCCAGACATGCAAAGGAAGTTCTATTGTGCTTTGGGTGGTGGGACTTCAGAGGTGTTTGCCTCTGCTAATCTTATACCTGAGTCTTGCCCTGCCATTTCTGCTTATGCTAATCTTGCACCAAGGACTTGTCTGGACATCTTTGCCAAGGTTAAACTAGTGTAACCCTTGTCTACCCCTCCCCTTTTGGGACATATCGGTGATGTAGCAATGATGTAGCAATGAAACTATATGAACTGTATTCTGGGATATGGTAGGAAAGTTTTAAAAGTCCTTGTCATCCCATCCTTGGGGTTCAAAATTCCTCTTTGAACCTGTTGCGCAATAAACCTTGGTCTACAGCTATTTGCTCCGGTTGGTGGCTGGACTCCTTCCTTTATTCCGCAGGACCCGTTGTCTCTGCCCGACGAGCTGGGTGACTGAGCAGCCTCACACCTAGATTTTTTCCATAACAAGCCAGATCTCAGCTGAGGGAGGAATAAGAAGACATGCTGTTCCTGCCTCTCCTGGGAATGGAGGCCCCACATGCACCCCAATAAATATTCCTGCGGGTTTTTAGCTGCCTTTCAGTTCCTTGCACCGCCTAGTCCAGGACAACTTGGCCACAATAAGGAAATTTTGCCTATGGTACAACTATTTTCCACTCACCCATTTCGACTTATGGTGACTGTTATGTACTGAGTTGAATAGGATCCAAAATGCAGCAATCTGATTGGTCCTAGAACAATAGGATTCAGAATGCAGCAGTCTGATTGGTCCTGGAACAATAGGACCCAAAATGCAGCAGTCTGATTGGTCCACAGGAGCCACCCAATCCAGCTCCAGGCGGGAGTGAATCCACAACCTGATTGGCCTACAGGAGAATCCCAGAATTAGCCAATCACGTGGGGCCCATTGTGTAAATAATGTATATAAAGCAGACATTCTGGGGGAACTTCCATTCCTCCTCACCACTAAGAGCTGAATAAAGAGCATGAAATCCACTCTCGACTCTTGAGTATATTTCAGTGACCAAGTGTCCAGCTTGGCAGAGGACAGTCCTCTGTTTGAAGGGCTATCCCAGGCATGGCCAATCTAATGATAAAGAACCACCGGGAAGGAGAACATCAGGGACCTTGAAGATGCCCATCCACAGCTGCACTGGGAAAGTAGACCGAGCAGAGAAGCACACCGGTCACCTAGTCTCTCCCACTATGGAGAGAAAATGTACAGTATTTCTACTTAAGTTACCATTCTCATTTCCAAATTTGCACCTCGCTCTTTACATCTTACCTTTTTGCATCCTAAGTGCTGCAAGCATCTAGAAACCATTTTTGTTAGAAAGCAAGGGGAGAAAGAACCAGGGGTCTCCTTGGACCATATCATAAAAAATTAGCAAATGTAAGTTGGAGAAATCTCTGCTTGTACAGATTCTAGGCATACAGTCTAATTTGCCTGTCCCCATTGCAATCCAAGCACAGCCCTTCCTTTGTTGAATGAGGAGGTTCACTCCAAATTGTGGAACTATTTGAAGTCCATCCCCATCCCTACTTTGCTGTGATGTGTGTGACTCCAAAACTTTTAGAGGTAGGACCCCCCCCCCCGGGTTGAGCGGTTCAATCTTCCCTCAGTGTCTCATGGCATAGATGGTTTCCATTCAAGCCAGCTCCCCCGCCTGCCCTCCTTCATTCCACCCTCTTTTGTTCTTCCTCCCACCCCCCACAAAACTAGCCAAACATTTGTAATAAGGTCTAAAACCTGAGGCTCCACAAGATCCTCAAGGAGGTGTGATATCTCAGCATGAAGGGTTGCTGGTAAGGAAGGGCATAGGTGTTGTTCCAGAAAGTATGGATTGGATAGGTTCACTTTTGAATGCGAACAGAATCAAATTTCTCCCCCACTGGGTCACATCTCCTTTGTCTATCCTTATGAAAGAGAGGAGCACACACAAGATTTCCAGAACATCTGGCCCAGATCTGAACTCCAGGACCTTGCCCAGGAGCTTTAGAGATTTCTGAGTAATTGCCACCAGGTTTTCAGAGATCTCCTTCCCCTGAGACAAAGCAGTTTTCTGGCAGTTTTCAGACAGCCTCACTCCCAGAGGGGAAACGTTTTTGTCAACACCATAAAAAGCACAGGGATAATCTCTCCTGTTCAGTTTTAATTCTGATGTTGCTTTCAGTTTGCGTCTGTGTTTATGTCCACTTTGCATTGCAATTTTCACCTTTCTTTTTCTGGTCACTGGGTACTTGTAAATAGTAGACTATCAACCTGTTCCGAGCAGGAGGAAGAGAAGTGTCAAAGAGGTCACCAAGTCCGCTCACAGACTGATATATGCATCTGGGATGCCTGGTGGGTCCAACAGGAAGGATGTTTGTGGAGACTTCATCTGTGGAGCCTAGATGCTTCAAAGGCAAGGTGTGTTTAGGGAACGCCCTGTGGGTGGCCCCTCAAGAACAATTGGTTTGGGATGTTTAGATTTCTCAGCTCCCAGTTCAGACCTACAGCCGCTACACAAATCAGTGGTGGAGGGAGTGTCCCAGTTTCCCTTTCAGCTCAATCAAACTGGCTTTAGGATCCTTGAGCTACACAAATGATGCTACACTCCCATCAGGCTGCAGAATAGAGTGGAAAAAGCAGGGTTGCCCCACTGATTTGCTGAAAGACCAGCTCCCATCCGTTCTCCACAAGAGAGGCTGAGGAGACATTCAAACAGGCTGCCACAGGTAGTCTCTGCAAGAACTGTAGCTTTAAGTGCGGAATAGCTTCTTCTGCTTCCCTCCCCAAGCATTTCTCTGTCACATCATTTTATATAGAAACCTAAGAGCAGAAACTCTCTTACTATTGAACTTCAGAAGCCACTTTGGCAAAAGTGTGGATTAAACTGTGTAAATAACAAATGAATAAATCATAAAATTGACACTGGTTGGGCTTAGAAGAGTGAATCATATGACAGTTGGAATATTTCTTTCTTTGAATGTGTTTTGAGGCTGTAATACAATGTCTGATGTTGGACTAAACTAGGACAGAACCTTTAAAATCGTACCAGATTTCCAATATCCATTTGACTTTTATTCCTTAATACCTTTCCACCAAAAGCACTAGGTGAATGATGTCCTCCATCACCAGATTCAACGACAGCCTTGTGAGCCACCAAACCTTTGTCCTGATTGGCATCCCTGGGATGCAGGAGAAGAACTCTTGGGTGGCCTTCCCATTGTTTGTGCTCTATGCCCTGACTCTGCTTGGGAACATCACTATCCTCTATGTCATCAAGACTGACCAAAGCCTCCATGAGCCCATGTACTTCTTCCTTTGCCTGCTCGCCTGCTCGGATCTGGGCCTCTGCATGTCCACCATGCCAACTATGCTGGGGGTCTACTGGTTTGACTCTGGGGAAATCCCACTCAATGGCTGCATCAGCCAGATGTTCTTTATCCATATATTACAAGCAATAGAGTCTGGCATTCTTGTGGCAATGGCTTTTGACCGCTTGGTTGCCATCCGTGGTCCCCTGAGATACAGGTCACTGCTCTCAAATTCAGTCATTGCAAAAATAGGTATAGCTATCTTGTCCAGAGGTCTCTGTGTCTGCTTCCCGTTCCCCTTTCTCATTAAACGGCTCCCTTTCTGCAGATCCAATGTCCTTTCTCACTCCTACTGTCTCCACCAAGATGCCATGAAGTTAGCCTGCGCAGACACAAGAGTCAACGTTTTATATGGTTTGATCGCAGTCATGTGCACAGTACTGTTGGATGCTCTCGTCATTCTTGTATCTTATATTCTGATCCTGAAGACAGTTTTGAGCATTGCTTCTCGAAAAGAGTGTCTGAAGGCTCTCAACACCTGTGTGGCCCACATTTCTGCCATCTTGATCTTCTACGTCCCAATGATTGGCATCACAGTGGTACATCGATACGGGAAGCACCTTTCCCCCATTGTCCACATGCTGATGGCCAACATATTTGTTGCGGTCCCACCACTTCTCAATCCTTTTGTGTACAGTGTGAAGACCCCGCAGATTCGGCAAAGGATATGCAACATATTGCACCTGAAAAGAACTAGGGGTTGATATTTCTCCCAAAGGAGGATTCTGCCATAAGAGGAAGATAAAGTGTTTGTGTTTTATTATTAGGGATAAATGGATCCATCCTATGTCACTTCTGTATCTGTGTGCCCTTTGTGCCTTTGTGTAATAAGGGTGGGAAGCTTCTCCCAGTTGCTGTGCCAGTGGCAGGCACTCAGCAATACCTCAGCACTCCAAAGTCCCCAATGGTCTACTGTCTTGCCACAGATGATGAAAGATTTCTGGGGTGATTTCTGCACCACTTCTGAGCCTGCGGTGGGGGCAGGTTTTGCCAGCACCTAGGTATGCCTCTGCCTCTCTCATAACTAGTCTGCTTTGTCCTTTCCTCAATTTTATTTCCTTACAAAGGAGCCTAAACAATGCCACAGGTTCCATAGAAAATATAATCTATGCTTACTTACAAGTAGGGCTCCAAGGTGCTGTCAATTTACCTTTTGATGTGTATTCTTTAAACCAAGGGGTTTCTCCCATCATGTTGCTGTTCACATTTGGCATTAAAAGAAATGGAATTCATTTTGTAGGTTCTTCTTCTTCAACCTGCTGTCTCGCTTCAACCTTCTGCCCAAAGGGAAGCAGAAGTCCCACCGTCTCTCCATCCCTATGTTGCTCTGCAGGCTTAGCAGAGACACTGTCTTAGCTTAGAGAAAATGTGGGTAAGGGGAGACCTGAAAGAAGTCTATAAAACAATGCCCAGCATGGAGAAAGTTTTTATCCCTTTCTCATAACGCTAAAACTCATGGACACCCATTTATTTATTATTATTTATACCCCGCCCATCTGGCTGGGCTTCCCCAGCCATTCTGGGCGGCCCCCAGCAAAATATCAAAACACAGTAATGCATCAAACATCAAAAGCTTCCCTAAACAGGGCTGCCTTCAGATGTCTTCTAAAAGTCTGGTAGTTGTTGTTCTTTTTGACATCTGGTGGAAGGGCGTTCCACAGGGCAGGTGCCACTACTGAGAAGGCCCTCTGCCTGGTTCCCTGTAACTTGGCTTCTCGCAGTGAGGCAACCACCAGAAGGACCTCGGATCTGGACCTCAGTGTCCGGGCTGAACGATGGGGTGGAGCCGCTTCTTTAGGTCTACTGGGCTGAGGCTGTTTCAGATTTTAAAGGTCAGCACCAACACTTTGAATTGTGCTCAGAAACGTACTGGGAGCCAATGTAGGTCTTTCAAAACCAGTGTTATATGGCCTCGGCGGCCGCTCCCCATCACCAGTCTAGCTGCCGCATTCTGGATTAGTTGTAGTTTCCAGGTCACCTTCAAAGGTAGCCCCACGTAGAGCACATTGCAGTAGTCCAAGTGGGATTGAAGTGGAATGCTGGAAGATTTAGGACAGATAAAAGGAAGTCCTTCTTCACACAGCACAGAGTTAAACTGTGGAACTGGCTCCCAGCCCCATAGGAGGCAGTGATGGCCTCCAACTCAGGTGGCTTTAAAGTGGGGCTGCCTTATTTTAAAATGTGAAAATCCAGACACAAAAGTTGTTGAGATTTTTTCCCCAACAGACGAATCCCAGATATGTCTGAGAAAACTCAGATGTATGACAGCCGTATTTAAAAGAGGATTCATGGAGGAGGAGAGGACCATTGATGGCTACTAGCCATGATAGCTGTTGTCTGCCTCCATAGCTGGAGGCAGTAAGGCTTCTGAATAGCAGTTGTTGGGAATGACAGGAGCAGAGTGTGGATATTTTCACCCCCTCCCATTGCAAGAATCTCCTGACAATGTTTTCAGAAAGGAGGGGGCGGAAACTGCTCTTCGCTGTGGGAGTCTTGGTGTTATCTCAGTAGTGATTAGATGGCTGAGTGAGAGCTGTAACACTCATGCAAGCCAATACTTCTTTAGTTTAGTTTGCAGTAGCTATTAGAAAATAAAGAAGTTATGCTTCACAGCTTTCTTCCGTGTTGTTCATACTCGGCTGAGTTTGGTGCTCACAGTGGACAGTTGTGGGTCTAGTGCACTTAGACCTGTTTTCCAGGAGTGGAAGGTCTATGGAAGTGCTCTCCAGTCGCCTAGCCCAGTTGGGGCAGAAGAAGTTATTGAGCCCAGTTGTTGGCATTGGCTCAAAGGCGTACTGACACAGAGAGGGCTCTGGGGCTTCGTTTCCAACTTATGGGTTTCAATGTGGGAGCAGGAGGCTGGACAAGATTGGCCATTGGCGTAACCCAGCAGCCTCTTCTTATGTTCTTCTTGACTGGTCCCAGCCACCTCACAGGAGCCAGAGACAGACACACACCCATCACCTTGGTCTAGGAAGAGTCAAAAGAGAAGGAAGCAATGGGCTCAGCCCACCAGGAAGAGGGAGCAGCTGCAGAAACCCTTAGAGCCTTAGCAGCCCAGGGGCGTAGTGTGTGGCATGCCAGAGGGGCAGTGCCCCCGGGCTCAGGTTTTTGAGGGGGTGCAAAGCAGGTGCCCCCAAAGCAGGCCAGCGCTCCTCTCCCAGCATTGGAGGACCCAGCGCTCACAGAGAGGAGCACCAGGCTGTGCTGTCCTGTGGGCGCCAATGGGCGGGTGCCTGCTTCATGCCCCCCAAGTGCCACGTCCTCTGGCTGGGCTCTCTCCTGTAACTGCACCCTTCAAGGAGCATGTGGCTGTTCCACCCTTTTCACACCTCTCTCCCTGGATCCACTCAGAGAGGTAGGTTGAGACCTCCTGGTTAAGATATACTGTCTGTGTTATGTACAGTGGTACCTCTGGTTGCAAACGGGATCCGTTCCGGAGGCCTGTTTGCAACATGAGCAGAATGCAACCCTCATCTGTGCGTCTGCGCATGCACGTGTCGCAATCCGCCACTTCTGCGCATGCGTGTGATGTCATTTTGCGCATCTGCACGTGCATGAGCCGCGAAACCCGGAAGCAACCCTTTCCGTTACTTCTGGGCCACCACAAGTGCAACCTGAAGCAAACGTAACATGAGGTGTGACTGTACTGAGCTTGGATCCTGGAACAATAGGCAGGTAGGATCCTAGAATGCAGCAACCTGATTCATCTGCAGGAGTAGCCCAGTCAGGCTCCAAGAGGGGGGTTGAATCAGCCGATCACGCATGCAGCTGCTGGGTGACCTTGGGCCAGTCACACTTCTGTGAAGTCTCTCAGCCCCACTCACCTCACAGAGTGTTTGTTGTGGGGGAGGAAGGGAAAGGAGAATGTTAGCCGCTTTGAGACTCCTGAAGGGGAGTGAAAGGCGGGATATCAAATCCAAACTCTTCTTCTTCTTCTTCTGTAAATAATGTATATATAGCCAGAGGTTTGGGGGGAAATTTGCACTGTTGTACTATGAGCTGAAATAAAGAGCACGAAATCAATACTCCACTCTGAGCATATTTCCACCTGCATCCCACTTCTCTGGTGTTAAGGAACAAGGGAGCACAGAGTGGTCTCTAGAACACCTCTGAGAACAGAATTGCAGGTCCCTTCACAGGATCCTTGGGGAGTCTCTAATAACTGCTCTCAGTGGGTTCAGCAGTTCTGGGCACCTAGGCCCCATGGTGTCGTTTCCCGGAGGGAAAACAGTTTTTCTACAATGCTTATTGCCATGAACATCACAGGCAGGAACTGGCAGGTTCCATGTTCACCAGGTCAGGTTCACAGCCTATGCCATAAAGTCAGGTAAGGGCAAAGGACTCATTGAGATACAAAGTATGTGAGTTTTCCCTTGACTGAGCTCAGAGTCATGAGGCTATAAGATGATCAAGAGGGTTTACACTTGCTTTTTGTTCCAATGTTCCATGTTAAATATTGTGTATACCAGAGGCATTTTTGTTAATTGTTAGCAGCAAATAACAATAAGATAATAGTCTAATATCCATATCCATATGGAAAAGCAGCATATGCCTCTGTACTACTGCTGAACTTTGATGATAATCATGCTTCTCATTATCAATATGATTATTATGAAACTTAGCATCATTATCATCTTTATCATTTGAGTGAAAATGCTGCAATTGCTACTGGGCAGGCCACAGAGAAACTGGGATTTAATGTGGAAATCCATATTGGAAGAGTCCATCTGCTGTCCAGGACTACGGAGGACAATGGAAGCTGTAAAGAATTGTAAAAAGAATCTTTTAGCTTTGATTGCTTCAGTTATTCTGGGCTGTGTTTCAGCAAAGGAAACACAGCCCAGAATAACTAAGGAGATAGTACAAGAATACTTGGCTAGTTTAGATGTGTTCAAGTCTCCAGGGCCAGATGAACTGCATCCAAGAGTATTAAAAGAACTGGCAGATGTGATCTCAGAACCACTGGCAGTCATCTTTTGTCACGGCTAAAATGGCCGCTGTTTCTTTAACGCGAATAAAGCTGGGTCAGCATGACTCAGCTGTCTGCACCAAGTTGTATATATAAGTGAGAAATGTTAGTTTGGGCTGTGGCTGGTGTTTGGGTTGGTTGGTGCTGGTGTGTATAGTTATTCAGTCGTGTTTTGCACAAAGACTTTTAATAAAACTCTGCAAGGATATTCTCGTGGACTCTTTTATGCAGACAAGGGTCCGAGGACCAGGCTGAAGAGCAAAGGGAGGTCAGAACCCTTTCCTTCTTTTTTTTGCTTTTTTACAAACACTGACAGGTTATGGGCCCAGTGTTTCTGAGCATGTGCAGAGTGCAAAACGACTAACAGCATTTCAGCAAGGAGCTGGTGAGTCCTGGTGGTGTACGGAGACAGTGGCTGTGCGTTGGAGCAGTTGGTGACAAGCTGTAACTGTCTGCAGTGACGCTGGAGCGGCTAGGATCTGAGGATCAGCGTTGGCTACTGGAACAGTTTGAACTGCTAGAGGGCCACAGTAGGCGACTCACAGAGCGGCTACACCAGTTGCAGAGCCAGGCGGGACCTGAGGGTCAACAGAGGCAGCAGCTAGAAGCCGGTGAGTGCAAGCCAGGACCATCCAGTTGGACTCTAAAGAGAGAGTCAGGAGAGATTGCTGGAGGCCCCACAGAAGGGGCTCAGCAAGCACCAGCAGAGATGGCAGATTTCCAGTCTTCCCAAGTTGTAAATATTGGGGGAGGCATCCCTTTTGAACTTCTCTCAGAAAGCAACTGGCTGAGTTGGTCAATTAAAATGCAGCAGTTGTTAAGGAGAGATGGACTATGGGACTGTGTTGAAACTGAGGTTTTGATGCAGGACTCTGCTGAGAAAAAACGGCTGGATGAAAGGGCCCGTGCCCAAATTATGCTGTGTTTGAGCAACTCTCAGTTATTGCATGTAGCAAATGCCAGCACAGCGTTTGAGTGCTGGAATTTATTAAGGGCAATGCATGTCAGAGAAACTGCTGGAACTATCATTTCTCTGACCAGAAGGCTGTTCAGGACTGTTATGAAAGAAGGTGAGAGTTTGGCAACTCATCTTCAAACGCTGAAATCTCTGTTTCTTCAACTACAGCAGAGAGGTAAGCGTTATGATGAGACTGACCAAACCTACATTATCCTTTCAAGTTTGCCTGAAAGCTGGTTGCCCGTAATTAACAGCATGGAGAGTATGCGTCCCCGAGATCTGACCCTTGAGTATGTGGTTGGCAGATTGACTGAAGAAGCAGAAAGAAGGTCAGATAGACAGGCTGAACTCCAAGAACGGAGGAGTTACAGTTGAGGGGGCCAGCAGCAGAATCTGCCAATGGAGCAACGCCAGGGTTTGGACTTGGCCATGGCGGTGAGGAGGTGCTATAGATGTAACCAACCCGGGCATCTCCAACGTCAATGCAGGGCAAGACTTCCAGGAGACGACATGGAGCAGAGACAGCAATCGACGCAGAAACGTAAGCAGAAGGGGTTCTCTTCAGGGAAGAAGAACACGCGTTCTGCTCAGTTTGTGTCTGCATTTTCTCGGGAGGAGAGGAAGATACCTCGAGGAACATGGTTGCTGGACTCTGGCAGCAGCAGGATTATCTCCAATAGTCGGGAGGACTTTAAGACCCTGGAGAAGCCAGCTGATGGAAAGGACTCAATTTATCTTGCTGATGGTCGTAGAAGCAAGATTGATGGCCAGGGAACATGTTTCCTGCAGTGCTTGAACACTACTCTACCAGAGACTCTGTTTGTCAGCAGTTTGGACTATTGTTTACTGTCTGTAAGCTGTTTGATTAATGCAGGGTATAGTGTTAAGTTCACGCAGGATGGCTGTCTGATAAAGAATGGAACTCAGGTATGTGGCCATGCAAAGTTGGAAAATGGGTTATATGTAATGCAGGACAAGCCTGTTAAAGCAGCCCAGGTGGTTCAGGATAATTTGCCAGTTCATAAGGGGTGTGTACATCAACTGCACAGAAAACTGGGTCACGCCAATTTCCGTGTGCTTTCAGAAATGCAAAAGGTGTGCAAGAACCTAAAAGTAAATAGCTGTAACTGCTTCCTAGATTGCAATGTATGTAAAATGGCCAAATCTAAGAGGAAGCCTGTGGCTTCTAAAAGCGACAGGGTATCTAAAGAGGTTTTAGAACTTGTCCATTGTGACGTGATAGGCCCTTTTCCACAGAAGACTGAAGGGGGCGCCAGATATGCTTTTCTGGTAATAGATGACAAATCACGTTTTAGTTGGCTGTTTTTGTTAAAGCAGAAGTCTGAGTGTTTCCCCACATTCAGAGAATGGGTTGCCCAAGCTGAAAAGCTCTTCGCTCGGCCTGTTGTGCAGCTGCAAACAGATAGGGGCAGAGAATTTCTGAACAAACAATTTGGGGCATGGTTGCGACATAAGGGGATCACTCACCGTTTGACTAACCCTTATAGCCCTGCTGAAAATGGTCTGTGTGAAAGACGTGGGGCTGTGATACAGTCAGTAAAGGACTGCCTGCTAGTGGATGCAGGATTGGGTCACAACCATAGGCTGTGGGGCGAGGCTTTTCTGACCGCGAACTTTTTGATTAATAGAACCTGGTCTAACTCTATAAAAGATATACCATATCGTGTGTTGTTTGGTAAAGAACCAGAGTGGACAATGCTCCATAATTGGGGTTCTTGGGCACATGTAAACATTCCCAAAGCTCAGCGCCAGAAAGGGGGTGCTAGAGCACAGAAACTGCGGTTTGTGGGATATCAGTCCTATGGCAAAGGGTGGCGTTTCAATTTACGCCCAGGACGCGTGGTTCTGTCACGAAGTGCAGACTTCGCTGACCAGGACAGATGGACTGCGATCCATGCCAACCCTGATTGCCTACTGCCCCTGCAAGTAAGAGAAGAGGCTTCTTCTCAGCCATTGGCAACACAGGAGCAGAATGAGGAGGAGGCACAGATTTCCCCAAAAGATGTGGCAATAGATAATACTTCTTCTCTAGAGCAAGAGGAAGAAGAGCCAGAGATAAGGGGGGGGAGAAGAAGTAGTTGTGCCTAGGCGCTCCCAGCATTCAAACAAGGGTGTACCTCCTCAGCGTTTGACCCTAGGAGGAGTGAGAGTATGCAATGTGAGTTGTGTAGAACCACAAAGTTATAACGAAGTCTTAGACTTACCCCCTGGGGGACGTGCTTTGTGGGAACAAGCTATGAAAGAAGAAATGGACTCTTTTAAACATAACAAAGTGTTTGAGGTCATAATGCCGCCACCTGGTGGCAGAGTGGTGTCATGCAAGTGGGTTTATAAAAGGAAGACCCTTGCATCTGGGGAACCACGTTTTCGAGCCAGATTAGTAGCCAGAGGGTTCACTCAGATTAAAGGGGAGAGTTATGATGAAGTGTTTTCTCCCACGGTAAAGAGTGAAACTTTTCGTTTAATGCTTTCCATTGCTGCTGTAAGACAACTAGCAGTGCACCATTTTGGTGTTGATGCTGCATATCTGCATGCAAATTTAGACCATGAAGTGTTAATGAGACAACCCCCTGGGTTCGAAGAGGAGAATGGTGCAGTCTGGCGTTTGAGAAAGGCTGTTTACGGTCTCAAACAAAGTGGAAGGTGTTGGAACCAGTGTTTAAATGAAGCCCTTGTAAAACTTGGTTTTAAAAGGAGTGTGGCTGATCCATGCCTGTACACCAAGGGGACAGGCAACAAATATCTAATGCTCTTAGTCTTTGTTGATGATTTGCTTGTGGCAGGGAGTTCCACAGATGAGATCCAGAAGCTCACAAGTCAACTAGAAAAGAGGTTTAAGCTTAAAGCCTTAGGGCCTGTAAGCAATTACTTGCGAGTAGAAGTAAGGCAGGAAGCAGATGGGAGCTTCCTATTGAGCCAGAAAGAGAAAATTCTTCATTTAATAGAGCAGTTTGGTATGGAAAACTGCAAGCCAGTTCAGACTCCCATGACACCAGATTTCCCAAAGACACTGTGTGATGATGAATTTGATCAGCCTGAGTTGTATCACTCAAAAATAGGATCACTGTTGTATTTAAGCCAGTGGTCAAGGCCAGACATTGCATGTGCTACAAATGTTCTGAGCCAACGTGTATCTAAACCCAGTACTGCCGATTGGTGTGCTTTGAAAAGGCTTATCAGATATCTAAAGGGGACGTTAAATGTATGTTTAAAGATATCTAGTACACAAGATGAAAAACTAGAAGTATTTGTTGATGCGGACTGGGGAAGCTGTGTAGCTACCAGAAAATCTACAAGTGGAATGGTTATGATGTTTGCCAATTCCATAATTGGATGGAGGTCGAAGAAACAAGGATTTGTTGCGACCTCATCCTGTGAGGCAGAATATGGGAGCCTGTCGCTAGCATGCAATGAAATCATGTGGTTTATACAGATACTAAAAGATCTAGATTGTAAAGTAGATTTGCCTATCCAAGTGTATGAAGATAGCCAATCGTGCATTGCATTAGCGGGCTCGGAAATAATGAAATCCGCATCAAAACATATTGCTATCCGTCATGCGAATGTGAGAGATTGTGTACAGAATGGGGTAATCAAACTGGAGTATTGTCAGTCACAAGATAATATTGCTGATTTGTTTACCAAGCCTTTGCCAGCAACATGCCATAATGAATTGCTGACAAAACTGGGTTTATGTATATAATGTATTGTTGTAATGTATTGTTTCTGTTGGGGTTTTTCGCATTTAAGAAACAGAAGGGGTGTCA
Source organism: Podarcis vaucheri (assembly GCF_965113315.1). Classification (NCBI taxonomy): domain Eukaryota; kingdom Metazoa; phylum Chordata; class Lepidosauria; order Squamata; family Lacertidae; genus Podarcis; species Podarcis vaucheri. The sequence goes on along the minus strand of NC_138762.1, from coordinate 4,120,558 downwards.
CGGCTAAAATGGCCGCTGTTTCTTTAATGCGAATAAAGCTGGGTCAGCATGACTCAGCTGTCTGCACCAAGTTGTATATATAAGTGAGAAATGTTAGTTTGGGCTGTGGCTGGTGTTTGGGTTGGTTGGTGCTGGTGTGTATAGTTATTCAGTCGTGTTTTGCACAAAGACTTTTAATAAAACTCTGCAAGGATATTCTCGTGGACTCTTTTATGCAGACAAGGGTCCGAGGACCAGGCTGAAGAGCAAAGGGAGGTCAGAACCCTTTCCTTCTTTTTTTTGCTTTTTTACAAACACTGACATCTTTGAGAATTCCTGGAGAACAGGCGAAGTCCCGGCAGACTGGAGGAGGGCAAATGTTGTCCCTATTTTCAAAAAGGGGAAAAGAGAGGACCCAAATAATTACTGCCCAGTCAGTCTGACATCAATACCAGGGAAGATTCTGGAGCAAATCATTAAGCAAACAGTCTGTGATCACCTAGAAAGGAATGCTGTGGTCACCAATAGTCAGCATGGATTTCTGAAAAATAAGTCATGTCAGACTAACCTGATCTCGTTTTTTGACAGAATTACAAGCCTGGTAGATGAAGGGAACGCAGTGGATGTAGCCTACCTTGATTTCAGCAAGGCATTTGACAAGATGCCCCATGATATTCTTGTAAAGAAGCTGGTAAAATGCGGTCTTGACTATGCTACCACTCAGTGGATTTGTAACTGGCTGACTGACCGAACCCAAAGGGTGCTCATCAATGGTTCCTCTTCATCCTGGAGAAGAGTGACTAGTGGGGTGCCACAGGGTTCTGTCTTGGGCCCGGTCTTATTCAACATCTTTATCAACGACTTGGATGATGGACTCAAGGGCATCCTGATCAAATTTGCAGATGACACCAAACTGGGAGGGGTGGCTAACACCCCAGAGGACAGGATCACACTTCAAAACGACCTTGACAGATTAGAGAACTGGGCAAAAACAAACAAGATGAATTTTAACAGGGAGAAATGTAAAGTATTGCACTTGGGCAAAAAAAATTAGAGGCACAAATACAAGATGGGGGACACCTGGCTTGAGAGCAGTACATGTGAAAAGGATCTAGGAGTCTTGGTTGACCACAAACTTGACATGAGCCAACAGTGTGATGCAGCAGCTAAAAAAGCCAATGCAATTCTGGGCTGCATCAATAGGAGTATAGCATCTAGATCAAGGGAAGTAATAGTGCCACTGTATTCTGCTCTGGTCAGACCACACCTGGAGTACTGTGTCCAGTTCTGGGCACCACAATTCAAGAAGGACACTGACAAACTGGAACGTGTCCAGAGGAGGGCAACCAAAATGGTCAAAGGCCTGGAAACGATGCCTTATGAGGAACGGCTAAGGGAGCTGGGCATGTTTAGCCTGGAGAAGAGGAGGTTAAGGGGTGATATGATAGCCATGTTCAAATATATAAAAGGATGTCACATAGAGGAGGGAGAAAGGTTGTTTTCTGCTGCTCCAGAGAAGCGGACACGGAGCAATGGATCCAAACTACGAGAAAGAAGATTCCACCTAAACATTCGGAAGAACTTCCTGACAGTAAGAGCTGTTCGCCAGTGGAATTTGCTGCCAAGGAGTGTGGTGGAGTCTCTTATTTTGGAGGTCTTTAAGCAGAGGCTTGACAACCATATGTCAGGAGTGCTCGGATGGTGTTTCCTGCTTGGCAGGGGGTTGGACTCGATGGCCCTTGTGGTCTCTTCCAACTCTATGATTCTATGATTCTATAATTCTATGATCTATTTGATTTCTTCCCTGTCCTTCACAACTTAGTCCCAGGGAAGGTTGCCACCAGAAAGTATACAAAGAAAGCTGAAATATGCAAGAAAGTTGGGGGGGACGACACTGTTGAAAACAGTTCCATATGTTTAGAAATTCCAAATGATTCCAATATAAAAACCATACAGAGATTTAGGAACAAATTCATTTATACAAACACTCTAAAAGTGCAGGTGCCTACTGGGACTGAAGAGGAGGGTCTTCAGTAGGTGCCCAAATTGCAACAGAGGCGGCGCTGTCTCATATTGAAGAACAGGCCATTCCAAAGGGACACTGGGTCCCATTCAGGAGGCAATTCCAGAGGTCCGCTTCCTTCATTGTGCAGATCCCACATCTTGCTAAGATGGTATCTGCAGGAGGTCCCAGTCTACATATATGAGGGTGAGTTGATCATTCAGGTTATCTTATTCCCAACCTATATCAAGCAGAACACGCCAGTACATGCACTTCAAACAGGGCCTGGGAGAAATTCTCCCTGCCTTTCAATATAATTTTATACTGGATTAAATCTTTCTGCTCCATCTTTCCCACAGACATTTTCTGTTGCTCTGAGTTATCATTGGGCATCTCCAGACCACCAATATTTTCAGGTGAGTCGTTCAATCACGCACCAGAATTTTCAGTTTACACTTTTAAAGTGGGAGTGCTCTATCACCCTAGAACAACAAATCTGTTTCTTATATATATTTATTTAAAAAACAGACTGTTTGCAATTTGAAAAGTGACAGGGAAATGTCTTGAAAAGTGCAGGATGAACAAATGAGTGACTGATAGATGAGCAAGGGCTCTGAATGCAAATCAGGATGAAGGCAGGATAAATATGCATTCTCTTATAACCACCTCACAAACCAAGCAGAATGAAAATGCAGTCACTAACCTCTCTGTCAGATTTGCACAAGCAACTCAAGATGAATCCTCAATAAATTGGTCATCTAGGGGGGCCCTTTGTTATTCCTTTGAGAAGATCTTGCTTCTCTCTTGTCGCAACAGGCCCATCTTATGACGGAGGTATGAATAGAGGCGGCTTTTTCTAGGCTTCGGACTATGGACAGCTTTGAGTAATACTTCATTTTATTCTGTTTTACTTTTACGCTTGCATGTTCTAAGTCTTGCAGGTTTTAGCCACTTTTCCTCATGCAGATTGTTTCACATCTTATTTTCCCAGATCATCATAATTACTATTTTTATCTATTCTATTTGTTTACTGCTCTTCACCCAACATCAGAGGGAGCGTCACAACATAACATTACAAAATAAGGCAAAATGCATAACCAAAACATAAAAGCAAACCAAAGGCTCCGCTCCCACAAATGTTTAAAAGACCAGAGATTGTTCAACCACCCAGAAGCCTGGTGTTAGAGGAACATTTTCACCTGGTGCCTAAAGGTATGTCATCCTGGTATCCTAGTTTTTCTTCCTTCATCCATTCTTAATATTCATTTCTACTCATTTGTACATTTTTGTTTTATGTACACAATTATAAAATCAGTCATTATCTGCCCCCGCCCCCCGATTCCAGCCTCTGGTCATATCTGGTCACATTCCTTTCTCTCAGTGGGTGTTTCAGTTTCAAGGTGGACTTCTCAGAAGAGGGATCATAGACTTGTAGATTTGGGAGGAACCTCAAGGGTGAAGGAATGGCAGCCAAAGCATCCATGACAGATGGCTGCCCAACCTGTTCTTTAAAGGGGGAGCAGGAGAAGGTGGGATGAGACTTGCCCCACCCCCTATTCCTCATGCTGCTATACATTTAGTCATTTGGATATATCATTTCTATGTCAGCAGTTACACTGTGGTTGTTATTCCAAATCTGCAGATGAGAAATTGAGAAACAATGAATTTCCCAAGGCCACAAAAGCCAGCACAACCTTGACAAAAGCAAGCAAACAGGTTTGGAAGCTTTAAATAATAAAAGAGATGAACTGGTTGGAGTTGGGAGACTGTTGAGGACTGAGATTGATGATGATAATGATGATGTTGATACTGTACTTTTATTATTTATATCCCGCCCATCTGGCTGAGTTTCCCCAGCCACTCTGGGCGGTCCCCAACAGAGGACTAAAAGCAGAATAAAACTTCAAACATTAAAAATAGGGTTCTTAGTTGACCATCATAAAAGGAGAATTTAGCACTGATTTTAGGACTGTTTCTCCTTCTTTGAATGGAGGCTCTAATAACAACATTTCTGATGTTGTTCTGTTTCTGAAGCAGGATATCAGAATCTCTAACGTTCAGATCAATTTTGTTACTCCTTAGAATCTTTCTACCACAACAGTTGGGGAATGATGTCCTCCTTCACCAGTTTCAACAGCAGCCTTGTGAGCCACCAAACCTTTGTCCTGATTGGCATCCCTGGGATGCAGGAAAAGAACTCTTGGGCGGCCTTCCCACTGTTTGTGCTCTACGCCCTGACCCTGCTTGGGAACATCACTATCCTCTATGTCATCAAGATTGACCAAAGCCTCCATGAGCCCATGTACTTCTTCCTTTGCCTGCTCGCCTGCTCTGATCTGGCCCTGTGCATGTCCACCATGCCAACAATGCTGGGTGTCTATTGGTTTGACTCCAGAGAAGTGTCTATTGGTGTCTATTGGTTTGACTCCAATCTGCGCCCCATCCCGAGGGACGAGGGTAGGGTGAGCAAGGATTACTCACCTCCGTCACTGGTGCTGTGCAATGCCAGGTCTATAGGCAATAAAACCGCCACCCTGCGAGATTTCTTTATCTCGCAGGGGGTCGACCTGGCTTGTGTGACGGAGACCTGGGTGCGCGAAGGGGCAACAGTTACCTTACGAGAGATGGCGCCCCCGGGTTTCTCTGTCCTCCACCAGTCGCGGACTGTGGGCCGGGGGGGAGGGGTGGCATTATTAATCCGGGAAGATTGTCCTTTCAGGGCTCTACCATCGCCATCGATCCCCGGCATTGAATGTGTTGGCCTAGTGTGGGGCTCCGAGGAGAGCTTGGCTGTCTGGCTGGTGTACCGGCCACCTAGCGCACCAGCAGCCACCCTGTCAGGCCTGCTGGAGGCGGTGGCCAGCTGGGCCTTGGAGTTCCCTAACCTATTGGTATTGGGGGACTTCAACATCCATGCCGATGCCACTCCCTCCTCACAGGCTCTGGACCTGGTGTCTTCCATGGCGACACTAGGGCTCTCCCAGTTTGTTTCGGGCCCCACACATCAAGCAGGCCACACGCTGGATTTGATCTTTGGCGTCGGTATAGATGTGATCATGTCTCCTCCGACGAAGGTGCCATGGTCTGATCACTACGCTCTGAAAGCCAGGATTGACTTTCCACCCCCACCCTGCTTAGGTGGCGAGCCAATTTGGGCTCGCCCGCAGAGGCTGATGGACCCCGAGAGATTCCGCCAAGCCTTGCGGGACCTTGCTCCCCCTGGCGACTCATTGACTGAGCTTGTTGAGGGCTGGAATGCCCAGCTCCAGGCAGCCATCGATGAGATCGCACCTAAGCGCCCTCTGCGACCCCGCAGAAACCGGGCTCCCTGGTTTACCGAGGAGCTTCGGAAAATGAAGCGGGACCTCAGACGGCTAGAGCGAGTATGGCGGGGTGCCCGTGACGGAGCCTCAAGAACATCTTATAGGGCTTTTATGAAAACCTACGAGATGGCGGTGAAGGCTGCTAAGAAGTCATACTTCTCGGCCTCCATTGCATCCGCTAGCTCTCGCCCAGCGCAATTATTTAGCATAATCAGGTCTTTAACGTCCCTTGAGGGACAGCCAAATTTAAATAACAAATTGACACACGGCTGTGAGGCATTTGCGAGCTTTTTTGCGGAGAAGGTCTTGTTGCTCTGCCATGACCTCCCTGCCAATTTGGATACAATAAAGGAACTGGAGGCCCCTCGACTGTCCTCGGGTCCAGTATTGGACCACTTCGACCAGATATCCCCAGCCGATGTGGACAGACTCCTCCGAGCTGGAAAGCCCACCACTTGTCCTCTCGACCCGTGCCCGTCTTGGCTGATTAGAGCGTGTCCAGACGAGGTGCGGGCCCTCCTGGGGAATATCATCAATTTGTCCCTTGGCACGGGGACATTCCCAGGGGAACTGAAGGAGGCAGTGGTGCGCCCGCTCTTAAAGAAAACATCATTAGATCCTTTAGATCTATCCAATTACCGCCCGGTTTCGAATCTTCCGTTCCTGGGTAAGGTGATTGAGAGAGCGGTTGCTGAACAGCTTGGTGGGTTTCTGGATGAAACATTGGCTCTGGATCCATTCCAGTCTGGCTTCCGCGCTGGTCATGGGACCGAGACGGCTCTGGTCGCCCTAACAGATGACCTTCGTAGACAGCTGGATCGAGGCGGGTCAGGGCTGCTGATTCTTTTAGATCTATCAGCAGCTTTCGACATGGTCGATCACGAACTTTTGGACCACCGCCTTACCGACGTGGGGATCCAGGGCACAGTCCTTCAATGGCTGCGCTCGTTTCTCTCTGGTCGGGGACAGAGGGTGGCGCTTGGGGGGGAATTGTCATCGCGCCACTCCTTGGTGTGTGGAGTACCTCAGGGCGCGATACTCTCCCCGATGCTTTTCAACATCTTTATGCGCCCCCTCGCCCAGCTTGTTCGGAGTTTTGGGCTGGGTTGTCATCAGTATGCCGATGACACCCAACTCTATCTGTTGATGGATGGCCATCCTGACTCGGCCCCAGACACACTGACCAGATGTTTGGAAGCTGTGGCTGGATGGTTACGTGGGAGCCGGTTGAAGCTAAATCCTTCGAAGACAGAGGTCCTGTGGCTGGGACGGGGCGATATGGGATTGGGGGGGCAACTCCCATCTCTTGCGGGGGCGCAATTAGTGCCAGCACCGTCCGTTAAGAGTTTGGGTGTAATCTTCGACACCTCCCTTTCCATGGAGGCGCAGATTGCAGCTATAACAAAGGCGGCATTTTTCCATCTCCGCCAAGCTAAGCAGTTGGCTCCTTACCTCTCTCGCCCTGACCTAGCCACTGTGATCCACGCGACGGTCACCTCCAGACTGGATTATTGTAACTCGCTCTACGTGGGGCTGCCCTTGAGACTGACCCAGAAACTCCAGCGGGTGCAGAATGCTGCAGCGAGACTCCTTACGAGGTCTTCGCTGCGAGATCACATTCACCCGGTGCTATACCAGCTGCACTGGCTCCCGGTGGAGTACAGGATCAGGTTTAAGGTGCTGGTTTTAACCTTTAAAGCCCTATATGGCCTAGGACCCTCGTACCTACGGGACCGCCTCTCCTGGTATGCCCCACAGAGAAACCTACGGTCTTCAAATAAAAACATCTTGAAGGTCCCAGGCCACAGAGAAGTTAGGCTGGCCTCAACTAGAGCCAGGGCTTTTTCGGCTGTGGCTCCGATCTGGTGGAACACTCTGTCACAAGAGACCAGGGCCCTGCGGGACTTGACATCCTTCCGCAGGGCCTGCAAGACAGAGCTGTTCCACCAGGCCTTTGGCCAGGGCACAGCCTGACTCCCTCCCTCGGCAATCTTCGCAGAGCTCTGGCCCAATGGTTGCTAGTGGCTTGAATTAATTAATTTTTATAATGAATGATTTTAGAATGTTGTTTATGTTGTACCTTTGTACTGTTTTATTGTTGTTAGCCGCCCTGAGCCCGGCTTCGGCTGGGGAGGGCGGGATATAAATAAAATTTATTATTATTATTAGAAATCTCATTCAATGCCTGCATCAGCCAGATGTTCTTTATCCATTCCTTCCAATGGGCAGAGTCTGGCATTCTTGTGGCAATGGCTTTTGACCGCTTGGTTGCCATCCGTGATCCACTGAGATACAGATCACGTCTCCCAAATACATTAATTGCAAAAATAGGCATAGCTGTCTTTTCCAGAAGTTTCTGTATCTGTTTCCCACCTGCTATTCTTCTTTCAAAGCTCCCTTTCTGCCGATCCAATGTCCTTTCTCATTCCTACTGTCTCCACCAAGATGCCATGAAGTTAGCCTGTGCAGACACAAGAGTCAATGTTTTATATGGTTTGATAGCAATTGTTTCCACTTTAGGCTTGGATGTATTCATCATTCTTGTATCATATGTCCTGATTCTGAAGACTGTTTTGAGCATTGCATCCCGAAAAGAGTGTCTGAAGGCTTTGAACACCTGTGTGGCCCACATTGCTGCCATTTTGATTTTCTATGTGCCAATGATTGGCATCAGTATGGCACATCGATTTGGGAGACACCTTTCCCCCATTATCCACATGCTGATGGCCAACATTTTTGTTACGGTCCCTCCACTTCTCAATCCTGTTGTGTATAGCATGAAGACCCAGCAGATTCGACAGAGGTTATGCAACATTTTCTGGTTTAGAAAAAGTAGGGGTTGATATTTATTTTGAAATGCCTTTTATCACAGAAGGATAATTGTTTGATAAAGTGGTTTAAAATTGGGGATGGGTTGAACCATATCTCCTCCAGAAGCCTCTGTGTCTGCTTCCCATTTCCATTTCTTATTAAATGGCTCCCTTTCTGCCGATCTAATGTGCTTACTCATTCATACTGTCTTCACCCTGACACAATGAAGTTAGCCTGTTTTGGCGCAAAAGTCAAGATTTGTATGGTTTGCAGAGACACAGCTAACTTCATATAGATCCCATCAGACAACTGGATTTTCTGTAACCCTTTCCCCACAAACGTTGTGCATTTAGTGTGCTTGTAGTAGTAACTCCACTTTTAAATGTGAACAGAATCAAATTTCTCCCCCATCTGGGCACATCTCCTTTGTCTACCCTTATGAAAGAGAGGAGCACACAGAAGATCCCAACAAGATCTGGAGCAGAACTTCAGGACCTTGCTCAGGAGCTTTAGAGATTTCCCAGAAATCTACAAGAGTATGTGGTACAACCGCTTAAAGATGTAATGAATGAGATTTTAAATATTGGGAAAGTACGAGAGTCTTGGACAGAGGCCTATATCACATTGATCCCAGAGCAGGCCGATGTCTCTATTAAATAATGATTATGAATTATTTGCAATGGGTGTTAAAGGATTTACTGTAATTTTCGCTCCAAAACACACACTTTTTTGCTCCTAGAAAGTAAGGGGAAATGCTTGTGCGTGTTACGGAGCGAATGCACTCGACCGGAGCCATGGCTGCCGTCAGTCAAGCAAAGCAGGAGCCGCTTGCAGGGCTTTGCACGGCTCTAGCTTTGCTTGCTTTACAGCCAGGAGGAGGGGAAGGAGCCGGGGAGGAGGGAGGAAAGGAGAGCCATGGCAGCAAAGTGGGCAGCAGCCGCTTACACGGGAGGAGGGACAGACGGGAGCCATAGCGAGCCGGAAAAAGCGCCGCATAGCCAGCAACAGCTGCTGCAGCCTCAGCTAGCAAAGGTCCGTGCGCTCTCTAAACGGAGCAATGAGGCTGCAAAGGGATGGCAGGGCACAGGAGGGCTCTGAGCCACGAGCGCAGTGAAAACCAATAAAAAAGTTTTTAAAAAGGCTGCTGGGGACAGGAGGGCCCGGGATGAGGGAGAGGGGGAAATTACGGTTCTCCCAGCGTCTCAGCTGATCCGCTGAGCAGGACGGGCAGCAAAGAGGGAGAGAAGGAGCAAAGCGGGAGAGGAAAGGAGCTGCTTACACTGCTTAAGTGGCTGCTGTCCGGTTGGCTCCTTTAAAGCAACAGTGCTCTTTCCCTCCCCGCTCAGCTCACCGAAAAGCTCCTTTTCCACACACCCCACGCAAGCTCCTTCTCCCCTTAAACCCCTCTTCTGCATCATTAGCAGCATCCTTCTCCACAACCCCATGCGTGTTCCTTCTCTCCATAGACCCCTCGCCTGCATTATTAGCCGCATCCTTCTCCACACACCCCACGCGTGTTCCTTCTTCCCTTAAACCCCTCTCCTGCATTATTAGCAGCATCCTTCTCTACACACCCCATGTGTGTTCCTTTTCCCCTTAGACCCCTCGCCTGCATTATTAGCCGCATCCTTCTCCACACACCCCACGCGTGCTCCTTGTCCCTTGAATGCTTTTCCTTCCCTCCCCACTTAAAACATGGTTACAAAGCACGGATCCACATGGATCCTCAGGATTTTTGCACTGGGTCACCCCAAGTTCACCATCAGATCACATAGCATATCCATGGCTACAGCCTGCACCAAAACACACACACACACACACACACACACACACACACACACACACACACTGTTTCATGGGGCTGCAATGGCGCAAAAACGTGGTTACAAAGCATGGATCCTTAGGATTTTTGCATTGGGCTACCCCAAACTCACTGTCAGATCACGTCTGTGGCCACAGCATGAACCACAAAAATCATACATCCACTGTTTCGTTTAGAATATTTTTTTCTTGTTTTCCTCCTCTAAAAACTATATGCGTGTTATGGTCAGGTGCGTGTTATAGAGTGAAAAATATGGCAATTCATCATGAACAGGCTGGTTTTTTACCAAGCCACCAGGTGAAGGACAACTTAAGGAATATAATTGATATTATAGGATATCTGGGGGCCAGGAATGAAAAACAAGCTGCATTGATGTTTATCGATGCAGAGAAGGCATTTGACAATGTCTCATGGTCATTTATGAAAAAAAGATAGAAATGATGAACTTTGGAGAGGCATTTGGTAGAGGTATTGAGGCAATTTATTCAGACCAACAGGCTATGTTGATTGTCAATAATGTGATGACTGAAAAATGTAAAATAACAAAGGGGACAATACAAGGGTGTCCCCTGTCACCGTTATTGTTTATTTTAGTGTTAGAAACATTGCCAAGGAATATCAGATCAGATGAGACAATAAGAGGAATAATGGTAAAGCATATAAACTGAAAGCTTTTGCAGATGACCTTCTGATTGCTGTGGAAGATCTGAAGAGTAGCATATCAAGAGTCTTGGAGAGGATCCATGAATTTGGTCAGGTGGCAGGTTTCAAATTAAATAAAAATACAAATAAAAATACAAATAAACCATATAGTGCCCTTTGCAGCTTTAACACCATGCTGTCTTTTTCCAGCTCATAACTTGGTATTTGCTGTAAATACACCTCGGCGTCAATAGGAGCATTTAAATACGCTGAGGCAACATCAAAATGATTAACTTTTAACCCCCTCAGACTTGACATTGCTAAAACTGATTTTACTGTTTCAGCATTTGCTGTTGGGGCAAACACTTCATCATAATGTATCATTTTCCTTTGTGAAAAGCCCATTGATTTGACCTAGCATGTGTGACAGAGACCTGGTTGGAGAAAGCAGATGGGCCTGTCCTTGCTGCCGCTTGCCCACCAGGTTTCTCTTACGCACAGCAACCCAGGCCTTGTGGGCGGGGAGGGGGGGTTGCAGTGATTTTTAGGAAGTCATTAGTTTGCATCAGGCATCCTACTGGGAAGACCCAGTTTTCTGAGTGCATGTTCTGGAAGTTGGGCAATAGGGGCAGTACAGGATTCCTTTTGGTGTACCGACCTCCCCGCTGCACCAAGGATTCCCTGTCCGAGCTGCTTCAGGTCATGGCGGATGTTCTCCTGGAGAAACCTAATTTGGTTGTCCTAGGGGATTTTAACATCCATGCCGACACGACCTTACAAGGGGCCGCTCGGGACTTCGTGGAAAGCATGGCCTCCATGGGGCTGTCCCTGAATAAGTTTGGCCCAACTCATAGTCATGGACATGCCTTAGGCCTGGTATTCACCTCTAGTGACGTGGGTGATCTGACACTAAATAAAAGTGAAACCAAAGAAGTGCCATGGTCAGATCACTTCCTGGTGCAACTGGACTTCTCCGCGACCCTTCCCCTCTGCAGGGAGGTGGGACCAATTCGGATGGTCCGCCCCCACCACTTAATGGATCCAAATAGTTTCCAGAGAGTGGTAGGGGATGCTTTATCCCATGTTGATGGCCTTTCAGCTGATTCCCTGGTGGCCCGCTGGAATGCGGAGTTAACCAGGGCTATCGACTGTCTGGCTCCCAAGCGCCCTGTCCGATTGCATGGAGCCCGGACAGCCCCGTGGTTTTCTTCGGAGCTGAGGGCGATGAAACAATCGCTGAGATGGCTAGAGCGTTGGTGGCAGAAAACTCACTCCGAATCTGACCGGACACAGGTTAGAGCTCAACGTCGAGCCTACCAAGTGGCGATAGCGACGGCAAAGAAGACTTTCTTGACCGCCTCTATTGCATCTGCAGAAAATAGTAGCAGGAGACTCTTTCAGGTGGTCCGCAATTTAATGGAACCACCTTTACCACCGGGGCCTTGTAAAGACCCCAAGATCTCCTGCAACGATTTTGCAGTTTTTTGCAGATAAAATCACTCATATTCAGAAGGAGCTAGACACCACCGTGGGAGCAGGGCTGGGGCGGGAGAGTGCTAGAGCTCTGTCTGGTCAAGTTGCATGGAATCAATTTCAATCCGTTACCCCCGAGGATGTGGACAGGCTGCTTGGACGCGTGAAACCAACCACCTGTCTCCTTGATCCTTGCCCATCCTGGCTAATAAAAGCAAGCCGGGAAGGGCTGGGCGATGGGCTCTGCGGGGTGGTGAATGCTTCCCTCTGTGAGGGAACATTCCCAGATCCGCTGAAAGAGGCGGTCATTAAACCGCTTCTTAAAAAACCATCTTTAGACCCGGCCAGTATGGCCAACTATCGCCCAGTCTCAAATCTTCCATTCTTGGGCAAGGTGATTGAGCGAGTGGTTGCTGAACAACTCCAGGCACGCCTGGAGGATGTGGACCATTTGGATCCCTTCCAATTGGGGTTCAGGCCTCATCATGGGACTGAAACTGCCTTGGTCGCACTGGTTGATGATCTCTGGCGGGCTAGGGACAAAGGTGAGAGCTGTTTCCTAGTTCTGCTGGATCTCTCAGCGGCCTTTGATACAATCGACCATAACATCCTTCTGGACCGTCTAGAGGGGTTGGGAGCTGGGGGCACTGTTATACAGTGGTTTCGCTCCTTCCTCCTGGGCCGTGTTCAGAAAGTGGTGGTGGGGGATGAGTGTTCAGACCCTTGGGCCCTCACTTGTGGGGTGCCTCAGGGTTCTGTCCTCTCCCCCATGCTTTTTAACATCTATATGAAGCTGCTGGGAGAGATCATCAGGGGGTTTGGACTGGGTGTCCATCAATATGCAGATGATACCCAGCTCTACCTTTCTTTCAAATCAGAACCAGTGAAGGCGGTGAAGGTCCTGTGTGAGTGCCTGAAGGCGGTTGGAGGATGGATGGTGGCTAATGGATTGAAGTTGAATCCTGACAAGACAGAAGTACTGTTTTTGGGGGACAGGGGGTGGGCTGGTGTGGAGGACTCCTTGGTCCTGAATGGGGTAACTGTGCCCCTGAAGGACCAGGTGCGTAGCCTGGGAGTCATTTTGGACTCACAGCTGTCCATGGAGGTGCAGGTCAATTCTGTATCCAGGGCAGCTGTCTACCAACTCCACCTGGTACGCAGGCTGAGACCCTACCTGCCCGTGGACTGTCTTGCCAGAGTGGTGCATGCTCTAGTTATCTCCCGCTTGGACTACTGCAATGCGCTCTACGTGGGGCTACCTTTGAAGGTGACTCGGAAACTACAGCTAATCCAGAATGCGGCAGCTAGACTGGTGACTGGGGGCGGCCGCCGAGACCACATAACACCGGTCTTGAAAGACCTACATTGGCTCCCAGTACGTTTCCGGGCACAATTCAAAGTGCTGGTGTTGACCTTTAAAGCCCCAAACGGCCTCGGCCCAGTATACCTGAAGGAGCGTCTCCACCCCCATCGTTCTGCCCGGACACTGAGGTCCAGCACCGAGGGCCTTCTGGTGGTTCCCTCATTGCGAGAAGCAAAGCTACAGGGAACCAGGCAGAGGGCCTTCTCGGTAGTGGCGCCCGCCCTGTGGAACGCCCTCCCATCAGATGTCAAAGCGATAAACAACTACCTGACATTCAGAAGACATCAGGGAAGTTTTTAATGGATGATATTTTAGTGGTTTTTTTGTTTCTATGGAAGCCGCCCAGAGTGGCTGGGGAAACCCAGCCAGATGGGCGGGGTGCAAATAAATTATTATTATTATTATTATATTATTATTATTATTATTATTATTATTATTATTATTATTATTGCGACCAACCTGGCTTTCCTTTGAAAACTACCATCAGCCAGCTTTTTCATTCAAAAAACCCACTTACAGCTTATGGGCTTTTTACCTTCAGGCAATTCTGTAGGTACAAACACATTGTTGTTTAGCAGAGAGTTATACTCTGCCTGCATTGCCTTTAACCACGCCTCTCTCTCTATAGTAGGTAACTCTTGCACTTCTTCAAATTTTTCTGACTCGTTACATAAACCTGGTTTATGGTGACAGGGAACCCATAATGGACTGGAGGCTGACCTTTGTTACTTCTTTCAGACCTCCTTGGTTCATTAATCTCACCCCCTGGGCTACCTTCAGGGCTGCTTTTGGGAAGGATTGACTGGAGATTTACCTCCTCCTGTACCGGTTGCACTTTCTTTTTCCCCCTGCTCCACAAGAGCAGCTGGAGAAAAATGTTCATTCTTTACCCCCTCCCTTTCAATTTTCCTGGAAGTGCTGCCAATTCTTAGCTTTGTTTCAACTGCCTTATCAGGTACACTCAGCAGTAAAACTTTTTCTGGCAGCAGGTTTGCATGTATCTTGGGCCAATTTCTTTGTTCCTTAAAGCTGGTTGACCGACTGTAACTCAAAATATTTTTATCGTCTTCAAACCTGTAGACTTTCGTTCCGCTTTCATACCCAAGAAAAGCAACTGCTGTGCCCTCTTTTGACCCTTTCTTCGGTTTTTTACAGGTATGTCAACCCATGCCTTTGTCCCAAAGATTCTCAAATGTTGCAAACTGGGACTTTTGTTATAGAGAATCTTGTATGGTATGTCATCTAATACACTTAACCAAAAACGATTTCCAATATAATTGGCTGTCTTAATACTCTCAGCCCAATATTGAATTGGAAGATTTGCATCTGCTAACAATGCTTTCATCTGTGTCTGCAAGACACCTCCCCTACGCTCTGCTACTCTATTCTCCTGAGGAGTTGCCACGTTGGTAAGCCTGTTTAATCCCTTGGGATCGCAACCAGTTTCTTAGGGAGTGTGTCATAAATTCTTCTCCCCTGTCTGTCTGAATAGAGCACACCTTTTGGCCAAGCTGCCCTTCTTACCCATAGCTTCAAAGTTTGGGCAACTTCAGACTTTTGCTTTGGTGGGTAGACCCAGCCAAAACTAGTCATCCACTAGTATTAAACAATACTTGTTATGGGAGACACTTGGTGGAAAAGGTCCCGATACATGAGCATGAATCAACTCCAGTGGGTTTTTGGTTTCTCTCTGGCTTGCTCCTGCTACTGGGCAAGCCCTGGTTTTAACTTCCTTGCAAATATTGCAGTCTAAGTATTTATCACAACTTTTAATGTTTTTCACACACACCCGACAACTCCAAAGTTTTGTTCAGCACCTTAAAGCCAACATGAGCCAGATGCCTGTGCAGGAGATGAATACACATATTGTGGGTTGGGACATTTTGCACATTCACAACCTTAGACTCACACCATAGTACATACATATTGGTTCTAAGGTTAGCATTTGCCAACACTGCCCCATTTTGCTTTATCTGGCACTGATCTCCCACAAAGTTTACTTCAAAGCGTGCTTTTGCCAAATCAGGAATGCTCAGGAGATTGTTTTGCAAACTAGGCACACACAACACATTCCTGAATGTGTGTCCCAGCTGTGGGAACACAACCTCCCCCTCACAAACCACATTAGCTTTCTGGCCCGTAGCAAGACTTACATGTTTTTTGTTTGAAGCCCTAGCATCAGTTAGCAATCCTTTTCTTTTACAAAAGGTTTGAGAAGCTCCGCTGCCCAGAACCCACAGCTCCTCATTTTCTTGGCCATCTGCAGACACCCAAGCGGTAGACTCTCTCTGCTGCCTCCTGTGCTTCTGCTGTTTTCTTGTTTTCTCGGGCAGTCCCGAAGCAGATGTCCACTGGACTTGCAGCAAAAACACCTTTTTACTTTGTTGACCACCGGCTGGTCTGCAGCAGGTCCTCCTGGTTGTTTCTCTGGCTCCCGACACCTCTGCTCTTCCCGGCTGTTGTTCCCTTTAGGATGCTCCAACAGCTGGACTGAGGTCGTTTTTTGCTCTGCATGCCTGTCCTCTTCTGCATACAACCGTCCGGTGACGTATTCCAGAGTCAGCTTATCAGTCTCTACCGACTCAAGGGAATTGACCAGCATATCATAGCTGTCATCAAGGGAACTGAAGACCATAAAGACTTTGTCCTCTTCCCCCGCAGTCCTCCCTCTTAAGGCTAGCTCCTGGAAACAGCATGTTAGGAACTTTAGGTGTCATCCACTCCAAGGATGATCATAACCAAGGCTTTCTCATCCTTTTCTAGCTGGGCCTCTGTTTGTGCCAGCTTTTCATCATCCTCTTCCTCCTCCTCGGGGCTGCGGTGTAATTTCCACCACTTTCCACAGGCCCTCACGCTTGAGGAAGTGTTACATGCGGACCGACCAGATGCTGTAATTCGTGGCCGTCAGCTTCTCCAGCAACATGCTAGCTCTGGACTGCTCCATACCTGCAGCTCACCTCCAGCACCCACGGCTAGATAACTGCTACCCGTACTCTTGCACAGCGGAAGAGTGCTGGGCCCGTAACCCTGTCGCGAACTCTCCGTGGCACTTTAGCAGAAATGCTCAGGGTTCCAGGTTCTTCAGTGCAGTGCAGTATATTTATTGTGAGCTATATATACACAAATATATACCATAATCTACAGGCTGTAATACATGAGCAGTTCATACAATCAAACAGAGTACCTGGCTCGCTCTCTCTCTCTCTCTCTCTCTCTCTCCGACCACACTCTTCTACACCGCACACTTCTGCTGGACAGGTTTCCCTTTTAAACTGATGACAACCAATCAACTGACAGCACATTACTGCTGAGTCTTTCTGACCCAGCACTTCCATAGAAAGTATTGCAGGCTGATTGCATCAGCCAGTTGCATCAGCTAGCAAACTCAAGCCTGCAGACTTACTATCTCACACAGCATTCTGTGAATCCCGACAGAGCGAGGGGCCACTTTTCCTCGGTTCCCCTCCTGAGGTATTTTCCTTTGTATGCCAGACCAAATAATAATAATAACAACAACAACAATAATAATAAATAAATAAATAAATAAATAAATAAATAATAATAAATTATATCAAAAATGTGCAATCTACTCCTTGAGTGGGAATTGAAAGATGAAGTAATAAAAGAAACAACGATAAAGTGGTCACAAGATCTGGGCAAGAAAATACATTTAGGTAGGTGGGAAAAATTATGGAGTGTCAACATAAATTTCACAGCTTGTTATTGGATAAGAGAAAATATAATGAAAACGTGTTATCATTGGTACCTCACCCCAGTAAAATTGGCAAAGATCTATAAAAAATATTCAGAGCTTTGTTGGAGATGTAAAGCGGAGGTGAGAACAAGGCAACATATGTGGTGGGGGTGTAAGGCGATTAAACAATTTTGGACCAAGATACATGAAGAGTTGAAAAGAATATTTAAGAGCACAACCCTCCAAAAGCCAGAAGCATATCTGTTAGGCTTAATAACCAATGATATTCCCAAAGATAAAAAGAATATATTCCTCTATGTGATAGCACCGGCTAGATTACTAGTGGCAAAAAATTGGAAAACAGGAAAAATACCAGAATGATCAGAATGGAGAATTAAGATTTGTGAATTTATGGAGATTAACAGCATCAATTAGGGGCTGCCCCAAGCAAAAAATTAAGAGAGAGTGGGATTGTGTAGAGAGATATATGGAAAAAATATGGCTATAGAAATTAATTTTAACATAAACGTAAAAGGAAAGATTCACAAGGATACAAGATGATATTATAAAGGATATGACTATTAAGTATAAATAAGTGCTAACACAACAAGAAACAAATGCAATAAGATCTCACATGGGTGAAGGGAAGTCGGGTGTGGGGGGAGGGAAGTAGAGGGTGGTATTTGGAAAATTATTAAGAATGTGATATAAAAGTAAAATGATTGTGTTTGTAATTGGAATTATGTTGAATGACTCTGGTTGTAAGCCCCCCCCCCCAGTTTTTACTTCTTTTTCTGTCACAAAAACTTTAAATAAAATTTATTTATTTTTTAAAAAAGAAGTTTGCTTAGAGAAATGAGAAAGGTAGCTTAAAAACACCAACACTGAAATGCTTGTATGCAAAAAGTTTTCTCTCTTTCCTATGCTGAACAAGAGTTCAAATGTCTAGAAAATTCTTTTTGAAGTTCCGCTAAGTTACAGCTCATTACAGCCCATCAGTGCTATAGAGAAACTCCAGATACTCCTCAGGAGCTGAGAAATCATCACAGAGAAGCCTGTTAATTCTAAAGGAGCTTTGTGAATACAAACAGCACAAGCTGGAAAATATTTTTTTTTTAAAAAAAAGACAATTAAAATCATTTAAAAGACTTGACTTTAAAAGGCACCCCAAAAGGAGCTTGTTTAAACAGAAGGCTGCTGCAAAGGGGAATTCTAGTTTCCTGTCATATCCAGTCCCTCGCGCCGTGCACATAGGAAGAGCAGAAACACTTTCAAGGTCACTGTGAACAGACCAGCAGATAGGAGCTGGACAATTATCATGAAAACTCTCATGCTAACGAGGATGGATCAAAGCAAACATCACAGTGCAGCAAAGAAAGTTTATAAATTGTAAAATTGCTCCAATGGGAAGACTTGCAGGCTAAACATGCATGAATCTTAGCAAGGGAAATATAGATGAAAGGCCTCCTGAAATGTGACAGTGATTGAAATCCTTACCTGATAGGCGTAAGCTAGAGATCCTCGCCTGTTAAGTGTAAGGTTACCAGGAAACTTGCCAATTGTTATCTTTGGCCCAGAGATCTAAGGGAAGAAGGGGAAGCCGTGTAAGAAACCGGCACTGCATAATTGCATGCTGTAACGACCTTCTTGACCTGTTGCTCATCTGGCTCATGAATTGCTGTATTTTTCGCTCCATAAGATGCACTTTTTTCCTCCTAAAAAGTAAGGGGAAATGTCTGTGTGTCTTATGGAGTGAATGCCTACGGACGGCGGCGGGATCCCGCTGCAGTTGCGAGCGGAGGATCCATGGCTTCCCTTCCTTCCCTCCTCTGTGGCTCGCTTTGAAGCAGCAGAGCCGGAGAGGAGCTGCTTACATGAGAGGAGGCTGCTGGGGTTCCTGTGTCAGGTCCGTCCGGGGGCGTGCTGCCTTCCCACTCGTCGCTCCTTGAGCACGCATGCTAAAGAAACATAAAGCTCCTGTCCCTCTCACTCTCACTCTGATATACCGGTAGTTTATTAAATAGTTTAGTACAACATTTGATTCAGAATATTTCCCCCCTGTTTTCCTCCTCTAAAAACTAGGTGTGTCTTATGGTCAGATGTGTCTTATGGGGCGAAAAATACGGTATACCAGAGAGTTCGAGTTTAATTGCTCTTGTATCATGTGGGCTGGTCCTCTGAAATGTATAAGTCTGGTGAGAGCCAGTGTGGCGTAGTGGTTAAGAACGGTGGACTCGTAATCTGGGGAACCGGGTTCGCGTCTCTGCTCCTCCACATACATCTGCTGGGTGACCTTGGGCCAGTCACACTTCTCTGAAGTCTCGCAGCCCCACTTGCCTCACAGAGTGTTTGTTGTGGGGGGAGGAAGGGAAAGGAGAATGTTAGCCGCTTTGAGACTCCTTCAGGTAGTGATAAAGCAGGGTATCAAATCCAAACTCTTCTATAAAAGCCTGAGCTTGACGCTTCAGTCTGCCTTAAGACTGGAGATTGGTTGCAACCAACCAATCATTCCTTTATTGGCTAAGAGACTCCTGCTTCAACCTTGTCCAATTATCAACATGTATTCTATATTTGAGACCTTAGAATTCCTGTAACAAACCTGATACCAGACAAACACTCCATGTTAACTGGTCAGCTCCCCAGACAAAAGTCCCCTGCCTCACCCAGGACAAAGCAGTAGCATTACAAAAAATATTGGTAAGACCACAAGACAATATTGTTACATATCATCACCGACAAGTGAATACACCCCCCCACACACACACAAACCCCCTCACTTAAACATGCTGTGCTAAAAAGCAATGGATGAATTCTGACACCTCCCCTGACAACTTGAGAAGACACCATGGGGGTAAAGTTCTTCAACGCCCCTGGCAGTTCATCCCTGTCCTCCTGCTCCTCTCCTGCTCTTCCTGCAGTTCCCCCTTGGGAGTCTAGGAGGCGCTCTTCCTCAGCCCCAGTGCACTCAGCACCCGCTCACGGATCTCCTTGGTCTTGGCCCCATAAACGATGGGGTTGAGCATGGCTGGAACCATGAGATAGATGTTTGCCAGGAAGATGTGGACGTGGTGAGGGATGTTATGTCCAAAGCGGTGGGTGAGGAAAGAAAAGAGGCCCGGTGTGTAGAGGATGAGGATGACCCCCACATGGGCCCCACAGGTACCCAGGGCCTTGTGCCTGGCCTCCAGCGAAGGCAGCTGGAAAACAGCATGTAGGATCAGTCCATAGGAGACGAAGATAAAGCCAAGGTCAGCACCGACAATGGCAAGGGATAGTATCAACCCATAGAGGTTGTTGGGTGTGGTGTCCCCACATGCGAGCTTCACGACTGCCATATGTTCACAGTAGGAATGGGATATAAGGTGGGAGTGGCAGAATGGCAGTCTCTTCACCAGGAAAGGAAAGGGCAAGACAATGATGAAGGCCCGGACCCCGATAACAGCACCAAACTTTGCCACAGTGTTTGTCGTCAGTAATGTTGTGTAGCTGAGTGGGGAGCAGATGGCCACGTAGCGGTCATAAGCCATGGCAGTGAGGGTCCCAGACTCCACCGCACAGAGGGCATGGATCATGAACATCTGCACCAGGCAGCCAGCGAAGGTGATCTCTTGGGCACCAGCCCAGAAGATGCCCAGCATCTTAGGAACGATGCAGGTGGGCATGGCTATATCTGTCAAAGCCAGCATGGAGAGGAAGAGGTACATGGGCTTGTGGAGGCTGGAATCAGTCTTGATGATCCAAAGCAGGGTGGCATTGCCAAAGACAGCCATGGCATAGATGAAGCAGAAGGGAATGGAGATCCAAACCTGTATGTTCTCCAGACCTGGGAGACCCAGGAGAAAGAAGGAGGAGGAGGAGGAGGAAGGGGCATGGCTGCTAATGTTGCTAATGTCTGGCATGACAGATATTAGTGAATTGCAGAGAGAGTAGAGCCACTTCCTTTGATTAAAGCTCCCCCATTGCAGTGAGATTGTTCATGTTAAATTGAGCAAAGACCTGACCCTGCGGCTTATCTATCAGAATGTCTCCCTTTGTGACACAGGTGCTCCTAACTTTACATGGATGTGTTCAGACTGCTCCTTGCAAAATCGTAAAAGGTGGCTTCCTCTAGATTTTCCTGTAGTTGCATATACTGACTTCCCGAGACATTGCCCAGTGGGAGACCACTGACCTTAGGGTCTTTCGTGCTGCTACGAATAGTCTCTGTTCTTCTAAGGTCGGTTCTCTCTCTTTATATGCTCCATCAAAAAGCAAGCAGATAGAAAATGAATTTGATGCTTCTCAATGAGGAGGCTTGAGAGAGGTGGACTTTTGCTGCTTGGTTTAAATTGTGGAATCAGACAATTCAGGGGTGCTCTATAGATTCTCCTAGGATCCCCCCATCAATTACTCATCAAGAAGCCCCCTTTTTGGAAAATTTGCTTTTGTTTACCCCCCATTCTTCAGCTCTTCTGAGCTGGTCTTTGAGGGTGATAATTTTTAAAAATATATATTTTTGACTTAATTTATATCTTTGAAAGGAAAAAATGAAGTTCAAGAAGAGAAAAACTAGTGCCAGAACAACATCCTCAGAAGTCCAATTCTGGAGTAAAGCACCTGCATGAAAAGAAAGGATATAATAATAATAATAATAATAATAATAATAATAATAATAATAATTTATTATTTATACCCCGCCCAACTGGCTGGGTTTACCCAGCCATTCTGGGCGGCTTCCAAAAGAACACTAAAATACAATAACCTATTAAACATTAAAAGCTTCCCTAAACATGAGGATGGATCCAGGCCACATCACAAGTGCAGATAAATTCAGGGTCAGGGTCAGGGAGCATAAGTGCTTTCAGAAGACATTTACACATGGAGTGGCTCTCTTCTGGGATCCAGTCAACTGTTCCAGCATAAGGCACCCATCTCCCTCCCCCATATGCACCCAGCATTAAAAACACAAGAAGAGTCCTGTAGCTTGATCAGGCAGAAAGTTCACCTGGTCCCACATTCTGCTTTGCCAGATGTCCCAACGGGAAGCCTAAAAGCAGAACAGCTATAAGCAGCTATCCTATACTGAGTGAGACCTTTGCTCCATCCAGCTCACAATTGTCTTCACTGACTAATGTTATCAACTAGCCTGTGTTCAAAACCCTCAGCCCAGCCGTGGGCCCCCCAATGGCCACTCCTTGCAGACCCTTCTACCATCCTCCAGCGGAGAAAGTGCAGCTGGAGAGCCAGTGTGGTGTAGTGGTGAAGAGCGGTAGACTCGTAATCTGGTGAACCGGGTTCGCTTCCCCGCTCCTCCACATGCAGTTGCTGGGTGACCTTGGGCTAGTCACACTTCTCTGAAGTCTCTCAACCCCACTCACCTCACAGAGTGTTTGTTGTGGGGGAGGAAGGGAAAGGAGAATGTTAGCCGCTTGGAGACTCCTTCGGGTGGTGATAAAGCGGGATATCAAATCCAAACACTTCTCCTCCTCCTCCTCCTCCTCTTCTTCTTCCATGGTTTTGTTAGCAACACACTTGTAGAATCATAGAATCATAGAATCCTAGAGTTGGAAGAGACCACAAGGGCCATTGAGTCCAACCCCCTGCCAAGCAGGAAACACCATCAGAGCACTCCTGACATATGGTTGTCAAGCCTCTGCTTAAAGATCTCCGAAGAAGGAGACTCCACCACACTCCTTGGCAGCAAATTCCACTGTCGAACAGCTCTTACTGTCAGGAAGTTCTTCCTAATGTTTAGGTGGAATCTTCTTTCTTGTAGTTTGGATCCATTGCTCCATGTCTGCTTCTCTGGAGCAGCAGAAAACAACCTTTCTCCCTCCTCTATGTGACATCCTTTTATATATTTGAACATGGCTATCATATCACCCCTTAACCTCCTCTTCTCCAGGCTAAACATGCCCAGCTCCCTTAGCCGTTCCTCATAAGGCATCGTTTCCAGGCCTTTGACCATTTTGGTTGCCCTCCTCTGGACACGTTCCAGTTTGTCAGTGTCCTTCTTGAATTGTGGTGCCCAGAACTGGACACAGTACTCCAGGGAACTTGTGTTCCCTTTTTGACTGCGGAGCAGATACCAGCCTTTTTTGCAACACATGCAGTAGGTGATTAATCAGAAATGGTACATGGACACACACCTGTTACTTTAGATCAGTTTTTAATGTCTGTATCAGCTGGCGAGGTGAATGGAGCTCTCCAGTGTCCCTGGTCCAGAAACAACTTCGATGCATAGCTCATGTGTGCGCAGCCCAGGCACATCTGCGAGGTGGGCGGATACAGTGCCTTCATTTTATAGGCTTTGGAACAGCTAGGTTGAGATAACGGCAGGGGATTTTTAGTGACTTCAGAGTCCCTCAGGTGCTGCATCCGTGGGAGATGGAGCACAGGTGGTAAATCCCTTGGTGATTCTGGGTGCGTAAGGTGCAAGGGGTTCTATGAAGCCCACTTGGCTATTGCCTAGAGATGGTTGCTAGGGAGCAGGCCAGGCCAGCTTCACGCAGCTGGGATGGAATGTGTTCTGTCCAGGGAGATTTTTGCTGAAAAGCAGCAAGGCTGCATACACACCACACACCAACACACACACACACACAGAGAGAGAGAGAGAGAGAGAGAGAGAGAGAGAGAGAGAGAGAGAATATTGTGAGCTGTAGTTCAAGGCCACTGGCAAATGACTCGTCCTCCCTGCAGATACTACAGAGGAGATCTCGGGGGAGTTCAGAGATATGAGGCATGGTGAACCCCCGACTCCCTATGTCTCCTATCAATATGTGTGTTTTTTTAACCCGCACAAGTTAGCTCTGCTGGATATTGTATGAGGGAAAACTTTGGTACTTGGAGAATCAGGTAGAAGTTGAACAAATAGGAAAGATTTATTTGACAGAATGAAATGGATAAAGCAAAGGATGTATCAGGAGGTAATATTCTTTCAGGAAGCAGTTAACTTATTAATAATATACTAAATCTCATGGATGTTACAGGCTTCTAAACAAGCACAGCTTGATTAACTTTCTTCATTTATTACACTTTAGGTAATAGGTTATAGGTTTCCAGACTAGATCTCTCCCTTCCTGACTGGAATGAGACCCAAGGAGACATTATCCCCCCAGCTTCTACTTCTGTTGCTCAAACTCAGCCCTCCAGTCAACTCCTCTCTGAAGACTCTCCCAAGACACTCAACACAGTTTTACTGTCTAAGCTCAGATACACCTTTCTCTAGCTGCAGATATTTTCCTTAATAATTATTAATAATAATAATAATAATAATTTTTTATTTATACCCCACCCTTCCCGGTTCAGAAAACTGGGCTCAGGGTGGCTAACAACAAATTTTAAACACTTAATTGTGATACAATAAAAAACAGCATAAAATACAGTATAAAAGCGTGAATAACAAGTTCAAAAATCAATTTAGGGGAAAATCCATCCAATAAACATTAGATGATCACCAGGGCTAGCTGGCTAAATTAGTCCTATTTGGGCCAGAGAGGAGGCTAGGGGAGAATTAGCTGTGGGATCCCATAGTGGGGAATCTTCATAAAAAGGGGAGGGAAGGAAAGGGAATAAAAGATCAGGCTAAGTTCAAATTGAAAGCCAGGCAGAATAGCTCTGTCTTACAGGCCCGACGGGAGGAGGTTAAATCCTGAAGGGCCCTAGTTTCATGGGACAGAGCATTCCACCAGGTCAGAGCCATCACTGAGAAGGCCCTAGCCCTGGTGGAGGATAATCTGACTTCTTTAGGGCCCGGGACCTCTAAACTATGGTTATTCATGGACCTTAAGGTCCTCTGTGGGGCAGACCAGGAGAGGCGGTCCCGTAAATATGAGGGCCCTAAGCTACAAAAGGCTTTAAAGGTCAAAACCAGCACCTTAAACCTGACCCTGTACTCCACCGGGAGCCAGTGCAACTGGTAAAGCACTGGGTGAATATGCTCCCATGGCAGGGATCCCGGGAGGAGCCTCGCTGCAGCATTCTGCACCCGCTGGAGTTTCTGGGACAATTTCAAGGGCAGCCCCACATAGAGCGAATTACAGGAGCCAAGCCTGGAGGTGACCGCCGCATGGATCACTGTGGCCAGCTTGGGGCGGGAAAAGTTGAGTGGATGTTACACACAAGCCAGAACCAATTCTCCATCTCCCTCTTTTCCTCCTACTCTTCAGTAAACCATCTCTCAACTACCCCAAAACTCCCTAAGAAATGGCTCCATTTATTTCCCCTCCCCTCACATGGACACTCTCTCCTTCTGTGATTTCCACCAAGTGGGATTTGTATAATCCTCCTTTAAAGCTGTTAAGCATCCAACCAAGTTTGTAACCGTGAAGAACAGAACCACCCATGGTTATGATAATTGTTGTGAACAGGCACCTTGGCGTGGCTTCCCATGCCAGATTGCCCTTCAAAAGCTTTTCCGGTGGAAGAGGAGGAGAGCTCTTTCCCGTATTTGTTTGGTCTTCACCCCGTAGATGATGGGGTTCATCATGGGTGGGAAGAGGAGGTAGAAGTTGGCCAGCAGGATGTGTATGTAGGGAGCAACATGGTGACCAAATCTATGGATGACTGAGGAGAGGACCACAGGAGTGTAGAAAACCAATATGGCACACAGGTGAGAGATGCAAGTGCTGAAGGCTTTGAGCTGCTCTTCCTTTGAAGCCAGACTGAGGACAGTTTGTAGGATCTTGGTGTAAGAAAGACCAATAAAGGTCAAATCAAGTACTACAACAAAGAGAGCAACTATGATCCCGTAGATGTTATTGAACCGAGTGTGGGCACATGCCAATCTCACCACCGCCATGTGCTCACAGTAGCAGTGGGCGATAACGTGGGAGCGGCAATAGGGCATTCTCCTAAGCAGGAAGGGCAATGGGAGCATCAGGACTGCAGCCCGCACCAAAGCCACCAGCCCAATTTTGGCTACCAAGGAATTGGTGAGGATGGTGGTGTACCTCAGAGGGTGGCAGATGGCCACGTAGCGATCAAACGCCATGGCCAAGAGCACAGCAGACTCCATGATGGAAAAGGTGTGGAGGAGAAACATCTGAACAAGGCAGGCGGTCAGACTTATTTCCCTGGCCCTGAACCAGAAGATGCTCAGTGTTTTGGGCATGGTAGTGAGGGACAAGGTCAGGTCAATGGAGGCCAGCATGGAGAGGAAGAAGAACATGGGTTTGTGGAGGCTCTCATCAGTCTTGATCACGTACAGCAGGGTGCTGTTGCCCAGCAGGGAGGTGGTGAAGACAGAGCAGAAAAGTATGGAGATCCAACCGTGGGAGCTTTCCAGTCCAGGAATACCAGACAGGAAGAACACTGAGGGGTCAGAGAAGGTGTGGTTGGGAGTCGTTTCCATGTCGATATCTGCATCAAATAGTCTTTCCTTTCACAGGCAAGGCATACCAGATGGGACCATAAGCTCTTTCTGAGCTATAACTCTGCGATGCTACAACTGGGGAGTTCCTTATGACATCAGAGACACAAATTCTGTTGGCAACAAAGGGGAGAAGATAAGAACACTAGCCACTGCTTTGATAGATCAGCCAAGGGTCCAACTAGTCAAGCACTCTGCATCCCCCGCCCTCCTTCCGCTGTTTGATGCTTCCATCTGGAATTCAGAGACATATTACCTCAATCGGTTTCTTTCATCCATGATGACCAACAAACAGACTCATCCTTCTTGCATTTGTCCATATGAATACAGGAAGTTGCCTCGGTATGCTGATTGACAGGCTATGGAACCATCTGGTTCAGTATTGGCTACAGGGGTTTTCCCCAGCCTTACCTATATCTGCCACTGGAGACTGAACCTTGGACCTTCCCCAGGCAAAGGAAGTGTTGCAGCATGATGCTGTGGCCATTCCCCTTCCCAATGGGCTACAAAATGGCTATAAACTAGCAACTCCCCTCAATGTAAGGGGGAGTAAAAGGAAGGTGATTGATAAGAGGTGACGCCGTCGCACACTGTTGTTCAGTCCTGTGACAAAGCCTGTTGGGTAGAATGGCTCTTGCCATCAGAAAGTTCTTCCTAATCCTTCGTCAGAATCTCAATCCTTGTCATCTGAATCCGCTGGTTCAGACCCTACTCTCTGGAGCAGGAGAAAACCAGCTTGCTCCATCGTCCATGTGACAGCCTTTCAAATAGTGGGAGATGATTATCCTCAAGTCTCCTCTCTTCCAGGCTGAACATAGCTGACTCCTTCAACCATTCCGCATAAGGCTTGGTTTCCAGACCCAAGAATATCTGGGTCACCCTCCTCTGCACATAGTCCTTCTCTATGACCACTATGATCACCACCAACCTGCCCCATAAACTCACCTCTTTCCACATAGTACAGTACTGCTCCAAAGTGGAAAATGTTCCATTGAAAACCGTAGTTTCATAGAATCATAGAATTGTAGAGTTTGAAGGGACCCCAAACACCATCTATTCCAACCACTGCAATGCAGGAATCACACACAATTGAAACTAGAACTCAAGCCAATGGCTCAAGGACAGTAGGACTTGAACCAATGGCTTCACGTTACAGGAAAGGAGATTCTGACTAAAAAGCAAAAATAACTTTCTGACAGTAAGAGCTGTTAGGCAGTGGATGGGTGGCCATCTGTCATGGAAGGTTTAGCTGAGATTCCTGCATGGCAGGAAGTTGTACTAGCTGACCCTTGGGATCCCTTCCAACTCTACAGTTCCATGATTCTATGACAGCTTTGCTCCATGAACTGTCAGTCTCTGATCATGCACAGACCACCTTAGTTTCACACCACTCCCCCCAGCTGTTCTCCAGATTTTCTTTTGCTTCCTAGGCTGGGAAGCCAGTATCTCCCGTGAAGCCCAGAAACACGGCATGAAGGCAATAGATTTTCCCTCTTCACTGTCCCTAGGATCCCATAGGAGTGGCCACCGAGACCACATAACACTGGTCCTGAAAGACCTTCATTGGCTCCCAGTACGTTTTCGAGCACAATTCAAAGTGTTGGTGCAGACCTTTAAAGCCCTAAACGGCCTCGGTCTAGTATCCCTGAAGGAGCATCTCCACCCCCATCGTTCAGCCCAGACACTGAGGTCCAGCTCTAAGGGCCTTCTGGCGGTTCCCTCCCTGTGAGAAGTGAGGTTACAGGGAACCAGGCAGAGGGGCTTTTCAGTAGTGGCACCCGCCCTGTGGAACGCCCTCCCATCAGATGTCAAAGAGAAAAATAACTATCTGACTTTTAGAAGACATTTGAAGGCAGCCCTGTTTAGGGAAGCTTTAAATATTTGATGAATTATTGTATTTTAATATTTTGCTGGAATCCACCCAGTGTGGCTGGGGAAACCCAGCCAGATGGGCGGGGTATAAATAAATTATTATTATTATTACTATTATTATTATTATTACTATTATTATTACTACTACTACTACTATTATTATTATTATTATTATTATTATTATTATTATTACTATTATTATTATTATTATTATTATTATTACTATTATTATTATTGTGAGAATGTTTGCACAACTGCTACAGGTCCCCATATTAGTTATCCTCTTGTCTACATATTTGTGCTTTGAAGCCTCTCCACCCAGCCCAGCCCCAATGTGCAAACAATTCTCCCCTCCTCTGGCAGAGAAGGTACAGATGGACCTTTCCATTATTTTGCTAGCAACACCCTTGTATTCCCTCTTCAGTTGCAGAGCAGATACCAGACTTTTTGCAACCCACCCTGTGAGTAATTAATCAGAAACGGTTCACCGACACAGACCTGCCACGGTAGATCAGCTTTTAACATCTTTTCTGCTGGTGAGGAGTCCTGGGTCTAGAAATAGCTTGGATTCACAGCTCAAATGTGCACAGGAGCAATTGCGAAGTGGGCGGATTCAGTGCCTTCATTTTATAGACTTTTGAATGGCTAGGTCGAGATAATGGCCAGGGACCTCAGAGTCCCTCAGGTGCTTCATCCGTGGGAGAGATGGAGCACAGGTGAGACATCCCTTGGTGATTCTGGGTGGGTAAGGTGCAAGGGGTTCTATGAAGCTCCCTTGGCTTCTGCCTAGAAACCTCTGCCTGGGAGGAACCCAGACAAGCCCTGCCTGAGTGAGGTGGAATGTGTTGTTTTGTCAATGGAGAATCTAGCAGTCCGTCACACAAAACATTTTAAACACACACACACTGATAAAAAGAGTGCTGGGAGCTGTCGTTTGTTAAAGGTGCTGGGAATGGCAGCCCATTTTGGGGGGCAGCTGCTTTTAATGTAAATCACTATTAGAAGCAGTATTCTTGTTATTATTATTTTTATGCTGGTAAAGGGGCAGACGGAGCTCAATGGAGGATTTGTTGAGAAGTCACAGTCATGAAGCATCTCAAAGGAATCGGCCGCAGAGGGCTCTGTGCCAATGGCGACGAGAAGTGACTTCTGCTCAGATAGTCAACTTCAGCCACCACCAAGAGGGCATCTTTGAGGAACGATTGTGGGGAAACTGCTGCCTGCGTGGCTCAAAAGAACACCACTTTGGACCCCTTGTTTTCAAGAGGAATCGCAAAGTTGTAAAGTTGGGAGGGGGGCCCAAAGTGTCACCAGGTCCCATCCTTTGGAATGCAGGTATCAGAGCTAATGATTCCCTGAGAGGAGAGAACAGAGTTGGGATCTGGTGGCTGACACACCACTTCTCTCAATGTGCTGTAATCACAGGCCATGCTGCTTTACTGCAGTGCAGCTCATTAATCCAAAATACCATATTTTTCACTCTATAGGACACACCTTTCCTCCTCCAAAAATGAAGGGGAAATGTGTGTGCATCCTATGGAGCGAATGCAGGCTTTCGCTGAAGCCTGGAGAGCGAGAGGGGTCGGTGCGCACTGACCCCTCTCGCTCCCTGGGCTTCAGGCAGCTATCCGCAAGCCTTTGGAGCGAGGCAGGAGTTCCTGCTGGGCTCCGAAGGTTTGCAGATAGCAGCCTGCAGCCTGAAGCCCGGGGAGCGCAGCGCCAACTCCCCGGGCTTCAGGTAGCTCCCGGACCTATTCTGGGGGCTGGGGTCAGGGGAAGCTTGGGCTTCCCTGGCCCCAGCCCTGCGGCTAAAAACGAAGCCAAGACAGCCAGCGGGATCCATCCCGGCTGGAGAGGTTGCACGTGGCTAAAGTGGATGGATCCCGCTGGCTGTCTTGGCTTCTTTGCTCTTTGGGGCTGGGGGGGGAATATTTTTTTTTCTTTATCCCCCCCCTAAAAACTAGGTGCACCCTATGGTCCGGTGCGCCCTATGGAGCAAAAAATACGGTAACTCTGGGCATAGTCATGCTTAGAGTTTCATTAGAATGACGCCGTCATTTAGTGTTTGCTCACAATACACACACAAAAATCCTGAAGGGGCAAAATAATAACTATGGAAAGTTTCACCATAAGTCAAAGGCCAAATGAACTGATGAGTGAGATGGTCCTTTACTGGTGACCAGAGCAAGCTCCATGCCACAGAATCATAGAATTGTTGAGTTGGAAGGGACCCTGAGGGTCATCTAATCCAACCCCCTGCAGTACAGGAATCTCAACGAAAGCATCCATGATGACCACCCAACATCTGTCTCTTCTTCACTTCTTAGAACATCTAGTGTTATTATTTTTTATTGTTGAAAAATACTTTATAATATTTTGCTTAGATTCATGGAGGCAGATGCACCCTGTGGAGAGGCTGTTCGTCCACGGTCTGACATTTCTGACACTGGCTCTCCCCGCTTTCCTTCTCTCTGAGGCTTGCAATCTTCCCTCTCCGCTTTCTCCTTCCTCTTTGCCTCCACCCTGAGGTCTCCCTTCTGCTTCTTCTTCAAGGCTCTCCTCTGCTAACTCACCCTTCCTCCAGCCTCCCTACTCTTCTTACTGCTCCTTGCCTTCGTATTCACTGGCTCAGTATTCTGTGGCATCACAGGAGCAGGCATTGCACTCATATCTTAAGAGGTACCTCAAGATAAAACGGAGACATTGATTTGAAGTGCACTCACATCACACGTACCTTTTACCAAAATGGTCAAAGGCCTGGAAACGATGCCTTATGAGGAACGGCTAAGGGAGCTGGGCATGTTTAGCCTGGAGAAGAGGAGGTTAAGGGGTGATATGATAGCCATGTTCAAATATATAAAAGGATGTCACATAGAGGAGGGAGAAAGGCTGTTTTCTGCTGCTCCAGAGAAGCGGACACGGAGCAATGGATCCAAACTACAAGAAAGAAGATTCCACCTAAACATTAGGAAGAACTTCCTGAGAGTAAGAGCTGTTTGACAGTGGAATTTGCTGCCAAGGAGTGTGGTGGAGTCTCCTCCTTTGGAGGTCTTTAAGCAGAGGCTTGACAACCATATGTCAGGAGTGCTCTGATGGTGTTTCCTGCTTGGCAGGGGGTTGGACTCGATGGCCCTTGTGGTCTATTCCAACTCTATGATTCTATGATTCTACCTGCACAAATTCCTTTATGAGTGCTTGGCTGGGGCAGCCAAAGCCAGCCTTCCAGATGACGGTTGTAGTGGAGGAGAAGAAGAGAATAAGGCAGGAGGGAGGCAGAAGCAGACAGAGGGAGAAGGAACCCTGGTGCCCTAGGCTACAAAATGAGTGAGGAAATGGAGGTTGATGGAGGAGGAAGAAACTCCAACTGTGGAAGGGAGGAGAGAGGCTGACAGAGACATGCAGGTGGAAGAAAAATGCTGGAATCGTGCTGCAGGTTCTGCTTGCCTCTCTCGCTGTCTGCTTTCCACCTCTCTTCCACAGCCAAGGAATCCAGGTTTCTTCGTCCTGGGATTTCCTCTGTTTCTTCTTCCTCTGGCAGTGGAGAAAAAAGGTTCCTGCCCTTCCATCAGACAGCTTTCAGCTATGCATGATTTTGTGTATCCATGGTGCCTCTGGACGGGAACTCTCACATGAGCAATGATCACACAGTACTGAGAAACAGACCCTGGTCAATGGAGAGAGATGGGGAAAGCACATGTCTCACAATTGCAAAAGCTGACTTCAACTATGGCTATCATGCCCACATTTATATGAAGACAAAGGGAATCTGCAGGTAACCCAAAATGGGCCTTAGGATCTGTTGGAGGCGAAATCTCTGCCAGAGACATGGAGGTGGGTGTCTGGAAAGTCAGCCCTGGATAAGATGGTAGTCAGGACCAGAGCAATGTTCAAGTAAAAGTGGGGTTGGGAGGCAAAGTAGAATGAACCTCAGTGTTTATGGCTCAGGGCAGCAAGGCATGACTGGAGAAGAGTATGGCATTGTATCTGGGTCAATGAGGACCTCCCTCACTCCCTACCCTCATTATCCTCAATGCCCTTTCTCGTATCTCCTTGGTCCTGGCTCCATAGACAATGGGGTTGAGCACTGGAGGCACCAAGAGGTAGACGTTGCCCATTGTGACATGAACC
This sequence comes from Podarcis vaucheri, assembly GCF_965113315.1. Classification (NCBI taxonomy): domain Eukaryota; kingdom Metazoa; phylum Chordata; class Lepidosauria; order Squamata; family Lacertidae; genus Podarcis; species Podarcis vaucheri. The sequence goes on along the minus strand of NC_138762.1, from coordinate 4,088,100 downwards.
AGCACAGGAAGGTCTCTCCCAAACCTGTGCACCACAGACAGCCCAATCAGGGGCACGTAGAAGGACAAGACAACACACACATGGGCCACACAGGTCCCAGAAGCCCGGAGGCGCTCCTCCTTTGACTTCAGCTGCAGGACGGTCTTAATGATCATCACGTAGGAGACAGAGATGAGCAAAGAATCAAGGCCCATCACCAGGAGAATGGCAGCCAAGCCATATACAACATTGGGCAGCTTGTTATTACAAGCCAGGTGCATCACATCTTGGTGAACACAATAGGAATGTGTGAGGACAGTGGAGCCGCAGAGGTCCAGGCGGATGATCAGCAATGGAAAAGGGAGGAAGAAGATGACCCCTCTCACCACGGCCACCAAGCCCACTTTAGCAATCACTGCATTGGTGTGGATGGCAGCATGCCTCAGAGGGTGGCATATGGCCACATAGCGATCCACAGCCATGGCCAAGAGGATGGTGGACTCAATGCCTGATAGCGTGTGGATGAAGAACATCTGGAGAAGGCAACTCCCATAGCTGATCTCATTGGCATCAAACCAAAAGAAGGCGAGGAGTTTGGGCATGGTAGAGGTGGAGAGTGCCAGGTCCACAGCAGCCAGCATGCAGAGGAAGAAGTACATTGGCGTGTGGAGGGCTGGCTCTGTCTTCACGACAAACACCACCATGCAGTTGCCCACCACGGCCACAAGGTACATGGCGCAGAGGGGGAAGGCCAGCCAGAAGTGGGCACCTTCCAGGCCAGGTAGACCCATTAAGATGAACGAGAAAGAGTCGCCATGAGTTCTGTTGGTGGCTGTCAACGACATGTCCGGTGTGATGCCCTTATGTTGTTCTACGCAGCTGAAAGGGAAGGAGATGGTAGTTTAACAGTGTCAAACTGGGTTTGATTCCATGGAACCAAAATGTTCTCTCCATAAGAGCAAAGCACAAGGCAGCATCTGTTTCTCACTCATTTCCTCTCTCACTCACTCTCTTTCTCTCCCCCCTCCCATTGTTGCCTTCTTTACTGATCACATACTGCATGATTAACTCATTGTCCAGGCCTGGTGTGTTGGGCAGTAGGACAAGAGGGCTTAAGAAACCATTTGTGCTCTTTGAGGGATGCATCCCATAACTCCAGGAGCAGCATCCTGTTCTCAAGGTGGCCAAACAGATGCCTGTGGGAAACCAGGGGGCAGAACATCAGCAGAAGAGCAGCCCTCTCCCATCCTGTGGTTTCCAGCAACTGATATAATATAAATATATTTAAGACAAATAAAATGCCCATCTTCAGACTCAGCAGGAGAGAGTTCCAGGTCTCAGGGGAATGTTAGTCTATCAGAAACAAAAAGTTTACCCTAATCTCAAGAAAAAAACCCCACTCCATACCTTTGAGGGACTGCTCTCCAGCACCAGTCTCTGTTTGGACCTCACACAGCCAACACAACTGAGAGAAGGAAAGAGATTTATAGAAAGCAAAGCCGCTAGGGACCAATTTGTTACCTCTGAGGAACCAGCTGAAGGGTGTGCCACAATGCACTATATCTAGACATTTCTTTTATGCTGAGGCTGTTTTGCATATAGAATCATAGAACTGTAGTGCTGGAAGGGAACTCAAAGAGGCATCCCAAACCCCTGGAATGCTGGGAATCTCAGCTAAAGCACCCAAGACAGATGGCCACCCAACCTCTGCTTCAAAACCTCCAAGGAAGGAGAGTCCACCACCTTCAGACGGAGTCCATTCCACTGTTGAACAGCTCTTCCCATCAAAAAATTCTTCCTAATGTTTAGTCAGAATTGTTAAGCATAATTGTGTAATGTACATTGAAATGGAAAATATATCTATAACATGCCTGTATTGTAATGTGAGGCATGGCAGGAAATTTCCATTGGAGCTAAAGAAGAGCCTAACAGGTTTATCATTAATGGGGCTGCATCATGGGACTGTATGTCTTCTAGTTTTGTCACATAAAATGGATTGTGTTACAGGTTTATGCATATGCTAATCTGCAGGCATCCACCTTTGGTGAGTTGCTTTCTTTGTTCCAAGCTGCTGAAGAGAATGGACTGTGAGTCTCTGCCTCCAGCAAACAGTCTGGGGCTAATGGAGGCTGCAGTGGAGAAGAGAGTGAACTTTGATTTTTAGCTCAGGATGCAGTATACAGTGGTACCTCAGGTTAAGAACTTAATTCGTTCTGGAGGTCTGTTCTTAGCGTGAAACTGTTCTTTTTTTTAAAAAAAAGCATATTTATTAAATTTTCCAAAACACAAAGAAAAAAAGACAAAAGAAAAAGAAAAAGAATTTACAATTTAAGTCTTACTTTCAATAACATCTTTCCAGGACTCCCCCATCCCCCCTCCCTATTGTATTCCCCTTTCATTAATTTAGTTCCACAAGTTCTTACTCCCAATTTAAAACTTATTTTGTTTAACCCACTATTCAAATTAGTTATATAGCCACTTTCCCTTTACATTCCACCATCCCCCATCATTAAAGCAAAAAAAAAAAAAAAAAGAATTTTCTCCCCAAGGCCGCCCCAATTCCCTTCCACGAATTCCCTCTTTTGATAAACACGTCCAATCAAGATAAAAAATATAAAAAAAATTCAAAAAATAGTTGTACACCCTTTGGATTCCAGATCTTCCCCCACCCTTCCCCGGTTTTGATTCCCCATGTCCATCAGTCTATCTACTGTCAGCCTGGAGATCTCATGTCCATAGCCGATTTTTTTCCCTTCCAAATCCACCTTGCCGATTTTTCCCCCTTTTTTAATATTTAAGTTCAGACGTCCAGTCTTAAAGAGGCCCCTAACAGGCCTTTGGTTTTCATTGGTCTTCTTAGCGTGAAACTGTTCTTAACCTGAGGTACCACTTTAGCTAATGGGGCCTCCAGCTGCCGCTGCGCCGCCGCCACACGATTTCTGTTCTCATCCTGAAGCAAAGTTCTTAACCTGAGGTACTATTTCTGGGTTAGCGGAGACTGTAACCTGAAGCGTCTGTAACCCGAGATACCACTATATTTGTAATCTAAGATAGGCCTTAGGCTGGGCTCAGTATAAATAATTATGCATCTAACGGAATGTAACTTTATTTGCTTTAAGTTGTTTGGAGTTAAGTTCTGAGTAAGTAAAACTTTTGGGCCATATTTTTGGACTGAATAATTTTCATTTCAATACAAGAGTCAGTTTTTGTTCACGCAACGGTTTCCATATGCACCATATTTCCCCCACTGGTACCAAAGCAATCTTTCTGGCCCTCTTCTCCCACCTGCCTTCTCCTCTGCACCCACCAAAAGATGCTTTAGGCTTTAAAAAAGAAAAAGAAAACAAAACAAAAAACAACAGCCCAACAACCCATGGAGGAAAGAATCAGAGACATTTCCATAATGTGCGGCTTGACTCGTGAGAAGGTGCAGCTCCTGCCAAATTGTTTAGAGGTGACAACATTAAGAACATGAGTAGGTCAGGCCAATGGTCCCTCTACTCCAGCACCCTTGCCGGCCAACCAGATGTCCCAATGGGAAGCTTGTTAGAAGGACAGGAGCAACACAACACTGGGGTGACTGGGGGCAGCCACCGAGACCACATAACACCTGTCCTGAAAGACCTACATTGGCTCCCAGAACGTTTCCGAGCACAATTCAAAGTGTTGGTGCTGACCTTGAAAGCCCTAAACGGCCTCGGTCCAGTAGACCCGAAGCAGCGTCTCCACCCCCATCGTTCTGCCCAGACACTGAGATCCAGCCCCAAGGGCCTTCTGGCGGTTCCCTCCCTGTGAGAAGTGAGGTTAAAGGGAACCAGGCAGAGGGCCTTTTCAGTGGTGGCGCCCACCCTGTGGAATGCCCTCCCATCAGATGTCAAAGAGATAAACAACTACCTGACATTTAGAAGACCTCTGAAGGCAGTCCTGTTCAGGGAAGTTTTTAATGTGTGAGATTTTAATGTATTTTTAATCTTTGTTGGAAGCTGCCCAGCCAGATGGGTGGGGTACAAATAAATTATTATTATTATTATTATTATTATTATTATTATTATTACTACTACTACTACTACTACTACTACTATTACTATTTTCAGAAGCTTGCTGAGTCCAGTGGTGGAGATGGAAGGTAGCCATTGCAGATAAGAGCCATTGATAGCCTCCTCCTTAGTGAAGTTGTTTAATCCTTGTTTAAAGCTGCCCCTGTTGGTGGCCATCACTGAAGCTTTTCCCAATAGGCTTCCCTATGTGGGGATTCAAGTCTCCTAAAGAGGCAACGCAGGCAGACACAATAAGCTCAAGGGTAGCTTTTATCCACCTTGTGACAGGTTTCCAGAAAGAGGGGAACAAATCTGCACACCGTATTCCCAGGGGCCTGATGTTGGGAAAATGCACCAAGGCAAAAGCCAGCTCCAGATGGCTTGAATGCAAAACAGGATGTTGTGGTTTCTCACTGTACTGTTGGAGAAAAGGTGGAGCCTATTTTCTGTACTGAGCACCGGATGTTAGCTCACAGTGTCATGTGACCTGTGCTGGAAGTACAGGGGAGGAGTGAGTCTCTTCTGATGGAGACTGAAGGGAGCAGTCGCATTTCTATGTACTGCTGAGTGACAGGAATAAAACATGTAAAAAGGACTCCTGTCTGTCTCATTTCCCCTCCCTGGGGGAATGCAGGGAGGGAGACAAGAAGAGGAAAGCAGAGGGTGTGTTCTTTCTCACGTCTAATGAGAAGAATCCCCGGGTTTGTTTACCTAGCCTGCCGGCAGTTGCAGACGGATGGTAAACACAGTATCTCGCTCAATTGCCTCGGGGGAGGCCAGGTACCTCTGCCTGTGAGCCAAGATACTAACACCCATTTAGTCTGCCAAAAGTAAATTACACTTGGGTTTGTTTTAAATTATGGAAGAAACCCATCGTGTGTTTTTCAAAATAATATCCACAGTATGAGGGAAATGGCGGAGAAATGAGGATGAGGATAATGAGAATGAGAATGATAATTTATTCCAGCAAAAGATTAAAAATATACATTAAAACATCAGTCATTAAAAACTTCCCTGAACAGGGCTGCCTTCAGATGTCTTCTAAGGGAGATAGTCTTCTGAGGGACCCTTTTCTGCCACCGAGAGAGTCCTTCTCCACCTTGCCTTTCCTGGAGCATGAAACTTTCTCTTTCTCTTTTTTCTTTTGGATATTTTTTATTAGTTATCAATTACAACAATCCAATAAAAGCCTCATTATAACAATACCAAATTATAATACAATTACTAATACCAATCATTCAGATGCCAAATTATACAATTTAGGTGCTAGAATTGATCTTTTGACGATTTACTTTATTTCTGCATTCCAAAATGTTACTGATTTCCAGTCAACGAACAATCCCTTATACAGCAACTGCAATTTTAATGACTTCCCTTCGTTTTGACACATTAAGTGATTTATAGAGCTACAGGTGAAGCATTCAGACTATATCCTTGTTCTTCCTGAGCATGAAACTTTCTCTAGCCTGCCTCACAAACAAAGATGAGTAAGGGCGAGTTCAGGAGAGATACAAATAGATTTCCTGTTTTGTGTAGTGAATTCTGTATCATTTATCACCAACACAGTGGCTGATAACCCTTTTCTCAGACATCCCTGTATAACACTGAGATTGGTTCCTAAGAAACTCCCTTCGGTGGGTACTGCTGTTACTGTATTTATTTGTTATATTATTTATCTGCCTTTCCCCCAGAACTGGGACTCATGGCAGCTTACAAAAATTAGAGCAAGCTCGGCTCAAACACAAACGCTCTAAAAACAAATATAGTATAATAGTTAAATAGTAATTCATAATGGAATTTAAACAATGCAAAAAAAAACTAATCGGTTGAAATGCAGATAGCAAAAAAACTAAAAACCTAATCCATTTGCTTCTACAATGAGCAGCTACTTGGGACCACCCACACTTTGTTGACCCATTTTTTGTGGGGCATCTGCACAATATTGTGATCACAGCATTCCCTCCTCAATGCTTTCTTCCCCTGTTTAACTTTCTCCCCAGTCACCCTGAGCTCAGAAAATCTAACAGAATGGAACAGCCACACAATTTCCCCAGGTGGAGATGACCCAAAACTCAGAGGGGCAGAATGCTTGTCAACACACAGAAGAAAATATGGTCATTTTTGTCAGGAAGTGACATTTTTTCTTACGATTCTTTGCCTCTTCAGGAGCTGGCCTAAAAACAATAGCAAAAAACACCTTAAACACCAAAAGGGAGGAAATTCCTACCCAACGTATGTTGTGTTTTGGGATGTCTTGACACCGGAGTGATGTAACACAGCGGTGGGGGTACAGCCTGAGTGCAGCCTGGATGTGGTATTAATTTTGTTTAATTTATTTATTAAATCTATATCGCAACCTTCCTCCCAAAGGAGCTCAGGGCAGCATACAACAAGAGAACAATAACATACGGTAATATTTAAAAGAATTCCAATACAGATGCAGATTTAAAATGCTTGATGGAAGAGGAAGGTCTTAACAGAGATGGTGCCTGCCTCATATATAGGGCAGGGATATCCAAAGGCGTCACCACACTAAAGGTCCGATTCCTTCAATGTGTGGGGTGGACCTCTTGATAAGATGATTTCTGCAGGAGGCCCTCACCCGCAAAGCACAGTAATTGGTTGGGTGTATGAGCGCTGAGATGTTCTATCAGGTGCGAGCTTCAGTCTCCAGGAAATGGTGCGGCAACCACACAGCAAAGATGGCTACCAGGGTCTTGCAGATCCTGAGAGCCGCCTGGAAGGACACATGGCTATTGGCTTATGGGAGGCTTAGAGATACAGCAGATCAGTGCACAGTTTGTCTAATGAGAACCATGATCTTAAAGGTTGACCAAGAACATCTGTCTAGATACACTGCTAAGTGGAATATTCTAGGATAATCTGTTCTAAAAATATATATATCTGGGTCAATGAGGGCCTCCCTCCCTCCCTATCCTCATTATCCTCAATGCCCTTTCTCGTATCTCCTTGGTCCTGGCTCCATAGACAATGGGGTTGAGCACTGGAGGCACCAAGAGGTAGACATTGCCCATTGTGACATGAACCAGCACAGGAAGGTCTCTCCCAAACCTGTGCACCACAGACAGCCCAATCAGGGGCACGTAGAAGGACAAGACAACACACACATGGGCCACACAGGTCCCAGAAGCCCGGAGGCGCTCTTCCTTTGATCTCAGCTGCAGGACGGTCTTAATGATCATCAAATAGGAGACAAAGATGAGCAAAGAATCAAGGCCCATCACCAGGAGAATAGCAGTCAAGCCATATACAATGTTGGGCATTCTGTCCCCACAAGCCAGGTGCATCACATCTTGGTGAACACAATAGGAATGTGTGAGGACAGTGGAGCCGCAGAAGTACAGGCGAATGATCAGCAATGGAGGAGGGAGGAAGAAGACGACTCCTCTCACCACGGCCACCAAGCCCACTTTAGCTGTCACTGCGTTGGTGAGGATGGAGGAATGCTGCAGGGGATGGCATATGGCCACATAGCGATCCACAGCCATGGCCAAGAGGATGGTGGACTCAATGCCTGAAAGAGTGTGGATGAAGAACATCTGGAGAAGGCAACTCCCATAGCTGATCTCATTGGCATCAAACCAAAAGAAGGCGAGGAGTTTGGGCATGGTGCAGGTGGAGAGAACTAGGTCCACGGCAGCCAGCATGCAGAGGAAGAAGTACATGGGCGTGTGGAGGGCTGGCTCCGCCTTCACGACAAGCACCACCGTGCAGTTGCCCACCACGGCCACAAGGTACATGGCGCAGAGGGGGAAGGCCAGCCAGAACTGGGCACCTTCCAGGCCAGGTAGACCCATCAAGATGAATGAGAAGGAGTCGCCATGAGTTCTGTTGGTGGCTGACAATGACATGATTGGCTTGAAGCCCTGTGAGTGCTACTCACCTGAAAGAGAAGGAGAGGGTAGATTCACAATGCCAAACTGGGTTTTATTCCATGAAACCAAAATGCCCTCCTGTCTCTAATTGTAAGCCATGAGGCAGCATCTGTCTCTCTCTTTCTCTGTCACTCTCCCCCCCCCCATTGTAGCCTTTACTGATCACATAATGCATCTTAACCAGCAGGACTCGTTGTTTAGGCCTGATGTGTTGGGCATTAGGGCAAGACAGTTTGAGAAACAATTTGTGACTTTTTAATAATTTTTATTAAATTTTCAGTTTTACAATTTCAAATACTCATTTTACATCCTTAAGATATGAATGACTTCCCTTCTTCTCTTTCATGGTTCATTTTACATATCTTAAACCCCTGCATATTCTACAAAAACTATACCAATCAGTTTTCCATGATTGCATCCATCAAAAGCTATTTACACTATTGAATTGATCTTAATGCTGCCAACGTTTTCAGCTGTATACAATTATTCCCCATATATTCAATAAAGGTTTTCCAATCTTCTCTAAACACATGTTCTTCTTGTTCTCTTATTCTATATGCTAAGTCTGCAAGTTGTGCAGATTAGAAACGATTTGTGTCTTCAGGTAGATACACCCCACAACTCCAGGAGCATCTGGAGAGGAGCAACGTGGCCACAGACCATGGACAGTGGTCACTGCTGCACATAAAGGTTGAGTGAGCTTGGGACACTGTGCGTCCACCAGCGGTTGTCTTGGATTGTACCTGCCGGTCCACTCCCCGCCCCACCTGGTGCATAAGGGGCCTTGTGAGGATGAAGAAGACCTTTTTCTCCTTGGGGTCTTGAGGACCCACCAAATGGAATCCGAGTAAAGAACCATTCTAAGACTCTTGAGGGCTCATTATTGGGAACAAGAAACGCAGCAGAGCATTTTTGTTGGTTTTGTTAAAAAGAGGCAAGCTTGGCCATTGGCAACAGGAGCCTGCAATAGCCATTCCCAGAAGCACCGAACCAGCTCTTCTGCTTGATGAACTTTCCCTCAGTGCCTGAAATCTAATAGAACGAGTTTTAGAATGGCTTGTCAAAAGAAGTCTATTGTGGTCAGCAACAGTGCTATTCAACATTGCCCACAGGCCTGGCTGCTGGATCAGGGCAATGATCCATCTGCTGTAGCATCCTCTTCTCCCAGTGGCCAACCAGATCCCTGTGAGAAACCAGCAAGCAGGATCCCAGCACAGGAACCCTCTTGTGGTTCCCAGCAACTGATATAATATAAATATATTTAATACAAATAAAATGCCCATCTTCGGACTAAGCAGGAGAGGGTTCCAGGTGGGGTTGGATGGATCAGTTGGTTAGAGTCTGGTGCTGATAACACCAAGGTTGCAGGTTTGATCCCCACGGTCAGGGGAAAAACAAGGCTGTCCAGGGTTGTAAAGACTGCGGAGAGAATAATTGGGTGCACTCTTCCCACCTTGGGTCAGATCTACGCTTCCAGGTGCCATAAGAAAGCTGCAGAGATAGCGCAGGATAGTGCGCACCCCAGAAATGATCTCTTTCAGCTTCTGCCTTCTGGAAGAAGGTACAGGGTTCTAAAGACCAGGACTAGCCACCTGCGAAACAGTTTCCACCCAAATGCGATTTTGGTTTTAAACACAGTGTAAGGTAGTCTCTATGGGAGTATATTGTATTTAATTATGGGGTATCAGAGTTTTTAGGGGGTTAACCAGGCGGGGATAGCTGGGATAGCAGGCTTGTTGGTTTTTGAATGTCTGATGTAGATTTTTTCAATTTCGTTGTTCTGTATGGGACAATGACAATAAAGACTATAGTATCATATCGTATCGTATTGAACAGCTGCCTATTCCTGCCCTGCAAGAGGTTGGATGGGATGATGCTCAGGGTCCCTTCCAACTCTTTGACTCTATGATCCTATACTTCTATGATTCTAGTACCAAGGAGAAACCCCCCTCAACATACCTTCGAGAGAACGCTCTGCAGCAGCAGTCGCTGTGTGAACCCTGCCTGCACAACCTCACACAGCCAACACAGCTGTGCAAAGGAGATGCATTTGTAGACAGCCCAGTCCCTGGGGGCCAATTTGTTACCTCTGAGAAACCAGCTACGGATTCCAAACTGAAGGATCTGCCCTAATCTAAAACATACAGACATTTCTTTTATGCTGAGGCTGTTTTGCACATGGAATCAAGGGACTGTAGAGTCCAACCCTTTACGGTATAATGTCATTGAAAGCCTCCTCCACAAATTTGTCTAATCCTTGTTCGAAGCTACCCCTGTTGGTGACCATCACTACAGCTTTCCCCGATAGGCTTCCTCTGAAGTGTATGTGGGGATTCAAGTCTCCTAAAGAGGCAACGCAGATAGATGTAATCTAAAAGGTAGTTTTTATTCACCACACAACAAGTTTCCAGAAAGGTAGGAACAAATGTGCATACAATATTTCCAGAGGCCCAATTCAGTTTGCCAAAAGTTAATTATACTTCGGTTTGTTTAAAATTATGGAATAAACCCATCATGCATTTTTCAATTTATTATCAACAGTATGAGGAAAGTGGGAGAGAGACAGAGAGGGAGGGAGGGAGGGAGGGTCTCTCAAGGGACCCATTTCTGTCACCTACAGGGAGAGTCCTCCTCCACCTTGCCTTTCCAGGAGCATGAAGCTCTCTATAGCCACCTCACAAGCAACAATGAGTATAAGTGGGTTTAGGAGATTTCCTATTCTGCACAATAAATTCCAAAGCATATATCACCTACATAGTGGTTGACAACCCTTTTGTTACACATCCCTGAATAACACCGAGGTAGGTCACTAAGAAACACCTTTTTGGGGGCTTCTTTCTGCAGGAGGCCCTTGTCCACGGAGCTCAGTGATCAGTTGGGTAGAGGACAGATCCTTCAGGTATGCGCTTCAGTCTCCAGGAAATGGTGTGGCAACTACAGAAGAAGCATGGCTACAAGGGTCTTGCAGCTACTGAGAGCTGCCTGGAAGGACACATGGCCATTGATTTACAGTGGCTTGGAGCTTTGTTCTGCCTGATTTGTCTAACAAGGACTGTGATCTTAAAGGTTGACCAAGCACAGCTGTACAGATGAGCTGTTGGTGAAATAACTCTAGGATAATCTGTTCTAAAGAAAATTCTGGGTCAATGAGAACCTCCCTCACTCCCTATCCTCATTATCCTCAATGCCCGTTTCCGAATCTCCTTGGTCCTGGCTCCATAGACAATGGGGTTGAGCACTGGAGGCACCAAGAGGTAGACGTTGCCCATTGTGATTTGAACCAGCACAGGAAGGTCTCTCCCAAACCTGTGCACCACAGACAGCCCAATCAGGGGCACGTAGAAGGACAAGACAACACACACATGGGCCACACAGGTCCCAGAAGCCCGGAGGCGCTCTTCCTTTGACTTCAGCTGCAAGACAGTCTTAATGATCATCACGTAGGAGACAAAGATGAGCAGAGAATCGAGACCCATCACCAGGAGAATGGCAGCCAAGCCATACACAACATTGGGTGTGGTGCTGTTGCTCGAAGCCAGGTGCATGACATCTTGGTGGAGGCAGTAGGAATGGGTGAGGTTGGTGGAGCCGCAGAAGTGCAGGCGGCTGATCAGAAAGGGCAGAGGAAGGAAGAAGAGGACACCTCTCACCACGGCCACCAAGCCCACTTTCACCGTCACTGCGTTGGTGAGGATGGAGGAATGCTGCAGAGGGTGGCAGATGGCCACATAGCGATCCACTGCCATGGCCAGGAGGATGGTGGACTCCACTCCGGACAGAGAGTGGATGAAGAACATCTGGAGGAGGCAGGTCCTGTAGCCAATTTCCTTGGCATCAAACCAGAACAGGGACAGGAGTTTGGGCATGGTGCAGGTGGAGAGGGCCAGGTCCACGGCAGCCAGCATGCAGAGGAAGAAGTACATGGGCGTGTGGAGGGCTGGCTCCATCTTCACGACAAGCACCACGGTGCAGTTGCCCACCACAGCCACAAGGTACATGGCGCAGAGGGGGAAGGCCAGCCAGAAGTGGGCACCTTCCAGGCCTGGCAGGCCCATCAAGATGAACGAGAAGGTGTCGCCATGAGTTCTGTTGGTGGCTGACAACGACATGTCTGGTGCGATGCCCTTGTGTTGTTCTACACAGCTGAAAGGGAAGGAGAGAGAAGGAGTCAAGTGGGTTTGAGCCCATGAAACCAGAATGGCAGCTCCCCATTCCTATGTGGCCAAGCAGAGGGAGTCAATTCCAAGGGGTAATAGGATGAACATTAGCTAGGAGGGGTTGAAGGAACAATGAGGGTAATGCCCAGGCCTGCCAGTTGACTTATTTCTAGTCCAGTTTTAAGCCAGTCAGTAAAATCCCAAAGCAGAGCAGAATTAAAAACGAACAGCTCATTTTCTTCAAACCAAGGATCAGGAAAACAAATTTTACGAGGAACCCTTAGGGGTTATGTTTTGCCTGGGGAAGAGAATACAGAGAGGTCACACGATAGCCATCTTCAAATAGCTGAAGGGATGTCACATGGAAGATGGAGTAAGCATCTCTTCTGCTGCTCCAAAGGGTAGGACCGGAACCAATGGTTTCAAGTTACAAGAAAGGAGATTCCGACTACATCTCAGGAGTAAGAGCCTTTTGACAGTGGAACAGACTCCCACAAGAGGTGGTGGACTCTCCTTGCTTGTAGGTTTTGAAGCAGAAGTTGGGTGGCCATCTGTTGGGGAGTCTTTAGTTGTAGATTCCTGCATTGCAGGGGGTTGGACTAGATTACCCTTGGGGTCCCACTCAACTCTACAATTCCATGACTAGGAACATAGGAAGCTACCTTATACTGAGTCAGAACATTTGTCTATTTCGCTTAGTATTTCCCACACTGACTGGCAGTGGCTCTCTCAGATTTCAGGCAGGAGTCTCTCCCACGTCTACTAGGAGATGCCAGGGATTGAACCCAGGAACTTCTGCTTCCAGGCAAATGCTCTACCACTGAGCTATGGACCTTCCCATTTTTAACAACAAAAACAACAAGAACATCAGAGGACAGGATAAAATCAATAACTGCCATAAAAGCAGTAGTTATTAATGACCACAAGTCAAATTAAAATGCAACCTCCATGCTTGGTTGTGGTGAACTTCTCTGACTAGCAAATACTGGCGACTAAGAGCAGAACATTGAAGGGATGCGGGTGGCTCTGTGGTTTAGACTTGCTAATCAGAAGGCCGCGGTTCTAATCCCCGCAACGGGGTGAGCTCCCGTTGCTCGGTCCCTGCTCCTGCCAACCTAGCAGTTCGAAAGCACGTCAAAGTGCAAGTAGATAAATAGGTACCGCTCTAGCGGGTAGGTAAACGGCATTTCCGTGCGCTGCTCTGGTTTGCCAGAAGCAGCTTAGTCATGCTGGCCACATGACCCGGAAGCTGTACCCCAGCTCCCTCGGACAATAAAGTGAGATGAGCGCCGCAACCCCAGAGTCGGCCATGACTGGACCTAATGGTCAGGGGTCCCTTTACCTTTACCTTTAAGAGCAGAACATTAGATTCACGATGCATTCAGTGCTGCTGCTGCATTATGTGCAAAAGGCGCCATGTGTGTGATCAGCCTGCCTGTCAGCCTCTCTTCTCCAATGACCCAGTTGCTGTGGCCACACCCTTTCTCAGTCCTTTTTTTCGGGGGGGGGGATGCATACCCCTAAACATTTTGTGAATCTTTGTACCTTTGTCCATTTTGCTGTATTTATTTTCCCCGATTTGGACTATAAAATGGTGATTTTCTTGAGTCAAAACGAGAGTATCCCTAAACATTTTTTTAAAAGGAAAAAAGCACTGCTCTTTCCTACCTATGACTGCAAAGACACCAGAACAGCAGCCTAACACGTCCTACTCAGAGGTTACCGAAACAACCAGGTCAACCTTTGCCAACCTGATGTCTCCAGATGTTTTGGACGATAGCTTCCATCTCATTCAGCAGCCAGCATGGGCAATGGTCTGGGACGAAAACATCTGGAAGGCGCTAGAATCACAAAGGCTCATCTAAGCACCAGGGTTGTCTGTCTTGAGTTCAAAACATGGAGCTGGAAAGCAGAGCCGTGCAGGAAGTTGGACTCAATGAGCCTTGGGGTATCTTAACAATGCTACAATGCTTCTGCGGCTCAAAGTTTGCACATTTTCATGGTGCTTTCTCCCTGAGTTATGGAAAGGGTGAGAGGGGGGAAAATTATGTAGCCCTGTCTCCCCAGCACTTCTTCCATTCATACAGAGCAGAATATTGTCATAGGTCTTGGGTACCAGAGTCTGTCAGTGAATGGTAGAAATCAATACATGGCAGCATTTAGATAATATCTGGGATATGAAGGGAAAATACAATCTGCAGAACTGTGACATATGCAAATTTCCTAGGTTAGCTTTGGACTTAAGCTTTCTGAAGGGGGGCGATGAGGGACACTCTAGGGGCATAATGTTCTACACCCCCCCATTGAAAACCTCTGGCATAAATATATATTCCAAATAAACCATGCTGCATTGGCCAGTATATCAGCCACACATTTATTCCAAATTCCAACCATGAAAAGTTAAAGTGCGGCTTAAATTCGCGACCTTACAAAAATTGGCTTTTACGATATCACTGCTGAAACAGACGTACGGTAAAACAGAACAAAAAAAAAAAGTTTTATTGCCAATTTGCGAGCTTGAATGCCTGCGGAATTGTAGCAACTGAATAGCGATTTGCAGCTTTAGCAATTCTATGTTAACTTTTGCGGGCTTGCAAGACCGAAGGCTTGAATTGACTAGGAGTTACAATTCTACTAACCACAGCAGTTTTCAGCCTGTAACCCAATTTTAAGGGAGCGGCTTATATTCGGGTATTGTCTTTTTTCATCTCCCCTCCCCTTTGAATTTTAAAGGTGTGGCTTATTTGCAGGTGCGGCTTATATTCGGGCCAACACAGTGTTTCTTAGAGAAACTCTAGCCTTCACAGTGCCTTGATTTTCCCAGTGGAAACGCAATCCTGGGTGAGCTTCTGGACCCCCCCCCCCGGAATCTTGCTATCGCTCTGCAGAGATTAGGGCATGGAATGCAACCTTCGTAACAATACTTTGAGTGGAACACTAGGATACATGGAGGTTGCTGTGGTTTTTATAGAGGGCAGGCAGTGTACACACCATATCTTTAGCACATTTGGAGCATGTTCTGTCCCTTAAAGAATTCTCTTGTTCACCTTGCACAGAGCTACAGTTCCCAGAAACCCTTTGAGCGTAAGAGCAGCCTGTGTGATCAGGCCAATGGCCCGTCTAGTCCAGAATCCTGTTCTCACAGTGGCAAAAAGATGCTTAAAATAAAAAAATTCCTTCCAGTAGCACCTTAAAGACCAACTAAGTTAGTTCTTGGTATGAGCTTTCGTGTGCATGCACACTTCTTCAGATACACTGAAACAGAAGTTGCCAGACCCTTCTATATAGTGAGAAGGTGGGGAGGGGTATTACTCAGAAGGGTGGTGGGAATGGGAGATTGGCAGATAGCTGAGATGAGCCTGTTGACGACTCTTAACGACTGTAATAGGTCTTACAGGAAAAGGCAAGGGGTGAGAAGGTGAGAAATGGCTTAGTCATGTTCAAACCAATCCTGGTCTGAACAAAGACATTGGATTCTTATCTCATTATACATGACTAAGCCATTTCTCACCTTCTCACCCCTTGCCTTTTCCTGGAAGACCTATTGCAGTCGTTAAGAGTCGTCAACAGGCTCATCTCAGCTATCTGCCAATCTCCCATTCTCACCACCCTTCTGAGTAATACCCCTCCCCACCTTCTCACTATATAGAAGGGTCTGGCAACTTCTGTTTCAGTGTATCTGAAGAAGTGTGCATGCACACGAAAGCTCATACCAAGAACTAACTTAGTTGGTCTTTAAGGTGCTACTGGAAGGAATTTTTTTATTTTGACTATGGCAGACCAACACGGCTACCTATCTGTAAAAAGATACTTGTTATGGGAAGACCACAAGCAGGATCCAAGCGCAAGACCATTCTCCCCTCCTGTGGTTTCCATCAATGCAGGCGCAAACTGCAGTGCCCACAATTCTTTGAGGGAGGAAATAAGAAGAGCCTTCAAATGTCCTTCAAAATATGCTTCAAAATGTGTTTTAACGGTACAGTGTTTACGCAGCCCGTGAGACTGTGCAGACAAGCAAATTGACTCTTGGGAAACCTCTGCGTAAAAGAAGCCTGCAAACCAGCCCCAGGAAGTTATTCTCCCAGCCTCTCCTTGATTTCATCTTGGTAAAAAGCCCCATACAAGTGTCTGGCCTCATACAAACATCACATCTCCCTGTTTCTGCTCCGGTGCCTTTTATCGCGAGCAGACGCCTCAAGACAGGATGAAAGGATTCTCAACTTTTTTTTGGGGGGGGGATACACAAAGCCCAGGTTCGCAACACACCTAAGATTCAAGAGGCAAGCATCGCCTACCTTTCCCGTACCTTTGTCACTCTGGGAGGGGGCTCATCCTCTAGCACCAGAGGCCAGGTGGACCAATCCTTGCAACGAAAGCCACTAGCAGAACTGAACAGGCGGGAGGAGGCTGGAATTATAGCACACTCTCAAGCCCGGTCCCTTGGGGACAGTTTGTCATTGCCACGGGGGGGGGGGGGACCTGCAAGAAGCTCAACTGTTGAACTGAAGCTGCCTTATATAGCTAGCTCACCGAGGTCCGTGTGGCATGTTCTGACATACAGCAGCAGCAGCTCTTCAGACAGAGCCACTTTCCCAGCCTGAGGATCCCTTTCCGATGAAAGATGAGGATGAAGACTGAACCAGGGACCTTATTCGGCTGGGGAGGGAGGGATATAAATAAAATTTTATTTTTATTATTATTATTATTATTATTATTCATGCACAGGATGTGCTCTGTGACACTCTGAGACTCCTTAGGGTAGTGAAAAAGTGGGATATTAAATCCAAACTCCTCCTCCTCCTCCTCCTCTTCTTCTTCTTCTTCTTCTTCTTCTTAGCCTTGGTGAAGACTTGACGTTTTTATCCCCCAAAAAGTTTTTGATTGAGTTTCCACTGAATTGAGGCTGTGTTTTAATGTTTCGATGTTGTATTTTAATCTTGTTTTTTCAGCAGTATTTCAATCAATTGTTTTTATATTTGGTGTTAGCTGCCCTGAGCCCGGTCTTGGCTGGGGAGGGTGGGGTATAAATAAAATATTCTCCTCCTCCTCCTCCTCCAGCCCCTTCCAAGAGCACACAGGCAGACAAGGGCTTCAGTATGCCTCTGCCCCAGTTCTCTCTTGCTGATGATCACAGCAGGTTGCACCATGTTGCTGACAAGCAGAGAACTCAGGCGCTGAGGAGGAAGGATCCGTGGCCCAGGGAGGTCTCTGGTCAAACTGAATTGGAAGAAGAGCAGGGGAAACGGGGTCATGAGCAGAGTGTTTCCGAATTCCATCAGTTTCCGATGATGAGCATAAAAAGCGTTCAGTAAATCACATTTGCTGTGGTCCCTGAGTGACCCTCTGGGTTTCTTCCAGCTCAACCAGTTGCATTCTGTGAAACTTCCTCCTCTGTGTAAATGCACACAGGTTTGAAGCCTAAGGCAGCTGGCTGAATCTGCAGTCTGAAAATGTGTGCTTTCTTGTAACCTGAACCAATGGGTTCAAATGACAGAATAGAAAATTCCGACTAAATATTAGGAAGAACTTTCTGAGGATGGGAGCTGTATGGCAGTGGAACAGACTTCCTTGGAAGCTAGTGGATTCCCCTTCACTGGAGTTTTTTTTCCCCCTACAGAAGCCATAGATCTGTAGAGGTGGAGGGGACCCCAAGGGTCATCTAGTCCAACCCCAGCAATGCTGGAATCTCTGCTAAAGCATCCAAGACAGGAAACTGGAGGTTTATAAGCAAAGGTTGGCTGGCCATCTGCCAGGGCTTCTCTAGTTGTGATTTCTGCATTTCAGAGCATTGGACTAGATTACCCCTGGGGTCCTTTCCATAATTCTATGAATAGGAAAGGGTTGTGGTATATTGAAATCAGTAGGACTTAGTTCCAAGAAGACATTATTAGGATATGTGCATAGGGATGTGACAGGATTCAGTTCAGTTTGCCTTCAGAGCTGAATTTTATCAAACTCGCAATTTCAGAAAGGAAATGAGAACGGAAATGCAGACAACCTCCAGATTTCATGACTCATCCACCCACTGTGGAGTGCGTGACCCAATGATGTTCATAATCAGCATTAATAAGTTTTCATCTCCCACTTGGACTACTGCAATGTGCCCTACGTGGGGCTACCTTTGAAGGTGACTCGGAAACTGGTGACTGGGGGCGGCCGCCGAGACCACATAACACCGGTCTTGAAAGATCTGCATTGGCTCCCAGTACGTTTCCGAGCACAATTCAAAGTGCTGGTGCTGATCTTTAAAGCCCTAAACAGCCTCGGTCCAGTATACCTGAAGGAGCGTCTCCACCCCCATCGTTCTGCCCGGACGCTGAGGTCCAGCTCCGAGGGCCTTCTGGCGGTTCCCTCATTGCGAGAAGCAAAGCTACATGGAACCAGGCAGAGGGCCTTCTCGGTAGTGGCCCCCGCCCTGTGGAACGCCCTCCCATCAGATGTCAAAGCGATAAACAACTACCTGACATTCAGAAGACATCTGAGGGCAGCCCTGTTCAGGGAAGTTTTTTAACGTGTGATATTTTAGTGTATTTTTGGTTTCTATGGAAGCCGCCCAGAGTGGCTGGGGAAACCCGGCCAGATGGGAGGGGTACAAATAAATTATTATTATTATTATTATTATTATTATTATTATTATTATTCATAGAATGCACCACACTTGGTGCTTTCTGCAGCTGGTGAAGTGAATAAAAGAGAACGTGGGAAACTGCCTTAAACCATAGGTTCTTTTGTCTCAGTACTGTCTAGACCAGGGGTAGTCAACCTGGTCCCTACTGCCCACTAGTGGGCATTTCAGGATTCCAGGTGGGTGGTAGGGGGTTCTACACCACATGTTACTGTCAGCATCGCCCTGGAGAGCCAGTGCACCAACTGGACTCATGCACCCTTAACCCCGACTGGGCCAGGCGAGCTGGGAAGCACCGCCAGAGACCTCCTTTCTCGCAGGAACAGGTCACAGTGCTGTGGACTCACAGCTCAGAGCTGAGAGCACCGGATTCACTGTCTCAATACTACAGTCGTTGTGCAGCAGAGTTTTGCAGAGTCTTGCAGAGTATAAACCACTCGGAGAGCAGCTCTGTAGAATATCTTCCTTTTATTCTGTAACTACAACTATGGTACAAAACTATACACAGAGCTGAATATTCTAAGCATAAATCAATGCTACACTGAGAGTCTGCAGCTGCACTTAGCAGCAATCTTATCTCTAGGGTCTCCAACACTCTCACTCTCTCCGATACACTGACTGACTGACTGACTGACTCTCTCTCACACACACAGATATGTTGCTGGGCAGAATAAGTAGATAGGCAGGACACGCCTCCTCCTCTCTGGAGAGTCAGCAGAGACCATCAGGAGATGATCAGGAGATTCTTGGGTATGGGAGGGTGGTAAGGAAATTTTACCATCGAGAAGAAAATGCATTATTGGGAGGTAGGTATAAGACGGTTGACTACCTCTGGTCTAGATTAACTGCCAGTGGCTCATCAAGGTGTCAGGCAGGAAGAAGAAGAAAAGAAGAAGAGTTTGGATTTGATATCCCGCTTTATCACTACCCGAAGGAGTCTCAAAGCGGCTAACATTCTCCTTTCCCTTCCTGCCCCACAACAAACACTCTGTGAGGTGAGTGGGGCTGAGAGACTTCAGAGAAGTGTGACTGGCCCAAGGTCACCCAGCAGCTGCATGTGGAGGAGCGGAGACGCGAACCCAGTTCACCAGATTACAAGTCTACCACTCTTAACCACTACACCACGCTGGCTCTCCCGGGCATGCATTTCAGGGGGTTGGGCTAGATGACTTTCAGGGTGCCTTCAGGTGGAACTTGAGACCTTCTGCGTGGACGGCAGATGCTCCACCACCCAGCTATAGCCGTTCCCCATAAAGCGAAGCCCACAAAAAGCTTCTGGCACAATAAATTTTGTTGGTATATAAGGTGCCACCAGACTCTTTTATTAGCATTGTGATGGCAACTGTTATAAGGAAAATACTGCTCCTTTTCCCTTCTGGGGTATCCAAGAGCCCATATAGAGTCCTTAAGTTCTTAAGTCCCTATCAGAAGGAGAAAATAAGAGAGGCCAACCTGAGTCTATTGAGAAGCAAGGCAGCTAGTGAACCTGATCCTTATTACCTGTTGCCTCCTGCGTGTGGCGAGTGGGGACCCTGTTGCAACAGTTAATAAAACTCAGCTTACTGGTCTGGACTCTCATCCTCCAAAAGGAAACCAATAAACATATATAATCCAGTGCTGTCCCAAGTATTAATTCCTTTCCAAAATAGGGACTGTGGTTGTTGTTGTTTTTTTTAAAAAAAGACATTGTAAAATCAACAAAAAAGAGCAGCAGCTGAGCTTTGTCTGTCTGTTTCTCTCTGTTTGTGGCTATTCTGAGAGTCTCATGTCAAGAGACGTCAGTAAACCCGTTTCCGTTGAAAACCAGGAGCCAGTAAAGGTGGGGCTTAGACAGCCATGGAAGTGTAGAGGTGGAGGGGACCCCGAGGGTCATCTAGTCCAGCCCCCTGCAATGCAGGAACCTCAGCTAAAGTATCCATGGCAGATGGCCACCCAACCTCTGCTTAAGACTCCACAACCTCCCAAGGGGGATTGTTCCACCGTCAAACAGCTCTTACCCTCAGAAAACTCTTCCTAACATTGAGTCAGAATCTCCTTCCCTGTAATTGTAATTTTGTGGGGTGTGTATACCTTGTTTTAAGTTTCCTTGGAACGAAGGTCACTGAAGACTGCAGCCTTTTCTGTGATATTAAGTTCATTGAATACACATACTGTATACAAGGGACGCGGGAGGCGCTGTGGGTTAAACCACAGAGCTTAGGACTTGCCGATCAGAAGGTTTGCGGTTCGAATCCCCGTGACAGGGTGAGCTCCCGTTGCTCGGTCCCTGCTCCTGCCAACCTAGCAGTTCGAAAGCACGTCAAGGTGCATGTAGATAAATAGGTACCACTCCGGCAGGAAGGTAAATGGCGTTTCCGTGTGCTTCTCTGGTTCGCCAGAAGCGGCTTAGTCCTGCTGGCCACATGACCTGGAAGCTGCACACTGGCTCCCTCGGCCAATAAAGCGAGATGAATGCCACAACCCCAGAGTTGTCCGCTACTGGACCTAATGGTCAGGGGTCCCTTTACTGTATTCAAGTTGAGTATAATTTAGAGCATTCACCTTCCAGCAGATCCTGCTGCCCCAGTAGGTTTTTGGTGGTGGGATGGGGTCCTGGAAGGCATTACTTGGATTTTAGCTGAGGACAAATAAGACCCCTCTCTTTTCCCCAGGGTCATATTTCAAACTGACTGGCTATTGTCCTCCCTCTCTCATACACAGACCTTGTGGATTTCACCTCCAGCCACAGGAGGGGTAGGACCCCCTCAGCTCACTTTCCAGAAATATACATCTCCAGCTTTTTAGGTTCTAGCGAAGCATCATGGCCCGAACTTACAAACAAAGCAGACCTGTTAAATTGCCTCTCCCAGTTTTGTAGGGTTTTGACACTGACCCCAGTAAGCTCCCGTTTGGACCAGCACTGTGCTGAACACGGAGAGGCCTGGAAACGTCAGTCAGCTTGCAAAATAGCAGTAATATGAAATAGAAGTTCACACCTTGATTTCTTGACTCTTTCCTGACTACTGAGAGATCTATGCCACAGATCTAATAAGACGCACAGAAGCCGGAAAACAAGAAGCAAACCATGAGATTCAAATCTATGGGTTAAGCAAAGACACTCCAAATTACCCCTCTTTTCCTTCAAAGCACATTATCTTGCATGCCCTCAAGCCAGGCTGTTTTCCTTCCGAGTTACATTTCTCCCCAGATGGAAACATCTCAGAGAAAGGATGTGGTCTGTTTATCCCACTGTGTTGGGTCCGTCCTCCGCCACCCCACCCCCCCTTCCAGAAAGCAATTTTTGTTCCCAGAGTCAAAAATAAGTCTGCTGAATTCTCCCTCCCTCCTTCCACCCCCATTTTTCTTTCTCTCCCCCCTCCCTCTCCAGATCAGAGCTCCTGCTTTCTCCAGGGCAGGGCGAGTGGTGGGAAGATTGAGGGGACCGGGTGGGGCTGGGGAACTGGGGAACTGGCCATGCAATGGACAAGCTTGGGGGGGGGGTTCCAACTTGGCGCAAAAGGAGAAGGGGGCTCTGGCCAGCAAAATGGCACATCTTTCATGCTTGCACATGTCCAGGAAGCTCCGGGTGGAGTGGGGAGTGTTCTTCCAGTTTGCATGACCCAGTTAATCCCCAGTAGTTTATTTAGATATTTATTTACAGATTTCTCAAATGTTGGCTCTAGGTGGGTGTCCTCACGTGATTTCCATGAAGGAATTGTCCTGGAAATTAATAATAATAATAATAATAATAATAATAATAATAATAATAATAATAATAATAATAAATTTTATTTATATCCCACCCTCCCCAGCCGAAGCTGGGCTCAGGGCAGCTAACAACAATAAAATAGTACAACATTCTAAAATCATTTCATTATAAAATTAATTCAACTCAAATTGATGTGTTTGTGCTGGTGTCAAGTGATGTGGCTCTCTGCTCTCTTTGGAGACACCAGCCTTAAGAAAAGGCCAGCACAATCCAGATTACACCTCACCCCCTCCCGTTTCCTACATTTCTTAGGGGAGGAATGCTGAACTCAACCAGCAAGTCACACAAGAGACTCAGCTCTACAGCTGCAAATAGAATGTTTTAAGTGCAATATGAAGCCAGGAGTGCCTGGCATGCTCTGGTCCATGGGGTCACGAAGAGTCGGACACAACTAAACAACAACAAAGTGCAACATACAATGTGACACTAGATGGTGATGGTGAGCCTTATGGAAAATTCAATGTATTTTTTTAAACGCTTTTTTAAAAAAAAGCATTTTCAGAACTTTGTGTAGATTCCACCAGGGAAGGAGAATCCTGGAGAGAAACGAGAGGCAAGACTATTGAAATATCTGAAGGGCTGTCAGATGGAAGGTGGAGCAGGCCTGTTTCCTGCTGCTCCAGAGGAGAGGACACAGATTCATAGCATCATAGCATCATAGAATCATAGAGTTGGAAGAGACCACAAGGGCCATCGAGTCCAACCCCCTGCCAAGCAGGAAACACCATCAGAGCACTCCTGACATATGGTTGTCAAGCCTCTGCTTAAAGACCTCCAAAGTAGGAGACTCCACCACACTCCTTGGCAGCAAATTCCACTGTCGAACAGCTCTTACTGTCAGGAAGTTCTTCCTAATGTTTAGGTGGAATCTTCTTTCTTGTAGTTTGGATCCATTACTCCGTGTCCGCTTCTCTGGAGCAGCAGAAAACAACCTTTCTCCCTCCTCTATGGGACATCCTTTTATATATTTGAACATGGCTATCATATCACCCCTTAACCTCCTCTTCTCCAGGCTAAACATGCCCAGCTCCCTTAGCCGTTCTTCATAAGGCATCGTTTCCAGGCCTTTGACCATTTTGGTTGCCCTCCTCTGGACACGTTCCAGTTTGTCAGTGTCCTTCTTGAATTGTGGTGCCCAGAACTGGACACAGTACTCCAGGTGAGGTCTGACCAGAGCAGAATACAGTGGCACTATTACTTCCCTTGATCTAGATGCTATACTCCTATTGATGCAGCCCAGAATTGCATTGGCTTTTTTAGCTGCCGCGTCACACTGTTGGCTCATGTCAAGTTTGTGGTCAACCAAGACTCCTAGATCCTTTTCACATGTACTGCTCTCAAGCCAGGTGTCACCCATCTTGTATTTGTGCCTCTCATTTTTTTTGCCCAAGTGCAAATGGCCAGAAAGAAGATTTGGACTAAGCCTTAGGAAGAACGTTCTGAGAGTAAGAGCTGTTTGACAGTGGAACGAACTCTCTCAGAAGGTGGTAGACTCTCCTCCCTTGGGGGCTTTTCAACCATGGTCAGGCCGCCAACTGTCAGGGATGCTTTAGTTGTGATTGCTGCACTGCAGAGGGTTGGACTTCCAATACTACTATTCTATGATTCTATGAACCTCCCTGCTTTTTCCTAGGGTCAGCCAAGGATGTGGATTGGAGCTCAAGGACTATCAGGGAATCCCTGGAGCTCTAAAAAGCACAGGTTGCCGCCATGTTGGTCCGTACAAAAAGGCCCTCTCCTCTTTTCTATCAGCCCACCCTCCCATCCAAAGTCCAGCTAAAATAGTGTGGTGGGTTGGTGGGGGGTCAGTCTGA
Organism: Podarcis vaucheri; assembly: GCF_965113315.1. Classification (NCBI taxonomy): domain Eukaryota; kingdom Metazoa; phylum Chordata; class Lepidosauria; order Squamata; family Lacertidae; genus Podarcis; species Podarcis vaucheri. The sequence goes on along the minus strand of NC_138762.1, from coordinate 4,063,844 downwards.
ATGATGCCCTGAGTCCTCCCAGTTCTTGCGGTCCAGTAATCAGGGAGGAATCTAACAGAAGAAGAAGAAGCGTTTGGATTTGATATCCCGCTTTCTCACTACCCGAAGGAGTCTCCAAGCGGCTAACATTCTCTCTTTTTTTATTAGTTTTTATTAGTTTTTTATTAGTTTTTATTTTATTAATAGTTTTTATTGCATTTTTTCAGACACAGACAGAAGACATAAGAAGAAAGGAAAAAAAAAAGAAAAATATAAAAGAAAATAAAAAAAGGTCATACCCCTTCAACAGCTTATTTCAACTTTCCATCGAACTTCCCCACATCTCCCGCACAATGCATTCTTAATAATAAATTTATCAGCAAATTGTAACCTTGTTTCATGTGTTTCTTTGATACTTTCAATTACAATTTAAGTTTAAATCCCTTATTGTCCATTTACTCTAAAAACAGACTATATTATCCTTTTTAACATTTAAACTTTGATCCCTTCAATATTATTTTCCAATTTCATAAATATTGCGCTCTCATTGCTGGGGCTAGCGTTTCAAATTATACGTCATTTTATAGTTCATACAACTTATAAAATTTTTGCAAATAATTCTTGAATTTTTCCCAGTCCTCCTCCATTGCTTCTTCTCCCAGGTCTCGGATTCTGGCAGTCATTTCGGCCAACTCCATGTAGTCAATCAGTTGCGTTTGCCACTCTTCCAGTGTGGGTAAATCTTGAGTCTTCCAATGTTTGGCGATCAGAATTCTTGCTGCAGTGGTAGCATACATAAAAAACGTTCTATCCTTCTTTAACACCTTTTGGCCGACAATACCCAAGAGGAAGGCCTCCGGTTTCTTGGGAAAGGTGTACTTAAACACCTTTTTTAACTCATTATAGATCATTTCCCAGAAGGCCTTCACTCTTGGACAAGTCCACCAAAGGTGAAAGAATGTCCCTTCAGCCTCCTTACACTTCCAACATTTATTATCGGACAGATGGTATATCTTTGCAAGCTTGACTGGTGTCATGTACCACCTATATATCATTTTCATAATATTTTCTTTCAAGGCATTACATGCCGTAAATTTAATACCAGTGGTACATAACTTTTCCCAGTCATCAGACATAATGTTGTACCCAATGTCTTGAGCCCACTTTATCATGGCTGACTTAACTGTCTCATCCTGAGTGTTCCATTTAAGCAGCAAGTTATACATTCTCGATAAAACCTTGGTCTTTGGTTCTAACAACTCTGTCTCAAGTTTCGATTTTTCCACCTGGAAACCTGTTTTTTTGTCCAGCTTAACCACCTCATTAATTTGGGCATAGTGAAACCAGTCTTGCACCTTATCCTTTAATTTTTCAAAGCTCTGCAACCTCCAATTATCTCCGATTTTTTCTATTATTTCCCAATATTTCGGCAATCCGGCCTCCATATTGGGTTTTTTCCGAGCCTTGGCCTCTATTGGTGACAACCACCTCGGGGTCTTACTTTCCAATAAGTCTTTGTATTTCATCCAGACCATGAAAATTGCTTTCCTGACAATATGGTTTTTGAACATTCCGTGTGTTTTTACCTTGCCATACCACAAATACGCATGCCAGCCTAACGAGTTATTAAAGCCTTCCAGATCTAGGACATCTGTGTTCTCTAATAAAATCCAATCTTTCATCCAGCAGAAGGCTGCAGCTTCGTAGTATAACCTTAAGTCTGGCAGGGCAAACCCCCCTCTCTCTTTTGCATCAGTTAGTATTTTAAACTTAATTCGGGGCTTTTTGCCCTGCCAAACAAACTTTGAAATATCCTTCTGCCACTTTCTAAAACATTCCACTCTGTCCACGATCTGCAAGGTTTGAAACAAAAACAACATCTTTGGCAAAACGTTCATTTTTACAGCCGCAATTCGGCCCAGCAAGGAAAGCTTCAATCGTGACCAAGTTTCTAAATCTTTCTTAATTTCTAACCAGCATTTCTCATAGTTATCCTTAAACAAGTTCAAATTTTTAGGCGTCAAGTTTACCCCCAGGTATTTCACCTTCTTAACCACAACTAACTCTGTTTCCTTCTGAAACCCCTCTATTTCTAAAGGCGTCAAGTTTTTCCCCAAAACTTTAGTTTTTTGTTTGTTCAACTTAAATCCTGCCACCCGACCAAATTCTTGTATCAGTTCCAAAACTCTTTTTGTACTAGATTCTGGCTCCTGTAATGTTATTACTAAGTCATCTGCAACAAGCGGCTAACATTCTCCTTTCCCTTCCTCCCCCACAACAAACACTCTGTGAGGTGAGTGGGGCTGAGAGACTTCAGAGAAGTGTGACTGGCCCAAGGTCACCCAGCAGCTGCAGGTGGAGGAGCGGGGAAGTGAACTGGGTTCACCAGATTATGAGTCCACCGCTCTTAACCACTACACCACACTGGCCCTCTGGTTCAGAGTTTGCTGAACTGGTGTGATGGCCTGGGATTCCGATTCTGAGAGTGAACCGGAGGAATCCCAGCCGGCACAGGAGTCCCCGCCTCCAGGGCCGGCTGAACTGGGGCAAGGCCTAGATGCGGAGGAGCCGGCACCTGTGCCAGATCCTCAGGGGCAGGCACCAGGTGAGACCATTCTGGCCCCAGAGGTGCTGGAGGACTCAGTGGCTACAGGTGAGCCTCCCCCGGGGCCCAGTAACCCTTCGGCCTCTCCTGAACTGCAGAGGCTTAGGGCAGAGAGGCGAAGGGAACTGGTCTCTCCCAGGAGGAGTGCTCGCCTTAAGGCCAGGAGAGGCGGGGCTCCGGGGGGCCGGGACCGCCCCCGGCCTTAGAAGAAGATAAAGGTCAGGCAGCCCGGTCCCAGGTTGCGGGAGCAACGTCGTTGTGGAGTACCTGCTTTACCCAGACCTAGATCTGCACTCCCGGTGTGCCTGTTCCTCGCCCGGCTTCCTGCTCCTGACTCTCCGGTGTTCCTGTTCCTCGCCCGGCTGCCCGCTGCTGACCCACCAGTGTTCCTGTTCCCCGCCTGGCTCCCTGCTTCTGCTCTACCAGTGTTCCTGTTACCCGCCTGGCTTCCTGCTGCTGCCCTACCAGCGTTCCTGCTTCCCCGCCCGGCTCTCTGTTTCGGACCTCGCGTCTCATCTAGTGATCGTCTACCCTGCTAGTGACTCTGGACTGAACTTCGGCTACGGTATTAGTACCTTTCCCCCCCGGGACCAGCACAACTGGTCAGATTATTTTCCTTTGGAAGAGAATGACCTTAGCTGGTCACTTCAGTGTCCTCACCAGCATCCCCAAAGATTGAACTAGCTTGCAAGAGCTACAAATAAGTGATGGCGCCGTTCTGGCTAATGAATGGACCTTTCCTCCGTGCCCTCACCTAGCTGCTAGGCAGGAGGACAAGAGCTGCAGGAATTGTGTGTGAAGAAGCTGGAAGCAGGCTGGAAGCAGGAGACTCAGAGACCTGCTTGCTCCATGCTGGAGCCAAAGCTGTGACCAATGGAGAAGCAAGACCTGTTGGGATGTTGATGCTGTGAGCCCCTCCACCTTAGACTCAGGTTATATAGATATATGTAGAAAAAACCATAAATCCTAAAGACACCACAGTCTCCGCTGGCCTTCATTCCAAGGAAACTGAAACCTGGAATGCCAGGATTATCTCACCTTTTGGAGATTGTGCTGGGTTTTAACAACAGGTTTCCTTCGAAGCGCCTCTGCAAATACAGGCAGCCTTGAGACCCCTTTCTTTTAACACAGGCAACCTTCTCCATTGGTTCCAGCCAGCAGACCCTAATGATCTGACATGGGTCACTTCCAAGCACGTTGGTTGTCCTTTTTAGAAAATAAAATAAACAGACTGTCAGCAACGTGTTCTAAACATCTTCAGGAAGTGTGTTTAATTGCCAAGTGGAGCCGCTTGCATGCTGCGCTGCCAAAAAGAGAGATGAGAAATAGGGTTTGGGAGAGGAATTTTTCAAAGGGAAGCAGAACAGAATGTAAACTTCCTGACGTCCTGGCCAGGTAGAGTCAGTAAAGGCAAGCAAGCAGGGGCGCTTAGGAAGGGGGGGCGGGGGCAGGTCGACCCAGGTTCCATCATGGAAGGGGGTGACGAATTGTCAAGGAACAATTACTGCCCTACTAGGGCGGTTCATAGGGACGCGGGTGGCGCTGTGGTCTAAACCACAGAGCCTAGGACTTGCCAATCAGAAGGTCGGCAGTTCGAATCCCCGTGACGGGGTGAGCTCCCGTTGCTCAGTCCCAGCTCCTGTCAACCTAGCAGTTCAAAAGCACATCAAAGTGCAAGTAGATAAATAGGTACTGCTCCGGCAGGAAGGTAAACAGGGTTTCCGTGCGCTGCTCTGGTTCGCCAGAAGCGGCTTAGTCATGCTGGCCACATGACCTGGAAGCTGTACGCCGGCTCCCTCGGCCAATAAAGCGAGATGAGCACCACAACCCCAGAGTTGGTCACGACTGGACCTAATGGTCAGGGGTCCCTTTATCTTAGGGCAGTTCATTAAAAACTTTTTTTTGAAAATGCCTGCTCCAAACGTCTAATCTTACTACACTAGGGATTATATAGCTATATATGAAATTTCATGCATATTAGTTAATATGTTGACTCTCCTCCACAAAAATAGCTGTTTACTTGGCCGTTTTCCTATGTCGTGAAGGCTGAAATTTCAATTCAGTGGAGCACTTACTGTTCCCAACCCTAATCCTGAGGAAAGCCATTTAATTAGACTTTAATTTGATTTTGACATGTTTTTAGGAGGTAATTTAATTATTGTTTGATTTTATATCAATGTTATGTATCTGATGTTAGCCGCCCTGAGCCCAACTTCGACCGGGGAGGGCGGGATATAAATAAAAGTTTATTATTATTACTTATTGTTATTCCTTTGTAAGGAAATATGAAATAACGTAAAACCATTTTTGCAGGGGGGGGACACAATGTGTGGGGGGGTGACAAGAAATCTTCCGCACCGGGTACCACCTGACCTTCCTACACCTCTGCAAGCAAGGCAAAGTTGCACAGAAAAGGGATTTGAGGGAGAACACACATTGCAGTTCTCACTCACGGAGGACCCACCGAGCAGAAGCAAATTTGGGAAATGAGGCTTCATTAGGAAAGGAACTGAGAAGAAAACTGCCAATATCATAATGCCGTTATGCAAATCTATGGTGCAACCACATACGGAACACTGTGTACCGTTCCGGTTGCCTCGCCTCTGAAAAGGTATTGTAGAGTTGGGAAAGGCTCAGCAAAGGGCCCCAAATGATCAAGGGGCTGGAGTGAAAGAAGGAAGGATGCAGCCTTTGGGACTTTTTAGTTTGAAACGAGGAAGAGGTGATATGACGGAAGTTTATAAAATTACACAAGGCATGGAGAAATTGCACGGAGGGGAGTTTTTCTCACATCCCGCTAGGATTCATGGACGGACCTCCGGTGAAGCTGAATGTTGCGAGTTTCAGGACACATAAAAGAAAGTCTTTCTTCATGGAAACTATGGGGTCAGGGATGGCCACCAAACTGGATGGCTTTAAAAGAGTATTGGAGAAATTCATGGCGAAGAGGGGTCACTGATGAATATTGTCACTGGAAATCACAGGAGGAGAGCATACCCTCCACCTGTCCTGGAAATGCTGGGATCATCCCCAAAATTGTCTAGCAACCACAGCTTCTCATGGTGCCATGGGAAGTCCCAAGTTAGAGTGGTCCAACATGTGGCCTTTGCTAAGTTCCAAAGGAGCATCCACAGTGGCCGTTGCTAAGGGCGGCCACACATTCACCCTAACCCATCGTGCCAACCCACTGGGCTTCCCTTACCACGTGTAACACGGGGTGGTCAGTGATGGCAAGCTACCCCAACTCCCATTCACGTGTTTGTGTTTGTGCTTGCGAAGTAACATCCAAACAAAGCTCGTTGAACCAATGACAGGACAAATATAGAGTTATCCCCACATCAGGATTGGCTAATCAATCTGAGCATTTGGTGAGGGCTATCCAATAGGCTGTCTCTGGAGGCGGGATTTATTCGCTCCCACTGCTCCCTGACACCCGCCAGCATCAAGGTTGGGCAGCCTGGCCTGAGACGTGATTGGTGCCAGGGGTCTCAGCCTTCAGAATTGGCGACCGGTCACTGACATCGCACAGCAGGTTCTACGGGGGGGGGAGTGGAGGTTCTGCTTGGCTTGGTGCAGCCTGTCACTCATAAGCTGGAGGCTGATGAGTTGGTGGCAGGTGGGAGGGAATGAGGAGAGGAGAGCTGAGGTGGAGAGGGCTGGGGGGCGGTGGGTTTGTTGCCCCTCAAGATGCAGTTTCTGTTGGGCAACCTTTTTGGACAACCTTCATGGGTTATGATGTGTCTATACCAGGCCATACAGTCCTTCCTCAGCTGTCCCTATTCTCTGGCCCGAGTCCCACCCCGTGCTTATTTTCATAGCCAGTTAGGTGAAGTGGTTAAGAGCGGTGGACCCGTAATCTGGTGAACTGGGTTTGCTTCCCTGCTCCTCCACATGCAGCTGCTGGGTGACCTTGGACTAGTCTCTCAGCCTCGCAATTTCTGTTCTCATCCTGAAGCAAAGTTCTTAACCTGAAGCACTATTTCTGGGTTAGCGGAGTCTGTAACCTGAAGCGTATGTAACCTGAAGCGTCTGTAACCCGAGATACCACTGTAAATAGCAAAAAAAAGACAGACCTCAGGGTGGCACTCAAATAGGAAGTGTAACACTCAAAACGGAGTACGTCCGGCTTCCGAAAAAAGTTCTCAAAAAAACCAGAACAGTGTTTGGGTTCTAAGTTGTTTGAGTACCAAGACATCTGAGAACCAAGGTACCAGTGTATTAATTCAATGCATTCTTGGTAGCTGTTTGTGACTCTTAGTAACTGTTTGCGACCCACAATGCAACATTGAACTTTGATCGGTGCAGATCTGTTCAGCTCTTAACAACTCGAGTAATTGGCTGCTTTATAACTTCGCAGTTGAAAATGACGGTAGTCTTTCATTTTGTTTTTTAAAGTGGCTTTTAATTGAATAACTTCAGGCTGTGATGCCCTTGGGTGGGGGTGGGGTGGGGGTGGGGTGGCAGGACCAGCTTCCCTTTAATCCCCCAGTGTCCTCTTGGTGTTTGTCCTCTGAGCCCATTCTCACCATAAAGTTGTTTGTCTTCCCAGAGCACGGCTGGCTCATCTGGTAATAAATCTGTGCTGTGGGCCAGGAGATGGGGGGGGTGGTGCTGATGATGATGATAAACAGCTTGCCCAGAAGACCCAGAGAGGAAAAGCAGCCTTTGCCAAGACAGCAGCAGAAGCAGAAGCAGCAGCGTCATCAGTGGGGAAAGATGTGATTTACTGGCCAGAGCATCCTCTATCCTCGTGGGCCTTTGCACTGAAGTGGAGGCGGCCCCTGATTGGTTGGGCAGCCGCAACAGCTGGGCTCTTTTTCAGGATGCCAAATAAAAGGCATCACCCCCCCACCCCACCTCCAGCCTGGGAAAACAACCCTTCTGGATCGCAAGCAGGATTCAATGCTTTTTCTAACGTGGGACGAGGCTCTGGCTATGGACTCTAACCCGACGGTCATGTAAGCTCAGTAAGTAGATAGGATTGCAAGCGCTATTCCTTCCTTGTATCATCTCCTCCCTTGCAGGTTTCTAAGCAGGGGTTGGGTGGCCCTCTGTAGGGGGCTCTTCAGCTGTGATTCCTGCCTTGCAGGGGGGTTGGATTTGATGGCCCTTGTGGGTGTCTCTGCCCCAGTGGGGTCCCTTCTATGCACAAATCGGTTTTCAATGAAGAAGAAGAGTTTGGATTTGATATCCCACTTTCTCACTACCCGGAGGAGTCTCAAAGCGGCTCACATTCTCCTTTCCCTTCCTCCCCCACAACAAACACTCTGTGAGGTGAGTGGGGCTGAGAGACTTCAGAGAAGTGTGACTGGCCCAAGGTCACCCAGCAGCTGCATGTGGAGGAGCGGGGAAGCGAACCCAGTTCACCAGATTACGAGTCCACTGCTCGGGTGCTGATGAGAGTTGGAGGGCACCCAGTTGGCAAAGGCTGGAAGATGATCCGATTGCCTTAAGGGGTAATGTGCTTTGTGGGGGGGGGGTGCAGGAATGGAGCAGAGCAAGGTCCACGTTGAGCCCACCAGTATCACTTGCAGTGTGGTAGAAGATGCTGAGTCCCACTGACTTGACTGTGGGGCACAAAGTGTCTTGGGCTGGGGCAGTGCTAACTCCCCCCCCCAGGGGAAATGCGGGAAAGCACCGGTCTGAGGACTGTTGCTTGGCAGCCCTCACCACTGACTTCCCCCTATTGTATGTGCTGTGGGTTTACTCTGACCCTCTGCTTCCTGCCCTTTAACCTCAGAGATCAGTCAAGGGACCTGGATGCTCAAGACCGAACTGCACACCAGATCTTTCGGGAGATCTGTGATCCAGCTATTCTTTTTAATGGAAACAGAGGGGAGGGGGCTGCAAATTTAATGGTGCCAGCATAGCTGTGCTGGGGGGAATGGAAGCGTAACCCCTTGCCCTCTCCCCACGTATTTCTTACTCACAAGGAAAGAAATGCAGGAATCCTAACTCCTCTTTCAAAGCCACCTAGGTTGGTGGCCATCACAGCCTCCTGTGGAAGGGAAATTCATAGTTTAACTCTGCAGTTCATGAAGAAGGACTTCCTCTTGATCCATGGTCTGGAAGCCAAGCCTGATGAGGAGCGGTTGAAGGATCTTGGTATGTTTAGCCTGGGAAAGAGGAAACTGAGAGGAGATAGGAGAGCCATATCTCAAAGGCCGTCCCATGGGAGAGGGAACAAGCTTGTTTTCTCCTGCTCTGGAGGGCAGGACTCGAACCCATGGCTTCAAGTGACAAGAAAGGAGATTCCGACTAAACATATGGAAAAACTTTTTGACAGTATGAGCTGTTCAACAGTGGAACGGGCTTCCTTGGAAGGCGGTGGGCTCTCTTCCCTTGGAGGTCTTTAAGCAGAGGTTGGATGGGCATCCGTCCTGGATGCTGTAGCTGAGATTCTTGCCTTGCTGGGGGTTGGACTAGATGATCCTTGAGGTCCCTTCCAACTCTAGGGTTCTATGATTCTCTCATTTGCCCCTTCTTTTTAACTTTTATCAGTTACTGCACATAACTTTTAGTCCCCATTCCCAATTCTAAATCCCCTGACAGTGGTCATCAACGCTTTGTTGCAAAGGCAACTTACAACCCAGCACCATTCCAGCCCGCCTCTCGTCTGTTGTTAGATGAATGGAAACAGAAACATGGATGTGCTTTGCATTTAAAGTTAGCCATGCAAATGAGCAGCTCGTCTGCTGCCGTAATTAGTGCCCAAAGGAAAGCCGGTGTGAGTTTGTTAACTGCAGGGTTCCCAGAGAAGGACGCCCAAAACGGTACAGGAATCAGTTCCAGTGATTTATTAGAAGGAAGCCTGCAAAGTAAACAGCAAGCATTTCTTGCGACTGCTGCACCCGGGCAAGCGTGTCATGCAGAGGCAGATTTAGGGGAGTGAGACCAATTTGCCCGCACAAGGGGCTGAGATGAGAGGGTTCTTCAGGGGGTGGGGTATAAATAACAAAATTATTAAAATGGTGGTGGTGGTGAACAATGGAAGGGGAGAGGCTTGGAAGTACTAAATTTTGGCATCACAGGGGGCGCCACTGAAATTTTAAAGCTCCCAAACCGCCACTGATGTTATGCATTATAAAGATCAAAAAGAACAAAACGAATTGGACTCCTTGGCAGGTTTTGAATAAACATACACAAATTTATTTGTTAACATAATAGATGGATAGTTTAGAGATCTTTACTTTTTTACAATACGCAGAGAACAATATGTGTTGATAAATCAGAGAGAGGAGCGGAGGGAAGTCGGAGGGGAGGGAGAGGTTGTTGTGGGGGGTGGGAAATGGGGCGGAAATATAATTGTTAAAATAATTTGTTATGTGAAAATAATCAATAAAAATTCAAAAAAATAAAATTAATAATAATTAAAAAATGCATTATACAGCCGTATCTTGGATCCCGAACGCCTTGTGAGTCGAACGTTTTGGCTCCCAAATGCCACAAACCCAGAAGTGATTGTTGTGGTTTGCGAATGTTCTTTAGAACCCGAACGTCCCAAGCGACTGCGACGATTGGCTGCAGGAGCTTTCTGCAGCCAATCGGAAGCTGCGCCTTAGTTTCTGAACATTTTGGAAGTCAAACGGACTTCCGGAATGGATTCCGTTCGACTTCTGCAGTATGACTGTACAGTGGTACCTCGGGTTAAGTACTTAATTCGTTCCGGAGGTCCGTTCTTAACCTGAAACTGTTCTTAACCTGAAGCACCACTTTAGCTAATAGGGCCTCCCGCTGCCGCTGTGCCACCGGAGCACGATTTCTGTTCTCATCCTGAAGCAAAGTTCTTAACCCAAGGTACTATTTCTGGGTTAGCGGAATCTGTAACCTGAAGCGTATGTAACCCAAGGTACCACTGTATACAGAAAGCGTCATATATCAGTTGGGCCAGAAACTTCTGTCAGTCCCAAGGCAAAAAGTCAAGCGTCCCATAGTCACAGATGCAAAGCATCAAAGCAAGCCAATTAGCACATATCAAAGTAGTAAATGCCGATTAGTGTTGTTTTGACTGCCACTTTGGAGTTTACAAGCCTTTTGGAACATTTTCCCTGTTGAGTTTTCCCCATGTTGTCAAGCCCCATCTGCCCCTCACTTCCCTCCATGTGCAGAAACCACCTTCTTGAGTGTCAGGACCCACGAACGGTCTTGTCCGGTCCATCACCCAGAGCCTGTCTTTGCAGGCATGGGAGGCCCCTAACTCACAAAGGGCATGAGACCCATTCAGCTCCCCTCACCTGGTTTTGCCAAAATAAAAAAATTCCTTCCAGTAGCACCTTAAAGACCAACTAAGTTAGTTCTTGGTATGAGCTTTCGTGTGCATGCACACTTCTTCAGATACACTGAAACAGAAGTTGCCAGATCCTTCTATATAGTGAGAAGGTGGGGAGGGGTATTACTCAGAAGGGTGGTGGGAATGGGAGATTGGCAGATAGCTGAGATGAGCCTGTTGACAACTCTTAACGACTGCAATAGGTCTTACAGGAAAAGGCAAGGGGTGAGAAGGTGAAAAATGGCTTAGTCATGTATAATGAGATAAGAATCCAATGTCTCTGTTCAGACCAGGTCTCTCCATGGTTTTAAGTTTGGTAATGAGTTGCAATTCACAAAACAGAGAAACCAATAGGAGAACACTTCAATCTCCCAGGACATTCTATACAAGATCTCAAAGTAGCTGTTTTACTACAAAGGAATTTCAGAAATAGACTGGAAAGAGAAGCTGCCATTTTTCACCTTTTCACCCCTTGCCTTTTCCTGTAAGACCTATTGCAGTCGTTAAGAGTCGTCAACAGGCTCATCTCAGCTATCTGCCAATCTCCCATTCCCACCACCCTTCTGAGTAATACCCCTCCCCACCTTCTCACTATATAGAAGGATCTGGCAACTTCTGTTTCAGTGTATCTGAAGAAGTGTGCATGCACACGAAAGCTCATACCAAGAACTAACTTAGTTGGTCTTTAAGGTGCTACTGGAAGGAATTTTTTTATTTTGACTATGGCAGACCAACACGGCTACCTATCTGTAACTGGTTTTGCCAGCCAGCCAAAGCCATTCCTGGGATTGTGGCCGCTGTCACATGCTGACCTCTTCTAGGAACCCCCAGGAACAGTTCCTCCCATATACAGTACCAGAAAGCCAAACACGGTGATGGCTGCCCTTTTCTTGTGTTTGCAACCAGATTTCCAATTAACCTGTGTCAGAGAAAGCAATGTCAATAAATCCCTGGAGGCAGATGTCAATTTATGGAAAGTGGGGAGCGTGCACCACAAAACAGCAACTTCCTCTTCATATCCTGTCTCTTATCTTTCTGCCTGCGGCACCCATTACATAATCTGTACTAAAAGCTTATTATCACATGAATCCGGAACGAAGCAACTGCTGGCAATGTTCTGCACATACAGGAGGACTTCTTGGCCTGTTCATTGGGGCAAAGGGGGGCCATAGCTCAGTGGCAGAGGAACTGCCTTGCCTGCAGAAATTCCCAGGTTCAATTTCTGGCGCCTCTAGGTAGGTCTGGGAGAGGCTCGAAAATCCTGCAGAGTCTTTGCAACCAGTCAGTGCTGGGTTAAATAGACCAGTGGTCTATTCAGCATAAGGCAGCTCCTTTGTCTCTGGGGTCCTTCCTATGTGGCCCATTGTTGTTGTTGTTTAGTCGTTTAGTCGTGTCCAACTCTTCGTGACCCCAAGGACCAGAGCACACCAGGCACTCCTGTCTTCCACTGCCTCCAGCAGTTTGGTCAGACTCATGCTGGTAGCTTCGAGAACACTGTTCAAAATACCGTATTTTTCGCCCCATAAGACGCACCGGCCCATAAGACGCACCTAGATTTTTGGGGGGGAAATAAAGGAAAAAAAAATTTTTCCCCCCAGGTGCGCTGCGCTACACCAGGAGCTTGGGGCGTGCGGAGCTCAGCGCGCCCCAAGCTTCTGCGTGCCGGCAAGGTCCCCGCTAGCGTGGGAGAGCCAGGCGCCTCTCCCAGGGCTAGCGGACTCCTGCGCTAATCCAGAAGCTTGGGGCGAGCTGAGGTCAGCGCGCCCCAAGCTTCTGCGTGCGCGCAAGCAATCCGCTAGCCTTGGGAGAGCCGCGGGGCTCTCCCAGGGCTAGCGGATCGCTGCGCTACACCAGGAGCTTGGGGCGTGCTGAGCTCAGCGCGCCCCAAGCTTCTAGGTGCGCACAAGCAGTCTGCTGCCGCCCCAAGCCTCGCGCACAAGGTGGGACCTCCTGCCGGGCGCGCGAGGCTTGCAGGCATTCGCCCCATAAGACGCACCCCGATTTCCCCTTCATTTTTGGAGGGGAAAAAGTGCGTCTTATGGGGCGAAAAATACGGTAATAAATAAATATATAAGAATAAAAATGTGCACCCCCACCTCCGGGAGCCTTCCGTCGTAACTATCCAACTTCCCAAAACTTCAACGCCTCTTGCAATGGTTTGACCCTTTTCTGTTTTAACTGTACAAATTCTACAAACACCCTCCATATCTCCTCAAAATCATTTCTTCTGCATATTCCCCATCTCACATTAATAGAGCATGCTAATTTATCATGAATAGCTATATCCCACACCTCTTTGTACCATTCTTCCATTTTATAGTCACCTTGCCCCTTCCACTTCCTAGCTATAATAACTTGTGTCAATAAATTTGTGAGCAAGACCTTCATAGGCTGTGAACCTTCCACCCCATCATAATTTTTTTAATGCTTTATTAATTTTTGCCAAAAAAATGACAAAAGAATCCAAAACCAATACATATTACAAAAAGGAGGGGAAATAAATTCATACATAACAGATTCCATTATGACTTCCGATCATCCCAACGTGTTTCCTGGGTTGCATTTTCGACTGCACACTTTCCATTGTCTCTCACAGATTGTCTCAATTGTTTTGATTTTGTAAATTTCCACCCCATCGTAAATTGATAATAATGGTACCTCTGGACTTACGGTTAGCTTTAACCCCATGATTTCTGTTATCTCCTTGAACACTCTTTGCGCCCAAAAATTATACATATATGCACCTCCACCACATGTGAACGTAAGTCCCGGTTTCCGGGCATCCCCTCCAGCATAACACCAAATATTCCTTGTTTATTTGATTTAATCTGACTGGCGTTAAATACCATGTCCAAACTAACTCCTAATAATTTTCTGATAATTCTATGCTTCTACAATTCCTGGAAATAACACAGTAATATGAGGCTGGTTTCCTTTCAATTCCAGATCATGACGCAGCGCCCAAGGCAGGATGGAACCTCTCCAGCCAGATGCTCCCAACGCCTCCTTCTACCAGCCTTCCGTGCTCCTCCTGATGGGCATCCCTGGAATGGGCAGGAGCCACCATAGACTCGTCTCCATCCCCTTCTGCTTGCTTTACCTTGTGGCCCTCTTGGGGAACTGCATCATCCTGTTCATCATTGGCAGAACGACCAGTCTCCACGAGCCCATGTATTACTTCCTCTCCATGTTGGCCCTCATGGACCTGGGCCTGGTGCTGTGCACCCTCCCGACCACGCTAGGCATCTTCTGGTTCGACGTCAGGGCGATTGGCTTTGATGCCTGCCTCACCCAGATGTATTTCATCCATGTCGTCTCCATGCTGGAATCCTCAGTGCTGCTGGCCATGGCCTTTGACCGCTTTGTGGCCATCTCACGCCCCCTGAGGTACAAAGCCATCTTGACCAAGCCAACCATTGTCAAGATAGGCCTGGCCATGTTGGTCAGGGCAGCCGTCTCCCTGCTCCCGATCCCCTTTCTGCTCAGGAGGCTGACGTACTGCAGCGACAACAGCCTCTCCCATTCCTTTTGCTTGCATCCTGACATCATGAAGCTGGCCTGCAAAGACGTTGACATCAGCGTCAACGTTCTGTACGGTTTAATCATCATTCTTTCAACAGCTGGCATAGATTCGCTCCTCATTGTGCTGTCTTATTTCCTGATCATCAGGACTGTCATCAAGGTGGGTCCCAAGGGGAAGTGCCTGAAGGCTTTGAATACCTGTGTCTCTCACATCTGTGCGGTCCTCATTTTTTTCATCCCCATGATTGGCCTATCCATCATCCATCGATTTGGCAATGGTGTGGACCCGCTTGTAAAAGCCATGGTCGCCTACGTCTACCTGATCGTGCCCCCCGCTTTGAACCCCATCATTTACAGTATTAAATCCAAGCAGATCCGGAAAGCCATCTGGAAGCTGTTGCTTTGGAAGACGGTCCCTCTTTGAAATGGAGCGGAGAGGTCAAGCAGTAACTGTTTCAGTTCAGTTCAGCCATTGTGAAACTAGCCATGTTGCGGTTCCCTGGACAGTTCTGTACCCTGTGGAGCTGCCTGCACCAATTTTTGCAAAGGAAACCAGCACAATGATTGACAACTCCACCGAATTGCAAAAAGAGCTGAAGCAAACTGGAAAATCAGAACGTGTCCTTGTCAAGCTGGCGCCGCCTTCCACTTGTAGGGCTCTCACTGGGAATATGGCGCAAGCTTGTTTTCTGTTGCTCCACAGGGGAGGACAAGAACCCACAGATCCAAATGACAAAAAGACTCCGACTAAACACTAGGAAGAACTTTCTGATGCTAAGAGCCATTCAACAGTGGAACAGACTCCCTCAGAAGATGGTGGACTCTCCTTCCTTGCAGGTTTTTAAGCAGAGGTTGGATAGTTGTCTGTCGTGGAGGCTCTAGCTGTGATTCCTACATTGCAGCGGGCTGGACTAGATGACCCCTGGGGTCCATTCCAACTCTGCAATTCTACAATTCCATGATTCTGTGAAGCATACCTTTAATTCAACACCAAACTGTAGCAGTCGCAATGCTTCTTACTTAGGTGCATCAAAGCAGTTTTTTCTGTTTTGTATTCAGGTTCTGATTTATGTCTTGAGAAGTGAAAAATGTGGCAAACTTTGTATTTTGGGTAGATTAAACCAATTAATCTTTGGCTGTGTCTCACACAATGCTTTGGAACACACTTTTACTGTACTGCCAAGGCCAAGATTTTCAAAGGGGTCTTGGAAAATTTCTCTGGAGCCAGCCCAACCCAGAGATAAGGGAACAAATCACAGAAGGAAGAGAAAACACAGTGTCAGGGAAATCTGCTTCCTGGTCCATAAAGCAAGGTGTCTCTAGGTCAGATTATCACACACCTGCCCAGACAAGTGAAGTCTGGCTCACATAAGAGGCGACATGCCTCACAGCCCACAACTGGCCACGTCATCTCTATTTCCTGTGTTGTCATCAGTAGGTCAAGTACCACCTTTTCCTGCTGCCTAGAATGGACATCCAGGGGAACGTGGCTCCAAACAGGGAGGATTTCTTGCAGTACCTGTTGGGAGCAACCTCCTTCTGACTATGACCAGGTCGATGGGCGTGACCCTACCTGGTGCAAATAAAAGGGCCGGGCACATGGCTATCTCCCTCTTACCTGCTTCTCCCTTTCGTCCTTCTGGATCTCCACTGCTCCTGGCTCTTAGCCATCGCATGGCTCATCCTTTAAAAGGATGGAGCCCACAAGTAGCAAGTCTGAGATTTAGCACAGACTTCATTTTCTCTACAGATGAAACTGTATGAAGCCTGCCTTCAGATTACGGCTTGTTGTTTTCAAGAAGTCTGTGTTGTGTTATTCTTATTTTAAGAGGGAAAGAAAGGGGAAATTTACCAGGAAGAATCCACTTTGCACAACCCAGACTGGATTGCTTAATTAAAAGATTCTAATGAGTCATCAACTGCTTCCAACAAGTTTGAAATATACTCGGAGTCCTGTAGTGATTTCATGCTCTTTATTGCAGCTTGTAAAACAGTGATTGAATTGCCCCCCAAACCTCAGGCTTTTATATACATTATTTACACAATGAGTCCCGTCTGATTGGCTGATTCTGCTTCCTTCCTGGAGCCTGATTGGTGTTTTCCTGCAGGCCAATCAATTGTTGCATTCTAGGATCCTACCAGCCTAATAGGCTGATTAACTTCTTCCTGGAGCCTGATTGGTCTTCTCCTGCAAGCCAATCAGTTGTTGCATTCTAGGATCCTGCTTGCCTATTGTTCTAGGATCCAAGCTTAGTACCTAACAAAGTTGCAAGGGAATGTTTCAAGGGAACTAGCATGAGTGAGGAGGGATCATATCAAAACAATAAACCCTCTCCTACCTTCCTAAACGTTCCCACACAATGAGCCAGTGGGATTGCTTCCTCCTGCCTTGGATAAAAGGGGCTGGGACCCCTGAAGACCCCTGAGTATCCTGGAGGGAATGGTGAGAATCACCATTTCTGATGGAGTGAGCCCTGAATGTGTGGGGGTCCACTGGAGAACTCTCCTCATCCACTTTTATATAACCAGGGAAAGGGGCTGGGTCATGTGGTGCCATGGTGAGAGTATTGACCCTGGGAAATTAGGTCTCACATCCCCACCAAGACATGAAGCCCATTCGGTCACACACACACACACACACACACACACACACACACACACTGACTCACAGGGCTGTTGAGGGAATAAGATGTGGAAGGGAAGAACCATGGACACAACCTGGAAGAAAAGTTGGGATGTCAGCATATTAAACAAACAAAACATAATGAGTGACAACTCCAGATAACAAGAGCTGTAATGAGCCACGAGATTTTTAAGGCTTTGCTGGTTTGCGACAGTATTATGTTGGTTTGATTAGGTCTGTTCTGACAGGTATTTTCATAGTTTCATTTTCTAAGTGGTATGTTGCTTTTAAAAAATCATTTTAGCAAGGTATGTTTGGGCACATTTGCTTTTAATTGTAAATGGAATGCAATTGTTCTCCCATCCCTAAGTGTGGGTTGTTGTTGTTGTTGTTGTTAAAATGTGTTTTATTGAAGTAAACCAAACCAATCAATACAATAAAAATAACAGAAGTGCGAGAAAGCAGTGCAGTACGTATATTGTAAAGACACTTAATATTAGGTTGGCCAAGTCCTTAAATCCTTTAGGAAAGCCAAATTTCGCATTGTTCTTCAGAGAGTAGTGTGTGTCTTCATTTGTTGCAGTTACAGATAGGTAGCTGTGTTGGTCTGCCATAGTCAAAATAAAAAAATTCCTTCCAGTAGCACCTTAAAGACCAACTAAGTTAGTTCTTGGTATGAGCTTTCGTGTGCATGCACTGCTACTGGAAGGATTTTTTTTTTATTTTCATTTGATGCATATAAGATAAAATCCCACCAGACATCATGGGATAGGAAAAGGTCATCTGAGCCTTTGGCAGCAAGTAATTTATAAGTTGTTTTTTCCCCAGCTAATGCTGAAATCCACATACTATACCAAAGTGAAATCTGGACATCATGTAAGGTTTTCAGTGCTGGGTAGAGGTTTGGGTGCTGGACTCTATGACCTGGGGGACCAGGGTTTGAATCCCCACCCAGCCATGAAGCTCCCTGGGGTGACCTTGGGGAGAAAAAGGTGGAAAATAAATGGAATAACTGGAATAAATAAGATTTTCTATTTTGGAGCAACGGAGGTTCTGGCAGCCGCTAGCCTCCTGGTCAAGAGTTCATGAGAGCTGACAAAGTGGCAAAACTGACTGGGAGAAACAGAAATCAAGAAGACAAGAAATTCAACAAAGAATGGGAAAAAATTATGATGAACTTGAAGAACACTGTAAAAAATTTAAAACGTTAGCAGGATTGACATAACACATGTAATATAACAATTTTATGGTTAAAATTGGATTTAAACCAAAATTTGATAAATATTATAAGATGCAGTGGAAAAAGATTTACAATGGAAACCATGTGGGGGGGGGAGAGGGAGGTCCAAGGATTCAGGCGATCCTATATATGTATAACTTTGATTATATTTGAATGTAAGTGATATTTGTAAAGACTGAAAATAAAATTCTTTTTAAAAAGAGTTCATGAGAGCTGAAACTTTTCAATTGATTGCCCCACAGCTTGGGCAAAAAAAAGCAGTGTTGATGTTGGAATGGGATGCTTGAGTGAAATTAAAACACCTGTCCGCTGCTGGCGCCAGAGACCATCACAATGAGGTTTCTCCACATTGTAGCTCTTCTCCACATTGTAGCTCTTTCCATACTCTTGTTAAGAATTTCAGAAACCGATTTGGCTTCCACAATCATACCACAGAAGGAAGTGACTGGATCTGTTCTAATGTGTTTGTGTTGTGTTGTGTGGGTGTAAGAGAAAGAAAAGTCGCAGACTATTTCTCCCATCGTGACACATGTGGAAATGCTATAGGGCTGCAATTTTCAACAGACTTGCAAGAGGGTAAACCCCATAGATGGCGATCCTTACTTCCATGTGAACATGCATACAATACTATTGTACATCTTTAGAAAATGAAACAGAGGGGGGAGGAAATCAACAGTAAAAGAAACATACTTCGGAGACCTCAAATATCCACCTACTATATATATGAAAAACGTGTTTTAATATGGCTTTTACAGTAAAAGAAACAACATTTTGTTACACGCCACCCCGATCTCTGAGTGGTGAGAGAATCCAGGGGGTTCCAGGCATTGTCTGTGTCCTAGATGGCTTCTCTCATGTGCCCCCCTGCCTTGTTTCTTTTTTTTTTTTTATAATCATATTTATTAAAATTTCCAATAATAACAGAATAGGAAAATAAGAAAGATAAAGGAAAGAAAGAAAAAGAGAAACTAATTTAGACCCTTCTTTTCATAACCTTCTTTCTGGGACTTCCTCCTTCCCCTCCCGATTGTATTCCCCTTTATCTAAGTTGGTTCCACAAGTTCTCATCCCCAATTAAACCTAATATATTATACTCATAAACCAATTTAAATTTACACCATCTTAGCATCACTCCTCGTCTTATAATAGAACAAAATTTTCCCCAAGATCCGCTCTCATTCCTTCCACGAGTTCCTCCTTTCTAAAAAAAAGAAAAAACAGAAACGTAAAATATCAAAGTTATAAAGAATATAAGATAGAAAGTATAGAGAAATTCAAAAAGTTGGTTACAAAGCCTTTGGATTCTAATGTTCCCCCTCCCTTCCCCGGTTTTGATTCCCCATGTCCATTTGTCTGTATGTTGTCGGCCTGGAGATCTTAAGTCCACAGCCAAATTTATCTCAGTCCATCATGCTGTTTTCTTCGGATTTGGTTGTCTTAATGATGTTTAACTTCGAAAATCCAATCTAATAGAGGCCTTTAATTTTCTTTAATCTTTTGTTGCTCCTCCCATTATTCTTTCCGTGTCGTATTCAGTCATCTGCTCTTTTATTTCTTGGTTTCTCAGGTTTCTGTCTTGTTCAGCTGTCAAAACATTCTTGTTCCAAAATTTAACGTCTCTACAGAGGTTTGTTATTCAGGGACACAGACTTACGTCCAGTTCCTTTCTTGCTTCAATAGAAGATTCTATTGTGTTATAGTCACCTCTGTAGACAAAATAATATTTCAGTTCTGCAGCTTTCCCAGGAGATAAGACCTTTGCACATCCCAGAGTAGTTTTCCACATACGACACTTGTAATGTCCCGAGTCCCCTCTAGAGGGATTACAATAACTTTGTATCCTCTAATCCAAAAGTCAGTTTGTTGTTTCTTTTTCCCAACTGTTTATATCCATATTTATATCAAATTGTAACAAAATTAACCAGCAAAGAACTTGTAGCAAAGTCCTCTTTATAATTTCCAGTTTTGACCGCTCCTTTGACAGCTGTCAAAATCTCCATCTCTCTTCGCCAGGCTGTCCGAATCGCCCCGGTTCCGGGGGGGGGGTTGCTTTTTCCTCACCCTCGACTCCTCTCCTCCAGCACAGTTCTTATAATTCACATCGTGGAATTGGTAATTTTTATCATCAATAAGCTTCTGAATAGATCTTGGTTTCTCAGTCCTTGTTTTAGCATGTTTACAATCAGGGAGGGGACTGACTTCCTTTTTTGGATCCCCTCCCGCTCGTGCCAAATCCGGAAAAAAATTTCTTTTTTCCTCCTTTTAAACCCGGTTGCCCAATTACTCACGGGTTGTTGATCAATTGACCGAATTTCCTTTGGAAGAAGCCAGCGCTCTCCGCCGAATGGCATGCGGCTGCGCCCGGCAGGGGAAGCGGAGGACTCAAAGCACCACGCTACTCCCCGGCGCCCGATCCGTAGCCTTTAAAAAGGCTCTTTCACAAGCCGGGAGAGCGATAACGGTGCCAGCCGAGTCACCATGTCCACGGGATCCGTTCCCGTGGTTTCTAAGGGTCCCCGCGTCGCCGGCGCGGTAGGACCCAGCCCCTGCCGAGCAGACTCCCTCCGGAGCTCGGAGGGAGTCCGCCATTCGGCGATGGCGCCAACCCGGAAGTCCCCCCTGCCTTGTTTCAACTCTTTCCATGGGGCAGTTCAGTAGAGCTTGTTCAACAGAGCCAGAGAAAAGTTCACAACGTTCAGGTACGGCCGTTCTGGAAGCGCTGATTCCAGGCCGAGCTCCATGCTTTCTCCTATGGGCCTTCTGTGGTTCTTGTTGGCCACCAGGGAGTGATCCGAGTCGCAGTTGGTGCTGTGGGAGCTCCATGTGACATAACCACAGCTCAGCGCTGGTCGCCTGGTGACAGTCAAGGCCAGCTGGTGACAGTGGCCTCATCTTGGGTGTCTCCAGGACACTCCATGGGATTGTTTTTTAAAGAATAAAAAAAAATTCCATTTCCCGATTTTACATCATCGAAATATCTTTTTATTCAATAAAGTTGATATACCCAATATTGAAATCGACCAGCCTCCTCCCCTTTCTGTGGTTGCTTATATTATATCCTTCCCTTTGCATATCCAAGCTAAACCTAATTGTGTTTTGTCCAATGCAATCCTA
This sequence comes from Podarcis vaucheri, assembly GCF_965113315.1. Lineage (NCBI taxonomy): Eukaryota > Metazoa > Chordata > Lepidosauria > Squamata > Lacertidae > Podarcis > Podarcis vaucheri. The sequence continues at coordinate 4,042,492 of NC_138762.1, read as the reverse complement.
TTTAAAATATTTCACTGCGCGTTTTTATGTCGGTCCTGCTAATGATTTAAGTCGTTTACAGTACTGCTTTAAACGTTCAGTAAATGATCTCTATGCAAAATGGAAAAGGGACACTCTGTGCGTTCCCTAGGCCTTGGAGGAACATTTTAGAGAAGTGATAAACACGCCTTGTTCCTCCTGCTCATTCCTTGAGTGTGTGTGATATGGACACAAAGGGGGGGGGGGGACACGCGAACCACGGAGCCCCAGGCAAACACCTATTCCTGATCTTTCCCGATTACAAACCCCACCAGAGAGGAAGTCCTAGCGCTGTAGCAGAGCCAGACACCGCGAGGGACCTCAATTCTCAATGGGAGGCCAGTCGGGGTCATCAGCATTTGACAGCTGGCCAATCAGCGATTGCAAAACAGCGCCATGAACAGGCGAAGGCGAGCACTGCAACTGCGAGAAAAGGAGCTCAGCTCGGTTGGCAGGAGAAGCGTGGGACCCCCCGCTGAGAGAAGAGCGAAAGTGTCGATTCCAAGCGGATACAATGTATCTGGTCTTGGCCCAATGTTAGCCTAGCTGGAAACTCCAGAAGGAAAGGAAAGCAGGAGGCGTCCCCCAAAAAGCATATCTGGAAGTGTGCAATGCACGCCAGAGAGAAAAATGCAGAGGGGAGATCTGGGCATGCTGGGCTTTGCAAGGGTTAAAGGGAACTGAGCTGTATTCCTAGAGAGGAAGCAAGAGGGGGCCAGGTCCTCCAGAGCCAAGGCCCCTCCCTCCCCAGTCCTTTCCTGCTTTGGGGTCTCTCCTGCAAGGGCTGCCTCGCTGCCCCCTCCTGGGATCTGGTGAGTCTCCTCTCTCTCCCCCCAGAGGGTGCAGTGGGGAGACGGTGGGGGTCCCCGGGCTGCAGCAGGGGAGGGGGCCTGGGGGGCCTGATCTGCTCCTGCAGGGGGGGGGACCCCAAGTCAGGGAGGAGAGGGTCCTGCCAGGGAGGGGCCAGGTCTGCAACGCTCCCCTTCCTGGAGATTACAGGATCCCAAACTCATTTGGCTTTTCAGAAAAAACTGACTCCCCCGAAATCTCCCTTCTTTAAACAAAGGAGTCATTAGGACTTTAACTCAGTGTGACATCTCTCAGCGTCATTGCACAAACGAGAGAACATGTGCAAGTGGTTTTCCAAAGCTGGATGAGGAGGTGGACTAGCGCCCCACCCAAAAAAAAAAAAGCAATGGGGGGGGGGGGAAGGAAGGAAAGGTGGGAGAGGAAGTCCAGGAATAAAGAGAGGGATCCCAGCCCAGAGTCTGGCTGCTGCATTGGGGACCAGTTTCCCAGTGTCTCCCAGGGCAGCTCCCCACGGAGGCCACTGCAGCAATCCCCTCGCGCCCAGAGCAGGGCATCCCAGGACCACGTCCTCTCTGTCCCAAAGGGATTGTTGCTGGAAAACCATCTGGAAATGGGCGCTGCTACTCCCTGAGCCTCCAGGGACCTTGGCATCAATGGCTGTGTGTGTGTTAAGCTGTCTAACAGAATAATAGTAATAAATTAGCTGCCTAAATTTCAAGGGAGATGTCTTTGGCCACGTCCACTTCTCCCTCAGTGGGTTAATCAGATGCATACCTGGCCCTCAGAGCAAAGGATAAGGGACCCCACCCCAGGAGTCTGTCTGGAGAGGGGCAGAGAGTCCAAGTGTAAAAAAGGAGACAGAAGCAGGGGAGTGGGGGTGGGGGGAGAAGAACTCCTGAGGACCCCCCCAACAGATCCAAGCATCCATTTTCCACAAGATACAAATGACTCCCTTGTCGGTCAGTTCTGACTTCATGCATTGACTGGAAGGCAGGAGAAACCAGGCTGATTCATCTCCCAGAAATCCCTTCCATTGCCTCCACATTTTGCATTGCAATCTTCCTTCTAGGAGAGCTAGAGGCTGCTTTCTTCTTCTTCTTCTTCTTCTTCTTCTTCTTCTCCTCCTCCTCCTCCTCCTCCTCCCCCCCCCCTCTTCTTCAGACAATAGCTCATGGTTTGGGCTGTAGTGCAGTTCAGCCCTTGTTCCCAGCAAGACTCATCCATGCTTGCTCAGGGAACCATTTCTCCCCCTGTCCTACAAATTCTGTAACAGAACAATGTATTTGCTTTGTAGGATTTGCTAGAGCTTCTCATTCAGACAGACAGAACTTGGCAGAAGACCAAAGGGTTCCTTCCGATCTCTCAGAGCCTTCCTGAGAGCACAGATGGATGAGCAAGACTCAGCTGGCCCTGGAACAGGAAGAGGCCATGACATCCAAACTGGGAGCAGTGGGGGGTTCTGGGAAAATTTTGTGCAGAAGATCCTGGGTGAGGAGGACACCCTCCGCTCAGAGGTGCAGAGCCAGCAGGTGAGGCAGTTCTGCTTCCAGGAGGCCAAAGGACCCCGAGAGGTTTGCAGCCGACTCTACCACCTTGACCATCAGTGGCTGAAGCCAGAAAGGCACACGAAAGCTGAGATGCTGGACCTGGTGATCTTGGAGCAGTTCCTGGCTGTCCTTCCCCTGGAGATGGAGAGCTGGGTGAGGGAGTGTGGAGCGGAGACCAGTTCCCAGGCGGTGGCCCTGGCCGAAGGTTTCCTCCTGAGTCAGGCAGAGGAGAGAAAGCAGGTGAGAGAGACTTTCCTCTGGATACTCCCAAGGGGCTCCAAACAGGATGGAGAACATCCCATAATGCTCTACTGTTGGCCCATTCTTTTTCTGGGAAGCCATCCATGGAATGATATCTAACATCCTTAAAGCTTCTGTCTTTGTCATTCTCTTTCTAACATTTCTCACCATTCATTCTCTGTTTTGAATCCTTGTTGCTCTTTCAGGGAAAGGATCATTTTGCAGAAATGGACCTGGATTCCTGTGAGGCAGAGAGGCCTCCGTTGAACCCCAGAGAGATGCCACTGGGTAAGGAGGAAGGAGTATTTTTCTGTTGGTTTTTCAACTAATCTGTGGATTATTTTCATCTTGGTGTCTTTTGGGGCAGGGGACAGTGCTGCAGATGTGTGGGATTGTTACATGTCACACGTCTATTTATATTCCAGCACTGATTATTGGGTCTTGTGAGTGGAAAGGGAGATACGCTGTTTCTGCTCTGTATTGCTTTTGCAGTCCTCTCTCCGAGGAAGAAAGATAGAGAGAGAAGCCATGTTTTTCTTTGTTCTGTTAGGTTTGTTTTTATGCGCTATAAATTAGGCTTAGATGTTACTCCTCACGGCTAAGCTTCTGTTTGAACTCTGCTAGTTGTGTGCTCATGTCCCTGGAGATGGGCCACATCAGCGTGACGGCAGATTGGAGTGATGGATCCGGGGCAACGCTGCATTGCAGGGGAGGGAGCAGCCTCGGCATTATCACCCAACCGACAGTTGGGATCAAGGATCCAGAGGAAGGGAGATGTATTTTTGCCCAACTAACTTATGAAATGGGCGCAAATGTCCAAATGCTCTCAGCAGGTGAGGCTTTCTCAAAGGCCCATCTGTAGCTAAGATGCCCTGTTTCACCTGTGAGAGAAGCAGGCACTCCTGGCGTCCTGCTTACCTTTTTTCTCTTGCAGGTGACGGAATGATGCCGGCAAGACCTCCTGATCTGCCTTTTCATGGAGGCAGAAGGGAAGCAGTGGCTGTGGAACCATATCAGGTCAGGGGAAGCTGCCTTGTGGGGTCAGAGGCCGAGGGATGGAGCAATGTCATGAACTGTTTGGGCACAGAGGAGTGGTGGGAGGAAGCAGCTGGGGAACCAGGAAGGGAAGATGGCTCAGAGCCCAAGGAGTGGAGGTAGAAGAAGGATGGGGGGTCAGAGGGGGAAGAGGGAGAAGCCTGGGAAGAGGAGGTGTCAGAAGCTGAAGGAGTAACAGGGCTTAGTGAGCTGGGAGACTCTGTGGCAGAATGCAGTGCAGAATCAGAGGCAGAAGAGGAAGGAGGCGAGTGGGAGGAAGGAGGTCGAGAGGCAGAGGTGAGTCAGGAGAAAGAGGAGCCACCGGGGGCTCCCTCTCCTTCTGCCAGAAGCCACCCTCCCTGCTTGTCTCTCAGAGCCCGGAGACGTCTGACAATGGAGGAGCAAAGACTGGCGCACTGTTCGATCATTTGCCAGAAACCCGAGAGGAGGGGACTTAGAAAGCTGTGGGGAGTCGGGGGGTCTTCACTCTCTGCAATTGCTTTTGTGGAGGAAGAGGCTCAGGGAATGAGCTGCTGTTCTCAGTAGGCCTGAAACTCAGCCAAGCCTGTGAATATCATATTCTTGCTAAAAAAGAGTAAACTCCAGCTGTGAACTGTGGGATTTCCTGACCATATGTCTCCGTGACCCCAGCCTTCTTAACGTTGCCAGTAGGATTCATCTGTAGTTACAGTTTTCATAGAATCCTAGAATTGAAAGGGACCACAGGGGTCATCAAGTCCCACCCCCTGCATTGCAGGAATCTCAGCTAGATAATCCAAGACAGATGGCCATCCAAACTAGGCTTCTTGTATTTCTATATTCATCAATGAATCCTAAAATAGGCTTCTAAGCAGCGGACAGACGATAACAAATAGTGACCAGGATTCACCTAGCCAGCCCTATCTGCTGCAAAATGGGGCCTGCCCCCCACTCCTCCCCCTCTCCATGCCCCCATGAACCCCTTGAATTTGGCTCTGGGGCATTGGGAGGGAACCTCCCCAGAACAACTCACGAGGAGAGGAGAAAGTGAATCCTTCCATCGGGGAAACTGGAATGCTTGCATAAGCAGAATGACTTGAAAAACACAATGTGGAGTAACACCTATTTGCACAAAGGCAAATACCCATAGTTAAATACCCATACACAACTGAGATTTCTGTAGCAGATCATATTTCTGCTGTCTCAGAGGAGGACATTTCCCTTTTTCTTTTAGGTTCCAGTGTGCTTTGAAGATATTGCTGTTCGTTTCACGGACGAGGAGTGGGTGTTGCTGGATCCTGACCAGAGAGCTCTGCATAAGGATGTCATGGAGGAGAATCTTGGGATCATGGCCTCTCTTAGTAAGGCTCCTTGTGGGATCGTAATATCTGTATTGAAATTCAAAACGTATCTCTCTGAGATGAACCTAATATATTTTCACAGAGCTCAATATCTTCCCCTACAACACATGAGATTACAACATCCCCCAATAAACATCAAAGAGTAAATTACTCTTTTTCCTATGAATGTTCTTCCTCCAGTTGCAGCTTCTTAAACATTACCAGGTAAAATGCCATGTAAAATTGCCATGTAAAATGTCAGCTTCAGAGTTGTTAGGAAAGATAAGTAGCTTCTGTCAGGTTTTGTTTTTGCTCCTGTAAGTTTTTGGTTGACCAAAGAGACGACTGACTTTGGAGATGGAGGGGATGCCATGACTGGACCAAGCAAAATCCATCCCAGAGAAGAGCCAGGCGTATCAAATTTCCCATAAGTGTGTTAGATAATGGCAGACAACAAAGGTTGACCTCACATCCAACTCCCTTCAGTTCTTCCATTGCAAGCTTTAATTAGCATCATTACATAATTGGGGGCTCTATTTGTTCCTGAGGCTCCAATCCCTTTTTCTCTCCATTACAGATTGTGATGAATTGGAAATCAAGAACAAAGGTGACCACAACAAAATCCCCAGAAAGGAGAAGCCACATAAAAATTTGGAGTGTGAAGAGAGCTGTAGCCAGAGCTCCCAGCTCACTTCCCATGAAAGAACTCATACAGGGGAGAAACCTTATCAGTGTGGAAAATGCATCCAGGCCTTTAGTAGAAGCACAGATCTACATTCACACCAGAAAATTCACAGTGGGGAGAAACGATTTAAATGTGAAGAGTGTGGAAAGAGCTTCATTCGCAGATCCTCTCTCACTTCCCATCAAATAACTCATACAGGGGAGAAACCTTATGAGTGTGGAGAATGCAGGAAGGGCTTTGCTAGAAACACAGATTTACGTTTACATCAGAGAATTCACAGTGGGGAGAAACCATATCAGTGTGTGGAATGTGGAAAGAGCTTCAGTACCAGCTCCTATCTCACTTCCCATCAGAGAATTCACAGCGGGGCAAAACCATATCAGTGTGTGGAATGTGGAAAGAGTTTCACCTGGAAGAACACTCTCACTATCCATCAAATAATTCATACAGGGGAGGAACCCTATCACTGCTTGGAATGTGGGAAGAGCTTCAGTAAGAGCTCCTCTTTCACTTCACATCAAAGAATCCATACAGGAGAGAAACCTTATCAGTGTGTGGAATGTGGGAAGAGCTTCAATAAGAAGGACACTCTCACATCCCATCAAAGAATTCATACAGGAGAGAAACCCTATCAGTGTGTGGAATGTGGAAAAAGCTTCAATACAAGCTCTTCTCTCACTTCCCATCAGAAAATTCATACAGGGGAAAAACCCCATCAGTGTCTGGCATGTGGAAAGAGCTTTGGTCACAGGAGCTCTCTCACTTCCCATCAAAGAGTTCATACGGGGGTGAAACCATATCAGTGTGTGGAGTGTGGAAAAAGCTTCAGTACGAGCTCCTCTCTCACTTCCCATCACTTAATTCATACAGAGCAGAAGCCATATCAGTGCTTGGATTGTGGAAAGACCTTCAGTCAAAAGGGCAATCTCACTTCCCATCAAAGAATTCACACAGGGGAGAAACCATATCATTGTGTGGAATGTGGAAAGAGCTTCAGCTGGAAGCAAAATCTCACTTCCCATCAAAGAACTCATAGGGGAGAATCTGAGAATCCTTTAATTGTGGAGTTGGAGGTGACCCCCAATGTAATCTAGTCCAACCTGCTGAATGCAAAAATCACAACGAACGTCTCCATGATGGAGAGCTATCTAACGTCTGCTGGCCTCCAATAAATGAGAGTTCACCACTCTAAAGGGAGTCCACTTCACTGTCTTAACAGCTCTTACCATTAAAAAGTTCTAGATACAGGTAGGTAGCTGTGTTGGTCTGCCATAGTCGAAACAAAATAATAATAATAAAAACCAAATTAAAAAATCCTTCCAGTAGCACCTTAGAGACCAAGTGTCAGTATCTCAGCTCACAGTCAGAGGTAACTGGCCTCTTCAGGTCCTACTCTATGGAGCCAGAGAAAACAAGCTTACTCCATTTTCTATGACACAAGTTATTCAAAGATGGCTCTCATAGTCCCTCTCAGTCTCCTCTTCTCCAGGCTAAACATACCCAACTCCCTCGGCTTTTCCACATAATGCTTGGTTTCCAGACCCTTGATTATCTTGGTAGCCCTCCTCTGCACGTGTTCCAGCTTGTCAATATCCTTCTTCTTAGTTATTCTTTATTTATTTAATTTATGTAGCACCCTTCATCCACATATTTCAAGGCAGTTCACATCATACAGGATAAAAGTATGGGTTTCTCAAAAACAAGTCATGCAAGACAAATCATTTTATGGAGTTACAAGCTTGGTGGATCAGGGGAATGCTGTGTGCATAGTGTATCTTGATTTCAGTAAGTCCCCCATGATATTCTTGCAAGAAAACTGTTGAAATGTGGTTCTAGATTCAGGTAGGTAGTCAGCCGTGTTGTTCTGATGCAATCAAAATATATATAAAAAATAAATAAAAAAATTCCTTCCAGTAGCACCTTAAAGACCAACTAAGTTAGTTCTTGGTATGAGCTTTCGTGTGCATGCACACTTCTGCATGCACACGAAAGCTCATACCAAGAACTAACTTAGTTGGTCTTTAAGGTGCTACTGGAAGGAATTTTTTTATTTTGACTATGGCAGACCAACACGGCTACCTATCTGTAAATAAAAAATAAAGAAATTGTCCAGTAGCACCTTAGAGACCAATTAACTTTGTTCTTGGTATAAGTTTTCGTGTACTTATACCAAGAACAAACTTAGTTGGCCTCTAAGGTGCTACTGGACAATTTCTTTATTTTTTATATATATGTTGAAATGTGGGTTGAATGAGGTAACCATTAGGTGGATTTGTAGTTGGTTGACTGACAGAACCCAAAGAGTTCTCATTAATGGTTCCTTGTCATCGTAGGAAAAATTGACAAGTTGGGTGTTGTTGGTCAATGTTTTTTATAAACGATTTGGATGAAGGAATTGAGGGGATGCTAATCAAATTTGCAGGTGACACCAAACTGGGAGGGGTTGCTAATGCTGCAGAAGACACAATCGGGATTCAAAATTACCGTAACAGATTGGATAACTGGGCACAAGCTAACAAAATGATTTTCAGTAAAGACATATGTAAGGTTCTGCACAGAGGCAGGAAGAACCAGGTGCACAAATATAAGATGGGGGATATCTGGCTTACTAGCATTACAGGTGAAAAGGAACTAGGAGTTGTGTTGGACTGCCTGCTTAACCTAAGTCAACAGTGTGATGCAGCAGCAAAAAAGCTAATTCTATTCTAGGCTAGGCTAGTGCCCCTCTTAAGGGAAGTAAGTGTACCACTGTATTCTGCCTTGGTCAGGCTACAGCTGGAGTCTTGGGTCCAGTCCTGGGCACCACGATTTAAGAAGGATGTTGACAAGCTGGAACATGTGCAGAGGAGGACAACCAAGATGATCCAGGGTCTGGAGTCCAAGCCTTGTGAGGAGCAGTAGAAGGAGCTGGGAATGTTTAGCCTGGGAAAAACGGAGACTGAGAGGAGATATGAGAGCTATCTTCAAATATCTCAAGGGCTGTCACATGAAAGGGGGAAGAAGCTTGTTTTCTCCTGTTCTGGAGGGTAGGACTCGAACCCATGGCTTCAATTTACAAGGTAGGAGATTCTGACTAAATATACAGAAAAAACTTTCTGACAGTAAGAATTGTTCTACAGTGGAACAGTCTTCCTTTGGAGGTTGTGGACTCTTCTTCCTTGGAGGTTCTTAAGCAGAGGTTGAATGGGCATCTGTCATGGATGCTTTAGTTTGGACAAGACAATTCTATGATTATTGGATCTTTATATACCATATAAAAAGCTGTAGCATTCTTAGAGGCTATTTGCTGCCTTTGCAGCACCAATGTGAGCTCCGTGGGGCCCAAGTCTGGGCAATGTGTCTGGAGCTCCTGAGCTGCCCAGAGAAGACCCTCTTCTTGGCCTCTCTGAAGTCATCCACAAGAAAGCAGACCAAGACATTAGACACAAACTAGGCTGCAGGAGTTGCAGGAAGGAGGCAAAGAAGGCACCATCCAGCCGCCTTAGGGACTCCAGTCTGGATTTGTGTAGGGTTAATTCCACAGCCTTTTCTTCTCCCAGATATGTCCCATAAGGGAGCGGGTCCTGAGTTCTACCACTTCTGGAACAATTGTACTGGCTACCAATGAGGTACCAAGCAAAGTTCAAAACAAATAAATCATATTCTGATCATAAATGACTAATACTTGTTAATGCATGCTTTTTATGCAAATAGGCAAAGGTATGCCATTTCCCCTTCCAGAAATGCTTTATTGCTAATTCAATGGACTAAAAATCGATTATTGTTGTTGTTATTATCTATTAAATTTATACACTGCCCTTCCTCAAAAGACCTGAGGACTGTTTAAAACATAGAACACATAAAAGGGAGAACAATTATGCACCACCTCCTATTCCTTTAGTCAGGTGACGGTCCTTCTTTTGAAGGAGGAAGTCAAATCTCCAGGATTACTAATAGCATTATTATTATTAAATTTATATACCACACTATATGCACAGGCCTCAGGACAGTTCACAGAATAAAATCAGAATATAAAACCACAAAATACGGTAATCAAAATAAACACAAAAACAAGCCAATAACCTCCCCAGAGGGCACTGGATGTCAATCAGCCAAAGGTCTGGTTCGAGAGGAACGTTTTCTCCTGGTGCCTAAATGTCAGGGACTGGGCAAAGAAGGAATGGTGGAGACCGCCTCCCCAGCCTGACTCTTCCAGGGAGGAGGAGGAGGAAGAAGACAGTTTACATTTACAACAGGGGTTTGAGGGAGGTCATAGCTCAGAGGCAGATGAGGGGGAAAGTTGGGAAATAATGGGAGAGGAGGAGGAGGAAGCAGCAGCAGCAGGGTGGTGACAACTGACTGACACAATGTATTTAGGAAGCATTCCAGACCCTCCATCTCCCAGAACTTGGCGAGCCTTGAAAGTAGGAGAGCAAAGAGCTCAAAGACAGATTCACTCGGGACAATGCCATTATCCAAAAGGCTGGGATCTATAGCCTCTCTCTGTAAAAAAATGAATGAAAAGAGGATGATAAGAAACATTCCTTTGTCTTTATTCGTTCCTGGGCAACCAGCCGGGAGTCGCTGACATCTGCCTGACACTACAGGTGTATAATGAAGGCTCCAGGCACACCTCCCTGGAGAGACTATTCCATAGACAGGGAGCCACTGCAGAGAAGGCCCCATTCTCATGTTGCCACCCTCTGGACTTATTGAGGAGGTGGCATATGAAGAAGGGCCTCTTAGAGTTCAGGCAGCTTCTGATGTTCCTTTGGAGGCTTCATCAAAACTCCGCCAGATCAAAGGGGATAGAAATTCCTGCTATATTTTTTTTTATAAATAGTGAGAAATGCATGCACACAGGCAGGAAGAGGAAGATCTGGGTCCTCCTAGGTTTCACGATACAGAGGGAAGGGAAAGCTAAGTGTAGTTGGACACACGCTATAGACTCCGAGAAGGCCAATTTCAAAAAGCTGAAGGAGCTACGGGGTGAGATCCCATGGTCAGAAATACTCCAAGAGAAGAGAGTCCAGGATGGATGGCAGTTTCTCCAAGGAGAAATATGAAAGGCACAAACGCAGACAATTTCAGCAACAAAGAAAAGTGGGAGGCATCTCAGGGGAGTCACAGAACCACTCTAGTCTGCCTTGGTCAGGCCACACCTGGAATACAGTGGTACCTCGGGTTACATACGCTTCAGGTTACACACTCCACTAACCCAGAAATAATGCTTCAGGTTAAGAACTTTGCTTCAGGATGAGAACAGAAATCTTGCTCCGGCAGCATGGCAGCAGCAGGAGGCCCCATTAGCTAAAGTGGTTCTTCAGGTTAAGAACAGTTTCAGGTTAAGAATGGACCTCCAGAACAAATTAAGTACTAGACCCGAGGTACCACTGTACTGTGTTCAGTTCTGGGTGCCACAATTTAAGTATCCTAAATGCAGCTAAAAATCAACAGGGACATTTCATCTTCACTCCCAGGAGAGGCAGGAACAGCGTGTCATCATACTCCACCCTCAGCTGTGATCTAGCTGAATGGGAGACATGAGAGGCAGCTTGTTTTCTCCTGCTCCCCAGGGTAGGACCCAAACCCTGGCGTCAAGTGGCAAGAAAAAGGTTCTGACTCAACAGCTGGAAAACCTTTCTGAAGGTAAGAAGGTGGTGGAACTCTTCTTCCTTGGAGTTTCAGAGCAGAGGCCATCTGCCAGGGATGCTTTTGCAGATTCCTGCCCTGCAGGGGGCTGGACTAGATGACCCTAGGACCCCCTTCTATCGCTCCCATTCCTGGATTCTAGGATGAGGTTCCTTGCTTCCTGCAAACCCCTTTTCCCTGCAACCTCTTCCTCCAGTTTCTGGCCAAGGGAGGGAGCGGATCACAGACCAAGCAAGAGCGTCCCCTCAAAATGAGCATCTCTGGGATTCTGCAATGCAGGAGAGAAAAGGCAGAGAGGACGGAGCAGGGTGGACTCGGCTTTGCAAGGGTTAAAGGGAACCGAGCTGCATTCCTAGAGAGGACAGGAAGTAAAGGGGGCCAGGTCCTCCAGAGGAAAAGCCCCTCCCTCCCCTTCCTGCATGTGTGTGTGTGGGGGGGTTGCTTTCCTCTGCTATTGCAAAGGCTGCTTTGCTCTCTTCCACGGGGATCTGGTGAGTCTCTTCTTCCTCCCCCCCCCAGGGTGCAGTGGGGAGAAGGGGGGGCAGGGATGCAGCAGGGGAGGGTGGCTCATGTGGGGGGGGGAGCCCCAGGGATCAGGGGGTCCTGCCAGGGAGGGACGGGGTTGCACGAGGTTTGCAACTACAGTACTGTATGTCCTGCAATTCTATGCAGGCGCTGCTTACTCCTTTGGGAAGGGCAGTCCTCTCCTGGGATCTGGTGAGTCTCCTCTCTCCCCCCCCTCCCCCAGGAGGGTGCAGTGGGGAGAGGGGGGGGTCCCAGGGCTGCAGCAGGGGAGGGTGGCTCCTGCGGGGAGGTTTAAAACAGCCCCACGTGCAATTTGGAAAAAGCCATCTGTTGCAAAGCCAACCCCCCCCCCATGCAAAGCGCCTGCCTGCTGCTCTGCTTACTCTCCCCTGGAGCCAAGGAAGTTTAGAGGTCGGTTGCTTCCCTTGGGCGGTGCTGCTTTTGCTGCGATTGGTCGCTTGGCCGGTGGGAGGGGGCTGCCCGGGTCATCTTGCACTCCGCAGCAGGATCTTTGAAGGCTCTGCGCAGCAGCGCCTGCCAAGTCACTTACTCCCGAGTAAGCCCGCTTAAGGCTGAGCTAAAAGCACGTGGCGAAGAAGGTCAGGGGGTACCCGGTGCGGAAAATTTCTTGCCGCCCCTCCCATTGATTTTTTTTTCCATTTTATTTTTTGCCTGCAAAAATGGTTTTGCGTTATTTCATATTTTCTTACAAAGGAACGTCGATTCTGGTCCTCTGATAACAAGTAGGCGACTGTGGACAGATACTTAAATCTACAGGATGGATTGTGTTATTTTATTTATATTTATTGTTTATTTAATAAAATTTATTTTTAAAAACCTGCAAAGTGGTTTACCAAAACAAAAAGCAAACAAAAAAAGCCACAGCAGTAAAATCAAGAAAAATCAACAATCCTACTTTATAACATACAAAAGCTAAAATATTAAAACAGATTAAATTTACTTCAACTTCCTAAGCATCTACATATGCTTGCCTAAAGAATAATGCTTTTAGCAGGTGCCCGAAAAGAGTCTAGCAAAGGCACGTTCTTTGTTGCAATAGGCGGGGAGTTCCAAAGTGCAGGTGCTGTCGCAGTAAACAATGCAGTACAGCTATTATGCGGAACCCGTAGTAGTGCTTGAAACTACTGAAGGGGAGGTTTTATTTATTGCGATTTCACCATGCTCTGTATTATCTGGAAAGGAAAACATTCATTTAAAAAACAGGACTGCACAGCAGCAATCTAGTCCCATCTTGATCAGTGGGACTTATTCCCGAGCCGATGGTGCATAAGATTCGCTGCAATCCTATGCACCCCTTGCATTCAACTTGTACCTAAACCTCTGCACAAGCCTGCACCAGAGAATTGTAGAGTTGGAAGGGACCCCTGAGGGTCATCTAGCCAACCCCCTGGGGCAATGCAGGAATCTCAACTAGACCATCCCTGACCGATGGCCATCAGTCTTCTGTTTTCCCCCTCAGCCAGGACACACAACTGGAGGTGGGAGGTGGGGGGAAAAATAAATTTTGACAATGGGGCAGATTTGTCAGCTGTGCGCAGGAACAGCTTGAAGACTTTACACAGAGAGGAACCCCACAGGTGTTTCCCCACATGTAACGTAACAGGCAGGGAGCCAGCTCAAATAGAGAAAAAGACATTGCAAGAGGACAGGACACAAGAGTGCCAAAGTCCGCCCATTTTATCCTCTTTGGGATCGTGGCTCCAGGGCTCTGGGACCACCCTCCCAAAATATTTACTTGTCTTCAATGTATTGTTACCACTGTTATTCTATAGTACAGATCCTTTTTAAATTAAAACACTTTCTCTAAAATCAAAATGGCAGAAGTAATCAGTAGCATAGACATCAAAGGAAAGGCAAGAGAATACAGTGGTACCTCGGATTAAGTACCGTATTTTTCGCTCTATAACACGCAGATTTTTTCTCCTAAAAAGGAAGGGGAAATGTCTGTGCGTGTTATGCAGCGAATGTGTGGTCCCTGGAGCCGAAAAATAAGGCAAAAATCAAACCGCGCTTCAGGGAGAAGGGAGCTCCGTGAGAGAGGAAGCTGTTGCTTTCCTGCATTCTGCCTCAGGGTCTTACTGCCCGCCCTCTCTGTTTCGTTGCTGTGTTTGCTCAAACGGAACAAAGAGCAGGGAAAGCCCCTCCCCTCCAGGCAAGAAGAGGGGAAAGCAGAGCGTCGCTCTATCCTGTCCCTGCTCCGGAGGGAACAATGTTTGTGAAGGGAAGAGAGATTACAGGTTTGGCTTAAAATTCTGATTTGACTTCCTGCTTTTTGTTTTTGGAGACACACAGCATTCAAATATGCTTTCTTCCATTTAAAAGGATGAAATCCTTAAACAGTGGCTGGCTTGGGTGGGTGGGTGGGGGGAAACTTTTGCCTTCCTTTCCTCACGTTATAGCCCTCTCCTGCATTCTTAGCCTTCTGTGTTTTTCCTTCCCTCCCCACTTAAAATGTGGTTACAAAGCATGGATCCACATGGATCCTCAGGATCTTTGCATTGGGTCACCCCAAATTCACCATCAGAGCACATAGCATGTCCATGGCTACAGCCTGTCCCCCCCCAAAAAAAAATCACGCACCCACTGTTGCCTGGGGCTGCAATGGTGCAAAAACGTGGTTAAAAAGTATGGGTCCACATGGATCCTCAGGATCTTTGCATTGGGTCAGCCAAAATTCACCATCAGAGCACATAGCATGTCCATGGCTACAGCCTGCCCCCCCCCCCAAATCACGCACCCACTGTTGCCTGGGGCTGCAATGGTGCAAAAACGTGGTTACAAAGCATGGATCCACAGGGATTCTCAGGATTTTTGCATTGGGTCACCCCAAATTCACCATCAGATCACATGTCTGTGGCCACAGCATGAAGCACAAAAATGATACGTCCACTGTTTCATTCAGAATATTTTTTCCCTTGTTTTCCTCCTCTAAAAACGATGTGCGTGTTATGGTCAGGTGCGTGTTATAGAGCGAAAAATACGGTACTTAATTCGTTCCGGAGGTCCGTTCTTAACCTGAAACTGTTCTTAACCTGAAGCACCGCTTTAGCTAATGGGGCCTCCTGCTGCCACTGCGCCGCCGCCGCACGATTTCTGTTCTCATCCTGAAGCGAAGTTCTTAACCTGAGGTACTATTTCTGGGTCTGTAACCTGAAGCGTATGTAACCCGAGGTACCACTGTAGTCACTGATAGATACAAGGGAGACAGATACAGAAGCACACAGAAGTAAATAATCCAGCCTTGGGGAGAGGGATGGGAATGTACAGTTTGCTGTACTTAGCCTTGAGATGGGAGACTGAAAGGGCTTAAAAATAAATAAAAGTTTTGTGTCTAGGAATATTTTTCTGCAGAGAAACCAGAGGAGGACTACAAAAGGTTCTGTGAGGAGTAATTTAAGAAATATTGTAAAAATGGAAAGGGAGAAATGATTTGCTAGAAAAGGTAAAGGCAATATTAAGTTAAGAATTGCAGGAGAAATAATCAAGATGGAAGGCTATCAGAGATGCTGAGGGAAGTCCAAACAAGGACATATGTATAATAATTTGTGTGGTATGTCTTAAAAATTTTTGTATGCTAAAAATAAAAAAATAAAAATTATAAAAAAGTAATATTTTTCTGCAAAAGCATCAGGCTGGTTGTCAAAAGTGTGAACTTCATTAATAGACCCTATTTAAAGGAATTGGTCAGTTAGCCACAGAATAGGTTTGCTGATTTTTTCCTCATCTTCTTTCAATTCCACAACTCCTTTTGGGGGGTCCTAGCTTCATGAAGGGAAGACGGGGGGCAGAGGGAAGCTGGCCTGCCGAGTGCCCAGGGCAGCACGGAGCTGCTCCTCCTGGTGCCACGCGTGGACAAAACAGGGCGGCAGCGCTGCCATTGTCCCACACGCTCCACTTTCGGGGGCAGCAAAGGTTTTTCGGACCCAAAGGGGGCGCCCAGGACAGGCAGCGGTCTTGTCAGGCCTCCTCAGCAGCCCGGAAAGTCGGCTTAGGTGAAGGAAATGAGACTAGGCGAATTAGTTTCAGCCTTGCCTTGCCTTTGCCCCGCCCCCAACCCAGCTGGCCAATCGGCTGCGGGCAGGGGCGGGGCAAAGGTATGGCAAGGCCGAATCTACTTGGCCTGGTCTCATTTTCTTCACACAGGACCCGGGAAGCCCAGCGAAGTATAGGGCAGCAGGATGGATCATAGGAAACTCTCTTGTGTGTGAAAATGCCTGCTCCAAAGGTGTTACTAAACTAGGGATTATGTAGCTATATCCGAAATTTCGTGCCTGTCAGTTAATAGCTTGACCCTGCTCCACTGAATGGTGCGAAAAATTTCTTGCCACCCCCACCCATTGATTTTTTCCATTTTAATTTTTGCCTGCAAAAATGGTTTTGCATTATTTCATATTTTCTTACAAAGGAATGTCAATTCTGGGCCTCTGATAACAAGTAGGCAACTATGGACAGATACTTAAATCTACAGGATGGATTGTGTTATTTTATTTATATTTATTGTTTATTTAATAAAATTTATTTTTAAAAACCTGCAAAGTGGTTTACCAAAACAAAAAGCAAACAAAAAACCCACAGCAGTAAAATCAAGAAAAATCAACAATCCTACTTTAAAACATACAAAAGCTAAAATATTAAAACAGATTAAATTTACTTCAACTTCCTAAGCATCTACGTATGCTTGCCTTAAAGAAGAATGCTTTTAGCAGGTGCCCGAAAAGGGTCTAGCAAAGGCACGTTCTTTGTTGCAATAGGTGTGGAGTTCCAAAGTGCAGGTGCTGACGCAGTAAACAATGCAGTACAGCTATTATGCGGAACCCGTAGTAGTGCTTGAAAGTACTGAAGGGGAGGTTTTATTTATTGCGATTTCACCATGCTCTGTATTATCTGAAAAGGAAAACATTTATTTAAAAAACAGGACTAAACTAAACTAGGGATTATGTAGCTATATCCGAAATTTCATGCATATCAGTTAATAGCTTGACCCTGCTCCACTGAATGGAAATTTCAGCCTTCACCACATGAGGAAACGGCCAAGTAAACAGCTGTTTTCGTGGAGGAGGGTCAAGATCTTAACTGATATGCATGAAATTTCATATATAGCTATATAATCTCTAGAGTAGTAAGATAAGACCTTTGGAGCAGGCATTTAAAAAAAAAAAGGTTTTTTATGAACCGCCCTAGTAGGGCAGTAATTTTTCCTTGATAATTTGTCAACCCCCCCCCCCCCATGATGGCACCAGGGGTGGCCTGCCCTTGCATGGCTCTCTTAATAAGGACTCACGGGGAGAGTTGAAGGCAGGCAAAGAGATTCGCTTTTACTGCGTCCCGTCTTCTTGCTCCCTCCCTGCTCAGCTTTCTCAGCAGGCGGGCGTCGCAAGAGGTCTGACTGGAGCCCTGGCCGCTCGCTTGCAGGCAGGAACTCTGCGGGGCAAGTCCTGCGTGGAGAGGAGCGCAGACAGAGAGGAAAGGTGGCTGGAAGGGGCGGGGAAAGAGCCCTCGCCCGTGAAGTTTCTGCGTTTCTCCTCTGAGGGTATCTCGGTCGGGAAGGGGCGGCCAGGAGTGGGGCAGCAGGAGGCAACTCCGGGGCCGTGTATGTTAGGATATTTCCGTTCCACCTTAAAAGGGAGCAGGCTTTGTGAGTCACAGAGTCTGCGTATTTCCTGTTCACAGGAAGTTTATGTTTTGTCTTTGCTTTCGTTTCTCTCTCTGTGCCGAGACACTGAAGCTGGCAGTCATGTTTTCTTTGTTCTGACCAGCGCTGAATAAACTTGTAAATAATACTCCCCTGCGTGCATCTTTCGCTGTGCATTAACTGCTGATAGAGCGTGCACCAGTTCTGGAATGTGGCAGGCTATTTCTGGAGCTCGTGTCACTAATTGCTGATACTGTATCTACGGGAGATCAATGGATCGTCCGGAGGCGACTTGTGGGGCCATGATGGACTCTGTCTCCCTGGCAGTATCCCAACAGTGTATTCTTGCTTGAAAGGATCTTGAGCACCCAAAGCTCTCCCTCTCCCAGGGCTGAGCTTGGTGAGGGTCTTCACATTCTTCTAAAAACTGCTTAACAAAGCATCTTTCTATTCACCAGATGCTGTTTAAACTGAATTCCACAGCCCTCTACTTACATCTGGTGGTGAGTTTCTTGGCTTGTCCCAGCCCCCCCCCCTTTCCAGTCTGGAGCTGCGCTAGGTGCTTTTAAAATGTGTGGCGGAAGGGGGTGGGATGATTGAGTTGCTCTTGTTTTTATTTCTATTTTCATTATGTGTTATGTGATTTTATATTGTGTTTTCATGCTGTGAAACACCCAGTCGTGTGCATATTTATAGCATTCAACTGTTCTTTCCTGCCCCGTGTGTGTGTGTGTGTGTGTGTGTGTGTATTCACACACATACACACATCTACTCATATCTGTTGGGAAAAAGCACCAATGCAAAAGCCAGCTGCAAGTGGCTGGAATGCAAAACAGGATGTTGTGGTTTGCAACTGTACTGTTGGAGAAAAGGGGGAGTCTATTCTCTGTACTGAGCACCGGATGTTAGCTCAGAGTGTCATCTGACCTGTACTGGAAGTACAGGGGCGGAGTTGTGTCTCTTCTGATGGAGTCTGAAGGGTGCAGTCACGTTTCTATGTACTGCTGAATGACAGGAATAAAACATGTAAATAGACTCCTCTGTCTCATTTCCCCTCCCGGGGGGGGAATGCAAGGAGAGAGAAGCAGAGGGTGTGTTCTCCTCACGTCTAATGAGGAGAATCGCCGGTTTACGACCTAGTCTGCCGGGAGACGCAGACGGAAGGTAAACAAGTATCTCACTCAGTTTGTCCTGGAGAGGCCAGTTACCTCTGACTGTGAGCTGAGATACTGACAATATCTTCCTTCCTTTCAGAAGTTTGAAAGCCATTGTGATGTAGTGGTTAGAGGCCTGGGGGGAGAACCAGCTTCAAATTGCCACTCTTACTTCAAACTCACTGCTGTGGTTTAGGGGGAAGCCACTTTTCCCCAGCCTAACCCACCTCACAGGGCTGTTGTGAGAGTTAAAGTGAGGGCAGAGGAGAAGAACCACGTAGATTGCCTTGAGCTCCTCCGAGACAGGTGGGACAAAAACGGAATGATGGGTGGATGGATAATGCTGGGATAACGGTCTTTGTTTCATAAGCCCATCTTCCGGACCATGAAGTCCCATGGATTTATGAAAGCCTACATTTGCATTGCTTGCAGACTTGTGAGTTCAAGATCTATTTCCTTATATGTAATTTGGGGGCTGCAGCTGTTTGGTTCAATAGGTGCCAGCACACGGTACCTTTGGATGTTCTAACACAGATAACATCTGGTTTCGTTGTGCTGTCAGGGAAGTATTAGGTACTATCATGGGAATTGGGGTTGCTTGTGTGTAAACCTCCAGCCGTTCCCAACTGCTTGGGGTGGTTGCGTCTTTCCCCGGCTGAGCAGCCCTTATGCGCTGCTGCTCAATCGCTGGCAGAATCCGTCAGTGGGTGTCTCCTAAATTTCCTCCAGCATAAGAATTCCTTAACGGACAACCTTCGCCTCGCCTCTCTGCGCGGAAGCCTTCTGTGCAGAGTGGGCATGCCAAGCGGTGGTCCTCCACTCTCCCCACTGACTTCACTGGAAGAGCCTCGGAGCCTCCCCTCCGAAGTGCTCTCTGCCTCTCCCTTCTTCCTGGTGTCACCTGGACTTCTTTCCCCAGAGGACGTCCTCTCTCTTCCCTTACTCGTTCCCTCTCCTGCAGAATCTGGGAGCCTAGCCTCTCCACTCTGCTCCGATGTCAGTTCCCTAACAGGTACAGTCCTATCCATGCAGAAAATGCTGAGCTTTTCGTGCTCTGCTATGAACTTTAACAAGAACTGTGTGAGGACAAGACTAAGTGACTCACCTGTGTGACATTTTGCGAATCAAAACCACTGCCTTTGAACCAGATCTAGCCTATGTGCTGCAGTCCAGATCTCAATTTCACCCTTCACATTAGTGCAGGCAAGTTTCCCCCCCTCAGTTGAGATGAATACATTGTAAAATCTCGGTTAATGTCAGTTTAAATCAGATATAAAGACATATAAATACATTTGGACACAACATGTATCCTTGGTGCTATGTATTTTTAAACGAAAAAGTTGACAGACAACCTTTATTAGCAATAATATGTAATGTACTTTACAATGTTCCTGACATATATTTCAGCTTCCTGGGTTTTTGTTTTTTTTTCATGTGACCTTCAGATATGAAAGGCAGAGTGATTTAACACCTGTTTAGATTTGTCATCCATGTGATGCAATGAAAAGTATGTTGTTTGCAATAAACTTTGCATAAAATAGTTAATTTGCATTTAATTTGCATTTAATTTTGATGGTTCAAAGAACGTCAGGCAAAATGGTCAGCCCTCACACATGTTCACTTCATCAAATTTAGCCCTCTTTGAAAAACGTTTGGACACCCCTGCTCTGTTGCAAATGCTGCATTGCACAGGAATCTGGTGAGTCTCTTCTTCCTCCCCCCAGAGGGTGAAGTGGGGAGGTGGGGGTCCCAGGGCTGCAGGGGTCCCACCCCAGTAATGCCCTTCTCCTGCATTCAATTGTCTGAAGATTTGGCATGGTACCTTCCTGGGCAGAATCTGGGCTGTGGTACAGTCCTATCCTGGTTCTTAGCAAGACTCATACACACTTTCTCAGGGAACCATTTCTTCTCCTTATTGTGTATCAGCATTATAACAGACCAGTGTATTTGCTATTTAGGATTTGCTAGCTACTCTCATTAGCACAGACATAACTTGGCAGAAAACCAAAGGGTTCCTTCTGATCTTTCAGAGGCTTCCTGAGAGCATAGATGGATGAGCAAGACTCAGTTGGCGCTGAAGCAGAAAGAGGCCATGTCATCCAAACTGGGAGCAGTGGGGGATTCTGGGAAAGCTCTGTGCAGAAGATCCTGGGTGAGGAGGACACCCTCCACTCAGAGGGGTGGACCTGGCAGTTGAGGCAGTTCTGCTGCCAGGAGGCCAAAGGACCCCGAGAGGTTTGCAGCCGACTCTACCACCTTGACCTTCAGTGGCTGAAGCCAGAAAGGCACACGAAAGCTGAGATGCTGGACCTGGTGATTCTGGAGCAGGTCCTAGCTGTCCTTCCACCGGAGATGGAGAGCTGGGTGAAGGACTGTCGAGCAGAGACCAGTTCCCAAGCAGTGGCCCTGGCTGAAGGTTTCCTCCTGAGTCAGGCAGAGGAGAGAAAGCAGGAAGAGAGAAAGCAGGTGAGAGAGACTTTCCTCAAGATAGAATCATAGAGTTGGAAGAGACCACAAGGGCCATCGAGTCCAACCCCCTGCCAAGCAGGAAACACCGTCAGAGCACTCCTGACATATGGTTGTCAAGCCTCTGCTTAAAGACCTCCAAAGAAGGAGACACCACCACACTCCTTGGCAGCAAATTCCACTGTCGAACAGCTCTTACTGTCAGGAAGTTCTTCCTAATGTTTAGGTGGAATCTTCTTTCTTGTAGTTTGGATCCATTGCTCCGTGTCCGCTTCTCTGGAGCAGCAGAAAACAACCTTTCTCCCTCCTCTATGTGACATCCTTTTCTATATTTGAAGATGGCTATCATATCACCCCTTAACCTCCTCTTCTCCAGGCTAAACATGCCCAGCTCCCTTAGCCGTTCCTCATAAGGCATCGTTTCCAGGCCTTTGACTATTTTGGTTGCCCTCCTCTGGACACGTTCCAGTTTGTCAGTGTCCTTCTTGAATTGTGGTGCCCAGAACTGGACACAGTACTCCAGGTGAGGTCTGACCAGAGCAGAATACAGTGGCACTATTACTTCCCTTGATCTAGATGCTATACTCCTATTGATGCAGCCCAGAATTGCATTGGCTTTTTTAGCTGCCGCGTCACACTGTTGGCTCATGTCAAGTTTGTGGTCAACCAAGACTCCTAGATCCTTTTCACATGTACTGCTCTCAAGCCAGGTGTCACCCATCTTGTATTTGTGCCTCTCATTTTTTTTGCCCAAGTGCAATACTTTACATTTCTCCCTGTTAAAATTCATTTTGTTTGTTTTTGCCCAGTTCTCTAATCTGTCAAGGTCGTTTTGAAGTGTGATCCTGTCCTCTGGGGTGTTAGCCACCCCTCCCAGTTTGGTATCATCTGCAAATTTGATCAAGATGCCCTTGAGTCCATCATGCAAGTTGTTGATAAAGATGTTGAATAAGACCGAACCCTGTGGCACCCCACTAGTCACTCTTCTCCAGGATGAAGAGGAACCATTGATGAGCACCCTTTGGGTTCGGTCAGTCAGCCAATTACAAATCCACTGAGTGGTAGCATAGTCAAGACCGCATTTTACCAGCTTCTTTACAAGAATATCATGGGGCACCTTGTCAAATGCCTTGCTGAAATCAAGGTAGGCTACATCCACTGCGTTCCCTTCGATCTACCAGGTTTGTAATTCTGTCAAAAAACGAGATCAGGTTAGTCTGACATGACTTATTTTTCAGAAATCCATGCTGACTATTGGTGATCACAGCATTCCTTTCTAGGTGCTCACAGACTGTTTGCTTAATGATCTGCTCCAGATAGATACTTCCAAGGGGCTCCAAAAAGGATGGAGAACATCCAAAAATGCTCTCCTCGTGGCCCATTCTTTTTCTGGGAAGACATCCATGCAATGAGATCTAACACCCTTAATAATTTTGGCTTTGTCATTCTCTGTTAGTATTTCTCACCATTCATTCACAGTTTTGAATCCTTGTTGCTCTTTCAGGAAAAGGATCTCTTTGAAGAAATGAACACAGATTCCTGTGAGACAGAGAGGCCTCCGTTTGGTGTCCAAGAGAGGCTACTGGGTAAGGAGGAAAGTGGTTTTTCTCCATTTGGTCCCATTCTGTTGGTTTTCTAAATCATCTGTGGGGTGCTTTCATCTTTTGTTGGGGGAGATAGTTGGGACCAAGAGCCCAAGATTAGGGGAGATATATTTTTTCTCACAACTAACATCTGAAATTCGCCCAAGCATCCAAATGCACTCAGCAGGCAAAGCGTTCTCAAAGTCCCATCTGTTGTTGCAGATGCACTGCACTCTGGGCATCCAACTTTTTTTTCTCTGGCAGGTGACAGAATGATGATGGCAAGACCTCTGCATCCATCTCTGAATGGGGACAGAATGGAAGCAGTGGCTGTGGAACCAGATCAGGTCAGGGGAAGCTGCCTTGTGGGGACAGAGGTCAAGGGGTGGAACAATGTCCTAGCTCAAGGAGTGGTGGTGAACAACAGTGTTGTTTCAGAGGAGGACATTTCCCTTTTTCTTTTAGGGTCCAGTGTGCTTTGAAGATATTGCTGTTTGTTTCACGGATGAGGAGTGGGAGTTGCTGGATCCTGACCAGAGAGCTCTGCATAAGGAGGTCATGGAGGAGAATCTTGGGATCTTGGCCTCTCTTGGTAAGGCTCCTTGTGGGATCATAATATCTGTTTTTAAATTCAAAACGGCTCTCTATGTTGCACCTCATATATATTCACAGAACTCAACAGTGCCCCCTTAAAACATCTGGGATTACAATAGTCCCACAATAAACCTTGAACACTAAATTACTTTTCTTCTTCTTCTGTGAATGTTCTTCCTCCACCTTCTTAAAACAAGGATCAGCCTGGCTGAACTGTTCAGGCCATTTTAACTGTAAACTTCAGAGTTGTTAGGGAAGTTGAAGTAGCTTCTGTCAAGTTTTCAGTTTTTGTTTTTCCTCCCGTCAGTCTTTGGTTGACCAAGGAGAAAACTTGCATTGGAAATGGAGGGGATTCCATGATGGAGCAAAATCCATTCGAGGGAATAGCCAGGCTTTTTGCATCACAGGTTGCACTAAGGGTGTCAGTGGATCCCTGTTAATAAATGCACCCAACCCTTTAGTAAAACCATCAATCTAACCCACTTGTGTTATGTTGGGATTTTTTTGCCTACGTGCTATTTGATGTGGCTTCTCACAAAGCAATTAAGAAGTTGGCTGAAGGCCAAGAAGACTGAGCAGAGGGAGTTGTTCCGCCTACAGATATGGGGCCTTGGATACAGTTCTGCTATTGGTTGAGGTCTCTACTTAGGCATGATGACTCATGACCTTGGTTGGTTGGTTGGTTGGTTGGTTGAACAGTGTGTGTTCTGAGAGTCGTTTGGAGTTTGTTAAGTGAGAGATTTAAGATCCGTATCCTGTATATAGTAACTTGTGAATCTGCTTTAATAATAAACACCTATAAGTAACCAAGTTACTGGTAGTAGCGTCTTGTTCCTGCTTCATCCTACATGCCTGCAACTGATTGCTTCTGGAAGTCTGCATATGCACTGCTATATTCAACTTGGTCTGGCTAAGATCCTGCAACAGGTTAAGGTTGCGAAACTTCAATATGTTATTCCTCTAATACCAGTGTTTACAAGTTCTAGATTCAGGTAGGTAGCCGTGTTGGTCTGACACAGTCGAATTATTTTAAAAATTGTAAAGTAGCACCTTAGAGACTAATGAAGTTTGTTCTTCATATAAGATTTTGTGTGAATGCACCATTAATTTCTCCCAGAGGCTATAATCCATTTCTCTCCTCATTGCAGATAGTGATGGACTGAAAATGAAGAACAAGGATGACTATGACAAAATCCCCACAATGGAGCTGTATAAATATATTGAAAGTGGAAAAAGTTCCCATTCCACTTCCCATCCAAGAAATCTCCCTGGGAAGAAACCATATCAGGGTGTGGAATGTGGAAAGAGCTTCTGTCAAAGTGACCATCTCACTTCCCATGAAATAATTCATACAGGGGAGAAACCCTATCAGTGTGTGGAATGTGGAAATAGCTTCAGTAAGAAGGGCAGTCTCACTTCCCATCAAAGAATTCATACAGGGGAGAAACCCTATCAGTGCTTAGAATGTGGAAAGAGCTTTAGTAAGAGCAAGCATCTCACTTCCCATCAAATAATTCATACAGGGGAGAGACCATATCAGTGTGTTGAATGTGGAAAGAGCTTCCGTCGGAGCACCGATCTCATTTCCCATCATAGAATTCATACAGAGGAGAAACCCTATCATTGTGTGGAATGTGGAAAGAGATTCCGTTGGAGCACTGATCTCACTAACCATAAAAGAATTCATACAGGGGAGAAACCCTATCAATGTGTGGAATGTGGAAAGAGCTTCAGTAGGAGCTCCTCTCTCACTTCCCATCAAAGAATTCATACAGGGGAGAAACCCTATCAGTGTGTGGAATGTGGAAAGAGCTTCAGTCATAGTTCCCATCTCTATACCCATCAAAGAATTCATACAGGGGAGAAACCCTATCAGTGCGTGGAATGTGGAAAGAGCTTCAGTCAGAGTGCCAGTCTCACTTCCCATCAAAGAATTCATACGAAGTGTGGGAAAACACAGGTAGAACAGGTTAACGCCATGTACTGGTAGGATGTGAAATCATATTCTGCCTTTAAGAAAAGAATAAAGTGACATTTATAGGGACAAATAAGGAACGTCAGATGTTAAAAATAAAAAGTTAAAACAAATAGAATATGGCTACAAAAAAAGAAGTGTTAACAGTGGTGATAACAACACTGTTTTATAAATCATTTTAATCCAATTACAGTATTCTATAGGGAAACAAAATTTACGTAACACAAACCCTATGAATTCTTTATATATTCTGTCAAAAGCCTTTTCTGCATCTAATGACAATATCATAAACTCCTCTTAATCTTATAAAAACCCGTCCCGGATTGTTACAAATGGAAGAATTTTGAATTTGATTAGTTTAAATCAAGGAATGAGACAAGGATGTCCTCTTTCTCCGTTATTATTTAATCTCTGCCTGGAACCATTGACAAGAGCAATAATTCAGGATGAGCATATCAAGGGTGTAAAGCACAACAAAGATAATTACAAAATTGTATTATTTGCGGACGATATCCTTTTATTTATTACAAAACCAGAAGATAGAGTTCCGAAAATTATGGAGAAAATAAAAACCTTTGGCAGAATATCGGGATATTCCATAAATTGGACAAAATCAGAGATGTTACTCATAGGGCCAAGGGCTACATTGTATAGAAACCATCAGTTTCGGATGTGCAAAGACTTTATTAAATACTTGGGTATAATGATTTCATTAGATATAGATCAAATTGTAAAATTAAATTTGAATAAAATTATAAATGAAATCTATTTTGATATTGAAAGGTGGGGATCTCTAAACCTCTCCCTTTGGGAAAAGGTTAAAAGTCCTCAAAACTGCCCTGTCCGCTTATCCATCTCTTCGTATTCCATCAACTTTCAACTTAATTTGCCACTCCCTCTTCATTGGAATTTGGTTTCCTTTCCAGTTTTGTGCTAACAATATTCTCGCTGCTGTGGTGGCGCACATAAAGTAACTGCTTCAGAACTTGGGGATCTCATCTCCAAGGATTCCTAAGAGAAAAGCTTATGGCTTTTTAGGAAATGTTAATTTAAACATATTTTTTAACTCATTGTAAATTGTATCCCAGAATTCTCTCTCTTTTTTTTTACACTCCATGCATGATACATTGTCCCGACTGCTATGTTACATTTCCAACACAAATATGAATTATTTTTATACATCATTGCCATTTTATTAGGTGTTACATACCAGCATTAAAGATTTTCATATAATTTTCTTTTAGGGTATAGCATGCTGTGAATTTGAGATTTTCCTTCCACAGCTCCCCCCATGCTGAAAGTATACAGGATGAAAGCATGGCATTCTCAAAAACAAGGAAAGCCAGGGAAATCTCGCTTCCCCTTTTTTTGGATGGAGTTACAAACTTTGTTGATCAGGGGACTGCTGTGAAAATACTGCATCTCAATTTCAGTAAGGCTTTTGACAAAGTCCCCTGCGACATTTATGTGAGGAAGCTGGTAAAATGAGGCTGAACAAGGTAACTGTTAGGTGGATTTGCCTGACCGAACCCAAAGAGGACTCCTTCATGGTTCCTCCTCATCCTGGGGAAAAGTGACAAGAGGGGTGCTGCAGGGTTCTGTCCTGGACCCGTTGTTGTTCAACGTCTTGATAAATGACTTGGATGAAGGAACTGAGGGGATGCTCATCACATTTGCAGACGACACCAAAAGGGGAGCAGTGGCCAATGTCACAGAAGGCAGAATCTGATCAAGGGCAGGAATAGTACCACTTTATTCTGCCATGGTCACGCCCCACCTAGAATACTGTGTTCAGTTCTGGGCTCCGCAATTTGAGTATATTAAATTTTGTTTGCCAGGGGAAATCAAGAGGGGGGGGGGGACATAATCCATATTCCTTTTATAATACTTGGCCAATGTTTATTAAATACATGAATTGTTAAGACTGTTGCAAGAATCCACCCAGCACTAATGGCAAAATGTGCCATGATCTTTTAGAATAATCAAATGAAACTTTTAACACATGGCAGGATGAAAGTCTTCAATTTCACCAGGACAAGTTATTTGTTGTTTACTGTTGTGGTCATTGCTTTCTTTAAAATTATCTTTTGTACTGTGAAAATAAAAGCAATACAGTGGTATCTCCGGTTGCGCACGGGTTCTGTTCCGGAGCACTGGTCGGATCCCGAGGTCTCCTCAACTGCAGGTGCCTGTTTTGCACGTGTGCTTATGCATAGAGTGCTTATGCGCATATGCGCAGGACGAAACCCAGAAAGACACTCCTGGGTTTGCTGTGTGCGTATCCCAAAGGATAGGTAACAAGGGGAGCATAAGTAGAGGTACCACTGTATTATTATTTTTTTATAAGAAAGGTGGGAAAATCATGCCATTAATCTGCTTGCATGTGTTGAGTGTTATTTGGAGACTGTAACTGCCAGTAATTTACCATTACAGTGGTACCCTAAGTTACAAACGCCTCAGGTTACAAACTCTGCTAACCTGGAAGAGTTACTTTGAGTTGAGCACTTTGTCCCAGGACGAGAATGGAAATCATGTGCTGGCGTGTGGGAGTCATAAAGCCACGACAAAGGCTTGTAATATTGCAGGGTGCCCCCTGACCTCGGCTGACCAGCACTCTGAGCTTTACAATGTATTGGAATGTTGTGTTTCCTCTGGGCAGTGATGACCCTATATGGTGAAGGGGTAATAAAAGCCTTGACAGGATGAGGTAATGTGAGACATTGGCAAACGGCCATGCGGCTGGGGAGAGACAAAGGATAATAAAAAGGTTACCGGAGGGAGAGAAGAAGCATGAAGGAGCTGCTCCTCCATCCTGAAAATACAGCTGTCTCTCTGTGTCTCTATTTTATGCTAAACTGCACCATTTTGTAACGGCTGGCTCCGACAAGTGGTGCCCCGTGTGAGGCTGAATAAAAGAAAACAGTCTGAGGCAGACTAAGAGGCAACTTAAAGAAAACAGTCTGAGGCAGACTAAGAGGATTTTAAAAGAAACTGTGAGAGGTTTTTTGATCCAAGCAGTGGATATCATCGGCTCACTACGCTCGGCAAGGGTTGCACAGCACTGAAGCATCTTAGGATCCCTGGTGAGTTCGATCCCTTATTATATTGATTTTAGAAAAATGGGCAGCTCTTTGTCTACTCCCCAACAGAAATTTTTAAAAGACTTTAAATTTCTCCTCTCCTCCAACAAATTGGAAGTTCCGGAGGGTGGGGCTTCCTACCGGGGAGGCAGATGAGGGATAATATAAGAAACATAATAAATATCATAGAATATCTGTCGGCCAAGAGTGACAAACAAGCTATACTGATGTTCGTGGATGCAGAGAAAGCATTTGATAACACAAATTGGGATTTTTTGTTAAAAAATCTAGAATACATGGAGGTGGGTGCAGAGTTTTTTAATGGAATAAAAGCAATCTATACGGAGCAGAAAGCGAAATTGATCATAAACAACATAGTGTCAGAAGGAATAAAGATAGGGAAGGGTACAAGGCAAGGCTGTCCGCTTTCCCCATTGCTGTTCATAACTGTATTGGAAGTGTTACTCAACTCAATAAGACAAAACAAGAAGATAAAAGGAATAACAACCGGACAAAATGAATACAAGGTAAAGGCATTTGCAGACGATTTGCTAATAACAATAGAAGATCCGGCGAACTCAATAAAAGAGATATTGGAAGAACTAGAGCAATTCGGCAAAGTGGCTGGTTTTAAGTTAAATAAAAGTAAGACTAAATTAATGACAAAGAATATAGATCTAAGTACAATTGAAGAAATACAACAACAAACAGAGATAGAGGTGGCCAGAAAGGTGAAATATTTAGGAATATGGATAACTCCAAAAAATATAGAACTATTTAAAAATAATTATGAAGTAGTATGGAAAGAGATTAAAAAGGATTTGGTGACGTGGGGGAAGCTAAAACTGTCTTTCTGGGGTAGGATAGCCATAATTAAGATGACTGTACTTCCGAGAATGTTGTTTCTATTCCAGAATATTCCGATAATCAAAGGTACTAAGATATTCAAAGAATGGCAAAGAGAGTTCTCAAAGTACGTATGGCAGGGTAAAAGACCGAGGATACAGTTTAAATTACTGACAGAGGCAAAAGAAAGGGGGGGATTCACACTTCCAGATCTGAAACTATATTATGAGGCATCGTGCCTATGTTGGATAAAACTGTGGATAAAATTAGATAATAAAGAACTTTTAGATCTGGAAGGCCACGACAATAGATTTGGGTGGCACGCGTATCTATGTTATGAAAAGAAGAAGGTACACAAGGGATTTGAAAGCCACATCTTTAAAGGTCCTTTGATAGAAGTATGGGAGAGGTACAGATTTTTATTGGAACCCAGAGTCCTACACTGGATGTCTCCACTAGAAGCCACAAGTGCTAAAAAGACCGGCACGGGGGATAAATGGGTTACCTACGAACAGCTGCTAATTAAAGATGGGGGGGAAGTGGAAGCTAAAACCATATGACCAGGTTAAGGAAAAGGTGTTTGATTGGTTCCATTACTTTCAAATAAACGAAATGGCTAAGAAGGATATTAAAGATAGAGGATATGCAGAAAAAGATTCTAAATTCCAGATTGAGATAATAAATAATGATTACAAAATCCTATCAAAAATGTACAACCAGCTGCTAGAGTGGAATTTAATAGACGAGGAAGTGAAGTCGGTAATGATACATTGGGCAAAAGACTTCGGTTATAATATCTATTTTGAAGAGTGGGAGAAATTATGGGGAAAAAATCTTAAATTCACGGCATGTGTAACGTTGAAGGAAAACTTAATGAAGATGTTATACCGTTGGTACATTACCCCTGCGAAACTAGCAAAAATGTATAAGACATGCAGTAAATGTTGGAAATGCAGGGAAAATGAAGGGACCTTCTACCACATGTGGTGGGACTGCAAAAAGGTTAAAGGTTTCTGGGAAAAGGTATATACAGAAATGGGAAAAATTTTAAAATATACCTTTGGGAAAAAACCAGAGGCCTTTCTGTTAGGTTTATCAGGAAAAGAGATTAAGAACAAAGATGGCAAATTTTTCCAATATGCAACAACGGCAGCAAGATTATCTGGATAATTTAAGTGAGGGACAAATAACGCTAGTAGGGTTTAAAAGAGCTCTGTGATATTTGTAAGAATATTGTCTAAAGAAAAGGGTGGAAAGGATTTTAATAATGTCAATAGATAGTAGGAGATGCGAAAGTATGTGTTGATAGACAACGGAGATTTGCGGAGACGCTGAAGGAAGTCTTAAAGAATGAATCGGTTGAATACAAGATGTGGTTTATTTGATTTTTATTTGTTTTGCTGTAAACTAATAAAAATTATGCTAAAAAAAAAGGAAGTTCCAGAGGATGATTTGATACAGCTCATTCTGGCCATCGAAGAGCATTCCCCCTGGTTTCCTGCAGATGGGACTTGGGAATTAAAACTTTGGGACAAGATTGGTGCACATTTTCATGGGCACCCCAGCATAGGTGTTCGGATTCTAAATGCATGGTGCAAGGTTTGTTACACCATGGGCTCTTTATCACCAAAAAATATTTCCCTGGCTGCATTGCCAACACAACCTTCAGCTTCTTTAATCCAGCCTACTGTGTTAGAGTCTGTTCCAATACTTGCCTTGCCAGCAGCAGCTCCAGACCCCAAACCTCCGGACTACAGTTCCTCACCAGAGGACCCAATCCTGCAAAAATACCGTGGTCTGGCTGGCAATAATCCTAATCTTTCAGAGGCAGAACCAGCTACCCCTTTTCAACGTGCAGTCCTTGCCTGTTCCTTAATTCAGGATACTATGGCATTCCCTGTTATTGTGCCCCCTGCTGGTGCTCCAGAAGGAACTCAAGCCCAGCACCAACCTTTTGACTTTAAAATCTTGAAAGAGCTGCAATTGTCAGTAAGGACAAATGGACTTCAAGCCCCATTTACACAGGCTCTTTTGGAAGCCACATTAACTCAGCTCTTGGTTCCAGAGGACATCAGGCTTTTGGCCCATACAGCTGGTGTTTTGTTTGCCCACGAATGGGAAACTGCCTGCCGTGCTTATGCTCCAGCCTCCTCCAGACAACAAGTCAGAGGAAATAATCCAAATATTACCCTCGCAGACATCATAGATGCCATGATGGGGCGTGGTCCCTTTGCTCAGGCTTCAGTACAAGCCACACTGCTGCAGATCTTATTGAGGGATACTGCTCTTGCTGCTAAACAAGCAATGAGAAAAATTCCAGAACCCACTAGTATTCAGTCAAGGTGGGGTTCAATCAGGCAAGAGGCAAGAGAATCATATTCTTCCTTTATGGACAGGCTGATTACAGCAGTGAGTCGCCAAATTGAAAGTCCTGAAGCCAAACAAATAATTATCACACAATTGGCTAATGAGGATTGTAAAGTTGCATTGAGACCGATAATACACAATCCTGCCACAGACACAGCAGCCATGCTTCGCATTTGTCAGTCTGTAGATACAACCACCCACAAGGTTCATCTGCTGGCAGCAACGCTAAATGAAAACCAGCCTGTAGCCACCGATACAACTTGTTTCCAGTGTGGCAAACCAGGATCACCGATACCCCAGTGTGGGTAGAACAGTGGCCTCTACCAAAAGAAAAATCCGCAGCGGCGGCACCAGCTTGTTTCTGAACAGCTTATTTCTGAACAATTGACTTTTGGCCACATTGAATCATCTTCATCCCACTGGCTCCAGCAGACAGGGAACGGTTTGCTTCTACATTGCCAGTATATAACAATTCGCAGCCCACCCAGCGATATCAGTGGGTTGTCCTGCCTCAAGGCATGCAGAACTCCCCTACACTTTGTCAACATTTTGTGGGTGAAGCATTGAAACCTTTCCGCATGCGCCACCTAGAGGTGCTGCACACAAGCTGCATCTGGCAGTGTTTGCCTTCCTAACCATTTGCCTTGCCATCCTTTGCTGCACCGTTATACAAGGAAGAGAAGCAGACGACCCAGTCCAGTTGAAACCACCATAATTCACCTCATCATCTGGCAAGCAGCTGTTGTCAGCTTCCTACTCTGGCTGGCAGTATCCACGGCTCAGCCACTTTCGAACTAGAAGAACAGCGTTGTTGAATAAGACTTTTAGGGGAGAAAATTATCATAAGATATGGAGGGATAATATTTTTGTACAAGATATGATTAAGTTTGCCAGTTTTATTGCATGCTTCTAAATGTTGGGTGTGTATGCCAGTCATTCAGGCATAATGTTTCATGGTGTGCCTGTCAATGGATCTTTTCAATTTACAAATATTATATCCCCTAAGCAAACTTTTTGGCCTCCAGTACAATTGACCCTCCATGAGCCTGCCCCCATTTGTTTTCAAATTAAAGAGGGGAAAGAATCATGGGGCATATATCCAAACTGTCAATATACATTGAATTTCACTTTTAATAGCTCTTGTTCTCTTACAGGAACATACAGTGACCAATCTCAGTGCTATAGGAGTGATATCAGTGCATGGCTAATAAACTAGAAAGGAAGCCTACCGTGCAGCTTGGAATCAGAATTCTTATATTCTTGGCTTCCAGATGGAAGTTGGCTTCGACATTTATTGATTTTCGTGATCATTATAGTAGTTATTTGTGTTATTTTGTGTTGCTGTATACAATGTATTCTTTCTATAATCTCTATATGTACTGCATGGTTCTCAATGTCAGGATTCTCAGCCGCAGTCAGAGGTAACTGGCCTCACTCCAGGCATTCGGCTTGAATCCTTGTTGACCTTCCCGTCTGCGTCTCCCGGCAGGATACAGGCAAGGTCACAAATCGGCGATCCTCCTCAAACGTGAGAAGAACACACCCTCCTCCCTGCTTCCCCCAGGGAGGGGAAAGAGTCAGACAGAAATCTATTTACATGTCTTTTATTTCTGTCATTCCAGCAGTACAGAGAAACGTGTCTGCACTCTCCAGACTCCAGCAGTAGAGTCTCAACTCCGCCCCTGTACTTCCAGTACAGGTCAGATGACACTCTGAGCTAACATCCGGTGCTCAGTACAATGAATAGACTGCCCCTTTTTCCCAATAGTACAGTCCCACACATCAACATCCTGTTTGCATTCCAGACACCTGCAGCTGGCTTTCGCATTGCTGCTTTTTCCTGACAACATCCCCCAAAAGCATCAATGGGCGTTGCGAGCAAAACATGATCCAGAGAAGAAAACAAACAGTTGTTATACATATAACAGTCCCCTGTTGTTTCAGTTCCACCCTTGGAACTCCCCGCCACTGGTTTCCCCAGTGTACCTCTCTGGTTGTCTGGCTTCCAAGGAATGAGTGCATCTGCATTACCTTGGCTAGCAGCTCTCTGTTGTGTCTTTGTCTCTGACTTAGACACTGCTTCAACCTGTCCTCGGTTGTGTACTACAGCAACACATGCAACAGCTAAGTTAGCAAACTCTTTTGAGTACCTCTTTGGTGGTACACCCTTTGTAACTCTCTCAGACCTGCGTATGAGGTGCTGATCCTCTCTGCTCACTGGTTCAACCTCTGGACTTTGTTGAGAACCAGTACCAATGGCAAACAGTGGTTCATCCTTCATCTGTGAAGGTCTATCCATTGTGTAAGACTTCCTCTCAATGACTGTGGCAACTGAGCTCTTTGAGCTATCACTGTCATCATCAGTACCACTGTACAGTGGTACCCCGCAAGACGAATGCCTCGCAAGACGGAAAACCCGCAAGACGAAAGGGTTTTCTGTTTTGGAGGCGCTTCGCAAGACGAATTTCCCTATGGGCTTGCTTCGCAAGACGAAAGCCCATAGGGAAATCTCCGGGGACCTGTTTTAAATTGCTGGCGGTCGGGAGCAAAGACTTTCGCCCACAGCCGGCCTTCAGAAGAGGTCCTGGACCTCTTCTGAAGGCTGGCGGGGGGCAAAAGTCTTTGCTCCCCCCGCCGGCCTTCCCGGGACAGCGGAGACTTCTCCGCTGCCCCGGGCGATCTTAAAATGCTGGCGGGAGGGAGCGAAGCGTTCGGTGCCGACCCCCAGCATTTTAAAATCTCCCCGGGACAGCAGAGAAGTCTCCGCTGCCCCGGGCAATCTTAAAATGCTGGCGGGCGGGAGCGAAGTGTTCGCTCCCGACCCCCAGCATTTTAAAATCTCCCCAGGACAGCAGAGACTTCGCTCCCGCCCGCCAGCATTTTAAAATCGCCCCGGGACAGCAGGGGCTTTTAAAATGCTGGCGGTCGGCAGCAAAGCCCTCCTGTCCCCGGAGCTTGCGGGGCGGGAGGTGGGAAGAAGGGCTTTTCTTCCCACCACCAGCCTTCAGAACAGCCTTCTGAAGGCGGGGGGTGGGAAGAAAAGCCCTTGTCCCCCCCCCCAGCCTTCAGAAGAGGTCGGGGGACAGACTGTCCCCGGACCTGGTCTGAAGGCGGTTTCCCTAGGAACGCATTAATTGATTTTCAATGCATTCCTATGGGAAACTGTGCTTCGCAAGACGAAAAACTCGCAAGAAGAAAAAACTTGCGGAACGAATTAATTTCGTCTTGCGAGGCACCACTGTAATCAGAAAAATCATCATCATCATCTGAATTGTCCTCAGTGGGAAATGTGTGAACAATTACTCTCTCCTGTTCAGGAGCACTCTAGAAGTTTTGTGAGAATCACCTGACCCGATTCAGACAAAATTACTCTGTAGAGACCCTTTTCATATCCCACAAAAATGCCTCTGGCATTCTTTACCCCACCTGGAGCTTCTGTTCTCACATGAGACCCGAAAACCTTAAAATAGGCAACAGAAGGTTTTCTATGGAACAGCTTCTCAAAAGGAGAACTACCCAACTCTTTTGAGACCTTTCTCAACCACACGTGAACATAGGACATTAACGACTCCGCCCAATATTCATGTGGCAAATGTGAACTAAGCAATTGCGCATTCATCCCCTTTTGCAATTCTTTGTTCACCCTTACACAGACACCCCTATTCCACGCTTCCGCCGAAACAGCAACCTTGTGTCTTATCCCTTTCTTCTGCAGGAACTCCTGAAAATCCTGTAAAAGAAAAACTTGCTTCTCATCTGTGAAAAGACAATCAATGTTAGCATCATGCACGTTTTTAACCTTGTCACAAAACTCCTGAAACCTTTCTAAGGTTTCTTGTGGTTTCTGCATCATAAAAACCCAGACATAATTTGAGAAACAATCCACACACACAAGATAATATCTTGCATTGCCTCTAGATGGTGCTAGAGGACCAATCACATCAGCATACACCCGCTGAAATGCCCTGTCGACCCTCGCCACCTTCCGGGCGCTTTTGGTCACACCTGCAAGAGAGATTATGTTAGAATCAGAAGAATTACATTTCATGTAATCACTTTGATCAAAAGTCAACAAATACAGTCCATCTTTCTCTTTGGCAGAAAGATACAGTTCTCCATCTTTGAAGATCTTGCAGCTCTTATCATAATAGGACAGTTTCAGTCCTTTCTTTGCAATCTGCGACACACTCAGCAGATTGAACTTCAACTGAGGAACCAAATACACATTGTTTATAGTCAAGTTCAGACTCTCAAGATACACAGTCCCAATCCCGGTCGCTTCCAACTCCTGACCGTTGGCCTGCTTCACAGCGAAGCTTTGCTTCTTCAACGTTGAAAACAATTCTCTGTGTGGGCACATGTGTTTAGTGGCGCCAGTGTCCAGAACAAATGAGTTCCCCACCTCTGGTGTGGCTTTTAGCGCCATCAAAGCCTTTGCAGGTTTCACCTGAGACTTGGTATAACTTTTGCCTGATGCCTCAGGCTTCGCAGAGCTCCCCTCAGCTCTTTTCTGCGCACGTGGCCTCTTACAGCTCCTCTGAAGATGCCCAGTCTGTTCACAATTGTAACATGGGACAACGTTCAAAGCTACAGCATGCTCTCCAGTAGCAACATCAGTGGGGGAATTAGAACTCCGTTCCTCTCTCCCCCTGTCAGCAACATCCATTGCAGCTCGAACAGGAACATCAACAGTTCCTCCACTCCCCCATCTGGGGTCAAAGCTCTCCTCAGCTTTCGATGAGCTCTTAGGAACCTGGCTAGCATCATCTTGGCTCACCCCTTCTGGGGTAGTTATCCATCCAAACCATGATGAATAACTGTCATTAGTCAGGGGAGGTGGGTAAGGCAGGCCTCCCCCCTTCTTGGCATCCATTTTGAATCCAAGCTTTAGCTCTCACTCTCAAGCCTGCTAAAGTCCAACAGTTGTTTTCTGCCTACTCTGGCAGGCAAACTGCAAGCTGTTTCTCAGTCCTTGCACAGCAACGAAGATAGCCAAAACAACTTTCTCTTCCCAGGCTCTCTCAAAGCCAGCTGCTCAGTTAGTACTCTTCCACTTTACAGACTGACGTTGCTTAGCAACTGTGCATTCCAATCTCTGAACAGGAAATCTTATCAACCACAAGAATTCCTGGTATGCAAGCCTCCTCTTTCAGAGCTGGCTTTTTCCAAACACAGCTCCCGTGAACCAGAGAATGAATCAATCTGGGTTCACACTTTTAGCCCGATATTCAGCATACCTTGGGGCTCCATTGCTTGGAAAACACCTCCTCTCGGTGTCCAGCCGTCTGTTCAGCTTCTGGCTGCACGCAGACATTATTTCCTCCCTTGGTGCAGAGGATGAAGACGATCCATCCACTTCTCATGCAGATTCCATGGATCAGAACCACCGGCAATGCTACCAGATGTCAGGATTCTCAGCCGCAGTCAGAGGTAACTGGCCTCACTCCAGGCATTCGGCTTGAATCCTTGTTGACCTTCCCGTCTGCGTCTCCCGGCAGGATACAGGCAAGGTCACAAATCGGCGATCCTCCTCAAACGTGAGAAGAACACACCCTCCTCCCTGCTTCCCCCAGGGAGGGGAAAGAGTCAGACAGAAATCTATTTACATGTCTTTTATTTCTGTCATTCCAGCAGTACAGAGAAACGTGTCTGCACTCTCCAGACTCCAGCAGTAGAGTCTCAACTCCGCCCCTGTACTTCCAGTACAGGTCAGATGACACTCTGAGCTAACATCCGGTGCTCAGTACAATGAATAGACTGCCCCTTTTTCCCAATAGTACAGTCCCACACATCAACATCCTGTTTTGCATTCCAGACACCTGCAGCTGGCTTTTGCATTGCTGCTTTTTCCTGACACTCACATGGTTCTCTCTGATATAAAATAAAGAAAGAGGGCATGTGGGAGTCATAAAGCCACGGCAAAGGCTTGTAATATTGCAGGGTGCCCCCTGACCTCGGCTGACCTGCACTCTGAGCTTTACAACGTATTGGAATGTTGTGTTTCCTCTGGGCAGTGATGACCCTATATGGTGAAGGGGTAATAAAAGCCTTGACAGGACGAGGTAACGTGAGACATTGGCAAACGGCCATGCGGCTGGAGAGAGACAAAGGATAATAAAAAGGTTACCGGAGGGAGAGAAGAAGCATGAAGGAGCTGCTCCTCCATCCTGAAAATACAGCTGTCTCTCTGTGTCTTTATTTTATGCTAAACTGCACCATTTTGTAACGGCTGGCTCCGACACTGGCGGTCCAGCGGCAGCAAGAGGCCCGATTAGCGAAAGCACGTCTCTGGTTAAGAACAGTCTCAGGTTAAGAACAGACCTCCGGAATGAATTAAGTTTGTAACCAGAGGTACCACTGTATGTGTTTCTGTGTGCTCAGCACACATGATTGCAGGTGAGACGGAATAAAACTCTTCCTAGGAAATTCCCTTTGACTGGTGCTGTATTGTTTCAAATGTGACTTCACTTACAGATAAGAACAAATAATATTTATTGCTGACAAATCATACCATCGTCAGCTCATGAATTTCCACTCCAACAAACCCAGCGCTTAGCATGAGCAGCTGATTTCTTCCCATTTCTTAGGTGGAAAGAACTGATAATGAAAAGGAAGAAGGGAGATAGACCCTTTCCCTCACCCTTTGGGGATCTGGGGGGCTTCATTTCACCCCTTAGTCCTGCTCCTGAAAGCTTGACAGAGGTGGAGTTTTTGCTCACACACGGCCATCACATAAAAATTAATCTTCTTTTAAAATGGTATTGCAGCGCTAAAAAGTCTCAGGAAAGCAATTCCTGTAGTAGTTGGCATCTTAGCGAGCCCAGTGCCACTCTGCCAACTGTCTCACTCCCAGATAACTAATCTGGAAAGCTGTCCTGTCATCTCTGCAAGGACTTCAGTGTCCCTTGAATTAGCAATTAAGCATTTCTGGAGAAGGGAATGGCATACTTCTGTCTATTAGTATAAAAAGCATGCATAGGAAAGTATTACTCATTTATGACGAGAATAGGATTTATTTATTATGAACTTCGCTTGGTTCCTCCTTGGCAGCCAGTGCGATGGTTTCAGCAGGGCTAGAACTCAGGACCCGCTGCCTTGAGGGACATCTAAGAGCAGTTGGGCAGGGAAAGGTCTCCCTTGGGAGGTGGGGGGGGGACTCTCCTTCCTTGGAGGTTTCTCAGCAGAGATCGGACGGCCATCTGCCATGGATGATTTAGCTGAGCATTCCTGCCTTGCTGGGGGTTGGACTAGATGACCCTGGGATCCCCTCCTCTCTCTCCACTCCTGAATTCTAGGAGGAGCTTCCTTGCCTCCTGCAAAGCCCTTTTCCCTGCAGGCTCTTCCTCTGGTTTCTGGTCAAGGGAGGGAGATGCTCAGAGTCCAGCCAAGAGCCTCGCGCTCCAAAAGGATATCTGGGCATTGGCGTAGCCGGGGGAGTCAGCTGCCCCCCTTAATCCATAAAAAATGATAAAAACCTGAGGTTCTGCCAAGCGAGAGAGGGCTGAGCTGGAGGGACTCGGCTTGGCAAGGGTTAAAGGGAACTGAGCTGCCTTCCTAGAGAGGACAGGAAAGCAAGGGGGGGCCAGGTCCTCCAGAGCCAAGGCCCCTCCCTCCCCAGTCCTTTCCTGCAAGGGAGGGGGGGTGTTGCTTTGGTGTCTCTGCTGCAAGGGCTGCCTCGCTGCCCCCTTCGTGGGATCTGGTGAGTCTCCTCTCTCTCTCTCTGGGATCTGGTGAGTCTCCTCTCTCTCTCTCTGGGATCTGGTGAGTCTCCTCTCTCTCTCTCTGGGATCTGGTGAGTCTCCTCTCTCTCTCTCTGGGATCTGGTGGGGGTCCCAGGGCTGCAGCGGGGGAGGGGGCCTGGGGGGCCTGATCTGCTCCTGCAGGGGGGGGGGACCCCAAGTCAGGGAGGAGAGGGTCCTGCCAGGGAGGGGCCAGGTCTGCCACGCTCTCCCTCCTGCAGATCAGAGGATCCCAAACTCATTTGACCCTCCGCCCCCCCCCTTTCAGAAAAGATCTCCCTTCTTTAAACAAAGGAGTCCCTGGGACTTTAACTCTGTGTGACGTCGCTCAGCCTCATTGCACAACAGAGGAAACATCTGCAAATGGTTTTCCAAAGCTGGAGGAGGAGGTGGACTAGCCCCCCCCCCCGAAAAAAAAAGGTGGGAGAGGAAGGCCAGGGATAAAGAGAGGGATCCCAGTTTCCCAGAGTCTGGCTGCTGCATTGGAGACCAGTTTCCCAGTGTCTCCCAGGGCAGCTCCCCACGGAGGCCACTGCAGCAATCCCCTCGCACCCAGAGCAGGGCATCCCAGGACCACATCCTCTCTCTCCCAAAGGGATGGTTGCTGGAAAAGCAGCCGGAAATGGGCGCTGCTACTCACTGAGCCTCCAGGGACCTTGGCATCAATGGCTGTGCGTGTGCTAAGCTGTCTAAACGAATAATAATACTAAATTACACACCTAAATTTCAAGGGAGGTGTCTTTGGCCTCATCCACTTGGCCCTCAGGGGTTGGCGAGATACATTCCTGGCCCTTGGAGCAAAGAAAAAGGGACCCCACCCCGGAGTATGTCTGGAGAGGGGCAGAGAGTCCAAGTGCAAGAAAAGGAGACAGAAGCAGGGGAGTGGGGGTGGGGGGAGAACAACTCCTGAGGACCCCCAGGTGAGGACCCCCACTAGAGCCAAGCATCCATTATTCAAAAGATACAAATGACTCCCTTGTCAGTCAACGGAAATCCCTTCCGTTGCCTCCACATTTTCCAATGCAATCTTTCTTCTAGGAGAGCTAGAGGCTGCTTCCTCCTCCTCCTCCTCCTCCTCCTCTTTCTTCTCCTTTTTAGAAAGGCCCTTTCCACCTGGCCTAGGGGGTGAGGCCAAGACTCACCCAGCCCTACTGTGTTAAATATGTATTCTGTAGTTGACCTCCTTTGTAATGTTTTATTTTGATATCTTTAAGAGAACAATTGTTTTCTGTTATGTTGCTTTGACTATCGACTATATATTTGACTTTCTTCCAATGGTTTTATTTCTATTTTATTGATTTTGTGGGATGTGAAACTGCAGTCAAGTAGAAGATTCCTACAGGGGACACATTAGGGGATGTTTTCTACCACTCAGGAGAAGACTTCCTGTTTCCGCCTGAGCTGGGACAGACTTCCACTACATGTGACTTGAAGAGGGTGCAGTCTGTTGTACTAGCATGGAGGAGCGCATGGCCTCCATGTTCTGATCAGTGTGTCTTCTCCATTTTGTATGTTGCTGTGTGTTTGGGGAAGTGACTCTTTAGTGGCAGTCATTTGGGACTAATTTCTTTATGGAATAGTTCTAGTTGTTATGTAACCTAAGCCTGCCTTCAGGGATATGTCTGTGAACGTGAACGAATCTGTGAGTAAACTACTTTTATATTATCGTGAATCAGATTATTGTGCTTATTCATTTAAAAGGGATTGTAAGGGATTTTACCAGGAAGGAATCTTTAATAGTAAGAGTCAGATGAGTCAGCAACAAGCTGATCGCTGCGTAATCTAAAAAAGGGGGATGTATGGAACTAGAATATGGAACTTGCTAGTGCGTGTTAGGAAGCATATCATTCAATAATATATCTTCTTCTAACTCCCCAATTATCCCCACAGATTTAATATGCTGTAAACCGCTTTGAGATTTCTCTTTAAAATATAAAGTGCTATACAAATTTAAATAAATAAAATAGCTCATGGTTTGGGCTGTGGTGCAGTCCAGCCCTGCTTCCCTCCAAGACTCATCCATGCTTGCTCAGGGAACCTTTTTCTTCTCCTGATATTAGACAACTTTTGTAACTAAACAATGTATTTGCTTTGTAGGATTTGCTAGCGCCTCTCCTTAAGACAGACAGAACTTGGCAGAAGACCAAAGGGTTCCTTCCGATCTCTCAGAGGCTTCCTGAGAGCACAGATGGATGAGCAAGACTCAGCTGGCCC
Organism: Podarcis vaucheri; assembly: GCF_965113315.1. NCBI lineage: Eukaryota > Metazoa > Chordata > Lepidosauria > Squamata > Lacertidae > Podarcis > Podarcis vaucheri. The sequence continues at coordinate 4,001,011 of NC_138762.1, read as the reverse complement.
TGGAACAGGAAGAGGCCATGACATCCAAACTGGGAGCAGTGGGGGATTCTGGGAAAGCTCTGTGCAGAAGATCCTGGGTGAGGAGGACACCCTCCGCTCAGAGGTGCAGAGCCGGCAGGTGAGACAGTTCTGCTGCCAGGAGGCCAAAGGACCCCGAGAGGTTTGCAGCCGACTCTACCACCTTTGCCACCAGTGGCTGAAGCCAGAAAGGCACACGAAAGCTGAGATGCTGGACCTGGTGATCTTGGAGCAGTTCCTGGCTATCCTTCCACCAGAGATGGAGAGCTGGGTGAGGGACTGTGGAGCGGAGACCAGTTCCCAGGCGGTGGCCCTGGCCGAAGGTTTCCTCCTGAGTCAGGCAGAGGAGAGAGAGGAGGCAGAGAGAAAGCAGGTGAGAGAGACTTTGCTCTGGAAACTCCCAAGGGGCTCCAAACAGGATGGAGAACATCCCATAATGCTCTATTGATGGCTCATTTTTTTTCTGGGAAGGCATCCATGGAATGAGTTCTAACATCCTTAAAGCTGTTGGCCCTGACATTCATTTTTTAATCCTTCTCCCCATTCTCTCTTTTGAATCCTTTTTCTTTTTCAGGGAAAGGATCTCTTTGCAGAAATGGGCCAGATTTCTTCTGAGGCAGAGAGGCCTCCGTTGGACACCAGAGAGAGGCAGCTGGGTAAGGAGTTTTTTCTCCATTTAGTCTCATTCTGTTCGTTTTCCAACTCATCTGTGGGTTCTTTGCATATTTTGTTGGGGGAGATAGTGGGACCAAGAGCCCAGAGGAGGGGAGATATATTTCTGCACATCTAACATCTGAAATGCACCCAAACATCCAAATGCACTCATCAGGCAAGACTTTCTCAAAGGCCCCTCTGTAGTTTAGATGCACTGATTCACCTCATAGAATCATAGAATCATAGAGTTGGAAGAGACCACAAGGGCCATCGAGTCCAACCCCCTGCCAAGCAGGAAACACCATCAGAGCACTCCTGACATATGGTTGTCAAGCCTCTGCTTAAAGACCTCCAAAGAAGGAGACTCCACCACACTCCTTGGCAGCAAATTCCACTGTCGAACAGCTCTTACTCTCAGGAAGTTCTTCCTAATGTTTAGGTGGAATCTTCTTTCTTGTAGTTTGGATCCATTGCTCCGTGTCCGCTTCTCTGGAGCAGCAGAAAACAACCTTTCTCCCTCCTCTATGTGACATCCTTTTATATATTTGAACATGGCTATCATATCACCCCTTAACCTCCTCTTCTCCAGGCTAAACATGCCCAGCTCCCTTAGCCGTTCCTCATAAGGCATCGTTTCCAGGCCTTTGACCATTTTGGTTGCCCTCCTCTGGACACGTTCCAGTTTGTCAGTGTCCTTCTTGAACTGTGGTGCCCAGAACTGGACACAGTACTCCAGGTGAGGTCTGACTAGAGCAGAATACAGTGGCACTATTACTTCCCTTGATCTAGATGCTATACTCCTATTGATGCAGCCCAGAATTGCATTGGCTTTTTTAGCTGCCGCGTCACACTGTTGGCTCATGTCAAGTTTGTGGTCAACCAAGACTCCTAGATCCTTTTCACATGTACTGCTCTCAAGCCAGGTGTCCCCCATCTTGTATTTGTGCCTCTCCTTTTTTTTTTTGCCCAAGTGCAATACTTTACATTTCTCCCTGTTAAAATTCATCTTCTTTGTTTTGGCTCAGTTCTCTAATCTGTCAAGGTCGTTTTGAAGTGTGATCCTGTCCTCTGGGGTGTTAGCCACCCCTCCCAGTTTGGTGTCATCTGCAAATTTGATCAGGATGCCCTTGAGTCCATCATCCAAGTCGTTGATAAAGATAAAAAATTTTTTTCTTCCAGTAGCACCTTAAAGACCAACTAAGTTAGTTCTTGGTATGAGCTTTCGTGTGCATGCACACTTCTTCAGATACCAAAGATGATAAAGATGTTGAATAAGACTGGGCCCAAGACAGAACCCTGTGTCACCCCACTAGTCACTCTTCTCCAGGATGAAGTGGAACCAGTGATGAGCACCCTTTGGGTTTGGTCAGTCAGCCAGTTACAAATCCACTGAGTGGTAGCATAGTCAAGACCGCATTTTAGCAGCTTCTTTACAAGAATATCATGGGGCACCTTGTCAAATTCCGTGCTGAAATCAAGGTAGGCTACATCCACTGCGTTCCCTTCATCTACCAGGGTTGTAATTCTGTCAAAAAACGAGATCAGGTTAGTGTGACATGACTTATTTTTGAGAAATCCATGCTGACTATTGGTGATCACAGCATTCCTTTCTAGGTGAGAGAAGCAGACACTCTGGGCCTCCCCCATACCTTTTTTCTCTGGCAGGTGACAGAACGATGATGGCAAGACCTCTTCATCCATCTCTGAATGGGGACAGAATGGAAGCAGCAGCTGTGGAACCAGATCAGGTATGGGGAAGCTGCCTTGTGGGGACAGAGGCCAAGGGGTGGAACAATGTCCTAGCTCAAGGAGTGGTGGTGAACAACAGTGTTGTCTCAGAGGAGGACATTTCCCTTTTTATTTCAGGGTCCAGTGTGCTTTGAAAATGTTGCTGTTTATTTCACGGACGAGGAGTGGGAGTTGCTGGATCCTGAGAAGAGAGCTCTTCATAAGGACGTCATGGAGGAGAATCGTGGGATCGTGGCCTCTCTCGGTAAGGCTCCTGTGGGATCATAATATCTGTTTTTAAATTCAAAATTCCATATGTGACGAACCTCATATATTTTCACAGAACTCAACCGTGCCCCCTACAACACCAGATATCACAATCCCCCCCAAAAAACCCATGAACAGTAAATTACTGTTTTTTCCTCCAGTTGCAGCTTATTAAAGAAGGATCAGCCTGGTTTGAACTCCCCAGACCCTTTTAAGTATAAATGTCAGAGTTGTTAGGGAAGTTGACGTAGCTTCTGTCAGGTTTTCCGTTTTTGTTTTTCCTCCCGTCAGTCTTTGGTTGTCCAAAGAGAAGACTGACATTGGAAATGAAGGGATGCCATGATGGAGCCAAACAAAATCCATTCAAGAGAAGAGCCAGGCTTATCGAATCACAGGTTCCCCTAAGGATGTCGGTTGATCCCCGTTAATTAATGCACCCAACCCTTCAGAAAACCATCCATCTAACCCACTTGTGTTATTCCTCTATTACCAGAGTTAACAAGTAAGTAAAGGTAAAGGTACCCCTGCCCTTACGGGCCAGTCTTGACAGACTCTGGGGTTTGTGCGCCCATCTCACATTTATTGGCCGGGGGCCAGCGCTGTCCGGAGACACTTCCGGGTCACGTGGCCAGCGTGACAACGCTGCTCTGGCGAGCCAGAGCCGCACACGGAACGCCGTTTACCTTCCCGCTGGTAAGCGGTACCTATTTATCTACTTGCCCCCGGGGGTGCTTTCGAACTGCTAGGTTGGCAGGCGCTGGGACCGAGCAGCGGGAGCGCACCCCGCCGCGGGGATTCGAACTGCCGACCTTTCGATCGGCAAGCCCTAGGCGCTGAGGCTTTTAGCCCACAGCGCCACCCGCGTCCGAGTTAACAAGTATTCTTCCTTAATTTCTCCCTGAGGCGCTAATCCATTACTCTTCATTGCAGATAGTGATGGACTGGAAATCAAGGACATGGGTGACCATGACAAAATCCCCACAATGGAGAAGCTGAATAAATATCTTGAAAGTGGGAAAAGTTCCTATTCCACTTCCCATCAAAGAAATCCCATTGGGAAGAAACCATATCCGTGTGTGGAATGTGGAAAGAGCTTCATGAAGAGCTCCTCTCTCACTTTCCATCAGAGAATTCATACAGGGGTGAAACCCTATCAGTGTGGGGAATGTGGAAAGAGCTTCAGTCATAGCCACCATCTCAATTCCCATCAGAGAATTCATACAGGGGAGAAACCCTATCAGTGTGTGGAATGTGGAAAGAGCTTCACTCATAGCTCCTCTCTCACTTCCCATCAGAGAATTCATACAGGGGTGAAACCCTATCAATGTGGGGAATGTGGAAAGAGCTTCAGTCAGAGTTCCCATCTCACTTTCCATCAGAGAATTCATACAGGGGTGAAACCCTATCAGTGTGGGGAATGTGGAAAGAGCTTCAGTCAGAGTTCCAATCTCAATTCCCATCAGAGAATTCATACACGGGAGAAACCCTATCAGTGTGTGGAATGTGGAAAGAGCTTCAATCAGAGTTCCCATCTCACTTTCCATCAGAGAATTCATACAGGGGTGAAACCCTATCAGTGTGGGGAATGTGGAAAGAGCTTCAGTCAGAGTTCCCATCTCACTTCCCATCAGAGAATTCATACAGGGGAGAAACCATATCAGTGTGTGGAATGTGGGAAAAGCTTCAGTCAGAGCTCCAGTCTCACTTCCCATCAAAGAATTCATACAGGGGACAAACACTATCAGTGCGTAGAATGTGGAAAGAGCTTCAGGAAGAGCTCCAGTCTCACTTCCCATCAGAGAATTCATACAGGGGAGAAACCCTATCAGTGTGTGGAATGTGGAAAGAGCTTCAGTCACAGCCACAGTTTCATTTCCCATCAAGTAATTCATATAGGGAAGAAACCCTACCAATGCTTTGAATGTGGAAAGAGCTTCAGTATGAGCTCCAGTCTCATTTCCCATCAAGTAATTCATACAGGGAGGAAACCCTATCAATGCTTTGAATGTGGAAAGAGCTTCAGTACGAGCTCCAGTCTCATTTCCCATCAAAGAATTCATACAGGGGAGAAACCTTATCAGTGTGTGGAATGTGGAAAGAGCTTCAATCAGAGCTCCATTCTCACTTCCCATCAAAGAATTCATACAGGGGAGAAACCCTATCAGTGTGTGGAATGTGGAAAGAGCTTCAGGAAGAGGTTCTCTCTCACTTCCCATCAAAGAATTCATACAGGGGAGAAACCCTATCAGTGCTTTGAATGTGGAAAGAGCTTCAGTCAGAGCTCCAGTCTCCGTTCCCATCAAAGAATTCATACGAAGAGTGGAAAACCCTTCATTATACAGCTTTCAGCGCTAGAGAAAAACACACCACTTTAACCAGTCCTTTGGCTGATTGACATCTAATGCCCTTTTAAAATGTGGTGGGGAGGTAGGGGTTACAGGTTTTGGGCTGTTGTTGTTACAGATGGGTAGCCGTGTTGGTCTGCCATAGTCAAAATAAAAAAAATTCCTTCCTGTAGCACCTTAAAGACCAACTAAGTTAGTTCTTGGTATAAGCTTTCGTGTGCATGCACACTTCTTCAGATACACTGAAACAGAAGTTGCCAGATCCTTCTATATATAGAGAAGGTGGGGAGGGGTATTACTCAGAAGGGTGGTGGGAATCGGAGATTGGCAGATAGCTGAGATGAGCCTGATGAGCCTGTTGACGACTCTTAACGACTGTAGTAGGTCTTACAGGAAAAGGCAAGGGGTGAGAAGGTGAGAAGTGGCTTAGTCATGTATAATGAGATAAGAATCCAATGTCTCTGTTCAGACCAGGTGTCTCCATAGTTTGGTAATGAGTTGCAATTCAGCAGCTTCTCTTTCCAGTCTATTTCTGAAATTCCTTTGTAGTAAAACAGCTACTTTGAGATCTTGTATAGAATGTCCTGGGAGATTGAAGTGTTCTCCTACTGGTTTCTCTGTTTTGTGATTCTTGATGTCAGATTTATGTCCGTTTATTCTTTGGCGTAAGGTTTGGCCTGTTTGTCCAATATAGAGAGCTGAAGGACACTGTTGGCATTTGATGGCATACACAATGTTAGACGATGAGCAATTAAATAGTCCCGAGATGGTATGTGTGATGTTGTTGGGGCCAGTAATGGTGTTGTCCGGGTGTATGTGGCAGCAAAGTTGGCATCTGGGTTTATTGCAGGCTCTGGTGCCAGTGTCCGTGTTAAGTCTGGTTGTAGTATTATTGTGGGAAGGAAGGTTTTGGGCTGTGTGATTTGTGTTTTCATTGTGTGATTTTATGTTGTAACCGTCCTGTGACCTGTGAGTGTAGGGAATGGGAGCCAACTCTCAGAGTCTGAGGGCTCTTTGCCCCCCAATAAGATATGTGAGGGGGCCACCCCCCCAGTTCATAGGAACTGCCATTCAAATGGCATGCATGCCCCACATCATGTATTGATTATGTGAGGAGGGGCTTACTAAACCCCTTCTATATTTAATTCAAGTTGGCACCCCAGGTATAGGGTGCTATAGAAATTAAATAAATGCATAAATAAAGCAAGACCATCTTGATTGGCTTCATTTGCATATGTTTCGGCTTGTCAATGTCCTTATTATTATCATCATTTTAAAAAATGTTTCAGAACATAAACATACAAGTTGAAAACACGTATTTGGGATTGGACAAGTTAGAGAAGGCGATACCACCACCGACTGAACAAGAACAATTACTTGGTGCAGTTGGAGGAAAAGCAAAATAAATACACCATGTCCCTGCAACTATTAAGTTGGAATATTCACGGATTTAACTCCCCGGAGAAAAGGAAAAAAGTCTTTCATTTATTGAGAAAGGAACAATTGGACTTGATTTGCTTGCAGGAAACACATGTGTCAGGGTTGCTTCCAGATCCTAGCTCACAGAGGATCACGCCAGCCAGCGACCATTAAATAAAAGTCTTTATTGAGTTACAGTCTCCATTCTCAAGCTGCTGCGCGCAACTCTACGTCTTATGCTTAGATCGGCGAAGCTCCGTCTGAGTCTCCGCCCCTTGTGCACCAACTTAATATCCTAGCCCTGCTCCACCTTTTCCGCCTGACAGTTCTCCTCTGGGTCCCTCTGCCCCCCGGGGTCTCTTCCTTCCGGGATTCTTCTGACGCTGACCCCCCGGACCCTTCTGTCTCCTTGCGCCGGGCTTTAGGACCTGGCTCCCTTTCCGGGCTGCCTACTGTGCCACCTTCCTGTGCATTTGAACTTGGCGCGCGCGCCCAACCTTCCACTTTCCGTCTAACCGTCTCCTCGCTCCCCGATGGAGGTGTGGCCACTCCTGACTCGTGCCCTCCCTCCTGTTGTGAGCTGCCAGCACTTGATCCCTGGCGCCCTTCCTCATCCCTGCTCTCTGGCGGTGACGCTGGTCCCGATTTCCAACTGCTCCCCTCTGAGTCCCCTCTGGCTCTATCTTCCTGGGGTGTCCCCCTAGTCTCCCCCCTTGCCCTGACCACTGGTGCTCCTTTTTGTGAATCTTCTGATTCACTGGAAAGACTCGGAGATCTCGGGTCGTCGTCATCACTCATCTTTTCTTCTGCCTCCTCCCCCTCGCTCTCTGTTTCCTCCCTTTCCCTCGCCTCTGCTCCTGAACCCCTGACAACATGTGATAAGGCTTCATAGGAAAGTATTAATTAATAAAAGATTAGGCCAAAAATTTATTTCATCGGACAAGGTTAAAAAGAGAGTAGTAATTTACGCGAAAGAGAGCCTATCACCGAAATTTATTTTTAAAGATGACCAAGGAAGATATGTGGCAATTGAAATCCAAACACAAGGAGAAAAATTCTTGATAGTAGGAGTACTTCCACCAAATGAGGGGAAATCTGAATATTTTAAGAAGTTGCATGAGACATTGTTAGACTACATGGATTACAAAATTATTATGATGGGAGATATGAATGGAGTGGTATCTACAAATATGGACAAATCGCAGAGACAAGTAGTTACCAAAGATGGCAGACTACCAAAAACCTTTTTTGAGATGACTGACAATATGGACTTGATTGACATATGGAGAACAAAGAATCCCTTGGGCAGAGAGGGGACCTTCTCTGAAGCCAAAATGACATGGACAAGAATTGACCAAATTTGGATAACTAGAGGACTGGCACCTAAGACTTGAAAAGTGGAAATTCGCCCTAAAACTTGCTCCGACCATAATGCTGTGAAAATGGAGATGAAATTAACACCTGCCGATTCCTTCAGATGGAGGATGAATGACACCTTGCTTAGAGATCAAGAAGTTACCAAGAAGGCCCAAAAAACCTTGAGAGACTATTTTGAGATAAATATGAACACTACCATCGAAAAAAGAGTAATCTGGGACGCAAGTAAAGCAGTTATGAGGGGGTTTCTCATTCAACAGAATGCAATAAAGAAGAGAACTCAAAATGAGAAAAAAGATAAAATTTTGGAAAAAATAAAAGAGGGTGAGAAGAAATTGAGAGCAAAACCAAAGTCACAAGAGATTCTGAGAGAAATAAAGTTATACCAAGTCCAATATATGAAGATGATGAATCAGGAAATAGAATGGAGAATTAAACAGATGAGACAAAGGACATTTGAATCAGCCAATAAATGTGGAAAATTGTTAGCTTGGCAAATGAAAAAAATACAAAAACTTAATACCATTACCAACTTGGAAGTGGAAGGAAAGAACATCCAGAATCCAGTGGAAATTAGAAAATGCTTCCAGAGGTACTTTAAACAGTTATATACACGAGGGCCACAGAAAGAATTTGATTTAGACCAATTCTTAAAAACAAATGGACTTCAAAAAATCTCTCAAGAAAATAAGTTAATGTTGAACTACAAAATAACAGAACAGGAGGTGGAAGGTGCCATCCAGAACATGCAGTTGGGCAAATCTCCAGGGCCTGATGGCTTAACCTCAAAATATTATAGGTCCTTGAAGGATTGGATAATTCAACCACTAAAGGAGGTTTGCAAAGAAATTTTGGAGGGGGGAAAAGCGCCAGAGTCGTGGAAGGAGGCTTATATTACATTAATACCGAAAAATGAGTCTGAAAAGACACAACTCAAGAACTACCGCCCCATATCCCTGCTTAATGTGGATTATAAATTTTTTGCAGATATTTTGGCTAAAAGGTTAAAAAAAGTATTAGTGGAGGAGATACATAAAGACCAAGCTGGCTTTCTCCCGGGTAGACACTTGTCTGACAACACGAGGAATATAATCAATATTTTGGAGATGTTGCAAGTGAATATTAATACTAAAGCTGTTTTATTTTTTGTAGATGCGGAGAAAGCCTTTGATAATATTTCTTGGAGTTTCATGAAGAAAAATCTTCAGGGGATGGGGGTTGGTCAAGGGTTTGAAAATGGTATAAGTACAATTTACTCAGAACAAAAGGCTAAACTAATAGTTAACAATGTGGTGACAGAGGAATTTAAGATAAAGGGACACGACAAGGCTGCCCAATTTCCCCTTTGCTTTTTATTTCGGTCCTGGAGGTTTTGCTAAATATGATCAGAAGGGACCGTCTGATTAACGGTATATAGGTCGGAGCCAAACAGTACAAATTGAAAGCTTTTGCAGGTGATTTGGTATTGACGTTACAGGAGCCAGAATCTAGTACTAAAAGAGTATTAGAATTGATTCAAGAATTTGGTCATGTGGCAGGATTTAAGTTGAACAAGTTAAAAACTAAGGTGCTTGAGAAAAACTTAACACCGATTGAGAAAGAGAGGTTTCAGAAGGAGACAGGTTTAGCATTGGTTAAGAAAGTAAAATACCTGGGGGTTAATATGACCGCTAAGAATTTAAACTTATTTAAAGACAATTATGAGAAATGTTGGTCAGAAGTGAAAAAGGATCTAGAGATATGGTCAAATTTGAAGCTTTCCTTGTTAGGTCAAATTGCTGCTATAAAGATGAATGTATTGCCAAGAATGTTATTTCTGTTTCAATCACTGCAAATCTTGGACAAAATGGACTGTTTCAAGAAGTGGCAGAGAGATATTTCTAGATTTGTCTGGCAGGGCAAGAAGCCCAGAATAAAATTTAAAATACTAACTGATGCTAAGTACAGAGGTGGATTTGCCCTGCCAGACCTCAAACTTTATTCTGAATCAGCAGCATTCTGCTGGTTGAAAGAATGGCTGCTTCTTGAGAACACAGACATTTTGGATTTAGAAGGTTTCAATAACGTCTTTGGGTGGCATGCATATTTGTGGTATGACAAGGTTAAAGCACATAAAGCATTTAAAAACCATATTGTTAGGAAAGCATTGTTAAATGTCTGGATAAGATATAAGGACTTATTTGAAAACAAAACCGCAAGGTGGTTGTCACCAATGGAAGCAAAGGCTCAGAAAAAGCTCAATATGGAGGCCAAATGGCTGAAATATTGGGAAATTTTGGAACAAGAAGGAGACAAATTGAAATTGCAGAGTTTTGAGAAATTAAAAGACAGAGTGCGAGACTGGCTTCATTATTATCAGATAATGGAGGCATACAATTTGGATAAGAAAATTGGCTTCCAGGTGGAAAAATCAAAATTAGAAGCAGAACTGTTAGAGCCCAACACTAAGATTTTGTCAAAGATGTATAACTTGCTGTTGAAATGGAATACTCAGGATGAAACGGTGAAATCTGCTATGATTAAATGGGCACAAGATGTTGGACATAATATTATGTTTGCTGACTGGGAACAGTTGTGGACCACAGGTATGAAATTTACGGCATGTAATGCCCTAAGAGAGAATATTATGAAAATGATATACAGGTGGTACATGACCCTAGTCAAGCTTGCAAAAATCTATCATTTGCCCGATAATAAATGCTGGAAATGTAAAGAAACTGAAGGTACATTCTTTCATCTTTGGTGGATGTGCCCAAGGATTAAGGCTTTCTGGGAGATGATCTATAATGAATTGAAAAAGGTATTTAAATATACCTTCTTGAAGAAACCAGAGGCCTTTCTCCTGGGCATAGTCGGCCAATTGGTGCCAAAGAAGGATAGAACTTTCTTTATGTATGTCACAACAGCAGCAAGAATACTCATTGCAAAGTATTGGAAGACACAAGATCTACCCACCTTGGAAGAATGGCAGATGAAGGTGATCGACTACATAGAATTGGCAGAAATGACTGGCAGAATCCGTGACCAGGGAGAAGAGTCGGTGGAAGAAGATTGGAAAAAGTTCAAAGACTATTTACAGAAATATTGTAAAATTAATGAATGTTAGAATGATGTTGGATAGAAACTAAGTGGTTTTTAGCTGTAATGTTATAAGGGAATATGAAAAAATGGACTATTATTAGGCAAAAATCTAATGTTACAATTCTTTAAGATTGAAGACTAGGCTAAACAAAGAGGGGAGGGATTTGCTGAACTAAAAAACTGAATTGGAATACAGAAAAGGGAGGCGTGAGGAGGTCCGGGAAATAAGCAAATGAAAGATAAGTGACTGAAAGACTGAATTGTTTTTAACTATTTTTCTTTTGTATTTTTCTTTTTTCTTTTTCTATTTTGTAATATTGAAAATTTTAATAAATATCTTTTAAAAAAGAAAAAGAAAAGAAAACACGGCTGTCAGGGGTACAGGGACAGAGGCACAGGGAAGGCAGGAAATGGAGAGCGATGGAGAGGAATCCCAGGAGAGCGAGGAAGAGGATAGCAATGACGCAGGGGGTTCCATGAGTCTCTCCAGCGAATCAGAGGATTCCCAGAGAGGGGCGCCTGTGGTAAGGGCAAGGGGAGCCCCGGGGGGAAAGTGTCAGGAGCGGGGGGCCAGCAGGGGACCCCAAAGCGGCAGCTGGGAATCAGGGCCAGCCTCCCCACCAGAGCGCAGTGAGGGAGGGGGAGGTTCCAGTGTGTCAGAGGGAGCAGCTCCGGCGACAGAGAAAGGGGAGGGATCAGAGCAAGCCGTTCTCCCGGCAGGGGATGAAAGCAGTGAGGGGAGTAGCATAACTGTCAAAAGGAAGGTCAGAAGTTGGGCGCGCGCGCCAAGTTCAAATGAGACGGTGCACGGGAGAACAGAGAGCCCGGAGGAGGAGGGGCCAGGACCCAAAGCCCGCAGGAGGGGGCAGGAGCAGTCTGGAGACTCCGCTTCAGGAGAAAGCAGGAGGGGAGGAACCCCGACGGGCAGAAAGACCCTGCGGAAAAGGAAAGAGAGAAAAAGGTGGAGCAGCGTTAGCTTATTAAGCTGGTGTAGGGGAGGGACCGATTCAGAGGGGACTTCTAATGTCTAGGAGAAAGAGACGCGGGGCTGCACGCCTCGGTTGTCGAACCATTAATGAACTGCAATAAACATCCTTGTACATAAGAAGAGCTTGGCGTTGGTCTTTTGTGAGCTGAGACCTGAGGCAGCCCTGACAGTAAGTCCTCTCCCAAAAGTACGCAATTTTTTTTATATTTTTTTTTTGCGAAGCTCACGAAGTTTGGCGGCCATGAGTATGGAGGAGCAGATAGCTGATCTACGCAACACAGTCTCCCAGCTTACCACTGCGGTAGTGGTCTCCCAGAAGAAGGGGGAAGAAGCTGAAAAGCGATGCCAGGATCTGCAAGCCAGGTGGGATCATGCATGCCAAGTGGGGTTCCCGGGGTCCAGATCTACAGGCGTAGGACTGGGCAGAAGGGGGAGCAACTTGGTAGCCCACTTCGATGGGAACCTGAAGCAGTACCCCAGTTTTCAAGCAGACGTCGAATATGCGTTGCATTTGCTTCGCGACGACTTTAAAGATGAGGAGGAGAAAGTGGGTTTCATTGTGTCCCACTTGCATGGGGAAGCGAGGGCTTGGCTGCGCAATCTGTGGCACGAAGATTGTCCTGCTCGAAGGGACTCCGATGAATTTATCAAAGCCATGGACGCTTGCTTCCAATCTACCGTGGATGTGGATGTAGCACGCAAGGAGATGCATGGTTTAAGGCAAGGCAAGGCTACAGTACGTCAGTATCATGCTCGGTTTTTCGCCTTGCTGAATGTACTGAGATGGCAGAAAGACTCCCTGGCAGTAAGAGACTTGTTTTGGGAGGGGTTGTCTGGCCCTGTAAAAGATGAATTGGCAAGGGGGGGCAGACCTCAAACCCTAGCAGAAGTTGTGCAGCGGGCGCTCGCCATTGGAGTGCGCCACGAAGAACGCCCTTGGCGCAATGAGGAGGGTCGCCAGCTTCACACACCGCCTAGAGCGCCTCCTTTCCTTCCCAGGGATCTAGGACGTACGCGTCCCTCACCTCAGCTGCAGGCAGGGGAGGAGCCAATGGAACTTGGGAGTGCTAAGGCTCAGTCTGCTGCCGGAGCCCCAGCGTCCGGAGCAGTCAAGACGAAGCCTCCTAGAGGTAACAGGAAGTGTTACATCTGTGACAGTGCGATGCACATGGCCAAAGAGTGTCCCCAGAGGCTCCAAAAGCACACTGCAGCCTTAAGCAACAGTAACTGCAGCAGCACAACATGAAGAGCAGTTTCAGGGAAACGGCAATGCCTGGCTGGAAGCACAAATGCTGGGGCACAGCCAGGCGAGTCAGTAGGGCAGTCCCCAGCGCGTTTGCAGCATACAGACCCCCTGCCACCCAAGCCAGTGGTGCAGCTCACTGCAACTCTCCAGCTGCCTGATGGACGCACCCTGGAAGTTCCCATTACAATTGACAGTGGAAGCAACGCAGACTTCGTGGGGGTGCATTTCGTCAAGCAGCATCGCATAGAGCTCCTACCAGCCACGCTGCCATTGGACGTCGTCACAGTGGATGGCAGGAAGCTGCTGGGTGGGCAGGTGGTACAACAGACGCCACCCATGGTAATGCAGATTGGCAATCACCGAGAAGTCATCAGTTTCAACGTCACCTGCCTGTCAGACACGCCTATAGTGTTAGGCATGAGTTGGCTGGATAGGCACAGCCCGACCATGGCGTGGTACCAGCGGCAGATCACTTTCGGCTCGTCCTATTGCGCGCAGCATTGCATCCAAATCGCTCAGGAGGAGGAAGGCCAGGAGGAGGGGCAGCAGCTAAGCCTCAGTATGGCGCAAGTACTACCCATCAAGTACAAGGGGTTTTTGGAGGTCTTCTGCGAAAAGGAAGCCGACCAGTTGCCGCCCCACCGGCCCTACGATTGCGCAATTGACCTCTTGCCGGGGACAACGCTGCCGCCTGTGAAGCTGTATTCCATGTCCGAGGATGAGTTGCAGGAGCTCAGAGAGTTCATAGATCACAACCTGCAGTGGGGATTCATCCGAGAATCGAAGGCTGTAGGGGGCAGTCCTGTGTTTTTCGTGAAGAAGGACACGCCCCCAAAAAGACTGATAGTGGACTTTAGATTCATAAACTCTAAGACAAAGCCCGCGGCCTTTTCCATGCCCAAGATTGACGACCTGCTCGCGACGGTGCGGAAAGGAAAGATATTCACCAAGTTGGATCTCCGTGGAGCTTACAATCTCACACGCGTGCGAGAGGGTGATGAGTGGAAGACGGCCATGTTCACGCCGTTGGGCACCTACGAATACAGAGTTATGCCGTTTGGTCTCCAGAATGGCTCCCACTATTTCCAAGCTTTTATGCACCACGTGCTAGCGGGACTCCTCTACAAGAAGTGCGTATGTTTCCTCGACGACATTCTGATCTTCTCGGAATCGCCGGAAGCTCACGAGAGCGACGTTAAGGAGGTCCTGCAGAGGCTACGGGAGCACAGGCTCTACGCCAAGCTGGAGAAGTGCCAATTCGACGTGACGGAGGTGGATTTTCTAGGCTATAGGCTGTCAGACAGGAGACTTCCCATGGACAGCGGCAAGGTCCGCGCGGTGTTGGACTGGAAAAGCCCGCGAAATTGGAAGGAGGTCCAAAGGTTCGTCGGCTTCGCCAATTTTTACCGCAAGTTCATCAGGGGTTTCGCCAGGGAGACGGCAGCTATCACGGACACTCTCAGCTCCAAGAAGAAGAAGTTCACCTGGACAGACCAGGCGGAGCAGTCCTTCCGGAGACTTAAGAGTCTCTTCGCGTCCGAAGAACAGCTGCTACACGTGAATCCCGGCAGGCCCATGAGAGTTGAGACTGACGCATCTGACAGAGCGGTGGGGGCTGTCCTTTTACAGGAAGACCCGCAGGGGAACTGGAGGCCCTGCGCTTTCTACTTCCGGAAGCTCAGCAAGTCGGAGCAGAACTACACCATCTGGGACAGGGAGTTGCTGGCCATCCACGCGGCTTTCAAGGCGTGGAGGCACTTCCTCATCGGAGCCAAGCACACCGTGCAGGTCCGCACGGACCACAAGAACCTAGAGTACTGGCGCACGGCGAAGCTACAGAGCCAGAGGCACATACGCTGAGCGAAGTTCTTTGCGGATTTCGATTTCAGGATAGAGTACATCCCGGGAGACAACAATGTCATAGCAGATGCGCTCTCCAGGAAACCGCAATACCTCGAGGAAGCGGCACCTGTGGCAGCCAAGCACATTCTTGCACCGCAGGCATGGGCGTGCGCTTCAGCCGCCGTGGACCTGGAGGCGGTGCGTCGCGCGCTGCAGACGGATCCGTTCGCACAGTCCAAGATGGAAGAGGTGCGGAGAGGCACAGCGAGGGATGACGAGTTCCAGATACGCGACGGCCTGCTAACCTGTAAAGGTGCTCTCTACGTTCCGGGAGACGATCTCCGCGCGAAGGTTCTGCAGCAGTTGCACGACGCACCCAGCGCTGGCCACTTCGGCAAGGAAAAGACGGCGGAATTAGTGGCCAGAGACTTTTGGTGGCCCCAGATGCAAGGAGAGGTCGCGGACTACGTCGCCAGGTGTGACACTTGCCAAAGGTCCAAGCCAGTGCACCAGAAACCAGCGGGACTGCTGGAACCGTTGGAGACGCCACTGCAACCGTGGGAGAGGGTGGTGCTGGACTTTGTCACTGATCTGCCCAGTTCGTGAGGCAAGACGACGGTGCTTGTAGTTGTAGAACTGTTCACCAAGATGGCGCATTTCATTCCTTGCGTGAAGGTGGCGACAGCGGAGCAGACCGCCAAACTGTTCATAGACCACGTGTTCAGGGTGCACGGCTTGCCGCGATCCATCCTGTCCGACCGCGGTCGCCAGTTCGTTTCCAGTTTCTGGCAGAAGCTCCTGGGTATCCTGAACGTCAAGATCAACTTAGCGTCGGCGAGACACCCGCAGACCAGCGGCCAAGCGGAAAGGGTCAACACCATCATGCAGCAGTACCTGCGCTGTTACGCCAATCAGAAGCCTGCGACTTGGGTGGACTATTTGCCGATGGCCGAGTTTGCCTACAACAACACGAAGCACGCGTCCACGGGGGTGACGCCATTCTTCGCCAACAATGGGAGGCATCCCAGAACCTTTCCGGGAGTGGAGACGACGGTGCAGGGAGCGACGCAGGGAGCGGAGCATTTGGCCGCAGAATTGCAGGAGGTCCACGAGGAGCTCCGACGGCACTTAGAGCTGGCTAAACATGCCTACAAGGTGCAGGCAGACAGGCACAGGAGGGCAGGGGAAGACATACAGGTGGGGGACTGGGTATGGTTAGCAGCTCAGGCGGCGCCTAACAAGTCGTTAGCCAAGAAGAAGTTAGGACACAGACAGCTGGGGCCATACCAAGTTGAGGCCAAGATCAACCCCGTAGCTTATCGGTTGACCCTCCCAGAAGGTTCCCGAATGCACCCGGTCTTTCATAGGTCGGTGCTTACGCCCTACAAAGCCCCACACACGTTTCAGGAGCCAGGGACGGCACCGGACCCACGCAGGGAGTCCCCAAGGGGGGGGGGAGTCACCGAAGGCCGAGACACTTAACGAGGTCACAGAAATTCTGGACTCGAGATGGGGGGCGGAGGGAGTAGAATACCTCCTCGCCAGAGAGGGTACCCCGGCCAGTGCCAATAGTTGGGTGCCGGGCTATGCTCTGGAAGAACCCCTTCTTAAGGACGAGTTCCATGCACTCTTCCCACACAGGCCCATGCCAGCGGAATTTTTCGACGACTGGCTTTTTACGCCTACACTTCCAGGCAGCACCTTCCGGGGGTTCTCCTCAGCAGAGGAGACCACGCCAGACTCGAGTCCTCCAAGGGGATCGTGCTCGGGGGTGGACACGGATCGCTCTTACTGGTGGGACGACCAACCAGAGGATGAGTGGTGCAGGAGATTGCTGAGGGGGCCCTGGCAAACAACAATGTCCGAAGAGACGGGGGGGGGGAGGACATGGACGTGTTAGGAGAGGACCTTGGTTTCGAGTACACATGCAATGAGCTGGAAGCAGAGACGATTGAAGTCGACGAACTGTATCCAAGATCTACCCCAGCGACTGAGGAGCTTCCAGAACCTGCACCCGAGCAGTGGGAGGGGGGAAGGGGGGGCTTCGAGGGGGGGATGGATGTCAGGGGTACAGGGACAGAGGCACAGGGAAGGCAGGAAATGGAGAGCGATGGAGAGGAATCCCAGGAGAGCGAGGAAGAGGATAGCAATGACGCAGGGGGTTCCATGAGTCTCTCCAGCGCATCAGAGGATTCCCAGAGAGGGGCGCCTGTGGTAAGGGCAAGGGGAGCCCCGGGGGGAAAGTGTCAGGAGTGGGGGGCCAGCAGGGGACCCCAAAGTGGCAGCTGGGAATCAGGGCCAGCCTCTCCACCAGAGCGCAGCGAGGGAGGGGGAGGTTCCAGTGTGTCAGAGGGAGCAGCTCCGGCGACAGAGAAAGGGGAGGGATCAGAGCAAGCCGTTCTCCCGGCAGGGGATGAAAGCAGTGAGGGGAGTAGCATAACTGTCAAAAGGAAGGTCAGAAGTTGGGTGCGCGCGCCAAGTTCAAATGAGACGGCGCACGGGAGAACAGGGAGCCCGGAGGAGGAGGGGCCAGGACCCAAAGCCCGCAGGAGGGGGCAGGAGCAGTCTGGAGACTCCGCTTCAGGAGAAAGCAGGAGGGGAGGAACCCCGACGGGCAGAAAGACCCTGCGGAAAAGGAAAGAGAGAAAAAGGTGGAGCAGCGTTAGCTTATTAAGCTGGTGTAGGGGAGGGACCGATTCAGAGGGGACTTCTAATGTCTAGGAGAAAGAGACGCGGGGCTGCACGCCTCAGTTGTCGAACCATTAATGAACTGCAATAAACATCCTTGTACATAAGAAGAGCTTGGCGTTGGTCTTTTGTGAGCTGAGACCTGAGGCAGCCCTGACAACGGCTTTCTCAAAAACACGTCAAGCCAGAGAAATCTCTCTTTTTTTTCTTTTTGGATGGAGTTAGAAAGTTTGTTGATCAGCGGACTGCTGTGGAAATAGTTGCCTGTGATATTTATGTAAGGAAGCTGGTAAAACGTTGGCTAAATGAGGTAACTGTTAGGTGGATTTGACTGACCGAACCGCAAGAGGACTCTTTCATGGTTCCTCCTCATCCTGGGGAAAAGTGACAAGAGGGGTGCTAAAAGGTTCAGTCCTGGGCCCGTTGTTGTTCAACGTCTTTATAAATGACATGGATGAAGGAACTGAGGGGATGCTCATCACATTTGCAGACGACACCAAAAGGGGAGCAGAGGCCAATGTGGCAGAAGGCAGAATCAGATCAAGGGCAGGAATAGTACCACTTTCTTTTGCCTTGGTCAGGCCCCAGCTAGAATAAATACTGTGTTCAATTCTGGGCACCACAATTTAAGTATCTTAAATTTTGTTTACCAGGGGAAATCAAGAAAGTGAGGGAACACAATCCATATTCCTTTTATAACACATGGCAAATGTTTATTGAATATATAAATTCTTAAGACTGTTGCAGGAATCCACCAAACACAGGAAAATGTATCGTGGTCTTTTAAAACAGGCACCCCCAAACTTGGCCCTCCAGATGTTTTGGGACTACAGCTCCCATCATCCCTAGCTAACAGGACAAGTGGTCTGGGATGCTGGGAATTGTAGTCCCAAAACATGGAGGGCTGAGTTTGGGGATGCCTGTTTTAGAATAATGAAATGAAACGTTAACAAATGACATGTTAAAAGTCTGAAATTCCATCAGGACAAGTTACTTTTTGTTTACTGTTGTAACTATTGCTTTCTGAATATTTATCTTCTGTACCATGAAGAAAAATAATGTTTTTAAAAAAGGAGATGGGGAAATCATGTGTACTATTCCATCAATCTGCTTGCATGTGTTGAGTTTTATTTGGAGACTGTAACTCCCAGTAATTTCATTATCTGTATGTGTTTCTGTGTGTTCAGCACACATGATTGCAGGTGAGACTGAATAAAACACTTCATCAGAAAAATTGGAAGCATCTAATGTTCCCTGGACTTTTAATAATCAATAATAATAATTTTATTATTTATACCCCGCCCTCCCCAGCCAAGGCCGGGCTCAGAGCTGCTTACAAGCAATAATAAAAACAAGATGAATGATTGCAACTTAAAAACAAAATTAAAATACAACATTGAAATATTGAAACATTAAAATATTAAAATGTAGCCTCATTGCAGGATGAGAAGGAAAAGAAAAAAGAAAGAGAGGGAAGGAATGAAATTGGCTCCAAGCCAAAGGCCAGGCGGAAAAACTCTGTCTTATAGGCCCTGCGGAAAGAAATCAGATCCTGCAGGGCCCTGGTCTCATGAGGCAGAGTGTTCCACCAGGCTGGAGCCAGAGTTGAAAAGGCCCTGGCTCTGGTTGAAGCAAATCTAACTTCCTTAGGTCCCGGGACCTCTAGGGTGTTGCTATTTATGGACCTTGAGGCTCTCTGTGGGGCATACCAGAGAGGCGGTCCCGTAGGTACGAGGGTCCTAGGCCGTGAAGGGCTTTAAAGGTCAAAAGCAGCACCTTAAATCTGACCCTGTACTCCACGGGGAGCCAGTGGGGCTGGAAAAGCACTGGGTGAATATGCTCCCATGGCAGGGACCCCGTGAGGAGCCTCGCTTTCTGCACCCGCTGGAGTTTCTGGGACAGCTTCAAGGGAAGCCCCGCGTAGAGCGAATTACAGTAGTCAAGCCTGGAGATGACCGTCGCATGCATCACTTTTAGGGCAATGCATGGTGCTTTTGTTTGACACATAAAAATCTGGCTGCTCCCAAAGACTTGTCTGTCTGTCTCTGCACCACAACACTGCTTTGGAACGGCTTCTTTCTGATTGGTGGTTAAAATGACTATTGGCTGGTGCTGGTGCTTGAGGATGATGAAAGGTACTTAATGGAAAAAGCTTGGTTTACAAAAAATTCCCTAAAGCCACGTTTCTAGGGCTAGGCGAGCCATTGTCCTGGTCCCACTCATCTTATGGTGGACCACAAAGCTCTTAACAGCTTCTGATCAGATTGCCTTCCCCCATGTATTCCCAACTCAACTGCTTTGAGAAAACTGGCACACTTACTGGTTCCACATAGAACACCTGTACGAGTGAGAAAGCAAAGTTTTAGTGTGGCGACACAGGTAGACTTCGGAACTCCCTTCCTGCAGTTCTTTTTTTATTCCTTTATTTTTTGGATGCCTGCAAAAATAAATAAATGTTTGTTTAGGCAAGCCCATCCAGATATTTAAAATGTGGACACGTATTTTAATCTGATTCTCAGCAAACGGTTCATTTGTAATTATTTCTAAATATTTTAAATAGTTGTGTGTATCTTCTTTTACTGATAAAAAAAATTCGGGGGGGGGGGTGTGTGACACCGGGTACCACCTGACCTTGCTATTTCTCTGGAGCTGGAGCTGCAGAATTGGTCCTTTTCCCTGCAAGCTGCTCCTCCACTTTCCGGCCAAGGGAGGGAGATGCTCAGAGTCCAGCCAAGAGCCTCACCCCCCAAAAGGATATCTGGGCATTGGCGTAGCCAGGGGGGGGGCAGCTGCCCCCCTTAATCCATAAAGAAATAATAAGAATCTGAGGTTCTGCCAAGCGAGAGAGGGCTGAGCTGGAGGGACTCGGCTTGGCAAGGGTTAAAGGGAAGTGAGCTGCCTTCCTAGAGAGACCAGGAAGCAAGGGGGGGCCAGGTCCTCCAGAGCCAAGGCCCCTCCCTCCCCAGTCCTTTTCTGCAAGAAAGGGGGGGGGGTGTTGCTTTGTGTCTCTCCTGCAAGGGCTGCCTCGCTCTCCCCTCCTGGGATCTGGTGAGTCTCCTCTCTCTCTGGGATCTGGTGAGTCTCCTCTCTCTCTCTCTGGGATCTGGTGGGGGTCCCAGGGCTGCAGCAGGGGAGGGGGCCTGGGGGGGCTGATCTGCTCCTGCGGGGGGGGGACCCCAAGTCAGGGAGGGGAGGGTCAGGGGTGCAAAGACCCCCCCCAATGCTCCTGCTACCCAGAGGAGGGAGGAGCCCCGGGGCTGAGAGCCAGAGCTTTTTGCCAGACTCCCCAGGAGGAAGGTCAGGGAAGGAGAGAGCGGGGGGGGGGGGACGGACCCCAAGTCAGGGAGGAGGAGAGGGTCCTGCCAGGGAGGGGCCAGGTCTGCCACGCTCTCCTTCCTGCAGATCAGAGGAACCCAAACTCACTTGGCCCTCCCCCCCCCTTTCAGAAAAGATCTCTCTTTTTTAAACAAAGGAGTCCCTGGGACTTTAACTCTGTGTGACGTCGCTCAGCCTCATTGCACAACAGAGGAAACATCTGCAAATGGTTTTCCAAGACCAGACGAGGAGGTGGACGAGCCCCCTCCCCCGAAAAAAAGGGTGGGAGAGGAAGGCCAGGAATAAAGAGAGGGATCCCAGTTTCCCAGAGTCCGGCTGCTGCATTGGGGACCAGTTTCCCAGTGTCTCCCAGGGCAGCTCCCCACGGAGGCCACTGCAGCCATCCCCTCGCACCCAGAGCAGGGCATCCCAGGACCACATCCTCTCTCTCCCAAAGGGATTGTTGCTGGAATACCAGCCGGAAATGGGCGCTGCTACTCACTGAGCCTCCAGGGACCTTGGCATCAGTGGCTGTGTGTTAAGCTATCTATTAGAATACTAATACTAAATTACCCTCCTAAATTTCAAGGGAGATGTATTTGACCCCGCCCACCTGGCCCTCTGGGGTTTTCCAGATACATTCCTGGCCCTCGGAGCAAAGAAAAAGGGACCCCACCCAGGAGTCTGTCTGGAGAGCGGCAGAGAGTCCAAGTTCAAGAAAGGAGACAGAAGCAGGGGAGTGGGGGTGGGGGGAGAACAACTCCTGAGGACCCCCAGGTGAGGACCCCCACTAGAGCCAAACATCCATTTTCCACAAGATACAAATGACTCCCTTGTCAGTCAGTTCTGACTTCATGCATTGACTGGAAGGCAGCAGAAACCAGCCTGATTCTTCTCCCAGAAATCCCTTCCGTTGTCTCCACATTTTGCATTGCAATCTTTCTTCTAGGACGGCTAGAGGCTGCTTCCTCCTCCTCCTCCTCTTTCTTCTCCCTTTTAAAAAGGCCCTTTCCACCTGGCCTAGGGAGTGAGGCCCAGACTCACCCAGCCCTACTGTGTTAAATATGTATTCTGTAGTTGACCTCCTTTGTAATGCTTTATTTTGATATCTTTAAGAGAGTATTTTTTTTTTTTTTTTTTTTGCATTTTAAAATTTTTTTATTAATCTTTCCATGTATATACATTAAATCCTTGTTTCATACATCTCATTCTTTTGGACTTCCTTCAACGTCCTTGACATTCATTCGTATTTATCTCTTAATAACGCATTCCAGTCTTTCGTACTGCCATTAGTACCATCTTTCAAACATTGTTTTCCATAAGCAATACTTCTTAGTGTTTTACAGTGCCTCTTTAAATCCTGCTAGTGTTGTGTTTACTAAACATTTGTTCTCCAGATAGTCCGCAAATTTTCCCCAGTCATCTATAAATTTTTGATCCTTCATATATCTAATTTTCCCTGTTAATTTATCTAACTCCGCATATTCCGTCAATTTTAATCTCCACTCTGTTAACGTTGGGCTTTCTTCCTGCTTCCACTTCTGCGCTATCACCATTCTAGCTGCTGTTACCGCATATTGGAAGATTTTACAATCCTTTCTTTTGATATCTTTTCCAACCATACCTAGTAGAAAAGCTTCGGGTTTCTTTACAAATGTATAGCTTAAAATCTTTTTGATTTCATTATAGACTTCGTCCCAAAAGCTTTTAATCTTCCCACATTCCCACCATTGGTGATAGAACGTCCCTTCTTTTTGTCTACATTTCCAACATTTGTTATCTGTTTTATACATCTTGGCTAGTTTAACGGGTGTTATATACCACCTATATAACATTTTTAACATATTCTCCCTTAGCAGTACACATGCTGTAAATTTTATATTCACTCTCCACAATTTCTCCCACTTTTCCAATTGAATATCATATCCGAGGTCCTTTGTCCACTGAGTCATCACTTTTTTAACTTTCTCATCTTTCATATTCCATTCTAACAATATTTTATACATACTTGACAGATTTTTCCGATCACAATTTATTATCTCTTTCTGAAATTTCGATGTCTTTTCATCATAGCCCCTCTCCTTCACTTCTTTTTTAAATATTTCATTTATTTGATAGTAACTCAGCCAATCGTATGTATATCTTTTTACCTGGTCGTATGGTTTAATTTTCCACTTCCCTCCTTCCTTCAATACCAATTCTTCGTACCTACCCCATTTTTTCCCCATATTGACTTTCTTTACACTTATTAACTCCACTGGTGATAACCAGTGTGGGGTTTTTGGTTCTAGTATGTTCTTATATCTGTTCCAAACTTCTATCAGAGGTCCCTTAAAGATATGGCTGCAAAATCCCTTATGTACTTTTATCTTATCTTTCCACAAGTAGGCATGCCATCCGAATTTGTTCTTATACCCTTCTAAATCCAATAGCTCTGTATCCTCCAACTTTATCCATTCTTTAATCCAGCATAGGCATGCCGCTTCGTAGTACAGTCTCATGTCTGGTAGGGCGAAGCCCCCTCTTTCAGTAATATCTGTTAATGTCTTAAACTTAATTCTGGGCTTCTTTCCTTCCCAGACAAATTTAGAAATCACCCTTTGCCATTCTTTAAAGTTTTTTATGCCCTTTATTATCGGAATCGTTTG
This sequence comes from Podarcis vaucheri, assembly GCF_965113315.1. Lineage (NCBI taxonomy): Eukaryota > Metazoa > Chordata > Lepidosauria > Squamata > Lacertidae > Podarcis > Podarcis vaucheri. Next base: position 3,977,395 of record NC_138762.1, on the reverse strand, counting down.
GAATAGAAAAAGCATTTTGGGGAGTACCATCATCTTGACCATGGACACTCTTCCCCAGAGTGATAATTTCATTCTTGCCCAAATCTCCAGATTTTTCTTAATTTCATTCCACACCGGGATGTAATTATTTTGGTATAGGTCAATATTTTTTTCAGTAAGCCAGAGTCCTAAATATTTAACTTTTTTAACTGCTTCAATTCCCGTTTGTTCCTGTAATGATTCTATCTTATCTTGGTCTAAGTTTTTAACGATCATCTTTGTCTTATTCTTATTTAGTTTGAATCCAGCTAATTTCCCGAATTCCTCCATCTCCTCCAGAATTCCCTTTATGCTATTTATAGGGTCTTCTACCGTTAATACCACGTCATCAGCGTATGCTTTAACTTTGTATTCGTTTAAACCTAATGATATTCCCTTAATTTGTTTGTTTTGCCTTATTGCGTTTAGCAGAACCTCCAGCACTACTATAAAGAGCAGCGGAGAAAGCGGGCAACCCTGTCTTGTCCCTTTAGATATTTTTATGTCTTCTGTTATAGCATTATTTATTATCAGCTTTGCTTTCTGTTCGGTATATATTGCTTTTATCCCATTCCAAAATTCTTGACCCACTTCCATAATTTCTAAATTCTTCAGCATGAAATCCCAGGTGACATTATCGAAGGCTTTCTCCGCGTCAATAAAAATCAGACTAGCTGGCTTATCAATTCTGTCCGATAGATATTCTATTATATTGATTATGCCTCTTGTGTTGTTTTTTATTTGCCTTCCCGGTAGAAACCCCGCTTGGTCTTCATGCATTATCTTCACTAGTATCTTTTTGAACCTTTTTGCTAGAATTCCCGCAAAGATCTTATAATCTGTATTTAATAAGGAAATGGGTCTATAGTTTTTTACTTGGGTTAGGTCAGTATCTTGTTTTGGGATTATTGTAATAAATGCCTCCTTCCAGGTACTTGGGATCTCTTTTTCCTTTAGGGTCTTATTCATCACCTCAGCTAGCGGAACCGTCAATATATCTTTCATTTCTTTATAGTAGCTCGCAGTAAACCCATCTGGGCCCGGTGCTTTACCTCTTTTCAGTTCCTTTATCACTTCCTCTACTTCGTCTCTGGAAATGGGGGCATTTAACATTTCTCTTTGCTCTGTCGAAATCTTCCTTACCATTTTCTCTTTTAAATATCTCTCTATTTTCCTATTGTTGTTTCTATCCTTATTTCTGTATAGTTGCTCGTAAAACTCCACAAATCCTTTTCTAATCCCTTTTGGTTCAGTTATCTCTTCTCCGTTTATTTGTATTTTATTTATTGTGTTTTGTTCCTTTCTTTTTTTGACTTGCCATGCAAGCCATTTTCCTGGCTTATTAGCAAATTCGAAATTTCTCTGTCTTAATCTTTTGATGTTCCACTCAACCTCCTTATTTATCAACATTGCAAATTGGGTTTGGAGAGATTTTATTTCCTGCAGTATCCTTTCATTATTTGGTTTTTTAATTAGTTTTTGTTCACAATCCATAATCTGTCTCAAAATCTCCTTAGTTCTTTTTTCTTTATTATTTCTTTTCCATACATTTTGTTGAATGAACAGGCCCCTCATAACTGCCTTGCTCGCGTCCCATACCACGTTTATTTTAACCCCTTTGTCTAAGTTATCTGAGAAGTACTCCAATAGTTTCGTCCGACTCTTTTCCACAAATTTTTGATCATCCCATAGGTTATCATTAAGTCTCCATCTGAAAGTTCGTCTTTCAACCCCCTTCATCTCCATTATGATAGGGTTATGGTCTGAGATAATTTTGGCCTGTATTTCAATTTTTGTAGTTCTTACTGTTAGTTCGTTTGATATCCAAATTTGATCTAATCTTGACAGTGATTGATTCGATCCTGAATAAAAAGTAAATTGTTTCTCCAGGGGGTGTCTCAATCTCCATATATCTACCAAATTATAGTTCTTCACCATTTCAAAAAATGTCTTAGGTAGTTTCCCTCCTTCTGTCTTAGTTTTCCTTAATCTATCTATTTCTGTTGAGACCACCCCGTTCATATCTCCCATTATTATGATTTTTTGGTCTATATAATCAAATAATCTCTCTTCCAATGATCTGAAAAATTCTGTTTTATTGCCATTTGGTGCATAAACTCCCACTATTATCATCGTTTCCCCTTGCCATTTAATACGGACTGCAATCATTCTCCCTTCCTCATCCTTAAATAGTTGGTGTGTTTCAATGTTATTTTTAATGTATAGTACTACTCCTCTTTTTTTCTTTTTATCGGAAGAGATAAACTCGTTTCCTAACCTTTTATTAATAAGGACTTTCTTATGTTTATTGGCCACGTGGGTTTCTTGAAGACATATAATATCTAAATTTTTCTTTTTTAGAATGCGTTCAATTCCATTGCGTTTTTTCTTATCATTCATTCCATTGACATTCCAGTTCCATAGTTTTAAAGACATATTGTTTTAGGTGCTACTCTGAGTTAGATGTTGCTCTGTAACCTTTCTATTTCCTCTCCTTCTTCCTCCTCTACTTCTTCTTCTAGTTCTCCTCTGCTTTGTTCTTCCTCTTCACCTAATTCTAAATCTTCCCTCAGTCTGGGTCCACCTTCTGCGCCCTTCTCCTCTTCCTCTCCCGCTTGGAGCTCTTTATATCTTCTTGTGAATTTTCCTATTTCTTCGTGACTAGTCAATCTTCTTTTAACACCTTTATAAAAGAAAGAGACCCCTTCCGGGAATTCCCATCGGAAGTCAATTCTATTCTTTTTAAGTAGTTGCACTAGTGGTTTATATGATTCCCTCCGTTTTAACAGCCTTATGGGGATGTCTTTAAATATGATAATGTAATGCCCATCAATGTATAATCTTTTTTCCCTATTTCTTTGCAAGACCAAGTTTCTCATCTCTCTATCTTTAAATGTAACTAGACAATCCCCTGGATATTTCCTGGCTTTATTTGTTTTAATTTTCATTCTATACGCATTTATAATTGTCCTTGCCACATCTTCCTCCTCCACTTCCATCCACTGTGCTATTTCCTTCACTAATCTTTCTTTTATATTCTCGTTTTGTACTTCTGGGATTTGTCTCAATCTTAGGTTAATCTCCCTCTGTTTTAGATCATTCATTGCGATGGAATCTTTAATTTCTTCCTGTATTTTATTTAACTCTACTATCTCATTTCTCATTCTTTCTTCCTCTCGCTTCATTTCTTTCATTTCCTGCTTTGTCTTTTTTAATCCCTCATCCACTCTTTTTGAGACCTCTTTAATCTGTCCTTTTAACTCACTTACTGTCTCTTCAATTTTCTTATCCATTTTCCCAATTTTATTGTCCACCTGTTCCAATTTAGTTTCCAGATTTTTTTCACTTTGTTTTATTTCTGCGAACATCCTCAATATTTCTGTCCTAAATTCTGTTTCTTGTTTTGAAGCTCTCCTATCAGTTGGGATACCTCCCTCTGCTCCTTTCTTCTGCGTATGTGACATTGTCCTTAAGCTTGGGAGTTCCTTTTATGCCGAGAAAAAAGATATATAACTGTATTCCTTATAGTTAGACTATTCAGCTTTCAATTAACCCCTAAGAGGTCTTAGTCCCTCGGGATAGTATAAACCTTCTTATATTTAGCCACTTAGAATAGCCACTTGAAATAACAGCGTTTGTTTCCCCCAAAACTAAAAGGAAGATTATCCCTCCCCTCCAGAGATTTTAAAGAAGTTAATTAAGTCCACCAACCAGAGTCTGATTACACTTCTCCTGCCTCAGTTCAGACTCCTCCACCCGCTCTTTAACAACCACTTTAGCAACCACTTAACCTATAAGAGTCTGAGTCTCCAAATAATCTTTTCCAAAATTTAAGTGCAATGCTTAATTCAGTCCAGCAGGAGGAATCAGTTCTTAAGCAGGGTTTTTAGGTGTAAAGAGAGTTAGTCAATTAGTCAATTAATCTTTCCTGTTTGTGGTTTCTCGCTGTTCAAACTGTTCTTCCCCCGTTCCTTCCTCTTTCCGTAACCCAAATGTTAAGTCCAAAAGAGGTTAAAGAAGGCGTAACAAACGTAGCAGATAAAGAAAGCCCCCAAACAGCGATACAGTAGCAAAGCGATTCCGAATGTCCAAAGAGTAGTCTTCCTTACCCCCGGAGTTTTCCTTTAAGCCACCTAACGTAACGTCTCACAGGAGTCTTAGTCTTAGTAAACGTCCTCTTAACCGAAATCTCCTTTTGTCTTTTTTTTGTATAGTTTGCTCTTTGTAGTTCTGTGTCTCCGTTGCCGCGACGACTGGGTTTTTCCTAGTACCGCGTTTCTCTGCCCTCCCTCGGTTATTTTCCCTTTCCCCTCTACAGCAAGAGAGAGTCTAATTACAAAGTGAGCCAATGGGGGAGGGACGGACTGTGTAACCACTAGCGGTAACTTACTTTCTTCTTCGGCTCTGCAAACCACCCTGCGTCTTTCCCGCTGAAGACAAGCTGACGCTGAACTCGGCTGTTTTTCTTTCTTCTCAGATACTTCCTTACGCTTTCCCCTTTGCAGTTCCAGCACTCCTTCTGCGTATCTGAGTTTCTTTGTATCGAGAGCAAGGCGCTTAGCCTGCAGGCTCGAGGCTTCGCTAATTCGCCGCTGTAATGGCTGCCCAAATTGCCGTCTCTCGTTCCGTCGCTCTCTTCGCCTTTATACAAAGGCTACCTGGCGGCCAGACGAGTGACTCCTTCGCATTGCTGGGCACCAAGACCTCCGGATACCCTCCAGAGGGTTAGCGGGAGTTTTGTTGCCCTCAAAAACTCCCAAATCGGCCGAAAAGCTAGAGCTCTCTCCGGAGAGACAAACCCTCGCCTGCAACCGGATCCGCGCCCGCCGGAAGTCAATTATCTCTCTTAGGGATAATTCACTTGAGGTTTTGGTTGCTTAATGTTGCTTTGACTATAGTCTATATATTTGACTTTCTTTACCTTGCTTTATTTCTCTTTTATTGATTTTGTGGGATGTGAAACTGCAGTCAAGTAGAAGATTCCTACAGGGGACACATTAGGGGATGTTTTCTACCACTCAGGAGAAGACTTCCTGTTTCCGCCTGAGCTGGGACAGACTTCCACTACATGTGACTTGAAGAGGGTGCAGTCTGTTGTACTAGCATGGAGGAGCGCATGGCCTCCATGTTCTGATCAGTGTGTCTTCTCCATTTTGTATGTTGCTGTGTGTTTGGGGAAGTGACTCCTTAGTGGCAGTCATTTGGGACTAACTTCTTTATGGAATAGTTCTAGTTGTTATGTAACCTAAGCCTGCCTTCAGGGATATGTCTGTGAACGTGAACGAATCTGTGAGTAAACTACTTTTATATTAACGTGAATCAGATTATTGTGCTTATTCATTTAAAGGGGATTGGAAGGGATTTTACCAGGAAGGAATCTTTAATAGTAAGAGTCAGATGAGTCAGCAACAAGCTGATCGCTGCGTAATCTAAAAAAGGGGGATGTATGGAACTAGAATATGGAACTTGCTAGTGTATGTTAGGAAGGATATCATTCAATAATATATCTTCTTCTAACTCCCCAATTATCCCCACAGATTTAATATGCTGTAAACCACTTTGAGATTTCTCTTTAAAATATAAAGTGTTATAGAAATTTAAATAAATAAAATAGCTCACGGTTTGGGCTGTGTTGCAGTCCAGCCCTGGTTCCCTCCAAGACTCATCCATGCTTGCTCAGGGAACCTTTTTCTTCTCCTGATATTAGACAGCTTTTGTAACTGAACCATGTATTTGCTTTGCAGGATTTGCTAGAGCTTCTCATTCAGACGGACAGAACTTGGCAGAAGACCAAAGGGTTCCTTCCGATCTCTCAGAGGCTTCCTGAGAGCACAGATGGATGAGCAAGACTCAGCTGGCCCTGAAGCAGGAAGTGGCCATGCCATCCAAACTGGGAGCAGTGGGGGATTCTGGGAAAGCTCTGTGCAGAAGTTCCTGGGTGAGGAGGACACCCTCCGCTCAGAGGTGCAGAGCCAGCAGGTGAGACAGTTCTGCTGCCAGGAGGCCAAAGGACCCCGAGAGGTTTGCAGCCGACTCTACCACCTTGACCATCAGTGGCTGAAGCCAGAAAGGCACACGAAAGCTGAGATGCTGGACCTGGTGATCTTGGAGCAGTTCCTGGCTGTCCTTCCCCCGGAGATGGAGAGCTGGGTGAGGGACTGTGGAGCGGAGACCAGTTCCCAGGCGGTGGCCCTGGCCGAAGGTTTCCTTCTGAGTCAGGCAGAGGACAGAAAGCAGGCAGAGAGAAAGCAGGTGAGAGAGACTTTGCTCTGGAAACTCCCAAGGGGCTCCAAACAGGATGGAGAACATCCCATAATGCTCTATTGATGGCTCATTTTTTTTCTGGGAAGGCATCCATGGAATGAGTTCTGACATTCTTAAAGCTGTTGGCCCTGACATTCATTTTTTATTTTTTAAATATATATTTTTATTAGTTTTCCAATATAAAACTATACAAAACAAAACATCCAATTTATCACCAACATCTTTTTTTTTTTACTTCCATCAACATGTCTGATAATTCTCCGTCTTGATCACTTCTTGCACATTTCTTAATTTAATATTGCACTACAATATTACCTTAATTTACCTTATTTTTTAAACAATATTTCTACCATACATTCTCACAGAGCGTCCTGAAAGCTTACAAATGTTATCTGGTCATCACATATAGTTTTCCTATAATCTGTAAATTTAATCCAGTCTTCAGTGAATCTCTGGTCTCGTCGGTTCCGGATCCTTCCTGTTAATTTATCAAGTTCTGCGTATTCCATTAATTTCATTCTCCATTTTTCAATCATAGGTAATTCTTCTTGTATCCATTTTTGGGCCATTAGCATTCTTGCTGCCGTTACTGCGTATAAAAATAACTTCCATTCTTTCTTATTAATTTCATTTCCTATTATTCCTAATAGAAATGCTTCTGGTTTCTTAACAAATGTATATTTCAACAGCCTTTTTAACTCATTATATATCCTTTCCCAAAAGCATTTCACTTTTTTACACTCCCACCACATATGGTAAAATGTTCCTTCTTTTTCTTTACACTTCCAACATTTATTACTTACTTTATAAATTTTTGCTGATTTTACCGGTGTTACATACCATCTATATATCATTTTCATCACATTTTCCTTTATTATAGTACACGCAGTAAATTTCAGTCCTTCATTCCACAATTTAACCCAGTCTTTAAATTGTATATTATATCCAAAATCTTTGGCCCAATGGATCATAACCGATTTAACCTCCTCGTCCTTTGTATACCATTCCAATAATAATTTATACATTTTAGGCAAAAGTTTTACGTCATTATTCAGTACTTCCAATTGATATTTTGATTCCTTGTTGGCAAAACCTCTTTCTAATACATCTTTTTAAAACATTTCATTAATCTGAAAATAATCCAACCAATCATTTACATTTTCTTTTACTTCAACATATGGTTTCAGTTTCCATTTACTTCCTTCTTTCATTATTAAACTTCTTTATGTTATCCACCTCCCCCTCATATTGATCTTCTTCACACTCATCACCTCCAACGGAGACAACCAATGTGGAATTTTTGACCCCAGTAGGTTTTTATACCTATCCCAGATTTCTGTGAGAGATCTTCGAATGATGTGGTTTTCGAAACCCTTGTGCACTCGTTTCTTGTCATACCATAGATATGCGTGCCGACCGAATCTGTTATCGAATTCTTCCAAATCTAACAATTCCGTGTTGTCTAATTTTATCCATTCTTTCAACCAACAGAGGCACGATGCTTCTTAATATAATTTCAAGTCTGGCAGGGCGAAGCCTCCTCTATCTTTTGCATCTGTCGGTAACTTAAATTTTATTCTCGGCTTCTTACCCTGCCAGATATACCTTGAAATCATTCTTTGCCACTCCTTAAATATTGCCGCCCCTTTGATTATTGGAATAGTCTGAAACAGAAATAACATTTTCGGTAACACACTCATCTTGCAATTCTTCCCCCAAATGATAACTTCATTCTCCCCCACACCTCTAGATCTCTCTTAATTTTATTCCATATTGGTATGTAATTATTTTGAAACAGATCAATACTCCTAGGGGTTAACAAAATCCCCAAATATTTAACTTTCTTAACCACCTCTATCCCCATTTGTTGCTGCATTTTTTCAATTATTTCATGACCATATTTTTCGCAATTATTTTTGTCTTTTTCTTATTTAATTTAAAACCCGCAACCTGACCAAACTGTTCTATTTCTTCTAACACCTCTTTAACACTACTTATGGGATCGTCCACTGTTATGACCAAGTCATGGGCAAAGGCCTTTACTTTATATTCATTTTGACCAACTGTCACTCCCTTTATTAGTTCATTACTTTTTACTGATCTTAGAAAGACCTCCAGAACCGAAATGAATAACAACGGTGAAAGAGGACACCCTTGTCTTGTGCCTTTAGTTATTACAATATTTTCTGTTGTTACATTATTAACTATTAATTTCGCTCTTTGATCAGTATATATCGCCCTTATACCGTTAAGGAAAGATTGACCCATATCCATAAATTCTAAGTTTTTCAACATAAATTCCCATGAAATATTGTCAAAGGCCTTCTCAGCATCCACAAACATTAACATCACTTGTTTATTGTTCCTGGTAGTCAGATATTTCATTATATTTCTTATATTTCTTATGTTGTCTTTCATCTGCCTACCAGGAAGAAAACCTGCTTGGTCCTTATGTATCATTTCCTTTAATCTCTTTTTCATCCTATTTGCTAATATACTTGCAAACAATTTATAATTATTATTTAACAATGAAATTGGCCTATAATTTTTAACTTGAGTCAGGCCAGAATCTTGTTTTGGAATAAAAGTGATATAGGCTTCTTTCCATGTTCCTGGTATTTCCTCCTTTTTAAAAATGTTATTCATCACTTCTTTCAATGGCACAAGTAGGGTGTGTTTCAATTCTTTTATTTCGCTTTTAATTTCCTCTATTTCAATTAGTTCATTCAATTGGTCTTTTTTGTCCGTCGGTATTTTCTGCACCTTTTTTTCTTTTAGAAATTCTTCTATTTTTTTATGTTGCTTCTCTCTTTTCTTTTATATAACTGTCTATAAAAGTCAACAAATGCTTTTCTAATTTCTTTCGGATTGTCTATTTCTTGGTCTTCCACCTTAATTTTGTTAATTATGTTTTGTTTTTTTCCCTTTTTTTAATTTGCCAAGCCAACCATTTCCCTGATTTATTTGCAAACTCAAAATTCTTCTGTTCCATTCTTTTAATATTCCATTCCACTTCTTTATTGATTATCATCACAAATTGAGTTTGTAAAAGTTTTATGTTTTGCTTCAGTTTCTTATCAGTGGGCCTGGTAGTTAAATTCTTCTCATTTTCCATTATTTGTTTTAAGATTTCTTTTCTCCCTTTTTCTCTGAATTTATTTTTAATTGTGTTCTGTTGAATAAAGAAACCTCTCATCACCGCTTTACTAGCGTCCCAAACAGTACTCATTTTTGTCTCTTTATTAACATTATTTACAAAGTAGTCTGCCAAACATTTTTGTGCTCCTTCCACTATTTTCTGATCATCAAAAAGATTGTCATTTATTCTCCACCGGAAAGATTTTTCTTCATATCCTTTTAGTATACATTTTACTGCATTATGATCGAAAGAACCTTTGGCTGTATTTCAATCTTTAGAATTCTTGATGTTAATTCATTAGAAATCCATATCTGATCAATTCTATTTTTTTTAACATAATATTTATTAAAAGTTTAAAAATTACAGAGAAAAGAAGAAAAGAAAACAACAAAAAATTTAACAAGACATACATTCCGATACATAAAAAAAGGAAGAAAGATAAAAAAGCATAAAAACCAATACAACAATACAACAATAAAAAACACACACCCAATATTCCATATCTTTATCTTTCATTTACTTGTTTCATCGACCTCCTCACACCTCCGTAAAAGTAGTGGTCGATTCAAAGCACCGCGCCGCTCACCCCACATCGCTTCGGATCCCCCAAAAAGGGTTTCCCTGCGAGTAGAGGAGGTGATCCTGGTGTCAGCCGAATCCCACGTTCCCAGGCCTCCTCCGCCTGGGATTTTGAAGGGTCTCCACCTTCGCCGCGGCAGCAAGACCCAATTCATATCTGATCAATTCTAGACATCGATTGATTCGATTCTAAAAGTAAATTGTTTTTCTAATGGGAGTCTTAATCTCCAAATGTCAATTAAATTGCAGTTGTCAACCATAGGGAAAAAAAGTTTTTGGTAGTTTTCCTTCTTTTGTTCTACCCACTGCTCTTAATCTGTCCATTTCCATTGAAACTACTCCATTCATATCACCCATTATTATAATCTTTTGATCCAAATATTCAAATAACTTTACCATTTGGTGCATATATTCCGACAATTATCATTTTTTTTGCCCTGCCATTTGACTTGTACTGCTATAATTCTGCCCTCTTCATCCTTGAAGATCTGTTGAGCCTCTAATTTGTTTTACCACCCCTCTCTTCTTGCTTTTGTCAGATGAAATAAACTCACTTCCTAATTTTTTATTGATTAAAATTTTTCTATGTCGTCTCGTCACATGCGTCTCTTGCAGACAAGTAATATCCAAATTCTTTTGCTTTAAATATTGTTCGATTTTATTTCATTTTTTTATCGTTCATCCCATTCACATTCCATGTCCATAATTTCAGCGCCATGATGTTTTTTTTCTTTTAAAGTCCAATTATAATAAATTCTTAAATCTGTTTCTCTACTTCCTCCTCTTCTTCTTCTTCCTCTTCTTCTTCCTCTTTATCCTCTCTTTCCCTTCCTCTTTTATCATTTTTATCTCTCCTTTCTTCTTCTTCCAACTCTGAAGAGTCTCCCCCGCAAGCTCCTGTTTCCGCCGTTTCCGCTTCATCTTCTTCTCTCCCCAGCTCTTTGTATCTTCTTAGAAACCTGTATGTTTCATCTGGTTTTGTAAGCTTATGTTTTTCCCTTATAAGAAAATGATATCCCCTACGGGAATTCCCACTTAAATTCAACTTGGTTTTTCCTCAGAGATTGCACCAGGTGTTTATAGAATCATAGAATCATAGAATCATAGAATTTGTAGAGTTGGAAGGGACCATGAGGGTCATCTAGTCCAACCCCCTGCAAGGCAGGAATATTTTGCCCAATGTGGGGCTCAAACCCATAACCCTGAGATTAAGAGTCTCCTGCTCTACCAACTGAGCTATCCCAGCTGCTGTTTATACTGGTCTCTTTTTTTGAACAGATGAAGTGGAACGTCTTTAAAAATCATTGTATAATTTCCATCACTATTCAGTCTTTTCTCTCTGTTTTTTTGTAAAATTAAATTCCTCATTTCTCTGTCTTTAAAGATAATTAAACAATCTCCTGGAAATTTCTTTGCTCTTGTTGTCCTCATCTTAATTCGAAAAGCGTTTTGAATTGTTTTAGCGACCTCTTCCACTTCCATTTCTAACAATTGGGCAATCTCTGATGTCAGCTTTTCTTTGATCATTTCTCCCTGAACCTCGGGCACAGATCTCAGTCTCAAATTTGTCTCTCTTTGCCGTAGTTCATTCATTGCAATTGCGTCCCATAACTCCTCCTGCGCCTTATTAACTTCTGACTCCTCAGCTTTAATCTTTTCCTCCTCTCTTTTAACCTCTCTCATTTCTAATTTTGTTCGTTTCATTCCTTCCTCCAAACTTTGTGTTCTCTTGGACATATCTTTCATTTGTCCTTTTAGTTCCTTAACTGTTAAGTCTACTTTTTTAACTGTGACATCTATTTTTTTGTCCATCTGTTCTAATTTTGTCTCTAAATTTTTCTCACTTTTTAAATTTCAGATTTAATTTCTGCAAACATCTTTACTATTTCCCCTTTTAATTCTGACTCTTGCCTTGAACTTTTTCTTTCCACAGGTGTCGCCCCTTCACTTTTTTTTTTTGAGTATGAGACATTCCTAATATTAAATATTAGCTTCTTGCCACTTGTATGGCTAATCCAATCCACGCTCCAACAGCCAGGCAGTTAAAATATCCAGCCTCTGTCTTCTAAGAACTTTACCACTTAATCCATCCCTCCACCATAAAAAATAGAAGGTACATCAAAGGTCTTAGAGGCACTAATTGTCTGTTACACAGATCTTTTGTAATCGAAAGTAGAAAGTACAGAGGTCCATTTCCGACGTTCCCAGAAATTTCACAAAAAAGACTGTAAAAAAAGGGCTTTTTTAATTCCTCATCCCTCTTAGCGTTAATTAAAGGTCCATAAAAAAGATTTCTAATCGCCAAAGTAAAATCCGTTTGAATTAACTTACAGTTTTGTCCCGTTCCGTGAATCCCTCCTGTGTATACTTAGAATTCCAGACGAGGCTGACCTCCTTTTTCCCACCTCGTCCTCATCGAATTGCCTCCAATTGTTATTTTGATTTTTTAATCCTTTTTAAGTCCTTTTAAATTTGAATTCTTAGTGTTTGTGCACTTCTGCGCACAAGCTTGGGGCTTCGCTCCTGGAGGATAGTAATGGCTTCCCACTGCCTGCCTTTCTACCCCACTGCTTTCGTCGCCTCCAAAGGAGGTTACCTGGCGGCCGGGGGAATTGCAAAATGGCCGTGCTGGGATCCTGCCCCCTGGATCTCATTCCAGGGGTGTTTTGGGGGGCTGCGGCACCCTTCCAGCACCCCCTTTTTCCTCCCAAGAGCTGGATTCCCTCTCCAGAGAGAAATCCCGCTTGTCTTCGCTCCCGCAATCAGCCGGAATTCTCTCTGACATTCGTTTTTTAATCCTTCTCCCCATTCTCTCTTTTGAATCCTTGTTTCTTTTTCAGGGAAAGGATCTCTTTGCAGAAATGGAACAGATTTCTTCTGAGGCAGAGAGGCCTCCGCTGGACACCAGAGAGAGGCAGCTGGGTAAGGAGGGAGGATTTTTTTCTCTGTTTAGTCTCATTCTGTTGGCTTTCCAACTCATCAGAGGAGGGAAGATATTTTTCTTCACAACTAACATTTGAAATGCACCCAAATATCCAAATGCACTCAGCAGGCGAGACTTTCTCAAAGGCCCCTCTGTAGTTTGAGATGCACTGATTTACCTGTGAGAGAAGAAGGTACTCCTGGCGTCCTGCTTACCTTTTTTCTCTTGCAGGTGACACAGTGATACTGGCTAGACCTCTTCAACCATCTCTGAATGGGGACAGAATGGAAGCAGCGGCTGTGGAACCAGATCAGGTCAGGGGAAGCTGCCTTGTGGGGAGAGAGGCCAAGGGGTGGAACAATGTCCTAGCTCAAGGAGTGGTGGTGAACAACAGTGTTGTCTCAGAGTAGGACATTTCCCTTTTTTTTAGGGTCCAGTGTGCTTTGAAGATGTCGCTGTCTGTTTCACACACGAGGAGTGGGTGTTGCTGGATCCTGACCAGAGAGCTCTGCATAAGGACGTCATGGAGGAGAATTGTGGGATCATGGCCTCTCTTGGTAAGGCTCCTAGTGGAATCATAATATCTGTTTTTAAATTCAAAACTCCATATGTGTCGAATCTCATATATTTTCACAGACCTCAACAGCGCCCCCTACAACACTGGATATTAAAAATCCCCCCCCTAAAAAAAACCCTTGAATAGTAAATTACTGTTTTTTCTGTTCTTCCTCCCATTGCAGCTTATTAAACAAGCAGCAGCCTGGTCTGAACTCCCCAGACCCTTTTGACTGTATACTTCAGAGTTGTTAGGGAAGTTGAAGTAGCTTCTGTCAGGTTTTCAGTTTTTGTTTTTCCTCCCGTCAGTCTTTGGTTGTCCAAAGAGAAGACTGACATTGGAAACGGGGGATTGCCATGATGGAGCCAAACAAAATCCATTCAAGAGAAGAGCCAGGCTTATCGAATCACAGGTTCCCCAAAGCATGTCAGTTGATCCCCGTTAATTAATGCACCCAACCCTTCAGAAAACCATCCATCTATCCATCCCACTTGTGTTATGCCTCTATTACCAGAGTTAACAAGTATTCTTCCTTAATTTCTCCCTGAGGTGCTAATCCATTTCTCTTCATTGTAGATAGAGATAGACGGGAAATTAACAACATGGGTGACCATGACAAAATCCCAACAATGGAGAAGCTGAATAAATATCTTGAATGTGGGAAAAGTTCCTTTTCCACTTCCCATCAAAGAAATCCCATTGGGAAGAAACCCTATCAGTGCATGGAATGTGGAAAGAGCTTCAGTGAAAGCCACAAGCTCACTTCCCATCAAAGAATTCATACAGGGGAGAAACCCTATCAGTGTGTGGAATGTGGAAAGAGCTTCACCCACAGCCACAATCTCACTTCCCATCAAAGAATTCATACAGGGGAGAAACCCTATCAGTGTGTGGAATGTGGAAAGAGCTTCAGTCAGAGCTCCTCCCTCACTTCCCATCACAGAATTCATACAGGGGAGAAGCCATATCAGTGTGTGGAATGTGGAAAGAGTTTCACAGATAGCTCCTCTCTCACTTCCCATCAAAGAATTCATACAGGGGAGAAGCCATATCAGTGTGTGGAATGTGGAAAGAGCTTCAGTCACAACCACAGTCTCACTTCCCATCAAATAATTCATACAGAGGAGAAACCCTATCAGTGTGTGGATTGTGGAAAGAGCTTCAGTGACAGCAGCAGTCTCACTCGCCATCAAAGAATTCATACAGGGGAGAAACCCTATCAGTGTGTGGAATGTGGAAAGAGCTTCAGTTTCAACCACCATCTCACTTCCCATCATAGAATTCATACAGGAGAGAAACCCTATCAGTGCGTGGAATGTGGAAAGAGCTTCAGTCAGAGCGCCAGTCTCACTTTCCATCAAAGAATTCATAGAGGGGAGAAACCCTATCAGTGTGTGGAATGTGGAAAAAGCTTCAGTCAGAGCACCAGTCTCACTTACCATCAAAGAATTCATACAGGGGAGAAACCCTATCAGTGCGTGGAATGTGGAAAGCGCTTCAGGAATAGCTCAAAACTCACTTCCCATCAAAGTATTCATACAGGGGAGAAGCCCTATCAGTGTGGGGAATGTGAAAAGAGCTTCAGTACAAGCTCCTCTCTGAGTTCCCATCAAAGTATTCATACAGGGGAGAAGCCCTATCAGTGTGTGGAATGTGGAAATAGCTTCAGTCACAGCAGCAGTCTCGCTTGCCATCAGAGAATTCATACAGGGGAGAAACCCTATCAGTGTGTGGAATGTGGAAAGAGCTTCAATCGCAGCCAAAGTCTCACTCGCCATCAGAGAATTCATACAGGGGAGAAACCATATCAGTGTGTGGAGTGTGGAAAGAGCTTCAGGAGGAGCTGCAATCTCAGTTCCCATCAAAGAATTCATACAAAGTTCCCAAAACCCGGAAGGAATATTAAGTAACTAGAATCCCTCTAGAGGGGGTTCTGAGACATTACAATGGCTGCAGGTGGAAAAATACAGGCTGAGCTGGATAGAATGTTTTTTCTCTTGGGAAAATTACAAGGTCAGAGTGAAGCTTTGGCTACAAATGCTACAACTTTGAATTTAAAAGTAAACAAACTTGCTGAATGTGTCAAGGACTTGACTCAAGAAACCTATGCAGCTGAACAAGAAGAGATATGTGCTGTTTCAGAGGAGTGGGAAGGAGGAGCTGAAATGCCGCAGACGACAAAGGAGAGCCAGAGGCCTGCTAAGATAGCTGCTAAGAAAAACAAGATCTGGATTATGAGAGCTTGGTTTGAATTAGAGAATGAAGAATGGAGGGATCTCCCTATGGGGAGATCTGAAGACCTATGGATTACAAATCTGATCAAGGCAAAAGTTGGAGCTTTTGGGACACTTGGACTTAAAAGCAATAAGAAGCAAGATTTGGGCTCCACTTTTGAACATGGAGGTCTGGTTGGAAGAAACATAGACCCTATTGGGACAGAGCTTCTCTGAGACCTGATGTCTAATATAAAGGATTACCAAAAAACCCGGCAGAGAGGGACTGAGAGAGATTTGAGGGCCTCGGATGTGAGATCTCCAGGCTGATAGTTGATGGACTGATGGACATTTTTTGGGGATCGAAACTGGGAAAGGAGGGGGTGAGAGATTTGGAATCCAAAGGGTGTATAATTATATGTTGTTTTTCTGTTATTTTGTTTTGCAATTAATATAAAAATTGGGAAATTCGTGGAAGGGAATTTGGGTCGACCTTAGAAAAGGGTGTAAAGAATGAGTATTGTGGTTTAAATTGAGGTCCATAAGTTAAAATTGGTTAATTAAGATGAATTAAGTATAATAATAATAAGGTAAAAGCTGGGGACAAGAACTTGCTGAGCTAACTATTGGAATTGGAATACAAGAAGGGGAGGTGTGGGGAAGTCAGGGAAAGATGTTAAGAAAATAGGGTTTTGAAACTATACTTGTTATTTGTGTTGTGTGTGTTTGTGTTTTTGTGTTTGTTTAAAACTTTAATAAAAATGTATTTTAAAAAAATAAATACAAAGTTCCCCAAACCCTTCATTATACAGCTTTCAGTGCCAGGGAAAAACTCATCTCTTTAACCAGTCCTTTGGCTGAATGACATCTAATGCCCTTTTAAAATGTGGTGGGGAGGTGGGGGTTACAGGTTTTGGGCTGTGTGTTTTGTATTTTCATTGTGTGACTTTGTGTTGTAACCGTCCTGAGACCTGTGAGTGTAGGGAATGGGAGTCAACTCTTAGAGTCTGAGGGGTCTTTGCCCCCCAATAAGATATTTGAAAGGGCCACCCCCCACTTCATAGGAACAGCCATTCAAATGGCATGCTTGCACCGCATCCTGTGACTGTTTAACCGAGGCGGGGCTTACTAAACCCCTCCTATATTTTATTCAACATGGCACCCCTACTATAGGGTGCTATAGAAATGAAATAAATGCATAAATAAAATAACACCATCTTGATTGCCTTCATTTGCACGTTCCAGCTTGTCAATATCCTTATTATTATCATTTTATAATTCATGCACCCTTCATCTGAAGATTTCATATTGATTCACAACATAAACAGACAGGTTGAAAGCATGGCTTTCTCAAAAACGACTCAAGCTAGAGAAATCTCTCTTTTTTCTTTTTCTTTTTTTGGATGGAGTTACAGATTGTTTCTCAGGGGACTGCTGTCTAAATAGCGCATCTTAATTTCAGTAAGGTTTTTGACAAAGTCCCCCTTGATATTTATGTGAGGATGCTGGTAAAATGAGGCTGAACTAGGTAACTGTTAGGCGGATTTGACTGACCAAACCCGAACAGTCTTCCTCCATGGTTCCTCCTCATCCTGGGGAAAAGTGACAAGAGGGGTGCTGTAGGGTTCTGTCCTGGGCCCGTTGTTGTTCAACGTCTTTATAAATGTCTTGGATGAAGGAACTGAAGGGATGCTCATCACATTTGCAGATGACACCAAACGGGGAGCGGAGGCCAATGTGGCAGAAGGCAGAATCAGATCAAGGGCAGGAATAGTACCATTTTCTTTTGCCTTGGTCAGACCCCAGCTAGAATAAATACTGTGTTCAATTCTGCGCACCACAATTTAAGTGTCTTAAATTTTGTTTGCCAGGGGAAATCAAGAAGGTGAGGGAACACAATCCATATTCCTGTTATAACACATGGCAAATGTTTGTTGAATATATAAATTGTTAAGACTGTTGCAGGAATCCACCCAACACTCATGGGAAAATGTATCGTGGTCTTTTAGAACAGGCATCCCCATACTCGGCGCTCCAGATGTTTTAGGACTATAGCTCCCATCATCCCTAGCTAACAGGACCAGTGGTCTGGGATGCTGGGAATTGTAGTCCCAAAACATCTGGAGGGCCGAGTTTGGGGATGCCTGTTTTAGAATAATGAAATGAAGCTTTAACAAACGACATGCTGAAAGTCTGAAATTCCATCAGGACAAGTTACTTTTTGTTTACTGTTGTAACTATTGCTTTCTGAATATTTATCTTCTGTACCATAAAGAAAAATAATGTTTTTTAAAAAGGAGATGAGGAAATGATGTGTACTATTCCATCCATCTGCTTGCATGTGTTGAGTTTTATTTGGAGACTGTAACTCCCAGTAATTTCATTATTTGTATGTGTTTCTGTGTGTTCAGCACACATGATTGCAGGTGAGACTGAATAAAACACTTCATCGTAAAAACTAGAAGCATCTAATGTTCCCTGGACTTTTAATAATAAATAATAATAATTTTATTATTTATACCCCGCTCTCCCCAGCCAAGGCCGGGCTCAGAGCGGCTTACAAGCAATAATAAAAACAAGATGAATGCTTGCAACTTAAAAACAAAATTAAAATACAACATTGAAATATTGAAACATTAAAATATTAAAATGTAGCCTCATTGCAGGAGGAGAAGGAAAGGAAAGAAGAAAGAGAGGGAGGGAGGGAATGAAATTGGCTGCAAGCCAAAGGCCAGGCGGAACAACTCTGTCTTACAGGCCCTGTGGAAAGAAATCAGATCCTGCAGGGCCCTGGTCTCATGAGGCAGAGCGTTCCACCAGTGGGGCCAGTGTTGAAAAGGCCCTGGCTCTGGTTGAAGCTAATCTAACTTCCTTAGGGCCCAGGACCACTAGGGTGTTGCTATTTATGGACCTTGAAGCTCTCCGTGGGGCAGACCGGGAGAGGCGGTCCCGTAGGTACGAGGGTCCTAGGCCGTGAAGGGCTTTAAAGGTCAAAAGCAGCACCTTCAATCTGACCCTGTACTCCACCGGGAGCCAGTGGGGCTGGAAAAGCACTGGGTGAATATGCTCCCATGGCAGGGACCCCGTGAGGAGCCTCGCTTTCTGCACCCGCTGGAGTTTCTGGGACAGCTTCAAGGGCAGCCCCGCGTAGAGCGAATTACAGTAGTCAAGCCTGGAGGTGACCGTCGCATGGATCACTTTTAGGGCAATGCATGGTGCTTTTGTTTGACACATAAAAATCTGGCTGCTCCCAAAGACTTGTCTGTCTGTCTCTGCATCACAACACTGCTTTGGAACGGCTTCTTTCTGATTGGTGGTTAAAATGACTATTGGCTGGTGCTGGTGCTTGAGGATGATGAAAGGTACTTAACAAAAAAAGTTGGGTTTACAAAAAATTCCCTAAAGCCACGTTTCTCAGGCTAGGCGAGCCATTGTCCTGGTCCCACTCATCTTATGGTGGACTACAAAGCTCTTAACAGCTTCTGATCAGATTGCCTTCTCCCATGTATTCCTGACTCAACTGCTTTGAGAAAACTGGCACAGTTACTGGTTCCACCTAGAACACCTGTACTTGTGAGCATTCAAAGTTTTAGTGTGGCGACACAGGTAGACTTTGGAACTCCTTGCCTGCAGTTCTTTTTCCTGCTTTTCTTTTTGGGTGCCTGCAAAAATAAATAAATGTTTGTTTAGGCAAGCCCATCCAGATATTTAAAATGTGGACATGTATTTTAATCTGATTCTCAGCAAACGGTTCATTTGTAATTATTTCTAAATATTTTAAATAGTTGTGTGTATCTTCTTCTACTGATGGAAAAAATTCTGCATGTGTGTGGGGTGTGTGTGTGTGTGTGTGACACCGGGTACCACCTGCCCTTGCTATGCCTCTGGAGCTGGAGCTGCAGAATTGGTCCTTTCCCCTGCAAGCTGCTCCTCCACTTTCCGGCCAAGGGAGGGAGATGCTCAGAGTCCAGCCAAGAGCCTCACCCCCCAAAGGGATGTCTGGGCATTGGAGTAGCCAGGGGGGCAGCTGCCCCCCCGAAATCCATAAGAAATAATAAGAATCTGAGGTTCTGCCAAGCGAGAGAGGGCTGAGCTGGAGGGACTCGCCTTGGCAAGGGTTAAAGGGAAGCGAGCTGCCTTCCTAGAGAGGACAGGAAGCAAGGGGGGGCAGGTCCTCCAGAGCCAAGGCCCCTCCCTCCCCAGTCCTTTCCTGCAAGAAAGGGGGGGGGGTGTTGCTTTGTGTCTCTGCTGCAAGGGCTGCCTCGCTCTCCCCTCCCGGGATCTGGTGAGTCTCCTCTCTCTCTGGGATCTGGTGAGTCTCCTCTCTCTCTCTCTGGGATCTGGTGGGGGTCCCAGGGCTGCAGCAGGGGAGGGGGCCTGGGGGGGCTGATCTGCTCCTGCAGGGGGGGGGACCCCAAGTCAGGGAGGGGAGGGTCAGGGGTGCAAAGACCCCCCCCAATGCTCCTGCTACCCAGAGGAGGGAGGAGCCCCGGGGCTGAGAGCCAGAGCTTTTTGCCAGACTCCCCAGGAGGAAGGTCAGGGAAGGAGAGAGCGGGGGGGGGGACCCCAAGTCAGGGAGGAGAGGGTCCTGCCAGGGAGGGGCCAGGTCTGCCACGCTCTCCTTCCTGCAGATCAGAGGATCCCAAACTCATTTGCCCCTCCGCCCCCCCCTTTCAGGAAAGATCTCCCTTCTTCAAACAAAGGAGTCCCTGGGACTTTAACTCTGTGTGAATTCGCTCAGCCTCATTGCACAACAGAGGAAACATCTGCAAATGGTTTTCCAAACTGGACGAAGAGGTGGACTAGCCCCCCCCCAAAAAAAGGTGGGAGAGAAAGGCCAGGAATAAAGAGAGGGATCCCAGCCCAGAGTCTGGCTGCTGCATTGGGGACCAGTTTCCCAGTGTCTCCCAGGGCAGCTCCCCACGGAGGCCACTGCAGCAATCCCCTCGCACCCAGAGCAGGGCATCCCAGGACCACATCCTCTCTCTCCCAAAGGGATGGTTGCTGGAAAACCAGCCGGAAATGGGCGCTGCTACTCACTGAGCCTCCAGGGACCTTGGCATCAGTGGCTGTGTGTTAAGCTATCTATTAGAATACTAATACTAAATTACCCTCCTAAATTTCAAGGGAGATGTATTTGACCCCGCCCACCTGGCCCTCTGGGGTTTTCCAGATACATACCTGGCCCAAAGAGCAAAGAAAAAGGGACCCCACCCCAGGAGTCTGCCTTGAGAGCAGCAGAGAGTCCAAGTTCAAGAAAGGAGACAGAAGCAGGGGAGTGGGGGGAGAACAACTCCTGAGGACCCCCAGGTGAGGACCCCCACTAGAGCCAAACACCCATTTTCCACAAGATACAAATGACTCCCTTGTCAGTCAGTTCTGACTTCATGCATTGACTGGATGGCAGGAGAAACCAGCCTGATTCTTCTCCCAGAAATCCCTTCCGTTGCCTCCACATTTTGCATTGCAATCTTTCTTCTAGGAGAGCTAGAGGCTGCCTCTTCTCCTCCTCTTCCTCCTCCTCCTCCTCCTCTTTCTTCTCCCTTTTAAAAAGGACCTTTCCACCTGGTCTAGGGGGTGAGGCCAAGACTCACCCAGCCCTACTGTGTTAAATGTGTATTCTGTAGTTGACCTCCTTTGTAATGTTTTATTTTGATATCTTTAAGAGAGTATTTGTTTCCTGTTATGTTGCTTTGACTATAGTCTATATATTTGACTTTCTTTACCTTGCTTTATTTCTCTTTTATTGATTTTGTGGGATGTGAAACTGCAGTCAAGTAGAAGATTCCTACAGGGGACACATTAGGGGATGTTTTCTACCACTCAGAAGAAGACTTCCTGTTTCCTCCTGAGCTGGGACAGACTTCCACTACATGTGACTTGAAGAGGGTGCAGTCTGTTGTACTAGCATGGAGGAGCACATGGCCTCCATCTTCTGATCAGTGTGTCTTCTCCATTTTGTATGTTGTTGTGTGTTTGGGGAAGTGACTCTTTAGTGGCAGTCATTTGGGACTAATTTCTTTATGGAATAGTTCTAGTTGTTATGTAACCTAAGCCTGCCTTCAGGGATATGTCTGTGAACGTGAACGAATCTGTGAGTAAACTACTTTTATATTAACGTGAATCAGATTATTGTGCTTATTCATTTAAAGGGGATTGGAAGGGATTTTACCAGGAAGGAATCTTTAATAGTAAGAGTCAGATGAGTCAGCAACAAGCTGATCGCTGCGTAATCTAAAAAAGGGGGATGTATGGAACTAGAATATGGAACTTGCTAGTGTATGTTAGGAAGGATATCATTCAATAATATATCTTCTTCTAACTCCCCAATTATCCCCACAGATTTAATATGCTGTAAACCACTTTGAGATTTCTCTTTAAAATATAAAGTGTTATAGAAATTTAAATAAATAAAATAGCTCACGGTTTGGGCTGTGTTGCAGTCCAGCCCTGGTTCCCTCCAAGACTCATCCATGCTTGCTCAGGGAACCTTTTTCTTCTCCTGATATTAGACAACTTTTGTAACTGAACCATGTATTTGCTTTGTAGGATTTGCTAGAGCTTCTCATTCAGACGGACAGAACTTGGCAGAAGACCAAAGGGTTCCTTCCGATCTCTCAGAGGCTTCCTGAGAGCACAGATGGATGAGCGAGACTCAGCTGGCCCTGAAGCAGGAAGTGGCCATGCCAGCCAAACTGGGAGCAGTGGGGGATTCTGGGAAAGCTCTGTGCAGAAGATCCTGGGTGAGGAGGACACCCTCCGCTCAGAGGTGCAGAGCCAGCAGGTGAGGCAGTTCTGCTGCCAGGAGGCCAAAGGACCCCGAGAGGTTTGCAGCCGACTCTACCACCTTTGTCGTCAGTGGCTGAAGCCAGAAAGGCACACAAAAGCTGAGATGTTGGACCTGGTGATCTTGGAGCAGTTCCTGGCTGTCCTTCCGCCAGAGATGGAGAGCTGGGTGAGGGAATGCGGAGCAGAGACCAGTTCCCAGGCAGTGGCCCTGGCCGAAGGTTTCCTCCTGAGTCAGGCAGTGGAGAGAAAGCAGGTGAGAGAGACTTTCCTCTAGATACTCCCAAGGGGCTCCAAACAGGACAGAGAACATCCCATAATGGTCTGCTGATGGCCCATCCTTTTTCTGAGAAGGCGTCCATGGAATGAGTTCTGACATTCTTAAAGCTGTTGGCCCTGACATTCATTTTTTATTTTTTTATTTTTTTAATATATATTTTTATTAGTTTTCCAATATAAAACTATACAAAACAAAACATCCAATTTATCACCAACATCTTTTTTTTTTACTTCCATCAACATGTCTGATAATTCTCCGTCTTGATCACTTCTTGCACATTTCTTAATTTAATATTGCACTACAATAATATCTTAATTTACCTTATTTTTTAAACAATATTTCTACCATACATTCTCACAGAGCTTCCTGAAAGCTTACAAATGTTATCTGGTCATCACATATAGTTTTCATATAATCTGTAAATTTAATCCAGTCTTCAGTGAATCTCTGGTCTCGTCGGTTCCAGATCCTTCCTGTTAATTTATCAAGTTCTGCGTATTCCATTAATTTCATTCTCCATTTTTCACTCCCACCACATATGGTAAAATGTTCCTTCTTTTTCTTTACACTTCCAACATTTATTACTTACTTTATAAATTTTTGCTGATTTTACCGGTGTTACATACCATCTATCTATCATTTTCATCACATTTTCCTTTATTATAGTACACGCAGTAAATTTCAGTCCTTCATTCCACAATTTAACCCAGTCTTTAAATTATATATTATATCCAAAATCTTTGGCCCAATGGATCATAACCGATTTAACCTCCTCGTCCTTTGTATACCATTCCAATAATAATTTATACATTTTAGACAAAAGATTTACGTCATTATTCAGTACTTCCAATTAATATTTTGATTCCTTGTCGGTAAAACCTCTTTCTAATACATCTTTTTTAAACATTTCATTAATGTTTTCATCGCCTCCAAAGGAGGTTACCTGGCGGTCGGGGGAATCGCAAAATGGCAGTGCCGGGATCCTGCCCCCTGGATCTCCATCCAGGGGTGTTTTAGGGGGCTGCGGCGCCCTTGCAGCACCCCCTTTTTCCTCCCAAGAGCTGGATTCCCTCTCCAGAGAGAAATCCCACTTGTCTTCGCTCCCGCGATCAGCCGGAATTCTCTCTGACATTCATTTTTAAATCCTTCTCCCCATTCTCTCTTTTGAATCCTTGTTTCTTTTTCAGGGAAAGGATCTCTTTGCAGAAATGGACCAGATTTCTTCTGAGGCAGAGAGGCCTCCGCTGAACACCAGAGAGAGGCCACTGGGTAAGGAGGAAGGTGGTGTTTCTCTGTTTGGTCTCATTCTGTTGGTTTTCCAACTCATCAGAGGAGGGAAGACATATTTTTTCACACATAACATCTCTAATGCACCCAAATATCGAAATGCACTCAGCAGACGAGACTTTCTCAAAGGCCCCTGTGTAGTTTGAGATGCACTGATTTACCTGCGAGACAAGAAGACACTCTGGGCCTCCCCCTTACCTTTTTTCTCTTGCAGGTGACACAGTGATACTGGCTAGACCTCTTCAACCATCTCTGAATGGGGACACAATGGAAGCAGCAGCTGTGGAACCAGATCAGGTATGGGGAAGCTGCCTTGTGGGGACAGAGGCTGAGGGGTGGAACAATGTCCTAGCTCAAGGAGTGGTGGTGAACAACAGTGTTGTCTCATAGGAGGACATTCCCCTTCTTCTTTTAGGGTCCAGTGTGCTTTGAAGATGTTGCTGTTTGTTTCACGGATGAGGAGTGGACGTTGCTGGATCCTGACCAGAGAGCGCTGCATAAGGACGTCACGGAGGAGAATTCTGGGATCATGGCCTCTCTTGGTAAGGCTCCTAGTGGAATCATAATATCAGTTTTTAAATTCAAAACTCCATATGTCACAAACCTCATATATTTTCACAGACCTCAACAGCGCCCCCTACAACACTGGATATTACAGTATCCCCCCCCCCAAAAAAAACCCTTGAATAGTAAATTACTGTTTTTTCTGTGAATGTTCTTCCTCCCGTTGCAGCTTATTAAACAAGCAGCAGCCTGGTCTGAACTCCCCAGGCCCTTTTGACTGTAAACTTCAGAGTTGTTAGGGAAGTTGAAGTAGCTTCTGTCAGGTTTTCAGTTTTTGTTTTTCCTCCCGTCAGTCTTTGGTTGTCCAAAGAGAAGACTGACATTGGAAACGGAGGGATGCCATGATGGAGCCAAACAAAATCGATTCAAGAGAAGAGCCAGGCTTATCGAATCACAGGTTCCCCAAAGGATGTCGGTTGATCCCCGTTAATTAATGCACCCAACCCTTCAGAAAACCATCCATCTAACCCACTTGTGTTATTCCTCTATTACCAGAGTTAACAAGTATTCTTCCTTTATTTCTCCCTGAGGCGCTAATCCATTTCTCTTCATTGTAGATAGAGATGGACTGGAAATTAACAACATGGGTGACCATGACAAAATCCTCACAATGGAGAAGCTGAATAAATATCTTGAATGTGGGAAAAGTTCCTTTTCCACTTCCCATCAAAGAAATCCCATTGGGAAGAAACCCTATCAGTGCATGGAATGTGGAAAGAGATTCAGTCAAAAGGTCAATCTCACTTCCCATCAAAGAATTCACACAGGGGAGAAACCCTATCAGTGCGTGGAATGTGGAAAGAGCTTCAGGAATAGCTCAAAACTCACTTCCCATCAAAGAATTCATACAGGGGAGAAGCCCTATCAGTGTGGAGAATGTGGAAAGAGCTTCACTCACAGTCACAATCTCACTTCCCATCAAAGAATTCATACAGGGGAGAAACCCTATCAGTGTCTGGAATGTGGAAGGAGCTTCACTGAAAGCTCCTCTCTCACTTCCCATCAAAGAATTCATACAGGGGAGAAACCCTATCAGTGTGTGGAATGTGGAAAGAGCTTCAGTTGGAGCTCCTCTCTCACTTCCCATCAAAGAATTCATACAGGGGAGAAACCCTATCAGTGTGTGGAATGTGGAAAGAGCTTCAGGAATAGCTCAAAACTCACTTCCCATCACAGAATTCATAGAGGGGAGAAACCCTATCAGTGTGTGGAATGTGGAAAGAGCTTCACTGATAGTTCCACTCTCACTTACCATCAGAGAATTCATACAGGGGAGAAACCCTATCCGTGTGTGGAATGTGGAAAGAGCTTCAGTAGGAGCTCCTCTCTCAGTTTCCATCGTATAATTCATGCAGGGGAGAAACCCTATCAGTGTGTGGATTGTGGAAAGAGCTTCAGTCACAGCAGCAGTCTCACTCGCCATCAGAGAATTCATACAGGAGAGAAACCCTATCAGTGTGTGGAATGTGAAAAGACCTTCAGTCAGAGCGCCAGTCTCACTTTCCATCAAAGAATTCATAGAGGGGAGAAACCCTATCAGTGTGTGGAATGTGGAAAGAGCTTCAGTTTCAACCACCATCTCACTTCCCATCAGAGAATTCATACAGGGGAGAAACCCTATCAGTGTGTGGAATGTGGAAAGAGCTTCAGGAGGAGCTCCTCTCTCAGTTCCCATCAAAAAATTCATACAAAGTTCCCAAAACCCTTTATTATACAGCTTTCAGCGCAAGGGAAAAACTCATCTCTTTAACCAGTCCTTTGGCTGACTGACATCTAATGCCCTTTTACAATGTGGTGGGGAGGTGGGGGGGTTACAGGTTTTGGGGGCGGTGTTTTGTGTTTTCATTCTGTGATTTTATGTTGTAACCGTCCTGAGACCTGCGAGTGTAGGGAATGGGAGCCAACTCTTAGAGTCTGAGAGCTCTTTGCCCCCCAGTAAGATATGTGAGGGGGCCACCCCCCAGTTCATAGGAACAGCCATTCAAATGGCATGCTTGCACCACATCCTGTGACTGTTTAATCGAGGCGGGCTTGCTAAACCCCTCCTATATTTTTTTCAAGTTGGCACCCCTGCTATAGGGCGCTATAGAAGTCAAATAAATGCATAAATAAAAACGATTTTGGTCGCCTTCTTTTGCACTTGTTCCAGCTTGTCAATATCCTTCTTAATATTAGCATTTTAAAAAAATTATGTACCCTTCATGGGTTTCTCAAAAACAAGTCAAGCTAGAGAAATCTCTCTTTTTTCTTTTTCTTTTTTTGGATGGAGTTACAGATTGTTTCTCAGCGGACTGCTGTGGTAATAGTGCATCTTAATTTCAGTAAGGTTTTTGACAAAGTCCCCCTTGATATTTATGTGAGGAAGCTGGTAAAATGAGGCTGAACTTGGTAACTGTTAGGCGGATTTGACTGACCGAACCCCAAGAGGACTCCTTCATGGTTCCTCATCATCCTGGGGAAAAGTGACAAGAGTGTTGCAGGGTTCTGTCCTGGGCCCGTTGTTGTACAACGTCTTTATAAATGAGTTGGATGAAGGAACTGATGGGATGCTCATCACATCTGCAGACAACTCCAAACAGGGGGCGGAGGCCAATGTGGCGGAAGGCAGAATCAGATCAAGAGCAGGAATAGTACCATTTTCTTTTGCCTTGGTCAGGCCCCACCTAGAATAAATACTGTGTTGAATTCTGGGCACCACAATTTAAGTATCTTAAATTTTGTTTGTCAGGGGAAATCAAGAAGGTGAGGGAACACAATCCATATTCCTTTTATAACACGTGGCAAATGTTTGTTGAATTATTAATAATAATAATAATAATAATAAGCTGGGCTCAGGGCGGCTAACAACAAACAAAATAATCCAACATTCTAAAAACATTATAAAATTAATTAGATCAAATTAAAATCAAATTAATGGCAATCTTCAAGAAAAATTTGTGCAGATTGCCAGAGGAGGGGGTCAGGCTGCACCCTGACCAAAGGCCTGGTGGAACAACTCTGTCTTGCAGGCCTTGCGGAAGGATGTCAGGTCCTGCAGGGCCCTAGTCTCTTGTGACAGAGCGTTCCACCAGATTGGCGCCGTGGCCGAGAAAGCCCTGGCTCTCGTTGAGGCCAGCCTAACCTCTCTGTGGCCTGGGATCTTCAGGATGTTTTTATTTGCAGACCGTAGGTTCCTCTGTGGGACATACCAGGAGAGGCGGTCCCGTAGGTACGAGGGTCCTAGGCCGTATAGGGCTTTAAAGGTTAAAACCAGCACCTTAAACCTGATCCTGTACTCCACCGGGAGCCAGTGCAGTTGGTATAATACCGGATGGATATGATCTCGCAGTGAAAACCCCGTAAGGAGTCTCGCCGCGGCATTCTGCACCCGCTGGAGTTTCTGGGTCAGTTTCAAGGGCAGCCCCACGTAGAGCGAGTTACAATAATCCAGTCTGGAGGTGACCGTCGCGTGGATCACAGTGGCTAGGTCAGGGCGAGAGAGATAAGGAGCCAACTGCTTAGCTTGGCGGATATGAAAAAATGCCGCCTTTGTTATAGCTGTAATCTGCGCCTCCATAGAGAGGGAGGTATCGAAGATTACACCCAAACTCTTAACGGACGATGCTGGCACTAATTGCACCCCCGCAAGAGATGGGAGTTGCCCCCTCAATCCCATATCGCTCCGTCCCAGCCAGAGGACCTCTGTCTTCGACGGATTTAACTTCAACCGGCTCCCACGTAACCATCCAGCCACAGCTTCCAGACATCTGGTCAGTGTGTCTGGGGCCGAGTCAGGATGGCCGTCTATCAACAGATAGAGTTGGGTGTCATCGGCATACTGATGGCAGCCCAGCCCAAAACTCCGGACAAGCTGGGCGAGGGGGCGCATAAAGATGTTGAAAAGCATCCGGGAGAGAATCGCACCCTGAGGCACTCCACACACCAAGGAGTGGCGCGATGACAATTCCCCCCCCAAGCGCCACCCTCTGTCCCCGACCAGAGAGAAACGAGCGCAGCCATTGAAGTACTGTGCCCTGAATCCCCACGTCGGCAAGGCGGTGGTCCAGGAGTTCGTGATCGACCATGTCGAAGGCTGCTGACAGGTCTAGAAGAATCAGCAGCCCTGACCCGCCTCGATCCAGCTGCCTGTTAGGGCGACCAGAGCCGTCTCGGTCCCATGACCAGCGCGGAAGCCAGACTGGAATGGATCGAGAGCCGATGTTTCATCCAGAAACCTACCAAGCTGTTCAGCAACCGCTCTCTCAATCACCTTACCCAGGAACGGAAGATTCGAAACCGGGTGGTAATTGGATAGATCTGAGGGATCTAATGGTGTTTTCTTTAAGAGCGGGCGCACCACCGCCTCCTTCAGTTCCCCTGGGAATATCCCCGTGCCAAGGGACAAATTGATGATATCCCCCAGGGGGGCCCGCACCTCATCTGGACACGCTCTAATCAGCCATGACGGGCACGGGTCAAGAGGACATGTGGTGGGCTTTCCAGCTTGGAGGAATCTGTCCGCATCGGCTGGAGATATCCGGTCAAAGTGGTCCAATACTGGACCCGAGGACAGTCGAGGGGCCTCCAGTTCCTTTATTGTATCCAAATTGGCAGGGAGGTCATGGCGGAGCAACAGGACCTTCTCCGCAAAAGAGCTCGCAAATGCCTCACAGCTGTGTGTCGAATTGTTATTTAAATTTGGCTGTCCTTCGAGGGACGTCAAAGACCTAATTATACTAAATAATTGCGCCGGGCGAGAGCTAGCGGAGGCAATGGAGGCCGAGAAGTAGGACTTCTTAGCGGCCTTCACTGCCATCTCGTAGGTTTTCATAAAAACCCTATAAGATGTTCTTGAGGCTCCGTCACGGGCACCCCGCCATACTCACTCTAGCCGTCTGAGGTCCCGCTTCATTTTCCGGAGCTCCTCGGTAAACCAGGGAGCCTGGGAGCCTGGTTTCTGTGGGGTCGCAGAGGGCGCTTAGGTGCGATATCATCGATGGCTGCCAGGAGCTGGATATTCCAGCCCTCGACAAGCTCAGTCAATGAGTCGCCAGGGGGAGCAAGGTCCCGCAAGGCTTGGCGGAATCTATCAGGGTCCATCAGCCTCCGCGGGCGAGCCCAAATCGGCTCACCACCTAAGCAGGGTGGGGGTGGAAAGTCAATCCTGGCTTTCAGAGCGTAGTGATCAGACCATGGCACCTTCATCGAAGGAGACATGATCACATCTATACCGATGCCAAAGATCAAATCCAGCCATAATAAAAACAAGATGAATAATTACAACTTAAGAACAAAATTAAAATACAACATTGAAATATTGAAACATTAAAATATTAAAATGTAGCCTCATCGCAGGAGGAGAAGGAAAGGAAAAAAGAAAGAGAGGGAGGGAATCAAATTGGCTCCAAGCCAAAGGCCAGGTGGAACAACTCTGTCTTACAGGCCCTGCGGAAAGAAATCAGATCCTGCAGGGCCCTGGTCTCATGAGGCAGAGCGTTCCACCAGGCTGGAGCCATCACTGAAAAGGCCCTGGCTCTGGTTGAAGCCAATCTAACTTCCTTAGGGCCCGGGACCACTAGGGTGTTGCTATTTATGGACCTTGAGGCTCTCTGTGGGGCATACCAGGAGAGGCGGTCCCATAGGTACGAGGGTCCTAGGCCATGAAGGGCTTTAAAGGTCAAAAGCAGCACCTTAAATCTGACCCTGTACTCCACGGGGAGCCAGTGGGGCTGGAAAAGCACTGGGTGAATATGCTTCCATGGCAGGGACCCTGTGAGGAGCCTCGCTTTCTGCACCCGCTGGAGTTTCTGGGACAGCTTCAAGGGCAGCCCCGCATAGAGTGAATTACAGTAGTCAAGCGTGGAGATTGTTGTGTATTGAGTCAAAGGATTTTATATCTGTATTATTATTGTCTGTATTTGCATTAGGGTAAAGTAACTGCCTTTTGGTTCCAGAGGGTACAGCTACTATTGGTTCATTTAAGCTGCTGTATTTGGATCCTCTGTCTTATTGGTTTCCTCCAAAAGGCAGGACTGTGATTGCCTGATATTGTTCCCTCCAAAGTGTATCCTTTCTAGCTAGCCCCCTGTCCCTATAAATGTAGCTTTCCCCTCCTCAGGTCCCAGTCTTATTTGCTTTAATAAAGAAGTGTTACTAGAGAACTGTCTCCAGCACATTATGTCAAGAGAGCTGAAATCACAAACCCCACGTCACAACAACTGGCGACGAGGATGGGATCCGGAATGCTGAGGAGCGGTTAAACGCAGCCCTGCCTCAGAGTCCAGATTGTAGCTAAGAAAAAGACTCACTGGCCAGCTGAGAAGATGACCCTGCCCACAGGACAATGGAGAGTCCAAGGGTATTGGAGCCCTTCCAGCCATCAGAGCCCCACACGTGGGAAGACTACGTTGAACGCTTCGAGTTCTTCGCAGTGGCTCAAGGGATCACCAATGCCAGCAAAAGAAGGGCCGCATTCCTGAGCTACTGTGGGCCTGAGATCTTCAAGCTGGCCAAGGCATTGCTTGCTCCAGCGAAGCTAAGTGAGACATCTCTCAAAGATATTCTTGCCTGCCTAACAAGCCATTTGGTGCCTACTGAGACCAAGATGGCCCGGCGGATGGAGTTTCATAAGAGGCAGCAGCGTGCTGGGGAGTCTGTGTCTGCATTTCTAGCTGAACTGTGGAAGCTCGCTCAGCACTGCAACTTCCAAGATCTGGAAGAGACTCTCCTGGATCGGTTTATCGGTGGTCTGAGCAGCAAGAAAGCCAGAAGACGCATCGTGGCTAAAGAAGAGGTTACCCTTGCTTCAGCCTTGAAGGAGGCCACCACCACGGAGAATTATGAAAGAGAGGAGTTTGAAGCCAGTCGCAAGGCCCCTAAGCCACAGATAGAAGTTGCGCATGCCATGGACGAGCTAGAGGCTACTCCGAGCCAGAGCCCAGTCCGTGGGGTCGAGTCAGTGCGTCAGGCCTGCACAGTGCACAAAGATCACCGAGGCAGGTGCCCTGGTTGTGGCGGAAACCATGAGCGGAAGAGTTGTCGTTTCCGGGATGCTATGTGCCGGACGTGCGGGAAGACAGGTCACATCGCCAGGGTCTGTAGATCGGCGGCGTTGGGAGCGACAGGAGCACCTAGACTGGAGCATCGCAGACCGCCCACAGCAAACCATGTTCTAAAGGACTGCCACTACGTAACGGAGATCAACGGGAGGGTCGTGCAGTTTCCAGCGCAAGGCAAGGCACACGTCAAGGTGAAGATTGAGGGTCAGCTGTGCGACATGGAGGTGGACTCCGGATAGGGATTCACTATCGTGGCGGACCAGACCGCGAGGACATTCTTCCCCAGGGGTAAGTTGCCCCCTCTGGAGCCCTTCCCGGCAACTTTGCAGTCATACTCAGCGGGCCGCATCCATGTTATGGGAATGTGTGCCGTGAGAGTACAGTTCCGGGACAAACAGGCGGTACTCAAACTGGTGATTGCGAAGGGCAGTCGCCCCAGTCTCCTGGGCACTGACTGGTTCCCCGCCCTGGGACTGAGTATATCAGGGCTTAATTCAATCCAAACCTGCCCTGAGATGAGTGAGGCATTATGCAAAGAATTTGCTGGTCTCTTTAATGGAAAACTGGGTTGTTATAAAGGGCCGCCAGTTGACTTCGAGTTGGACCCTGGGGTGGCCCCAATCCGACTCAAACCAAGACGAGTGCCATTTGCAATGCAACCCAAGATCGAAGCAGAGCTGGATAAATTGGTCAAGCAGGGAGTTCTCTCACCCGTGGACTCTGCTAAGTGGGAGACTCCAATCGTCACGCCCCTTAAAGCAAATGGGGAAGTCAGGATCTGTGCAGATTACAAATGTACTATCAGTAAGGCACTCAGGGGAAACTCATACCCCATTCCAGTCGTATCACATCTGTTGGCTAAACTGGCTGGGGGCAAGGTGTTTGCCAAAATTGACCTGGCACAAGCTTACCAACAGCTGCCAGTAACCCCACATCAGCGGAAGCACAGACTATTGTCACACATAAAGGGGCGTTCAGAGTGAACAGATTACAATTTGGAGTTTGTGTGGCCCCAGGGATTTTTCAAGGGCTCATGAAACGCCTGTTAAGAGGTCTGCCGGGGGTCTTGCCATTTTTTGATGACGTTTTGATTGCTGGAAAAGACCCACAGGAACTGGTTGCGCGTGTCCGGGCAGTGTTGCTCAAGTTCAAGGAGGTGGGGTTGCAACTGAAAAAGGAAAAATGCAGTTTTGGGGTGCCAGCTGTGGATTTCTTGGGGTTTAAAATTGATGCATCAGGCATCCACCCCACAGATGCTAAGATTAAGGCCATCATCAAGGCACCACGACCACAGAACAAGACAGAGTTGCAGTCATTCCTGGGACTTATTAACTTTTATCATTCGTTCTTACCCCAGAAAGCTTCGGTAGCTGAACCGTTACATAGACTGTTGCAGAAAAAGAATGTGTGGCGATGGGGGCAGGGGCAGCAGAAGGCTTTTGACTCCTTGTGAGGAATGCTGAGTAGCAGGAGTGTCCTTGCTCATTATGATGAGTCGAAGCCGCTGGTCCTGGCATGTGATGCCTCTCAATACGGCCTGGGGGCGGTGCTGAGTCATAGGGAACCGGATGGGTCGGAAAAGCCCATCTCTTTCTTTTTTTTTTTTTTTATAATAATTTTTATTACATTTTTTACAGAAATAACAAAGAGATCAAAAAGTAAGAAGAAAAAAAAAAAAAAAAGACCAAAAAAAATAGGAAAAAGAAAAACGACCATTTCGATAACTCATTTCAAATTTCCATTGGACTTCCCCCATCCCTCGCAGAATGCATTTCTTAACAATAAATTTATCAGCAAATTATATCCTTATTTCGTATGTTTCTTTCTATTTTCAATTACAGTTTAAATTTAAATCTCTTGATCAATATATACTCTGAGCAATATACCATAATATCGTTTTTACCCATTTAAACCTTGATTCTTTCATAAATCTTGTCAAATTTCATAAATAATTAAGTTTTGTTACTGGGGCTAGATTCCCAATCACACGACATCTTATGTTTCATATAACTTATAATACTTTTGCAAATAGTCTTTAAATTTTTTCCAGTCCTCCTCCATTGCTTCTTCTCCCAAGTCTCGAATCCTTGCAGTCATCTCGGCTAATTCCATGTAGTTCATCAGTTGCGTGTGCCAGTCCTCCAGTGTGGGCAAATCTTGGGTCTTCCAATGCTTAGCGATAAGAATTCTTGCTGCTGTTGTAGCGTACATAAAAAAAGTTCTATCCTTTTTAGACACCTTCTGGCCGACAATGCCCAGAAGGAAGGCCTCTGGTTTCTTGGGAAAAGTGTACTTAAACACCTTTTTTAACTCATTATAGATCATTTCCCAGAAGGCCTTCAGTCTTGGGCAGGTCCACCAGAGGTGAAAGAATGTTCCCTCAGCTTCCTTGCATTTCCAACATTTGTTATCGGACAAATGGTAAATCTTAGCTAGCTTAACCGGGGTCATGTACCACCTGTATACCATTTTCATAATGTTTTCTTTCAAAGCATTACATGCAGTAAACTTCATACCGGTGGTCCATAACCTTTCCCAGTCATCAGACATAATATTATAACCAATGTCCTGAGCCCATTTTATCATTGCTGGTTTAACTGTCTCATCTTGAGTGTTCCATTTAAGCAGCAAGTTATACATTCTCGATAATAACTTGGTCTTTGGTTCAAGCAACTCTGTCTCAAGTTTCGATTTTTCCACCTGGAAACCTGTTTTTTTGTCTAGCTTAAAAACCTCATTAATTTGGGCATAATGCAGCCAATTTTGCACCTTATCCTTTAGTTTTTCAAAGCTCTGCAATCTCCAGTTACCTTCAATATTTTCTATTATTTCCCAATATTTCGGCCAATAAGCCTCCATATTGGTTGTTTTCCGAGCTTTGGCCTCTATTGGTGAGATCCACCTCGGAGTTTTGCTTTCCAATAAGTCTTTGTATTTTTTCCAGACCATATATATTGCTTTTCTGACAATATGGTTTTTAAACATTCCATATGATTTACCCTTGTCATACCACAAGTACGCATGCCAACCTAACGAATTGTTGAAGCCTTCCAGATCTAGGACATCAGTGTTTTCTAATAGAATCCAATCTTTCATCCAGCAGAAGGCTGCCGCTTCATAGTATAGCCTTAGGTCCGGCAGGGCAAACCCCCCTCTCTCTTTTGCATCAGTTAATATCTTAAACTTTATTCGGGGCTTTTTGCCCTGCCAGACAAACCTAGAAATGTCCTTCTGCCACTTTCCAAAGCATTCCACTCTGTCCACAATCTGCAAGGCTTGAAACAAAAACAACATCTTTGGCAAAACGTTCATCTTTATAGCTGCAATTCGGCCTAACAAGGATAATTTCAGTCTTGACCAAATTTCTAAATCTTTTTTAACTTCTAACCAACATTTCTCATAATTATCTTTAAATAGATTCAAATTCTTGGAAGACAGATTGACCCCCAGGTATTTCACTTTCTTAACAATATTTAGTTCTGTCTCTTTCTGAAACCCTTCTGTTTCCATGGCCGTCAAGTTTTTCCCTAAGACTTTAGTTTTTTGCTTGTTCAACTTAAAACCCGCCACCCGACCAAATTTCTGGATCAGTTCTAAAACTCTTTTTGTACTGGGTTCTGGCTCCTGTAGTGTTAAAACCAGGTCATCTGCAAATGCTTTCAGTTTATATTGTTTCGCTCCGACCCGTATTCCTTGTACCTGCCGATCCTCCCTTATCATGTTCAGCAAAACCTCCAGGACTGAAATAAACAATAAGGGGGATAGGGGGCACCCCTGTCGTGTTCCTTTTTCAATATGAAGTTCTTCTGTCACCACATTGTTCACTATCAACTTAGCTTTTTGTTCTGAATAGATTGCTTCTATTCCATTCTCAAACCCCCTTCCCACTCCCATCCCTTCCAAATTTTTCTTCATAAATTTCCAGGAAATGTTATCAAAGGCCTTCTCCGCATCAATAAAGATCAATACTGCTTTGGTGTTAATATTTGTTTGTAAAAGTTCCAAGATATCAATAATGTTCCTGGTATTGTCAAACAAATGTCTGCCTGGGAGAAAGCCGGCCTGGTCTTTATGGATTATCTCATTTAATACTTTTTTTAATCTGTTGGCCAGAATATCCGCAAATATTTTATAATCCACATTTAGGAGTGAGATGGGACGGTAGTTCTTGAGTTGAGTCTTTTCAGTTTCCACTTTAGGTATCAATGTGATGAATGCTTCTTTCCACGTATCTGGTGCCTTCCCTCCCCCCATAATCTGGTTACAAACCTCCTCTAGTGGTTGTATCAAATAGTCTTTTAACGTCCTATAATACTTGGAGGTGAGTCCATCAGGTCCTGGAGATTTGCCCAGCTGCATATTCTGAATGGCATCCTCGATTTCTTGTTGTGTTATTTTACAATTCAAGATTGATCTCTTCTCTTGAGATATTTCTGGAAGACCATTTTCTTTCAAAAATTGTTCTATCTCGGTTACATCCTCGGGTCCTTGTGTATACAGCTTTTTAAAATATTTCTGGAAACACTTTCTAATTTCTCCCGGTTTCTGAATGTTCTTTCCTTCAGCTTCTAGATTGGTAACATAGTTTAATTTTTGTCTCTTTTTCAACTGCCAAGCTAGCAGTTTCCCACATTTATTCGCCGATTCAAATGATCTTTGTTTCATTTGTTTAATTCTCCATTCCACTTCTTGGTTAATCAGTTGCGCATATTGTGACTGGTGGAATTTAATTTCTCTTAAAGTCTCTTTGGATTTTGGGTTTAATCTTAATTTTTTCTCGCCGTCTCTTATCTTCTCCAATATCTTGTCCTTTTTACCATTCCAGAGTTTTTTCTTAATCGTATTCTGTTGTATCAGAAACCCTCTCATAACAGCTTTGCTCGCGTCCCAGATTGTTCTTTTTTCCACCGAGGTGTTCAAGTTGATTTCAAAATAGTCCTTTAAAGCTTTTTGGGCCTTCTTTACAATCTCTTGATCTCTTAGCAGGTTGTCATTCATTTTCCATCTGAAGGAGTCGGCAGTAGTAAATCTCATTTCCATTTTCAGAGCGTTATGGTCGGAGCAAGTCTTTGGGCAGATTTCTATTTTTGTGGTCTTAGGTGCCAGCCCTCTAGTTGTCCAAATTTGGTCGATCCTTGTCCATGACAGGTGGGCCTCAGAAAAGAAAGTTCCTTCTTTACCTAGGGGGTTTCTCGTCCTCCATGAGTCAATTAAATCCATATTGTCAGTTAGTTCAAAGAAAGTTTTTGGTAGTCTTCCATCTTTAGTCAAATTCTGGTTCTGTGACTTATCCATAAAAGTAGAGACAACCCCATTCATGTCTCCCATCATAATGATGTTAGAATAGTCCAGATAGTCCAATAATGTCTCATGCAGCTTCTTATAAAATTCTGATTTCCCCTCGTTTGGTGCATAAATTCCTAATATCAAAATTTTCTCTCCTTGGGTCGAAATCTCAATAGCCAGGATTCTTCCTTGTTCATCTTTAAACAAAAGTTTCGGTGAAAGAGTCTCTTTGGCGTAAATCACCACGCCTCTCTTCTTGACTCTGTCTGATGAGATGAATTCTTGGCCTAATCTTTTATTTATTAACACCTTCCTGTGTACCCTTGTCACATGGGTTTCTTGCAAACAAATTATATCCAAATTCTCTTTCTTTAGGATATGGAAGATCCGTTTGCGTTTTTCTGGGGAATTCGCGCCATTAATGTTCCAACTATACAGCTGCAGAGACATCTTGTATCAATCTGTTGTTACTCTTGTGGGGTGTCCTCTTTTTTGTCCGAGTCCGAAGGTGGTAACTCTTTCCCTAACTCTGGTGGTGGCCAAATAGCTGCTCCTTTCTGTAGGTCTTCTCCGTGATCGTGTAGGAACTTCTGGCAATCCTCTTTCGTTTTGATTTTTATCTTCTTTCCTTTGTATTTAAATAAGACACCTTGTGGGAACTCCCACCTGTAAAGTGTTCCGTTACCTCTCAAAAGTCCAGTTAGGTCAGTGTAGTTGGCTCTTAGATCCAGTAATTGTTTAGGGATATCTTTGTAAATTTGTGCTCTTCTATCCTGGATCACAAGTGCTTTATTGAAGTGTAAATCAAGTAGCTTGTCTCTCTCCTGTTTAGTCCTTAAAATAATCAAACAGTCTCTAGGCCTGTCCTTCCCAACGACTCTTCCCAATCTAAATGCAGTCGTTATTTTGAAATCTGTGTCTTGGTTTATACCCCAGAATTTGGAAAATTCTGCCGTTAAAAAGCCGGTCAAATCCTCTTTCTCAATCTCTGGGATAGAGCGTAATCTCAGGTTATTTTCCCTGTTTCGCAGTTCCACCAAAGACAGGTAGGCCTGCTGGTCTGTAATATGTTTGTGGAGCGGTCTTACCTCTCCTTTCAGTTCCTCCACTCCTTTGGCTGCAGCCTCTGCTTTTCCAATCGCAGCCTCCGCCAATTTTCGATTTTCAGATGTTGCGTCGTTTAAGTTTCCAATATCTTGTGAATGCTTGGCCACCTGTTCCGAAAGTTTGGTAATTGAAGATGTGGCTAAGTCAATTTTTGCAGTTTGATCATCCACTTTTTTGTTCAAAATTGCGAATTGTTGTAACATTTCCTCTAAAAGAGTGTTAGATCCTCCAGATGCCATATCCTCACCTATTGGTTGTTCAGCTTCTTCAGCTGGTGTTGTTGGCGAGGGTGCAGTCTGTAAAACAGCAGGGACTGAAGATCTACGTCCCTGAGAAAACAGGGTTGTTTGTGTCAGTTTGCCTTTCCCTGCCTTCGACGCAGCTCTTGTTTTTACCCTGTCGCTCATTCCACACCTGTCTTTGGATTCAAGGTCAGACTGTCAAAAGTTTCATGAGAAAGGCAGGCGCAAGCGTAAACAATCTAACCACAGAAAGACAAAGCAAAGTTGGTTCTCAGGAAATTGTAAGTCCCAAGTTCCACTAGAGGGAGTAATGTTGCAATTCAGGGAAGAAGAAACAAAATTTCAGACGCCATTAAAGTTCCTTAAGTTAAGTAAATTAACGATGATCCTTGGAAAAGACCTTTTCCCTCTAGCAGAGCTCTCACAGTGTTGCCATAAGTTTCTTAAAAGGTGCAAAGTACAGTTGTTTAATTGTATCCAACAGTAATGCCTCTAA
The DNA here is from genome assembly GCF_965113315.1 of Podarcis vaucheri. Lineage (NCBI taxonomy): Eukaryota > Metazoa > Chordata > Lepidosauria > Squamata > Lacertidae > Podarcis > Podarcis vaucheri. The sequence continues at coordinate 3,938,618 of NC_138762.1, read as the reverse complement.
GTGTCCATTTCAAATTTATAAGTGTATCCGCAAAGTAGCCTTTTGTCCCACTGCAAGTCCGGGACTGGGGGTTTTAAAGTCTTTAGAATTTAGAAAAGTCCAGCAGAGGAGAAAGTCCCCAAATAAGGTACAGAAAATAGCAAGAAAATAAAAGTAACTTGCCTGCTTCAGTTTCCGACTTTTCCGAACGTATGATGTCTCACTTTAAAATCTCTCCGCACTGCTTCCAGCTTGTCAAATCTTTGCTTTTGATCACTAGCATCCTCGGGAGACGGACTTCCTTTTTCTCGCCTCCCGCTTTCAGCCAAATTCATAAATTTGTAATCCAATTTTGAGTAAATCTTACTCACGAGTAGTTGGTTTGTAATCCAATGTAAAAGGAAGAAAGGTCGGCGCTCATCCGCAACAGCCGCGCGGCTTCACTCCCGCAGAAAGAGCGATGAATCCACAGCACCGCTTCCCCTCCGCGCTTCCGGAGCCCCTTACGGGGTCCCTTCTTCGTTTTGGGGGTCGCTCTAGGTGCCCGCCGGATCCCACGGCCACGAGCTCACTCTGCTCGTGGTTTTTCTTAGTGGGTCGTCGCTTTGCCGCAGCGAACGACCCTTTTCTGCGGAGCCCCTCTTCGCAGCGCAAAGAGGACCGCCATTGCTTGCTTCGCGCCGCCTCCGGAAGTCGGAAAAGCCCATCTCTTTCTATTCCCGTACGTTGTCGCCCACGGAGCGCAACTATGCTCAAATTGACAAAGAGGCGCTTGCAATTGTGGCAGGAATCAAAAAGTTCCATGATTATGTGTACGGTCGCCATTTCTCCATTGAAACGGACCACAAACCACTGTTAGGGTTGTTCAACCCGAACAAACAAACACCACAAATTCTCTCCCCCAGAATGTTGCGTTGGTCTATATTCCTGAACGGGTCCCAGTACACCTTGACCCATGTGCTGGGGAAACGGTTGTGCCACGCTGATGTGCTGAGTCGATTGCCCCTTCCTGGCGGGAGCAATGAGGATCCTGCTCCAGCGGAGCACATAATGATGCTGGAAACACTTCCGGGGGCTCCTGTAATGGCTACTGATATAGCTGAGAAAACGAGGAAAGATGCTGTTCTCTCCCGTGTGCTCACTTGGGTGGGGAGGGGGTGGCCAGGTGGTCCGCATGAAGACAAATTCAGGCCTTATACGACAAGGCAGCACGAGTTGTCCATGCATAAGGGTTGTCTCCTGTGGGGAGATAGGGTGATCATCCCAGCACCACTGAGAAACAGGGTTCTTGAGACGCTTCACATGGGACACCCGGGAATGGTCAGGATGAAGTCGCTAGCCCGATGTTATGTGTGGTGGCCTGGAATGGACCAGAACATAGAACAATGGGTACGAACATGCAAGGCATGCCAAGAGGTGCGGCCAGAAGTGGCCAGAGCACCAGTCCACTGGTGGGAGCAGTCCAGATCTCCCTGGAGCCGGCTGCACTTAGATTTTGCTGGGCCATTCCAGGGGAAGGTCTTTTTGGTTATCGTCGATGCATATTCCAAATGGTTAGAAGTGGCGATGGTCCCTAGCATGGCAGCAGCTGCCGTAATCAAGGTGTTGAGGCAGCTGTTTGCAACCCACGGGTTACCTGAGACCATTGTATCAGATAATGGGGCAGCTTTTGTATCCCAAGAATTCAGGGCATTCTTGGCTGATAACTTCATAAGAGGGGTCACATCCGCGCCCTTTCACCCATCCTCCAATGGGCAGGCTGAGCGCATGGTAAGAACAGCCAAAGAATCCATTGCGCGCTTAATGGAGGGTAACTGGTCAGCTCGCATCGCGCGGATGTTATTTTTGCAGCATGCGACGCCGTGTACTGCGACGGGCAAGTCGCCAGCTGAGCTGCTCTTGGGTAGAAGACTGGTAACGGTGCTGGATTATGTCCACCTGCCAAACCGTAATTCAAGAGCAACCCCCCAGGCTGAGACTGACACAACCAGGTATCTCGCCCCTGAAGATCTGGTCTGGGTGAGGAACTATTCACGAGGTTCGCGGTGGGTGGCTGGTGTGGTCACCCGGGCTAGTGGACCTGTGTCCTATTATGTGACCTTGGAAAATGGGCAAGTTTGGAAGAGACATATAGATCAGCTGACACACCGGGCGCTCAGCAGGGAGGAGTTGGATAACGAAGCAGAGCTGCAAGACCAGAGTGAAAATGGCCCAGAGGTGCAGTCACCAGGGGCTTTAACAAATGAACCAGGGTCTGCTAGTCCTCATGATGACGAGGTACAGATAGGGGACCCTGAGATGTCTGGGACTCCATCTGTTCCTGATGAAACCCCTATAGCAGCCCCCCTACCACAGGTAACACCCAACCCAGAACCTGCAACACCTGTTGTCAGGAGATCAAGTAGAAGTTGTAGGCCCCCACAGTACCTGAGAGATTACGTCTGCTGTGCTCACTAGGAGGGGAGGGGTGTTGTGTATTGAGTCAAAGGATTTTATATCTGTATTATTATTGTCTGTATTTGCATTAGGGTAAAGTAACTGCCTTTTGGTTCCAGAGGGTACAGCTACTATTGGTTCATTTAAGCTGCTGTATTTGGATCCTCTGTCTTATTGGTTCCCTCCAAAAGGCAGGACTGTGATTGCCTGATATTGTTCCCTCCAAAATGTATCCTTTCTTGCTAGTTCCCTGTCCCTATAAATGTAGCTTTCCCCTCCCCAGTCTTTAGTCTTGTTGCTTTAATAAAGAAGTGTTACTAGAGAACTGTCTCCAGCATGTTATATCAAGAGAGCTGAAATCACAAACCCCACGTCACAACAGGCATAATATTCAATTTTCATCTTGGAAAAAACTGGAGGGAGGACTTGAAATTTACAGCGTTCTGTGCGTTGAAGGAAAATTCTATGTAAATGATGTATTGGTGGTATTTAACACCTGTAAGAGTAGCAAAAATATATAGAACTGCTTTAAATGTTTGCTGGAAATCATCATCAGCATTTTAAATTTGTATACCGTCTTTCTATCTTACAATACTCAAGGCAGTTTACAAACTGAAAAAACAAAAAATGTACATCTTATAACAATCTAATACAATACAAAAATGAGATAATAAAACATAACTTTAAAATAAGCAACCTACAACAAAAAAGTAACATTGTTTTTTTTATTAATTGATTTTTATTTGTTTTGCTACATCAAACATTAAAACAAACGAAAAAAATACATCACACATACAGACAAAAAAGAAATACATAAAAAAAGAAAAATAATAATAAAGAAAACAAAAGAAAAAACATCTCCTAACATAAGATACCAACAAATTAGGTTACATTTACTAAATAACAAACAACACTAATTTTATATATATATATATATTTATTAAGGTTTTCCAATACAAGAAGGCATATTCAGTAAGATAACATTAATTATTTAACATCTTTTCATCATAACTTTGGACTCCCCCACATCTCCCCCACACACTTGCATCGTTTTAAAGATGTTTCCAAGCAAATTATCATTTTATAAATAAGTCTTTAGGTTCAGTCATTAAAATATAATTAAACTTAAATCTAGTTTAGTGATAGACAATTATTTCTATTCTGGCATCCCAATCAACATTCCGCCAAATTACAATATTTTTGTAAATAAATCTTAAATTTCTTCCAGTCTTCTTCAACTCTCTCTTCTCCCAGATCTCGGATTCTGCCGGTCATCTCAGCCAGCTGCATATAGTCCATCAGCTGCATCTGCCATTCTTCCAGGGTGGGTAATTCTTGCGTCTTCCAATTCTTAGCGATCAATATCCTTGCTGCCGTTGTTGCATACATAAAAAAAGTTCTATCCTCCTTTAACACATTCTGGCCGACAATGCCCAGGAGGAAGGCCTCTGGTTTCTTGGTAAAGGTATACTTAAACACCTTTTTCAGCTCATTATATATCATCTCCCAGAAGGCCTTCACTTTAGGGCAAGTCCACCAGAGGTGAAAGAATGTTCCTTCATTTTCCTTACATTTCCAACATTTATTATCAGACGAATGGTATATCTTAGCCAGTTTAACTGGGGTCATGTACCATCTGTATATCATTTTCATTACATTTTCCTTCAGAGCATTACATGCAGTGAAGTTCAGCCCAGTGGTCCACAACCTTTTCCAATCTTCAAACATGATATTATGCCCAATATCCTGTGCCCACTTTATCATTGCCGGTTTAACCATTTCGTCTTGTGTGTTCCATTTCTGCAGCAAATTATACATTTTTGAGAGTACTTTAGTCTTAGGTTCTAACAGTTCTGTTTCCAACTTCGATTTCTCCACCTGGAATCCTAACTTTTTATCATTCTTGAATACTTCCTTAATCTGAGCATAGTGTAGCCAGTCTCGCACTTTATCTTTTATTTTCTCTAGACTCTGCAATTTCCAATTTTCTCCATCTCTTTCTAATATCTCCCAATATTTTGGCCAATTGGCCTCCATATTGACTTTTTTTTGGGCCTTAGCCTCCATGGGTGATAGCCACCTCGGAGTTTTTTTCTCCAGTAAGTCTTTGTATCTTATCCAGACATTGAATACTGCTTTCCTGACAATATGGTTCTTAAAGGCCTTAATGGTCTTAACCCTATCATACCATAAATATGCATGCCATCCAAATGCATTATTAAAACCTTCCAGATCCAGTACATCCATTGACTTCCCTTCATCTCGGTTTCAGAATATATTACCGTATTTTTCGCTCTATAACACGCATCTGACCATAACACGCATGTAGTTTTTAGAGGAGGAAAACGAGGAAAAAATATTCTAAATGAAACAGTGGATGTATGATTTTTATGGTTCATGCTGTGGCCACAGACATGTGATCTGACAGTGAGTTTGGGGTAGCCCAATGCAAAAATCCTGAGGATCCATGTGGATCCGTGCTTTGTAACCACGTTTTAAGTGGGGAGGGAAGGAAAAGAACTCAAGGGACAAGGAGCTTTTCCACGGGGAGGAGGGAGGGAAAGAGCACTGTTGCTTTAAAGGTATACTTAAGGTATTTGCCCTGTGCCTGGGTTTTTTTTCCATTTAACAGTTTGCAGCCTTTTCCTTCCGCTCCTTGTTTTGAGGCGGAATAGATTTGAGCAAGTGAAGAAGGGAGCACAAAAAAGCAGTAGGGGCACTAGGACCCAGACAATGCTCAAATCTATCCTGCCTGAAAACAAGCTGCTCCAGCCCAGCCGATCAGCTGAGACGCGGGGATTTGCGAAGTTTTCCCCTCTCCCTCATGCCCTCCCCAGCCTTTTTTAAAACTTCCTGGTTTTCACTGCGTGGCTCAGAGCTAGAGGTTGGTTTTATTTTGCTGCTGGTTGCTTAAATGTTATCTTTCCTGCCATCTCTCTGCAGCCTCATTGCTCTGTTTAGAGAGCGCGCAGACCTTTGCAAGCGTCTCTCCCTCCCGTGTAAGCGGCTGCTGCCGGCTTTGCTGCTATGGCTCTCCTTCCCTCCCTCCTTCCTGGCTCCAGGTCGCTTTAAAGAAAGCAAAGTGAGAGCCTCGTAGAGTGTGTAAGTGGCTCCCGCTTTGCCTGACTGACGGCAGCCATGGCTCTGATCCGTGCATTCGCTCCTTAACACGCACAGGCATTTTCCCTTACTTTCTCGGAGCAAAAAAGTGCGTGTTTTGGAGCGAAATTTACGGTATATGATTTTTTATCTGCAGTTTCTTTTCCTTAAAAAACTCTTTACATCACAGGTGTTATGTCATACCTACTGTAATTTTTAGATTTTTTACCTCTGTTTCCATGTATGTCATAAATTTATTCCATTCTTTGTTAAACTTTATGTCTTTTTGATTTCTTATTTTATGTGTCATTTTTGCCAATTCTAAGTAATCAAATAGTTTGGATTGCCACTCGTTTATAGTTGGGATTTTTGATGTCTTCCAATTCTGCGCTATTAGAGTTCTAGCAGCCACTGTCGCGTACTGAAAGAGTGTTTGATTTTCCTTTTTGATTTCCTCTCCAATTATCCCCAGCAAAAAGGCTTCAGGTTTTTTATAAAGGTATATTTAAAGATTTTTTTTAGTTCATTATAAATAGATTCCCATAATTTTTTGATAGGCTCACACAACCACCACATATGATAAAAATCACCCTCCTTGATCTTACACTTCCAACATAATTTATCACCAGTTTTATATATTTTTTCCAATTTTACGGGCGTTACGTACCACCTGTACATCATTTTATACATATTTTCCCTGAGTGTTGTGCATGCCGAGAATCTCATACCTTTGTTCCATAATGCCTTCCATTTGTCAAACTCTATATTATGTCCAAAGTCCATTGCCCATCTCACCATTACCTCCTTTACTTCTTCATCCTTGGTGTCCCATTCAAGTAACAGGCTGTACATTTTCGATAGGAGTTTTGTTTTATTTTCTAGTATTTCAATCTGGAATCTAGATTTTTTCTCACTTATCCTATTCTTTTTATCTTCAGTCCATATAGAATTAATTTGGTGAAATTGGATCCATCCTGTCAATTTGTTCTTTATTTCTTCATAAGGCCTAATCCTCCAACCAGTTTCTGTTTTTACTAGCAAGTCTTCATAGGTCCATCTTTCTCCTTCGATGTTTGTTTTTTTTATTGTCAGGATATCAATTGGCGATAGCCACCAAGGGGTCTTCTGTTCCAATAATTTTTTGTTTCTTTCCCACACTTCCAGCAGTGGTCCTCTAAAAATGTGGTTAGAAAAACCTTTATGAACCTTTCCCTTGTTACGCCATAGGTAAGCGTGCCAACCAAATCTTATGTTGAATCCTTCTAGATCTAACAGGTCTTTATTTTTAATAACAATCCAATCTTTGACCCAACAAAGACACGAGGCTTCGTAATACAACTTTAAATTTGGAACTGCAAATCCTCCCCTATCTCTTTGATCTGTAAGTACCTAATTTGAATCTAATTCTGGGTCTTTTCCCTTGCCAGATAAATTTAGATAGTATTTTCTGCCAATCTTTGAATACTGAGGTTCCCCTGATTATTGGTATATTTTGGAATAGGAATAACAGTTTCGGTAGTAAACTCATTTTAATCGCCGCCATTCTGCCCAACCAAGAAAGTTTTATTCTATTCCAAGTATCTAAGTCCTTCCTTATTTCTTTCCATGTGTTTATGTAATTATCTTCCATCAAATTTATATTCTTCATCGTTAACCAGATTCCAAGGTATTTTACTTTCTTAGTTACTTTAATGCCAGTTTGAGATTCAAGATGTTTTTTTACCTCCTCTTTCACATTTTTAGTCATCATTTTAGTTTTTGTTCTGTTTAATTTAAAACCAGATAATTTTCCAAATTCTTCTAACAAATCTAACACCTTACTAACACTCTCTTTTGGATCCTCCAAAGACAACATAAGATCGTCAGCATATGCTTTCAATTTGTATTCTTTCACTCCAATTTTTATTCCGCTTATCTCTGGGGTTTCCCAGACAAAAAAGTAACATTCAACAATCATTAGAATAGTATAAAATAATAATATCAGCATATGAAAGTTAAACAGAAATTCACTCTTAACAGTTACAATAAATAATTTCTAAACTATAATAAATCAAACAATGGCAAGCCACAGTACATAAAATAATACAATGGAAATTGAAAAGCAGAGACTAGAGGGTGGAACAAGGCAGGTGAAAGGAGGCCTTGCTTGATGGAGTCTCTCCCCTCACAGGTCTCCCTCCAGGAACAGCTCCCCATGAGGAGTCCTAGGGCCAGAGAGGGAGCAAGGCAGGTGGAAGAAGTCCTTGAGTCAGGGAATCCTCCATGATGAGATGAGATATTTGTTTGAATTTAAATTTGTTATGTAAAATTAGCTTTAAAAATGTTTTTTTTTAAAGACTCCAACCAGTAATCATGGGAAAATATGGCTTGATCTTTTAGAGTGCAGTGGTACCTCGGGCTAACTACTTACAGTATTTTTCACTCCATAGGGCGCACCAGACCATAGGGCGCACCTAGTTTTTAGGGGGGAAATCAAGAAAATTGATGTGGGGATCCGTTTTGCAGCACAAGGCTAGGGTTAGGGGGGCTGAAGCGACGGAGCCCCAGACCAGACACCCCAAAGACACCTTCCTTCCAAATCGGGTTGACAAAACCAAGCGCTGCTTTGCAAGCGACACGATGTATGTCTGCACTGAACTTTTTGCCGTCTTAAGTCATGTTTGTGTGTGAAAAGTGCAGGTGGGGTAACAGCAGCCAGAATTTGGGGCTGCAAAGAGGAAGGAAACAGACCACGTGGGGAGCGGGGCTTAAATCCACACTCATGCGCTTAAACCCCCCCCCGTAAACGCTGCTAATAAAATACCCTAGCATTGCAGTGGGTTGGACTAGATGACCCTTGGGACCCCTTCCAACTCTACAATTCTATGATCGAAGTCGGACTTCTATGATTCTATGCTTCCCCTGTGGCTGCTTCAAAGTTTTTTAAAAAGTAAGAAAGTCGGGAGATCCCATCGTGCCTATTCCATGTCTGCTTTCCGGGCTGCCTTCGCCGCCTCCCCCTGCAAAAAAGGGGCCGTTTATTCTCCAGGAACCCTCCCCCCCAGCAGGCAGGGGCGCCGTGTTTTGGCTTGTCCCACGCCTCCTCCCCCACTCCGCCTCGCCTTCTGGGTTCCCTCGCTCCCTCCCCTGCCGTTTCTGCGGTGGGTGCTGGCGGGTCTTTCCGCCGTTCCTTGGAAGAGCAATCCCCCCACGGCGAGGGCAAGGGAGAGGGGCGGTGGGGTGGGAGCGCGCGTCAGGCAGAAGGGAAGCGGCCTCACCGCCTTTAAGTGGCATTGCATGTCATCTGAGCAAGCTCCTGTGTGCGCAGGCGAGAGAGAGAGCGTGGCGCAGGGACACCAGCAGAGCGTCCGCTTCTTTCTGCCCGTTGCTGCCACCAGCAGGATTTACCCTCCTCCCCAGCGCACTTTCTCGGCTGCAGAAGCCACCCTCTCGCCCCACCTCCGGGGTCTCCCTCGCATTAGAGCAGTGTTTCCCAAACGTTTTTGGGCAACGGCACACCTGTTTACTGAAAAAAAATCTCGCGGCACACCACCATTAAAGCCCCGCCCCGTGACGTCAGCGCGCAGCTTCACGCCGGGAGGGACGCACAAAAGTGAAAGCTTTTTCCCTCCCCCTTGCCGGGGAACCTCCAAGCTTTGGGGGTGGGAGGAGGCAGCAGAGCGAGGGACTGAGGGACGGCGGCAACTGAGGCGGCGGCGGCTGTTGTGGTGGTGGCGGCGATAGCGGGCGGAGGAGGGGGCGGCGGCGGGGCTTGAGGAGCCGTCGCCGGGAGTTGCTGCTGCTGTTGTTGCTGCTGCTGCCCGGACATGCCGGCCTCCTCCTCCTCCGCTGTCTCGCGCTCCTCCGTTTTGCACGCGCTGCCCCGCCGCTCGGCACCACCACCGCGGAGCCGCCCCCGGCTCGACGCGGATCCTCGCCGCTGCCTCAGTTGCCGCCGTCCCTCAGTCCCTTGCTCGGAATTCAGCTCGGAATTCAGCCTGAGGAAAACCCCAAGTCCCCACATTTCTAGTTTCCTGCGCCCTTTAAAGGGCGATACGAGCCCCACGACAGGCAGGCAGGCAGAGCTGGGAAGGGGGTTTCCAGGGGACACGGCAGCTCCTCGAAAGGCTTCTCTCAGCTGCGCTCAATCCGCCTCGGAGAGGATTTCCCCTCCGGTCCCATGCGTTCGTTTGGGGCATCGCTCCGGCTGCTCCCTCTCCCGCCGCGCAGGAGCGATGCCTCTCTCTGGCTCTCCCTCCGCGCAGGCTGAGGGAGGGAGGGAGGTGCTCGTGTGACCCGTCTCTGCCGGGAGACCAAACCCAGCGAGGCAGAGTCGCGCGGAGGCGCCCAGGCAGCGCTGCCGGCTGCGAGGAGGAGCGCCAGGCAGCAGCAGGAGGCGCGGCCTCTCCTCGCCGCCGCCGCCCCGCCTCTCGCCGCCCGACTCGCCCGCCTCCCTCCAGGCATCTCGCGGCACACGAGGCAACGTCTCACGGCACACTCGTGTGCCGCGGAACACCGGTTGGGAAACACTGCATTAGAGAGATACGCCTCAAGGCAGCGAAGAATAAGCAGCAGCACAAAGTGAGGCCCAAGCGCGAGGCGCTCTTCGGCGCACTGGTTTTCTGGCGCGCGCGCTCTTTCTCGGCGTTCCCTTTTTTGCTGCTTTTCTCTTTCCCCCACTTGATGGCTGCCGCCGCCACAAAGCCCGCAGAGCCGATGGGCAGGGGCGCTGACTTATAAAAAATATTGTGGGGGCCCATACCGGGGTCCATACTGGCGGCAGGATGGCAGTGGTGCTTTTGCGTGCAAGAACCGGCCTGCCCTCCCCAGGCTTCGCGCCGGGAGGCGGCCACCCCCTCCTACCAACGTCACCTTAGCCGAACCCAGAAAAAAAGCCCCGCTCCGGCGGCGGGAACTTCCGTCCCCTCCATTCTCCCCTCACCCCGGTCCCTCGCCGGTGACGAATACGCCGTTCCTCGGCCCCGCGGCTCCATTCCTTTCTAAAGTCCCGCCGCTGGGGGTCTTCCTCTGACTGACCGACCTGCCCGCCCCTTCTCAGGAGCTCCCGGTCACTTTGGGAGGCACGCGCCGGAGTCCCCTGCACGGTTTTTGGCAAGGTGCCTAATAATTTTCTTAAATTATTGGGGGGGGCAGAGCCCCCCCAAACGAATTTTTGAAGGGGCTCGGGCCCCCTCAGGCCCCATGGAGTCGGCGCCTATGCTGATGGGCATCTGCTCGAGCTACCAGGCGGTGATGCCGCACTTCGTCTGCATAGCCAAGGAGTTCCCTCGGCCCACCCGGCCGGCCAAGCTGCCTCGGGGCAAGCTGCGCAGACACCGCCAGTCGCGCTTCAAGCCACAGCTCTCCCGGCTTCAGCAAAAGGAACCCGAAGCCTTTGGAGCGCAGCCCGAGTTCCCGCTGCACTCCAAAGGCTTCAGGCGGCTATCCCTGAAGCCTGGAGAGCGAGAGGGGTCGGTGCGCACCAGGCTTCAGTGAAAACAACGCGTAGCCTCTGGAGTGCTGCCTCTGCGCTTTGGATGCTTCGCCTTGCTTTCGCTGAAGCCAAGGAGCCTGCATTTGCTCCATAGGACGCACACACATTTCCCCTTAATTTTTGGAGGGGGAAAAGTGCGTCCTATAGAGCGAAAAATACGGTAATTCGTTCCGGAGGTCTGTTCTTAGCCTGAAGCACCACTTTAGCTAATGGGGTCTCCCACTGCCGCCGTGCCGCCGGAGCACGATTTCTGTTCTCATCCTGAAGCAAAGTTCTTAACCCGAGGTAATATTTCTGGGTTAGCGGGGTCTGTAACCTGAAGCGTCTGTAACCTGAAGCATATTTAACCCAAGGTACCACTGTAATCAAATGAAACTTTAACACATGGCATGATGAAAGTCTGCAATTTCATCAGGGTAAGGTATTTGTTGTTTATGGTTGTAACCATTGCTTTCTTTAAAATTATCTTTTCTACCATGAAAATAAATAAAAGCAATTTTTAAAAAAGGAGGTGGGGAAATCATATGTACTATTGCATTAATCTGCTTGCATGTGTTGAGTGTGGGTTTCTGTGTGTTCAGCACAGACGATGGCAGGTGAGACGGAGTAAAAAACTTCCTAGGAAATTCCCTTTGACTGCTTCTGTATTGTTTCAAATGTGACTTCACTTACAGATAAGAACAAATCATATTTATTGCTGACAAATCATACCATCGTCAGCTCATGAATTTCCACTCCAACAAACGCTGCGCTTAGCATGAGCAGCTGCTTTCTTCCCATTTCTTAGGTGGAAATAACTGATAATGAAAAGGAAGAAGGGAGATAGACCCTTTCCCTCAACTTTTGGGGATCTGGGGAGCTTCATTTCACCCCTTAGTCCTGTTCCTGAAAGCTTGGCAGATGTGGAGTTTTTGCTCACACATGGCCATCACATAAAAATTAATCTACTTTTAAAATGGTATTGCAGTGCTAAAAAGTCTCAAGAAAGCAATTCCTGTAGTAGCTGGCATCTTAGTGAGCCCAATGCCACTCTGCCAACTGTCTCACTCCCAGATAACTAATCTGGAAAGCTGTCTTGTCATCTCTGCAAGGACTTCAGTGTCCCTTGAATTAGCAATTCAGCATTTCTGGAAAGAGAATGATACACTTTTGTATATTAGCATAACAAGCATGCATAAGAATTATTAGACAGAAAAAGCATGCACAAGAAAGTATTACTCATTTATGATGAGAATAGGATTTATTTATTTTGAACTTTGCTTGGTTCCTCCTTGGCAGCCAGTGCAATGGTTTCAGCAGGGCTAGAACTCAGGACCTGCTGCCTTGAGGGACATCTAAGAGCAGCTGGGCAGGGAAAGGTCTCCCTGGGGAGGTGGTGGACTCTCCTTCCTTGGAGGTTTCTCAGAAGAGATCGGACGTCCATCTGCCATGGATGCTTTAGCTGAGATTCCTGCCTTGCTGGGGTTGGACTAGATGACCCTGGGATCCCCTCCTATCTCTCCACTCCGGAATTCTAGGAGGAGCTTCCTTGCCTCCTGCAAAGCCCTTTTCCCTGCAAGCTCTTCCTCTGGTTTCTGGCCAAGGGAGGGAGATGCTCAGAGTCCAGCCAAGAGCCTCGCGCTCCAAAGGATATCTGGGCATTGGCGTAGCCGGGGGGGGGGCAACTGCCCCCCGAAATCCATAAATAATAATAATAATCTGAGAGAGGGCGGAGCGAAGGAGGACTCGGCTTTGCAAGGGTTAAAGGGAAGTGAGCTGCCTTCCTAGAGAGGCCAGGAAGCAAGGGGGGCTGGTCCTCCAGAGCCAAGGCCCCTCCCTCCCCAGTCCTTTCCTGCCTCGTTGTCCCTCCTGGGATCTGGTGAGTCTCCTCTCTCCCCCCCCCCCCCAGAGGGTGCAGTGGGGAGACGGGGGGGGCAGGGCTGCAGCTGGGGGCCTGATCTGCTCCTGCGGGGGGGGGGGAACCCAAGTCAGGGGGGAGGAGAGGGTCCTGCCAGGGAGGGGCCAGGTCTGCCACGCTCTTCTTCCTGCAGATCAGAGGGTCCCAAACTCATTTGACCCTCCCCCCCCTTTCAGAAAAAATCTCCCTTTTTAAAACAAAGGAGTCCCTGGGACTTTAACTCTGTGTGACGTCGCTCAGCCTCATTGCACAACAGAGGAAACATCTGCAAATGGTTTTCCAAAGCTGGAGGAGGAGGTGGACTAGCCCCCCCCCCCAAAAAAAAGGTGGGAGAGAGAGAGGCCAGGGATAAAGAGAGGGATCCCAGCCCAGAGTCTGGCTGCTGCATTGGGGACCAGTTTCCCAGTGTCTCCCAGGGCAGCTCCCCACGGAGGCCACTGCAGCAATCCCCTCGCACCCAGAGCAGGGCATCCCAGGACCACATCCTCTCTCTCCCAAAGGGATTGTTGCTGGAATACCAGCCGGAAATGGGCGCTGCTACTCACCGAGCCTCCAGGGACCTTGGCATCAATGGCTGTGCGTGTGTGTTAAGCCATCTAAGAGAATAATAATACTAAATTACCCTCCTGATTTTCAAAGCAGATTTCTTTGGCCCTGCCCATACCTGGCCCTCAGAGCAAAGAAAAAGGGACCCCACCCCAGGAGTCTGTCCTGAGAATGGCAGAGAGTCCAAGTGCAAGAAAAGGAGACGGAAGCAGGGGAGTAGGGTGGGGGGAGCAACTCCTGAGGACCCCCACTAGAGCCAAACATCCATTTTCCACAAGATACAAATGACTCCCTTGTCAGTCAGTTCTGACTTCATGCATTGACTGGAAGGAAGGAGAAACCAGGCTGATTCATCTCCCAGAAATCCCTTTAGTTGCCTCCACATTTTGCATTGCAATCTTCCTTCTAGGATGGCTGGAGGCTGCTTCCTCCTCCTCCTCCTCCTCCTCCTTTTTCTCCTGTACGACTTCTGCTGTGTGTGACACGGGTCAGCGTCATTGCACAACAGAGGAAACGTGTATGAATGGTTGCTCCCAAACCTCTTATTTTGTTTCCCTTCTTTCTTTCTCCTTATTGGCAGAGGAGGCCAGCCAAGCAGATCAAGCCAAGCTTTAGGAGGAGCTGGGTATGTTGAGTTGGAGAGGAGGAGACATAGAGGAGACGGGAGAGCCATGTCACCTGGGGGGGGGTGGGTGGATTCCAACCAATGGCTTCAAGCTGCAAGAAAGGAGATTCGGACTCAAGACACCTAGTCATTTTTCACGAGGCACCAATGACTCCCTTGTCAATCAGTTCTGACTTCATGCATTGACTGGAAGGAAGGAGCAACCAGGCTGAGTCCCCTCGCATTAATCTCTTCGCTTGCCTCCACATTTCCACAATCTCCCTTCTAGAGCCCTACATCATCTCCTTCTCCTCCTCCTCCTTTTTGAAAGATAGCTCAGAGTCTGGGCTGTGGTGCAGTCCTACCCTGGTTCCCAGCAAGACTCATCCATGCTTGCTCAGGGAAACTTTTTCGTCTCCTGATATTGTACAGCTTTTGTAACAGAACAGTGTATTTGCTTTGTAGGATTTGCTAGAGCTTCTTATTCAGACAGACAGAACTTGGCAGAAGACCAAAGGGTTCCTTCCCATCTCTCAGAGGCTCCCTGAGAGCACAGATGGATGAGCAAGACTCAGCTGGCCCTGGAGCAGGAAGAGGCCATGCCATCCAAACTGGGAGCACTGGGGGGTTCTGGGAAAACTCTGTGCAGAAGATCCTGGGTGAGGAGGACACCCTCCGCTCAGAGGTGCAGAGCCAGCAGGTGAGGCAGTTCTGCTTCCAGGAGGCCAAAGGACCCCGAGAGGTTTGCAGCCGACTCTACCACCTTGGCCGTCAGTGGCTGAAGCCAGAAAGGCACACGAAAGCTGAGATGCTGGACCTGGTGATTTTGGAACAGTTCCTGGCTGTCCTTCCACCGGAGATGGAGAGTTGGGTGAGGGACTGTGGAGCAGAGACCAGTTCGCAGGCGGTGGCCCTGGCCGAAGGTTTCCTCCTGAGTCAGGCAGAGGAGAGGAAGCAGGTGAGAGAGACTTTCCTCTGGATACTCCCAAGGGGCTCCAAAGAGGACGGAGAACATCCCATAATGACCTACTGATGGCCTATCCTTTTTCTGGGGAGGCATCCATGGAATGAGATCTAACACTCTTGAAGTTTTTTTCTTTTTAATTCTCTTTGTAATATTTCTCACCTTTCTCTGTTTTGAATCCTTGTTGGTCTTTCAGGAAAATGATCATTTTGCAGAAATGAACATGGATTCCTGTGAGACAGAGAGGCCTCCGTTGGACACCAGAGAGAGGCCACTGGGTAAGGTGAATGGTGGGTTTTCTCCTTTTGGTCTCCTTTTGTTGGTTTCCCAACTAATCTGTGGGTTCTTTTCATCTTGTTTTTTTTGGGGGGGTGGTGACTGTTGGGGCCACGGGTCTAGAACAGGGGAGTCATACTTCTGCACAACAAATATATGAAACAAATGTCCAACTGCACTCAGTAAGTAAGGCTTTCTCAAAGGCCCATCTGTAGTTAGAGATGCCCTGTTTCACCTGTGAGAGAAGCTGGCACTCCTGGCGTCCTGCTTACCATATTATTCGCTCTATAACACGCAGTTTTTTCCTCCTAGAAAGTAAGGGGAAATGTCTGTGCGTGTTATGGAGCGAATGCCTACGGATGGCAGGGGAATCCGCTGCAGTTGTGAGCAGTCCATGGCTCGCTTTGAAACAGCAAAGCGGGTGTAAGCGGCTCCTGTCAGCTAGCGGAGCCGGGGAGGAGGGAGAGAAGCAGAGCGGGAGTTGGCTGCTTTGAAACAACCCCGTGCTCTATGTCCCTGCCTGCAGTTTTCTGCTGTCCGATTTTGGATTAGCCACTGTAGGGGCTGTGTGTGTGTGTGCTTGAGCTATCGTTCTCCTCCTCCTGCTTCCTCTTCACTCTCACAGCGCCCCAGCGCTCTCCTGCGACTTTAGGATTGATACTGTGTGTGTGTGTGTGTGTGTGTGTGTGTGTGTGGGATTGTTCTCCTTCTCTTGCTTCCCACTCCCAGCGCCCCTGCCTCTCCTGCGACTTTAGGATTGATACTCTCTCTCTCTCTCTTTGTGTGTGTGTGTGTGTGTGTGTGTGATTGTTCTCCTTCGCTTGCTTCCCACTCCCAGCGCCCCTGCCTCCTGCGGCTTTAGGATTGATACTGTGTGTGTGTGTGTGTGTGTGTGTGTGTGGGAGGGATTGTTCTCCTTCTCTTGCTTCCCACTCCCAGCGCCCCTGCCTCTCCTGCGGCTTTAGGATTGATACTCTGTGTGTCTGTGTGTGTGGGAGGGATTGTTCTCCTTCTCTTGCTTCCCGTTCACTCCCCCAGCGCCCCTGCGACTTTAGGGCAACTTTAGCATGGATCCACATGGATCCTCAGGATTTTTGCATTGGGCTACCCCAAACTCACCATCAGATCACATGTCTGTGGCCACAGCATGAACCACAAAAATCATACATCCACTGTTTTGTTTAGAATATTTTTTTTTCTTGTTTTCCTCCTCTAAAAACTACGTGCGTTGTATCTGAAGAAGTGTGCATGCACACGAAAGCTCATACCAAGAACTAACTTAGTTGGTCTTTAAGGTGCTACTGGAAGGAATTTTTAAGGTGCTACTGGAAGGAATTTTTTTATTTTAACTACGTGCGTGTTATGGTCTGGTGCATGTTATAGAGCGAAAAATACGGTACCCTTTTTCTCTTGCAGGAGACAGAATGATGCTGGCAAGACCTCCTGATCCGCTTTTTCATGGGCTTAAAATGGAAGCAGCGGCTGTTGAACCAGATCAGGTCAGGGGAAGCTGCCTTGTGGGGACAGAGGCCGAGGGATGGAGCAATGTCATGGACTGGTTGGGCACAGAGGAATGGTGGGTGGAAGCAGCTGGGGAACCAGGAAGGGAAGACGTCTCAGAGCCCAAGGAGTGAAGGTGGAGGAAGGATAGGCGGTCAGAGGGAGAAACCTGGGAAGAGGAGGTGTCAGAATCTGAAGGGGTTACAGGGCTCAGTGAACTGGGAGACTCTGTGGCAGAATGCAGTCCAGAATCAGAGGCAGAAGAGGAAGGAGGTGAGTGGGAGGAGGGAGGTCGAGAGGCAGAGGTGAGTCAGGAGAAGGAGGAGCCACCATTGGCTCCTTCTTCTTCTGCCAGAAGCCACCCTCCCTGATTGTCTCTCAGAACCAGGAGACGTCTGACAATGGAGGAGCAAAGGCAGGCTGCACATTGGTGCACTGCTCAGTCGCTTGGAAGAAATCCCAGAGAGGAGGGGAGTTAGAAAGCCTTCACTCTCAGCAACTGATTTTGTGGAGGAAGACCCTGACATGGAATTCGACTCAATATTGATCCATAGCAGAACTCCAATATATAGTTAGCAGATTGGCGCTGTCCGTAAGAAATCCAGTTGCTTACATAACATAATAAGTCTAAACCTTAACACTCAGCATGCTTTGTACAGAACACCAGAAGGAAGAGAGAGAGAAAGAGAAACCCGGGCTCCTTCTGGCCTCTTATTATAGTCAGCCTGACCTTGACAGAAGAGATAAGAGAAGCACTTTAAACCAGCTGTACTCAGCTTCTCTGAAGGAATAACCCAAACATCAGGAACCTTCTGCTTATTTCTCTTATGCAGACAAGCTTCCAGAACCCTCTTGAATTAATCAGAATAGGAAAGAGATCAATGCTTTCTGCACTAATAAATGCAGACTGACAATCCCCCCATTTATTAGGTGCAGGAAGTACTGATATGCAAAACACCTCTAGAAAAACATTGCATGTACACTTTCCTTCTACAAGAATAAATCCTAGCCTTTGGTTGGTAGACCAAAGACAAAACAGTCTGACCAGATGCTTCTGTGAGCAGCAGAACAACATCCTGACTCCTAAAAAACCAACTCACGTTTTTCAAATGTATTTTTTTATAATAATATTTATTAAAGTTTCATAAACAATCAAAAGCTTCCAAATTTAAACATAAAATACAAAAACCAAAAGAAGCTACAAAAATGAGAAAATACAAAACACATAAAAGTACACAATAGAAAACAGTTAACAGAATAGAAAAAAGAAGCACCAAAAAACAAGAGAGAATTTTTTTTTAGTATTTTCATATCTTATACTTCATTCACTAGTTTCTTGACCTCCTCACACCTCCCTTTTTGTATTCCAGTTCAGATATTTAATTCAGCAAATCCTTGCACTCTGTCATTTATCCTTACTCAACATCTTAACCTATAATAAATATATATTTTCCACCATTGTCAATCCATATTTTCATATTCTTATTAATCTTTTAACAAACCCCTGCCTATTTTCAATCCAAACTCCTTTTAACATTCATTAATTTTACAGCATTTCTGAAGATAGTCTTTAAATTTTTTCCATTCTTCTTCCACCGCCTCTTCTCCCTGGTCTCGGATTCTGCCAGTCATTTCTGCCAATTCCATCACCTTCATCTGCCATTCTTCCAAGGTGGGTAGATCTTGTGTCTTCCAATACTTTGCGATGAGTATTCTTGCTGCTGTTGTTGCATACATAAAAAAAGTTCTGTCCTTCTTTGGCACCAATTGGCCGACTATGCCCAAGAGAAACGCCTCTGGTTTCTTCCGGAAGGTATATTTAAATACCTTTTTCATTTCATTATAGATCATTTCCCAGAAAGCCTTAATCTTTGGGCACGTCCACCAAAGGTGAAAGAATGTACCTTCAGTCTCTTTACATTTCCAACATTTATTTTCGGGCAAGTGATAGATTTTTGCAAGCTTGACTGGGGTCATGTACCACCTATAGATCATTTTCATAATATTCTCTCTTAGGGCATTACATGCCGTAAATTTTATACCTGTGGTCCACAACTGTTCCCAGTCAGCAAACATGATGTTATGTCCAACATCTTATGCCCATTTAATCATTGCAGATTTAACCATCTCATCCTGAGTATTCCATTTTAACAGCACGTTATACATTCTTGATAGTATCTTTGTTTTAGAATCTAACAGTTCTATTTCCAACTTTGATTTTTCCACCTGGAAGCCAATTTTTTTATCTAAATTAAAGGTCTCTCTTATTTGGTAATAGTGATGCCAGTCTCGCACTTTATCTTTTAGTTTCTCAAAACTCTGCAATTTCAATTTGTCTCCTTCCTGCTCCAAAATTTCCCAATATTTCGGCTACTTGGCCTCCATATTGAGCTTTTTCTGAGCCTTCGCCTCCATCGGTGACAACCACCTTGGGGTTTTATTTTCGAGTAAGTCTTTATATCTTGTCCAGACATTAAACAATGCTTTCCTGACAATATGGTTTTTAAACGCTTTATGTGCTTTAACCTTGTCATACCACAAGTATGCATGCCACCCAAAAACATTATTAAAACCTTCTAAGTCCAGAATGTCTGTGTTCTCAAGAAGCAGCCAGTCTTTCAACCAGCAGAAAGCTGCTGATTCATAATAAAGTTTGAGGTCTGGCAGGGCAAATCCCCCTCTTTCTTTTGCATCCGTTAGTATTTTAAATTTTATTCTGGGCTTCTTACCCTGCCAGACAAATCTAGAAATGTCTCTCTGCCACTTCTTGAAACAGTCCATCTTGTCTAAAATTTGTAATGATTGGAACAAAAACAACATTCTTGGCAATACATTCATCTTTATAACAGCAATTCGACCCAACAAGGAAAGCTTCAGATTTGACCATATTTCTAGATCCTTTTTAACCTCCAACCAACATTTTTCATAGTTGTCTTTAAATAAATTCCCATTTTTAGCTGTCATATTAATCCCCAAATATTTCACCTTCTTAACCACTGTTAAACCTGTCTCATTCTGAAATCTCTCTTTCTCAGTCATTGTTAAATTTTTCTCAAGGACTTTAGTTTTTAGCTTATTCAACTTAAATCCTGCCACATGACCAAACTCTTGAATCAGTTCTAGTACTGTTTTAGTACTAGATTCTGGCTCCTGCAATGTCAATACTAGGTCGTCTGCAAAGGCTTTCAGTTTGTATTGTTTAGCTCCGACCATTATACCTTTAATCAAATGGTCCCTTCTAATCATATTTAGCAGAACCTCCAGGACCGAAATAAAAAGTAATGGGGAAATTGGGCAGCCTTGTCGTGTCCCTTTCTCTATCTTAAATTCCTCTGTCACCACATTGTTAACTATTAGTTTAGCCTTTTGTTCTGAATAAATTGCACTTATACCATTTTCAAACTCTTGACCGACCCCCATCCCCTGAAGATTTTTCTTCATAAAACTCCAAGAAATATTATCAAAGGCTTTCTCAGCGTCCACAAAGATTAAAACTGCTTTAGTATTAATATCCTCTTGTAACTTCTCCAAAATGTTAATTATATTCCTTGTATTGTCAGACAAGTGTCTGCCTGGGAGAAAGCCAGCTTGGTCCTTATGTATCTCTTCCCCTAGTACTTTTTTTAGCCTTTTAGCCAAAATGTCACGTTTTTCAAATGTAGTCCCTCACATTATAAAACAAAACAGTACCTATGAAACCTGACACAGTTAAGGGAAAAACACAACTCACTCATCAAAACAGCTATCTTATAAACCTTACCTTACCTTATCTTAAACTCCACTCAAATATATAAACCAAGACCTGAAAACATCACTTCATAGCAAACCTCTCCAACAGAATACTCAACAGAGCACCTCTTTACCAGGGCACTTCAACAAACTTTGCACTATATAATCTCACTTTTCACACAATAAAGAAACTTCCACCTAGACAACTAGTCCATTAATTGACAATACAAACTGACAGACCCTCTGAGAATGAGCTGCTGTTCTCATGAGGCCTGAAACTCAGCCAAGTCTGTGAATATCGTGTTCTTGCTAAGAAAGTGTGAACTCCAGCTGTGTACTGTGGGATTTCCTGCCCAGATAACTCTGTGACACGAGGCTTCTGAATATTGCCAGTAGGATACATCTGTAGTTGCAGTTTTCATGGAATCCTAGAGTTGAAAGGGACCCCAAGGGTCATCAAGTCCAACCCCCTGCATTGCAGGAGTCTCAGCTAGATCATCCAAGACAGATGGCCATCCAAACTAGGCTTCTTGTATTTCTATATTCATCAGTGAATGCTAAAATAGGCTTCTAAGCAGCAGACAGACGAGAACAAATAGTGGCCAGGATTCACCTACCTAGCCCTGTCCACTGCAAAATGGGGCCTGCCCCCCACTCCTCCCCCTCTCCATGCCCCCATGAACCCCTTTAATTTGGCTTTAGAGCATTGGGAGGGAACCTCCCCAGAACAACTCACGAGGAGAGAGGAAAGTGGATCCTTCCATCGGGGAAACTGGAATGCTTGCGTAGGCAGAATGACTTGAAAAACAGCAGGTGGAGTACCACCTATTTGCACAAAGACCAATACCCATAATTAAAACGCAGAATTAAATACCGTATTTTTCGCACCATTGGACGCACTTTTTCCCTCCTAAAAAGCAAGGGGAAATGTGTGTGCGTCCTATGGAGCGAATGCAGGGGGGAGGCAGGCGGGAAAAGCCCTCAAGAGCCGCACACAAGCTACGTGCGCTCTTGCGGGCTTTTCTCCAGGAGGGAGAAGGGACTGACTGGCTGCAGCAGTCCCTTCTCCCTCCTGGGGGAAAAGCCCCCAAGAGCGGCACCCTCTTTAAAGGCTGCGCGGCTCCTGCGGGCTTTTCTACGAGGTGGGGGAATCCCCCCACCTCCCAGAAAAGCCAGGAGAAGCCGCACAGCCCCTTTAAAGAGCGTGCGGCTTCTGCGGGAGGTGGGGGAAGCTGCAGCGGATTCCCTCCTCCCGGGCTCCCTTTGAAGCGGCAATGTGGGAGGGGAGCAGCTTACACTTGTGTAAGCAGCTCCTCTCCCACTTTCCTGCTTCAAAGCAACTACAGAGGAGGGAAGGAAGGGGACCATGGATCCTCCGCTGCTAGAGGCTGCAGCAGATTCCCTCCTCCTGGGCTCTCTTTGAAGCGGCAATGTGGGAGGGGAGCAGCTTACACTCGTGTAAGCAGCTCCTCTCCCACTTTCCTGCTTCAAAGCAAATACGGAGGAGGGAAGGAAGGGGACCATGGATCCTCTGCTGGCAAATGCAGCAGATACCCTCCTCCTGGGCTCCCTTTGAAGCAGCAAAGTGGGAGGGGAGCAGCTTACACTTGTGTAAGCAGCTCCTCTCCTACTTTCCTGCTTCAAAGCAATCATGGAGGAGGGAAGGAAAGGGACCATGGATCCTCTGCTGGCAAATGCAGCAGATTCCCTCCTCCCGGGCTCCCTTTGAAGCGGCAATGTGGGAGGGGAGCAGCTTACTCTTGTGTAAGCAGCTCCTCTCCCACTTTCCTGCTTCAAAGCAACTACGGAGGAGGGAAGGAAGGGGACCATGGATCCTCCGCTGCTAGAGGCTGCAGCAGATTCCCTCCTCCTGGGCTCTCTTTGAAGCGGCAATGTGGGAGGGGAGCAGCTTACACTCGTGTAAGCAGCTCCTCTCCCACTTTCCTGCTTCAAAGCAAATACGGAGGAGGGAAGGAAGGGGACCATGGATCCTCTGCTGGCAAATGCAGCAGATTCCCTCCTCCTGGGCTCCCTTTGAAGCAGCAAAGTGGGAGGGGAGCAGCTTACACTTGTGTAAGCAGCTCCTCTCCTACTTTCCTGCTTCAAAGCAATCATGGAGGAGGGAAGGAAAGGGACCATGGATCCTCTGCTGGCAAATGCAGCAGATTCCCTCCTCCCGGGCTCCCTTTGAAGCGGCAATGTGGGAGGGGAGCAGCTTACACTTGTGTAAGCAGCTCCTCTCCCACTTTCCTGCTTCAAAGCAACTACGGAGGAGGGAAGGAAGGGGACCATGGATCCTCCGCTGCTAGAGGCTGCAGCAGATTCCCTCCTCCTGGGCTCTCTTTGAAGCGGCAATGTGGGAGGGGAGCAGCTTACACTCGTGTAAGCAGCTCCTCTCCCACTTTCCTGCTTCAAAGCAAATACGGAGGAGGGAAGGAAGGGGACCATGGATCCTCTGCTGGCAAATGCAGCAGATTCCCTCCTCCTGGGCTCCCTTTGAAGCAGCAAAGTGGGAGGGGAGCAGCTTACACTTGTGTAAGCAGCTCCTCTCCTACTTTCCTGCTTCAAAGCAATCATGGAGGAGGGAAGGAAAGGGACCATGGATCCTCTGCTGGCAAATGCAGCAGATTCCCTCCTCCTGGGCTCCCTTTGAAGCAGCAAAGTGGGAGGGGAGCAGCTTACACTTGTGTAAGCAGCTCCTCTCCTACTTTCCTGCTTCAAAGCAATCATGGAGGAGGGAAGGAAAGGGACCATGGATCCTCTGCTGGCAAATGCAGCAGATTCCCTCCTCCCGGGCTCCCTTTGAAGCGGCAATGTGGGAGGGGAGCAGCTTACACTTGTGTAAGCAGCTCCTCTCCCACTTTCCTGCTTCAAAGCAACTACGGAGGAGGGAAGGAAGGGGACCATGGATCCTCCGCTGCTAGAGGCTGCAGCAGATTCCCTCCTCCTGGGCTCTCTTTGAAGCGGCAATGTGGGAGGGGAGCAGCTTACACTCGTGTAAGCAGCTCCTCTCCCACTTTCCTGCTTCAAAGCAAATACGGAGGAGGGAAGGAAGGGGACCATGGATCCTCTGCTGGCAAATGCAGCAGATTCCCTCCTCCTGGGCTCCCTTTGAAGCAGCAAAGTGGGAGGGGAGCAGCTTACACTTGTGTAAGCAGCTCCTCTCCTACTTTCCTGCTTCAAAGCAATCATGGAGGAGGGAAGGAAAGGGACCATGGATCCTCTGCTGGCAAATGCAGCAGATTCCCTCCTCCCGGGCTCCCTTTGAAGCGGCAATGTGGGAGGGGAGCAGCTTACTCTTGTGTAAGCAGCTCCTCTCCTACTTTCCTGCTTCAAAGCAATCACGGAAGAGGGAAGGAAGGGGACCATGGATCCTCTGCTTGCGGCTGCAGCAGATTCCCTCCTCCTGGGCTCCCTTTGAAGCGGCAATGTGGGAGGGGAGCAGCTTACACTCATGTAAGCAGCTCCTCTCCCACTTTCCTGCTTCAAAGTGGAGGGAATCCACTGCAGTTGCGAGCAGAGGATCCATGGCTCCGCTTCCTTCCCTCGAAGCAGGGTGCGGGGGTGCAGGAGGGAAAGAGGGCAGGAAATAGATGCCGGGCAGGAAGACACAACCACACTTTGACCACTGAAAGTCCACCCCAGCCTCCCCAGATTTCCACTGAGACGGCCAGGCTAATCTCGATGGCCATAAGTCAGGCTCAGCATTATTAACTGGACTTAGATAAGCCATGGTTCCCCTTCCTACCCTCCTCTGAGGCTCAGTTTAAAGCAGCAAAGCGGACAGGAGCCGCCCGCTTTGCTCCTTTAAATAGTTTAGTGCAACATTTGATTCAGAATTTTTTTCCCTGTATTTTCCTCCTCTAAACACTAGGTGCGCCCTATGGTCAGGTGCGCCCTATGGAGCGAAAAATACGGTAATTCCATTAAAGCGTTAAAATAAGCATCCATATTTAAAATGTGCAGCAAAGCAATCCTATTGAAACAACACCACAATTTACAGGAAGGAAACAACAGAGCATTGTGTAGCAGACCATATTTCTGCTGTCTCAGAGGAGGACATTTCCCTTTTTCTTTCAGGGTCCAGTGTGCTTTGAAGATGTCGCTGTTCGTTTCACGGACGAGGAGTGGGCGTTGCTGGATCCTGACCAGAGAGCTCTGCATAACGACGTCATGGAGGAGAACCGTGGGATCGTGGCCTCTCTTAGTAAGGCTCCCTGTGGAATCATAATATCTCTTTTTAAATTCAAAACAGCTGTCTGTGATGAACCTCATATATTTTCACAGAATTCAACAGCACCCCATACAGTGCCTGGGATTACAATATTCCCACAAAAAACCTTGAAGAGTAAATCACTGTTTTTTCTGTGAATGATCTTCCAGTTGTACCTTCTTAAACAAGGATCAGGCTGGTCTGAACTATCGAGGCCATTTTAACTGTAAACTTCAGAGTTAGGGAAGTTGAAGTAGCTTCTGTCAGGTTTTCTGTTTTTGTTTTTGCTCCTCTCTGTCTTTGGTTGTCGAAAGAGAAGACTGATGTTGGAAACGGAAGGGATGCCATAACCTTTGCTCTCCACCTACCCAAGAGTGGGTTGCCTGACAAAGGTGTTTGGCTGTTTTTAAATGTGAACTGCTGCGTTTCACGGACGCGGGTGGCGCTGTGGGTTAAACCACAGAGCCTAGGACTTGCCGATCAGAAGGTCGGCAGTTCGAATCCCCGTGACGGGGTGAGCTCCCATTGTTCGGTCCCAGCTCCTGCCAACCTAGCAGTTCAAAAGCACATCAAAGTGCAAGTAGATAAATAGGTACCGCTCTGGTGGGAAGGTAAATGGTGTTTCCGTGTGCTGTTCTGGTTCGCCAGAAGCGACTTACTCATGCTGGCCACATGAGTTTGCTAAGACAGCAACTGCTGTTCTTAGTAGCTCAGAGAAGGTGTGGGAACCTTCAAGCTTCAAAGAGGTTCAGGAGTTAACCTCTAAAGATGCTGAGCCTTGGCTTAATGCCATGAAGGCTGAAGTTGATTCCTTGAACAGGAACCAAACTTGGGAACTGGTACCAGTAGTCCCAGGGATGAGACTGGTTGGCAGCAAATGGGTCTTCAAGGCCAAGACAGAACAGAATGGCAAGGTAGTCAGACACAAAGCCAGATTGGTTGCCAGAGGTTTTTCACAGGTACCAGGACAGGATTACCACGAGACCTATTCACCCATAGTCAAATATGAGAGCATTCGGCTGATGCTCAAGATCGCTGCGGAGGAGAAACTGCATGTTTCCCACCATGACATTAATACAGCTTTTTTAGTATGGGATTTTGAACGAGGAGCTGTTTATGCTTCCACCTGATGGAATGCAGATACAGAAGGGAATGGTCTGTAAACTGCGGAAATCCTTATATGGTCTCAAGCAGAGTGCCAGGTGTTGGAACACAAAACTCACTGAGACGTTGCTTTCTCTAGGTTTTCACCAGGGCAAAGCTGACCCATGTGTGTTTGTCAAGGAGGAGGGGCAAAACAAACTGTATTGTTTATGTTTTGTTGGTGATCTTCTGATGTTTTGGAAGGATCAGGCTTTCTACCAAAGCACCCTAGCTCAGCTGAAGGAGCACTTTGACATGAAAGATCTTGGTGAGGTATCCAACTATCTTTCTCTGCAGGTGGAGAGGGACCAAGCAGGTAATTTTCTGGTACACCAAACACAGAAAATTGCTGATGTTTTAACCAGGTTGAATTTGGTTGATGCAAACCCAGCAGACAAACCGATGGTGACAGGTTACCAGGTAGACAGTACTGCTGAAGCATTTTCTGACACAACGCTGTACAGATGCATTCTAGGCAAGTTGAATTTCATTGCTAGATGCTCAAGACCTGACATTGCTGTAAGCGCTAACCTGCTTAGCAGACATGCTAACAATCCTACTGTTCAGGATTGGAAAGCTCTGAAGCGCATAGCCCGCTATTTGAAAGGGACTATGCACTACAGGCTGAGGTTCACCAGTCAGAAGACTGGAGGTCTTGAAATCTTTGCAGATGCAAGTTTTGGAAGTGACACCACGGATGGTACAAGCACTTCTGGAGTATGCTACATGTACAACCACTGCCTGTTAGACTGGTTGTGCAAGAAGCAGACAACAGTGAGCCTAAGTTCCTGTGAAGCAGAACTCAATGCTCTGTCATTTTCACTCATGGATTGTGAATGGTTGTTGCAACTGTTTAAGGACATCAGAGTGTCTGTGAAATGTCCTGTACAAGTGTATCAAGACAATATATCGTGTTTGGCTTTGCTGAACTCAGAGAGTTGCAAGCAAAGGACCAAGTACTTGCAGATTAAGCTACATCGTGCAAGGGAGTGTATTCAGAAAGGACTCATTCAGGTGTCCTACATGGCAGGAAATGAAATTCCTGCTGATCTGTTGTCTAAGGTTGTTAACGGAGAACAACTTAAGGTTTATGTACAGAAGTTGCAATTGGGTTGAACCACAGGTACTACAGCTTACACGGAAAGGGGGAGGATGTTAGGATATTTCCGTTCCACCTTAAAAGGGAGCAGGATGTTTGTGTCACAGCCTGCGTATTTCCTGTTCACAGGATGTTTATGTTTTGCTGTTGCTTTCGTTTCTCAGTCTGTCGGAGACACTGACGCAGAACAATCATGTCTTTCTTTGTTCTGATCAACGCTGAATAAAAGCTTGTAAATAATGCTCTCATGCTCTCCTGCGTGCAACTTTTGGCTTTGCATTATCTGCTGATAGAGTGTGCATGAGCCCTGGAATGTGGCAAGGTATTTCCAGGAAACTCGTGTTGCTAATTGCTGAATCTGCATGACTACGGGAGATCGATGGACGTCCGGCACACGGCTTGGGGCCATGATGGACTTTATCTCCCTGGCAGTATCCCAACACTCTGCCATGGGAGCATATTCGCCCAGTGCTTTTCCAGCTGGACTGGCTCCCGGTGGAGTACAGGGTCAGATTTGAGGTGCTGGTTTTGACCTTTAAAGCCCTTCACGGCCTAGGACCCTCGTGCATATGGGACCGCCTCTCCTGGTATGTCCCACAGAGGACCTTAAGTTCCATAAATAGCAACACCCTAGTGGTCCCGGGCCCTAAGGAAGTTAGATTGGCTTCCAGCAGATCTAGGGCCTTTTTAACACTGGCTCTGGCCTGGTGGAATGCTCTGTCTCATAAGACCAGGGCCTTTCAGGATCTGATTTCTTTCCACAGGGCCTGCAAGACAGAGTTGTTCCACCTGGCCTTTGGTTTGGAGCCAATTTGATTCCCTCACCCTCTTTCTTTTTCCTTTCTCCTCCTGTGATGAGGCTGCATTTAAATATTTTAACGTTTCAATATTTTAATGTTGTATTTTAATCTTGTTTTTAAGTTGTATTCATTCAACTTGTTTTTATTTTTGCTTCTTAGCCACCCTGAGCCCGGCCTTGGCTGGGGAGTGCAGGGTATAAATAAAAATTATTATTATTATTATTATTATTATTATTATTATTATTATTATTATTACGCCGGTTCCCTCGGCCAATAAAGCGAGATGAGTGCCGCAACCCCAGAGTCGGTCACAACTGGACCTAATGGGCAGGGGTCCCTTTACCTTTACCTTACTGCATTTTCAGGGTGTGGATTCAACATCCTTTTTGACCAGTTTTAACAAGTATTCTACATTAATTCCTCCCTGAGGCTCTAATCCATTTCTCTTTATTGCAGATAGTGATGTACTGGAAATCAAGAACAAGAGTGACCAGGACAAAATCCTCACAATGGAGAAGATGTATAAATATCTTGAAAGTGGAAAAAGTTCAACTTCCACTTCCCATCAAGGAAATCTCATTAGGAAGAAACCCTATCAATGCATGGAATGTGGAAAGAGCTTCAGTCACAGCTACAATCTCACTTCCCATCAAAGAATTCATACAGGGGAGAAACCCTATCATTGTGTGGAATGTGGAAAGAGCTTCAATCAGAGCTCTGATCTCACTTCCCATCAAAGAATTCATACAGGGGAGAAGCCCTATCAGTGTGTGGAATGTGGAAAGAGCTTCAGTCATAGCTCTGATCTCACTTCCCATCAAAGAATTCATACAGGGGAGAAACCCTATCAGTGTGTGGAATGTGGAAAGAGCTTCAGGAAGAGCTCCTCTCTCACTACCCATCAAAGAATTCATACAGGGGAGAAGCCCTATCAGTGTGTGGAATGTGGAAAGAGCTTCAGTCAGAGCTCTGATCTCACTTCCCATCAAAGAATTCATACAGGAGAGAAACCCTATCAGTGTTTGGAATGTGGACAGAGCTTCAGGAAGAGCTCCTCTCTCACTTCTCATCAAAGAATTCATACAGGGGAGAAGCCCTATCAGTGCATGGAATGTGGAAAGAGCTTCAGTCAGAGCTCTGATCTCACTTCCCATCAAAGAATTCATACAGGGGAGAAACCCTATCAGTGTGTGGAATGTGGACAGAGCTTCAGGAAGAGCTCCTCTCTCACTTCCCATCAAAGAATTCATACAGGGGAGAAGCCCTATCAGTGCATGGAATGTGGAAAGAGCTTCAGTCAGAGAGCCCATCTCACTACCCATCAAAGAATTCACACAGGGGAGAAACCCTATCAGTGTGTGGAATGTGGAAAGAGCTTCAGTCAGAGCTCTGATCTCACTTCCCATCAAAGAATTCATACAGGGGAGAAACCCTATCAGTGTGTGGAATGTGGACAGAGCTTCAGGAAGAGCTCCTCTCTCACTTCCCATCAGAGAATTCATACAGGGGAGAAGCCCTATCAGTGTGGGGAATGTGGAAAGAGCTTTAGTCAGAGTGGCCATCTCACTTGCCATCAAATAATTCATACAACAGAGAAACCATATCAATGCTTGGCATGTGGAAAGAGCTTCACTACGATCTCCTCTCTGAGTTCCCATCAGAGAATTCATACAGGAGAGAAACCCTATCAGTGTGTGGAATGTGGAAAAAGCTTCAGTACGAGCTCTGACCTCACTAAGCATCAGAGAATTCATACAGGGGAGAAACCCTATCTGTGTGTGGAATGTGGAAAGAGCTTCATTGATAGCTCCTCACTCACTTCCCATCAAAAAATTCATACTGGGGAGAAACCTTATCAGTGTGTGGAATGTGGAAAGAGCTTCACTCATAGCTCCCATCTCACTTCCCATCAAAGAATTCATACGGGTGAGAAACCCTATCATTGTGTGGAATGCGGAAAGAGCTTCAGTAAGAGATCCGATCTCACTAAGCATAAGAGAATTCACAGAGGGGAGAAACCCTATCAGTGTGTGGAATGCGGGAAGAGCTTCATTCAGGGCTCCCATCTCACTTCCCATCAAAGAGTTCATACAGGGGAGAAACCATATAATTGTTTGGAATGTGGGAAGAGCTTCGCTCAGGGCTCCCATCTCACTTCTCACCAAAGAATTCATACAGGGGAGAAACCCTATCAGTGCATGGAGTGTGGGAAGAACTTCAGGAAGAGCTCTGATCTCAGGTCCCATGAAATAATTCATACAGGGGAGAAGCCATATCAGTGCGTGGAATGTGGAAAGAGATTCAGACAAAAGGCCAATCTCACTACCCATCAAATGATTCATACAGGGGAGAAACCATATCAGTGTGCGGAATGTGGAAAAAGCTTCAGTATGAACTCCTCTCTCACTTCCCATCAAAGAATTCATACAGGGGAGAAACCCTACCAGTGTGTAGAATGTGGAAAGAGCTTCAGGGACAGCTGTCAACTCAGTTCCCATCAAAGAATTCATACAGGGGAAAAACCCTATCAGTGTGTGGAATGTGGAAAGAGATTCCTTCGGAGCACTGATCTCACTTCCCATCAAAGAATTCACACAGGGGAGAAACCGTATCAATGTGTGGCATGTGGAAAAAGCTTCAGGGACAGCTCCTCTCTTAATTCGCACCAAAGAATTCACACAGGGGAGAAACCCTATCCATGTGTGGTATGTGGGAAGAGCTTCAGGGACAGCTCTCAACTCAGTTCCCATCAAAGAATTCATACAGGGGAGAAACCCTATCAGTGCATGGAATGTGGGAAGAGTTTCATGAAGAGGTCCTCTCTAACTTCCCATCAAAGAATTCATACAGGGGAGAAACCCTATCAGTGTGTGGAATGTGGAAAGAGCTTCAGTGCCAACTCCCATCTCACTTCCCATCGGAGAATTCATACAGGGGAGAAACCCTATCAGTGTGTGGAATGTGGAAAGAGCTTTAGTCAGAACTCCAATCTCACTTCCCACCAAAGAATTCATACAGGGGACAAACCCTATCAGTGCGTGGAATGTGGAAAGAGCTTCAGGGACAGCTTTGATCTCATTTGCCATCAAAGAATTCATACGAAGGATGAAAAAGCTTTCATTGTACAGCTTTCAGCGCTAGGGAAAAACACACCTCTTGAACCAGGCCTTTGGCTGATTGACATGTAATGTCCTTTAAAAATGTGATAGGGAGGTGGGGATTACATGTTGGGGGGTGTTTTTTGTTTTCATATTGTTATTTTATCTTGTAGCCATCCTGAGACCTGTGGAATAGGAGCCAAATCTTAGAGGCTGAGGGGTCTTTGCCCCCCCAGTAAAATATTTGAGGGGGGCATCCCTCAGTTGATAGGCATTAGCATTCAAATAGCATGCACACACCACAGCATGTGACTATTATGTGAGGTGGTGCTCACTAAACCTCTATATTTTATTCAAGTTGGTACCCCTGGTATAGGGAAGTATCGAAATTAAATAAATGCATAAATAAAATAAGACCATCTTGGTTGCCTTCATTTGCACATGCTTCTGTTTGTCAATATTCTTCTTATTTATTATCATTTTTAATTCTAGCTTAATCCACACACAGCCATAGATGCCAAGGTCATGAGGCCACCAACTGATGTGCCTTTCAAGGAGTGTTAGACAAATTCCCGGAGGAGGAGAGGCCTCTGCTCTGGCTCCACAGGGAGAGGCAGCCATGTTTCTGAAAAGCAGTTGCTGGAAGCCACAGGAGGGGAGAAGAGGGCTCGTGTGTTCGGATCCTGCTTGGGGGTTTCCTGTTGGGGCACCTGATCAATCACTGTAAGAACAGGAGGCCGGGCTAGATGGGCCCTTGACTTTAGCAGCAGCCGGGCAATAGTCCTTTCTGGGCTCCTGAAAGGGTGCAGGAGCGATCCAGGTGAGCCCAGCGCTTTCTCCAGCGGCCATCTGAAGATTTCACGGTGGTTCACAACATAAACATACAGGTTAAAATGGGCCGGCAAGTTTTACCTCGCCTGGGCCGGTTCATTCCTGCGGAGATCGCTCCGTGGGCCGGATTGCGTCTGCACAGACGATTTCCGGGGCTGCGGAAACGAGTCCCCACTCCACGCTGTGCCGGTTTAGCACAGTGCATGGGGACTTGCTTTGTGGGCAGCTCGATTTGGCTGGCGCCTCGTGGGCCATTTAAACTACCCCCATGGGCTGCTTGCGGCCCATGGGCCACTGGTTGCCGACCGCTGGGTTAAAAGCTTCCTCAAAAAAAAGTAAAGGTAGAGAAATCTCTCCTCCCCATTTTTTGGATGTAATTCTTAACCCAAGGTACTATTTCTGGGTTAGCGGAGTCTGTAACCTGAAGCGTCCGTAACCCGAGGTACCACTGTATTTAGACCCTCAATTGGAGTAACTTGGGGGGCATCACCGGAATCAATTATGCTACAGGTACCATTAGGCATGCAATTTTCAAGTAAATGTATAGAGTATATTTTTCTTGGGTTTGACAATTAGTCTACAGAGGCATGAAGTCCTGGTGCTTTACCTTATATTCACTTGCTAAGTACTGAAGTACTGTACTTTTCCGTGTATAAGACTAAGGTTTTTTTACTTTAAGGTTAAAAATCTGGGGGTGTCTAACAACAACAACAACAACAATTTATTATTTATACCCCGCCCATCTGGCTGGGCCTCCCCAGCCACTCTGGGCGGCTTCCAACAAAGATGAAAGATACACTAAAATGTCACATATTAAAAACTTCCCTGAACAGGGCTGCCTTAAGATGTCTTCTGAATGTCAGGTAGTTGTTTATCGCTTTGACATCTGCTGGAAGGGCGTTCCACAGGGCGGGCGCCACTACCGAGAAGGCCCTCTGCCTTGTTCCCTGTAGCTTTGCTTCTTGCAATGAGGGAACCGCCAGAAGGCCCTAGGCGCTGGACCTCAGCGTCCGGGCAGAACGATGGGGGTGGAGATGCTCCTTCAGGTATACTGGACCGAGGCCGTTTAGGGCTTTAAAGGTCAGCAACAACACTTTGAATTGTGCTAGGAAACGTACTGGGAGCCAATGTAGGTCTTTCAAGACCGGTGTTATATGGTCTCGGAGGCCGCCCCCAGTCACCAGTCTAGCTGCCGCATTCTGGATTAGTTGTAGTTTCCGAGTTACCTTCAAAGGTAGCCCCACGTAGAGCGCATTGCAGTAGTCCAAGCGGGAGATAACCAGAGCATGCACCACTCTGGCAAGACAGTCTGCAGGCAGATAGGGTCTCAGCCTACGTACCAGATGGAGCTGGTACACAGCTTCCCTGGACACGGATTTAACCTGTGCCTCCATGGACAGCTGTGAGTCCAAAATGACTCCCAGGCTGCGCACCTGGTCCTTAAGGGGCACCGTTACCCCATTCAGGACCAGGGAATCCTCCACACCTGCCCGCCTCCTGTCCCCCAAAAACAGTACTTCTGTCTTGTCAGGATTCAACCTCAATCTGTTAGCTGCCATCCATCCTTATACATGTCTTATACATGGATAGTGCATATGCCCAGTTTCTAAATTTGGGGTCCCCCAAAGTAGGAGGTGTCTTATACATGGGGGTGTCTTATACACGGAAAAATATGGTACTTTGTGGACTTCAGCGTCAGGTCAGTGAAGACAAGGTGCAGCTGCTGTACAGGGTGACATGAATAGCACAAGGTGGTTCTATCAGTAGGGAGATAGGCTTGACGCTGCTCTATCTCTTTGCAGAGGATGCAATCCTAGCTTAGAAGTGAGCAGTTGCAAAGTAGCTTTCTGACACATTTGAGTAAGGCCCATTTGTATAACTCCTGCTATTTCCATAAATGATATTTTTACTAGAGGCTTATGTGAATTGCTGAAACAGGCACACAGCCTAAAAGGTAAATACTGTTTAGGGAAGCTTTTAATATCTGAAGGACTATTGTATTTTAATATTTTGTTGGAAGCTGCCCAGAGTTGCTGGGGAAACCCAGCCAGATGGGCGGAGTATAAATAATGAATTGTTGTTGTTGTTGTTGTTGTTGTTATGTTAAAGCTATGGTTTTCCCAGTAGTGATGTATGGAAGTGAGAGCTGGACCATCAAGAAGGCTGATTGCCGAAGAATTGATGCTTTTGAATTCTGGTGCTGGAGGAGACTCTTGAGAGTCCCATGGACTGCAAGAAGATCAAACGTATCCATTCTTAAAGAAATCAGCCCTGAGTGCTCACTGGAAGGACAGATCCTGAAGCTGAGGCTCCAATACTTTGGCCACCTCATGAGAAGAGAAGACTCCCTGGAAAAGACCCTGATGTTGGGAAAGATGGAGGGCACAAGGAGAAGAGGACAACAGAGGACGAGATGGTGGGACAGTGTTCTCGAAGCTGCCAGCATGAGTCTGACCAAACTGCGGGAGGCAGTGGAAGACAGGAATGCCTGGCGTGCTCTGGTCCAGGGGGGTCACGAAAAGGCGGACATGACTAAACGACTAAACAACAACATCATCATCATCATTATTATTATTACACATATATGTATATATCTGAATAGTTAATCTAAAATTCAGTTTACGTTGCTAGACATCATGTGAGAGAAGTTTTTCAAAACTAAAATTAATCAAGAGTTATCTTAGGTCCACTATGAGTCAAGCTGAGCTCTCTGGCTTAGCCATCTTGTCAGCTGAAAACAAAGTAGCAAAAGGAAATGATTTTGATGACGTGATTTCAAAATTTGCAGAGAACAAAGTGGGGAGGGGGAATGTTTTGAGTGCTTTTGCTCACAATGTTAAGTAAATAAACCAGAAAATAACACTTGCAACTGTAAGCATCTTATTTTTCCTTCTTTTAATAATTTAAGGGGGGTGGTGACAAACAGAACAGCCCCCCCCCTTGAGGGAGTGCTATGAACAGGCGAAGGGGGGGAATTGCAACTGCCAGAAAAGGAGCTCAGCTCCGTTTGCAGGAGAAGCGTGGGAAACCCCCCCCCCCCAGAGAACAGGGAAAGTGTCAATTCTAAGCGGATACAATGTATCTGCTCTTGGCCCAATATTAGCCTATGTGAGAAATCTAGGGGAAGGAAAGCAGGAGGCGCCCCCAAAAAGCAGCTCTGGAAGTCTGCAGTGTGCGCTAGAGAGAAAAACGCGGGGGGGGGGGCAGCTGGGCACGCTGGGCTTTGCAAGGGTTAAAGGGAACTGAGATGCATTCCTAGAGAGGAAGCAAAAGGGGGCCAGGTCCTCCAGAGCCAAGGCCCCTCCCTCCCCAGTCCTTTCCTGCAAGGAAGGGGGGGGGTGTTGCTTTGTGTCTCTGCTGCAAGGGCTGCCTCGCTGCCCCCTCCTGGGATCTGGTGAGTCTCCTCTCTCTCTGGGATCTGGTGGGGGTCCCAGGGCTGCAGCAGGGGAGGGGGCCTGGGGGGCCTGATCTGCTCCTGCAGGGGGGGGGGACCCCAAGTCAGGGAGGAGAGGGTCCTGCCAGGGAGGGGCCAGGTCTGCCACGCTCTCCTTCCTGCAAAGCAGAGGATCCCAAACTCATTTGACCCTCCGCCCCCCCCCCTTTCAGAAAAAAATCTCCCTTCTTTAAACAAAGGAGTCCCTGGGAATTTAACTCTGTGTGACGTCGCTCAGCCTCACTGCACAACAGAGGAAACATCTGCAAATGGTTTTCCAAAGCCAGACGAGGAGGTGGACACTAACGCCCCCCCCAAAAAAAGGTGGGAGAGAAAGACCAGGAATAAAGAGAGGGATCCCAGCCCAGAGTCTGGCTGCTGCATTGGGGACCAGCTGCCCAGTCGTCTCCAAGGGCAACTCCCAGGGCCGAATTTAGGTTTGATGAGGCCCTAAGCTCCTGAAGGTAGTGGGGCCCTTTATATGTCCAGCTGTCCTTTGTCAACAACAAATAGTCGCTGGGTTTTTGTTGTTGTTGAATATATGCTATATGGTTATTTATGGACCTAATAGTTATTTGCACCTGTTGCCATGCTACCAGTACTTGCAGAATGTAGACATCCTATATATAGAAATGAGCAAACCAGTGATATTTTAGGAAGCAGGCTAGCAGACTTACATCATAGCAGCCTACACAACACAAAACACTGTTGCTGTATGTAGGTTTCATTTTATCCAGGTTTTTCTCCCTTTAATTTTTTGGGGACCCCCCCAAGAGAGTGGGGCCCTAAGCTATATTTTTTTTTTAGCTTATAAATAAATCTGGCCCTGGCAGCTCCCCACGGAGGCCACTGCAGCAATCCCCTCGCGCCCAGAGCAGGGCATCCCAGGACCACATCCTCTCTGTCCCACAGGGATTGTTGCTGGAAATGGGCGCTGCTACTCACTGAGCCTCCAGGGACCTTGGCATCAATGGCTGTGCATGTTTTAAGCTATCTAAGAGAATAATCATAATAAATTGGCCGCCTAAATTTCAAGGGAGGTGTCTTTGGCCCCGTCCACTTGGCCCTCAGGGGGTTGGCCAGATACATACCTGGCCCTCAGAGCAAAGAAAAAGGGACCCCACCCCAGGAGTCTGTCTTGAGAGCGGCAGAGAGTCCAAGTGCAAGAAAAGGAGACAGAAGCAGGGGAATGGGGGTGGGGGAAGCAACTCCTGAGGACCCCCAGGTGAGGACCCCCACTAGAGCCAAGCATCCATTTTTCACGAGGCACCAATGACTCCCTTGTCAGTTGGTTCTGAATTCATGCATTGACTGGAAGGATGGAGAAACCAGGCTGATTCATCTCCCAGAAATCTCTTCGGTTGCTTCCACATTTTGCATTGCAATCTTCCTTCTAGGAGGGCTAGAGGCTGCTGCTTCCTCCTCCTCCTCCTTTTTAGAAAGATAGCTCAGAGTCTGGGCTGTGGTGCAGTCCTACCCTGGTTCCCAGCAAGACTCATCCATGCTTGCTCAGGGAATCTTTTTTTTCCTCCCGATATTGTACAGCTTTTGTAACAGAACAATGTATTTGCTTTGTAGGGTTTGCTAGAGCTTCTCATTAAGACAGACAGAATTTGGCAGAAGACCAAAGGGTTCCTTCCGATCTTTCAGAGGCTTCCTGAGACCACAGATGGATGAGCGAGACTCAGCTGGCCCTGGAGCAGGAAGAGGCCATGCCATCCAAACTGGGAGCAGTGGGGGATTCTGGGAAAGCTCTGTGCTGAAGATCCTGGGTGAGGAGGACACCCTCCGCTCAGAGGGGCAGAGCCAGCAGTTCAGGAGGTTCTGCTGCCAGGAGGCCAAAGGACCCCGAGAAGTTTGCAGCCGACTCTACCACCTTTGCCGTCAGTGGCTGAAGCCCGAAAGGCACACGAAAGCTGAGATGCTGGACCTGGTGATCTTGGAGCAGTTCCTGGCTGTCCTTCCGCCAGAGATGGAGAGCTGGGTGAGGGAATGCGGAGCAGAGACCAGTTCCCAGGCGGTGGCCCTGGCCGAAGGTTTCCTCCTGAGTCAGGCAGAGCAGAGAAAGCAGGAACAGAGAAAGCAGGTGAGAGAGACTTCCCTCTGGATACTCCCAAGGGGCTCCAAACAGGATGGAGAATATCCCAAAATGTTCTACTGATGGCCCATTCTTTTTCTGGGTAGGCATCCATGGAATGAGATCTAACACCCTGAATGTTTTTGTCTTTGTCATTCTCTGTCTAATATTTCTCCTCATTCTATGTTTTGAATCCTTGTTTCTTTCTCAGGGAAAGGATCCCTTTGCAGAAATGGACCTGGATTCCTGTGAGGCAGAGAGGCCTCCGTTGGACACCAGAGAGAGGCCACTGGGTAAGGAGGAAGGAGTTTTTTCTCCATTTAGTCTCATTCTGTTGGTTTTCCAACTCCTCTGTAAATCCTTTTCATCTTTTGTTGGGTGATAGTTGGGGCCAAGAGCCCAGAGGAGGGGAAATATATAGAATCATAGAATCATAGAGTTGGAAGAGACCACAAGGGCCATCGAGTCCAACCCCCTGCCAAGCAGGAAACACCATCAGAGCACTCCTGACATATGGTTGTCAAGCCTCTGCTTAAAGACCTCCAAAGTAGGAGACTCCACCACACTCCTTGGCAGCAAATTCCACTGTCGAACAGCTCTTACTGTCAGGAAGTTCTTCCTAATGTTTAGGTGGAATCTTCTTTCTTGTAGTTTGGATCCATTGCTCCGTGTCCGCTTCTCTGGAGCAGCAGAAAACAACCTTTCTCCCTCCTCTATGTGACATCCTTTTATATATTTGAACATGGCTATTATATCACCCCTTAACCTCCTCTTCTCCAGGCTAAACATGCCCAGCTCCCTTAGCCGTTCCTCATAAGGCATCATTTCCAGGCCTTTGACCATTTTGGTTGCCCTCCTCTGGACACGTTCCAGTTTGTCAGTGTCCTTCTTGAATTGTGGTGCCCAGAACTGGACACAGTACTCCAGGTGTGGTCTGACCAGAGCAGAATACAGTGGCACTATTACTTCCCTTGATCTAGATGCTATACTCCTATTGATGCAGCCCAGAATTGCATTGGCTTTTTTAGCTGCCGCATCACACTGTTGGCTCATGTCAAGTTTGTGGTCAACCAAGACTCCTAGATCCTTTTCACATGTACTGCTCTCAAGCCAGGTGTCACCCATCTTGTATTTGTGCCTCTCATTTTTTTTGCCCAAGTGCAATACTTTACATTTCTCCCTGTTAAAATTCATCTTGTTTGTTTTTGCCCAGTTCTCTAATTTGTCAAGGTCGTTTTGAAGTGTGATCCTGTCCTCTGGGGTGTTAGCCACCCCTCCCAGTTTGGTGTCATCTGCAAATTTGATCAGGATGCCCTTGAGTCCATCATCCAAGTCGTTGATAAAGATGTTGAATAAGACCGGGCCCAAGACAGAACCCTGTGGCACCCCACTAGTCACTCTTCTCCAGGATGAAGAGGAACCATTGATGAGCACCCTTTGGGTTCGGGCAGTTAGCCAGTTACAAATCCACTGAGTGGTAGCATAGTCAAGACCGCATTTTACCAGCTTCTTTACAAGAATATCATGGGGCACCTTGTCAAATGCCTTGCTGAAATCAAGGTAGGCTACATCCACTGCGTTCCCTTCATCTACCAGGCTTGTAATTCTGTCAAAAAACGAGATCAGGTTAGTCTGACATGACTTATTTTTCAGAAATCCATGCTGACTATTGGTGATCACAGCATTCCTTTCTAGGTGCTCACAGACTGTTTGCTTAATGATCTGTTCCAGAATCTTCCCTGGTATTGATGTCAGACTGACTGGGCGGTAATTATTTGGGTCCTCTCTTTTCCCCTTTTTGAAAATAGGGACAACATTTGCCCTCCTCCAGTCTGCCGGGACTTCGCCTGTTCTCCAGGAATTCTCAAAGATGACTGCCAGTGGTTCTGAGATCACATCTGCCAGTTCTTTTAATACTCTTGGATGCAGTTCATCTGGCCCTGGAGACTTGAATACATCTAAACTAGCCAAATATTCTTGTACTATCTCCTTAGTTATTCTGGGCTGTGTTTCCTTTGCTGAATCATTTGCTCCAAATTCTTCAGGTCGGGCATTGTTTTCTTTATCGGAGAAGACTGAGGCAAAGAAGGCATTGAGGAGTTCAGCCCTTTCTGTGTCCCCTGTTTGCATTTCACCATCTTCTCCTCTGAGTGACCCCACTGTTTCTTTGTTCTTCCTTTTGCTACGAACATACCCATAAAAGCCTTTTTTGTTGCTTTTAACCTCTCTAGCAAGCCTGAGTTCATTCTGTGCTTTAGCTTTTCTGACTTTGTGTCTACACGTGCTGGCTATTTGTTTGAATTCCTCTTTGGTGGTTTCCCCCCTTTTCCATTTTTTGTACACATCCTTTTTTAATCTTAATTCAGTTAAAAGTTCTTTAGATAGCCACCCTGGCTTCTTTAGGCACCTTCCATGTTTCCGTCTCATTGGTATTGCCTGTCGTTGTGCTTTTACTATCTCCCTCTTAACAAACTCCCAGCCATCATGAACTCCCTTTCCTTTTAGTATTGCTGTCCATGGGATCTCACCCAGCACTTCCCTAAGTTTTATGAAGTTGGCTTTCTTAAAGTCAAGAAATTGAGTCCTAGTATGCTTGGCTGCTCCTTTCCGCTGTATAGTAAACTTCAGAAGAGCATGATCACTCGCGCCTAATGATCCTTCCACATCTACCCCACTAACCAGGTCATCAACATTGGTTAGGACCAGATCTAAAATGGCTGTTCCTCTTGTTGCTTCTCCCACTTTCTGGACAATGTGTCGGGACTTCGCCTGTTCTCCAGGAATTCTCAAAGATGACTGCCAGTGGTTCTGAGATCACATCTGCCAGTTCTTTTAATACTCTTGGATGCAGTTCATCTGGCCCTGGAGACTTGAATACATCTAAACTAGCCAAGTATTCTTGTACTATCTCCTTAGTTATTCTGGGCTGTGTTTCCTTTGCTGATATATTTCTTTTTTTATAAATGATTTTTATTTGTTTTGCATATAATCACATTACATAACATCATATCCCCTTGTTTTATCTCTTTGGCTCAACTGAGCCTAACAACTTCCCTTCCTCCCATCTGATGGTTTAAAAAATTAAACTTTCCATGTTTACATTTTGCTTCGTTTCCTATCCTTGTTATATCATTACCTAAAATATTATATTACTCAACCTGAATAGGTAGCAATTTCACCTTACAAATCTTCAGATAACTCTGCTAATGATGTTAATTGCTTACTGTTGTCATTCAAATATAATACAAATTTGTTCTAGTCCTTTTGGAATACTTGGTCTCGCTGATTCGGATTCTTCCCTCCAGTTTCGCCAGTTCTGCAAAGTCCATCATTTTCATCTGCCACCCTTCTTTTGTTGGTAACTCCTGGCGTTTCCATCTTTGGGCTAACAAAATTCTTGCCACAATTGTTGCATATAAGAACAATTTTTTATCTTGTCTCGGTATCTCTCTACCCACTATACTTCATAAAAAAGCTTCTGGTTTTTTAACAAAGGTGTCCTTAAACATCTTCTTTGACTCATTATATATCATTTCCCAGAAAGCCTTTACCTCTTTACATGTCCATCACATATGGTAAAAAGTACCTTCCTTTTCCTTACATTTCCAGCATTCATTTTTTGTTCTATACATTTTGGCCAGTTTAACTGGTGTTAAATACCACCTGTACATCATTTTCATAACATTTTCTTTAAGCATACTGCATGCTATGAAGTTAATACTTTCATTCCATAACCTCTCCCAATCTTCTAACTGTATATTATGTGCAATATCTTTAGCCCATTGTATCATTAATGATTTTACCTCCTCATCTTTAGTATGCTATTCCAATAATAATTTATACATTTTGGACAATATTTTTGACTTATCATTCAATAAATCTATCTCAAATCTAGATATTTTTTTCCAAAACCATTTTTCTTTTTATCCTCTTTAAACCCTTCATTTATCTGATGAGAATGCAACCAATCCCTCAATAATTCTTTTGTTTCCTCAAACGTTTTTAATTTTAACTGGTTTCCTTCCTCCACCACTAAATCTCTGTAGGTGGCTCATTTTTCTTCCATATTTATTTTTTTTTAACTGCAATTGCTTCCAATGGTGAAAGCCACCATGGAGTTTTACATTCTAATAGACTTTTATATCTATTCCACACCTCATAAATTGTCTTTCTTATAATGTGGTTCAGGAAATCTTTATGCATTTTTACCTTCTCATACAGTAAATAGCATGCCATCCAAATCTGTTATCATATCCTTCCAGATCTAACTTGCTGTTGTTTGTTAAGGGATTGGATTTTGTTAAAGAATAGAGATCTGTTAGATCAGGAAATATTTTTCTTCACAACTAACATCTGAAATGCACCCAAATATCCAAATGCAGTCAGCAGGTGAGACTTTCTCAAAGGCCCCTGTGTAGTTTGAGATGCACTGATTTACCTATGAGACAAGAAGGCACTCTAGGCCTCCCCCTTACCTTTTTTCTCTTGCAGGTGACACAGTGATACTGGCTAGACCTCTTCATCCATCTCTGAATGGGGACAGAATGGAAGCAGCAGCTGTGGAACCAGATCAGGTCAGGGGAAGCTGCCTTGTGGGGACAGAGGTCAAGGAGCAGAACAATGTCCTAGCTCAAGGAGTGGTGGTGAACAACAGTGTTGTCTCAGAGGAGGACATTTCCCTTTTTATTTCAGGGTCCAGTGTGCTTTGAAAATGTTGCTGTTTATTTCACGGACGAGGAGTGGGGTTTGCTGGATCCTAACCAGAGAGCTCTGCATAAGGACGTCATGGAGGAGAATCATGAGATCGTGGCCTCTCTTGGTAAGGCTCCTGTCAGGTCTGGCAAGGCTCTCCCAAACAAGACATGACAGGCTGGAAGCTGTTTTAACTTCTGATTTATTAAGCAATTACCGAGCTCGGTAGCCTGGCTTCTGTAATCCATCAATCACTACCAGAGTCAGTTGCTGCACAGAACTTCCGTCGTTTTCCCAGGCAACCTAAATTCCACCTCTGGGTCCCCCCGGTTCTGTTCCTGCGCAAAGCTAATACCTTATTCTTTCTTCTAGTTTTCAGGCAGTCTGGTTCTGTCAGCCCCCCCCCCCTTTGTCTAGAGTAGATTCAAACGGTTCCCCTCCTCCTGTGGCTTGCTCTGTGTTGTTTTGACATTCCACAGGCTGCATTCTAGAGCTTATCTCTTCCTATGTGAAGGACTCCAGCTCCTGCTCCCCCCAGTTTGCACTCCCTCCTATCTGGATTTCTCGCTTTCTGTCAGACGGAAAGCATCCCTGACAGCTCCCTTTGGGATCAAAATATCTGTTTTTAAATTCAAAGCAGCTCTCTATATTTTCACAGAACTCAATAACAACCGGGATTACAATATTCCCACAATTAACTTTGAACAGGAAATTACTTTTTTTTCTGTGAGTGTCCTTCCTCCAGTTGTTTTTGTTGTTTATTCATTTAGTTGTGTCCGACTCTTCGTGATCCCCTGGACCAGAGCACGCCAGGCACTCCTGTCTTCCACTGCCTCCCGCAGTTTGGTCAGATTCATGTTTGTAGCTTCGAGAACACTGTCCCACCATCTCGTCCTCTGTCATCCCCTTCTCCTTGTGCCCTCCATCTTTCCCAACATCAGGAAATGATGTTCCCTTCCTCCAGTTACAGCTTCTTAAACAATTATCAGCCTGGTCTGAACTACCTAGACCATTTTATTTGTAAACATCAGAGTTGTTAGGGAAGTTTAAGTAGCTTCTGTCTGGTTTTCTGTTTTTGTTCTTGCTCCAGTCAGTCCTTGGCTGACAAAAGAGAAGACTGACATTAGAAATGGAAGGGATGCCATGATGGAGCCAAACAAAATCCATTTGAGAGAAGAGCCAGGCTTATCGAATCACAGGTTCCCCAAAGGATGTCGGTTGATCCCCGTTAATTAATGCACCCAACCCTTCAGAAAACCATCCATCTAACCTAACCGACTTGTGTTATTCCTCAGTGACCAGTGTTAAAAGGTATTCTTCATTAATTTCTCCCAGAGGCTTTAATCCATTTCTCTCTTCATTGCAGGTAGTGATGAACTGGAAATCAAGAACAAGGGTGACCATGACAAAATATCCACAGTGGAGAAGCAGTATAAATATATTGAATGTGGAAAAAGTTCCCATTCCTCTTCCCATCAAATAAATCCCATTGGGAAGAAACCTTATAAGTGCTTGGAATGTGGAAAGAGCTTCAGTCAGAGCACCCATCTCACTTCCCATCAAAGAATTCATACAAGAGAGAAACCATATAATTGTTTGGAATGTGAAAAGAGCTTCGGTAACAGCTCCT
Organism: Podarcis vaucheri; assembly: GCF_965113315.1. Classification (NCBI taxonomy): domain Eukaryota; kingdom Metazoa; phylum Chordata; class Lepidosauria; order Squamata; family Lacertidae; genus Podarcis; species Podarcis vaucheri. The sequence continues at coordinate 3,895,099 of NC_138762.1, read as the reverse complement.
CTCTCACTTCCCATCAGAGAATTCATACAGGGGAGAAGCCCTATCAGTGTGGGGAATGTGGAAGGAGCTTTAGTCAGAGTGGCCATCTCACTTCCCATCAAAGAATTCATACAGGGGAGAAACCCTATCACTGTGTGGAATGTGGAAAGAGCTTCACTACAATCTCCTCTCTGAGTTCCCATCAGAGAATTCATACAGGGGAGAAACCCTATCAGTGTGTGGAATGTGGAAAGAGCTTCAGTAACAGCTTCTCTCTCACATCTCATCAAAGAATTCATACAGGGGAAAAACCCTATCAGTGTGGGGAATGTGGAAAGAGCTTTAGTCAGAGTGGCCATCTCACTTCCCATCAAAGAATTCATACAGGTGAGAAACCCTATCAGTGCATGGAATGTGGAAAGAGCTTCAGTTTGAGCTCTTATCTCACTTCCCATCAAAGAACTCATACAGGGGAGAAACCCTATCAGTGCATGGAATGTGGAAAGAGCTTCAGTCAGGGCTCCTCTCTCACTTCCCATCAAAGAATTCACACAGGGGAAAAACCCTATCAGTGCACGGAATGTGGAAAGAGCTTCAGTTGGAGCTCCGATTTCACTTCCCACCAAAAAATTCATACAGGGGAGAAACCTTATCAATGTTTGGAATGTGGAAAGAGCTTCAGTTTGAGCTCCTATCTCACTTCCCATCAAAGAATTCATACAGGGGAGAAACCTTATCAGTGCATGCAGTGTGGAAAGAGCTTCAGGAAGAGCTCCCATCTCACTGCGCATCAAATAATTCATACAGGGGAGAAACGTTATCAGTGCATGGAATGTGGAAAGAGCTTCAGTCACAGCCACAGTCTCACTTCCCATCAAAGAATTCATACAGGGGAGAAACCCTATCAGTGTGTGGAATGTGGAAAGAGCTTCAGTACAAGCTCCGATCTCACTAAACATCAAAGAATTCATACAGGGGAGAAACCCTATCAGTGCGAGGAATGTGGAAAGACCTTCAGTACACGCTCCTATCTCACTTTCCATCAAAGAATTCATAGAGAGGAGAAACCCTTCATTATACAGCTTTAGGAGCCAGGCAAATACGCACCTTTTTAACCAGGCCTCTGGCTGATTGACATCTAATGCCCTTTTAAAATATGGTGGGGATGGGGGTTACAGATGTGTATTTTGTGGTTTTATATTGTGCTTTTATGTTGTTACTGTGCTGAGACCTGTGGGTGTAGACAATAGGAGCCAACTCTTAGAGGCCAATGGTTCTTTGCCCCCTAATAAGATATTTGAGGGGGCCACCCCCCAGTTCATAGGCATTGCCATTCAAATGGTGTGCATAATAATAATAATACTACTAATAATTTATTATTTATACCACGCCCATCTGGCTGAGTTTCTCCAGCCACTCTCGGCGGCTCCCAATCGAGTGTTAAGAACAATACAGCATTAAATATTAAAAACTTCCCTAAACAGGGCTGCCTTCAGATGTCTTTTAAAGATACGATAGCTACTTATTTCCTTCACATCTGAAGGGAGGGTGTTCCACAGGGTGGGCGCCACTACCAAGAAGGCCCTCTGTCTGGTTCCCTGTAACCTCACTTCTCACAATGAGTGAACCGCCAGAAGGCCTTTGGCGCTGGATCTCAGAGTCTGGGCTGAACAATGGGTGGAGACGCTCCTTCAGGTATGCAGGATCCTGTGATTGATTGTGCAAGGTGGGCCTTACCTTGCCCCCCACCAATATTTTATTCAAGTTGGCACCACTGGGTCGGGTGGTATTCAAATTAAATAAATACATAAATCGCTTTCCTTTGCACATGTTCCAGCTTGTGTTGTGATCTTTTCGAGTAATCAAATTATACTTGTAGCACATGGCAGGATGAAAGTCTTCAACTTCATCAGGACAAGTTATTTGTTTTTTACTGTTGTAGCCATTGCTTTCTGCAAATTCATCTTCTATACCATGAAGATAAATCAAAGTAATTGAAAAAAGAGAGAAGGGGAAAATGTGCACTATTCCATTAATCTGCTTGCATGTATTTGGAGACTGTAATTTCAGTAATTTCACATTATGTGTTTCTGTGTGTTCAGCACACATGATTGCAGGTGAGACTGAATAAAACACTTCCTAGGAAATTCCCTTTGACTGCTTCTGTATTGTTTCAAATGTGACTTCACTTACACATAAGATCATATTTATTGCTGAAAAATCATGTCATCTTTGGCTCCTTAATCTCTACCCCAACAAACCTTGCACTTAACATGAGTAACTTCTTTCCCACAATTTCTTAGGTGGAAATAACTGATATTGGAAAGGAAGAAACGAGGTATACCTTTTCCCTCAAACTTTTGGAGGAGGTTAAAGTGGGAAATCCCGAGGGAGATTTTGCTTAACCGAGCTTCAGTTCAGCAGGTGAGACTGGATTTTCACAGGGCACAGCTAAAGAACAATGATAGAAAGTTATCCAACCTTGGCAGCTGGGCGGAATTTCTTTTCAATTGCTTTTATTGATTTTTTCAGATTATTACAAGTCATTGCCAACTTAATTCAATTCAGTACAATTTTCCAAAACATGTTTCCCACTCTCCTTGTAAGATATTGTGGTAATCATTCACTTCTTTGAAAGCCAGCATCCATCTGTGTTTTTATTTATCTGTTACAATAGGACAGAGCTCACTCAATATGCTAGTTAAGAAGGTCTGCCCCGAGGCACATCAGGACAAAAGCCGATAAAGTAGTTCAAACACAGCAAACAGAGAGTCCTAAAACACACTTAAACATACATTGGGAGAAATAAAATAAACATAGTTTAGATGGCCACCTGTCCTGGATGATCCAGCTAAGATTCCTGCATTGGGTCCCTCTTAAGATTCTGTGAGGAGACCAAATTCATGGATTCCAATAGAAAATTCTTTTAAAATCATTTATGGACATTTAAAAACCTTTGGAGAAGTAGTGTCCCTTGCTTTGAACATGATTGTCTGTGCTTTACACTCCGCAGGAAGGCCTATTCATAAGGAAGCAAGTTTTCTTTCTTCAGCTTTATTTTGTGCCCAGTGTCAAATTAGTCTTCTGGACCCCATCTCTTTGACATCTGATGGGAGGGTGTTCCACAGGGAGGGCACCACCACCGAGAAGGCCCTCTGCCTGGTTTCCTGTAACTCTCACAGTGAGGGAACCGGCAGAAGATCCTTGGAGGAGGACCTCAGCATCTGGGCTGAACAATGGGGGTGAAGATGCTCCTTCAGGTATACTGGGCTGAGGCTGTTTAGGGCTTTAAAGGTCAACACCAACCTGCCCTGTACTCAGAATGTACCTGCACCTCCATGGACAGCTGTGAGTCCAAGAATATTCACAGGCTGTGCACTTGGTCCTTCAGGAGCACAGTTACCCCTTTCAGGACCAGGGAGTCACTCACACCCACCCACCCCCTTCCCCCTAAAACAGTACTTCTGTCTTGTCCGGATTCAACTTCAATCTGTTAGCCACCATCCAGCCTCCAACGGCCTCCAGACACTCACACAGGACATTCACTGTCTCCACTGGTTCTGATTTAAAGGAGAGGTGGAGCTGGGTATCATCCACATACTGGTGGACACCCAGCCCACACCCCCTGATTATCTCTCCCAGTGGCTTCATATAGATGTTGAAAAGCATTGGGGAGAGGACAGAGCCCTGAGGCACCCCACAAGTGAGAGCCCAACAACACTTTCTGGACATGACCCAGGCGGAAGGAGCAGAACCACTGTATAACTGTGCCCCCATCTCCCAACTCCTCTAGCTGTTCCAGAAGGATGGTATCAAAGGCCACTGAGAGTTCCAGCAGAACTAGGAATCAGCTTTCACCTTTGTCCCTAGCCCGCCGGAGATCATTGACCAGTGCAACCAAGGCAGTTTCACTCCCATGATGAGACAGAAGACACGGCAGAAGACACATCACTCCCTATTCTTCCTTAACTTCAAAATGTTGCATATCCTTTGCCGAATCTGCTGGGTCTTCACACTGTACACAATGGGATTAAGAAGTGGTGGGACTGCAACATAGATGTTGGCCATAAGCATGTGAACAATGGGGGAAAGGTGCTTCCCATATCGATGTGCCATACTTACGCCAATCATTGGGACGTAGAAAATCAAGATGGCAGCAATGTGGGATACGCAGGTGTTGAGAGCCTTCAGACATTCTTTGCGGGAGGCAATGCTCAAAGCAGTCCTCAGGATCAGAATATAAGATACAAGAATGATGAGAGCATCCAACACTACAGTGCACATGACTACGATCAAACCATATAGGACGTTGACTCTGGTGTCTGCACAGGCTAACTTCATGGCATCTTGGTGGAGACAGTAGGAATGAGAAAGGACATTGGATCTGCAGAAAGGGAGTCGCTTAATAAGGAAGGGGATGGGGAAGCAGACAGACAGGCCTCTTGAAAAGAGAATTATACCAATTTTCACAATTACAGAATTTGAGAGCAGTGATCTGTATCTCAGTGGATCACGGATGGCAATGAATCGGTCAAAAGCCATTGCCACAAGAATGCCAGACTCTGCCCATTGAAATATATAGATAAAGAACATCTGGCTGATGCAGGCATTGAATGGGATTTCCCTTGAGTCAAACCAATAGACTCCCAGCATTGTTGGCATGGTGGACATGGAGAGGCCCAGATCCGAGCAGGCAAGCATGGAAAGGAAGAAATACATAGGTTCATGGAGGCTTTCGTCACTTTTAATGACATAGAGGATAGTGATGTTCCCAAGCAGAGTCAGGGCGTAGAGCACAAACAGTGGGAAGGCCACCCAAGAGTTCTTTTCCTGCATCCCAGGGATGCCGATCAGGACAAAGGTTTGGTGGCTCACAAGGCTGCTGTTGAATCTGGTGATGGAGGACATTGTTCCTCAAGTGTATTTGGTGGGAAAATGCTAAGTTGTAATAAGCTGTGAATATTTGCTATAAAGGACTTTGGGAAATACTCAAGTTGCTTTCTCTGTGCCTGAGAGTGGAGCCCCAAACCTATTCAGGGAAGGAAAGTTAGTCCTCAGTGCTCATCCTGTCCTGTGCAGATAAGCTCCCCAACTCGAATATTAAGTCAATCTCCGGCACTCACCCTCCTCCAAGCAGTGTGATTTTTTAAAAAAGAAGGTCTATGCCATTATACCTGGCTCTTTTGTCAAAGAGACACTTAAAGCATCTTACAAAGTTGAGTAAGAAATTGCATAAGAGTCCTCACCCTCGAAATTACTATATGAAAGACATGACATGAAAAGAAAGAGGGGTGGGGTGGGGTGGAGGGTGATTGGGAATGCTTTCTCAAATTAAATTATTACAATGAACACTTGAGGTGGCAACAGTCCAGCAACTCAAAGGCTGCTGGTCTCTCAGCAAATGCAGTGACACAGCAGCCTGGTGGAATTTTACCATCACTTGTGTAGCCGATGAATCTCAAAAGCCAGCAGAATACAGATGATAGGGGATCTGATAGATGTTCTCCAACATGGACTCACTAATAGAGAGTAGGTGTCATGTTGAGAGCCTAGAAATCTAAACGGGGAGATGAATAATAGAACTGTAGAGTTGGAAAGGACCCCTGCAATGCAGGAATGAGAAGTCCTGTGTTCAAAATCTTTTTTTCAGCCACAAAGTCACTGGATGGTCTCTCCCCGACTCTGTTATCCAAGAATGATACTGGTTTACAGTGCAGAGCTTCTGAGAGGATCAAGGAGAGAAAATGCACAGAGTGATTTAATTCTTACATGCTCTATCAAAGTGTGAAGTGTTGTTGTTGAGTATTGGCGATGGAGATCTCATCGTGTGGCTCTGGCAAATTCACAGCCTCTCCATTTCTCCTCTGCAAAATAGAAATAAACACCACACTGTAATAGTTAAATTAGAAAGGATATATCTAAATGACGGAATGGATAGTTAAATTGGGAGGATTGGACATGTCTCACCCTAGCTCCTCCTCTTCTGAGAAGACATTGAAATGGAGGTCCTGAATTTTTCACCTCCAGTGGGTGAAAGGGTTGTGACCAGAAATTGAAATCAGTTTGACTTTTTAAAAATTAATTTACAAAAAAACCCAACAACCAAACATTCAATAATACAGAGAGAGAGAGAGAGAGAGAGAGCTCAAGGTACAAACGCCTCAGGTTACAAACGCTTCAGGTTACAAACTCTGCTAACCTGGAATATTTACCTCAAGTTGAGAACTTTAACCCAGGATGAGAATGGAAATCGTGTGCCAGCGGTGCAGCGGCAACAAGAAGCCCTATTACTGAAAGCATGCTTCTAGTTAAGAACAGTTTCAGGTTAAGAATGGATCTCTGGAACGAATTAAGTTCGTAACTAGAGGTACCACTGTATATGAATACAAAAATCCAAACAATGTTCAATAAAAGGTTCTAAGAACTAGATTAGAATATGATAAAGAGAGCCAAGTGGAACTTAGCTATCATTTTAAAAGCGACTCGCAGACGTCAGTGTTCTTAAGTGGTAGTTAGCGAAGGGAAGTTAGGTATTTGGAATATCGGAGCCAGAAAGCCCCAAATAGAAATTCATTCCAAGTAAAAATGTTCAAAATGTTCCATAAAATGTTCAAAATAAAATGGTGAAGTCTGACATCCCTCTCCCCCACGTGAGAAACCAAGGGCACAGCAGTAAAAACTCCAGGTTTTTGGTTCCTGTTCCAGAAGTCCAGTTGCTTTCCTGACTGGCCCAAACCTTCTCCCCAATGTGAAATTCTGAAATGAATCCCAGTCTCACTCTGGCTAGCCCAGCGTGAATTTCCCCCTTTGATGACAATGAGCTTAATGGCCACCATATTGATAATTACGGTATGTTCTCATCAAAGTACAGTACACTAGTACTTAATGCATATGATACTTCAACATATCTATGCTAGACTATCATCATCATCATCATCATCATCATCTGCAATTACCAAAAAAGAACTCTGAGTAATATCCACAATATTTAGCTGACCACCCCCAATAAAATATAGCATACAACACGGGAATAAAATCGGAAACAAATGCAAGCCATCGCCATAATCTCATGGCCTCCTCCTGATTGATGACGATCTCTCTGAAGTCAATCAAAGGAAAACTCGTCTGCTTTATATCTCAGGAATGTGCCTGAATTTAGGACAGAGGACACAAACCTGGCACGAGTTCTCCCAGGATGAATGCTGAGTCTGCCGTTGCTGTTCCATGAGGGATTCTGCCTATGCTTTTTATGGCAGGAAGGGTCATAGTGATAATGTTTACCCTTAGGGAGACAAGCTGTTCCGAGACTGTTAGATATCTGGGCAGAGATTTTTGAAATCCCGATGGCAGTTACTAGGGAAGCTCCACACATCCTGTCCAAAGGCCTGCGATTCTGCTCCCAGAGGCATTCCAGAGACCACCTGGGCTCCCACCTTCCATGAAACCAGAGAACTTGGATGTAGATGGAATATAAAGAGAGAGAGGAACCCTCCTCCCCACAGATCTGAGGACCACTAAAATGTGTGTGTTTAAGCAAAAGGATGACATTATCGTCCTCTAGATATAATTGAGGTTGAAATAGTAAATGTATCATTTCAAACCAAGGAAAGACCTCACTTGGAAAAACAATATAACTCAGGTGGTTAGGAAGGGCCAACAGAGACTCCATTTCCTCAGGGTCTTGCGAAAGAACAATGTTAAACAACAGTTGATGACCTCCTTCTACTGGTCCACAATAGAAGGTGTCCTCTCATATTGTATCACAGTGTGGTACGTTGGCTTGACAGCCATGGACAGAAAGTCTTTACAGAGGGTGGTGAACACAGCACATGATATCATGGGCTGTCCCCTGAGCCCGCTAGATGGCATTGCAAGGGATTGTTGCCTTAGGAGAGTGAGAAGAATTCTCAGGGATGATTCACACCCTGGCCAGCACCTCTTTAATCTTCTACCCTCGGACAGGAGGTATAGAAGTATAATCAGTTGTACCAAGAGGCTAAAATACAGTTTCTATCCATGGGCTGTTAGGCTCCCTGCATCTATTTTGAACAAATACCCTGATGATGATGATGATGATGATGATGATGATAATAATAATAATTTTTATTCAAGGTCGGCTTCAGGGCGGCTAACAAGCAATAATAAAAACAAGTTGAATGAATGCAACTTAAAAACAAGATTAAAATACAACATTAAACATTAAAACATCGAAACGTTAAAATGCAGCCTCATCACAGGAGGAGAAAGGATAAAGAAAGAGGGGGAGGGAATCAAATTGACTCCAAGCCAAAGGCCAGGTGGAACAACTCTGTCTTACAGGCCCTGCGGAAAGAAATCAGATCCTGCAGGGCCCTGGTCTCATGAGGCAGAGCGTTCCACCAGGCCAGAGCCACCACTGAGAAGGCCCTGACCCTGGCGGAGGATACTCTGACTTCCTTAGGGCCCGGGGCCTCTAGGGTGTTGCTATTTATGGACCTTAAGATCCTCCGTGGGCCATACCAGGAGTGGTGGTCCCATAGGTACAAGGGTCGTAGGCCGTGGTCCTTATGTCTCTTGCTATGAACAAATAAACAAACCACCTTTATAGATTAGTTAATCAAGTAGTGTCCACAAAGAATCCTACTTTTAACACTGATATTTTTAGTATGCTCAGATGCGAACGCCAACATATCATTTATGTTTCGGTAGTATGTATGTAACTCCCATTCAGATATGTTTTTTAAAGATTTACAAATGTTTATATTTGATGTGGTTTTAATAGATACTGCTAAAATTATTATGCTCTGATGCTTGCAGACTATGTTTAATCAAACTTACTAAAGAGGTTGCAGTGCATGTGGTTTGAACGGAGGATCTATCAAATGCTTTATCGAAGTTGAATATTTTGTGGAATGCCATCTTTCATAATATGGAAATAAATCTCATTCAAAGAAATGATTCAGTATACATCGGGGGGGGGGGATTTCTTTAATGAATGAACAGCGTGATGGAAATAAACAGCTTAATGCCCTACTTGGAAGTATTCATTGGGGGAAAAACTTTTAACGGAAACTGTGCAAAATGGTTTAGGATCTTCCATTTAAAAAATCAACACATTAAAAGGAAAAAACAGAATACTTATTAAAGAGATATGGAAAAGACTCAAATATATTTCCATCTATCCCTAATTATAAACCACTTTATCTTCTTCTGCAGAAGCAATATCAACACCTACTTATTTTTAGATTGCAAAATGTTGCATATCCTTTGCCGAATCTGCTGGGTCTTCACACTGTACACAATGGGATTGAGAAGTGGTGGGACAGCAACAAATATGTTGGCCATCAGCATGTGGACAATGGGGGAGAGGTGCTTCCCAAATCGATGTACCACACTGATGCCAATCATTGGGATGTAGAAGATCAAGATGGCAGAAATGTGGGCCACACAGGTGTTGAGAGCCTTCAGACACTCTTTTCGAGAAGCAATGCTCAAAACAGTCGTCAGGATCAGAATATAAGATACAATAATGATCAGAACATCCAGCATTATAGTGCACGTGACTACAACCAAGCCATATATGATATTGACTTTTATGCCTGCGCAGGCTAACTTCATGGCATCTTGGTGGAGACAGTAGGAGTGAGAAAGGACATTGGATCTGCAGAAAGTGAGCCGTTTAATGAGAAAGGGGAATGGGAAACAAAAACAGAAACCTCTGGATAAGATAGCTATTCCCATTTTTGCAATGACTGAATTCGATAGAAGTGATTTGTATCTCAGTGGATCACGGATGGCAATCAAGCGATCAAATGCCATTGCCACAAGAATGCCAGACTCTATCGCTTGTAATGCATGGATAAAGAACATCTGGCAGATGCAAGCATTGAATGGGATTTCTCTGAAGTCAAACCAATAGACCCCCAGCATAGTTGGCATGGTGGACATGCACAGGGCCAGATCCGAGCAGGCGAGCAGGCAAAGGAAGAAGTACATGGGCTCATGGAGGCTTGGATCAATCTTGATGACATAGAGGATCGTGATGTTCCCAAGCAGGGTTAGGGCGTAGAGCACAAACAATGGGAAGGCCACCCAAGAGTTCTTCTCCTGCATCCCAGGGATGCCAATCAGGACAAAGGTTTGGTGGCTCACAAGGCTGCTGTTGAAACTGGTGAAGGAAGACATCATTCCCCAGCTGTTGTGGTAGAAAGATTCTAAGGAGTAACAAAATTGATCTGAACGTTAGAGATTCTGATATCCTGCTTCAGTCCAACATGAAATGTTGTTATTAGAGCCTCCATTCAAAGAAGGAGAAACAGTCCTAAAATCAGTGCTAAATTCTCCTTTTATGATGGTCAACAAAGAACCCTATTTTTAATGTTTGAAGTTTTATTCTGCTTTTAGTCCTCTGTTGGGGACCACCCAGAGTGGCTGGGGAAACTCAGCCAGATGGGCGGGATATAAATAATAAAAGTACAGTATCATCATCATCATCATCAATCTCAGTCCTCAACAGTCTCCCAACTCCAACCAGTTCATCTCTTTTATTATTTAAAGCTTCTATACCTGTTTGCTTGCTTTTGTCAAGGTGGTATTGGCTTTTGTGGCCTTGGGAAATTCATTGTTTCTCAATTTCTCATCTGCAGATTTGGAATAACAATCACAGTGTAACTGCTGACATAGAAATGATATATCTAAATGACTAAATGTACAGCAGCATGAGGAATAGGGGGTGGGACAAGTCTCATCCCACCTTCTCCTGCTCCCCCTTTAAAGAACAGGTTGGGCAGCCATCTGTCATGGATGCTTTGGCTGCCATTCCTTCACCCTTGAGGTTCCTCCCAAATCTACAAGTCTATGATTCCTCTTCTGAGAAGTCAATCTTGAAACTGAAACGCCCACTGAGCAAAAGGAATGTGACCAGATATGACCAGAGGCTGGAATCGGGGGGCGGGGGCAGATATTGACTGATTTTATAATTGTGTACATAAAACAAAAATGTACAAATGAGTAGAAATGAATATTAAGAATGGATGAAGGAAGAAAAACTAGGATACCAGGATGACATACCTTTAGGAGCCAGGTGAAAATGTTCCTCTAACACCAGGCTTCTGGGTGGTTGAACAATCTCTGGTCTTTTAAACATTTGTGGGAGCGGAGTCTTTGGTTTGCTTTTATGTTTTGGTTATGTATTTTGCCTTATTTTGTAATGTTATGTTGTGAAGCTCCCTCTGATGTTGGGTGAAGAGCAGTAAACAAATAGAATAGATAAAAATAGTAATTATGATGATCTGGGAAAATAAGATGTGAAACAATCTGCATGAGGAAAAGTGGCTAAAACCTGCAAGACTTAGAACATGCAAACGTAAAAGTAAAACAGAATAAAATGAAGTATTACTCAAAGCTGTCCATAGTCCGAAGCCTAGAAAAAGCCGCCTCTATTCATACCTTTGTCATAAGATGGGCCTGTTGCGACAAGAGAGAAGCAAGATCTTCTCAAAGGAATAACAAAGGGCCCCTCTAGATGGCCAATTTATTGAGGATTCATCTTGAGTTGCTTGTGCAAATCTGACAGAGAGGTTAGTGACTGCATTTTCATTCTGCTTGGTTTGTGAGGTGGTTATAAGAGAATGCATATTTATCCTGCCCTCATCCTGATTTGCATTCAGAGCCCTTGCTCATCTATCAGTCACTCATTTGTTCATCCTGCACTTTTCAAGACATTTCCCTGTCACTTTCCAAATTGCAAACAGTCTGTTTTTTAAATAAATATATATAAGAAACAGATTTGTTGTTCTAGGGTGATAGAGCACTCCCACTTTAAAAGTGTAAACTGAAAATTCTGGTGCGTGATTGAACGACTCACCTGAAAATATTGGTGGTCTGGAGATGCCCAATGATAACTCAGAGCAACAGAAAATGTCTGTGGGAAAGATGGAGCAGAAATATCTAATCCAGTATAAAATTATATTGAAAGGCAGGGAGAATTTCTCCCAGGCCCTGTTTGAAGTGCATGTACTGGCGTGTTCTGCTTGATATAGGTTGGGAATAAGATAACCTGAATGATCAACTCACCCTCATATATGTAGACTGGGACCTCCTGCAGATACCATCTTAGCAAGATGTGGGATCTGCACAATGAAGGAAGAGGACCTCTGGAATTGCCTCCTGAATGGGACCCAGTGTCCCTTTGGAATGGCCTGTTCTTCAATATGAGACAGCGCCACCTTTGTTGCAATTTGAGCACCTACTGAAGACCCTCCTCTTCCGTCCCAGTCGGCATCTGCACTTTTAGAGTGTTTGTATAAATGAATTTGTTCCTAGATCTCTGTATGGTTTTTATATTGGAATCATTTGGAATTTTTAAACATATGGAACTGTTTTCAACTGTCCCCCCCAACTTTCTTGCATATTTCAAAATAAAAAAATTCCTTCCAGTAGCACCTTAAAGACCAACTAAGTTAGTTCTTGGTATGAGCTTTCGTGTGCATGCACACTTCTTCAGATACTCTGAAACAGAAGTTGCCAGATCCTTCTATATAGTGCATATTTCAGCTTTCTTTGTATACTTTCTGGTGGCAACCTTCCCTGGGACTAAGTTGTGAAGGACGGGGAAGAAATCAAATAGATGAAGCAATCAAAGCTAAAAGATTCTTTTTACAATTCTTTACAGCTTCCATTGTCCTCCGTAGTCCTGGACAGCAGATGGACTCTTCCAATATGGATTTCCACATTAAATCCCAGTTTCTCTCTGGCCTGCCCAGTAGCAATTGCAGCATTTTCGCTCAAATGATAAAGATGATAATGATGATAAGTTTCATAATAATCATATTGATAATGAGAAGCATGATTATCATCAAAGTTCAGCAGTAGTACAGAAGCATATGCTGCTTTTCCATATGGATATGGATATTAGACTATTATTTTATTGTTATTTGCTGCTAACAATTAACAAAAATGCCTCTGGTATACACAATATTTAACATGGAACATTGGAACAAAAAGCAAGTGTAAACCCTCTTGATCATCTTATAGCCTCATGACTCTGAGCTCAGTCAAGGGAAAACTCACATGCTTTGTATCTCAACGAGTCCTTTGCCCTTACCTGACTTTATGGCATAGGCTGTGAACCTGACCTGGTGAGCATGGAACCTGCATGCTCCTGCCTGTGATGTTCTTGGCAATAAGCATTGTAGAAAAACTGTTTTCCCTCCGGGCAATGACACCATGGGGCCTAGGTGCCCAGAACTGCTGAACCCACTGAGAGCAGTTATTAGAGAATCCCCAAGGATCCTGTGAAGGGACCTGCAATTATGTTCTCAGAGGTGTTCTAGAGACCACTCTGTGCTCCCTTGTTCCTTAACACCAAAGAAGTGGGATGCAGGCGGAAATATGCTCAGAGTGGAGTATTGATTTCATGCTCTTTATTTCAGCTCATAGTACAACAGTGCAAATTTTCCCCCAAACCTCTGGCTATATATACATTATTTACACAATGTGTGACCGGCTGATTCAACCCCCCTCTTGGAGCCTGACTGGGCTACTCCTGCAGATGAATCAGGTTGCTGCATTCTAGGATCCTACCTGCCTATTGTTCCAGGATCCAAGCTCAGTACAGTCACACCTCATGTTACGTTTGCTTCAGGTTGCACTTGTGGTGGCCCAGAAGTACCGGAAAGGGTTGCTTCCGGGTTTCGCGGCTCACGCACATGCAGATGCGCAAAATGACATCACACGCATGCGCAGAAGTGGCGAATTGCGACACGTGCATGCGCAGACGCACAGATGAGGGTTGCATTCTGCTCATGTTGCAAACAGGCCTCCGGAACGGATCCCGTTTGCAACCAGAGGTACCACTGTACATAACACAGATAGAATATCTTAACCAGGAGGTCTCAACCTACCTCTCTGAGCGGATCCAGGGAGAGAGGTGTGAAAAGGGTGGAACAGCCACATGCTCCTTGAAGGGTGCATTTACAATAGAGAGCCCAGCCAGAGGACATGGCACATGGGGGGCATGAAGTAGGCACCCGCCCATTGGCGCCCACAGCACAGCACTGCCTGGTGCTCCTCTCTGCGAGCGCTGGGTCCTCCAATGCTGGGAGAGGAGCGCTGGCCTGCTTTGGGGGCACCTGTTTTGCACCCCCTCAAAAACCTGAGCCCGGGCGCACTGCCCCTCTGGCATGCCACACACTATGCCCCTGGGCTGCTAAGGCTCTAAGGGTTTCTGCAGCTGCTCGCTCTTCCTGGTGGGCTGAGTCCACTGCTTCCTTCTCTTTTGACTCTTCCTAGACCAAGGTGATGGGTGTGTGTCTGTCTCTGGCTCCTGTGAGGTGGCTGGGACCAGTCAAGAAGAACATAAGAAGAGGCTGCTGGGTTAAGCCAATGGCCAATCTTGTCCAGCCTCCTGCTCCCATATTGGAACCCATAAGTTGGAAACGAAGCCCCAGAGCCCTCTCTGTGTCAGTACGCCTTTGAGCCGATGCCAACAACTGGGTTCAACAACTTCTTCTGCCCCAACTGGGCTAGGCGACTGGGTAGCACTTCCATAGACCTTCCACTCCTGGAAAACAGGTCTAAGTGCACTGGACCCACAACTGTGAGTTGTGAGCACCAAACTCAGCAGAGTATGAACAACACGGAAGAAAGCTGTGAAACATAACTTCTTTATTTTCTAATAGCTACTGCAAACTAAACTAAAGAAGTACTGGCTTGCATGAGTGTTACAGCTCTCACTCAGCCATCTAATAACTACAGAGATAACACTAAGACTCCCACAGCGAAGAGCAGTTTCTGCCCCCTCCTTTCTGAAAACATTGTCAGGAGATTCTCGCAATGGGAGGGGGTGAAAATATCCACACTCTGCTCCTGTCATTCCCAACAACTGCTATTCAGAAGCCAACTATGGAGGCAGACAACAGCTATCATGGCTAGTAGCCATCAATGGTCCTCTCCTCCTCCATGAATCCTCTTTTAAATACAGCTGTCATACGTCTGAGTTTTCTCAGACATATCTGGGATTCGTCTGCTGGGGAAAAAAATCTCAACAACTTTTGTGTCTGGATTTTCACATTTTAAAATAAGGCAGCCCCACTTTAAAGCCACCTGAGTTGGAGGCCATCACTGCCTCCTATGGGGCTGGGAGCCAGTTCCACAGTTTAACTCTGTGCTGTGTGAAGAAGGACTTCCTTTTATCTGTCCTAAATCTTCCAGCATTCCACTTCAATCCCACTTGGACTACTGCAATGTGCTCTACGTGGGGCTACCTTTGAAGGTGACCTGGAAACTACAACTAATCCAGAATGCAGCAGCTAGACTGGTGACTGGGAGCGGCCGCCGAGACCATATAACACCGGTCTTGAAAGATCTACATTGGCTCCCAGTACGTTTCTGAGCACAATTCAAAGTGTTGGTGCTGACCTTTAAAGTCCGAAACGGCCTCGGCCCAGTAGACCTAAAGGAGCGGCTCCATCCCATCGTTCAGCCCGGACACTGAGGTCCAGATCCGAGGTCCTTCTGGCGGTTGCCTCACTGCGAGAAGCCAAGTTACAGGGAACTAGGCAGAGGGCCTTCTCAGTAGTGGCACCCACCCTGTGGAACGCCCTCCCACCAGATGTCAAAGAGAACAACAACTGCCAGACTTTTAAAGACATCTGAAGGCAGCCCTGTTCAGGGAAGCTTTTAATGTTTGATGCATTACTGTGTTTTGAAATTTTGTTGGGGGCTGCCCAGAGTGGTTGGGGAGGCCCAGCCAGAAGGGCGGGGTATAAATAATAATAAATAAATGGGTGTCCATGAGTTTTAGCATTATGAGAAAGGGATAAAAACTTTCTCCATGCTGGGCATTGTTTTATAGACTTCTTTCAGGTCTCCCCTTACCCACATTTTCTCTAAGCTAAGACAGTGTCTCTGCTAAGCCTGCAGAGCAACATAGGGATAGAGAGACGGTGGGACTTCTGCTTCCCTTTGGGCAGAAGGTTGAAGCGAGACAGCAGGTTGAAGAAGAAGAACCAACAAAATGAATTCCATTTCTTTTAATGCCAAATGTGAACAGCAACATGATGGGAGAATCCCCTTTGGTTTAAAGAATACACATCAAAAGGTAAATTGACAGCACCTTAGAGCCCTACTTGTAAGTAAGCATAGATTATATTTTCTATGGAACCTGTGGCATTGTTTAGGCTCCTTTGTAAGGAAATAAAATTGAGGAAAGGACAAAGCAGTTATTAGAGAGGCAGAGGCATACCTAGGTGCTGGCAAAACCTGCCCCCACCGCAGGCTCAGAAGTGGTGCAAAAATCACCCCAGAAATCTTTCATCATCTGTGGTAAGACAGTAGACCATTGGGGACTTTGGAATGCTGAGGTATTGCTGAGTGCCTGCCACTGGCACAGCAACTGGGAGAAGCTTCCCATCCTTATTGCACAAAGGCACAAAGGGCGCACAGATACAGAAGTGACATGGGATGGATCCATTTATCCCTAATAATGAAACACAAACACTTTATCTTCCTCTTATGGCAGAATCCTCCTTTGGGAGAAATATCAACCCCTAGTTCTTTTCAGCTGCAATATGTTGCATATCCTTTGCCGAATCTGCGGGGTCTTCACACTGTACACAAAAGGATTGAGAAGTGGTGGGACCGCAACAAATATGTTGGCCATCAGCATGTGGACAATGGGGGAAAGGTGCTTCCCGTATCGATGTACCACTGTGATGCCAATCATTGGGACGTAGAAGATCAAGATGGCAGAAATGTGGGCCACACAGGTGTTGAGAGCCTTCAGACACTCTTTTCGAGAAGCAATGCTCAAAACTGTCTTCAGGATCAGAATATAAGATAC
Source organism: Podarcis vaucheri (assembly GCF_965113315.1). Classification (NCBI taxonomy): domain Eukaryota; kingdom Metazoa; phylum Chordata; class Lepidosauria; order Squamata; family Lacertidae; genus Podarcis; species Podarcis vaucheri. The sequence continues at coordinate 3,878,298 of NC_138762.1, read as the reverse complement.
AAGAATGACGAGAGCATCCAACAGAACTGTGCACATGACTGCGATCAAACCATATAAAACGTTGACTCTTGTGTCTGCGCAGGCTAACTTCATGGCATCTTGGTGGAGACAGTAGGAGTGAGAAAGGACATTGGATCTGCAGAAAGGGAGCCGTTTAATGAGAAAGGGGAATGGGAAGCAGACACAGAGACCTCTGGATAAGATAGCTATACCTATTTTTGCAATGACTGAATTTGAGAGAAGTGACCTGTATCTCAGTGGACCACGGATGGCAATGAACCGGTCAAAAGCCATTGCCACAAGAATGCCGGACTCTATTGCTTGTAATATGTGGATAAAGAACATCTGGCTGATGCAGCCATTGAGTGGGATTTCCCCAGAGTCAAACCAGTAGACCCCCAGCATAGTTGGCATGGTGGAGATGCAGAGGCCCAGATCGGAGCAGGCGAGCAGGCAAAGGAAGAAGTACATGGGCTCATGGAGTCTTGGGTCAATCTTGATGACGTAGAGGATCGTGAAATTCCCAAGCAGAGTCAGGGAGTAGAGCACAAACAATGGGAAGGCCACCCAAGAGTTCTTCTCCTGCATCCCAGGGATGCCAATCAAGACAAAGGTTTGGTGGCTCATAATGCTATCATTGGAGCTGGTCAGAGGTGAAATCATCCCCCAAATGCTTTTGGTGAAAGGAGTTGAAGGAGTCTTAAAACTGATCTGTATATTAGAGATTTTTATACAACCTTACAGATTCTGTTAATGTCATATTGCCTTTATGAAAGGGGATACATATTCTGTTTTAATTCAACAGCAAAATTTGTGTTAGAGCCTCTATTCAAGGAAGGAAGAGCAGTCCTGAATGCTGCTTCAGTTCACCTCCTATCCTGGCCAAATAACACTCCAACCCTATCATAAAAATCCCCAGTTTCTCATCTGCAAAACAGAAATAAAAAATACAGTGACATTGCTGAATTAGAAATTATCTGTCCAAATGACTGCGTGTACAAGGGAAGGATTGCATAGCACTCACCCCTCCTCTTGCTCGTCTTCAAAGACACCTTGAAACGGAGGTCCTTTTTACAGCCCCATCCAGTGGGCAGGAGGAACATGACCAGAGATGATGCTTGCAGAAGATAAGAAGCACTAAGCTGTTTGCAGAGGAAGATAAATACATATTAAAGAAATATTACATAAATCTGTTTTTCTTTAAGAGGTTGTTAATGTTTTTTCTTGTCTGAAACAGTCAGGCTTTATATAAGCTACAGTTCTCAAACGAAAGTTTCTACCATTCCATTGTTCTGTAGACCTTGTCCTCTATATCCCTGGGCAATGCTCCTGTTCACAATAAGCAACAGAAAAGCAGTGCAAACTCCAAATTATTGTCTCCTGTTCCAGGAACCAGCTGTTTTCCTGACTGGCCCAAACCATCCCCCCAATATGAAATTCCACATTGAATCCCAGTCTCTCTCTGGCTGGCCCAGTATGAATTGCAGCATTTTAAGTTTCATGATAAGGACCATAATAACCGTATTGGAAAAGATAATAATTATTCTCATCATAATTCAGCAGTGATACCACAGAACTTCATGTATGTGATAGCTTCCCATAAACGTGTCACTGTTATTTTCTTATTACCTGAAACTAACAATTAGCAAGAACTCTGATATGCACAATATTTACAACCCCCCAAATATGATATAACATAAAGCATGAGAATAAAATCAGAACAGTTTCCATCATCTCGTGGCCTCTTGATTGAGGAAGACCTCTCTGAAGCTGATCAATGGAAAACTCTCTCTCTCCTTCGTGTCTCATGGTGTCTGCTGCACTTACCCAACTTTATGGCACAGGCTGTGTACCTGACATGATTTCTTCCCAGGAGGGACGCTGAGCCTGTCTTTGCTGCTCCAAGAGGGATCCCATCTTTTTAATGCAAAAAGGGTTATAGCAAGAATGTTTTTCCTCAGAGAGGCCAGCTGCTCCCGAACCACTAGAAAATTGCTGAACCCCCTTGGGAGGAGATCTCTGAAATCCCTGCTGCAAGTAGAAAGACACATCCAGGCATCCTGCGCAAGGACTTGCAGTTCTGCTCTCAGAGGCATTCCAGAGATCACTCGGCGCTCCCCTCTTTTGTATAACCAGAGAAGTGGGATGCAGACAGACTATCCTAACAGGGAGGTCTCATTCTCCATGCAGATCTGAAGACCCCTAAAATCAGCGTCTGGATAAAAGAATGACATTGCTGTAAACTCTAAAAGAGTTTCAAGTAGTAAACAAACAATTGTCAGAGGCGAGAACAGTGATAGTTAGTTAGTTAGAATCATAGAATCATAGAGTTGGAAGAGACCACAAGGGCCATCGAGTCCAACCCCCTGCCAAGCAGGAAACACCATCAGAGCACTCCTGAGTTAGTTAGTTCATTTCATTCCTATTCCATCCCTCAGCCTGTAGGATGGTGGTATACACACATAATAAAATCATTAATAAGTTGCTTTTCAAAACTCACCATACCTTCATCAAACCAGAAAAAGCAATGCTGCAGGAGTGCCTCTTCTCCATGTGTTTGTCTAATCCTCCTTTAAAGCCATCCAATTTGGTGGCCATCATTGCCTCCAGTGGGAGAGAGTTCCACAGTTTAACTCTGCATTGCTCAAATGTGTTATTTCTTTTAACTGCACCAGATCTTCCAACATTCAGCTTTGATGGGTGCCCATGAGTTCTACTTAGTAGAACTCAACCAAATATGACAAAAAAATGAAGATGAATGAGGCTAAGAGCATAAAAACGGGAAAAACTATCCACGCAGAGCTGAGAAATCCTATTTAAATCACAGCAACTTTGCCCTATACAGGGGAAATTTGCAGAGCACATAAAGGGCAAAGAAACTCAGCTTCATTTGGTCCTTGATTCTATGGCTGAGGTGAGACCTAGAGGTTTTTCGTTACTGATACCTGATGCCGCAGACAAGACACCTCAAGAAGGCGTTCTGCTCCTAGATGCAGGGCTTGACCAGAGGAGGACAATTATGGGGCACATGGACCTACACTCGTATGGCTTTCCCAACTGGATTGCTACAGTTCACTCTAAGAGGAGCTATCCTTCAGGATAGTCCAGGAGTTGCAGCGGATTCCAAAGTCTGCTGCATGCATTGCAAGTGGTGCAGCAGAAAGGGATCGTGTAACACCAGCCGTGTGTGAACTGTGTGTTTGCCTGTTTGCAACCGGGGCCAAAGTGTTTGCTTTAATGTACAAAGCCCCACACAACCCGAGAACCAAGTACCTGATGCCTCTCCCCATTTCTGCCAGGTCAGGCCCTGGGATGTGCAGGGGAGTCGCATCTAGATATTGTGTTTATGAGCATGTTTGATTTGGCCTGACTTAATCAATCCACTTTTGGTTAAAGAAGTTGTTTTCACCAGTCAGAGTGAGAAACGACATTGGATCTACAGAAAGGGAGCCATTTAATGAGAAAAGGAAATAGGAAGCACAAACCAAGACCTCTGAACAAGATAGCTGCACCAAATGGTGCAGTTAAAGAATTTGGGAGAAGTGATCTGCATGTCAGTGGATCACAGGTGGCAATTAATCAGTCAAATGGAGTTATTTATTACATTTGTATACCGTTCTTCACCCTTAGATCTCAGGGCAGTTCACAACATAAAAATACAGGGGGAAAACCACAGGATTAATAATAATAATAATAATAATAATAATAATAATAATAATAGGAAGAAGAAGAAGAAGAAGAAGAAGACAACAACCCAATATTGCTCGACCCCCCTCAACACTTTTAAAAGTCATTGGGTGTTAATCAGCCAAAGGCCTGGTTGAAGAGGAACGTTTTTGCCTGGTGCCTGAAGATGTGTCTCTTTAAAGATGTACCCCTTCAAACAGGCAGGGACCACCCCCTCTCCTAAAGAGGCATTGATCACATTCTTGACCCAGCCAGCTCGCGTGGAAAAGGCAAAGGTCAGAAGTCAAAGACAACGCAACACAAGGTTATGGTCTCACGCTACACTCCAAAGGTCCGGAAGACGTCTAGATCAGTGTTCCCCAAGCTTGGGCCTCCAGCTGTTTTTGGACTACAACTCCCATCATCCCTCGCTAGGAAGACCAGTGGTCAAGGATGATGGGAATTGTAGTCCAAAAACAGCTGGAGGCCCAAGGTTGGGGAACACTGGTCTAGATCTTTCTTCATCGTTGACTCAGGAGTGACCCAGCACGTCTGCAAAGACAAACACCTGTTCGTGTCCTTTACTCCGCAGTAAGGTACGATTCACCAAGCGGAGGAGGATGAGCTTTATCAGCTCGGTCGAGCGGAGATTCCTCCTCCAGCCAAGTCCTCCGGAATCGCCTCCGACGTGATTGACGACCTGAGCCTCTGACAAGGCTCCAGGCACACACCCCATTCAGCAGAGAATCAAAGCAGCACGTGGAAGTGATGAGATTTATGGCTACATCGCTATGATTTATTTTCTAAGCTATGCAGACAGAAAATAAATATACATCCTCTCTCTGTGAGAGCAGAGAGCAACTGAACAACAAAGGAACAGGAAATCAGTAACGTCACATCCGTCTCCTGTCTTCCGTGAGACTTCCAACAGTATGGAATGTGTGGAATGCAAAACAGAGTCTTGTGACTCCAAAACACTACACAGTGGCAAACAGAAACTAACACCCACACCCTGCTGGCTTTTACCAGCCAAGAGAGGCAAAGGTCTAGAGCAGGCATGGCCAAACTTGGCCCTCCAGCTCTTTTGGGACTGCAATTCCCATCATCCCTGACCACTGGTCCTGTTAGCTAGGGATGATGGGAGTTGTAGTCCCAAAACAGCTGGGTGGCCAAGTTTGGTCATGCCTGGTCTAGAGCATCACCCTGACCGATCCAAGAACCTTGTCCACATCCTTGAGCCTCACCAACTGAAACTCATGCAACACAACAGGACTAGGCTGTGCTCTGGACACCCCTTGGGTTTCAGTTGCTAAAACAGTGGAGTCAAGATCTTGGTGGATGCAAGTGATTTTATCCTCAAAATGCTTTGCAAACAACACTAGACAGGAAAGCTTTGCTGGATGGCATAGTGAGGATTCAATGGAGGCGGCAAAGTATGCCTTCTTTGCTGTCTTCACTGCCTCTAGGTAGGCTCAATGATGAGCCCTCCCCATTGCATTTGACCAAATCTCTCCTTCACTCATGTTCAAGACATCTTCCAGTATGTTTCCTCATCCTATGCACTGGAGTATACCAGGGAGCCAAGGGGCTCCATGAGGTGGGAAAGGGCACTCAGGGATGATCATATAAATGGCCTGAGCTGTCTGTATGTTCCAGAAGTTGGCCAGGTCTTTGCCAGGAGCTCCAGTGATCATCAGCCAGGAAATCTCCCAGAGCCATCTGGAAACCCATTGGATCCATCAGCCTCCTCTCTCATCTCTCTATGATGAATATCTACATTGGGTGGACAGGCGGAGTCCCCAGATCCTGCACTGTTCCCCCGTCATGTGGAATAGATAGATAGATAGATAGATGATAGATAGATAGATAGATTCTTTATTGTCATTACACTAGTGCAACATTGCACAAGTGCAACGAAATTGGATGCCAACCCTTAAAAACAACAAAAGCAAAACAACAGCAACAACCAAACAAACCACCTTCCAGCCACACCCACACCCACACCCATCAAACTCCCAGGTCTCACTATCGAGTTACAGCATTCAAAAAGGCCACAGCTCTTGGATAGAAACTGTTTTTCAGTCTATTTGTCCTGGACTTGATGTTTCTATACCTCCTGCCAGAAGGCAGTAGTGCAAACAGACTGTATCCCGGGTGAGATGGATCCTGCAGGATGTTGTTTGCTTTCCTAAGGCAATGGGAACCGTACAGTTCTTCCAAAGGTGGGAGAGGGTGACCAATAATCCTTTGGGCTGTGGAATAACGACTCAAGTCAACGTGCTATGGGATTAAATTGGCCACAACTTTATTCAATTTCAAATGTGGGTAGACCTTGGCTCAGGCATTGGGCGTTCTCCCTCCCCGATCCCCAGCCGGGGACCTAGGGAGCATCAGGGTTATCCAGTGTGTGTGTGTGGGGGGGATGGGCCGGCTCTGGAGAACATATGTTCAAGCAGAGATGGCCGCCCCCGTAACGCCGCCGCCGCAGGAGAGAGCAATGACGACCTTTCGGTGTACGGCCAAAGCCTCCCTTCAGAAAACCCCTTTAACGGGGAACCCTGGTATCGCCGCCGCAAGAGGAAGATGGACAAAAGGATTCCGCCCAAGGCCTGATACCGCCAAAGTTGTGACGTTTTGCTACGGGAAAGGCGAAACCTGCCAATGCAGGGAAATTCCTTTCCAGCCCTTTAACAGCGACCTTAACGTAGCAGCGCCCGCATACCTGTGAAGAAAAGTTAACCTGCAAAACCTGTGAAGAAAAGTTAACCTGCAAAATAAGACCTTAACTGAGGGTGGGTAGGGTGGGAGAAGCTCTGGAGCCAAGTGAGGATTCCTAGGTAAGATCCTCCCTCTATTGTGTGGGCAGGTAATCCCTCCCCCACCTGGCCTGGTCTCCTTGGCAACGCTTCCCCCAGGTGGGATTGGACAACTGACTGAGGTAGGCGGAGACCTCCAGGTATCCCACCTGAGGGAAGGCAAAGCCAAGCCTATGCTGTTGGAGCCGCTCCAGATCTAGGGGCTGCACGCGTCCACGCAAAGGGCGCCCCCCATTTCAAGCGGGGAGCGGTCATTCTGATATCATTTCAGGTTTAAGCATAATCACCTAGCCTAGCCAACCCTCCGTTCCTGCATACAGCAGTTGCCATGGGCCTTATCCGTTTATTCTTTTCAGTGTTCTGGAACAAACACCTGCTACCTATTCTGCACTGTAAGAGGTAAATATTGCTCATGCAGTTTAGCTTGGCCACAGGCTCAAAAGAAAATGGAGTTTTCAGGAAGATACAATTTTAAAGAAAAAATTGATTATTCTCCATCAACAGCCCTATTCCTAAGTATTAATATTTCTTCTTATTTGTGTATGGAATAATAATAATAATAATAATAATAATAATAATAATAATAATTTATTATTTGTACCCCGCCCATCTGGCTGGGTTTCCCCAACCACTCTGGGCGGCTTCCATAGAAACCAAAAATACACTAATATATCACACATTAAAACTTCCCTGAACAGGGCTGCCTTAAGATGTCTTCTGAATGTCAGGTAGTTGTTTATCGCTTTGACATCTGATGGGAGGGCGTTCCACAGGGCGGGCGCCACTACCGAGAAGGCCCTCTGCCTGGTTCCCTGTAGCTTTGCTTCTCGCAATGAGGGAACCGCCAGAAGGCCCTCAGCGCTGGACCTCAGTGTCCGGGCAGAACGATGGGGGTGGAGACGCTCCTTCAGGTATACTGGACCGAGGCCGTTTAGGGCTTTAAAGGTCAGCACCAACACTTTGAATTGTGCTCGGAAATGTACTGTGAATCCTATGCAGAATTGCTCAGTGTCTGCCATTAAACATATCAGAATAAAAAGGACAAAACAGACTCAATATTAAACAGATTCAGAAATAATCTGGGATGCATTTCTACATTTTACATTTGTAAAAAAAACCCAGAAGCTTTCCTTTTTTGGAATCATAGGTGCAGAACTACACAAACTGTATAGAAACTTATTTACGTATGCTACTACAGAGGCAAAAATGTTACTTGCCCCAAAATGGAAAGAAGCAGAAGTCCCAGCAAAGGAAGAATTGATACAAAAACATGGAATATGCAGAAATGGTGAAATTTACTGGAAGAATAAGAAATCAAGATAACAAACTTTTTATAAAAGGATGGAAATGGTTTATGGAATATTTAAAAACAAAGTGTAAAAAGATAAGAACCTTGGCAGGATTATTGTAATGACCTGAAGTTTTACTTAAAGTGGATGAATAAATGAACAAGTTAAGTTAATTTGGAATATGCAGGAAATATCAAAAATATATCTAAGGAACTGCAGAAAGAGGAGGAAGTCGAATATCAAAATGTTAAAATGATCGTAAAACAATTGAAATGTAAATAACAGAAAATCATATTGAAAACAAAAACAAAAGCAGAGATGACCTGGGATGGATCCATCTATCCCTAAATATAAACTACTTTATCTTCCTTTCATCAGAGAATTTTATTTCGGTAGAAATATCAAACCCAACTTTTTTTTAAAGTGCAGTATATTCCATACCCTTTGCCGAATTTGCTGGGTCTTTACACAGTACACAACAGGATTAAGAAGTGGTGGAACCATAACAAATGTGTTGGCCATCAGCATGTGGACAATGGGGGAGAGGTGCTTCCCGTATCGATGTACCACAGCAATGCCAATCATTGGGACATAGAAAATCAGGATGGCAGAAACGTGGGCCACACAGGTGTTGAGAGCCTTGAAGCATTCTTCATGAGAGGCAATGCTCAAAACAGTCTTCAGGATCATGACATATGATGCAAGAATGATAACAATGTCCGTCCCTAAAGTGGAAACAGCTATTATCAAACCATAGAAAATGTTGACCTTTATGTCTGCACAGGCTAACTTCATGGCATCTTGGTGGAGACAGTAGGAGTGAGAAAGGACATTGGATCTGCAGAAAGGGAGCCGTTTAATGAGAAATGGGAATGGGAAACAAAAACAGAAACCTCTGGATAAGATAGCTATTCCTATTTTTACAATGACTGTATTTGGAATAAGTGATTTGTATCTCAGTGGATCACGAATGGCAATCAAGCGGTCAAAAGCCATTGCCACAAGAATGCCGGACTCAATCCCTTGCAAGGCATGGATAAAGAACATCTGGCTGATGCAGCCATTGAGTGGAATTTCCCCAGAGTCAAACCAATACACACTCAGAATAGTTGGCATGGTGGAGAAGCAGAGGCCCAGATCCGAGCAGGCGAGCATGGAAAGGAAGAAGTACATGGGCTCATGGAGACTTTGGTTGGTCTTGATGACATAGAGGATCGTGATGTTCCCAAGCAGAGTCAGGGCGTAGAGCACAAACAATGGGAAGGCCACCCAAGAGTTCTTCTCCTGCATCCCAGGGATGCCAATCAGGACAAAGGTTTGGTGGCTCACAAGGCTGTCATTGAATCTGCTGGTGGAGGACATCGTTCCCCTGGTGCTTTTGGTGGAAAGATATTAAGGAATAATAAAAGTTAAATGTTGAACCTGGGGAAGGAGAACATGCCTCCCCAAGAGGCTTTCTGTTCTAAAGAGTCATAAAATTCATATTGTGACATGATGTAAGAGATTTTGTAACGTATTGAGAAATCTCCCAGTTTAGTCCACCTTCTGCCCTGGCCATAGAACACCCCAACCCCAACATCAAAATCAATCCCCAAAAGTCGCCCAAGTCTTACCAGTGGAGTGGAGGTCTCAAGAGTGTGGATTTCAAAGATTCAGTCTCCCAACTTCTCATCTGTAAAATTCAAATAACAATCACAGTGCAATTCATAAATTAGAAAAGGTAGCTATAAATCACTAGACATATAGTATTATTTGGGAAGGACAGGACTAGTCTCACCCCATGTCCTCCTCTTATGAGAAGACACCTTGAAATGGGGGGGGGCCTTCATTTTGCAGCCCTATCCAGTTGATGAGAAGATTGTGATAATAGAATCATAGAAATGTAGAGTGGAAACTACCATGGGGGACATTTTCTCCCTACTCCACACAGATGTTGCAGCAAAAATTGCAGCCCACCACAATATTCCATTCTTCCTCACTTAGTGGTCCAATAGTCCTTCTGCTCTGTAGTCCTTCTCCTCCTCCTTTCTGGAAAGCAGACCCCCACCCCAACCACAGGATAGAGCTGTACAACCTCCAGATTACTGACTCCTGATCCAGGAAAACAGATATTTTCTTGATCAGCCCAAACCCTCCCCCCCCCATATGAAGTTCCAGATTAAACCCCATCTCTTTCTGGCTCCCAGTATGAATGGCAGCATCTTTACATTACTCAGGAAATCATCTCTGAAGCCAATCGGAGGAAAACACATCTGTTTGACAGCTCATGCAGTCCTTTGCAGTTACCTGACTTCATGGCACAGCCTGTGAAGCTAACATGCTTTCTCCCCGGGTCAACGCTTATCCTGCCTGTGCTGCTGTAAGAGAGATTCTGCCTGTGATATTTATGGTGTGTAAAGAGTTACTGAAAAACTCTTTTCCCTCAGGGAGACAAGTTGCCCTCAAACTGGGAGACGATGCTGAACCCTGTGAGAGGAGATCTCGCAAATCCCAATGGCAAGAATTAGGTAATCTCTGTGGATCCTGCACAAGGACCCGGAGTTCTTGTCTCAGAGGCATTCCAGGGATCACTCTGTGCTCCTCTCCTTTGTATAACCAGAGAAATAGGAGATGTACAGAATATCTTAACAGAGAGGTCTCATCCTCCTTGGCCGAGGAACCAACTCCTAGGGGCAAAAAGGTCTTTGGCACCCCAATAAAATATTTGATGGGGCTGTCCCTGCTAAGTTGATACGCATTGCCATTCAAATGATGTGTGCGCACTGTGTCATGTGATCAATTATGCAGGGCAGGTGCCCCCCATATATTATTCAAGTGGGCACCCCTGATCCCTGCAGCTCAGAGGCAGATGAGAAGGAAAGTTGGGAAATCATGGGAGAGCCAGAGCAACACCTGGCTGACACGTCATTATAAAGCATTCCAGACCCTCCATCTCCCAGAAACCAGTGAGTCCCGAAAGTAAGAGAGCAAAGTACTCAGAGACAGTGGGTATGTAGCAGCAGCTGTAGAAGTGACTAATGGGCATATGGGAGAACCAGGGGTGGGGTGGGAGAGATTCACCCAGGACAACGCCATTATCCAAGAGGCTGGGTTGTATAACCTCTCTCTGTAAATACTGAATAAGAAAAGGATGGTAAGAAATCTTCCCTTGTCTTTATACTTTCCTGGGCAATAGCTGAGAGTCGCTGACAGCATCCTGACAGATGATGAGGAAGCATTAATGATGACCCTTTGGGTTCGTTCAGTCAACCAGCTACAAATGCACCTCACAGTGACACTATCTAGCTCACATTATACCAGCTTCTTCTCAGCAATAGCATGGGGGACTTTTACAAAAGCCTTGCTAAAATCTAGATATATGGAATCCACAGCATCCCCCTGATCCACCAAGCTTGTAACAGTTCTCTTTCTTCTTCACACAAAGGACTTACTACGTCCTTGTTCTTCCTCTTGCATCAAACATAGCTGGAAAAACCCCTATTGTATTTTTCTAACCTTTCTTGCAAGTCTGAGCTCACTCCGAGCTTTAGCCCATGTGAGTTTCTTCCTGCACCCTTGCTTCATCTATCTCTGTCACTTTCTTTAAAAAAACACACACACAAAAACCTTTGAAATCCAAAGACTGAAGAACAACATTTTTTAACAGTGAAACTAAAATTCCTATATATTTTTAATCCTTTTAAGGATTGAACCAGCTTAAAATATTTCCCTTTTGTACCCTGTTGTTTCTTCAGGCTTTGAGTTTCCTTACAAAACACTTTCTCTTCCGTTTAGCACAGAATTGTCATTTGGAAAAGGTATCAACCCCTGGTTTTCTTTTCTTTTTTTAAAATAAATTTTTATTAAGTTTTCCATCATAATAACACAAACCACAAAGCAAAATGATACACACACAAAAAAACAAAAAAAAAGGGGGGGAAGAAAAAGAGAGAAAAAGAAAAGGGGAGGAAGGGGGGAACAATAAACAAATATACAATAAAAACAAACTTAATTCTTCCCAAATCCAACTTTTTAAACATCTTAATTGACTTCCTCAAGTCCCTCCCTTCTGAGTTTCCTTGTAATTTAAAAGTAACAGCTTTCCAATATCCTTATTAAACTAAAACAATTTCCAATTATTGTCATCTTATTCACTTTTCTTAACATTCTAAATCCCATTTATTTAATTAAAACTTAACTTATCCTTATTTGTTTCTTTCAAGTAATTTCTAATTTTTTATATTACAATATTTGTTCAAATAGTCCTTAAATTTCCTCCAATCCTCTTGAAACTCCTCTTCTTTCTGGTCGCAGATTCTTCCCGTCAGGTCAGCTAGCTCTGAAAAGTCCATCATCTTCATCTGCCAATCTTCCACTGTTGGTAGTTCTTGTGTTTTCCAATTTTTAGCAAGTAATATTCGAGTGGCCGTTGTGGCATACAAAAATTATTTAACATATTTCTTGGGCAATTCTAAACCTGTTATTCCAAGGAGAAAGGCCTCTGGTTTCTTAATAAATGTATATTTTAACATTTTTTTCAGTTCGTCATAAATCTTCTCCCAGAAGTCTTTCACCTTGGGACAAGTCTACCACATATCGAAAAAAGTACCTTCTTTTTCTTTACATTTCCAACAAAGGTTATCACTTTTGTGATAAATCTTTGCTAGTTTTACAGGGGTCAAGTAACATCTATACATCATCTTCATAATGTTTTTCTTTAACATTGGACATGCAGTGAGCTTAACCCCTTTCCTCCATAGCCTCTCCCAGTCCTCCATCATTATGTTATGTCCCACACCCCTTGCCCAATCAATCATAACTGATTTAACTTGTTCATCCTTTGGTTGCCACTCCAACAACAAACTGTACATTTTAGACATATTCTTATCATTAGTTTCTAACAACTCTGTTTCCAATTTGGTTTTTTCTGTTGCAAAACCATTTCTCTTATCCATCTTATATAATTCGTTAATTTGATAATATTGCAACCAATTCACTTTATCTTTAATTTGTTCAAATGGTTTTAATTTAAAACCTTCCTGATTCTCTAACAACAAATCTGAATACCTCAACCATTTGTTTTCCATATTTAACTTTTTTTGGGCCTGTGCTTCCATTGGTGAAATCCATTTTGGTGTTTTTCTTACTAAGAGATCTTTGTATCTAGTCCATACATTGCCTGACCCTGTGTTTTATCCATTAATGTTGATGCTACTCCATTCAGGTCTCCCATTAAAATCAATTTGTAATCCATATAATCCATGAGTTTTAAGTCCAGATTCTTAAAAAATTCCACTTTGCCATCATTTGGTGCATAAATTCCCAGCAAAAGAAATTTATCGCCTTGTGCCGTAATTTCAACTGCAATGTACCTCCTTTCCTCATCTTTAAACAACAATTTGGGGTTCCATTTTTCTTTAACATAAAAAAACCACACCTCTTTTTTCACTTTGAGGGATGAAATAAATTCCTGCCCAAGTTTCTTATTTTGGAGAATTTTCCTATGAAGTCTTGTAACATGTGTTTCTTGTAGACAAATTATGTCCAAATTCTGTCTTGCCAGTACGTGATAAACTTGATTCCTCTTAAAACACGAATTTAGACCATTCACATTCCAGGAGTAGATTTTCAAAGACATCTTGATTTGTTAGGGGCCTACTGCCCCTGCCCCTAATGAACGAGAACTTTCCAGTCCAAGCTCTTTTGCATTTTTCTCCAAAAATCTTTCTTTCTCTCCGACAGTTGTTATTCTTTGTTTCCTTCCTTGAAATTTAAAAGATAATCCTTCTGGGAACTCCCACCTGAAGAAAATGTTCTTTCTTCTTAGGGCACTGGCCAAATCCGTATAATTATTTCTCAGGGCCAAAATGTATGTCGGAATGTCTTTAAACAGAATTATTCCCTTCTCATCTATCTTTAAACTTTTTTTGTAATGGTGGCCTAAAATAATATCTCTCTGCTCTTTGGTTTTAAAAATCACCTTACAGCCATGTGTGATCTTAGTATCTTTTTTAGGTCCAAATCTGTAGGCCTTATCAATCCAGGAATTTAATTTTTTTTTTTGAGAGGCCCCAATAAGCTGCAATTCCTTCAAATTATCCCGCTCTTACGCCCCTCAATCTCAGATTACATTCCCTCTGTTTTAGCTGGAGAGACGCAATTGAAATTTGAGATTGTCGCTGAATTGCCTCTAAATCAGCAATTCTCACAGTTTCCAAATGCACCAGTCTTGACTCATGTGCTGATACATCTGAATTAACTTGCATCAAATCTTGTCTTAATTGAGCAAAGTCACTTTTTAATTCCTGTATAGACTTTTGATTTCCTCTTACTTCTGTTTTAATTCCCTGAAGCAATTGCAACACAGACTCCTCAAAAGTTGGTGACTTAGAGTCCCTTCTTGGTTTAATTTTTGCTTTCTCTGTCCTCTCTCTATTCTCTCCCCCATCCATAACTTGCAATTCTTTTGTTCAAGGTCAGTCTCAAACAAAGGGGAGATAAGGAGACAGACAGTTTCTCTTCTCAAGCATTTCCACCAGTCTTAATATAAAAGTCAACAGCCTCTCTAACTTGTAATCCTTTCTTAATTCCCCAGATGTTAATAACACAGTCCCAATTTACAATTTATATCTGAGGGTAGGGGTACTGTTTAAAAGAGAAAGGGAAAAGAAAGACCTTTGAGTTCGGGCAGCTGCAGTTACTCCCCCCCCCCCCAAGTAGGAAAATGAAAGTAGAAAGTGTCCTTTTCTTTACAACGTCACAATGGAGTCTAGTCTTCCCGACCGAGTAGTCCACTTCCACAAAGAAAATACCTCGTAAATCCAAACTGTCTGCAAGGATTAAAAGAGTCTGAAAAGTATCTCCCCCCTTCCCCCTGCTAGTAGGAGGGATACAGAGATTAACTTGAAAGTCTTTAGAAAGTCATAAATTTTAGATCGCGGCTTCGGCTAATGTAGCTGTTTTGTCTCTTAATCAGAGGAATGGACTGACCTCCATTGTTTTTTTAAGCCCCTGTCCTTTCCAAATAAATGTCAAATTTTTTAATTTATTACTCACTCTTTTCCAATCAAAGTTGCTTGGAGAAATTGGCCGCTCACGATCACCGGACTTGGAGCTTCATGCGATGAAGGAAGCGAGTCTATTCCCAAGTGCCTCCGTCTCCAACCCCACCCGCTCTCGGAGCCCTTATCAAGAGCTTACCGGGGGTGAGGGAGTCATTCCAGGCACCCACAGGAACACCAAGTCCTCGGAATGCTCAATTCGAGGTTTTTAAGGGGTACCACGTCACTCTAGCGGTTTCCCCAACCTTCAAAGCACCGGTGCTCTTTCAAGTGAAAGAGCTCACCCTTCCAGCAGAACGGGCAGCCAACACGGTTTTCTTTAACAAGAACATTTTGTAAATCCTCTGTCGAATTTGCTGGGTCTTCACACTGTACACAACAGGATTAAGAAGTGGAGGGACCGCAATGTATATGTTGGCCATCAGCATGTGGACAATGGGAGAAAGCTGCTTCCCAAATCGATGTACCACACTGAGGCCAATCATTGGGACATAGAAGATCAAGATAGCACAAATGAGAGAGACGCAGGTGTTGAGAGCCTTGAGGCGCTCTTGGTGGGATGCAATGCTCAAAACAGTCTTCAGGATCAGGACATAGGATATGAGAATGATAACAACATCCAACCCCAAAGTAGACATGACTATTACCAAACCATACAAAATGTTGACTTTTGCACCAAAACAGGCTAACTTCATTATGTCTGGGTGGAGGCAATATGAATGAGAAAGCACATTAGATCTGCAGAAAGGGAGCCGTTTAATAAGAAATGGAAATGGGAAGCAGACAAGGAGACTTCTGCAGAAGATAGCTATAGCTATTTTTGCAATGACTGAATGTGGTAGACGTATTCTGTACCTCAGTGGATCACGGATGGCGAGGAACCGGTCATAGGCCATTGACACAAGAATGCCTGAGTCCATCTCTTGAAATATGTGGATAAAGAACATCTGGCTGATGCAGCCATTGAGTGGGATTTCTCTCGAGTCAAACCAATAGACCCCCAGCATAGTTGGCATGGTGGAGATGCAGAGGCCCAGATCCGAGCAGGCGAGCAGGCAAAGGAAGAAGTACATGGGCTCATGGAGGCTTTGGTCAATCTTGATGACATAGAGGATCATGAAATTCCCAAGCAGAGTCAGGGCGTAGAGCACAAACAGTGGGAAGGCCACCCAAGAGTTCTTCTCCTGCATCCCAGGGATGCTAATCAGGACAAAGGTTTGGTGGCTCACAAGGCTGTCATTATACCCAGGGATGGATGACATGGCACGCAAAAAAAATAAAAAAAGGGAGGATTCTAAGGAGTCATAAAATTCTTATTCTGACACAAATTTACAGATTCTGTAAATTTGTATTCTGAAGAGGGATAAATTTCCTAGTTTAGCCCACTAGGAAAAATAATATTGGAGCTTCTATTCAAAGAAGGAAGAGAAGTCCTGATTCCTGCCTCAGCTCACCTTCTCCCCTGGCCATAGACCACCCCAACATCAGCATCAAAATCAGTTCCCAACAGTCTTCCAACTTTGTGCAGTGGAGTAGAGGTCACAACAGTGTGGCTTTCAAAGATTCAGTCTCCCAAACTCTCATCTGCAAAATAGGAATAACATTCACAGTGTAAGAGTTAAATTAGAACTCATAGAGATAAATCACTAGACGTATAGTATTATTGGAGAAGGACAGGACTGGCCTCACCCCATGTCCTCCTCTTATGAGGAGACACCTTGATATGGAGCTTCTTCATTTTGCAGCCCTATCCAGTTGATGAGAGGATTGTGATCACAGAATCATAGAAATGTAGAGCGGAAAGGACCATGGGGAACATCAAGAATCATAGAATTGTAAAGTAGTGACTGGAGTCTAAAGGTTGGGGGGGGCAGAACAAAGATACAAATAACACTGAATAAATGGTCCTTAAAAAGAGACTAAGGTGCTTCCAAAGAAAGCAAATATATGTTAAGAGTACATAGTTCAGGAGAGATTGCACAAGCCTATTCATCAATAGAGGTGTTCAAATGCTTTATAATCATATACTTTATTGTGGCAACTCACCCTGGGAAGGGCAGGAAAGAACTAAAATAGGTAACAATGGAAAGAAAATCTAGGGGAAACTCAGCCAGATGGGTGGGGTATAAATAATAAATTATTATTATAAATTATTATTATAGAAGAGAAAAAAACTGCAGCCCACCACAACTTTCCATTCTTCCTCACTGAGTGGTCCTGCAGTCCTTCTGCTGTGTAGTCCTTCTCCCCCTCCTTCCTTCTGGAAAGCAGACCCCCACCCCCACCCCCAAACACAAGATAAAGCAGAGCAGTACAACCTCCGGATTATTGACTCCTGATCCAGGAAATCAGATGTTTTCTTGACCAGCACAACGCCCCCCATTTCGAAGTTCCAAATTAAACCCCGTCTCTTTCTGGCTGACCCAGTATGAATGGCAGCCTATTTACATTACTCAGGGAAACGTCTCTGAAGTCAATCGGAGGAAAACACATCTGTTTGACAGCTCATGCAGTACTTTGCTGTTACCTGACTTCATGGCACAGCCTGTGAAGCGAACATGCTTTCTCCCCGGGGCAACGCTGATCCTGCCTGTGCTGCTGTAAGAGGGATTCTGCCCGTAATGTTTGTGGAGTGTAAAGAGTTGTTGAAAAACTCTTTCCCCTCAGGGAGACAAGTTGCCCTCAAACCGGGAGACAATTGCTGAATCCTGTGAGAGGAGATCTCGCAAATCCCAATGGCAAGTATTAGGTAATCTCTGTGGATCCTGCACAAGGACCTGGAGTTCTTGTCTCAGAGGCGTTCTAGGGATCACTCTGTGCTCCTCTCCTTTGTATAACCAGAGAAATGGGAGAGGTACAGAATATCTTAACAGAGAGGTCTCATCATCCTTGCAAAAGTGAAGACCCTTAAAACCTGGGTCTGAGTAAAATAATTGGGTTCTTGTCATGAAGGTCCCAAAGAGGTTTGGTTAGCAGACCATTCTGACCAGGGAAGTGCACACAGGTTTGGTGCTGTATGAGTTCAACATGCTGCAGCACTTACAATGCACGCAGCAGAATTCTTCTGCAGCTTCCAGACTTCCCTGGAGCACATTGCAATAAGCTAATTGGGAGATGACTACAGACCTTCCTTCTGTAGTTAAGCCATGATTCTGGAAGTGGAACCATTTGATGACAGGTTTTCAGAATAAAATCAGTTGGCTTATCATTTCCACACATTTAACCCAGTAAAAATAGACTGGAAGCTGGAGTTAAACCACTGGAACCATTTCTTTAAAAACCTTTGAAATGAGAAGACTAAAGAAAAATAATAATAATGGTGAAACTAAAATTTCTATATACTTTAAGTTTCTTGGGTTACAAAAAGTACATATATATGTATTTTCAAATCACAAAGTCCTTTTCACAAATTAGTTATATTCCGTGTGAGACTTTAATGCTGTATACTGTATAAGGTTGGGAGAAAAGAGAGGTGGGTGGGTGGCTCTTTGTAGTGTGATGGTGCATAAATGTCTTGGAAAATGCTTAGCAGGGCCAGTTTTGGGGTGGAATTTAATACCTATTTATTTATTTTGCATATTTTTGTAGGACTAGTGTCCGAAAGGGTTGAATTATGGGACAATCCCATCCCATGTGGAGATAGGTGCATTTGGAGGTGCAGTCTCTCCAGCATTTTTGTGAGGTTCCTGTGTGTATCAGCACTAATGTACGTGGTGCTAAGTACCATCTATAGATAAGTTTCAAGGTGAGTTCCCTCCTTTTGGCTGAGATAGATTTAAAGGGAGGTTTAAGGACTGAACCTGGTAAGAGTATTTCATTTTGTGTCCTTTCAGGCTTTGAGTTCCCTTATGAACCACATTCTGTTCCCTTTAGCACAGAATTGTCATTTGGAAAAGCTATCAACCCCTGGTTTTCTTTAACGAGAACATTTTGTAAATCCTCTGTCGAATTTGCTGGGTCTTCACACTGTACACAACAGGATTAAGAAGTGGAGGGACCGCAATGTATATGTTGGCCATCAGCATGTGGACAATGGGAGAAAGCTGCTTCCCAAATCGATGAACCACACTGACGCCAATCATTGGGACGTAGAAGATCAAGATAGCACAAATGTGAGAGACGCAGGTGTTGAGAGCCTTGAGACGCTCTTGGTGGGATGCAATGCTCAAAACAGTCTTCAGGATCAGGACATAGGATATGAGAATGATGACAACATCCAACCCCAAAGTAGACATGACCATTACCAAACCATACAAAATGTTGACTTTTGTGCCAGAACAGGCTAAATTCATTGTGTCTGGGTGGAGGCAGTATGAATGAGAAAGCACATTAGATCGGCAGAAAGGGAGCCGTTTAATAAGAAAGGGGAGTGGGAAGCAGACACAGAAAGCTCTGGACAATATAGCTATTCCTAATTTTGCAATTGCAGAATTTGGGAGAAGTGAGGTGTATCTTAATGGATCACGGATGGCAATGAACCGGTCATAAGCCATTGCCACAAGAATGCCAGACTCTGCCCATTGAAACAAATGTATAAAGAACATCTGGCTGATGCAGGCATCAAGTGTGATTTCCCCTGAGTCAAACCAATAGACCTGCAGCATAGTTGGCATGGTGGAAATGGAGAGGCCCAGATCCGAGCAGGCAAGTAGGCAAAGGAAGAAGTACATGGGCTCATGGAGGCTTTGGTCAATCTTGATGACATAGAGGATTGTGAAGTTTCCCAACAGGGTCAGGGCGTAGAGCACAAACAGTGGGAAGGCCACCCAAGAGTTCTTCTCTTGCATCCCAGGAATGCCGATCAGGACAAAGGTTTGGTGGCTCACAAGGCTGTCATTGAAACTGGTGATGGAGGACATCGTTCCCCAAGTGTGTTTGTTGGGAAAATGCTAAGGAATAAAAGTCAAATGAATATTAGAAATCTGGTATGATTTTGCAGGCTCTGTCCTAGTTTAGTCCAACATCAGATATTGTATTAGAGCTTCCAAACATTAGAGCCTTCCAACTCTGACATATGATTCACTCTTCTAAGCCCAACCAGTGCCAGTCTTATGATTTATTTGTTTGTTATTTACAGAGTTTTTACTCCACACTTTTGCCAAAGGGGATCTCAATCAGCTTCTGAAGTTCAGTTGTAAGAGAGTTTCTGCTCTCAGATTTAGATATAAAATGATGTGACAGAGAAATGCATGGGAAGGAAGCAGAAGAAGCTATTCCACACGTAAAGCTACAGTTCTTGCAGAGACTACCTGTGGCAGCCTGTTGGAATGTCTACTCAGCCTCTCTTGTGGAGAACTGATGGGAGCTGGTCTTTCAGCAAATCAGTGGGACAGCCCTGCTTTTCTTCCACTCTATTCTGCAGCCTGATGGGAGTTTAGAATTATTTGTGTAGCTCATGGATCCTAAAGCCAGTTTGATTGCACTGAAAGGGAAACTGGGACACTCCCTCCACCACTGATTTGTGCAGCGGCTGTAAGTCTGAACTGGGAGCTGATAAACCATTTTGTTGAAAATCTTCCATCAGCCATGAAGTCGTTGTATACCCTCAGTAGGAATCCGCAATCCCAGCATGAAAATACTGGTTTACACTGCAGGGATTTTGTGAAGGTTACTGAGGAAAAAAATACCTGAAGTTTTCTGATGGCTTGAATATTGTGTCTAAGGGCTCAGTGTTGGAGGTGGCCATATGTGACTTTTGCAAATTCAGAGTCTCTTAGTTTCTCATCTGCAGAACAGTATTATTGTTGAATTAGAAATGCTGTACAGTGGTACCTCGGGTTACAAACACTTTGGGTTACAGACCCTGCTAACCCAGAAGTAGTACCTTGGGTTAAAAACTTTACCTCAGGATGAGAACAGAAATCATGCAGTGGTGGTGGCACAGCAGCAGCAGGAGGCCCCATTAGCTAAAGTGGTACCTCAGGTTAAGAACGGTTTCTTAAGAACAGACCTCCGGAACGAATTAAGTTAGTAACCAGAGGAACCACTGTATCTAAATGGCAGAATGGATAACTGTGCAGCTGAAAGAGGCTGGTTTTACTCCACCTCCTCTTCTGTCAAGGAACCTGGAAACCAAGGTCCTTAATTTTGGAGCTCCAGGGGGCAAGTGGGTTGGGGCCAGATATGACCAGAGGCTGAAATCAGTTTAATATATATATATATATATATATATATATATATATATATATATATATATATATATATATATATATAAAGTGCATAATCAAAAAGCTAGTGATTGTATTTCAGTGTGTTCAAGATGTTACCATATTCCTAAAACATACCAAAGGAAAATCAAAGGCACATTACAGTATACATAAATTCAACTTGGGGAAGGAAAATATAAGGAACCGTGTATGCATTTGAAAACACATTTGGACACAATGATTACGGGGGTGTGGAGGATACAGAAAATAAGCTGAGAATTAATTCAAGGAGTGCATGTATAAGCTAAAGCAAAGAATGCTCATTAGCATATGATGCTGAATACACTACCATTCACATAAGTTGAACTTTCAAATCAGCCTTTTCATGCACGTTTTCTGTTCGTTCTGTTGTTTTTGCTAAGAATTAATTCAAGCTGCTGGTATACATGGCTTAGGTCCAGTCTACCTGAAAGATAGATATTCTCTCATGTGAATCTGCCTGGGCTCTGAGATCTTTGGGGGAGGCTCAGTCCCACCCCCCTCCTAGACACATTTGGTGGGGACACAGGAGAGGGACTTCTTGGTGGCTGCTCCCAGACTTTGGAACTCCATTCCTTGGGATGTTCTATTGGCTTCCTCCTTCATATCCTTTCACCAGCAGGTGAAGACAGATTTATCCCTGCAGAACGTTTGGAGCTGACTGTTTTTAAGGAAAGGGCTGATGCTAGGATGTTTGTATTGGTCTGAGCAACAAAACGTCCCCCGTCCCCCCATTGCTTAGTCAGAATCTCTTTTCTTGTAATTTCATTCCACTGGTTTAGGCCCTCCCCTCCAGAACAGGAGAAAACAAGCTTGCTCCATCCATGGACAGCCCTCCAGCTATTTGAAGATGGCTATCAGATCACCTCTCAATCTCCTCTTCTCCTGGCTAAACATCCCCAAGCCAATCGTTCTTGAGGGGCCACCCACAGAGCGTTCCCTAAACACACCTTGACTTTGAATCATCTAGGCTTCACAGCTGAATTTTCCACCAGCATCCTTCCTGTTGGTCCCACCTGGCATCCCAGGTGCATATATCATGCTGTGACCGGACTTCTCTTCCTTCTGCTGGGAACAGGTTGTTAGATTATTCTTATATTACTATTTAGAAGTACCCAGTGACTCCATTAATAATGGGTTAGGGTCCGATAATGTTCTTGGTATTATTTCTATTTTTCTTACTATTAATTCCGATTCTTTAGATATCCAGATGGCATCATTTCTGGCACTACTTCCATGCACATGTGAATAAAACGTGAATTCCCTATCTAATAAATGTTTATTTCTCCAAATATTTATTAAATTCAGATTTTCTGCCATTTCACAAAAGGTTTTCGGAAGCCTACCTTCTTTGGCAGAAATGTCAAAGATCCATGGAGCTCTAAAGCAAAGACTTAAAAATGAAACTCTCAGGGAGCAGCTGGACTCTTGGTCTGTTTGTGCAGGGCTGTTCTGAGGTTCTTATGCTATCCATACTTAAGTGATACAAGCTCTGTCATTTCACAATACTGTGAGAGATCTATCTGGAACCGATCAAAAAGTTTATATCTCAAACAGCGCTTTGCACATACCTGACTTTATGGCATGGTCCATGTGACACGTTTTCCGCAGCAGCAAACACTAAGCCTGCCTTTGCTGTTCCAGGAGAGATTATCCCTGTGCCTTTTTATGGTGTTGACAATTATGGTAAAAATGTTCCGCCTCTGGGAGTGAGGCTGTCTGAAAACTGCCAGAAAACTGGTGTGCCTCAGGGGCAGGAGATCTCTGAAACCCAGGGGGCAATTACTCGGAAATCTCTCTTCTTCTTTTTGAAATAATTTTTATTTGATTTTACAATTATAACAATACAAAATACATATCCATATTTAGAGAGTTCTCTGAATCACCAGGCTTCCCACCCTCCCCTCCATGGGTCCTATTGTCAAGATAGATAGATAGATAGATAGATAGTTTATTACGGCCATAGGCCCACATTCAATACATCATACAGCAGAACAGGTGTAACAAGATAAAATTAATAAATTAAATTACGTTTAAGTCAAGTACATCTCAATCCGTAAGTTTCTAAATTCCATTAAAATAAGAACGATATAGCGCTTAAAGTATCAAATTATCAATATAAATCAATATTATTTAGGCAAAATCAATAATCATAGAGTAATCCATTTTTCTTTTTATATGCTAATACTGTTATCAGAAATCTGGCAACAGGAAGGGACCTACTCGGGTCAGAATCTTGCAATAAATGTATTAGCTGTGTTTCCAAGGAGTCACCTGAGATTTCCAATAATAAAGGGGACAAAAATCTGCTCCGAGAAACTGTATGTAGTGAACAGCAGAATAGTATATGTTGTAAAGATTCTATAGATCTATTATCACATACACACACCGCTGAGATCCGACCATTGGAAAATCTATTATTCAGGACATTGTCAACCTTTTCAACTGCATCTTATTTCATAATCCATTTTTTATATCTTTCCATATTGCCCATGATATTTGCTCCATTACAAGTGTTATTAGAATCCTGCCAATGTTTCCATCTGCTTACAGTGCTCTCCTAGATATATTATAATCTCCCCCCTTTCTTTATTGAACTTTTTGTCTTCTTGGTTCCTGAGCTTTCCGGTCAGTTTTGCCATTTTGGCGTAGTCCATCTGCCATTCTTCTCTGGTAGGGCAGTGTTTCCCAACCGGTGTTCCGCGGCACACTAGTGTGCCGCGAGACGTTGCCTGGTGTGCCGTGGGAGGGAGGCGGGCGAGTCGGGCGGCGAGAGGCGGGGCGGCGGCGGCGAGGAGAGGCCGCCCAGCGCGGGGCTCTCGCCGTCTGCCTGCCTGGCTGCCTGCGTGGCGCTGACATCACGGGGCTGTAACGTGCCCCACATAGGCACACGCGGGGCGGCGAGCGAGCTCCCTCCCACATCCCATCGCCGCTCGCTTCGGCCGGCCTACTGGGCTGTCGCAGGCGGAAGGCCTGCGCATGCGCGAGATTTTCGCACCTTCGGGATTCCCTTCATGCCTTCCTCCTCCCGGGTCCTTGAGAGCGCGGGAAGCGGCAGCGCGAGACCGGCGTTGAGCCTAGTAGGTATTGCGCTTGCCAAGGCAGTCATTTGGGAAATGAAAACTTGCAAAGCAAGCAACCAGTTCAATCTGAAGTACGTGTATGCTTAATATCCTGTATCTGAAACCTGTTCTGCCCCCTCCCCCACACTTGGTGCCATTTTCATCTACACATGCAGCAGAGTAAGTTGACCCAGAATAGTACCAATTCAGATGGCAGATGGGAGAATGACAGTGCTGAATGCTTTCCCATGTAGAACAGTCCCTGCAAATAAAAACCTAGCATATTTGGAAGAGGGATGCTAGCCTAACCATTACCTTCTATGCTGTTACTTTTTTATTTTTTATTTTTACATAAGTAAAAAGTGACCTTTCCCCATCTGGCATGGTGGTGTGCCTCGAGATTTTTTTCATGAAACAAGTGTGCCTTTGCCCAAAAAAGTTTGGGAAACACTGTGGTAGGGACTTTATCTTCTTTCCATCTCTGGGCTAGTAGCATCCGTGCGGCTGTTGTCACATACATAAAGTCTTTTCTGCTCCTTTGGGATCTTGGCATCTACAATTTCTAATAAAAACGCTTCTGGGTTTTCTTTTTAATAAAGGTTATTTTAAACATTTTTTCCCATTATATATCATTTCCCAGAATGCTTTTATTACTTTACACGACCACCACACCTGCTTTTTCTTTACATTTCCAGCTGGTATTTGTACTTGTCTTATACATTTTTGCTAATTTACTAGGAGTCAAATACCACCAGTGCATCATTTTCATATCGTTTTATTTCAGAGTACAACATGCTGAGAATTTCAAATCAGTTTTCCATAACCTTTCCCAATCTGAAAGTTTAATATTATGCCCCAAATCCCTCTCCCAGTGTATCATTAGATTTAACCTGTTCATCTTTTGTATGCCATTCCAGGAGCAATCTGTACATTTTCGACAGTAATTTTATATTATTTTCTAACAAATCTTTTTTCAAATCTTGAGGTCTCATAGCTGAAACCTTTCTTTTTGTCTATCCTAAAAATATTATTTAATTGGTGAAACTGTAATTAATTAGTTAATAAATTCCTTAATTCTTCAAAATCTTTCAGTTTCAGCTGATGTTCTACTTCACTTAGCAGCTCCCTGTATTTCCCAATTACTTCTCATGTTTAGTTTTTCCCAGAGATGTCGCTTCTAGCGGGAAAAGCCACCACGGTGTTTTCTGTTCTAGTAAGTTTTCATATTTTCCCCAAACAGTAAAAACTGATTTTATAACTAAATGATTCTGGAACCCTTTTTGTACTTTTGCTTTTTCATAGCAGAGATATGCATGCAATCCAAATCTGTTATTATGTCCTTCCAAATCTAGAATATTTATGTTTTTCAATATTATCCATTCCCTGAGCCAACAGAGGCAGGATGCCTCTTAATAGAATTTTAAATCTGGCAGGGTGGAGCCCCCTCTTTCTTTAGCATCTGTTAATAATTTATATTTTAGTCTAGGTTTACCCCCCTGTCAGATAAATCTAGAATATTTTTTTTTTGCCATTCTTTGAAATCTCTACGTTTTTCTTTATTTCTTTCCAAGTAGCTGTGTAATTATCTTTAAAAATATTTATATTCTTAACTGTTAACCATACACCTAAATATTTAACTTTCTCTCTCTACATAAATCAGTGGTTTGCTGTAGGTCCTTTTTATATTGCTCTGTCATGTTTTTCACCAAAACCTTATTTTTATTTTTATTTAATTTGAAACCTGCCACATGACCAAATTCCTGGATCCTCTCCAAGACTCTTGGTATGCTACTCTTCAGATCTTCCACAGTAATCAGAAGGTCATCTGCAAAAGCTTTCAGTTTATATCTTTAACCATTATTCCTCTTATTGTCTCATCTGATCTGATATCCCTTGGCAATGTTTCTAACACTAAAATAAACAATAACGGTGACAGGAGACACCCTTGTATTGTCCCCTTTGTTATTTTACATTTTTCAGTCATCACATTATTGACAATCAACATAGTCTGTTGGTCTGAATAAATTGCCTCAATACCTCTACCAAATGCCTCTCCAAAGTTCATCATTTCTTTTTTTCATAAATGACCATGAGACATTGTCAAATGCCTTCTCTGCATCTATAAACATCAATGCAGCTTGTTTTTCATTCCTGGCCCCAAGATATCCTATAATATCAATTATATTCCTTATATTGTCCTTCACCTGGTGGCTTGGTAAAAAACCAGCCTGTTCATGATGAATTAAATCCTTTAACATCCCTTTTATATGATTTGCAAATAATTCATAATCATTATTTAATAGAGAAATCGCCCTGCTTTGGGATCAATGTAATATAGGCCTCTGTCCAAGACTCTCGTACTTTCCCGATATTTAAAATCTCATTCATTACATCTTTAAGCGGTTGTACCACATACTCTTGTAGATTACTGGGAAATCTCTAAAGCTCCTGAGCAAGGTCCTGGAGTTCTGCTCCAGACGTTCTGGAGATCTTGTGTGTGCTCCTCTCTTTCATAAGGGTAGACAAAGGAGATGTGCCCAGATGGGGGAGAAATTTGATTCTGTTCACATTTAAAAGTGGAGTTACTACTACAAGCACATTAAATGCACAATATTTGTGGGGAAAGGCCTACAGAAAATCCAGTTGTCTAATGGGATCTATATGAAGTTAGCTGTGTCTCTGCAAACCATACAAATCTTGACTTTTGCGCCAAAACAGGCTAACTTCATTGTGTCTGGGTGAAGATAGTATGAATGAGTAAGCACATTAGATCGGCAGAAATTGAGCCATTTAATTAGAAATGGAAATGGGAAGCAGACACAGAGACTTCTGGAGGAGATATGGTTCAACCCATCCCTAATTTTAAACCACTTTATCAAATAATTATCCTTCTGTGATAAAAGGCATTTCAAAATAAATATCAACCCCTACTTTTTCTAAACTGGAAAATGTTGCATAACCTCTGCCGAATCTGCTGGGTCTTCACGCTATACACAACAGGATTGAGAAGTGGAGGGACCATAACAAAAATGTTGGCCATCAGCATGTGGATAATGGGGGAAAGGTGTCTCCCAAATCGATGTGCCATACTGATGCCAATCATTGGCACATAGAAAATCAAAATGGCAGCAATGTGGGCCACACAGGTGTTCAAAGCCTTCAGACACTCTTTTTGGGATGCAATGCTCAAAACAGTCTTCAGAATCAGGACATATGATACAAGAATGATGAATACATCCAAGCCTAAAGTGGAAATAATTGCTATCAAACCATACAAAACGTTGACTCTTGTATCTGCACAGGCTAACTTCATGGCATCTTGGTGGAGACAGTAGGAATGAGAAAGGACATTGGATCGGCAGAAAGGGAGCTTTGAAAGAAGAAAAGGGGGTGGGAAACAGATACAGAAACTTCTGGAAAAGACAGCTATGCCGATTTTTGCAATTAACGTATTTGGGAGACGTGATCTGTATCTCAGTGGATCACGGATGGCAATGAACCGGTCAAAAGCCATTGCCACAAGAATGCCAGACTCTGCCCATTGAAATGAATGGATAAAAAACATCTGGCTGATGCAAGCATTTAATGGGATTTCTCTGGAGTCAAACCAATAGACCCCCAGCATAGTTGGCATGGTTGACATGCAGAGTCCCAGGTCCGAGCAGGCGAGCATGCAAAGGAAGAAGTACATGGGCTCATGGAGGCTTGGGTCAATCTTGATGACATAGAGGATAGTGAAGTTCCCAAGCAGGGTCAGGGTGTAGAGCACAAACAGTGGGAAGGCCACCCAAGAGTTCTTCTCCTGCATCCCAGGGATGCCAATCAGGACAAAGGTTTGGTGGCTCACAAGGCTCTCATTGAAACTGGTGATGGAGGACATCATTCACCTAGTGCTTTTGGTGGAAAGATATTAAGGAATAAAAGTCAAACGGATATTAGAAATCTGGTATGATTTTAAAGGTTCTGTCCTAGTTTAGTCCAACATCAGACATTGTATTAGAGCCTCAAAACCCATTCGAAAAAGAAATATTCCAACTCAGACATATTATTCCCTCTTCTAAGCCCATACAGTGTCAGTTTTATGATTTATTTGTTTGTTATTTACAGAGTTTTAATCCACACTTTTGCCAAAGTGGCTTCTGAAGTTCAATAGTAAGAGAGTTTCTGCTCTTAGGTTTCTATATAAAATAATGTGACAGAGAAATGCTTGGGGAGGGAAGCAGAAGAAGCTATTCCGCACTTAAAGCTACAGTTCTTGCAGAGACTACCTGTGGCAGCCTGTTGGAATGTCTACTCAGCCTCTCTTGTGGAGAACGGATGGGAGCTGGTCTTTCAGCAAATCAGTGGGACCTGCTTTTCTTCTGCTCTATTCTGCAGCCTGATGGGAGTTTAGCATCACTTGTGTAGCTCATGGATCCTGAAGCCAGTTTGATTGAGCTGAAAGGGAAACTGGGACACTCCCTCCACCACTGATTTGTGTAGTGGCTGTAGGTCTGAACTGGGAGTTGATAAATCTAAACATCCCAAGCCAATCGTTCTTGAGGGGCCACCCACAGAGCGTTCCCTAAACACACCTTGCCTTTGAAGCATCTAGGCTCCACAGATGAAGTCTCCACAAGCATCCTTCCTGTTGGACCCACCTGGCATCCCAGGTGCATATATCAGTCTGTGAGCGGACTTGGTGACCTCTTTGACACTTCTCTTCATCCTGCTGGGAACAGGTTGTTAGATTATTCTTATATTACTATTTAGAAGTACCCAGTGACTCCATTAATAATGGGTTAGGGTCCGATAATGTTCTTGGTTTTATTTCTATTTTTCTTACTATTAATTCCAATTCTTTAGATATCCAGATGGCATCATTTCTAGCACTACTTCCATGCACATGTGAATAAAACGTGAATTCCCTATCTAATCAATGTTTATTTCTCCAAATATCTATTAAATTCAGATTTTCTGCCATTTCACAAAAGGTTTCCGGAAGCCTACCTTCTTTGGCAGAAATGTCAAAGATCCACGGAGCTCTAAAGCAAAGACTTAAAATTGTAACGCTCAGGGAGCAGCTGGACTCTTGGTCTGTTTGTGCAGGGCTGTTCTGAGGTTCTTATGCTATCCATACTTAAGTGATACAAGCTCTGTCATTTCACAATACTGTGAGAGATCTATCTGGAACCGATCAAAACGTTTATATCTCAAACAGCGCTTTGCACATACCTGACTTTATGGCATGGTCCATGTGACACGTTTTCCGCAGCAGCAAACACTCAGCCTGCCTTTGCTGTTCCAGGAGAGATTATCCCTGTGCTTTTTATGGCGTTGACAATTATGGAAGAAACGTTTCCCCTCTGGGAGTGAGGATGTCTGAAAACTGCCAGAAAACTGCTTTGTCTCAGGGGAAGGAGATCTCTGAAAACCTGGTGGCAATTACTCAGAAATCTCTAAAGCTCCTGCGCAAGGTCCTGGAGGTCAGCTCTGGGCCAGATGTTCTGGAGATCTTGTGTGTGCTCCTCTCTTTCATAAGGATAGACAAAGGAGATGTGCCCCAATGGGGGAGAAATTTGATTCTGTTTGCATTCAAAAGTGAATCTATCCGATCCATACTTTCTGGAACAACACCTATGCCCTTCCTTACCAGCAACCCTTCATGCTGAGATATCACACCTCCTTGAAGATCTTGGGGAGCCTCAAGTTTTAGACCTTATTACAAATGTTTGGCTAGTTTTGTGGGGGGTGGGAGGAAGAACAAAAGAGGGTGGAGTGAAGGTGGGCTGGCAAGGGAGCTGGCTTGAATGGAAGCCATCTTTGCCATGAGAAATTGAGGGAAGATTGAACCGCTCAACCCGGGGGGGCGGTCTACCTCTAAAAGTTTTGCAACAAAGTAGGGATGGGGGTGGACTTTGAGTAGTTCCACAATTTGGAGTGAACCTCCTCATTGGACAAATGAAGGGCTGTGCTTGGATTGCAATGGGGACAGGCAAATTAGACTGTATGCCTAGAATCTGTACAAGCAGAGATTCCTCCAACTCATATTTTTTAATTTTTTATGATGTGGTCCAAGGAGACCCCTGGTTCTTTCTCCCCTTGCTTTCTAACAAAAATGGTTTCTAGATGCTTGCAGCACTTAGGATGCAAAAAGGTAAAGGACCCCTGGTTAAGTCCACTCAAATGGGGTTGCGGTGTTCATCTCGCTTTCAGGACGAGGGAGCCGGCGTTTGTCTGCAAACAGCTTTCCGGGACATGTGGCCAGCATGACTAAATTGCTTCTGGCACAATGGGACATCATGACAGAAGCCAGAACGCACGGAAACGTCAATTACCTTCCCGCCGCAGCAGTACCTATTTATCTACTTGCACTTTTTGGCATGCTTTCAAACTGCTAGGTTGGCAGGAGCTGGGACAGAGCAATGGGAGCTCACTCCATCGCGGGGGAAACCCAACATGGTCACATTTGACTTCAGAAGAGGACATTTCCCCAAAATGAGGGAATTGGTGGTGAGAAAAAAGCAAGTTAAAAGGCAAAGTCAAGAGGGAGGTGTTTAAAAACACAATATTAGAAGCTCATCTGGAATGTGTACCATAGAGTGAAACTTTGCCTACTTTCAAAGCAAAGAACTTAACAGGTCACTTGAGGTCATATCAATATTTTACCAGCCTCAAATACCTGAGAGTATGAAACCGTCTTTCCTGCTGCTGCATCACCCGTCTCTCACCTGGATTCATTGAACAAGTGAAACCCTCACTGCACTGCTGTCAGAACATCTTTCTTATGTTTAGTCTAAATTTCATGCAATTTGAACTTTTTGGTTCTTGTCCTGCCCTCTAGAGCTGTAGAAGACAAATTTGCCCCGTCACCTCTATTCAACCTGCACTTTGAACCTTGGAAGATGGCTATGTGATCTCTCAAACATTATGATAGTTCACATGACATTTCCTTATACCACATGGGTAGTTACTCCCAGTGGTATAACTGTGGTGCAGGGGTCAGCAAACTATGGCCCGGGGGCTGGATGCAGCCCCCTAGGCTCATAAATGCAGAATTGATTGCTGGAACATTTCCCCGAGAGCAAACTTCAGGTCCTTGCACAGGACCTTAGAGGTCCCCCTAGCAACTGCTGCTGGGATTGCAGAGATCTCCTCCTTGTGGTATTCAGCAGACTTCTGGCAGTTTGAAACAGTCTCCCTCTGCCTCTCGCTGTGTGTTTAAGGATCTCATGGCTTATTTCCACCTCTGGAATGGATCGCCTGGAAGCTGCAAAGGAGGGATTCTCACATTTAGGGTTCTGGATATGTTCTGCATACTCCCATGATCTTTCTTCAAGACCATACCCCTTCCACGCAATTAGGTATTGCAACTTCTTTCTTCACATCCCGGTGTTTAGATTTTGTTCTACTTCATGCTCTTCCTCTCCTTCTACCATGAAGGGAGGCAGAGGTGCTTGTCTAGGTGCCTGGTAAGGGTGTGCCGGCATGACAGGCAACAAAACTGATCTGTGGAAGACAGGGTAAATCTTCATAGATACAGGTAGTTGGAGCCTGAAATTCACAGGGTTGGTCCACAACTTCAAATGGGACTACCTTCTGTGGGTTCAGTTTCCTGCATCTGCCCTTCTGTGGCAAATCACTTGTTGACAGCTACACCTTATCTCCCACCTTAATCTCAGTCCCAGGTTGTCGGTGCGTATCAGCCGATCTCTTATAGGCCTCTTTGGCAAAATCCAAATGATCTTTCAGCAAACTCTGTATTGCTGACAGTTCTTCTATGAAGTCTTCTGCTGCAGGCACTGACAAGAGTGTCAGTCAGGGTTGGGAAGGTGTAAGGATGGTATCCATAGCCGGCAAAGGAGGGGGTCTTCTGTGCTGAAGCATGAGGAGCATTGTTGTATGTGAATTCCACCAAGGGAAGCTTGGATACCCAATCATCTTTTTGGTAGTTCAAATAGCACATAGGCACTGCAATGTGGCATTGATCCTTTCCAACTCTCCATTCGTTTCTGGATGCCGGGCCAAGGCAAGACACAACTCCACTTTGAGAAGCTGCACAAGCTTCTTCCAGAACTGCAGGTGAACTGGGTTCCCCTATAAGACACAATCTGTAGTGGGAGACCGTTCAACTTGAATACATAATCTACAAAGAGCTGTGATGTTTCTTGGGCTGTCTGAAGACCCCTCCAAGGCACAAAGTGTGCTAAACAGATGCAGAAACGACACAGATGCAGAATAGGCTGGATGGGTTCTCCATAGGGAGAAATATTAACACTTTATCTTCCTCATATGGCAGGATTCTCCTCTGGGAGAAATATCAACCCCTACTTCTTTTGAACTGCAATATGTTGCAGTCCTTTGCCAAATCTGCTGGGTCTTCACCCTGTACACAACAGGATTAAGATGCGGAGGGACTGCAAGAAAGATGTTGACCATCAGTATGTGAACAATGGGGGACAGATGTCTCCCAAATTGATGTACCAATGGGACATCGAGCATTGGGATGTAGAAAATCAAGATGGCAGAAATGTGGGTGACACAGGTGTTCAGAGCCTTGAAACATTCTTCATGGGATGCAATGCTCAAAACTGCTTTGTAAGTTAAAGTGAACACCTTGGGTTTGATAGCAAATAGGCAAACACACAGTTCTGCGTGTGTTACTTTGCTATTAATGTGCTATACAAATGTTCCTACATGGGGCTAGTCATCTTTTTCTTTTTTGTCTATTTACCTAGGAAGGAAAATCAAGAAATACTTTCACTTCCTGGGACCAGATTAGAAGGCTTTCTACCCATCTAACCATCCAGTTACTGGCTGCTCTACATAACATTAAAAGGGTGAGTTGGGCGATTAAAGACAGAAAGCATCCCTCAGACTGCCTCATAAGTAGAAATTGTTGCATATATTAATATTGTGCCGTCTGAAGCGACTGGAAGCAGAAGAACTGACTTCTTTGGAAATGAAGCATTGTCCAAGCATTGACAAACTTTTACTGGAAGAACTCTTCAAATCAAAACACAAGCATCAAATGATACATCACAAAACTATCCATACAATGTCTTCTTCTGTCCAGCACAGCCTCAGCATCATAGAAAGTATGATATAATCCAAACAGAGCTACATGTAACAGAATCCATTTCCCCGGTGCAGTTTTCCTGGAGAGTTCCATTTACATTCTTCGGTTCTCTGCCCCATTAAGAGAAGGGGACACCACCCTTTCAAGAAGATGAATTTGCAACTCAATACAGATATAAATATTATGGAGAAAGCCCTTTGTTTCATGGGGGAAAAACTTATCAGAATGAAAATTGACAAGATAATGCAATCCCAAATCTTTGTATGGAATTTTTTGTGTGTCTGTCTCTCTGTGTGCTTGTGTATACTGAGCAGAATTGTTTAGGACATTAAAAAAAATACACATGGAAAAAAGGATGAAGATCAGTTATTAATTGGATACAAAAGCAGCATGTGGTGAATCCATCTATTACTAAGAACAAAACAATTTTCTCCTTCCTTTGTCACAGAATTCTTCTTTGAAAGATATACAGTGGTATCTTGGGTTACATACACTTCAGGTTACATACGCTTCGGGTTACAGACTCCGCTAACCCAGAAATAGTACCTCAGGTTAAGAACTTTGCTTCAGGATGAGAACAGAAATCATGCACCGGTGGTGCAGTGGCAGCAGGAGGCCCCATTAGCTAAAGTGGTGCTTCAGGTTAAGAACAGTTTCAGGTTAAGAACGGACCTCCGGAATGAATTAAGTACTTAACCTGAGGTACCACTGTATCTTTTCTTTAATTGCAAAATGTTGCATATCCTTTGCCGAATCTGCTGGGTCTTCACACTGTACACAATGGGATTGAGAAGTGGTGGGACAGCAACAAATATGTTTGCCATCAGCATGTGGACAATGGGGGAAAGATGCTTCCCGTATCGATGTGCCACACTGATGCCAATCATTGGGATGTAGAAAATCAAGATGGCAGAAATGTGGGCCACACAGGTGTTGAGAGCTTTCAGACACTCTTTTCGAGAAGCAATGCTCAAAACTGTCTTCAGGATCAGAATATAAGATACAAGAATGATCAGAACATCTAGCATTACAGTACACATGACTATAATCAAGCCATATATGATGTTGACTCTTGTGTCTGCACAGGCTAACTTCATGGCATCTTGGTGGAGACAGTAGGAGTGAGAAAGGACATTGGATCTGCAGAAAGGGAGCCGTTTAATGAGAAATGGGAACGGGAAGCAGACACAGGAACCTCGGGATAAGATAGCTATACCTATTTTTGCAATGACTGAATTCGGTAGAAGTGATTTGTATCTCAGTGGATCACGGATGGCAATCAAGCGGTCAAAAGCCATTGCCACAAGAATGCCAGACTCTATCGCTTGTAATGCATGGACAAAGAACATCTGGCTGATGCAAGCATTGAATGGGATTTCCCCAGAGTCAAACCAATAGACCCCCAGCATAGTTGGCATGGTGGACATGCACAGGGCCAGATCCGAGCAGGCAAGCATGCAAAGGAAGAAGTACATAGGCTCATGAAGGCTTTGGTCAGTCTTGATGACATAGAGGATCATGATGTTCCCAAGGAGAGTCAGGGTGTAGAGCACAAACAGTGGGAAGGCCACCCAAGAGTTCTTCTCCTGCATCCCAGGGATGCCAATCAGGACAAAGGTTTGGTGGCTCACCAGGGTCTCATTGGAGCTGGTGATGGAGGACATCATTCCACAAGAGCGTTTGGTGAAAGGACTTGGAGAAGTCCTAAAATTGATCTGCATATTAGAGATTCTGGCATTATTTCACAGATTTTGTAAAGGTTCTATTGTTATTCTAAGCAGGCACAAATTTCTTAGTTTTCTCCAACACAAAATGTTGTGTTAGACCCTCCAAAGAAGGAAGAACAGTCCCGAATGCTCCTTCTTCCCTGGCTAAGCAAGACCCAGACTCTATACTGAAACCCATTCCCCAAAATCTTCCAACTCCCACCAGTGTGAATTTCATTATTTAACTCATTGCCTAAATCACTTATACCTTTTTATGTAAAAAAAGACCCCCAAATTATTATCATTCTTGAGTACTAGACATTGCAATGTGTGGCCTGGGCAGCTATACTGTTTTTGAGTCCAAGAGACTCCCAAAGAGTTATTGCTGAATATTGGCTGTGGAGGTCAAAGAGTGTGGCTTTTGCAAATTCATCATCCCTCAGTTTCTCATCTGCAAAGTAGACATAAGAATCACAGTTCAGTTGTTGAGTTAGATAGGATATACCTTAATGACTGAGTGCATAACAGTAAAAGGAAAGGAGAGGCCACATGTCTCGTCTCACCTCCTTCTCTTTTGAGAAGACACCTTGATTGTGAGCTCCTTCATTTTGCAGCCCTACCCAGTGGGCAAGAGGGATGTGATCGGATATAACCAGAGACTGAAATCAGTGGGTAGAATATTGATTGATTTATCATTTCTATAGAAAAACATCACTGAATGAGAAAACAGATTTTCTTGCAGAGGATATAACAAACTGAGCTCTTTACAAAAGAAAATAATTCATATTAAGAGTTAGGGTCAAGGAAACCTTCATGTTTAAGAGGCATCTAAAGCTTATTATTGCCCCTGCTTCAAGAATTATCTGAGGAAGAGCAACCAGGGGTTGGGGGCTCTAAGATGGCCAACTTTCTCCTTTTCCACCAAATGGCTCTCAGCTGGTTGTGGAATTAAAAATGTGAAATTTCATCAGCTGGAAACCAGGGAGTGCACTTGTTCTTGTGAGAGGCATCATACTTTGGCAAAGCCTTTTCCCCCGGGGGGAAGTCACAGCAACTCAGTTCCAGCACCTCCCATGTGGGCAACCTCCCAAACTGCAAGGAAAAGCGGATTTAATCCACTTTAAATGTGTGAACCTAAATCTTTGATGTGTGTTTGACTCACTCTCAGGAAATACTGACCATCTGCAGATATCCAAATAAAAATAAGAGCGGCATAAAATCGTCTGTGGAAAAGATGGAGCAGAAGGATCTAACCCAGTGTAAAAAGATTGTGAAAGGCTGGAAGAATTGGCTTCTGGACCCAGTTGACAGAGCGCTGACTGATATATGCACGCACCTGACCTTTGGTGTGATGGTGTCTCTGTTGTCTTTCCTGCAAGTGCTGAAAACCCTCCTCTTCCAACAAGCCTTCCAAGTCGACGTCTCAATCCCTGTCTGCAACTGCATAAGAACTGCTTTTACCAGTTTTATAAACGGAACAGTTCTTAAATGTTTGTATGGTATTTATATTGGGATTTTTAAAAATCTTTTACATGTGGAACTCTTTGCAACTGTTTCCACAGTTTTCTTGTTTTATGGCTGAAATTGTTCTATGCGCTTGATAATTGTATATTTTATTGTTGTAGCCCACCCCAGCACCAGAAATCAAAGAGACAAATGAATAAATAAAATGTAGAAGATTGTTTTACCATTGTTTATGGCTGTCATTGTCCTCAGTACCCCAGGTCAGTGGACCTCAGACCCCCCCCCCAACAAAAACCCAAGAGCAGAGCAATGCAACTCCAACGTATGGGCTCCTGTTTCAGGAAGCCAGTTGTTTTCCTGAATGGTGCAAAACCTCCTTCCAATATGAAATCAAATTAAATGCCAGCCTCTCTCTGGCCTGCCCAGGATGAATTGTAGCATTTTCAGTGTGGTTCCACCTAAAGAATCCCTGACAGGTGGCCACCTAACCTCTGCTGGAGAACCTTCAAGAAAGGAGAGCCCATCATCTTCTGAGGGAGACTGTTCCACTGCTGAACAGCTCTTACCCTAAGAAAGTTCTTTGAAATGTTGAACCAGAATCTTATTTCTTGTTGTTTGAATCCATCCACCCGGGTCTCACACTCTGAAGCAGCAGAAGACAAGCTTGCTCCATCTTCCATGTGGCAACCCTTCAGATATCTGAAGATGGCCATCATATCGCCTCTCAGTCTCCTCTTATTATCTTAATGCTCATATTGAAATAAAGGTAAAGGTAAAGGTACCCCTGCCCGAACGGGCCAGTCTTGACAGACTCTGGGGTTTGTGCGCCCATCTCACATCTATTGGCCGGGGGCCAGCGCTGTCCGCAGACACTTCCGGGTCACGTGGCCAGCGTGACAATGCTGCTCTGGCGAGCCAGAGCCGCACACGGAACGCCGTTTACCTTCCCGCTGGTAAGCGGTACCTATTTATCTACTTGCCCCCGGGGGTGCTTTCGAACTGCTAGGTGGGCAGGCGCTGGGACCGAGCAGCGGGAGCGCACCCCGCCGCGGGGATTCGAACCGCCGACCTTTCGATCGGCAAGCCCTAGGCGTTGAGGCTTTAGCCCACAGCGCCACCCGCGTCCCACCCATATTGAAATACCAATAAGCAAAAAGGCCTCTGATTGAGATATGCTCCCTGACCTTAAAACACTATAAAATAAAACCTGGTAAACGAATCAGAACCAAATAGAAACCAACTCCATCATCTCATGGCCTCATGATTGGGGAAGACCTTTGCACTTACCTGATTCTATAGGACAACCCATAAACCTGAAAAGAGTTCTCCCATGGTGGACACTGAGCCTGCCTTTGCTGTTCCTATATGGACTCTGTCTCTGCTTTTTATGGCATTAAGCATGATAGAAAAACTGCTTTCCTGCAGGGAACCAACCTGCCTCTGAACTGCCAGAAAACAGCTGAACCCCAGTGGGAAGACATCTCTGAAATCCCAACAGCAATTACTAGAAAATCTTCACAGATTCTGCATAAGAAGCTGCAGTTCTGCTCTCAGAGGCATTCAAGAGATCACTCCCTGCTCCCATCTTCCATCAAACCAGAGAGGTGGGATGCAGACACATAATATATGAAGAAGCAGAGAGTTGGAAGGGATCCTGAGGGTCATCTGGCCCCAACCTCTGCAATGCAGCAATCTCAGCTAGAGCATCCACAACAGGTGGCCATCCAAACTCTGCTTAAAAACCTTCAAAGAAGGGGAGTCCAAAATTTCCCCAGGGAGACCATTCCACAGTTGAACAGCTCTTACCCTCAGAAGTTCTTCCTGATGTTCAGTTGGAACCTCCTGTCTTGTAACTTGCAAAGGTTGTCTAGGCAGTAAAACCTGGCTTAGTTACAAAGTTGTGAAACTTCCTAAATGATTGGAACTCAAAAGAGGCTGGTGAGAGCCATGCTGTTTGAGGCTTGATTACCTAGTTACTCCCAAGGTGAGGGGAAGTGGGCATAGCAGGATAGTTTACTCTATGGTATTAACCCCTTCGTGCAGTAATTAGACTTAAGCATGTTGGTTTTATTTTATTTTATTTATTAAATTTGTATAGCACATTTCATCCGTAGATCCTAGGGTGGTTCACAAAAAAAGATAAAAGTACAAAAAATACATAATAAAAACAGAAACAAACCAATAACGCACACACACACACACACATTTAGAAGGGTATAGGATGACAATCAGCCAAATACCTGGTGGAAGAGAAATGTTTTGGCCACCCACCCCTCACTCGGACAGATGCTCAAGGAGGATATCACTGTGGCTGCATATCCCACAGTTGGGACCCAATCTGTTTAGCGCTTTGTACATTAAAGTTAACACATTGAATTGGGCCCGTCAGCAATCAGGCTAACAAGCTGTTCCCATAGGATTGGTGTTCCATGATCCCTTCCTGCAGCACCACTTACAATGCATGCAGCTGAATTTGGAATCAGCTGCAACTTCTGGACTGTGCTGAAGGCTAGCCCCTCATAGATCACATTGCAAGAAGCCAGTTGAGAGGTGGCTGGAGTGCTGTGACAGGACTCCTTCTGTGGCTGAACTCTGCATCTGGGAGTGGAGCCACTTGAACCCCCTTGGGCATTGAAAACAGGACCCCCCCTCACTTTCTTCTCTGCCCTAAAATCAAGGTCTGAAGTGTGCAGAATTGTTTAGGAAGTTTCATTATTAAAAAAGGACAAAGGCCAGCTATTAAACAGATATGGAAGCAGCATGGGATGGATGCATCAGTCCATTAAAAAAAAAAAAAACCTTTCTCTTCACTTTATCACAAAATCCTTCTTTGAAAGAAACATCTTTTCTTTAATTGCAAAACGTTGCACATTCTTTCCCGGATCTGCTGGGTCTTCACGCTGTACACAACAGGATTGAGAAGTGGGGGGACAGCAACAAAAATGTTGGCCATCAGCATGTGGACAATGGGGGAAAGGTGTCTCCCAAATCGATGCGCCATACTGGTGCCGATCATTGGCACATAGAAAACCAAGATGGCAGAAATGTGGGCCACACAGGTGTTCAGGGCCTTCAGGCACTCTTGATGGGAGGCAATGGTCAAAACAGTCCTCAGAATCAGGGCGCATGACACAAGAATGCTCACAACATCCAACCCTAAAGAGGAAATAACTACTGCCAAACCATACAAGAGGTTGACTCTTGTGTCTGCACAGGCTAACTTCATGGCATCTTGGTGGAGACAGTAGGAGTGAGAAAGGACATTGGATCGGCAGAAAGGGAGCCGTTTAATAAGAAAGGGGATTGGGAAAATAACGCAAAGGCCTCTGGACAAGACGACAATGCCTATTTTCACAATTACTGAATTTGGCAGAAGTGATCTATATCTCAGTGGATGACGAATGGCAATCAAGCGATCAAATGCCATTGCCACAAGAATGCCAGACTCTATCCATTGAAAGGTATGGATGAAGAACATCTGGCTGATGCAGGCATTGAATGAGATTTCTCTGAAGTCAAACCAATACACGCTCAGCATTGTTGGCATGGTTGACATGGAGAGGCCCAGATCCGAGCAGGCAAGCATGGAAAGGAAGAAGTACATGGGCTCATGGAGGCTTGGGTCAATCTTGATGACATAGAGGATAGTGATGTTCCCAAGCAGAGTCAGGGTGTAGAGCACAAACAATGGGAAGGCCACCCAAGAGTTCTTCTCTTGCATCCCAGGGATGCCAATCAGGACAAAGGTTTGGTGGCTCACAAGGCTGTCGTTGAAACTGGTGATGGAGGACATCATTCCCCGATGTTTTTCTTCTTAGAAAGATTCTAAGGAGCCAGAAAACTGATATGAATATTAGAGGTTCTGAAATGATTTTACAGATTCTGTAAAGCTTATATTGACATTCTGAACAGGCAATCAAAGTTTCTAAGGTAGATTTGTTCTGTACCGTCACGTGTCCCAAACACATTGTTGAGACTGGAGGCAAGTCTCCCTTAAGTACGGACTTGGCAAAGAACTTTTAATTTCTGGCTCCGCCTAAACTCAAATCCCCCCGGTTTACTATCCCTAGTACTTCAAGACTCCCATAAAAGTGCCTGGCTTAAAACCGTCTATCAAAAACTTCACTCTTCTGGCCTATCCTCACAACACCTACTCGCTATGGGCCCTACTAAAGCAAACAGTCTAATTGGTCAACGTCTAAAAGATATTGACCATCAGAACAACCTGGCCACTATAAGGAAATTCTGCCCTTGGTATGTTCAGTTTCCACCTCTCCATTTTGATTCTCTGACCCCGGCCCCATATCTGCACATATTATTCCAAGATACAGACATGCTTTTACACTGGATGTTTTGCCACCTGCGGTACTCGAGGGTTGTTTCCAAAAGATCCTGCCTGAGAAACGTCTTTGCCCCTGTGGAGATGGTACCACCAAAACAGCAGCACACGTCCTCCTGTTCTGTACTCTCTACAAAGACCTGAGGAACGAGATCCTCACCCCACTCGCACTAACCATCCCAGGGCGCTCAGCCACTGCCACAATGTCCTTTCTTCTATCAGATCAAAATGAGCAGATAACAGCAAAGGTGGCTAGGTTCATGGCAGGGACAATCAGATTAAGGGCCACTAACTGACGGCTGATTCAGGACTTTAAATTGTGCTTTTATATCAAATTTCCTGTTCTGCATATTCTGTAATGTTTTACTGTTGCTATGGCCATTGGCTAATGTGAATAAAGTTTTATCTATCTCTCTCATTCTGAACAGGACTAAATTGTTTAGTTTAGTCTAAAGGGGAAAGTTTTCATAGGACGTCTGGAATGATCCTTCTACCTTGGCCAAATACAACCCTAACCTTCTCATGAATTTCAGTTCCCAACAGTCTCCCCTTTCCAACCAGTGTAAATATCACTTTTAAATGTATTAGTTATTAGCATTCTTATTTGTTGAGGGGTGTCAAAGAGACTCCCAGGTGTTGTTCTTGTTGAGGATTGCAGCATGTCGTTTGGCACATTCATATTCTTTCAATTTCTCACCTGAAAATCAGAAATAACAATCACAGTTTCATTGTGGATTGGAAATGAGATATCTAAATGACTAAATGTATTGCAGTGGCAGACCTTCGGGTCTCAAATTTCGGTGGCAGACTGTGCAATGCCGAAATCTGGCACCTCTCTGCCTTTCACACTCCATTCTAAATAACAATTGTGGCATCTTCTGCAGAACCCATAAGGCGACTGCACTGCCTGTGCTCCCCTAAATCTAAGTATTGGGTTAGCAGCATGGAGGTCTCACTCCATCTCCTCCTCTTGTGAAAAGATGTCTTGAAGCTGAGGTGCTTCGTTTTGCAGCACGTAGGCGAGATTGCTCCTATAAAGGTAAAGGTACCCCTGCCCGAACGGGCCAGTCTTGACAGACTGTGGGGTTTGTGCGCCCATCTCACATTTATTGGCCGGGGGCCAGCGCTGTCCGGGGACACTTCCGGGTCACGTGGCCAGCGTGACATCGCTGCTCTGGCGAGCCAGAGCCGCACACGGAACGCCGTTTACCTTCCCGCTGGTAAGCGGTACCTATTTATCTACTTGCACCCGGAGGTGCTTTCGAACTGCTAGGTGGGCAGGCGCTGGGACCGAACAGCGGGAGCGCACCCCGCCGCGGGGATTCGAACCGCCGACCTTTCGATCGGCAAGCCCTAGGCGTTGAGGCTTTAGCCCACAGCGCCACCCGCGTCCCATGTATTGCTCCTATAGACAAGGCTTATAACCATCTCCATCTTTTCATGGCCTCATGACTGTGAAAGACATCTCTGAAGTCAGTCAAGGGAAAACCCATCTGCTTTGTATCTCATGCAGTCATTTGCACTTACCTGAGTTTACGGTGCAGCTCATGAACCTGACATGACTTCTTCTAAGCTGACTTTGCTGCTCCAAGAGGGAATCTGCCTGTGCCTTTTATGGCATGGAAGGGTGCAGTAAATCTCTTTTCCCTCAGAGAGGCCAGCTGCCCCAAGACGCCAGAAAACTGGGAAGAGACACTTGAAATCCCAACAGCCATTACAAGGGAATCCGCATGGACCTGCAGTTGGCTTCTCAGAGACTCTGTGCCCCCCATTTTCTTTTTGTGCTGGAAAAATTACATGTTCTGCCCTTATCACCATGCTATCCACACTTGCAACAACATCCTTGTATCGCTTTTTAGGTCCCATCGGATTCTTGATGTGTGCAGTGAGTGCAGTGTCAGATCGTGTCCCAGCTTATGTAACTTTTCAACTTTTCAATGTAATTAATCCCTCTCCTTGTTGCCTCTTTCCTCCTTCACTCTTGTGGAGGTGTTCCATGCCTCAAATGTGTATCAGCAGAACGGAAAACTAATTCTGAACTTAACACCGAGATCGAACCTGTAACCTTGGTGTTATCAGCACCACACTAACCAACGGAGCTCTGCATAGACTATCCATGATGATGTGTTCCAAGTCCCCATATGATGACTTCCCATAGCATTATATAGATATGCTGGGTTAGATTGTACTGCTTTATATGTGCGGTACCACCATGCTCTCCCCGTATGTTTTTTTTAATTCCCAAAGTCAATGAAAATAGAAAGTCATATCAGGCAAATACTTTGGCTGCAATCTACTCCCTGTCGTGCTTACCTTCTGTTAGCAGGGAGTGTTTAACAGAAGGGAACATTCAGAATGTGATTGATCTACAAACTGGAATCGGTACAGTTCACTCTACCAAAACATCCTGCTGCATGTGTAAGAGACATCCTTTGATCCTGTGGTCTCTTAGCATTTGCAAAGTGGATGATTATCACATTGTCAGTCTCTGGATTGTGGCCAATGGGTATTAGAAAGCAGTCTAGTAAGACACAATGGAAATTGAGAGAGAGAGAGAGAGAGAGAGAGAGAGAGAGAGAGAGAGAGAATCACAAGAAAGTGAAAATGACAGCGAAGAGCTGTTCGACAGTGGAATTTGCTGCCAAGGAGTGTTGTGGAGTCTCCTTCTTTGGAGGTCTTTAAGCAGAGGCTTGACAACCATATGTCAGGAGTGCTCTGATGGTGTTTCCTGCTTGGCAGGGGGTTGGACTCGATGGCCCTTGTGGTCTCTTCCAACTCTATGATTCTATGATTCTATGACATCATTTAGGATCTCACAGACCAAAAGCTAAAGGGTAAAGCAGTCCCCTGATGCCACTCTGCATGAGCAGAACAACTGTATCATCTTCTCTCCTACATTAGGGTTACCAGATGTCCCCGGTTCCCAGGGACAGTCTCCCTGGATTTGCAAATCTGTCCCCAGGAAACGTGGCGGCAGCAGCAGCCGCAGCTCTGGCTGGCTTCAGGAATTGCTCGATGCCCGCTGCCATGGCACCCACCATTTTTCCTTGCCGGAACCTCTGGCGAGGAAAAATAGCGGGCGCCATGGCAGTGGGCAGCGAGCAGCTCCTGAAGGCAGCCAAAGCCAACTGCACTACCAGGCTGACTCTGGGCTGCTGACTGCATCTGCTGCCACCACTGTCAAAGGGGAACCAGGGACGTCCGGCGGTACAGATCTCCTGCCCCCTCCCCCTTTTTTTCTGACTGATCGGGGGAGGCTTGGGAGTTGTGGGTGGGGGGCCGTTGCCCAGTTTTTTAAAAACTCTGCGCATTTATGTTTCACAGGGTGCGAAAGAAGGGCTTTGCACCTTTATGCAATATGCAAGTGTGCTTGGGCCCAGGGTCTTTTGCTCACCATCCCCACTACTGACGCCCTGTTGCTACTCAGCTTCAAAAAAAAAAAAAGGTCCCCGGATTCATTGGGGAAAAAATCTGATACCCATATCCAACATCCAATGCACAGAACCACACTTGGAGGACATGATGGTCTGCAGAGAGAGCAAGGAGAATATAGTGCCACACTCCACTATCTTACTTGATCAGA
Source organism: Podarcis vaucheri (assembly GCF_965113315.1). Classification (NCBI taxonomy): domain Eukaryota; kingdom Metazoa; phylum Chordata; class Lepidosauria; order Squamata; family Lacertidae; genus Podarcis; species Podarcis vaucheri. Next base: position 3,834,090 of record NC_138762.1, on the reverse strand, counting down.
ATCATCAGCCAAGATGATCAAGGCCATTCAAGTGTCAAAATCAGACCTGAAGCCAGATTGGAAGGGATGAAGTAGATCAGGGGTAGGCATCCTAACGCCCTTGGGCTGGATGCGGCCCAATTGCCTTCTCAATCTGGCCCACGGACAGTCCAGGAGTCAGAATGTTTTTACATGAGTAGAATGTGTGCTTTTATTTAAAATGCACCTCTGGGTTACTTCTGGGGCATAGGAATTCGTTCATTTTCTTTCCAAAACAGAGTCTGGCGCACCACATGGTCTGAGGGACGGTGGACCAGCCAGCGGCTGAAGAAGGTTGGTGACCCCTGAAGTAGATCATGGGGAAACTCATCTGCTTTGTATCTCAAGCAGTTCTTTGCACTTACAGCTATGAACCTGAAACAGGCCTCCTGTGTGATTCTCTCTTTGAGGATTATGGTAAAACAACAAAAAATATGGGCATGAGTAAAGGAATGAAGTTATTATTGCCAAGGTCCAAAAGATGTTCAAGGATTAAATGTAGCATTTGTTCAGGGAATCAGAAGTGGCAACAGTGGTTATTTATTTGCATTTATAAACCATCTGTCATCCTGAAGGATCTGAGACTGATATACACAAATAATAGAACCATGAAGCAATTGGTTTACAATAATTCAATAAAGCGCACTGAATACATATCAGTTAAAGTAGTGCTGTAGTAGCTTCAGAAATAATCATGTTCAAGGCAAGTGACAATCCCTCTCTGCTATATACACACACACACACACACACACACACACACACACACCCAGCCAACCAAACTCCTTTGGTTAGATCTTATTAGTCCTGATTGGGAAGGGACAGGAGCTGATGTGATTGGCTGAACCCCTTGAGGTGTCTTGTCCTCAGGCAGCAACAGCTGATTCTGATCATTTACCCTTTGACCAAGTGGTGTCCTAGAAACCTCCCTGGATCTTACTTCAAGCATGGTGGCAATATCCAATCACAGCTGAGTGACTTGGCATGTAACTTGCTCTGCAACGTTCCCCACATGGGGCCAGCTTGTGTGTGTGTGTGTGTGTGTGTGTACGTGTGTGATTTTATGTGTGCATGATTTTGTGTCTTCATTTCCCCAGAAAGGCACATTAAAAAATATGGCCCCTTCTTTTGAACATATTAAAAGGCATTGTGCTCACCTAACAATGACATTACTGGCTGTCCTGAGTCTCTTTAAATTTATTTGTTTCTTTCTAAAAGGCAGAAATCAGCTCTCAGACTAACTTGATGATGATGATGATGATGTAGAAATAAATAACATTGTTCAGAAAGGCTATCAATGGTTATTCTACCACTATCAGAGGCTGAATGACACTATACCTCTGGAAGCTGCAGGAAGTGAGAGAGCTGGACTCAGGTCCTGCTTCCGGATTTCCCATAATAGCCATCTGGAGAGCCACTGTGAGAAGAGAATGCTGGACTACATAGGCCATTGGTCTCATCTAGGAGCCTCTTCTTGTTCTTATGACAAGTCAGACCAGTTATTGAATATATAGGGTACCAATATGGAGTTTATCTGTGTATTCCTAATTACAATACACTTTCACACCACTTTATTATGGAATTCTTCTTTGGTAGAAAGATCAAGCCCTACTTTTCCTTAACTTCAAAATGTTGCATATCCTTTGCCGAATATGCTGGGTCTTCACACTGTACACAACGGGATTGAGAAGTGGTGGGACTGCAACATAGATGTTGGCCATCAGCATGTGGACAATGGGGGAAAGGTGCTTCCCGTATCGATGTACTACACTGACACCAATCATTGGGACATAGAAGATCAAGATGGCACAAATGTGGGAGACGCAGGTATTGAGAGCCTTCAGACACTCTTCCCGGGAGGCAATGCTCAAAACAGTCTTCAGAATCAGGACATACGATACAAGAATGATGACCACGTCCAACCCCAAAGTGCACATGACAAGAATCAAACCATATAAGACGTTGACTCTTGTGTCTGCACAAGCTAATTTCATAGCATCTGGGTGCAGACAGTAGGAGTGGGAAAGGACATTAGATCTACAGAAAGGGAGCCGTTTAATAATAAAAGGGATTGGGAAGATGACACAGAAAGCTTGGGAAAACACAGCTATACCTATTTTTGCAATTACTGTGTTTGGGAGAAGTAATCTATATCTCAGTGGCTCAGAGATGGCAATCAAACGGTCAAAAGCCATTGCCACAAGAATGCCAGATTCTGCCCACTGGAACGAATGGAGAAAAAACATCTGAGTGATGCAGGCGTTGAATGGGATTTCTCCTGAGTCAAACCAATAGACTTGCAGCATTGTTGGCATGGTGGAAATGGAGAGGCCCAGATCCGAGCAGGCGAGCATGGAAAGGAAGAAGTACATGGGCTCATGGAGGCTTTGGTCAATCTTGATGACATAGAGGATCGTGAAGTTTCCCAACAGGGTCAGGGCGTAGAGCACAAACAGTGGGAAGGCCACCCAAGAGTTCTTCTCTTGCATCCCAGGGATGCCAATCAGGACAAAGGTGTGGTGGCTCACCAGGGTCTCATTGCAGCTGGAGATGGAGGACATCGTTTCCCATGTGCATTTGGTGGGAAGATATTAAGGAAGTGGTTATATTTTCATTCTGAAGAGAGATAAATGTCTGAGTTTAAGTTCAGCGGAAAAAGTTGCATTAGTACCCCAAAACTCACTCACTCAATGTTCTGTCTACCTGAGGCAAATAACACTCCAACCTTTGCATGAATATTAATCCTCAGCTCTCTTTTTAAGTCTAACCAATGTCAGTTTAAGCATCACCTGTGTAAGTTGTGAGTCCCAGAAGCAAAATATTGCAGTTGAAAGGGGATCTGATGAACTTCTTCCTTCCACCAGTTGGTTTGACAACAGAGCATTGGCATCATTTGCAGCGACTACAATTCTGAACAGGGACCTCATAAGTCCTTTGCTGGAAAGCTTTCTTCAGCCACAAAGGCTTTGTCCTTCTCCTGCAGTTGAAGCATGATACCAGTCTACATGGCAGGTCTTTCGTAAAGGTCACTTGGAGCAATGTCTGTTCATGGCATTGTCCTGCATTTTGTCAGAAGCATTCCAGCATACTGTTTTCCATCAAGATCTAGTGTTGTGACACAGGAAAACTTTCCTTACACCATGCATAATTTTAAAGACCTTCATCATGTCCCCTTCCATTGCTCTCCTCTTTCCTAAACTAAAATGTCCCAAATACCCATTCCTTTCAGAGCATTATGCGGCATTATCTGAGAAAAAAGTCATTCCAATTACACAAATATAGTAACATATTAAATTCATTTCACAATAGTGAAATAAAAAGGCAGTGTAACATCACACACACACACACACACACACACGCCCTGAACCTCTCTACCAGAAGACCTTCCTCAGCTATAGACCCCCAAAGAGTCAAGACACAGACCTTGTATCATGCTGTCATTTTCGGAATTCTTACTATGTGTTAAGCGTGGCGATCAGAATATGTGAGACACTTCAGTGCAAGATCTTATCTGGTTGGATCCCCAGGAATCATTAAAGAAAAACGGCATGTTTACAGACATGGTCTGTCTCCAATCTATGACCGCCTAGTATAAATCTGTCCTCATCCGCTATGAAAACCTTGTCCGAACTCATAAGCTCCTTTGCTTTGTGGAGTAGCAAAATGATACAGTGAGTTGTTCACTTAATCAAAATTCACCGCCCGCTACAAAAATATATTACACGTCAATATTTGCAGGTGTTCTGTTCGTGGTATTGTACTGTATTTCGTCAGAAACCTTCCGACATTCACTTTCCCATCAGGTTCTAGTGTTGTGACAGAGGGAGAAGAACTTCTTGCACTGTGCATAATTTTGTACAGCACCATTGTGTCTCCTTCCCCTGGTCTCATTTTTTCCTAAGCTAAAATCTCCCAATTGTCATATCCTTCCCTCCAGCCCTTCAACCTTTTGGTCTACAATCTTCCTTTAAGGTGCAGCAACCAGAACAAGGTGTGGCCTTAGATTGTTTTGTTATCCATGCTATTCCTATGTAAAAGATATTAGCTCTGCCATTTCATAACATCATGACTGTAGGCCTACCTGTCGAAGATCAAAGAAAAACTCGTCTGCCTTGTTTCTCAAGGAATCCTTTGAACTTACCTGACTGTATGGCACAAACCATGAAACTGGTGTGGTTTTTCCCATGGTCAATGCTGAACCTGACTCTGCCGTTCCAGTAATTATTCAGCATGTGCTTTTTATGGTGTCGGAATTGTAGCAAAAACGTTTTCCCTTAGGGAGGGAATCTACTGAAAAATTGCCAGGAAGCTTGGAGATAGGTTTGCTTCAAGTATGGAGAAAGCACAAAAGCCACCAGCCTGGACTACAAGGGGACAATCTAAATAAGAGAAATGTGGATATTTGGGCATTTTATGGGATGGTGTAGATTAACACTGAGTGGACCTAGAGTTTGATCCTGCAGAGCTCTTCTTGGGTACTTATATTATCCATGCTTAAAATGCATAAGCTCTGTCATTTTTGACTGATAAAGACCTATCTGAAGTCAATTAAAATGTTTATATTCAAAAGAGGTCTCCGCACTTCATGGACTCTAAGGCATGAGCTCTGGGTGCAGAATGATTTTCCTGACAGTAAGCACTGAGGCAGGGGTAGGCAACCTAAGGCCCGTAGGCCGGATCCGGCCCAATCGCCTTCTCAACCCGGCCCAGGGATGGTCCAGGAATCAGCGCTTTTTTACATGAGTAGAATGTGTCATTTTATTTAAAATGTACCTCTGGGTTATTTGTGGGGCATAGGAATTCGTTCACCCCCCCAAAAAAAAAAAATAGTCCGGCCCCCCACAAGGTCTGAGGGACAGTGGACCAGCCCCTTACTGAAAACGGTTGCTGACCCCTGTACTAAGGGATTCATGCCTCTTATTGTCTTCCAGTTAGGGTTAAAACTAGAGCTACTTATCTAGAAAAAGAGGTGGTGGAACTCACATATCTTGTTCTCTTATAATGACAGTGGCGCCCACTGTGTTGCAGCTGAACAAAAGGCCTGGTTAAAACCTCCTGTGCTTTCCCTCTGGGAGGGAGGCTGTCCCAAAACTGCTGGAAAACTGCTGAATCCCAGAGGAATGTAATATGTGAAATCGCAGTAGCAATTGCTAGAAAATCTCTAAGGATCCCTCTGCAAAGACTCTCGGAGAGATGCTCTGGAGATCTTGTGTGTGCTCTTACATGACAGCAGATGAGAAAGATGTGAGCATTTTTTTAAAGTAATTTGGTACTATTGTATTGTTAAATGCCACCCCAATCTCTGAGCAGTGAGAGCCTTCAGGGGACCCTGACCTCAGTTTCCTTGGAATGAGCGGCAGCAGAGTCTACAGCATCTTTAGCATATATCAACAGACATATGCAACCTGAGAATAGAATGGAGGGGCTTACTGCATTAACACCCCAATGGGTCTTGCTTCTATCGCTCCATGTCTAGCTTCTCCACCTGCTCTTTGCTCAGCTCTCTCACCACACCCTGTCCTATTGTTCCATCCACCCAGCAGTTAAGTGAGGGTGGGGAGGCCCACTCACTTGCCCTATGGCACTGAGAAACCTCTTTTGTTATGCTGAGGAAGGCACTTAAGTGTCAGCCAATAGCATCCTCTATCAGCTTTCAATGCTTATAGGGTATAGCTTGTTTTCTGCTGTTCTGGAAGGTAGGACCCAACTAATGGCTTCTGTTATGTACTGAGTTGAATAGGATCCAAACTGCAGCAGTCTGAATGGTCCTAGAACAATAGGATCCAAATTGCAGCAGTCTGATTGGTCCTAGAACAATAGGATTCAGAATGCAGCAGCCTGATTGGTCCAAGAACAATGCAGCAGTATGATTGGTTGGCAGGAACCACCCAATCATGCTCCAGATATAAGTGAATCCACAACCTGATTGGCTTACAGTAGAATTCCAGAATTAACCAATCATGTGCAGCCCATTGTGTAAATAATGTATATAAAGCAGATACCTTTAGGGGACTTTCATTCATTCCTCCTCACCACTATGAGCTGAATAAAGAGCACGAAATCATTTTGCGACTCTGAGTATATTTCAGCTTCAAGTTACAAGAAAGGGGATTCCAACTAAACACCAGGAAGAACTTTCTGAATTATAGTGCCATAGCATGGGAGGTGCACGGGGCGGTTGCCCCAGGGAGAAAATTGCTAGGGGTGCAAAATTTCAGCATCCAGTGCTGCCTCAGTACAGCTGTGTGCTTCTGTCGCTGGGGTCTGTTGAGAGCAGCTTCTCCATGCCAAGCAGGAAGTGACCCCTCCAGGCAACAGAATGATTCAACTGTTAGGCAGTTGAATGTGCATGCGTACTCTGTCCATTTCCCTCCAACCAACCCCACCCCCGTGCAGCCCCGGGAACTGGCAACCCACGCTATGCCACTGTTCTCCCCTCCGGAAGTTTCCAGCAACTTTTATGCAGAAGCACACTGTCCCTGGCCATGGAAGCAGAGCATCGACATTCAAGGCCAGGAGCCATTGGTAGGCTTCTCTTCCATGAATTTGCCCAATCCTCTTTTGAAACCATCCAATTTTCACATGCATTTTCCAGGGTCTTGAGGCTAAGGCTTCCCACCCGCCCATTCCAAAGCAAAAGAAAGCTGAGCAAGTTCTAGACCCTTGAAAATTTACACCATTTGGGGAAGTGGGGAGAGCATAACAATATATTTCTGCCTGCCTGCCTTCCTGTGTACACAGAGGCTCCATCCATTTCTGTCAGTAAGAGCATTTAAAAAGCTTTCCAGTAAACGTAAAATTCCTTCAAGCTTATTTATGTCCCGCCCCGCCCCCCCCAACAACTTTTCAGTTTCAATGTTTCACTAGCTTAGTTGCTCAGCATCATCCCATCCCACACAGTCCTGGGAATCATAAAGTCTTCTGAGAGACCGAGCATTCAGTAACCCTAGCGCAAGGGACATCAGAGAATTCTTGCAAGAAAAAATTCGAGAGCAGAAATTGCTGGTGCTTATTTATTTTTTCTTTGGAATGGAACACAATCCAGCAAGTACTGTTAGTAATCATATGTTGCTTTCAGTTTGCACACATGATATGCCAGGCTGTTTTTCTAGAACTCTTATAATGGCCACGGTGCCCACCTGAGAGGTGCTGGAACTGAGTTCCATTGCGTTCCAGCTGGGAAAAAAGCCCTGATTGTGCAATTGATTACTTCCCTCCATCCGCTTTGTGTTTCCTTCGCATTGGAATGGGCGGGGGCTGAATAACACAATGACAACAGAATTTTTATATATTATGTAAATTACATAAGGAACATAATTCCACCACAGTGAACACTGGGACAAATAAAATTGTTTGGTTGGTGGAAGACAAACAGCAGTGGAATGGAAGCAGTAGAGCATACAATCATCACAGGGCATGTTGTCTTTAGTTGGTGTCTGAACTTTGAGGTCCTGAATAGACCTGAGAAGCAAAATAGATGGTATGCACCCACCTGACTCGTGCAACATTATTCATTGATATAATATATTGTAATGTAAGTGTAGCACTTAAACTTTTTATTGTCCTTATGTCTGGATGAGCTTCACAGCACAGAGTTTCTTGAGGATACGTTGGCGGATCTGCTTCGTCTTGATACTATACACAACTGGGTTCATCAGAGGAGGTGCCAGCAAATAGACGTAGGACATGAGTATGTGGACGATGTGAGGGGCACGTTCCCCAAAGCGGTGGATCAACGACAGGCCTATCATGGGCACGTAGAAGAGCAGGACAGCACAGATGTGGGAGATGCAAGTGTTGAAGGCCTTGAGGCGCTCTTTTCTGGAGGCAATGCTGAGGACTGTTTTCAGGATGAAGACGTAAGAGAGGAAGATCAGGAGGGAGTCGATTCCCACAGTGAAGGCCACAACGGTCAGCCCATAGATGTGGTTGACGATGATGTCTGAGCAGGCCAGTTTCATGATTTCCAGATGCAAGCAGTAGGAGTGAGAGAGAACATTGGTCCTGCAGTAATGGAAGCGGCGGAGAAGCAGAGGCAGAGGCACAATCAGGGAAAAGCTGCGGAATGCAAAGGCCAGCGCCATTGTCACGATCCTCTGGGTGGTCAAGATGGAGCCATATCTCAGCGGGTTGCAGATGGCCACGAAGCGGTCAAAGGCCATGGACAAGAGCACGGAAGATTCAACCAGGGAGAGGGAGTGAATGAAGAAGAGCTGTGTGAAGCAGGCGCTGAAAGGGATCTCATGAGCATCAAACCAAAATATGCCCAGCACTGTGGGCAACGTAGTGAGGCACAAGCCCAGGTCAGTCAGGGCCAGCATGGCCAGGAAATAATACATTGGCTCATGCAAGCTTGAGTCTGTTCGGATCACATGGAGGATTGTGCAGTTCCCCAAGATCACCGTCATGTAGATGAAGCAGAAGGGAAGGGAGATCAAGCGATAGGCGTACTCCAGCCCAGGGAAGCCCGTCAAGAGAAATGTGGAGGGGTTGAAGGTTTTGTTCTCCAAATGGGAGATGTTCATTTCACAAGAGAGTCCTACTTCACTTCTGTGCTTTAAAGTCAGTGCGTAGAAAGCAAAACAATTTTTATTGTAGAATACTAGAGGTGGAAAGATCTTGCTAGAAGTGGTAGATATTTGCAAAACAAATAAATCATTGGCATACAAATTTACTTGGAGATGTTTTATGTTTTTAGATTGCTTTATGCTTCTTTACATGAAATTATTGCGTTTTTGTGGCCACTTTCCCCCAGCATATTTATTTTCATACATATTACTTGGCGGAAAATTGTACTGAAAGATACCTATGTTTCAGTTCACATATAATTGTACTTTACTTCTTTCTTCTTCTTCTTTTTTATCACTTTTTATCACAACAAATGTAACTGATCTGTAGAAAACACAACCTGAAGAAAGAGTCAATACATGTGCTTTTGTAAGCAAGGAAAATCTTTAACAACAACAAACAACACATATAATGTCAGAAAGTGTGGATTCAGAAGGTTTGCCTTTAAATGCAACACTGAGTCAAGTTTCTCCCTCATCTTTACTTCTGGGGTGCTTGATCATTTCAGGGAACCTAGGTGAGCAGAGCAGAAGTTCAGCTCCCACCATGTGCAGGCCTGTGAGATTGGAGATGGTGGCATATGGAAGAAGAGAGCCAGGGAGCCTGGACGGGGGGTTGTCTTCTTCTGATAATCTGGAACTTATCTTGCTGTTAACACAGCCCAAGGTGGCATCAACTATTTTTCACAGTGGAATTGTATACTTATCTATTCATTTCAATTTCAGAGCTACCCATCAATAACTTTTCCCTGGGTGGCTTGCCACAAAACAGAGGTAAAATATAATGGGTGGTATTCATAGTAAAGCTAAAGGGACCCCTGACCATTAGGTCCAGTCATGACCGACTCTGGGGTTGTGGCGCTCATCTCACTTTATTGGCCGAGGGAGCCAGCGTACAGCTTCCGGGTCATGTGGCCAGCAGCGCACAGAAACGCCGTTTACCTTCCCGCCAGAGCGGTACCTATTTATCTACTTGCACTTTGATGTGCTTTCGAATTGCTAGGTTGGCAGGAGTAGGGACCGAGCAACAGGAGCTCACCCCGTTGCAGGGATTTGAACCACCGACCTTCTGATCGGCAAGTCCTAGGCTCTGTGGTTTAACCCACAGCACCACCCGTGTCCCTATGAAATCAATGAACATGACTAAGCTAGACCCATTCATTTCAATGGGCGTACACTGAGTAAAACTTAGTTGAACACCACCTAAAGTATTCAGGTAGGTAGCCGTGTTGGTCTGACGTCGTCGAAATATATATATATATATATTAAAAAAGTCCAGTAGCACTTCAGAAGAGTATCTGAAGTATCTGAAGAAGTATGCATGCACACAAAAGCTTATACCAAGAACAAACTTAGTTGGTTTCTAAGGTGCTACTGGACTATTTATTTATTTATTTATTTTATATTTCAGCCACCCAAAGTATAATGACTAAAATCAGCAACAAACCACAGAAGACACCAAAGCATTCCACCTTCCTTTAAGTGGAGACTTCATTATGATGATTCTTATAAAGGATCAGCCCTGCTGCTGAAGCAGCAGCAGCTTTTGATTCCTCCTTGAAATCTTCCCCTTCTGTGATCGTTGCAAGAATTATGTAACTAAGAAAATGCCTGTTTGCTCTTTCCTGCTGCCTCTCCATCTCTCTTCCTTTCATGTCATCCCGGAATCCTTCCCCCTCCCCCTGCAAAGAGCAGGATAAAAATGCTTTGGAAAAAAATAAAAATTAGGAGGCCAGGAGGCAGATTTGAGAAAAAAAAATCTGTTTGAGATCCCTCAGAGCTGCTGCTGATCAAAACACAGATACTGAATTGGGTGGGCCAGCAGTTCAACCACCAAAAGCAGCTTCACCTTCAAACTTCTTCTAATCAGGGATGGAAGTAGAATGACGAGGTGCTGTCACTGTGAAGCACAGAGACTCCTTCTCTGGAGGTCACTGGTAGCCGAGTAAGATCGTCTTTCATAAACAGTTTTAACAATGTGTCCGCAAGTGACTGTGGGGGCCAATTTTCCTGCATAAGCCCTGTTGAATTGAGAGCTCTTTAGCGGGCAATGCCTACATGTCTTGAAATCATTGTATCCTAGAACTAGAAGGGATCTCCAGGGCCATATAGCCTAAATGTTGGAGAAATTTAAAAAGAGTTTGACCTAGTTGTGGTTTCCTAACAGAACACCAAACGGACACAGGGGGGAAAGGTGTTTATTAACACAAAATCAGAGGCCGCTTACCAAGGTCTGGTGATAAAGGGAGCAGCTGGCACAGATTCCTTCCTGGACAGATGGTTGGGAGTGAGAGTGAGGTTGTGGGTCTTTGTAGAACTGGCAAGGAATCCCAGCTTGAGAAAGGGCAAGGCTCCTGGTGCCGATGTACAAGGACTTAGGGAATATTGTTGCTTAAGTATCCAGAACTAAAAACACAGCTGGTATTGCAAGTATCGAAGGGAAAACACAACTGTGTTCTGTTCCCAAACAAACCCCACTGAGACCTGGGTTCAAGTCCACCCTCTCAGGGATTCAGCATGTGGCCTTGGGCAGATCTAACCAGTGCTGTTTTTCTTTTTAAAAAAATAAGTTTAGGGGTACTCTCATTTTGACACAAGAAAAATCACCATTTTATAGTTCAAATCAGGAAAAATAAATACAGTAAATGGACAAAAGTACAAAGATTCACAAAATGTTTAGGGGTGTGCGTAACCCCAGAAAAAAGCACTGTGGAGGCGATAGGGTGGAAATTTCGGGGGGTTTCACTGTAGAAAGAGCCTTGTTCCATCCCAATTCCCATGGCATCCAAACTGCCCAGACCTGGAGCATCTCTTCCAAGTTTACAGAGTCAGGGGGACTGTGGAGAGGGGACCCCAATCCCACCTCCAGGCTTAGGATTCTCTATCATTCTACATATTCGGCAGACTTGGGAAGAGTGGAAGAGAAGGTAGTTTGAAAGAGACAACAGCTTCACAGCTAGAGGGAATTCACAGAGAATCCTGTAATGGGCAGAGCAGGAATACCAGATAGGTGGGTTGGCAGGCAGAGAATAAAACAGTGTGATACCTGTATGCATTAGAATCATAGAATCATAGAGTTGGAAGAGACCACAAGGGCCATCGAGTCCAACCCCCTGCCAAGCAGGAAACACCATCAGAGCACTCCTGACATATGGTTGTCAAGCCTCTGCTTAAAGACCTCCAAAGTAGGAGACTCCACCACACTCCTTGGCAGCAAATTCCACTGTCGAACAGCTCTTACTGTCAGGAAGTTCTTCCTAATGTTTAGGTGGAATCTTCTTTCTTGTAGTTTGGATCCATTGCTCCGTGTCCGCTTCTCCGGAGCAGCAGAAAACAACCTTTCTCCCGCCTCTATGTGACATCCTTTTATATATTTGAACATGGCTATCATATCACCCCTTAACCTCCTCTTCTCCAGGCTAAACATGCCCAGCTCCCTTAGCCGTTCCTCATAAGGCATCGTTTCCAGGCCTTTGACCATTTTGGTTGCCCTCCTCTGGACACGTTCCAGTTTGTCAGTGTCCTTCTTGAATTGTGGTGCCCAGAACTGGACACAGTACTCCAGGTGTGGTCTGACCAGAGCAGAATACAGTGGCACTATTACTTCCCTTGATCTAGATGCTATACTCCTATTGATGCAGCCCAGAATTGCATTGGCTTTTTTAGCTGCCGCGTCACACTGTTGGCTCATGTCAAGTTTGTGGTCAACCAAGACTCCTAGATCCTTTTCACATGTACTGCTCTCAAGCCAGGTGTCACCCATCTTGTATTTGTGCCTCTCATTTGTTTTGCCCAAGTGCAATACTTTACATTTCTCCCTGTTAAAATTCATCTTGTTTATTTTTGCCCAGTTCTCTAATCTGTCAAGGTCGTTTTGAAGTGTGATCCTGTCCTCTGGGGTGTTAGCCACCCCTCCCAGTTTGGTGTCATCTGCAAATTTGATCAGGATGCCCTTGAGTCCATCATCCAAGTCGTTGATAAAGATGTTGAATAAGACCGGGCCCAAGACAGAACCCTGTGGCACCCCACTAGTCACTCTTTTCCAGGATGAAGAGGAACCATTGATGAGCACCCTTTGGGTTCGGTCAGCCAGCCAGTTACAAATCCACTGAGTGGTAGCATAGTCAAGACCGCATTTTACCAGCTTCTTTACAAGAATATCATGGGGCACCTTGTCAAATGCCTTGCTGAAATCAAGGTAGGCTACATCCACTGCGTTCCCTTCATCTACCAGGCTTGTAATTCTGTCAAAAAACGAGATCAGGTTAGTCTGACATGACTTATTTTTCAGAAATCCATGCTGACTATTGGTGATCACAGCATTCCTTTCTAGGTGCTCACAGACTGTTTGCTTAATGATCTGTTCCAGAATCTTCCCTGGTATTGATGTCAGACTGACTGGGCGGTAATTATTTGGGTCCTCTCTTTTCCCCTTTTTGAACATGGCTATCATATCACCCCTTAACCTCCTCTTCTCCAGGCTTAACATGCCCAGCTCCCTTAGCCGTTCCTCATAAGGCATCGTTTCCAGGCCTTTGACCATTTTGGCTGCCCTCCTCTGGACACGTTCCAGTTTGTCAGTGTCCTTCTTGAACTGTGGTGCCCAGAACTGGACACAGTACTCCAGGTGAGGTCTGACCAGAGCAGAATACAGTGGCACTATTACTTCCCTTGATCTAGATGCTATACTCCTATTGATGCAGCCCAGAATTGCATTGGCTTTTTTAGCTGTCGCGTCACACTGTTGGCTCATGTCAAGTTTGTGGTCAACCAAGACTCCTAGATCCTTTTCACATGTACTGCTCTCAAGCCAGGTGTCACCCATCTTGTATTTGTGCCTATCTCTTTCCCCCCCCCCAAAAGATATTTATTAAAGTTTTTAAAATATAACAATGAAAATGAAAAATAAAAAAATACAAAATACAACATAAAAACAGTTAAAAAACAAATAATTTTCCATAACATATCTTCCTTACGCTTATTTCCCCAGACCTCCTCATACCTCCCTTCTTTGTATTCCACTTCAATTTGTTAGTTCAGCAAATCCTTACCATTAAGCTTTTACGTTTCTGAGCACCATTAAGCTTTTACGTTTCCGAGCACAATTCAAAGTGTTGGTGCTGACCTTTAATGCCCTAAACGGCCTCGGTCCAGTATACCTGAAGGAGCGCCTCCACCTACATCGTTCTACCCGGACACTGAGGTCCAGCGCTGAGGGCCTTCTGGCGGTTCCCTCACTGCGAGAAGCCAAGTTACAGGGAACCAGGCAGAGGGCCTTCTCGGTAGTGGCGCCCTCCCTGTAGAATGCCCTCCCACCAGATGTCAAAGAGAACAACAACTACCAGACTTTTAGAAGACATCTGAAGGCAGCCCTGTTTAGGGAAGCTTTTAATGTTTGATGTATCATAGTATTTTAATATTCTTTTTGAAGCCGCCCAGAGTGGCTGGGGAAACCCAGCCAGATGGGCGGGGTATAAATAATAAATAATAATTATTATTATTATTATTATTATTATTATTATTATTATTATTACCCATTTGTAAACCTTTTTATTTCCGTATCTCCAAAAGCATTACAGCTGGAAACCCCTTAGTTTCTTGCCAACATCCTTCTAACATTCATTAATTTTACAATATTTCTGTAAATAGTCTTTAAATTTCTTCCAGTCTTCTTTCACCAACCCGTCTCCCTGGTCTCGGATTCTGCCAGTCATTTCTGCCAATTCCATGTAGTCAGTCACCTTCATCTGCCATTCTTCCAGAGTGGGTAAATCTTGTGTCTTCCAATGTGCCTCTCTTTTTTTTTTTGTCCAAGTGCAATACTTTACATTTCTCCCTGTTAAAATTCATCTTGTTTGTTTTTGCCCAGTTCTCTAATTTGTCAAGGTCGTTTTGAAGTGTGATCCTGTCCTCTGGGGTGTTAGCCACCCCTCCCAGTTTGGTGTCATCTGCAAATTTGATCAGGATGCCCTTGAGTCCATCATCCAAGTCATTGATAAAGATGTTGAATAAGACCGGGCCCAAGACAGAACCCTGTGGCACCCCACTAGTCACTCTTCTCCAGGATGAAGAGGAACCATTGATGAGCACCCTTTGGGTTCGGTCAGTCAGCCAGTTACAAATCCACTGAGTGGTAGCATAGTCAAGACTGCATTTTACCAGCTTCTTTACAAGAATATCATGGGGCACCTTGTCAAATGCCTTGCTGAAATCAAGGTAGGCTACATCCACTGCATTCCCTTCATCTACCAGGCTTGTAATTCTGTCAAAAAACGAGATCAGGTTAGTCTGACATGACTTATTTTTCAGAAATCCATGCTGACTATTGGTGATCACAGCATTCCTTTCTAGGTGCTCACAGACTGTTTGCTTAATGATCTGCTCCAGAATCTTCCCTAGTATTGATGTCAGACTGACTGGGCGGTAATTATTTGGGTCCTCTCTTTTCCCCTTTTTGAAAATAGGGACAACATTTGCCCTCCTCCAGTCTGCCGGGACTTCATGTACTATTCATGTACTATCTCCTTAGTTATTCTGGGCTGTGTTTCCTCTGCTGAATCATTTGCTCCAAATTCTTCAGGTCGGGCATTGTTTTCTTTATCGGAGAAGACTGAGGCAAAGAAGGCACTGAGTTCAGCCCTTTCTGTGTCCCCTGTTTGCATTTCACCATCTTCTCCTCTGAGTGACCCACTGTTTCTTTGTTCTTCCTTTTGCTATGAACATACCCATAAAAGCCTTTTTTGTTGCTTTTAACCTCTCTAGCAAGCCTGAGTTCATTCTGTGCTTTAGCTTTTCTGACTTTGTGTCTACACATGCTGGCTATTTGTTTGAATTCCTCTTTGGTGGTTTCCCCCCTTTTCCATTTTTTGTACACATCCTTTTTTAATCTTAACTCAGTTAAAAGTTCTTTAGATAGCCACCCTGGCTTCTTTAGGCACCTTCCATTTTTCCGTCTCATTGGTATTGCCTGAAGTTGTGCTTTTACTATCTCCCTCTTAACAAACTCCCAGCCATCATGAACTCCCTTTCCTTTTAGTATTACTGTCCATGGGATCTCACCCAGCACTTCCCTGAGTTTTATGAAGTTGGCTTTCTTAAAGTCAAGAAATTGAGTCCTAGTATGCTTGGCTGCTCCTTTCCGCTGTATAGTAAACTTCAGAAGAGCATGATCACTCGCGCCTAATGATCCTTCCACTTCTACCCCACTAACCAGGTCATCAACATTGGTTAGGACCAGATCTAAAATGGCTGTTCCTTTTGTTGCTTCTCCCACTTTCTGGACAATAAAGTTGTCTGCAAGGCCAGTGAGGAATCTGTTTGACCTTATGCTCTTGGCTGAGTTTGACATCCAACAAATATCCGGGTAATTGAAGTCCCCCATTACTACTATCTCCCTTCCTTTTGCATGCTTGGCCATCTGTTCCAGGAAGGCATCATCTATGTCCTCCGTTTGGCTTGGGGATCTATAGTAAACTCCCACAATGAGGTCACTGTTATTCTTTTCTCCCTTAATTTTGACCCAAATGCTCTCACTTTGGCTTTGAGGTTCTAAATCTTGGATCTCTTCACAGGTATACACATCCTTGACATATAACGCCACTCCTCCTCCTTTCTTGTCTGGTCTGTTTCTCTGAAATAGATTGTATCCCTCCATTATTACATTCCAATCGTGGGACTTATCCCACCAGGTTTCAGTAATGCCTATTATGTCATATTTAGTTTGCTGTACCAAGAGCTCAAGCTCATCTTGTTTATTTCCCATGCTTTGCGCATTAGTGTACAGACATTGAAGTCCATTAATCATTCCCCCGTGTCTCTTATTTAAGGATTTTTTCCTCCCACACTAGGTCTGCGTGCTGTTTGCTCCATTTGGTCTATGACATTTGGATGATCATCTTCATCAACTGATAGACTCCTACCTTCAGGAGCACTGTCTCCCTCCCCCACATTAGTCAATTTAAAGCCCTCCTGATGAGGTTTCTGAGATTTTTGGCAAAAACATTTCTCCCAACCGTTGTGAGGTGCAGCCCATCACTTGCCAGAAGTCCATCTTCAAGAAACTGCAGTCCGTGGTCTAAGAATCCAAACCGTTCCTGTTTACACCATTTGCGAAGCCAGCTGTTCACTTCCACTATTTTCCCCTCTCTCCCTGGGCCACGTCGTTCAACTGGGAGGACAGATGAGATGACAATTTGTGCATTTAATTTCTTCAATTTCCTGCCCAGAGCCTCGTAGTCTCTTTTGATCTTCTGGAGGCTATTGCTTGCAGTGTCATTGGTTCCCACATGAACCAAGAGGAGGGGGTATTTGTCAGTGGGTTTTATGATTCCTTGCAGTCGTTCAGTTACATCTTGGATCTTAGCCCCAGGGAGACAGCACACTTCCTGAGACATCTTGTCAGGCCCAAACTTTACTGTTGATGAATACGTCTTATGATAGTCCTGATCAGGTATTTGAGAAAAACCTCGTGCCACTAGTCTGGCTTTGTATCTGACTATTTTCCCATTCCGATCAGTTTTTGTCTTGTAGACCCACCTACTATCAACACACTTCATGCCTAGTTCTTCTGGAACCAATTCCCAAGTATCATTCTGCTTTAGGGAATTCAACTCGGCTTTCATGGCATCCAGCCAAGGTTCAGCATCCTTTGCGGACAGATTTTGAACCTCTTTGTAGTTGGCTGGTTCAAGAACCGCACCAGAGTTGCTAGTAACAGCAGCTTTAGCAAACTCTTTGGCGAACTGTGTAGGTGGTATGGCCTTTGTAGTTCTTTTAGATCTACGCAAAACTCTCTGATCCTCTGGGTCTGGTGTCTCCTCCTCCTTGGGAGAATGATGGCCTAAAGTAAATGAAGGTGCTGTGTCTGAATCAGTGTCAGACTCATCTGAGGCTTTTGGGCTTTTTGGGCTGAGTCATCATCAGAATCCACTGTATTTTTTGCACCATAACACTCACTTTTCCCCTCCTAAAAAGTAAGGGGAACTGTCTGTGCGTGTTATGGAGGGAATGCCTACGGGTGGCATGCCTACGGATTTTCCTCCTCTAAAAACTACTTGCGTGTTATGGTCGGGTGCATGTTATAGAGCAAAAAATACGGTATGTTGGCATCAGCATTATCATCAGCAACAACAGAATCTTGCCTCTTAACTGCTTTTGCACCATCATCATCTGAAATGGGATGACATTGAAAAATGCCAACTCTGTTCCATTTTGATTACAATCTATGCTTCTGGTCAACCTAATCGCTTTTGTGTCAGTGATTAACACACGATAGGAACCCTTTTCATATCCCAGAAAAATACCATGTTCACCACGTTTGCTCAATTTGTTGTCCTGCAAAGTGTGCACCCATACCTCTGAACCAAAAATTTTGAAATGTTTTACGTGTGGCTTCCTTTTGTAAAGCATTTCATATGGGGTGCAATCAATAGCGGACTGATATCTACGATTGTACACATAAGAAAAACAGGAAAGAGCCTCGGCCCAAAAGGGATTGGGCAGGCCCGAATCTTGCAACAGAGTTCTTATACTTTGTTGCAAGGTTTGGATCACTTGTTCACACAAACCATTTTGCCAAGGAGATCTGGGCGTGGCATGATAATAAATAAGGATATTGACAAGCTGGAACATGTGCAAAGAAAGGTGATTTATTTATTTATTTAATTTGTATACCATTCGACCCAGTGGTACCAACTGGAATAAAATATTGGGGGGGCATGTAAGGCCCGCCTTGCACAATCAATGACATGATGCATGTGCGCCATTGGAATGTCAATGTGTACCAACTGAGGGGTGACCCCCTCAAATATTTTAAAGGGGGGGGCGGGCAAAGACCCCTAGGCCTCTAAGAGAAGGCTCCTATTCTCTACACCCACAGGTCTCAGGACAGTTACAACATAAAAGTACAATATAAAAATAGAAAATAAACATCTGTAACCCCCCTCCCCACATTTTAAAAGGGCATTAGATGTCAATCAGCCAAAGGCCTGGTTGAAAGGGTGTGTATTTGCCTGGCTCTGAAAGCTGTATAATGAAGGGTCTTTCTGACGTTTGAATGAATTCTTTGTTTGTTTTTTATAAATATTTTATTAAGTTTTCACAATAAAAAACAAAGAAAATACAAAATCACAAAAAATACAATACAAAAATACAAACATTAAACACATCAAAAGAAAAAGAAATAAAAACACATATAATAACAAAAAACAAAAATTCCCTCTTTCTTAATTAGCTTATTTTCCGGACTTCCTCACGTCTCCCGTTCTTGTATCCCTTTTTAAAAATTAATTCAGCAAATTCATATCCTATTAATTTATCTGTTGTTAATCCAATCTTTCATTTTACTTTGTTGCTAAAGCCCCTGCGATTCATTTCAATGTCCTTAACATTCATAAATTTTACAATATTTCTGCAAATAAATTTTAAATTTCTTCCTATCTTCCTCCACCGTCTCCTCTCCCTGGTCTCGGATTCTGCCAGTCATTTCCGCCATTTCCATGTAGTCCATTAGTTGCATCTGCCAATCTTCCAAGGTGGGTAGATCTTGTGTCTTCCAATGCTTTGCGATGAGAATTCTTGCTGCTGCTGTAGCATACATAAAAAAAGTTCTATCCTTCTTTAACACCGATTGGTCCACTATGCCCAGGAGGAAGGCTTCTGGTTTCTTCAGGAAAGTATATTTAAATACCTTTTTCAGTTCATTATATATCATTTCCCAGAAGGCCTTGATCCTTGGGCACGTCCACCAAAGGTGAAAGAATGTACCTTCAATCTCTTTGCATTTCCAACATTTGTTATCGGGCAAATGATATATTTTTGCAAGCTTGACTGGGGTCATGTACCACCTATACATCATTTTCATTATATTCTCTCTTAAGGCATTACATGCTGTAAATTTAATCCCGGTGGTCCACAACTTCTCCCAGTCAGCAAACATAATGTTATGACCTATGTCTTGTGCCCATTTTATCATTGCCGATTTTACTGTTTCTTCCTCAGTATTCCATTTCAACAGCAGATTATACATTCTCGAAAGTATCTTTACATTGGGTTCTAACAGTTCTGTTTCCAACTTTGATTTTTCCACCTGGAAACCAATTTTTTTATCCAAGTTATAGACCTCTCTTATTTGAAAGTAATGTAGCCAGTCCCGCACCTTCTCCTTAAGCTTGTCATAACTCTGCAATTTCAGTTTGTCACCCTCCTGTTCTAGAATTTCCCAGTATTTTGGCCATTTGTCTTCCATGTTAAGTTTTTCAAGGCTTTCGCCTCCATAGGTGATAGCCACCTTGGAGTTTTATTCTCCAAAAAGTCTTTATACCTTATCCAGACATTAAACAGTGCTTTTCTGACAATATGGTTTTAAAATGCCTTATGAGCTTTTACCTTGCCGTACCAAAGATATGCATGCCACCCAAATACATTGTCACTCCCTTCAAGATCCAAAACATCTGTATTTTCCAGAAGTAGCCATTCTTTCAGCCAGCAGAAAGCTGCTGCCTCATAATAAAGTTTTAAGTCTGGCAGGGCAAACCCCCCTCTGTCTTTAGCATCAGTGAGAATTTTAAATTTTATTCTGGGCTTTTTGCCCTGCCAGACAAATCTAGATATGTCTCTTTGCCACTTCTTGAAATAGTCCATCTTATCAATGATTTGCAATGATTGGAATAGAAATAACATTCTGGGCAATACATTCATCTTAATAACAGCAATTCGACCCAGCAAGGAAAGCTTCAAGTTCGTCCAAATTTCTAAGTCTTTTTTCACCTCTGACCAGCATTTTTCATAATTATCTTTAAAAAGATTTACATTCTTAGATGTCATATTCACCCCCAAGTATTTTACCTTCTTTACTATTGTTAAATCTGTCTCATTCTGAAACCTTTCTCTTTCTATCGGTGTCAAATTTTTCTCCAAAACCTTAGTTACTTTTTATTCCGGTCCTGGAGGTTTTGCTGAATATGATTAGAAAGGACCAGCTGGTTAAAGGGGTACAGGTCGGAGCTAAACAGTACAAATTGAGAGCATTTGCAGATGACTTGGTACTTACATTACAAGAGCCAGGCTCTAGTACTAAAAGGGTATTGGAATTAATTCAGGAGTTTGGTCAGGTTGCAGGATTCAAACTGAATAAATCGAAAACCAAGGTCTTGGAGAGAAACTTAACAGATATTGAAAGGGAGAAGTTCCAGAATGAGACAGGTTTAAGTGTGGTTGGGAAGGTGGAATGCTTGGGGATGAACGTGACTGCTAAAGATGTGAACTTATTTAGAGATAATTGTGGGAAATGTTGGACAGAGGTTAAAAAAGATTTAGAAATTTGGTCAAATCTGAAGCTTTCGTTGCTAAGCCGTATTGCTGTAATCAAAATGGGTGTATTGCCTAGAATGTTGTTTTTATTTCAAACATTGCAAATAGTGGACGGGATGGACTGTTTCGAGAGGTGGCGGAGGGATGTTTCTGGATTTGTCTGGCGGGGCAAGAAGCCTAGAATTAAATTTAAGATATTAGCTGATGCGAAGGAAGGAGGTGGATTTGCCCTGCCAGACTTAAAACTTCACTACGAATCAGCAGCTTTTTGCTGGTTGAAAGAGTGGCTACTTCTCGAAAATACAGACATTTTGGATTTAGAAGGTTTTAACAATGTATTTGGTTGGCATGCATGTTTGTGGTGTGATGGGGTCGAAGCACATGAGGCATTTAAAGGTCATATTGTAGGGAGAGCATTGTTTGGTGTCTGGATAAGATATAAAGATTTACTTGAAAACAAAACCCCAGGGTGGTTGTCACCGATGGAAGCGAAAGCTTTGAAGGGGCGTAATGTGGAGGCCAAATGGCCGAAATGTTGGGGGATTCTGGAACAAGAAGGAGATAAACTGAGATTGCGGAGTTTTGAAAAGTTGAAAGATAAAGTGAGGGATTGGCTTCATTGTTATCAGATAATGGAGGTTTATAAATTGGACGGGAGAATTGGCTTCTAGGTGGAGGGGTCAAAACCTGAGGCAGAGTTGTTGGAACCCAAAACCAAGAGTTTGTCAAAGGTGTATAACTTGCTGTTGAAATGGAATACGCAGGATGAAACAGTAAAATCAGCTATGATTAAGTGGGCTCAAGATATTGGTCATAACATTATGTTTGCTGACTGGGAACAGTTGTGGGCCACCGGTATGAAATTTATGGCATGTAATGCCTTGAAAGAAAATATTATGAAAATGATGTATAGGTGGTACATGACCCCAGTCAAGCTAGCAAAGATTTACCATTTGCCTGATGACAAATGTTGGAAATGTAAAGAAACTGAAGGTACTTTTTTTCACCTTTGGTGGACGTGCCCGAAGATTAAGGCTTTCTGGGAAATGATATATAATGAAATGAAAAAGGTACTTAAATGTACTTTCCTTAAGAAACCAGAGGCTTTTCTCTTGGGCATTGTTGGCCAATTGGTGTCAAAGAAAGATAGAACATTTTTTATGTATGCCACAACAGCAGCAGGAATACTCATCACAAAGTATTGGAAGACGGAAGACCTACCCACCTTGGAAGAATGACAGATGAATGTGATAGACTATATGGGACTGGCGGAAATGACCGGCAGAATTCGAGACCAGGGAAAAGAGGCGGTGGAAGAAGACTGGAAAAATATTAAGAACTATCTTAAGAAACACTGTAAAATTAATGAGTGTTAGAATGGCACTGGTTTTATAAATTAAGGGGTTTACAGCTGTAAAGATTAAGACTAAAAAGAAGAAAGGAGGTTATAAATTTGAGAAGATTGAGAGTAAGAATTTGCTGAAAAAAGTCTGAAATTAGAATGCAGTAAGGGGAGGTATGGGGGAGTCTGGGAAATAAGTTATATGAAAATAGGGATTTGAAATTATACATGTTTTTTGTTTAGTTTTGTGTTTGTTTGTGTTGCTGTGTTTGTTAAAAAAAATTGTGAAATCTGAATAAAACTTTTTTTAAAAAAAAAAACAACACAAAAAACCTGCCACTTGACCAAATTCCTGGATTACTTCTAAGGCCCTCTTAGTACTAGGTATCAGCTCCTGTAATGTCATAACAAGATCATCTGCAAAGGCTTTAAATTTGTATTGTTTAACTCCGACCTGAATACCCTGGATCAGCTGGTCCCTTCTAATCATGTTTAAGAGAACCTCCAGGACTGAAATAAAAAGCAGTGGGGAATCTAGTACGAAAAGGGTGTTGGAACTGATTCAAGAATTTGGTAGGGTGGCGGGATTTAAGTTAAATCAGCAGAAAACTAAGGTTTTGGGAAAAAAACTTGACAATTGCAGAGAAAGAAAGGTTTCAGAAGGAGACAGACTTAAATGTGGTTAAGAAGGTGAAATATCTAGGGGTAAATAGGACAGCTAAAAATTTGAACCTATTTAAAGATAACTATGAAAAATGTTGGTCAGAAATTAAAAAGGATCTAGAAATTTGGTCAAGATTGAAGCTTTCCTTGTTGGGTCGAATTGCTGCTATAAAGATGAATGTATTGCCAAAAATGTTGTTTTTGTTTCAGACCTTGCAGATTGTGGACAGGATGGAGTGTTTCAAGAAGTGGCAAAGAGATATCTCCAGGTTTGTCTGGCAGGGCAAAAAGCCCAGAATAAAATTTAAAATATTAACTGATGCGAAAGAAAAGGGGGGGGGGTTGCCTTGCCAGACATGAAATTGTACTATGAATCAGCAGCTTTCTGCTGGTTGAAAGATTGGCTACTTCTGGAGAACACTGACGTTTTGGATTTGGAAGGGTTCAACAATGTATTTGGGTGGCATGCATATCTGTGGTACAACAAAGTTAAAGCCCATAAAGCTTTCAAGAACCATATTGTCAGGAAGGCAGTGTTTAATGTCTGGACAAGATACAAAGATTTGCTAGAAAATAGGACCCCAAGGTGGCTGTCACCAATGGAAGCTAAGGCTCAGAAAAGACTCAATACGGAGGCCAATTGGCCAAAATATTGGGAAATACTTGAAAATGATGGAGACACATGGAGATTGCAGAGCTTTGAGAAATTAAAGGATAAAGTGCGAGACTGGCTACATTACGCTCAGATCAGGGAGGCTTTTAATTTGGACAGAAAAATAGGCTTCCAGGTGGAGAAATCGAAACTAGAAACAGAACTGTTAGAACCAAAAACTAAAGTACTTTCAAAAATGTATAACTTGCTGTTAAAATGGAACACTCAGGATGAAACGGTTAAATCAGCTATGATAAAATGGGCACAAGACATTGGTTATAATATTATGTTTGCTGACTGGGAAAGGTTATGGACCACTGGTGTGACGTTCACGGCATGTAATGCCTTGAAAGAAAATATTATGAAAATGATATATAGATGGTACATGACCCCAGTCAAGCTTGCAAAAATATATCACCTGCCAGACAATAATTGTTGGAAATGTAAAGAAACTGAGGGAACATTCTTTCACCTTTGGTGGACATGCCCAAAGATTAAGGCTTTCTGGGAAATGATCTATAATGAGTTAAAAAAGGTATTTAAATATACCTTCCCTAAGAAACCAGAGGCCTTCCTCGGGCATTGTCGGCCAAATGGTGTTAAAGAAGGACCGAACTCTCTTTATGTATGCGACAACAGCAGCAAGAATACTCATCGCAAAGTACTGGAAGACTCAAGATTTGCCCACGCTGGAAGAATGACAGATGCAACTGATAGACTACATGGAATTGGCAGAAATGACCGGCAGAATCCGAGACCTGGGTGACAGTGGAAGAGGACTGGAAAAAATTTAAGGACTATTTGCATAAGTATTGTAAATTGTATGAATGTTAAATTGATGCAGGATATAAAAACAATATGGCATTAGTAACCTAGCAGAAAAGAGTATGAAAATAACTGAATTATAAGAACAAGGATCTAATCTGAATAATATTATGTCAAGCTTAAACATTTTGAATATTTGATAACAAAAGGTAAAAGTAAGAGACATAATTGTTGAAATGTACAATTTAAAACAAATTTTGAGAGAAGGTGTAGTATTGCGGAACATGATTTTGTAACCAAGAACACAGAAAAGGGTGACGTGAGGGAGTCATGAAAGAAAGTTATGGAAATAATATTTAAGAAAATGAATTATTTTCTCTTTTGTGCTTTTTTATGCATTTCTTACTTGTATTTTTGTAGGTTTTCTATGTTTTTTCTTTTTTTCCTTTTTCTTTGTTGTTTTGATTTTAGTGTATTGTTTAAACTGCTTAAAACTTTCAATAAATATTTCATAACAAAAATAAAAAGCAGTGGGGAAACTGGGCAACCTTGTCGTGTCCCTTTCTCTATTTTAAACTCGTCAGTAACCATGTTGTTAACTATCAATTTGGCTTTTTGTTCAGAGTATATCGCACCTATACCATTTCCAAAATTCTGTCCAACCCCCATCCCCTGAAGATTTTTCTTCATAAAACTCCAGGAAATGTTGTCAAAGGCTTTCTCCGCATCCACAAAGATCAAAACTGCTTTAGTATTGATGTTCAACTGCAGCTTTTCTAGAATATTAATAATAATCCTCGTGTTGTCTGATAAGTGCCTTCCAGGGAGAAAGCCAACCTGGTCTTTATGTATTATCTCTGCCAAAACTTTTTTCAATCTTCTGGCCAAAATATCAGCAAAAATTTTGTAATCCACATTAAGCAGGGATATGGGGCGGTAGTTCTTAAGTTGTGTCTTCTCAGACTCAGTTTTCGGTATAAGTGTGATGTAAGCTTCTTTCCACGTCTCAGGTGCCTTTCCCCCTTCCATAATTTCGTTACAAACCTCCTTCAAAGGTTGAATTAACCAGTCTTTCAAAGTTCTATAGTACTTGGAGGTAAGTCCATCAGGTCCTGGAGATTTACCCAGTTGCATATTTTGAATTGCGCCTTCCACCTCTTGTTCAGATATTTTATGATCCAGAAAGTCTTTATTTTCTTGAGAAATTTTTTGTAATCCGTTGGTATTCAAAAATTGATCAATTTTCGACTCCATCTGCGGCCCTTGTGTATAAAGCTCTTTGAAATATCTCTGGAAGCAGCTTCTAATCTCATAGAATCATAGAGTTGGAAGAGACCACAAGGGCCATCGAGTCCAACCCCCTGCCAAGCAGGAAACACCATCAGAGCACTCCTGACATATGGTTGTCAGTGCCCAGAATTGTGGTGCCCAGAACTGGACACAGTACTCCAGGTGAGGTCTGACCAGAGCAGAATACAGTGGCACTATTACTTCCCTTGATCTAGATGCTATACTCCTATTGATGCAGCCCAGAATTGCATTGGCTTTTTTAGCTGCCGCGTCACACTGTTGGCTCATGTCAAGTTTGTGGTCAACCAAGACTCCTAGATCCTTTTCACATGTACTGTTCTCAAGCCAGGTGTCCCCCATCTTGTATTTGTGCCTCTCATTTTTTTTGCCCAAGTGCAATACTTTACATTTCTCCCTGTTGCTCTCCTGTGGCTTCTGAATGTTTTTTCTATCCACTTCAAGATTAGTTACAGTATTTAATTTTTGTCTCTTCTTCAGTTGCCATGCTAACAATTTTCCACATTTGTTGGCTGATTCGAAGGTTTTTTGTCTCATCTGCTTAACTTTCCATTCAATGTCCTGGTTTATCTCTCAGGATCTCTTGGGATTTTGGTTTGGTCCTAAGTTTTTTCTCTCCTTTTATTTTCTCCAAAATCTTCTCTTTTTTCCTCATTTTGAATTTTCCTTTTTATTGAATTTTGTTGTATCAAAAACCCTCTCATTACAGCTTTGCTTGCATCCCAAATTGTTATTTTTTCCACTGTAATCTTCAAATTTATCTCGAAGTAGTCTTTTATTTTTTTTTATTTTTTGGCCTTCTTAATAATTTCTGAATCTCTAAACAAGGCGTCATTCATCCTCCATCTGAAGGATCCAGTCGATATTTGTTTCATTTCCATCTTCACAGGGTTGTGGTCGGAGCAAGTTTTTGGGCAGATTTCTACTTTTTGAATCTTGGGAGCCATTCCTCTGGTTATCCAGATTTGGTCGATCCTTGTCCATGTCTTTTGGGCTTCAGAAAAGAATGTCCCTTCTTTGTCTAGGGGGTTCTTTGTTCTCCAAATGTCAATTAAGTCCATATTGTCCGTCAGTTCAAAAAAAGTTTTCGGTAGTCTTCCATCTTTTGTCACCACTTGTCTTTCTGACTTATCCATATTTGTCGACACCACTCCATTCATATCTCCAAGCATAATAATGTTTAAGTCCATAAAGTCCAACAATGTCTCATGCAATTTCTTATAAAATTCTGATTTCCCCTCATTTGGTGCATATATCCCTACTATCAAAAATTTCTCACCTTGATATTGTATTTCAATAGCCACGAATCTTCCTTGTTCATCCTTAAAAATAAATTTAGGTGATAGACTTTCTTTTGCGTAGATCACAACTCCTCTCTTTTTAACTTTGTCTGATGAAATAAATTCTTGTCCTAATCTTTTGTTAATTAAAACTTTCCTGTGTGTTCTAGTAACGTGAGTTTCTTGCAGGCATATAAAGTCCAATTTTTCCTTTTTCAATAGATGAAAGATTTTTTTCCTCTTGTCTGGGGAGTTCAAACCTCGAATATTCCAACTTAATACTTGCAGAGACATTGTGAAGTTATTCTGCTTCTCCTCCAACTGCTCCCAATGTTTGTTCTTGGTCTGTGGGCGGCGTCGCTTTTGGTTTATCCTCCAGTATTGGCTTTGTTGGGTCTAGAATTCCTGGTCTCGGCCTTTGTTCTCTGCTGTCCACTTCCTTGTACAGATCTTCCTCATGCACCTTCAAGAACTTCTCTTTATCCTCTTCCGATTTTATTTTAACTTGTTTCCCTTTATAAGTAAAGGACAGTCCCTGTGGGAACTCCCACCGGAAGACAATGCTGTTCCTTCCTAGTAGGGTCACCAAGTCACTATATTTCGCTCTAAGATCCAGCAGGTGTTTTGGGATATCTTTGTAGATCTCAATCATTGAACCCTCTATTTCAAGTGGTTTCTGGTAGTGTAGGCCTAGTATTTTATCTCTCTCTCCTTTGGATCCAAATATTATTAAACAGTCTCTTACCTTGTTCTTTCTTCCCCCTTTCTTCCCTCTGCCAAGTCTAAAGGCTGTCACTATCGTAAAGTCTTTATCTGGATAAAGGCCCCAGAAATCTCCAAATTCCTGTGTAAGAAATTCAGACAGATTACCTTCTTCTGATTCTGGTACCGCCCTGATCCGCAGGTTAGCCTGTTTCTCTTTCAATTCCAGTAAGGACAGTTGTGCCTTGTGCTCTTCTATTTGCTTGTTGATTGGTTGCAATTTTCCTTCAACCACCAGCACCTTCTCCCTAGCTTCTTCAGCAATTTTCTTTGTCAATTTAGATTCCTGTACCAATCTGTCAATAGCTTGCGTATTGCAGCTGATAGTTGTAGTATTTAAATCGATTTTAGCTGACAATTTTTCCAAGGCTCCAAATATTCTATCCAATGATGCACTTAAATTTTCTTCAGCACCCGAACTTTTTGCAGTAATTTATCCAGTGTCCTCTTTTTCAACAACAGGCGGTGCTGCTACTGATTGTCTTCTTTGTTGTTGTAGTTTAGTTTTACTTCTTGTTGACTGCAGCTGGGGCTTATCCTGATCCATTGCTTTGTTGTTCAACATCAAGGTCACTTGCGCAGTTCAAATTCCTTTCCGATGGGAAGAATTTCAAACCTTGTAGTGGAAAGTCCCCAGCTATATTCCAAACCTCCTCTAGGGGAGTACTTTTGCAACAATGTTACTTTCAGAACAGTTTTCCAAAGGCAGTCCTGTCCTACATTCACTTTCCAAATAAAGGCAACAATTACAGAGAGTTCTTCCAATTCCAACTCCAACTGTGACAATGAGTCCCTTCCAGTTCAAAAGCAGAGTTACTTCAGACAGTTACAAATCTTTATAAACGGTGCAACACTTTCTTATTGTCTCTGGCAGTCCAAAATCAGGGGTTAGGCAGTGATTTCTCGCCCCCCCTTCTTTTCAATCTCAAACTCAAGTCCACAAAGTTCCCCTCTCCCCTCACTCTGGAGGGGGGGGGGTTTCTTACTTCAGACATTGAAATCCGAACCTTTTCAATTTAACTTCTATGGCTCTAGCTTTGAAGGTCTTTGCTCTGTTTCTATCTACAAGAGCGGAAGACGGACTTCCTTTTTGCGTCTTTCCCGCTTCAGTGCCAAGTTCAAAATCTTTTTTCCCGATCAAAGGTAATCCAATCCTTTGATCTCTTAATTTAAAAGGCTTACTCACGGGTTGAAGTTTATAATCCAAATTTCAAAGGAAAGAGTACAGCGCTCTCCGGCAACAGCTGCACGGCTTCACTCCAAGGAAGTAGCGATCGTCCCTCAGCGCCGCGCTACCCCCGCTCGGCTCCGGAGCCCTTCGCGGGGTTCCCTCACTAAATGGGGGAGCGCTTCTGGCACCCGCTGGGTCCCACGGCTGCAGGCTTCTCCCACCTGCAGTTTTTTCGGGTCTCCGCTGCGCCGTAGCGGCGAGACCCATACAATTCCTCGGAGCTTCTCCTCCTACTCAGAAGGAGACCGCCATTGCTGTTGGCGCCGCCTCCGGAAGTCCGTTTGAATGAATTCTTTGATGGTAAGTGAGACTGTGGCTGTGACTAAAGCTCTTTCCACATTCCACACACTGATAGGGTTTCTCCCCAGTATGAATTCTTTGATGGGAAGTGAGTTTGGAGCTATGAATGAAGCTCTTTCCACATTCCACACACTGATAGGGTTTCTCCCCGGTATGAATTCTTTGATGGGATGTGAGACTGTGGCTGTGACTGAAGCTCTTTCCACATTCCACACACTGATAGGGTTTCTCCCCGGTATGAATTCTCTGATGGGAAGTGAGAGAGGAGCCATACGTGAAGCTCTTTCCACATTCCACACACTGATAGGGTTTCTCCCCTGTATGAATTCTCTGATGGGAAGTGAGAGAGGAGCCATATGTGAAGCTCTTTCCACATTCCACACACTGATAGGGTTTCTCCCCTGTATGAATTCTTTGATGGGAAGTGAGTTCAGTGCTCCTACTGAAGCTCTTTCCACATTCCATGCACTGATAGGGTTTCTCCCCTGTATGAATTCTCTGATGGGAAGTGAGTTCAGTGCTCCTACTGAAGCTCTTTCCACATTCAACGCACTGATAGGGTTTCTCCCCTGTATGAATTCTTTGATGGGAAATGAGAGAGGAGCTATAAGTGAAGCTCTTTCCACATTCCACACACTGATAGGGTTTCTCCCCTCTATGCATTCTTTGATGGGAAGTGAGATCAGAGTTCCTCCTGTAGCTCTTTCCACATTCTACACACTGATAGGGTTTCTCCCCTGTATGAATTCTTTGATGGGACATGAGATGGTGGGTGTTAGTGAAGCTCCTTCCACATTGCACACACTGATAGGGTTTCTCCCCAGTATGCATTCTTTGATGGGATGTGAGAGAGCTGTTCCTACTGAATCTCTTTCCACATTCCACACACTGATAGGGTTTCTCCCCTGTATGAATTCTCCGATGGGAAGTGAGAGAGGAGCTATAAGTGAAGCTCTTTCCACATTCCACACACTGATAGGGTTTCTCCCCTGTATGAATTCTTTGATGGGAAGTGAGTTTGGTGCTCCTACTGAAGCTCTTTCCACATTCCACACACTGATAAGGTTTCTCCCCTGTATGAATTCTTTGATGAGAAGTGAGAGAGGAGCTCTGACTGAAGCTTTTTCCACATTCCATGCACTGATTGAGTTTCTTTCCAAGGATATTTTGTTGATGGGAAGTGGAATGGGAACTCTGACTGCAGCTTTCTCCACACTCCAAATTTTTACGTGGCCTCTCCTCTCTGGGAATATTGTCGTGGTCACCTTCGTTCTTGATTTCTGATTCATCACAATCTGCAATGGAGACAAAAAGGGATTAGAGCCTCAGGAACAAATGGGGAAGAACGGAAAGGAGTTGGGTGTGTGTTCATTACATGTTTTGTTTGTCATTAACAAACATATTTATTATGAGATTCATAGAATCATAGAGTTGGAAGAGACCACAAGGGCCATCGAGTCCAACATTCTGTTCAGTTGCTGAATGTTGCTTTGTTTGATATACAGTAGTGGTCAAAATTGTGGAAGATTTTTGTAAAAAATGTATTTCAGAGGTTTGATTGCTCATAACACCACTTCTTTTGGAGTAATATCATACAATTATATAGCAACGTAAAGATAATTTAATCAAGAATGCAATTCAACAAAGTTTGTTCAATTACCCATATTCTATCTAAAGCTATAGCCAAATAACCAGAAAAAGGAAGCACAACTTGCTTAGGATGACTTTGTCAGTGTCTTGTGTGATTGCTATTAAGTTGGTTGGGGGTATTTTTGTTCTTGTAAAACATATTAAAATTATAGAAATGGCACAAAGAGTTGACTGGTCACCCAGAAAGTGATGTAAAATTGTACTGTTAAGTGAACAAGGCTACAGTTATGAAGAAATTGATGAAAGATTAGGAAAAACTTAACCAAAGCTGGCATTTCTATATTTTTGAGGAGGTATAAGGAGACTCAGGCACTACAAAATCAGACTGGTAAAGGCAGGGAAAGGTGCACAAAGGCAAGTGACGATGGACGAGTGGAGAGACTGTCCCTACATGACAGAAGAAAATCATGTAGGTGTATACAAGATGACATGGCACAATGTAATGTGAAGTTGAGTGCAAGGACTGGTCTAAATGCTAGAATTCTAAGGAAAAAGACATTAGCATCTCTCAAGCAAAGGTTGAAAAGATTAAACCCATGTTAGCTGGACAGCGGAACAATGGAACAGTGTTATTTGGAGTGATGAGACCCAAATCTCCTTGCTTGGTAGTGATGGTATGACATACGCGAGGTGAAAAATCAGAGAAGATTTATATCCTACTTGCATTACACCAACCATGTAACACCCAGATACAGTGGAACCTCGACTTACGCATGGGTCTACTTACGTGCGATTCCAGTTTTGACCTTCAGTAGGCGCTTTGACTTATGAACTTTCCTCTATATACAGCGGTCTTGCCAGCAGCCGGGAGCTCGCCCGGCTGGCTGTGGGGCAGCGCTGAGGCCTCTGATGCCGGGGAGAGGGCCCCCATCCCACCCCCGAAGCTGTGGAAAAGGTGTCGCCTGCCTGCAAGAGACACAGCAGGGAGCACTGCAGCCCCAAACCCCACCGAAGAACCAACCTGAGGAAGTCTAGAGAAGAACCTGGCCTGGCAAGAAAAAAGCATGACCCTGGCCAAAGTGAATTAGCTCTTTACTGACCCTTGCCCCGCCCCTAGCTTGTAGCCTGGTAAGCCCACCCATCCACAGTGCACGTAAGAAAAAAAACGTTAATTTTTTTCATCTACAATACTGTCTTATTTATTTTATAGTACAGTACATTGATTATTGCCTTCATTTTATCAATCTATGGTCTTGTTAGAGAGTAAAATCCATGTTAAATTGCTGTTTTGGGGGTGTTTTTCATTGTCTAGAATGGATCAATTCACTTTTCCATTACTTTCTATGGAAAAGGGTGCCTCTACTTATGTACGTTTCTAGTTATGACCAGACCTCCAGAATGGATTATGGTTGTAAGTAGAGCTTCCACTGTAGTGTGATGATCTGGGGTTGTATAGCAGCAAAAGGTGTGGGCAGAATTTGCATCATTAATGGGAATGTAAATGCCCCAAAATGCATAAATGAAATACTTTAGCCCAAACTGAAGCGTTCCACAAGTGATCTTTTCCCAGATACTGAAGCATTTAGATACCTTTATATCTTTATTTATTTATTTTCTATTTCAACAGGATTCAGCTCCATGTCATGTTGCTGCTGTGTGCAAAAGGTGCTAATCCTATTCCACTGCCGGAATGTCCTGGGAATAGCCCAAACATTAATCCAATTAGAAATCTATGGAGCCGACTAAAGAAACTTGTTAGTCAGAAGCAACCCAGCAACAAAGCACAATTAATAGAGGCAATAATTCAGTCTTGGTTTCACATTACAGTGGTACCTCAGGTTACAGACGCTTCAAGTTACAGACTCCGCTAACCCAGAAATATTACCTCGGGTTAAGAACTTTGCTTCAGGATGAGAACAGAAATCGTGCTCTGGCGGCATGGCAGCAGCAGGAGGCCCCATTAGCTAAAGTGGTGCTTCAGGATAAGAACAGTTTCAGCTTAAGAACGGACCTCCAGAACGAATTAGATACGTAGCCAGAGGTACCACATTACAGCTGCAGAACTAAAAACTTGGTTCACTTCATTTTTTTTTTTTTATAAAATTTTTATTGGGTTTTCACATTTTATATAGACAAACACAAAGACAAGCAAATAAACAAAGAAAAAACAAACAACAACTACAAACATATATACTTTCAAAAAATGTTATTTTCACCCTGGTCGTTGACTCCCCCCCACCCCCTCCCTTGCATCCCCATTCCCAAATTTATATCAGCAATTTAGCATTTTCTTATCCATCTTGATATTAGTTCTTTATAAAAAAAAAAAAAAGAAAGTTAATTTTTTTTTCCTAAGTTGGACCTCAGTTCCCTTCCATCGATTTCCCATTTTGTCTTGAATAATAATCTTGTTAACCAAATCGCATAATCTTAAGTGTTGTTAAAACTTGATTTTTCCCTCCCTCCCATCCCCGGTTTGCGTCCCTTCCAAAAACATGTCCAAAATAACAGTTTTTAGCCCGGGTTCCTCACGTCCGAGGCTCTCAAGTCTCTTTCAGTCCCTCTCCGCCGGTCTTGTTGGTAATCCTTTATGCCGGTCGTCACATCTCGAAAGAGTTCTTTCACAATCAGTCCAAAGTCTCTTCCCATGTTTGCCAACAGCTGCTGAAGAACTTCCACAAGGCCTGAATCTTGGAGGTAATCAAAGTCAGAGTCTATGTGGAGGCCCCAATTATATTTCTTTATTTTAAATTCTTTAATTTCATAAACTCCCAGGGCCTCCACTTTCGTCTTCTGCATCTTTCGTAGATTTATGGTAGGTTTGCTCCAATAGTCTCCTTGTTTATGTTCCATAGGCGTCAGCTTCTGATCAGTGTTTTCACACATCACTTCTTCTCTTTCTTGTTTTGACTTCTCCTCTTCTTTTGCAGCTGTGGATTCTTTCTCATTAAGGTCTTTGTTACATTCAGCAGAGCTACTTGTTTCAGAAGTCAAGGTCATCAATTGTTCACTCATAGCCGTAGTCTGCTCTTGTAAATTTCCAACCAAATAGAACATCCTTTCGATTTCTCCCAGTATCTTTCCATCCACAGCCATTGTAATTCCACAGAATTCCCCCTAGAGGGAATCTGGTTACTTAGTATTCTTTTCTCCAACAGTCCTTTGTCTTGTTATTGTTTCTTTATTTCCAACAATTTTAATTCAGTTGTAACTCTTTTTAATCCAGAGGTAACTTAGGTAGCAATTTTTCCACTATTCACAGTCCGTTTGACAGCTTTGACAGCTGTCAAACTCTGCACTTCTTAAACAAGCTCCAAAGCAGGACGCTCCCGGGCCCGGGAGGGGGGTTGTTTACAACAAAACACAAAGCATCCAACACTCCTCTCTCCTGCTCAAAATTTCCAAATCTTAGAAGTTACTGTCTTTTTAAAACTCACCCTTTACAGGGTAGGCACTCCAGCTTAGTTTTTTTTTTATCGTTGCTCTGGATCGTCTGCAAGGTGGGGGCGCAGACTTCCCTTTAGCGCATCCCCCGATCGTCTCAAATTCAGTGGATAAATTTCTTAAAATCCAAGTCCAATTTACTCACGGGTTGTTTTTTCAGCCGAATTTCAAGGAAGGAAGTCAGCGCTCTTCGGTCATGGCTCGCGGCTTCGCTCAGCAGAGGTAGCGATGGACTCTCAGTGCCGCGCCACCCCCCGTATCCCCTCCGCAGCCTTTAAAAAGGCTCTTCGCGAATCAGGGGGGGCGCTTAAGGCACCCACCGAGTCTTCAGTCCGCAGGCTTCCGCGCCTGCGGTTTTAAGGGTCCCCGTGTCGCCGGCACGGCAAAGACCCGTCCCCTGCTGAGCCGATTCCCTCCGGAGCTCGGAGGGAATCCGCCATTCCCGGATCGCGCCAACCCCGGAAGTAAAAAAAAAACAAAACGAATTAGATACGTAGCCAGAGGTACCACATTACAGCTGCAGAACTAAAAACTTGGTTCACTTCATGGGAAGGTGTTGTAAGGCCGTAATTAACGCTAAAGGTTACCAATGGTTACCAAAGGTTTCAAATTTTTTCTTTATGACTGCTGTTCTAATAAATACTCCCTCATAAAATTTCTTGCATTACATTCTTCATTAAATTATCCTTCCATTGGGATATAATTTTGTTGGTACTAAAGGGTTAAGAGGTAACAAGTCGCTCTAATCACTGAGCAGCCGGAAGTCATTAAGCATCCAGGAATGTGAGTTAGTTTGTATAAATAGTCAGTTCACCCGTGTGTTCTCTCTCTCTCCTCCTCCCCCCCCCTTGACCTGACTCGCAGACTCAGTTTGTGGCCATGGGCGTGTTTGCTAATATGAGTTAAGTTTAGAGTAAAGTTTTCTTTATGCCGGAGATAAAAGCAAGTGTGCTTTATCGCCAGGGTTTTTCTTTTGTAAATAAAGTTTTTTTTCCTGAGTCCCAAAGTGCTTGCTCCAGGATTCTTCATTGAAAGGTACCGACTCTCCTGCCTTCTTCAACCGCTGCACGAAATTCTCTGCTGAGATAAGATTTATGGTGTTGGAAGCGCACTGAACGTTTACTTAACATTAAACTAATTAAAGTTTAATGGACAATTTTATGGTATTACTCCACACAAAAGTGGTGTTATCAGCCACCAAACCTCAGAAATACAGTTTTCATAAAAGGTTTCCACAATTTTGGCCTCTAGTATAAGTTGTCCATTTTACAGTTAATGTCCTTTTTATATGGGATCAGATTATTATTATTTGGATCAGATTATTATTATTTATGTTTCATGTTTATATATGTGTTGTGCCCAGAGTGGCTGGGGCAACTAAGCCAGATGGGCAGGGTATAAATAAAAATTATTATTATTACTACAGTGGTACCTCAATTTAAGAACAGTACTGTTCTGGAAAAGATTAAGTTTGTAAACTGAGGTACTACTGTATTACTATCATCACCATCCTCATCACTGCTAGTACTACCTGAGATTCCATAAGCCTTGCTCTTCTCTGGGATGAATTCTATTTGGCCCAGTCATGGCATCTCCTCCATCTCCAATGTCAGTCGTTGTTATGGCTTGGTCTTTCCCACAAACGTGAGATGACTCTGGCTGCTAATTATTTCAGATTTATTGCTAAAACAATGAACTTGCACAGAGCTCCTCTACTCATCGTCCTCCCCAGAAGATGGCATTGCCCAGACTGAGATCCTCCCCCTTCCCCACCTTCTCTTCCAGTATCTTTCGCCTGTCTCCGCCACTTTTCAGATCCTACGAGATTTGGCAAAGAATGCTTCCTGCATTCCAACGTCTGACTCACTCCTGTAGCTCTCACAAAGCTGTCTGTCACTCTGTCTCTCTTTTTCTTCTCCCCCTTGTTCAGAGCTCAGATGACAGTTCCTCTCCCCCTCCTCTCTGTGAAGAGAATCAGAACTTACAGGGTTAACAGTTCTGAGTGACGTCTCACATCATGAGGCGTGGCTATGTTTCACATACGGGAATCTTACTCTGTGTGTAAGTTCTCTTTCGGTTCTGATCGAGAGGCGAGAGATGTGCGCTTTGTCGCCGGGTGTTTAAGGCTGAATTTACGATGTTGTTCTACACGATTAAAGGCTGTTGGAGATAAGCAAGAAAGCCTGCGTGCAGTTTGATTTATTACCCACACAGTGCAGCAGCTTCTACCGCTGTGTGCACTCTGCTAAAGGGCCAAAGAGGCTGGAGGAGGTTTCGACCGGCACGGACAGCACAGTGGCGCAGCTAAGAAGAGTGCCGGACGCCATCTTGGCCCCATACTCTCTGCCTTCCGCTGCTAACTCTCCTCTCCCTAGGCCTGCTTCTTCTCTGGCTGGCAGCACCTGAGCGTCGCTGCCAGTCCTCTCTTTGGTCAAGCCAAGACTGACAGGAGCAAAAACAGAAAACCTGAAGCTACTTATCTTTCCTAACAATTCTGAATCTAACATTTTAGATGGCCTGGGCAGTTCAGACCAGGACCAATAGTGGTAGAAAAAGGAATAATTTGAGGAAGATTGTTCAAAGAAAAAACTGTAAGTTACAGTTTATTGTGGGGGTGTTAGGTTCCCAAGTGTTATAGGGGGCGCTGTTGAGCTCTGTGAAAATATATGAGGTTTGTCACATAGAGGTATGTTTTGAATTTCCAGGCAGACAGGACAACCCCACAGGGAGCCTTACCAAGAGAGGCCACGATCCCACGATTCTCCTCCATGACGTCCTTATGCAGAGCTCTCTGGTCAGGATCCAGCAACACCCACTCATCGTCTGTGAAACGAACAGTGACATCTTCAAAGCACACTGGACCCTAAAAGAAAAAGGGAAATGTCCTCCTCTGAGACAGCAGAAATATGATCTGCTACACAATGCTCTGTTGTTTCCTTCCTGTTAATTGTGGTGTTGTTTCAATAGGATTGCTTTGCTGCACATTTTAATTATGGGTGCTTCTTTTATTCTGCATTTTAACTATGGTTGTTCATCTTTGTGCAAATAGGTGGTACTCCACCTTGCGTTTTCCAAGTCATTCTGCCCACGCAAGCATTCCAGTTTCTCCGATGGAAGGATCCACTTTCTCCTCTCCTCGTGTGCTGTTCTGGGAAGGTTCCCTCCCAATGCCCTAGAGCCAAATTCAAGGGGTTCATGGGGGCATGGAGAGGGAGAGGGGAGGAATGGGGGGCAGGCTCCATTTTCCAGCGGATGGCGCTGGTTAGGTCACTATTTCTTCTCATTTGTCGACTTCTTAGAAACCAATTTTAGCATTCAGTGATCAATCTAGAAATAAAATACTGTATTTTTCGCTCCATAAGACACACTTTCCCCCCTCTTAAAATGTAAGGGGAAATGTCTGTGTGTCTTATGGAGTGAATGTGTGGTCCCTGGAGCCAAATTGCCGGAGAGCAGCATGCTCCTGAGCTGCTCTTTGGTGGGGGGGAGCCACGCTGCTCCGCCAACAGCCTCCGCTTCCCCCTGCATAGCAGGGGGAACAGCAGGCAGGCAAAAGAGATTGCATAGCAAGAGGGATTGCTGCTGGCTTCAGGAATAGCTGTGCAAACCTCTTCAGCTTTGCCTTGCTTTAACTGAAGCCAGCACAGCAAGAGGGAGAGCTGTGCAGTGCCTCTTGTTGTGATGCCTTGGCCCGATCCTCTCTCCTCCTCCTTCTTCAACTACATTTGATTCAGAATGTTTTTTCCTTGTTTTCCTCCTCTAAAAACTAGGTGGGTCTTATGGTTGGGTGCGTCTTATAGAGCCAAAAATACGGCAAGCCTCTTTTGGATGGTCATCTGTCTTGTATGATCTAGCAGAGATTCCTGCATTGCAGGGGGTCTCCTGGCTCTGAGAGACAAGCAGGGAGGGTGGATTATGGCAGAAGGAGAGGGAGCCCCCGGTGGCTCCTCATTCTCCTGACTCACCTCTGCCTCTCGACCTCCCTCCTCCCACTCGCCTCCTTCCTCTTCTGCCTCTGATTCTGCACTGCATTCTGCCACAGAGTCTCCCAGCTCACTAAGCCCTGTTTCCCCTTCAGATTCTGACACCTCCTCTTCCCAGGCTTCTCCCTCTGACCGCTCATCCTTCCTCCACTTCCACTCCTTGGGCTCTGAGCCATCTTCCCTTCCTGGTTCCCTGGCTGCTTCCTCCCACCATTCCTCTGTGCCCAACCAGTCCATGACATTGCTCCATCCCTCGGCCTCTGTCCCCACAAGGCAGCTTCCCCTGACCTGATCTGCTTCAACAGCCGCTGCTTCCCTTCTGCCCCCATGAAAAGGCGGATCAGGAGGTCTTGCCGGCATCATTCTGTCACCTGCAAGAGAAAAAATGTAAACAGGAGAAAAGGTAATCAGGTTGCCAGGAGTGCCTGCTTCTCTCACAGGTGAAACAGGGCATCTCTAACTACAGATGGGCCTTTGAGAAAGCCTTACCAACTGAGAGCATTTGGACGTTTGTGCCCATTTCATATGTTTGTTTGTGCAAAAATACATCTCCCCTCCTCTGGACCCTTGTTCCCAACTGTCTCCCCCCAAAACAAGATGAAAAGAACCCTCAGATGAGTTGGAAAACCAACAGAATGAAACCAAATAGAGAAAAACCACCTTCCTCCTTACCCAGTGGCCTCACTCTGGTGTCCAGTGGAGGCCTCTCTGCCTCACAGGAATCCAGGTCCATTTCTGCAAAGAGATCCTTTCCCTGAGAAAGAAACAAGGATTCAAAACAGAGAATGGGGGGAAATACTAGAAAGAGAATGACAAAGACTTGAAGGGTGTGGGATCTCATTCCATGGATGCCTTCCCACAAAAAGGATGGGCCAACAATAGAGCATTATGGGATGTTCACCGTCCTGCTTGGAGCCCCTTGGGAGTATCCAGAGGAAAGTCTCTCTTACCTGCTTTCTCTCCTCTGCCTGACTCAGGAGGAAACCTTCAGCCAGGGCCACCGCCTGGGAACTGGTCTCCGCTCCGCATTCCCTCACCCAGCTCTCCATCTCCGGTGGAAGGACAGCCAGGAACTGCTCCAAGATCACCAGGTCCAGCATCTCAGCTTTCGTGTGCCTTTCTGGCTTCAGCCACTGGTGGTCAAGGTGGTAGAGTCGGCTGCAAACCTCTCGGGGTCCTTTGGCCTCCTGGCAGCAGAACTGCCTCAACTGCTGGCTCTGCCCCTCTGAGCGGAGGGTGTCCTCCTCACCCAGGATCTTCTGCCCAGAGTTTTCCCAGAATCCCCCACTGCTCCCAGTTTGGATGACATGGCCTCTTCCTGCTCTAGGACCAGCTGAGTCTTGCTCATCCATCTGTGCTCTCAGGAAGCCCCTGAGAGATCGGAAGGAACCCTTTGGTCTTCTGCCAAGTTCTGCCCATCTAAATGAGAAGCTCTAGCAAATCCTACAAAGCAAATACATTGTTCAGTTACAAAAGTTGTCTAATATCAGGAGAAGAAAAAGGTTCCCTGAGCAAGCATGGATGAGTCTTGGAGGGAAGCAGGGCTGGACTGCACCACAGCCCAAACCATGAGCTATTTTATTTATTTAAATTTCTATAACACTTTATATTTTAAAGAGAAATCTCAAAGTGGTTTACAGCATATTAAATCTGTGGGGATAATTAGGGAGTTAGAAGAAGATATATTATTGAATGATATGCTTCCTAACATGCACTAGCAAGTTCCATATTCTAGCAGAGTTCCACAAATCCCCCTTTTTTAGATTACCCAGCGATCAGCTTGTTGCTGACTCATCTGAGTCTTACTATTAAAAATTCCTTCCTGGTAAAAAGAGGAGTAAGAGGAGAAGAAATATGTCTCTAGCCTTCTAGCAATGCAAAATGTGGAGGGAACTGAAGGGATTTCTCTGAGGTGAATCAGTCTAGTTGCTCCTGCCTTCGAGTAAATGCAAGAAGTCAGAACTGACTGACAAGGGAATAGTTTGTATCTTGTGAATAATGGATGCTTGGCTCTAGTGGGGGTCCTCACCTGGGGGTCCTCAGGAGTTGTTCTCCCCCCACCCCCACTCCCCTGCTCCTGTCTCCTTTTCTTGCACTTGGACTCTCTGCCGCTCTCCAGACAGACTCCTGGGGTGGGGTCCCTTTTTCTTTGCTCTGAGGGCCAGGTACGTATCTCGCCAACCCCCTGAAGGCCAAGTGGATGAGGCCAAAGACACCTCCCTTGAAATTTAGGTGGGTAATTTCGTATTAGTATTCTGTTAGATAGCTTAACACACACACACAGCCACTGATGCCAAGGTCCCTGGAGGCTCAGGGAGTAGCAGCGCCCATTTCCGGCTGGTTTTCCAGCAACAATCCCTTTGGG
Source organism: Podarcis vaucheri (assembly GCF_965113315.1). Lineage (NCBI taxonomy): Eukaryota > Metazoa > Chordata > Lepidosauria > Squamata > Lacertidae > Podarcis > Podarcis vaucheri. The sequence goes on along the minus strand of NC_138762.1, from coordinate 3,793,514 downwards.
GCAGAGAGGATGTGGTCCTGGGATGCCCTGCTCTGGGTGCGAGGGGATTGCTGCAGTGGCCTCCGTGGGGAGCTGCCCTGGGAGACACTGGGAAACTGGTCCCCAATGCAGCAGCCGGACTCTGGGCTGGGATCCCTCTCTTTATCCCTGGCCTTTGTCTCCCACCTTTTTTGGGGGGGTGTTAGTCTCCACCTCCTCGTCCAGCTTTGGAAAACCATTTGCAGATGTTTCCTCTGTTGTGCAGTGAGGCGAAGCGATGTCACACCGAGTTAAAGTCCCAGGGACTCCTTTGTTTAAAGAAGGGAGATTTTTTCTGAAGGGGGGGGCGGAGGGTCAAATGAGTTTGGGATCCTCTGATCTCCAGGAAGAGAGCGTGGCAGAACTGGCCCCTCCCCCCCCGGCCCCCTCCCTTGCTGCAGCCCTGAGACCCCCATCAGATCCCAGAGAGAGAGGAGACTCACCAGATCCCAGGAGGGGAGAGCGAGGCAGCCCTTGCAGCAGAGACACAAAGCAAGAAAAGGACTGGGGAGGGAGGGGCCTTGGCTCTGGAGGACCTGCCCCCTCTTGCTTCCTGGCCTCTCTAGGAATGCAGCTCAGTTCCCTTTAACCCTTGCAAAGCCCAGCGTGCCCAGCTGCCCCCCCCCCCGCGTTTTTCTCTCTAGCGCACACTGCAGACTTCCAGAGATGCTTTTTGGGGGCGCCTCCTGCTTTCCTTCCCCTAGATTTCTCACATAGGCTAACATTGGGCCAAGAGCAGATACATTGTATCCGCTTGGAATCGACACTTTCCCTGTTCTCTCAAGGGGGGGGGTTTCCCCCGCTTCTCCTGCAAACGGAGCTGAGCTCCTTTTCTGGCAGTTGCAATTCCCCCCTTCGCCTGTTCATAGCACTCCCTCAAGGGGGGGGGGGCTGCTTTGCTTGTCACCACCCCCTTAAATTATTAAAAGAAGGAAAAATAAGATGCTTACAGTTGCAAGTGTTATTTTCTGGTTTATTTACTTAACATTGTGAGCAAAAGCACTCAAAACATTTCCCCCCCCCCACTTTTTTCTCTGCAAATTTTGAAATCACGTCATCAAAATCATTTCCTTTTGCTACTTTGTTTTCAGCTGACAAGATGGCTAAGCCAGAGATCTCAGCTTGACTCATAGTGGACCTGAGATAACTCTTGATTAATTTTAGTTTTGAAAAACTTCTCTCACATGATGTCTAGCAACGTAAACTGAATTTTAGATTAACTATTCAGAGATTTGAATTAAGGCTCAAAGCAAACAGGAAATTTCTGTAAAAATGGCAGTATCTACTACTACTACTACTACTAATAATAATAATAATAATAATAATTTATTTATACTCCGCCCATCTGGCTGGGTTTTCCCAGCCACTCTGGGCGGCTTCCAACAAAATATTAAAATACAATAGTCCTTCAGATATTAAGAGCTCCCTAAACAGTATTTACCTTTTAGGCTGTGTGCCTGTTTCAGCAATTCACATAAGCCTCTAGTAAAAATATCATTTATGGAAATAGCAGGAGTTATACAAATAGGTATTACTCAAATGTGTCAGAAAGCTACTTTGCAACTACTCACTTCTAACCTAGGATTGCATCCTCTGCAAAGAGAGCAGCTTCAAACCTTGTTGTTGTTTAGTCATTTAGTCGTGTCCAACTCTTTGTGACCCCATGGACCAGAGCGCGCCATGCACTCCTGTCTTCCACTGCCGCAGTTTGATCAGACTCATGTGCGTAGCTTCGAGAACACTGTCCAAACATCTCGTCCTCTGTCTTCCCATTCTCCTTGTGCCCTCCATCTTTCCCAACATCAGGGTCTTTTCCAGGGAGTCTTCTCTTCTCATGAGGTGGCCAAAGTATTGGAGCCTCAGCTTCACGATCTGTCCTTCCAGTGAGCACTCAGGGCTGATTTCCTTAAGAATGGATATGTTTGATCTTCTTGCAGTCCATGGGACTCTCAAGAGTCTCCTCCAACACCATAACTCAAAAGCATCAATTCCTTGGCGATCAGCCTTCTTTATGGTCCAGCTCTCAATTCCATACATCACTACTGGGAAGACCATGGCTTTTACTATACGGACCTTTGTCGGTAAGGTGATGTCTCTGCTTTTTAAGATGTTGTCTAGGTTTGCCATCGCCTTTCTCCCAAGGAGCAGGCGTCTTTTAATTTCGTGACTGCTGTCACCATCTGCACTGATCATGGAGCCCAAGAAAGTAAAATCTCTCACTGCTTCCATTTCTTCCCCTTCTATTTGCCTGGAGGTGATGGGACCAGTGGCCATGATCTTCGTTTTTTTTATGTTGAGCCTCAGGCCATATTTTGTGCTCTCCTCTTTCACCCTCATCAAAAGATTCTTTAATTCCTCCTCACTTTCTGTCATCAAGGTTGTGTCATCTGCATAGCTGGGGTTGTTGATATTCTGGCAATCTTAATTCCAGCTTGGGATTCATCGAGCCCAGCCTTTCGCATGATGAATTCTGCATATAAGTTAAATAAGCAGGGAGACAATATACAGCCTTGCCGTACTCCTTTCTCAGCACCAGTGGTTGGTGCATAAACTTGGATTACTGTGATGTTAAAAGGTCTGCCTTGGATTCGTATCGAGATCATTCTATCATTTTTGAGATTGCATCCCAGTACAGCTATTGCCACTCTTTTGTTGACTATGAGGGCCACTCCATTTCATTTACGGGATTCTTGCCCACAGTAGTAGATGTGATGGTCATCCGAACTGAATTCACCCATTCCCGTCCATTTTAGTTCACTGATGCCCAGGATGTCAATATTTATTCTTGCCTTCTCATTTTTGACCACATCCAACTTACCAAGGTTCATGGTTCTTACATTCCAGGTTCCTATGCAATATTTTTCTTTACAGCATTGGACTTTCCTTTCGCTTCCAGGCATATCCGGAACTGAGCGTCCTTTCGGCTTTGGCCCAGCCGCTTCATCAGCTCTGAATCTACTTGTACTTGTCCTCTGCTCTTCCTCAGTAGCATGTTGGACGCCTTCCGACCTGAGGGGCTCATCTTCCAGCATCATAACTTTTATATGCCTGTTGTCTTTGTCCATGGCGTTTTCTTGGCAGGGATACTGGAGTGGCTTGCCGGTTCCTGCTCCAGGTGGATCACGTTTGGTCAAAACTCTCCACTATGACCTGTCCATCTTGGGTGGCCCTTCACGGCATAGCTCATAGCTTCTCTGAGTTATTCAAGCCCCTTCGCCATGGCAAGGCAGTGATCCATGAAGGGCACTTCAAGCCTATCTCCCTACTAATAGAACCACCTTGTGCTAGTTAATGTCACCCTGTACAGCAGCTGCACCTGTGTTCATTGACCTGACGCTGAAGTCCACAAAGTACCATATTTTTTCATGTATAAGACGCCCCCATGTATAACCCCCCCTACTTCTGGGGACCCCAAATTTAGAAACTGGGCATATGCACTATCCGTGTATAAGACACCCCCACATTTTTAACCTTAAAATAAAAAACCCTAGTCTTATACACGGAAAAGTACAATGATTAGTACTTCAGTACTTAGCAAGTAAAGTAAAGCAAAGCACCAAGGACTTCATGCCTCTGTAGACTAATTGTCATACCCAAGAAAAATAAACTCTATACATTTACTTGAAAATTGCATGCCTAATGGTACCTGTAGCATAAATGATTTCGGTGATGCCCCCCAAGTTACTCCAATTGAGGGTCTAAATACAGTGGTACCACGGGTTACAGACGCTTCAGGTTACAGACTCCACTAAACCAGAAATAGTACCTTGGGTTAAGAATTCCATCCAAAAAATGGGGAGGAGAGATTTCTTTAGCTTTACTTGTTTTTGAGAAAGCTTTTAACCCAGGGGTTGGCAACCTGCCCACGGGGGTAGTTTAAATCACCCACGAGCCGCCCCCCAAATCGAGCTGCCCACGAAGCAAGTCCCCGTGCACTGTGCTAAACACACACAGCGTGGAGTGGGGACTCACTTCCGTGGCACCAGAAATCGTCTGTGCAGATGCTATCTGGCCCACGGAGCAATCTCCAAGGGAGTGAACCGGCCCAGGTGAGGTAAAATTTGCTGACGTGTTTTAACATGTATGTTAAATTTAGGCGGGTAATTTATTATGATTATTCTATCAGATAGCTTAACACACACACAGCCACTGATGCCAAGGTCCCTGGAGGCTCAGTGAGTAGCAGCGCCCATTTCCAGCAACAATCCCTTTGGGGCAGAGAGGATGTGGTCCTGGGATGCCCTGCTCTGGGTGCGAGGGGATTGCTGCAGTGGCCTCCGTGAGGAGCTGCCCTGGGAGACACTGGGAAACTGGTCCCCAATGCAGCAGCCAGACTCTGGGCTGGGATCCCTCTCTTTACTCCTGGCCTTCCTCTCCCACCTTTTTTTTTTGGGGGGGGGCTAGTCCACCTCCTCATCCACCTTTGGAAAACCATTTGCACGTTTCCTCTGTTGCTTTGGAAAACCATTTGCACTGTTCCTCCTTTGTTTAAAGAAATGAGATTTCATGGGAGAGCCATTGTTTTTCTGAAGGAGGGGCGGATGGCCAAATAAGTTTGGGATCCTCTGATCTCCAGGAAGTAGAGTGTTGCAGACCTGGCCCCTCCCTGGCAGGACTCTCTCCTCCCTGCCTTGGGGACCCCCCTGCAGGAGCAGATCACCCCCCCAGGCCTCCTCCCCTGCTGCAGCCTTGGGACCCCCACCAGATCCCAGGAGGACTTTGCAGGAGGCAAGGAAGCTCCTCCTAGAATTCAGGAGTGGAGAGATAGGAGGGGACCCCTGGGTCATCTAGTCCAACCCCCAGCAATGCAGGAATCTCAGCTAAAGCATCCATGGCAGATGGCCGTCCGATCTCTGCTTAGAAACCTCCAAGGAAGGAGAGTCCACCCCCCCCAAGGGAGACCTTTCCCTGCCCAACTGCTCTTAGATGTCCCTCAAGGCAGCGGGTCCTGAGTTCTAGCCCTGCTGAAACCATTGCACTGGCTACCAAGGAGGAACCAAGCAAAGTTCAAAATAAATAAATCCTATTCTCGTCATAAATGAGTAATACTTTCCTATGCATGCTTTTTATACTAATATACAAAAGTATGCCATTCCCTTTTCCAGAAATGCTTAATTGCTAATTCAATGGACTGAAAATGGATGGTTATTGTTATTATTATATTTAGGGAAGCTTTTAATGTCTGATGGACTATTGTATTTTAATATTTTGTTGGAAGCCGCCAAGAGTGGCTGGGGAAACCCATCCAGATTGGCAGGTTATAAATAAACATCTTTTGGACCTTAGGTCTAACTACGGAGATTTGGTGGCCCTGCTGAAAGGTAATAGAACCATCTTTAGGTGGGAATTTCCCCAAGGCCTATCTTTTACCTTTAAAGGTAAAAAGTTTAAAATAAGATCAGTGGAGGATAAAGAAAAATTTCTGAGAGATCACGGAGAAGACCTGCAAAAAGGAGTGGAAGGAGAGCCAAGAGCCCTAAGACCAGGAATATTAGACAAAGTATCACTACCTTCGGGATTGGGCAAGTTAGAGAAAGTGATACCACCGTCAGAACAAGAGGATTTATTGGGAGCAGCTGGAGAAAAAACAAATTAAATACATCATGTCTCTGCAACTATTAAGCTGGAACATTCATGGACTCAATTCCCTGGAGAAAAGGAAGAACGTCTTTTATTTACTGAAAAAGGAACAATTGGACTTGATTTGCTTACAGGAAACACATGTGATAAGGCTACACAGGAAAGTATTGATTAATAAGAGACTGGGCCAAGAATTTATTTCATCGGACAAGGTTAAAAAGTGAGGAGTAGTTATTTATGCAAAAGAGAGCCTATCACCGAAATTTGTTTTTATTTGTTTTTATTTGTTTTAATTTTTATTGGTTTTTTAACACATAGTTAACACATACAGAACACAATACAATGACAAGCGAACACATAGACATGTAAAATTTCAAAACCTTCTTTTCATAAACCCTATTTCTCCGACTTCCCCATACCTTCCCTTTCTGCATCCCTATTATCAAATTTCTTTCAGCAAATCCTTGCTTCAAAATTTAAGTGACTGACCTTTTACCCCTCCTGTCATTACCAAATCAATACAGCGGTAACCACTTAATTTCCTAGCCTTGGCGTTTTAGCATTCATTTATTTTATAATAGTTCTTAAGATAGACTTTAAATTTCTTCCAGTCTTCCTCCACCGTCTCTTTCCCTTGGTCTCGGATCCTGCCGGTCATCTCAGCTAGTCCCATGTAGTCGATTACCTTCATCTGCCATTCTCCCAGTGTGGGAAGTTCTTGTGTCTTCCAATACTTTGCTATGAGAACTCTTGCTGCTGTTGTGGCGTACATAAAAAATGTTCTGTCTTTCTTTAACACCAATTGGCCAACCACGCCCAGGAGAAAAGCCTCTGGTTTCTTAAGAAAGGTATACTTAAATACCTTTTTCATTTCATTATAAATCATCTCCCAGAAGTCCTTAATCCTTGGGCAAGTCCACCAAAGATGAAAGAATGTACCTTCAGTTTCCTTACATTTCCAACATTTATTATCGGGCAAATGGTAGATCTTTGCTAGCTTGACTGGGGTCATGTACCACCTATAAATCATTTTCATAATATTTTCCTTTAAAGGCATTACATGCCGTAAACTTTATACCGGTGGTCCATAACCGTTCCCAGTCAGCAAACATAATATTATAACCGAAGTCCTGTGCCCATTTAATCATAGCTGATTTAACCGTCTCATCCTGTGTATTCCACTTCAGCAACAAATTATACATTCTTGACAAAATTTTAGTATTGGGTTCTAACAATTCCGTTTCTAATTTGGATCTTTCCACCTGGAAGCCAATTTTCCTGTCTTGTTTAAACACCTCCATTATTTGATAATAATGGAGCCAATCTCGAACTTTAGACTTCAGTTTCTCATAGCTCTGTAGTTTCCACTTATCCCCCTCTTGCTCTAGAATTTCCCCATATTTTGGCCATTTCGATTCCATGTTAAGTTTTTTCACCCCTTTGGCTTCCATTGGCGACAGCCACCTTGGAGTTTTATTTTCCAACAGGTCTTTATATCTTATCCAGACATTATATAAAGGTTTCCTAACAATGTGATTCTTAAAACCTTTATGAGCCTTTACCTTGTCATACCATATATATGCATGCCATCCGAAAGCGTTATTAAACCCTTCCAAATCTAAAATGTCTGTGTTCTCAAGAAGTAGCCAATCTTTCAACCAGCAAAAGGCTGCTGATTCATAGTACAACTTTAAGTCCGGCAGGGCAAACCCCCCTCTTTCTTTTGCATCCGTAAGTATCTTAAATTTTATTCTGGGCTTTTTGCCCTGCCAGACAAATTTAGATATGTCTTTCTGCCACTTCTTGAAACAATCCATTTTATCCAAAATCTGCAAAGCCTGAAATAAAAACAGCATTCTAGGCAAAACATTCATCTTGATAACAGCAATTCGGCCTAACAAGGAAAGCTTCAAATTTGACCAAACATCTAGATCTTTCTTAACTTCCATCCAACATTTCTCATAATTATCTTTGAATAGATTCACATTTTTAGATGTCATGTTAATACCCAAATATTTCACTTTCTTAACCACAGCTAGTCCTGTTTCCTCTTGAAACTGCTCTCTTTCCGTGGCTGTTAGATTTTTCTCCAACACTTTAGTTTTTTGTTTATTTAACTTAAAACCTGCAACTTGACCAAATTCTTGAATTAATTCCAAAACCCTTTTCGTACTAGTGTCTGGCTCTTGCAAAGTAAGTACTAAATCATCTGCAAAAGCCTTCAGTTTATATTGTTTTGCTCCGACCTGAACCCCTTTAACCAGCTGGTCTTTTCTAATCATATTTAGCAGAACCTCCAGGACTGATATAAAAAGCAATGGAGATATTGGGCACCCCTGCCGTGTTCCTTTTTCTATCTGAATTGCTTCAGTAGCGGAAGTGTAAAGAGGCTGAAGGGACATTCTTTCACCTATGGTGGACGTGCCCTAAAGTGAAGGCCTTTTGGGAAATGATATATAATGAGTTTAAAAAGGTGTTTAAATACACCTTCCCTAAGAAACCAGAGGCCTTCCTCTTGGGCATCGTCGGCCAAAAGGTGTCAAAGAAGGATAGAACGTTTTTTATGTATGCAACTACAGCAGCAAGGATTCTCATCGCAAAATATTGGAAGACTCAAGATTTGCCCACACTGGAAGAATGGCAAACGCAGCTGATGGACTATATGGAACTGGCCGAGATGACTGCCAGGATCCGTGACTTGGGTGAAGAAGCAATGGAGGAGGACTGGAAAAAATTTAAAGACTACTTGCAAAAGTTTTATAAATTATATGAACTATAAGAATTCGCACGAACTGGGAAGATCAGCTCCAGCAATGAGGGTAGTAGACATTGAAATTAAATAAATAAATTAAATGAAAGGATTAATGTTTAAAGGTTGGAAATGCTATTATATTGGCTGTTTAAAGTAAATTGGCAATAAGTAATTTAAACTAAAACGTAAGTTTTGAAGGTAAAAAGAAATGCATGAAACAAGGTTATAATTTGCTGAAATGTTTATTGTTAAGAATGCATTGCGAGGGAGATGTGGGGAAGTTCGATAAGACTGGAACAAGCATGAAATAACCAATTTCTCTTTTCTCTTTGTTTATCTTCTTTCTGTAACCGATACTCTTCTGTATAAATTGATGAAAAAAATTTTATTTGGAAAAAAACAATAAAAATATTTATTTAAAAAAATGAATTGCTTCAGTAGCCACATTATTTACAATTAACTTAGCCTTTTGTTCAGAATATATTGCACCTATACCATTCTCAAAACCTTGGCCTACCCCCATCCCTTGTAGATTTTTCTTCATAAAACTCCAAGAAATGTTGTCAAAGGCTTTCTCCGCGTCCACAAATATCAAAACTGCCTTAGTGTTTATATTCACTTCTAATAGTTCCATAATGTCTATTATATTCCTCACATTATCTGACAAATGTCTTCCTGGGAGAAAGCCTGCTTGGTCCTTATGAATCTCACCCACCAACACTTTTTTCAGTCTTTTTGCTAATATGTCTGCAAAAATTTTGTAATCCACATTAAGTAGTGATATAGGGCAGTAGTTCTTGATCTGAGTCTTTTCAGTCTCTGTTTTTGGTATAAGTGTAATATACGCTTCTTTCCACGATTCAGGTGCCTTTTCCCCCTCTAATATTTCATTACAGACTTCCTTTGTTTTTAAAGATGATCAAGGAAGATTTGTAGCAATTGAAATTCAAACACAAGGAGAAAAATTTTTGATAGTAGGAGTATATGCACCAAATGAGGGGAAATCTGAATTTTATAAGAAGTTGCATGAGACTTTGCTGGACTATATGGACTACAACATTATTTTGATTGGAGATATGAATGGAGTGGTATCCACAAACATGGATAAGTCACAGAGACAGGTAGTTACCAAAGATGGTAGACTACTAAAAACTTTTTTTGAATTGACTGACAATATGGATTTGATTGACATTTGGAGAACTAGGAATCCCTTGGGTAGAGAGGGAACCTTCTTTTATGAAGCCAAAATGACGTGGACAAGAATTGATCAAATCTGGATAACTAGAGGACTGGCACCTAAGACCCGAAAAGTAGAGATCTGCCCTAAAACGTGCTCCGACCATAATGCCGTGAAAATGGAGATGAAATTAACACCAACCGGTTCCTTCAGATGGAGGATGAATGACACCTTGTTTAGAGATCAAGAGGTTATTAAGAAGGCCCAAAAAACCCTGAGAGACTATTTTGAGATAAATTTGAATACTACCGTGGAAAAAAGAGTAAACTCGGACGCAAGTAAAGCAGTTATGAGGGGGTTTCTGATCCAACATAATTTATTAAAGAAGAGAGCTCAAAATGAGAAAAAAGAAAATTTTTTGGAAAAAATAAAAGAGGGCGAGAAGAAACAGAGTGAAACCAAATTCACAAGAGATTCTGAGAGAAATAAAGCTACATCAAGTGCAATATATGAAGATGATGAATCAGGAAATTGAATGGAAAATTAAACAAATGAGACAACTTAGCTAAGTTGATTGTAAATAATGCAATAACTGAGGAACTTAAGATAGAAAAAGGAACACGACAGGGGTGCCCAATTTCCCCATTGCTTTTCATTTCGGTTCTGGAGGTGTTGCTAAATATGATTAGAAATGACCAGCAAGTTAAAGGTGTAAAGGTCGGAGCTAAACATTACAAGTTAAGGGCATTTGCAGATGACCTAGTATTGACTTTGCAAGAGCCAAACACTAGCACGAAAAGGGTGTTAGAAATAATTCAACAATTTGGCCAGGTAGCTGGATTTAAACTGAATAAACAAAAAACTAAAGTCTTAGGAAAAAATTTAACAGATATGGAGAAGGAGGAATTTCAAGAGGAGACAGGTTTGACGGTGGTTAAGAAGGTGAAATACCTAGGGGTTTACTTGACATCTAAAAATCTGAATTTGTATAAGGACAACTATGAAAAATGTTGGTTAGAAATTAAAAAAGATCTAGAAATATGGTCAAATTTGAAATTGTCAATGTTAGGCTGAATTGCAGTTATCAAGATGAATGTATTGCCTAGAATGTTATTCTTGTTTCAAACCTTGCAGATCCTTGACAAGATGGACTGTTTCAAGAGGTGGCAGAAAGATATTGTGAAATTTGTCTGGCAGGGCAAAAAGCCCAGAATAAAATTTAAAGTACTTACAGATGCAAAAGAAAGAGGGGGATTTGCCCTGCCGGACTTAAAACTGTACTATGAAGCAGCAGCTTTTTGCTGGTTGAAAGAATGGATGCTCTTCGAGAATACAGATATCTTGGATTTAGAAGGTTTTGATAATATGTTTGGTTGGCATGCATATCTATGGTATGACAAAATCAAAGTGCATAGGGCCTTTAAAAATCATATTGTCAGAAAAGTGTTGTTTAATGTCTGGATAAGATATAAAGACCTGTTGGAGAACAAAACCCCTAGATGGGTGTCACCCTTGGAGGCTAAGGCACTGAAGAAATTCAATATGGAGGTCGGATGGCCAAAGTATTGGGAGATTTTGGAACAAGACGGAGACAAATTGAAATTACAGAACCATGAGAAAATGAAACCTAAAGTACGAGATTGGCTCCATTATTATCAAATAATGGAGGTTTATAAACAAGACAGGAAAATTGGCTTCCAGGTGGAAAAATCAAAATTAGAGACTGAACTGTTAGAACCCAATACTAAGAATTGGTCAAGAATGTATAATTTGCTGTTGAAATGGAATACACAAGATGAAATGGTTAAATCAGCCATGATTAAGTGGGCACAGGACATTGGTCATAACATTATGTTTGCTGACTGGGAAAGGTTGTGGAACACCGGTATTAAATTTACGGCATGTAATGCCTTAAAGGAAAATATTATGAAAATGATTTACAGGTGGTACATGACCCCAGTCAAGCTAGCAAAAATTTATCACTTGCCTGATAACAAATGTTGGAAATGTAAAGAAACTGAAGGTACTTTTTACCATCTTTGGTGGACATGGCCGAAGATTAAGGCTTTCTGGGAAATGATATATAATGAATTGAAAAAGGTACTTAAATGTACTTTCCCTAAGAAACCAGAGGCCTTTCTCTTGGGCATTGTCGGCCAGTTGGTGTCAAAGAAAGACAGAACTTTCTTTATGTATGCAACAACAGCAGCAAGAATACTCATCGCAAAGTATTGGAAGACACAAGATCTACCCACCTTGGAAGAATGGCAGATGAAAGTGATGGACTATATGACATTGGCCGAGATGACTGGCAGAATCCGTGATCAGGGAAAAGAGACGGCGGAAGAAGAATGGAAGAAATTTAAAATTTACCTTAAGGACTACTATAAACTTGATGAATGCTAGAATGTCGAGGTTTTGAGAAAGAAAGGGTTACAGTGATATAAGACTAGATTAAAGAAAAGATTAAGACGACAGAGGTTGGACAGAAATATTTAGAAGTTGCTAAAAAAATTTGGACATTGGGATGCAGAAAGGGGAGGTATGGGGGAGTCTGAGAAAAGAGGTTTATGGAAAAAAATGTTATGAAACTATACGTGTTTGTATGTCTTTTTATATGTTTGTTTGTTTTAAAAATTTTTGTAAAACCAATAAAAAATTTTATAAAAAAAATTAAACAAATGAGACAAAGGACTTTTGAATCGGCTAATAAATGTGGGAAACTGTTAGCTTGGCAGATGAAAAAAAGACAAAAGCTTAACACCATTGCTAATTTGGAAGTGGATGGAAAGAACATCCAGAATCCAGTGGAAATTAGAAAATGTTTCCAGTGGTATTTTAAACAGTTATATACACAAGGGCCTCAGAAAGAGTTTGATATAGACCAATTTCTGAAAACAAATGGATTACAAAAAATCTCTTAAGAAAATAAGATAATGCTGAATTACAAAATTATGGAACAGGAGGTAGAAGGTGCCATTCAGAACATGCAGTTGGGAAAATCTCCAGGGCCGGATGGTTTAACCTCAAAATACTATAGAACTTTGAAGGACTGGATAATTCAACCATTAAAGGAGGTTTGCAATGAAATTTTGGAAGGGGAAAAAAGCGCCAGAGTCGTGGAAAGAAGCATATATTACACTTATACCAAAAACTGAGTCTGAAAAGACACAACTTAAGAACTACCGACCCATATCCCTGTTAAATGTGGATTACAAAATATTTGCTGACATTTTGGCCAAAAGACTAAAAAAAGTATTAGTGGGAGAGATACACAAGGACCAAGCTGGCTTTCTCCCAGGCAGACACTTGTCTGACAACACGAGGAAGATAATCAACATTTTGGAGACGTTGCAAGTGGACATCAATACCAAAGCAGTTTTAATTTTCGTGGATGCCAAGAAAGCTTTTGATAATATTTCTTGGAGGTTTATGAAGAAAAATCTTCAGGGGATGGGGATCGGTCAAGGGTTTGAAAATGGTATAAGTGCAATTTATTCAGAACAAAAGGCTAAACTAATAGTTAATAATGTGGTGACAGAGGAATTCAAGATAGAGAAAGGGACACGACAAGGCTGCCCAATTTCCCCATTGCTTTTTATTTCGGTCCTGGAGGTTTTGTTAAATATGATTAGAACGGACCATCTGATCAAGGGTATAAAGGTCGGAGCTAAACAATACAAATTGAAAGCTTTTGCAGATCACTTGGTATTGACGTTACAGGAGCCAGAATCTAGTACTAAAAGAGTATTAGAACTGATCCAAGAATTTGGTCATGTGGCAGGATTTAAGTTGAACAAGTTAAAAACTAAAGTTCTTGAGAAAAACTTAACACCGAATGAGAAAGAGAGGTTTCAGAATGAGACAGGCTTAACAGTGGTTAAGAAGGTGAAATACTTGGGGATTAATATGACAGCTAAAAATGGGAACTTATTTAAAGACAATTATGAAAAATGTTGGTCGGAAGTGAAAAAGGATTTAGAAATATGGTCAAATTTGAAGCTTTCCTTGTTGGGTCGAATTGCTGCTATAAAGATGAATGTATTGCCAAGAATACTGTTTTTGTTTCAATCACTACAAATTCTGGACAAAATGGATTGTTTCAAGAAGTGGCAGAGAGATATTTCTAGATTTGTCTGGCAGGGCAAGAAGCCCAGAATAAAATTTAAAATATTAACTGATGTAAAGGAAATGAGCCTAAAGATATTGAAAAATTGATTTTTCTTTTAAAAAAAATTTTTAGGCATCTGTTTTTTGTATTTTTTTTTCTTCTAGGATTTTTTGTTGTTGTAATTTTTTTTGTTTTTTTCTTGTTATCTTTTTTCTTTTTCTCTCTATGTTTTCTTTTTAGTTTGTTAAACCTGTGTGTGATGGGATGATGAGCTGCTTGTGCGTAAAATCCTGGTCCCTCAGAGTTTGTTCAAGTCCGCAAACCTCTGTCTGTAACGGAGCCCCTTAAGCATGGCTCCGTCAGTCACTGGCAGATTCCGACAGTGGTTGCTTACGGAATCGCTTCCAACATAAAAGCTCCTTAACGGAAACGCGTCTTCTGGACTCTTGGCGTGACAGTTTCCGGCGAGGAGTGGGTGTCCCTACAGGAGGTCCAGAAACCTCCCCACTGTTCTCGCTGGAAATGTCTCTGAGCCATCCCTCCTGCTCACTTTCCCTCGGAGACCCTCCTCTCCCCCTGCTGGTTCCCTCTTCAGCTGCTGAGTCTCTCCCAACCTCTGTGAGCCCTTCCACCTCCTGTCCTTCCGATGGCAGTTCCCTGACATCCACCTCCCCTCCAGGGCCCCCTTCACCCCCTCCCGTTCCCTCCCCTCTGGGCGGTGAGGAGGTAAAACCCCGGAAATAACCTCCTTCATCTTCAGACGTCTCGAACATTTCCCTCCACCGGTTGCTGTTCCTGGTCTCTAAGTACTCCTCCTCACCGGAGTCTATTCCTCCTTCCAACTCTGAGTCCGTGAATCCTTCCATCTCCTCCTCCTCGTCGGTGGGGCCAAAGTATTCCTTCCGGAACCTCGCTACAGGCTGAGGTTTCCTTGGGAACCTTTGATGGAACGTTTCTATTAAGACCTCGTCATTGACATCCTCTGCCATTACCCAGGTGTTTTCTGACTCCGGTTCCCCTTCCCACGTTATCAAATACTCCACCTGATCACCCTTCCACCTGGAGTCGATGATTTCCGCCACATGGCTGCTATGTTCCCTTTCTTCTATTGCTGGTCCCCGTGTGAACCTCCCTTCTCGTTCCCCCTTATACGGTGACAGTAACGACCTGCGGAATACTGGGTGCAATTTCATGTGGTTCGGTAACCGGAGCCTGAAAGCCACTGGGTGGACCTGTTGCATGACCTCAAAGGGACCCAATCGTTTGGGTCTTAATTTCTTACAGCCCCCTTTGAATGGCAACCCTTGGGTTGACAGTCACACCTGATCCCCCACCCTAATCGTTTCACCTTCCCTTCTGTTTTTGTCTGCCTGCCTCTTATATTCTTCCTTGGCCCTTTCTAAGTTGAGTTGGAGCTGACAATGGATCGCTTCCATTTCTTCTACAAACTGTTCGGCTGCCGGGACGCTCCATCTCTCCCCTCCTCCCCCGGGAAAAGCCCTGAGATGACACCCATAATTAGCCAAAAAGGGGCTCATCCCTGTGGACACATTCTCCGCATTGTTGTAGGCAAATTCCGCCAACGCCAACTTCTCTACCCAATCATTCTCTCTGTCATTGACATAACACCTCAGGTATTGCTGGAGGATACCGTTTGCTCTTTCCGCCTGCCCGTTAGTTTCAGGGTGCCGGGCCGTCGAAAAATTGACCTCTACGTGCAGTAAGCTCATGAGTTTCCTCCAGAACCTGGACGTAAATTGTTTCCCTCTGTCTGAGACCACCCTCAAGGGGGCGCCATGCAACCTAAAAATGTGTTCTACAAACAATTTAGCTGTCTCTTCCGCCGTGACTGCATGCGAGCAGGCTATAAAGTGGCACATCTTTGTTAATAGGTCTACTACGACCATGATGGCTGTTTTCCCTTTGGACTTCGGCAGATCAGTCATAAAATCTATCGACACTGCCTCCCATGGTCGTTCTGGTGTGGGTAACGGTTCTAATAACCCCGCCGGCGCCCGCCTCTCCCCTTTGGCTCGCTGGCATTGGTCACACCCTCTTACATACTCCTGTACATCTTCCCTGACCTTGGGCCACCAAAATTCCCTGGTGACCAACCACATGGTTTTGTGTTGCCCAAAATGCCCCGCTGTGGGGCTGTCGTGCAACTGCTTGAGTACTCTCCCCCTCAATTCTCCTTCGGGTATATACAGTGCCCCCTTGTAATACAATGCCCCGTTTCTTTCCTCAAAACCTCCGGGTTTCTCCCCCTCCCTCCTGAGACCTCTGAGCTTATCCTGGGCGTATTCATCATTCTCCGTTCCCTCTACCAGTTCTCTTTGCCCCACCAATGCCGCCCCACACACCCAGCGGTCCTCTGGGGTGACATGTCTCTCTTCGGGTGCTCCCTCCCCCTCCAAATATTCAGGTTTGCGTGAGAGAGCGTCCGCCCTAACGTTCTCTGGGCCTGGCACGTAACAAATTTCAAAGTGGAATTTGGAGAACTCCTGGGCCCATCTCACTTGCCGTTGGTTGAGTACTCGTGCCGTTCTCCAATACTCTAGGTTCTTGTGGTCAGTGCACACTTGCACCTTATGTTGTGCGCCAATTAATAGGTGCCTCCATCTTCGGAACGCTTCGTGAATGGCGAGTAGTTCTTGGTCATACACCGTGTAGTTCCTCTCGGATTTGTTCAGCTTCCGCGAGAAAAAGGCGCACGGTCTCCACTCCAACTTCTCCTCCCCAGGCTGCAGAAGCACCGCCCCCACCGCCCGGTCCGATGCGTCCGTTTCTACTCTCATCGGCTTTTGTAAATCCACATGCAGGAGCTGTTCTTCAGAAGCGAACACCCTTTTCAGTTCCTCAAATGCTCGCTCCACCTCCGCCGTCCAAACGAATTTCTTCTTACTGCTGAGACAGTCTGTAATGGGAGCCGTCAGGTGGGCAAAGTTTCTGATGAACTTCCGATAGAAGTTTCCAAACCCTAGGAATCTTTGCACATCCTTCTTCGTTCTCGGTGTCTTCCATTCCAGCACCGCTTGGACCTTGCCTGGATCCATGTCCAATCCCTTGTCTGACAGGCGGTACCCCAGGAATTCCACCTCCTTGGTATGAAACTGACACTTCTCCAGTTTCACCCACAGCTGGTTCGCTTGCAGTTTGCCCAACACTTCCCTGACGTCTCTCACATGCTGCTCCTTATTCTCTGAATATACTAACACGTCATCTAAGAAGGCCACACAATTCTTGTAAAGCAAAGGCCCCAGGACGTGGTTCATAAACGATTGAAAGCACGCGGAGCCTGCTTGTAGGCCGAAGGGCATAACGAGATATTCAAATGCCCCCAATGGGGTGAACATGGTGGTTTTCCATTCATCCCCCTTCCTTATTCGTATCAGGTTGTACACCCCCTTCAGGTCCAGCTTAGTAAAAATCTTTCCCTTCCTGACCCTTGTCAAAATGTCGTCAATCCTGGGCATAGGGAAGGCCACTGGTTCTGACACTGCATTTAAGGCCCAGGGCAGCAGTTGAAGAAGGAGCAAAAAGGGTTTTCTTGTGTGTGTGTGTTTCTTTGTGGCTGATTAGCTGTTTTCCCTGTGTAAAGGTCAGAGGGGGCAGGGTTTCTGTTGAGGCAGGGGATTAGCTGTGGGAGGAGCTTATCAGAGTTTGCAGGGCAGCAGTTGAAGAAGGAGCAAAAAGGGTTTTCTTGTGTGTGTGTGTTTCTTTGTGGCTGATTAGCTGTTTTCCCTGTGTAAAGGTCAGAGGGGGCAGGGTTTCTGTTGAGGCAGGGGGTTAGCTGTGGGAGGAGCTTATCAGAGTTTGCAGGGCAGCAGTTGAAGAAGGAGCAAAAAGGGTTTTCTTGTGTGTGTGTGTGTTTCTTTGTGGCTGATTAGCTGTTTTCCCTGTGTAAAGGTCAGAGGGGGCAGGGTTTCTGTTGAGGCAGGGGGTTAGCTGTGGGAGGAGCTTATCAGAGCTTGCAGGGCAGCAGTTATATCCATCTTTTAGATTTAGGGGTGCTTGTCTCAAACGTTTGTTGGGGGAGACCTAGGTTTTTTGTGTGGGGGAAGTTATTTGTCCTGTCTTCAAGCTTTTTATGATGGAGGACCTCTGTAGCCACCCCCAACGACACGATCTCAAGATGGAAGGGGAGGGAACAGCTGCAGTCGCCTGCGATTCCTGCGCAATGTTTGCCATCTTGCCAAAGGTTGCAGGCAGCTTTACCTGCAGCAATTGCATGTTGATTGCCCTCTTAAAAGACAAAGTCCAGTAACTGGAGGAACGTGTAGCTACGCTCCAAAGAATTAGAGAGCTGGAGCTCTTCTTGGAAGCAACAGAGCACACCGTCTCCACCAAGGAGGAGACAGGGGACTCCCCTGAGAAGGAGTCTAGTTCACCAACACAGGAGCCGGATATATGGAGAAACGTGACTCAAAGAAGTAGGAGGCCCAGGGTTCATTCTGATTGTTTAGAAATACACAATCGCTTTGAGGTCCTCTCCCCTAGCATGGAAGACGAAGAGCAGACTCCATTTGAGGATCTCTCCCTCATCACAGTCGATCAGGTATATGAAGACGAGCAGCAAAGTCAGTCCTCAGGGAATGTGCAAGCGACCTTGGAACGGACAGCTCACGGAAGAACCCCGACCAAACCCAAGAGGAGGCGTGTAGTGGTGATAGGGGATTCCCTACTGAGGGGAACAGAAGCAGTGATCTGTGGGCCTGACAAGATGTCTCGGGAAGTGTGCTGTCTCCCCGGGGCTAAGATCCAAGATGTAACTGAACGACTGCAAGGAATCATAAAACCCACTGACAAATACCCCTTCCTCTTGGTTCATGTGGGAACCAATGACACTGCAAGCAATAGCCTCCAGAAGATCAAAAGAGACTACGAGGCTCTCGGCAGGAAATTGAAGCAACTAAATGCACAAATTGTCATCTCGTCTGTCCTCCCAGTTGAACGACGTGGCCCAGGGAGAGAGGGGGAAATAGTGGAAGTGAACAGCTGGCTTCGCAAATGGTGTAAACAGGAACGGTTTGGATTCTTAGATCACGGACTGCAGTTTCTTGAAGATGGACTTCTGGCAAGTGATGGGCTGCACCTCACAACGGTTGGGAGAAATGTTTTTGCCAAAAATCTCAGAAACCTCATCAGGAGGGCTTTAAACTGACTAATGTGGGGGAGGGAGACAGTGCTCCTGAAGGTAGGAGTCTATCAATTAATGAAGATGATCATCCAAATGTCATAGACCAAATGGAGCAAACAGCACACAGACCTAGTGGTGGGAGGAAAAAATCCTTAAATAAGAGACACGGGGGAATGAATGGACTTCAATGTCTGTACACTAATGCGCAAAGCATGGGAAATAAACAAGATGAGCTTGAGCTCTTGGTACAGCAAACTAAATATGACATAATAGGCATCACTGAAACCTGGTGGGATAAGTCCCACGATTGGAATGTAATAATGGGGGGATACAATCTATTTCAGAGAAACAGAACAGACAAGAAAGGAGGAGGAGTGGCGTTATATGTCAAGGAAGTGTATACCTGTGAAGAGATCCAAGATTTAGATCCTCAAAGCCAAAGTGAGAGCATTTGGGTCAAAATTAAGGGAGAGAAGAATAACAGAGACCTCATTGTGGGAGTTTACTATAGATCCCCAAGCCAAACGGAGGGCATAGATGATGCCTTCCTGGAACAGATGGCCAAGCATGCAAAAGGAAGGGAGATAGTAGTAATGGGGGACTTCAATTACCCGGATATTTGTTGGACGTCAAACTCAGCCAAGAGCATAAGGTCAAACAGATTCCTCACTGGCCTTGCAGACAACTTCATTGTCCAGAAAGTGGGAGAAGCAACAAGAGGAACAGCCATTTTAGATCTGGTCCTAACCAATGTTGATGACCTGGTTAGTGGGGTAGAAGTGGAAGGATCATTAGGTGCGAGTGATCATGCTCTTCTGAAGTTTACTATACAGTGGAAAGGAGCAGCCAAGCATACTAGGACTCAATTTCTTGACTTTAAGAAAGCCGACTTCATAAAACTTAGGGAAGTGCTGGGTGAGATCCCATGGACAACAATACTAAAAGGAAAGGGAGTTCATGATGGCTGGGAGTTTGTTAAGAGGGAGATAGTAAAAGCACAACGTCAGGCAATACCAATGAGACGGAAACATGAAAGGTGCCTAAAGAAGCCAGGGTGGCTATCTAAAGAACTTTTAACTGAATTAAGATTAAAAAAGGATGTGTACGAAAAATGGAAAAGGGGGGAAACCACCAAAGAGGAATTCAAACAAATAGCCAGCACGTGTAGACACAAAGTCAGAAAAGCTAAAGCACAGAATGAACTCAGGCTTGCTAGAGAGGTTAAAAGCAACAAAAAAGGCTTTTATGGGTATGTTTGTAGCAAAAGGAAGAACAAAGAAACAGTGGGGTCACTCAGAGGAGAAGATGGTGAAATGCAAACAGGGGACACAGAAAGGGCTGAACTCCTCAATGCCTTCTTTGCCTCAGTCTTCTCCGATAAAGAAAACAATGCCCGACCTGAAGAATTTGGAGCAAATGATTCAGCAAAGGAAACACAGCCCAGAATAACTAAGGAGATAGTACAAGAATATTTGGCTAGTTTAGATGTATTCAAGTCTCCAGGGCCAGATGAACTGCATCCAAGAGTATTAAAAGAACTGGCAGATGTGATCTCAGAACCACTGGCAGTCATCTTTGAGAATTCCTGGAGAACAGGCGAAGTCCCGGCAGACTGGAGGAGGGCAAATGTTGTCCCTATTTTCAAAAAGGGGAAAAGAGAGGACCCAAATAATTACCGCCCAGTCAGTCTGACATCAATACCAGGGAAGATTCTGGAGCAGATCATTAAGCAAACAGTCTGTGAGCACCTAGAAAGGAATGCTGTGATCACCAATAGTCAGCATGGATTTCTGAAAAATAAGTCATGTCAGACTAACCTGATCTCGTTTTTTGACAGAATTACAAGCCTGGTAGATGAAGGGAACGCAGTGGATGTAGCCTACCTTGATTTCAGCAAGGCATTTGACAAGGTGCCCCATGATATTCTTGTAAAGAAGCTGGTAAAATGCGGTCTTGACTATGCTACCACTCAGTGGATTTGTAACTGGCTGACTGACCGAACCCAAAGGGTGCCCATCAATGGTTCCTCTTCATCCTGGAGAAGAGTGACTAGTGGGGTGCCACAGGGTTCTGTCTTGGGCCCGGTCTTATTCAACATCTTTATCAACGACTTGGATGATGGACTCAAGGGCATCCTGATCAAATTTGCAGATGACACCAAACTGGGAGGGGTGGCTAACACCCCAGAGGACAGGATCACACTTCAAAGCGACCTTGACAGATTAGAGAACTGGGCAAAAACAAACAAGATGAATTTTAACAGGGAGAAATGTAAAGTATTGCACTTGGGCAAAAAAAATGAGAGGCACAAATACAAGATGGGTGACACCTGGCTTGAGAGCAGTACATGTGAAAAGGATCTAGGACTCTTGGTTGACCACAAACTTGACATGAGCCAACAGTGTGATGCGGCAGCTAAAAAAGCCAATGCAATTCTGGGCTGCATCAATCGGAGTATAGCATCTAGATCAAGGGAAGTAATAATGCCACTGTATTCTGCTCTGGTCAGACCTCACCTGGAGTACTGTGTCCAGTTCTGGGCACCACAATTCAAGAAGGACACTGACAAACTGGAACGTGTCCAGAGGAGGGCAACCAAAATGGTCAAAGGCCTGGAAACGATGCCTTATGAGGAACGGCTAAGGGAGCTGGGCATGTTTAGCCTGGAGAAGAGGAGGTTAAGGGGTGATATGATAGCCATGTTCAAATATATAAAAGGATGTCACATAGAGGAGGGAGAAAGGTTGTTTTCTGCTGCTCCGGAGAAGCGGACACGGAGCAATGGATCCAAACTACAAGAAAGAAGATTCCACCTAAACATTAGGAAGAACTTCCTGACAGTAAGAGCTGTTTGACAGTGGAATTTGCTGCCAAGGAGTGTGGTGGAGTCTCCTACTTTGGAGGTCTTTAAGCAGAGGCTTGACAACCATATGTCAGGAGTGCTCTGATGGTGTTTCCTGCTTGGCAGGGGGTTGGACTCGATGGCCCTTGTGGTCTCTTCCAACTCTATGATTCTATGATTCTAGTCCACTACAAGTCTCGGCTTGTCCGTGTTTTTTTTATCCACAAAAAACACTGGGCTGCCACCCACCGCTCTGGACTCTCTGATGAAACCTCTCTTCAGATTTTTGTCAATGAACTCCCTTAACTCCTGAATTTCCCTGTCTGACATGGCATACAGCTTGCCTACTGGGAGCTGGGCCCCAGGGAGTAAATTGATTTGACAGTCAAAGGGTCTATGCGGGGGTAGTTTGTCTGATTCCCTTTCACTAAAGACGTTGCGCAGATGTGCGTATTGTGGGGGCACCTTCCCTTTGACCGTTACTTCCGTCCCTGCCAGAGTGGCTTTGGCCCCTGCTGGGGCTTTCCCCTCTTTGCAGTGTTCAGACAATGTGCTGACCCAAAGGAGACCACTCTCTGATGCCAGCCCACTAGCGGATCATGTAACGCTAGCCAGCTCATCCCCAAAATAATGGGAGCTCCTCCCAAGGTGGCCACATTAAACGCTATGAGCTCGGTGTGTCTTGCCACCTTCATTATCATTGGGACGGTCTGTTGGCTGACTTCTCCTCCCAACAGCTCCCTCCCATCGATCGTGGTCACCTGCAAAGGGTTGCTTAAAGGGATAGTCTGTATCTGGTGTTCAGCTGCAAACTCCTTGCTCATGAAATTACAGGAGCTGCCTGAGTCCAATAGCGCCTTTATCTTTAGTGGGTGTCCGTTTGGCAGCTCTAGCAACACCTCTATCACTAGGGCGGGTTTAGGCGGTTCCGGCGTGGGCACTTTCACTGCTCTTTGGCCTGGATGCTGTGCCCCAACGGTGGCAGCCAGGCGTTGGCTTTTACTTGCTCCTGGACTTCTTCCTCCTTCTCCCCAACTGCTCCCGCCATCCCTTGCCATTCCTTTCTTTGGGGGCAGACTCTGGCAAAGTGACCTGGCTGTTGGCAGAGATAACATTTCCTGGCGCCTTTCCCCTCCTTCTTCCGCCCTTCACTGGGCTTTGAAACTGCGCGCGCGCGCGCTGTTCCAATTTCCATCGGCTCTCCTGGCGGGAAAGGTGGCTCTGGAATCTCTGGAATGCGAAACTCCCTCCAACGTTCCCCCTTCCCTTCCCGCCTCTCCAAGGCTCTTGCCTCCTGGCGTGCTCCTATGGTCAGCGCGGATTTGGTCAGCTGGTGCATAGACTCCGCCCTGGGCCCTCGGGAAAGTTCGTCTTTTACATCCGAAGAAAGCCCTTCTTCAAAAAGCATTTGTATGGGTTCCGCCGATAGATCCCACCCCAATTTATGGATCAACATGGTAAACTCAGTCCAGTACTCACGGACAGATCGGCTCCCCTGTTTACAAGCCTGCGTACCACTCCCTGCTCAATATCGCTGGAAGACATCAGGTCCATAGCACACAAAAAACTTCCTCGTGTCCTTTAGGATGTCATTATTCGCTGCCATCAGGGGCTTAACCCAGTCTTTCGCCCCCCCCCTTCGAGATGCCCAATCACAAATGCCACCCACGATTCCTCGTCGGGAAAGTCATCAAACTGCAGATTGAGGGCATATTGCATCTCTGTCCTAAAGGCATGATAGTTCTTGGGCTCCCCCCAAACTTCTGCACCAATCCTGGCACCTTTCTGGCGAGCGGGGTGGTTTTCCCCTTTTCTGCATCTTGAGCCCTCCTCTCCTCGAGCCTCGCCGTCTGCAGCGCTAGCTGGACTTCCAACACCCTGTACCTTTCTTCCAGGCTTGGACCCGCTCCAGCTCCTGCTTCTCTGGTTCCGGCTGGGTTGCTCATGATGCCTTCCCCTGCACAAGCTGCTTTCAGTGACTGTCGGAATGCTGTGATGGGATGATGAGCTGCTTGTGCGTAAAATCCTGGTCCCTCAGAGTTTGTTCAAGTCCGCAAACCTCTGTCTGTAACGGAGCCCCTTAAGCATGGCTCCGTCAGTCACTGGCAGATTCCGACAGTGGTTGCTTACGGAATCGCTTCCAACATAAAAGCTCCTTAACGGAAACACGTCTTCTGGACTCACGGCGTGACAGTTTCCGGCTAGGAGTGGGTGTCCCTATAGGAGGTCCAGAAACCTCCCCACTGTTCTCGCTGGAAGTGTCTCTGAGCCATCTCTCCTGCTCACTTTCCCTCGGAGACCCTCCTCTCCCCCTGCTGGTTCCCTCTTCAGCTGCTGAGTCTCTCCCAACCTCTGTGAGCCCTTCCACCTCCTGTCCTTCCGATGGCAGTTCCCTGACACTGTGTTTATTGTAAAATCCTAATAAACATTTTTTAAAATAAATAAATAAATAAATTATTATTATTTATTAAATAAATAAATAAATAAATAAATAAATTGATCAGGTGAGTGTTCTTTCGAAAGAGGCAGGTAGAATCTCCACGGTTGCTAATAGCATAACATCGAAAGTCTAGTGAAATATGGGGAACCAAGAGCATCTGCTTGGCATGCAGAATATCCCAGAGTCAACCCCTGACAACTCCTGCAAGGGCTGGACGAAATCCCTGCCTGAAACTCTGGGGAGCTGCCAGTCAGTGAAGACCAGGGGTCCTCATACTATGTCCCACAGGCCGAATCCAGCCCGCCAGAGTCGTGAATCTGGCCTGCACAGTTATTTCAGAACCCACCAAGTGTCTGAGGCTGAAAGCATCTCACCGCCCGCTCAGTCAGTCCCTGCTACTGGCGTGGTGGCAGCTCTACCAATGAAAGGTCAGGGGATTTCGCCCGCGGATGGAGAAGTGAGCGTTCCCAAAGTAAAGGAAGGATTGAATTCTGATTAATAAGAATACACACAGAGGCTTGAACCAGCAAGACTCTGGGAAGGGTGTGTATAATAATCTCTGTCTGTGTCTCTCTCTGTCTACCCCTCGGCCCAGGTCATTTTATTCACAAAAGAACTTTTACAGAGTGTTCATAAGAACCAACCAGATTTCTTCTGAGCATTTCAACAGACCCCACGTGGGGAAAAGTTAAACTACAAACACTAGTTAAGCATGCATAATTTTAGGGGAAATGAATGAAAACTTAAAAGGAGTGCATTCAGCAACCCCGGAGGTCATAAACAATCAATACATATGATAAGAAGGGTGGCCAGGAGGACAAAAAGGTCCCTAAATGTGGGGAATTGGACTAGAAGCACCTTATGGTACATTCCAACTTGACAATTCTATGATTCTATTACTCCCCTCCTTTCCACTCACCTTGAGAGGACCTTTTGTTCTGCCAGCTCACCTACAGATTAACACAGCAAGGTGTGCTCTGCTGAGCCAGTGTCAAAGGTCTACTGGTAGCTGCATCGTGGATGGAGGAGCATCCCTCAGGTCTGACTCCTGTATGAATTCTCTGATGGGAAGTGAGATTGGATCTCTTACTGAAGCTCTTTCCACATTCCACGCACTGATAGGGTTTCTCCCCTGTATGAATTCTTTGATGGGAAGTGAGATTGGATCTCTTACTGAAGCTCTTTCCGCATTCCACGCACTGATAGGGTTTCTCCCCTGTATGAATTCTTTGATGGGAAGTGAGAGAGGAGCCATACGTGAAGCTCTTTCCACATTCCACACACTGATAGGGTTTCTCCCCTGTATGAATTCTCTGATGGGAAGTGAGTTCAGTGCTCCTACTGAAGCTCTTTCCACATTCCACACACTGATAGGGTTTCTCCCCTGTATGAATTCTTTGATGGGAAGTGAGAGAGGAGCTATGAGTGAAGCTCTTTCCACATTCCACACACTGATAGCGTTTCTCCCGTGTATGAATTCTTTGATGGGAAGTGAGAGAGGAGCTTTCAGTGAAGCTCTTTCCACATTCCACACACTGATAGGGTTTCTCCCGTGTATGAATTCTTTGATGAGAAGTGAGAGAGGAGCTATGACTGAAGCTCTTTCCACATTCCACACACTGATAGGGTTTCTGCCCTGTATGAATTCTTTGATGGCAAGAAAGATGGGAGCTTTGACTGAAGCTTTTTCCACATTCCACGCACTGATAGGGTTTCTCCCCTGTATGAATTCTTTGATGGGAAGTGAGAGAGGAGCCATACGTGAAGCTCTTTCCACATTCCACACACTGATAGGGCTTCTCCCCTGTATGAATTCTCTGATGTGAAATGAGATCGGTGCTCCTACTGAAGCTCTTTCCACATTCCACGCACTGATGGGGTTTCTCCCCTGTATGAATTCTTTGGTGGGAAGTGAGTTTGGAGCTTTCAGTGAAGCTCTTTCCACATTCCACACACTGATAGGGTTTCTCCCCTGTATGAATTCTTTGATGGGAAGTGAGACTGTGGCTGTGAGTGAAGCTCTTTCCGCATTCCACACACTGATAGGGTTTCTGCCCTGTATGAATTCTTCTATGGGAAGTGAGATTGTGGCTGTGACTGAAGCTCTTTCCACATTCCCCACACTGATAGGTTTTCTCCCCTGTATGAATTCTTTGGTGGGAAATGAAAGAGGAGCTCCTACTGAAGCTCTTTCCACATTCCACACGCTGATAGGGTTTCTCCCCAGTATGAATTATTTGATGGGAAGTGAGATCGGAGCTCTGACTGAAGCTCTTTCCACATTCCACACACTGATAAGGTTTCTCCCCTGTATGAATTCTCTGATGCCTAGTGAGAGAGGAGCTCCTACTGAATCTCTTTCCACATTCCACACACTGATAGAGTTTCTTTCCAAGGATATTTTGTTGATGGGAAGTGGAATGGGAGCGCTGACTGCAGCTTTCTTCAAACTCCAAATTTTTTCGTGGCTTCTCCTCTCTGGGGATCTTCTGTTCACCTTCATTCTCGATTTCTGATTCATCACAATCTGCAATGGAGACAAAAAGGGATTAGAGCCTCAGGAACAAGTGGAGAAGAACTTAACGGAGTTCAGTGTGTTTCTTACCTTTGTTGTTTGTCAATAACCAACATATTTATTATGAGATTCTGTTGAGGTGCTGAATGTTGCTTTGTTTGATATACAGTAGTGGTCAAAATTGTGGAAGACTTTTGGAGAAAAGTGTATTTCAGTGGTTTGATGGCTCATAACACTGCTTCTTTTCGAGTAATATCATAAAATTATGTATCAATGGAAATTGTTCAATTATCCGTATTCTATCTAATGCTATAGCCAAATAACCAGAAAAAGGACAAAATGCTTAGGTTGACTTTTGTCAGTGTCTTTTGTGATTGCTTTCAAGTTGGTTGTTGTTGTTTTTTTGTTCTTGTAAAACATAATAAAATTATAGAAATGGCACAAAGAGTTGAGGAGGCTTCCGGGGATCGTGGGAGTGAAAGCAAGCGGGATTCCTCAGTGCTGAGAGAATCCAGCTTTTGAGGGGAAAAGGGAGTGCTGCAAGAGCGCCACAGCCCCCCAAACACCATTGAAAGGATATTCAAGGGGCAGGGTCCCGGCACGGTCCAAGAGCTTATCCTCCGGCTGCCAAGTAACCTCTTTTTTGGAGGCGATGAGAGTCGCAGGGTAGAGAAGCGGACAGCAGGAGGCCATTTCTATCCCTCAAGAGCGAAGCTCCGAGCTTGCACACAGAAGCGATCAGCTCTCGAACATTAAGAAATATCGAACTGGGACTTTTTAAAATACAAATCCATGGATTAGAGCCAATTTGAAGTGGGTAAGGTGGAAAAAAGGAGGTCAGCCTTGCCTGGAATTTAAACTACACACAAGAACAATCTTCAGAGCGGGACAAAAACGTAAGTCAATGCAAACAGATTAAACTGATAATTTATTTGACTGCCTTTTAAAGGACTATAAGGAGTATAAGGATTATAAAGATAGAGAAAAGGGGGAGAGTCATTTGGAAGGCAATTAATAGTCTTATCAGTGAGTCGGTGGGAAATGTTGGGGGAGAAGACTCCGAGAGCTTTCTACTTTTGTTTTTAAAAAGATCTGCCCAATTGGCAGCGACGGACTGATTTATTAATTCTAGCCTGTGAAGAGAGACAGAAGATACTAAGAGGGAAAATACTGTTTCTTTACCTTAATTTGGTGGAAGTTTAAAAGAAGTTTGAGAGGAATTAGGAGTGTTTTTGCCCTCTGAAGTTCATACCCCCCCTCCCTCCTTCTCTGTGGAATATTTGAATGGGATACAAAGAAGCGAACTGCGCCATTTTTGTATCTTTGATGGGGAAGGCTTTTGCCCTTCTCCTTCTCTTCCCCTCTCTTTGAGATTTAACACAGACTTTTATTCGTTTGGTGGCATCTTATGGATTTTGATTTCAAGATATATCTGGCAGGGCAAAAAGCCGAGAATAAAATTTAAGTTGTTAACAGATTTAAAAGAGAAGGGAGGCTTGGCCCTGCCAGATATGAGATTATATTATGAAGCAACATGCATATGTTGGTTGAAAGAATGGATGAAATTAGAAAATAGAGATTTGTTAGATTTGGAAGGATATGACAATAGATTCGGTTGGCACACATATTTATGGTATGAAAAAAACCGAGTGCATAAAGGTTTCAAAAATCATATTATTAGAGGATCTCTGAATGAGGTATGGGGTAGGTACAAAAACCTACTTGAACCAAAAATACCACACTGGTTATCACCATTAGAGGCGATGAGTGTTAAAAAGATCAATATGACTGGGAGGTGGATAACATATGGAAGTTTAATTGAGAAAGAGGGAAGTAAGTGGAAAATGAAACCATATGAAGAAGTGAAAGAATATGTAAACGATTGGCTGCATTATTTTCAGATTAATGAAATGTTTAGAAAAGAGGTTGCAGATAGAGGCTATTCTGAAAAAGAATCTAGGTTTCAACGAGAAGTATTGAATAACGAAGTTAAAAACTTATCTATGATGTATAAATTATTATTAGAATGGCATTTGAAGGATGAAGAGGTTAAATCAGTTATGATTCAATGGGCCAAAGACTTTGGATATAACATTCAATTTGATGATTGGATAAAATTGTGGAAGGAAGGGATGAGATTTACGGCATGTACCACAATTAAAGAAAATGTTATGAAAATATTGATGGTATATAACATCAGTTAAATTAAGTAAGATGTCTAAGGTGAGTAATAAATGTTGGAAATGTAAAGAGAAAGAAGGGACATTTTATCATGTGGTGGGAATGTAAAAAAATGAAGTGCTTCTGGGAAATGATATATAATGAGATAAAGAAAATACTGAAATATACATTTGTTAAAAAACCAGAAGCATTTCTATTAGGAATATTAGGTGGTGAAATAAAAAGGAACGATCAGAAAGTATTTCTGTACGCAGTAACAGCAGCCAGAACTCTTTTGGCCCAGAAATGGAAACAAGAAGAAATGCCTACGATTGAAGAATGGAGATCAAAATTAATGGATTAGGCGGAACTGGACAGATTGGCAGGGAGGATTCGCAACCGACGAGACCAAAGATTCACTGAGGACTGGAGTAAATTTACAGAATATATTAAAAATATTTGTGATAATGATATAACATTTGTAAGTTTTCAAAAAGCTCTGTAAGAAGATTTGGTAGAAATATTGTTTAAACAACATGGTAAGAAAGGATATATATAATGCAATATAAATTAAGATCTGTGATAATTACGGAAAATTATCAGACATGTTGATGGAAGTCTAAAAGAAAAAAAAGATATGTGATGAGTTTTTGATGTTTAATGATGTTATTAATTTGTTTTTATTGGAAAATTAATAAAAATCATATTAAAAAATGTGTTCTTGTAAAACATAATAAAATTATAGAAATGGCACAAAGAGTTGACGGGTCACCCAGAAAGTGATGTGAAATTGTACTGTTAAGTGAACAAGGCTACAGTTTTGAAGAAATTGATTAAAGATTAGGAAAAACTTAACCAAAGTAGGCATTTCTATATTTTTGAAGAGGTATAAGGAGACTCAGTCACTACAAAATCAGACCGGTAAAGGCAGGGAAAGGTGCACAAAGGCAAGTGATGATGGACAAGTAGAGAGACTGTCCCTACATAGAATCATAGAGTTGGAAGAGACCACAAGGGCCATCGAGTCCAACCCCCTGCCAAGCAGGAAACACCATCAGAGAACTCCTGACATATGGTTGTCAAGCCTCTGCTTAAAAACCTCCAAAGTAGGAGACTCCACCACACTCCTTGGCAGCAAATTCCACTGTCGAACAGCTCTTACTGTCAGGAAGTTCTTCCTAATGTTTAGGTGGAATCTTCTTTCTTGTAGTTTGGCCACTAGTCTGGTGACTTCTGTTTCAGTCTATCTGAAGAAGTGTGCATGCACACGAAAGCTTATACCAAGAACTAACTTAGTTGGTCTTTAAGGTGCTACAGGAAGGAATTTTTTTATTTTGACTATGGCAGACCAACACGGCTACCTATCTGTAGTAGGATTCTTGGCATGTCTGCTAAGCAGGTTACAGCTTACAGCTATGTCAGGTCTTGAGCATCTAGCAATGAAATTCAACTTGCCTAGAATGCATCTGTACAGCGTAGTGTCAGAAAATGCTTCAGCAGTACTGTCTACCTGGTAACCTGTCACCATCGGTGTGTCTGCTGGGTTTGCATCAACCAAATTCAACCTGGTTAAAACATCAGCAATTTTCTGTGTTTGGTGTACCAGAAAATTACCTGCTTGGTCCCTCTCCACCTGCAGAGAAAGATAGTTGGATACCTCACCAAGATCCTTCATGTCAAAGTGCTCCTTCAGCTGAGCTAGGGTGCTTTGGTAGAAAGCCTGATTCTTCCAAAACATCAGAAGATCATCAACAAAACATAAACAATACAGTTTGTTTTGTCCCTCCTCCTTGACAAACACACATGGATCAGCTTTGCCCTGGTGAAAACCTAGAGAAAGCAACGTCTCAGTGAGTTTTGTGTTCCAACACCTGGCACTCTGCTTGAGACCATATAAGGATTTCCGCAGTTTACAGACCATTCCCTTTTGTATCTGCATTCCATCAGGTGGAAGCATAAACAGCTCCTCGTTCAAAATCCCATCATCATCATCCTCAGCAGCTTCCTCAGCTTTAGCTGCTTGCTTGACATCACCTTCATCCTCCTCTGGGTAACTCTGGAAAATTCCCACATTTTCCCCCCACTTAGGATTATACTCAACACTCCTTGTGAACTTAATGGACTTAGAGTTAGTCATCCATACCCTGTATGCACCTTTTTCGTACCCCATGAACAAACCATGTGCCCCACGCTTCCCAAGCTTGTTGCTTTGTGGGGTGTGTACCCACATGTCAGAACCAAAGATTCTCATGTGCTTGATGTTGGGTTTCTTACCAAACATCTTATCATAGGGGGTACAACCAATAGGTGATGACAATCTGCGATTAAAAGTGTAAGCAAAATTCGACAGAGCCTCCCCCCAAAACTTATCAGGGAGATTGGCATCATGCAACAAGGTTTTCATTCCTTGCAGCAACGTTTGATTTGCTCGCTCCGCGAGCCCATTCATCCATGGTGATCTAGGTTTGATAAGTCATGCTGGATTCCCTTCTCAGTCAGGAAAGCTTCAAACTGCTGAGAAGTGAACTCCCTGCCCCGATCAGTAAACAGACAGCCAATACGTTTACAATGAACATTCTCCAACCAAGCACCTTCGGCATCGCTCTGGGACCTTGCGCGGCTGGGGGCGGGAGAGCCGGAGCTTCCCCCGACCCCAGCCCCCCGAACGGGTCGGAGAGCGATGGCGAAGGTGTGCGCACCTTCTGCATCGCTCTGGGACCTTGCGCGGCTGGGGGGATAGCTTCCTGAAGCCTGGAGAGCAAGAGGGGTCCGTGCGCACCGACCTCTCTCACTCTCCAGGCTTCAGCGAAAGCCTGCATTCCCCCCATAGGACGCACCCAAATTTCCCCTTCATTTTTGGCGGGGGAAAAGTGCGTCCTATAGGGCAAAAAATACGGTAATTTGTATAAGGTATGTGGTGGATTTTTTGTTTATATATGTGCAAATATGAATAAAAATTTATGGGGAAAAAAATAGACAGCTTTTTTGTATGTTCAGCAAGATAAACCATCGGAAGATGCAGATGTTGCGTCTTCCTTGTCTCAGCAGAAAACGAAAGTCAGAAAGAACGAAAAAACAGCTTTCCTGGATGTTGAGAAAGCTCCTCCCCAGATGCCGGACACTCTGAGCTGTTAACCCTGTAAGCTCTAAAGCTCACAACTTATCTTTCCTAACAATTCTGAAGCTGACATTTAAGATGGCCTGGGCATTTTAGACCAGCCTGATCGTGGTAGGAAAAGGAATAATTTGAGGAAGATTGTTCAAAGAAAAAACTGAAAGTTACTGTTTATTGTTGGGGTTTTAGGTTCCCAGGTGTTATAGGGGGTGCTGTTGAGCTCTGAGAAAGAGAGGTATGTTTTGAATTTCCAGGCTGATATGATGATTCCACAGGGAGCCTTACCAAGAGAGGCCACGATCCCACGAGTCTCCTCCATGACGTCCTTATGCAGAGCTCTCTGGACAGAATCCAGGTACGCCCACTCCTCGTCCGTGAAGCGAACGGCCACATCTTCAAAGCACACTGGGCCCTGAAAGAAAAAGGGAAATGTCCTCCTCTGAGACAGCAGAAATATGATCTGCTACACAATGCTCTGTTGGTTCCTTCCTGTTAATAGCAGTGTTGTTTCAATAGGATTGCTTTGCTGCACATTTTATTTATGGATGCTTATTTTATTCTGCCTTTTAATTATGGGTATCCGTCTTTATGCAAATAGGTGGAACTCCACCTTGTGTTTTCCAAGTCATTCTGCCTACGCAAGCATTCCAGTTTCACCGATGGAAGGATCCATTTTCTCCTCACCTCGTGAGTTGTTCTGGGAAGGTTCCCTCCCAATGCCCTAGAGCCAAATTCAAGGGGTTCATGGGGGCATGGAGAGGGGGAGGGGAGGAATGGGGGCAGGCTCCATTTTCCAGCGGATGGCGCTCGTTAGGTGAATCCATGCCACTATTTGTTCTCATTTGTCCACTTCTTAGAAACCAATTTTTGCATTCAGTGATCAGTCTAGAAATAAGATAAGCCTATTTTGGATGGTCATCTGTCTTGGATGATCTAGCAACGCAGGGGGTTGGACTTGATGACCCTTGGGGTCCCTTTCAACTCCAGGATTCCATGAAAACTGCAACTACAGATGAATCCTACTGGCGAAATTCAGAAGGCTGGTGTCAGAGTTCTATGGGTAGGAAATCCCACAGTACACAGCTAGAGTTCACACTTTCTTAGCAAGAACACGATATTCACAGACTTGGTTTAGTTTCGGGCCTCATGAGAACAGCAGCTCATTCCCAGAGGGTCTGTCAGTTTGCATGATCTAGCAGAGATTCCTGTAATGCAGGGGGTCTCCTGGCTCTGAGAGACAGGGAGGGTGGCTTCTGGCAGAAGGAGAGGGAGACACTGATGGTTCCTCCTTCTCCTGACTCACCTCTGCCTCTCGACTTTCCTCTCCCTCTTGCCTCCTCCTCTTCTGCCTCTGATTCTGCACTGCATTCTGCCACAGAGTCTCCCAGCTCACTAAGCCCTGTTACCCCTTTAGCTTCTGACATCTCCTCTTCCCAGACTTCTCCCTCTGATAAGTCATCCTTCTTCCACCTCAACTTCTTGGGCTCTGAGCCATCTTCCCTTCCTGGTTCCCCAGCTGCTTCCTCCCACCATTCCTCTGTGCCCAACCAGTCCATGATATTGCTCCATTCCTCGGCCTCTGTCCCCACAAGATAGCTTCCCCTGACCTGATCTGGTTCCACAGCCGCTGCTTCCCTTCTGCCCCCATGAAAAGGTGGATCAGGAGGTTTTGCTGGCATCATTCTGTCACCTGCAAGAGAAAAAATGTAAACAGGACGCCAGGAGTGCCTGCTTCTCTTACAGGGGAAACAGGGCATCTCTAATTACAGATGGGCCTTTCAGAAAGCCTTACCTGCTCAAAGCATTTGGAGGTTTGTGCCCATTTCATATGTTAGATGTGCAGAAACCCATCTCCCCTCCTCTGGACCCTTGCTCCCAACTGTCTCCCCGCAAAATAAGATGAAAAGAATATCAGTGTTTGTAAAAAAAAAAAAAAAAAAGGTTCTGTTGGCATAAAAGAGTCCACGAGAAGAGTATCCTTGCAGAGTACTGGTGTAGCTGTTCTGTGAGTCGCCTACTGTGGTCCTCTAGGAGTTCAGACTGTTCCAGTAGCCGACGCTGAGTGCTTTCCTGATCCTCAGATCCTAGCTGCCCCAGCGTCACTGCAGACAGTTACAGCTTGCCACCAACTGGCTCCATACACCACCAGGACTCACCAGCTCCCTGCTCAGATGCTGTCAGTCGTTTTGCACTTTGCACAAGCTCAGAAACACTGGGCCCATAACCTGTCAGTCTGTGTAAAAAAAAAAAATGTTCTGACCTCCCTTTGTTGCCTCAGCCTGGTCCTCGGACCCTTGTTGGCATAAAAGAGTCCACAAGAAGAGTATCCTTGCAGAGTGCTTTCTGCTTTTATTCTTAAAAGCCTTTCTGCAAAAGCGACTGACCAACTGTACACACTGTTGGTTTCTGCTTCCTCACTGAGCAGCGAATGTATGTCACAAGACATTGTTTTGCATTCCACACTCCAAGTTACTGTTGGATTCCCACGGGAATGGGAGACTGGATGTGACATACACTGGTTTGCTGTTTTTCACTCTTCTCTCGGTTTCTTTGTTAGAGAGACAGGTTGCTTCTCTGCTCTCACAGAGGCAAGATGCATGTTTGTATTCTCTCAGCATAGAGTGGAAATAAAGTTGAGAATGTGGCACATACTGCTTATCCTTCTGCTGTGTGGACTACTCTGCTTGGGCTCAAGATAAGACGAGCCTGTATCAGCTTCAGATGGGCCAAAGCTGGTCAAAATCTCTCACACACATCAACACTACCAGCTTTCACCAACCAACCAACCCAAAGCAAACTAACACTTCTCACTCTATATATACAACCCGGTTCAGGCCGCTGACTCCTGCTGACCCAGCTTTTTAAGCATTAAAGAAACAGCTGCCAATTTTTAGCCGTGACAAAGAACCCTCAGATGAGTTGGAAAACCAACAGAATGAGACCAAACAGAGAAACACCACCTTCCTCCTTACCCAGTGGCCTCTCTCTGGTGTCCAACGGAGGCGTCTCTGCCTCACAGGAACCCAGGTCCATTTCTGCAAAGAGATCCATTCCCTGAAAAAGAAACAAGGATTCAAAACAGAGAATGGGGAGAAATATTAGTAAAAGAATGACAAAGACAAAAACATTCAGGGTGTTAGATCTCATTCCATGGATGCCTTCCCACAAAACAGATGGGCCAACAGTAGAGCATTATGGGATGTTCTCCATCCTGTTTGGAGCCCCTTGGGAGTATCCAGAGGAAAGTCTCTTTCACCTGCTTCCTCTCCTCTGCCTGACTCAGGAGGAAACCTTCGGCCAGGGCCACCGCCTGGGAACTGGTCTCTGCTCCACACTCCCTCACCCAGCTCTCCATCTCTGGTGGAAGGACAGCCAGGAACTGCTCCAAGATCACCAGGTCCAGCATCTCAGCTTTCGTGTGCCTTTTTGGCTTCAGCCACTGACGGTCAAGGTGGTAGAGTCGGCTGCAAACCTCTCGGGGTCCTTTGGCCTCCTGGAAGCAGAACTGCCTCACCTGCTGGCTCTGTATCTTTGAGCAGAGGGTGTCCTCCTCACCCAGGATCTTCTGCACAAAATTTTCCCAGAACCCCCCACTGCTCCCAGTTTGGATGTCATGGCCTCTTCCTGCTCCAGGGCCAGCTGTGTCTCGCTCATCCATCTGTGCTCTCAGGAAGCCTCTGAAAGATCGGAAGGAACCTTTTGGTCTTCTGCCAAGTTCTGTCTGTCTGAATGAGAAGCTCTAGCAAATCCTACAAAGCAAGTACATTGTTCTGTTACAAAAGTTGTACAATATCAGGAGAAGAAAAGGTTCCCTGAGCAAGCATGGATGAGTCTTGCTGGGAACCAGGGTAGGATTGCACCACAGCCCAGACCATTAGCTATCTTTTGGGGAGTAAAGAGGAGTAAGAAGAGAAGAAATATGTCTCTAGCCTTCTAGCAATGCAAAATGTGGAGGCAACTGAAGGGATTTCTGGGAAATGAATCAGCCTGGTTTCTCCTGCCTTCCAGTCAATGCATGAAGTCAGAACTGACTGACAAGGGTGTCATTTGTATCTTGTGTAAAATGGATACTTGGCTCTAGTGGGGGTCCTCATCCGGGGGTCCTCAGGAGTTGCTCCCCCCCACCCCCACTCCCCTGCTGCTGTCTCCTTTTCTTGCACTTGGACTCTCTGCCGCTCTCCAGACAGACTCCTGGGGTGGGGTCCCTTTTTCTTTGCTCTGAGGGCCAGGAAGGTATCTGGCCAACCCCTGAGGGCCAAGTGGATGAGGCCAAAGACACCTCCCTTGAAATTTAGGCGGGTAATTTAGTATTAGTATTCTGTTAGATAGCTTAACACACATAGATTCCAAGGTCCCTGGAGGCTCAGGGAGTAGCAGCGCCCATTTCCAGCAACAATCCCTTTGGGAGAGAGAGGACGTGGTCCTGGGATGCCCTGCTCTGGGTGCGAGGGGATTGCTGCAGTGGCCTCCGTGGGGAGCTGCCCTGGGAGACACTGGGAAACTGGTCCCCAATGCAGCAGCCAGACTCTGGGCTGGGATCCCTCTTTTTACTCCTCTCCTTTCTCTCCCACCTTCCCTTCCTTCCTCCACGTGGGGGTTTTTTTTAGGGGGGGGCTAGTCCACCTTCTTCTCCAGCTTTGGAAAATCATTTGCAGGTGTTCCCTCTGTTGTGCAATGAGGCTGAGCGACGTCACACAGAGTCAAAGTCCCAGGGACTCCTTTGTTTAAAAAAATGAGATTTCGTGAGAGAGTCATTGTTTTTCTGAAAGGGGGGGGGAGGGCCAAATGAGTTTGGGATCCTCTGATCTGCAGGAAGGAGAGCGTGGCAGACCTGGCCCCTCCCTGGCAGGACCCTCTCCTCCTCCCTGACATGGAGTCCCCCCCCCCGCAGGACAGATCAGGCCCCCCAGGCCCCCTCCCCTGCTGCAGCCCTGGGACCCCCACCAGATCCCAGAGAGAGAGGAGACTCACCAGATCCCAGAGAGAGAGGAGACTCACCAGATCCCAGGAGAGACAGCGAGGCAGCCCTTGCAGCAGAGACACAAAGCAACACCCCCCCCCTTCCTTGCAGA
The DNA here is from genome assembly GCF_965113315.1 of Podarcis vaucheri. Classification (NCBI taxonomy): domain Eukaryota; kingdom Metazoa; phylum Chordata; class Lepidosauria; order Squamata; family Lacertidae; genus Podarcis; species Podarcis vaucheri. Next base: position 3,756,592 of record NC_138762.1, on the reverse strand, counting down.
AAAGGACTGGGGAGGGAGGGGCCTTGGCTCTGGAGGACCTGCCCCCCCTTGCTTCCTGGCCTCTCTAGGAAGGCAGCTCGGTTCCCTTTAACCCTTGCCAAGCCGAGTCCCTGCAGCTCAGCCCTCTCTCAGATTATTATTATTTCTTATGGATTTAGGGGGGCAGCTGCCAATGCCCAGATATCCTTTTGGAGCGCGAGGCTCTTGGCTGGACTCTGAGCATCTCCCTCCCTTGGCCAGAAACCAGAGGAAGAGCTTGCAGGGAAAAGGGCTTTGCAGGAGGCAAGGAAGCTCCTCCTGGAATTCAGGAGTGGAGAGATAGGAGGGGATCCCAGGGTCATCTAGTCCAACCCCCAGCAATGCAGGAATCTCAGCTAAAGCATCCATGGCAGATGGCCGTCCGATCTCTGCTCAGAAACCTCCAAGGAAGGAGAGTCCCCCACCTCCCAAGGGAGACCTTTCCCCTGCCCAACTGCTCTTAGGTGTCCCTCAAGGCAGCGGGTCCTGAGTTCCAGCCCTGCTGAAAGAATCACACTGGCTGCTGAGGAGGAAACCAGCAAAGTTCAAAATAAATAAATCCCATTTTCATCGTAAATGAGTAATACTTTCCTATGCATGCTTTTTATACTAATATACAATATGCTTAATTGCTAATTCAATGGACTAAAAATGGATGGTTATTGTTATTATTATATTTAGGGAAGTTTTTAATGTTTGATGGACTATTGTATTTTGATATTTTGCTGGAAGCCGCCAAGAGTGGCTGGGGAAACCCAGCCCGATTGGTGGGGTATAAATAAATTATTATTATAATTAATTAATTAATTAATTAAATTGACCAGGTGACTGTTCTCCTTTCGAAAGAGGCAGGTGGAATCTCCACGATTGCTAATAGCATAACGTCGAAAGGCTAGTGAAATATGGGGAGTCCTTGAGTATCTGCTTGGCATGCAGAATGTCCCATTGTCAGCCCCTGACATTTCCTGCAAGGGCTGGACGAAATCCCTGCCTGAAACTCTGGGGAGCTGCTGCCAGTCAGTGTAGGCCAGGGGTCCTCGTACTATGTCCCGTGGGCTGAATCCAGCCCGCCAGGGTCATGAATCTGGCCTGCATGGCCATTTCAGGACCCACCAAGTGTCCGAGGCTGAAAGCATCTCGCCACCCGCTCAGTCAGTCCCTGCACAGCACTGAGGTAAATGCTACCGGCGTGGTGGCGGCTCTACCAATGGAAGGCCAGGGGATTTCGCCCGGGGATGGGGAAGTGAGGTGTTCCCAAAGTAAAGGAAGCATTGAACTCTGATTAATAAGAATACACACAGAGGCTTGGACCAGCAAGACTCTGGGAAGGGTGTGTATAATAATCTCTGTCTGTGTCTCTCTCTGCCTACCCCTCGGCCCAGGTCGTTTTATTCACAAAAGAACTTTTTACAGAGTGTTTATAAGAACCAATCAGATTTCTTCTGAGCATTTCAACAGACCCCATGTGGGGAAAAGTTAAACTACAAACACTAGTTAAGCGTGCATATTTGGGGGGTAAATGAATGAAAACTTAAAAGGAGTGCATTCAGCAACCCCGGAGGTCATAAACAATCAATACATATGATAAGAAGGATGGCCAGGAGGACAGCAATCATTATTACCTTTATGTGGACCTGTTTCCTGGCCCTAAAATTAACAGCCTAAGATTAACATATCAGAAAAGCTACAGCAAAGAAACTGCCCACTGTCTTTGATGACCCAGGACGCCTGCCTGTCTAAGTGGGTACGTGACTTGTGAAGAAAGAGAAATGGAACAGGGATGCAGAGGAGTGGATTGGTCAAGAATCATATCAAAATAGTTTAAACCCAGTCAACGCAATGCTTTCATTGCTGACACAGATGGCTTACTCTAGATTTGTTATAAATCCTCATAGCAATCCCACCTGATCACTACAGGAAGTGTTGTCTTTTGGCTTGAAGAGCGAAGCTGAGGTTGACGGAAGAAGGCAGAATTGGGTCGATTCGGTTTTGTTACATAGACGTTTACTTTACAGGTAGGAGAAGGAAGTATAGTCCTACTTCTGTGAGTGGAGCAGAAGTCTTTCCACTCATGTGGTTTACATGCTCTGAAAGTTAGGATCTGTTTTGAGATTTAAATTTTGAAAGGGTGGAGTGGAACCGAATATTGACCATCTTGATAGCCTGGGGAGCCACATTCTGGTTGAAGGAGGCCAGGATTGGTCCCCAAGGCTTGGGATGTCCCTCCTCCCCAGCAGTAGGACTTGGAATCCAGGAGAAAACTCTTGGAATAGCCTTGCCAGGTGCTCAGGGAGGACTCACCTGTCCCCATGTCCTTCTCTTTGCAGATGTGCTGCGGTTGCACATCCCTCCCCCAGGGGTGAGTATTGGAGAGAACCAGAGCAGGGACTCAGACCTGCCCTCCTTGCCCCCCACTCTGCATTCTGGGGTGTGGAGAAGCCCTCCATTTGTGAGGAACTGACAGACTGACTTTTGCCTTTCAGCTGCTGGAGGAAGATCAGCTGTACCTGCCGGAGGTGATTCAGAACTGCCAGGCAGCTCAGCTCAGGGGGCTCTGAACCCAGAACTGCTCCAAGCAGGAGGCGGCCAAAGCCATCCTGGTGAGTGATGGGTGGTGTGGGGGACCCCCATGGGGAAGTTGGGGAGGGAGGGGCTTTGGGGAAGGGGTTGTCCGTCTACCAGAGAGGAGTACCCTACTGGCTTAGATTCACGTATCCTGTTTGAAAGGGGAATCATCTGAGGGACTTCTTGTGAAAATCTGGGTCAGGAATCTATTCCTGGAATGGACAAACACACAAGATGTAACTGGGTGTGCAGTCACATAAACAATACTCTTCTATATAGTCTTATCACAATATCAAATGTTTATCTTGCACATAAACAACACATAAAGTGCAATAATATAGACGAGAGCCAGGGACTCTGTGGTGGGGGCAGCTGAGGGCCGTTTTGCCCCAGACTGGACCCTGACCCTGAGACGCTCTTTCCTGCGGCAGGACCTCAGATGTTACGCCCTTTGGGAAAGTGGGGAGGAACAGAAACCAGCAGTCAACAGCATCCCTTCTCTGCTGGCCTTTGCCCGAAGGTTCCCCCATCTCAGAGCACGTGGCTCTCCCTCGTGGATTCAGTCCTTTCATCACTTCCATCTCCCCAAGAGACTCCTAAGGCTACTCATCCTCTGCAGTAGATAGCAGACCTGACTGAAAAGAACAGCTTCCTCTTCTGGTGACACCAGAGAATTCTAGAAGACATTCACCCTTTCCATAGCATTATGGATGCACGATTCCCACAGACAAGTTTCTTGGCAAGACAAGGGCCTTCTCTGGCCACTTGAGTGTCCTCCTCAGCATCTCCAAAGAAGGAGCTGGGTTGCAAGAACTGCAGCAAGGGGGGGGGCAACCCAGGCTAATGGGGGGGGCTGTCTAGCTAGGAAAGCAAGACCCAGAGACAGTTGTGGGAGACCCAGAGACCGGCTTCCTCTGTGCCGGAGCCAAAGCTGCGACAGATGGAGAAGCCTGACCTGCTGGGGGTGTCCATGCTGTGAGCCCCTCCATCCTACACTCTGGTTGAATTTTATAATGAATGATTTTAGATTGTTCTGTTGTGTTGTACTGTTGTACTGTTTTATTGTTGTTAGCCACCCTGAGCCCGGCTTCGGCTGGGGAGGGCGGGATATAAATAAAATGTATAGTGTTTCTGTGGAAGCGCTAGGGTGGACATCTCGGGGGGTTGTTTCACTGTAGAAAGAGCTTTGTTCCATCCCAATTCCCATGGCATCCAAACTGCCCAGACCTGGAGCATCTCTTCCAAGGTTACAGAGTCAGGGGGACTGTGGAGAGCGGACCCCAATCCCACCTCCAGGCTTAGGATTCTCTATCATTCTACATCTCCAGCAGACTTGGGAAGAGTGGAAGAGAAGGTAGTTTGAAAGAGACAACAACTTCACAGCTAGAGGGAATTCACAGAGAATCCTGTAATGGGCAGAGCAGGAATACCAGATAGGTGGGTTCGCAGGCAGAGAATAAATGTATGCATTGATGAATATAAATGGTCAGATTTTTATTTTTTTAAAGAATGGGGAACTGAGGTAGGGCAACTGTTAGGTCCAGTGCTATTTTTCTGCTATTTTTCTAGAAAAAGAAGTTTCAGAACACCTCCCTCGTTTTCTTAGGATGGCAATGGCACCCACCCAAGAGGGGCCAGAACTGAGTTCCAGCAAGTTCTGGCCGAAAAAAAGACCCAGGTTAGGCCCATTAATAAGTGAGGCCAGCGTAACATACACAGGAATGGGAACTGACCACAAGACTAGTAAAAACCAGTTAAAGGGGAAATTAATGGCCGATTGTTAAAGAGAAAAACAACTCCAGATAAGGTACAAGGAGGGTTCTGACACAGATACTAAAATCAAATGGGTTGGGTAAGTGTTTTTCATGAACTATGGCTTGATGAGAGATGGTGAAGTGCAGACGAGGCAGAAAGTGGTTGGGTAAAGGATGAACAGCTAAGATTATGCATACTTTGCCTATGCTGTATAGTCTGTGTCCTAATGGAAATGTAATGCATTACTGAATGAAGTCCTACTGATTGGGGATTTAGTATGAGGCTCCGTTCTTGAAATCACAATGAGAATCCCCCCCCCAACCCCATACCTCGAAACTGAATACAGTGGTACCTCTGGTTACGAACTTAATTCGTTCCGGAGGTCCGTTCTTAAGCCTCTTATCCTGAGGCGCGCTTTCGCTAATGGAACCTCCCACTGCGCACACGCCTCCTGTGCACAATTTCCATTCACATCCTGGGGCAAAGTTCACAACCAGAAGCAGCTACTTCAGGGTTAGCGGAGTTCGTAACCTGAAGCGTTCGTAACCAGAAGCGTTCATAACCAGAGGTACCACTGTACTGGCCTCCTGGCAGCTCTGTCTTGCCCTCAGGACCCTGCCCAGGCCACATCCCTCACGGGCCCCATTCTGCACTCTCCCCAAGTGATTTTACCCAACTGCCATCTGTCTTGGAACTATGATAATTGCTCTTGGTTGCCTGGATGAAGAGGGGTATTGTTGGGTTGGAATAAACGACAGACGAGTAGCGAGCGTCATGTGGGAGGCACCTCTCAAGCATGTCTCGAGGAGTCTCTTTCATTGAATATTACATGCATTGCCACGTATGTGCTGGTTGCTGATTGGTTAGCACAAGTACAAAGCAAAGGTTACATATAGGCATCAATCACCAATAGATTAAAGGCTGGAAAAGGGAGCACAGAACTAGACAGGCACGAAAACCTCCTAATTTAAGTATAACTAATGATTAATATACCAAGACTTAAACAATTACCTTCCAATAGACGTGGTCAACTGTGCATTAAGAACAGGTCAGAGTGTAATGTTTTCATGACCTCAAACTTAACTGAACATTCTGGGATGATGAGAGAATGTCTTAAGAACGGTTTGTGCAGCATCATGTACAGAAGCAAAGCTTAGCAGCGAGGCTTCCCATCATGCCACAGTCATGTGCAGGAGCAAATGTGTATGAGCAAATTTGTAGAGACGAGTATTCCTATAGGGTATATGTCTGACCACACCCATTTTGCCACAACCACCTCTGGGATGTGGCTCCCAGAAAGCTTTTGATAAGAAAACATGGCCCTGAGGCTGAAAAAGGGTCACCACCACTGAATAAATCCCTGCTTTTTCAGGACTGGAAACCCAGAATAACATGGCATCAAAAGTTCCAGATTTTATTAGGCCAGAGATATGATTAAAATTAGGAAAGAAACTTGACCATCATTTGTTAAAGCAGTCTATTACAGTATTACATACAGAACAACATAAATATGTCATTTCTGTGTGCAACCTGAGAAACATGGAAGAGATGGAGGAATACTGTAGGTCCTCAGAAATCTCCACTAATTCCATTTCTGGATTTTCATGATCAAAATAAATATCTCCAGTACAAGGGGTGGACATCCAGGGGGTTGTTCTATGTTCAGGACCTTCTTGAGTGGTGCTGACCCATCTTATAATAACCTTTGTGAATCCAGTTGAGGGGTCCTCAGTATGACTGACTCCAGATAGCTCAGGTATGATCATTTATAGGCAATCTTTTATGGAAGCAGGTGGTTCTTCAGTATCAGAAAGTGTATGAATCTTTTTTGTCTAACTCTGGAATGTATATAACAGGAGAACAACCAAGCCTTATGAGGAATGGCTGAGGCAATTTGGTATGTTTAACCTGGAAAAGAGGATATGATAGCCATATTAAACTATCTGAACGGCTGCCACATGGAAGATGGAGCAAGTTTATATCCTGCTTCTCCAGAAGGTTGGATTCAAATGGCATGAAAGAAGACTCCAACTAAACATTTGGAGGAACTTTCTGACAGTAAGAGCAGTTTGATGGGGGAACAGACTCCTTCGGAAGGTGGTGGACTCTCCTTCGTTGGAGATTTTTAAACAGAGGTTGGAGGACCACCCACCAGGGATTGTTCAGCGGTGATTCCAACAATGCATGAGGTTGGGCTGGGTGACCCCTGGGGTTTCCTTCCAGCTCTATGATTCTATGATTCCATGAGGCATTGCGAGCTTCAGGGTGGACCAACAACTGCAGGCAGGACTGATCAAAGATGGCATATAAATCTGTATGGACATTTGACACAACACAGCAGAGTTGTTAGAAGGGGAATGAAATGAGAAGCAGGACTGAGATTTGGATATGCTTCGAGGTTCAGGCTATGGGAAGTCGTAAAATCAAAATTACAATTCGGAAGACAATTTGATCTTTTTTATTTTAGTTTTTTATTTTTATTGGATTATGATTTGATATGTTAGTTGGAGGTTTTTTATTGGGAAATTAATATACACCCTAACAAAAAAAAGAGGGGGAATGAAACAACATCAGCCAGCGTGGTGTAGTGGTTAAGAGCGGTGGACTCGTAATCTGGTGAACCGGGTTCGCTTCCCCGCTCCTCCACATGCAGCTGCTGGGTGACCTTGGGCTACTCACACTTCTCTGAAGTCTCTCAGCTCCACTCACCTCACAGAGTGTTTGTGGTGGGGGAGGAAGGGAAAGGAGATCGTGAGCAGCTTTGAGACTCCTTAGGTTAGTGATAAAGCGGGATATCAAATCCAAACTCCTCCTTCTCTTCTTCTCTTCTGACAGGCAGTTTCGCCACCCCCACCCCCTTCCCACTGCATCAATATGGAGATTGTACTTCCCTTTGGTTTAAGCACTAGATGCTGGGAGTAAACATTTATTCATTCCACTGGTCACTCGTCTTGGTTCCTACTCGAACAGTACATGGACACTTCTACATAACTGTTGTTATTGTGTTTGTGATGTGTGTGGTTCATTCTGTCATGAATGCTTTAGCTGAGTTTCTTGCATTCAGAGGACTGGACTAGATGTCCCTTGGGGTCCCTTTCAACTCTATAATTCTATGATTCATTCAAAACCAATAAAATGTTTGTAAAAGAAAAAAGAAAGATGATGGCTAGATCCAGTGCTTTTTTCCTGGGGGTACACAGACCCCTAAACATTTTTTGAATCTTTGTCAGAATCTCCGCTCGGCCAAGCTGATAAGGCCTCATCTTCCTCTGAGCTGAGCCTTTGAAATCGCCTCCAACGTGTATAATGACCTGAGCCTTTGATAAGGCCTCAAGCCCATTCTATCCAGCAGGGTTCCCAGCACAGGGAAGAGACGAGAGGTTTGGTTACATTGTAAAGGGTTTTATTTCTAAACTACGCAGAACAGAAAAGACATCCTCTCTCTATGAAAGCAGAGAGCAACTGAACAAAGGAACAAAGGAAACAGGAAATCACTAACGTCACATCCCGTCTCCCTTTCCCGTGAGACTGCAAGGTCTCTGGAATCTAAACAGAGTCCTGGGACTCCACACAGCTGCAGTGAGAAACAGAAACTAACATCCTCCCCCTTTCTGTGAACACCACTGGGCAGCGTGTCAGTACATTATCAGTACAAACCCAATTTCTGTACATAGGTACAGTGTTGATCCTTCGGAACAACCTTGGACAATAAATCATCAGGAATTTCATTACCTGGCATGTAGGACACCGTTACAAGTCCTTTCTCAACACATTCTCTAGTATGTTGCAGCTTCAATTGCAAGTGCTTCGTGCTTTGCTTACAACCTTCAGAAGTCATAATCTGAATTGGACATTTGACAGGAATTCTCATTTCTTTACACAACTGTAACAACCATTCACAATCCACAAGTGAATAAAACAATGCACTCAGTTCAGCTTCACAAGAACTTAAACTTACTGTTGTTTGCTTCATGCACGACCAATCAAATAGACCCTGGTTGTACATATAGCAAACTCCAGATGTGCTTTTCCTGTCTGTAGTGTCACTTCCAAAACTCGCATCAGCAAATATCTCAAGACCACCAGACTTCTGATTGTTAAATGTCAGCCTGTAATGCATAGTGCCTTTCAAATAGTGTGCTATGTGTTTCAGAGCTTTCCAATCCTTAACAGTAGGATTGTTGACTTGTCTGCTTAGCAAGTTACAGCTAACTGCAATGTCACGTCTTGAACATCTGGCAATGAAATTTAGTTTGCCTAGCACACTTCTGTACAGTGTAGTGCCAGAAAATGCTCCTTCAGTGTCATCTACCTGATCACCTGTCGTCATTGGTGTGTCTACAGGGTTAGCATCCATCAGATTTAGCTTGGTTAACACATCAGCAATTTTAGGTGACTGGTATACTAGGAATGAAAGCTGCATCACATGATGGACACTTCAAGATGGCGGGGGCTGCTGAGCAGACTGCCAGAAGTTACACCCTGGGGAAAGCTGAAACAGTATCCCAGAGCATGCAGGGATGTGTTCCTGAAACAGAAAGCTCCACAAAAGGGAGGCTTTTGGAGGAAGAGTGAATGAGGGGGGGGTGTTTCCTGTTCAGGGGGTGAAATCTCCAAAGCAGGAGGAGCACGGGGAGTTGGCAGCCATGTCATCCCAACCATCACTGCAACCAGCAGGTGGCACTGCTGTGTTTGAAGCAGTGGAAAGTTTTTCCTGTGAGAAGTTTGGGCAGAGTCCAAATGCCAGGATGTTCCAGTACAAAGGCTAAGGCAAAACTTTGTGGAAGATGGAACTGATTCACCACATTTACATCACAGAAGGGTCCAATCCACCAGTTGGGTGAAGACTCCTTGGAGGTGCAAAGTGTTGTGGAGTCTGGCACACTTCCCTGTGTTCCATTCAGCTTTCTGGACTTTTCCAGAATGTGCACACCGCTAGCCGCTTGGTGTGTAAGCTTGCAGAAGATAAGAGTCCACACGCTGTTGTTCTAAACTAACAACTTTATTTACAGCAGAACAGTAAAAATAAACAAACCATCCGAGACAGCAGTTATCTTGCTTCCTTACTTGGCAGCAAAAGCGAAAGTCAGACAGAACAAAGAAACAGCTTCTCCAGAAGTTGGAGACAGCTCCTCCCCAGAACAGGCAGGACGATGGGTTCTGAGCTGTTAACCCTGTAAGCTCCGATTCCCCATCACACCCCCTCTCGTCCTGCACTGCTGGGGGCTCGTAGGTTTCACCACTTACCCCAAACACAGACCTTTACAGAACTCCCCATGATGCTGAAAGCTCAAAGGTTTCATGACCCCATCTGCCAGGTTCTTCTGGCTTGGACAGTACTGCAATCTCACCAAGCCTAACTGGATACTCTGACACATTCTGGAAATGGATGTCTAGGTGTTTGGTTCTGGCCTTAAACTGCCCAGACTCTGCCAACTTCAGACAGGGTTGATTGTCCTCCCACACCGTGACAGGCAAACAACAATCCCTGCAGATTTCTTGAACCAAACAAACATAGAATTCCAATTCCCTGCAAAGCTCAGACAGCGCACTGAATTCAGCTTCAGTAAAGGAAAGCGCAATGAGACTTTGCTTCCGGGTGTGATAGCCTGGGATGCAGATTCAGATGCTAAACCCAAGGAATCCCAACCTGAACAGGATTCCCCGCCTCCAGGACCAGCTGAGCCGGGGCTGGGGCATGAGCCTGAAGGGTCCTCACCTGTGCTGGATCCTCAGGTGCAGGCATGAGCTGAGTCTGCTCTGGCTCCTGAGGTGATGGAGGACCCATTGCCTGCAGGTGCTCCACTCTCAGCCCCGTCAGAGGAAGCTAGGGTTGCCTCTGGGTCTGGCAACCCTCCAGCCTCTCCTGAACTGCAGAGGCTTAGGGCAGAGAGGCAGAGGGAACTAAGTTCCCGCAGGAAGAGTGCTCGCCTCCTGGCCAGGAGAGGCGAGTCTTTTGAGGATCAGGGCCGCCCTATGGACATATAAAAGGCAGCTAGCCACAGTCCCAAGTTGCGGGAGCAACGTTGGTAGTTGTCAGTCCCTGCCTGAACCCTGCCCTGCACACAGCTTCAACTTTAAGGGACTGCCTTCATATTGCTTCATCGACCATGGACTGGACTTAGACCTTGCCTCTTGATTAACCCCCGGGACCAGCACACTGGGACTTCCACCCAACCAGAGTCCCCAAACCTTACCACCATCCCAGATACGGACTTCCTGTTAGCCAGATTCGCCTAATTGCTATCTGTCCTGCACATCAGCTTGGTGTCACCTTTAGCTGACAGCTGGAGACAGAAATACCATTCCAGGCACTCACACTCGGGTTTGTAGCTTCCCTGCTGAGCAGATTGGTAGCAAAAGCAATGTCCGGTCTGCTCCACTGGGACAGATACAACAGACTACCCAGAGCTGAGTGAAAAGCATTTTTGAACTCAGCGCATTCTACTTGCTATGTTTCACATAACTTGTCTCCATGGGTGTCCTGACCCCTGAATTCAGACATCCTGAACTTCTCAAGCAGTGATGCTGACTTGAATAAAATATTGGTGGGGGGCCAGGTAAGGCCCTCCTTGCACAATCAATCACATGGTACATGCACATCATTTGAATGGCAATGCCTATAATGGCAGTGATTTTTTTAAAAAAGTAATATTTTGAGCCCGTAGTTCAATTTCCAGGAGCTCCCCTTGCCCCAGAGAACACTTCTAGCATTCCATCTCCCCTACCTGTGTCCAATTGGTATCAGCCTTTCCAGGTTTTTTCCTGTCCATTGTGTTTGTCTTTCATTTGTTCTCCTATGTGTGTTACCAGTAGAAGCCACAATTCTGTGGGTACTCTAGGTGGTGCAGAAAACACCTAGAAGCTCCCTAGAGGTTCAAGTGCCGATAAACTTTAGCTTTGTGATCTATAAATTTCATTTAGCCAGCAGAGGGTGTCACAGGGCCAGCCTTCCTTCCCTTTAGAGCAAACATGGGTCTCCAGCTGTTTTGGGACTACAACTCCCATCATCCCTAGCTAGCAGGACTAACGGGAAGGGATGATGGGAAACCCTGCTTCAAAGCAACTTTTGCGTTTGGCCTGCAAATATGGGACCTGTCCACTTTTGTATTTTCTTGTATTTTGATTTTCTTGTGACCTGTGTACATTATTTATTTATTTATTTATTTATTTATTTATTTATTTATTTATAGAGGGAAAATTCAAAGAGAAATTGTATGGCAAGTTGTGGAAGAATAAAAGGTTGTGTTTGGGGGGGGGAGAAACCCTGGGGCGTGGCCCCCTCAGATATTTTATTGGGGGACAAAGACCCCATGGGCTTTAAGAGTTGGTGCCTAGTCCCTACACCCACAGGTCTCAGGAATGTTACAACATAAAAACACAAGATAAAAACACAAAACCGATGTTAATCAGCCAAAGGTGGAGATTTGTCTGGTTCCTAAACATGTTTAATGGTTTTTCCGACCTTTGTATAGATTCTTTGATGGAAAGTGAGAGAGGACCTCTTCCTGAAGCTCTTTCCACATTCCACACACTAATATGTTTTCTCCCCTGTATGAATTCTTTGATGCGAAGTGAGATTGGAGCTTTCAGTGAAGCTCTTTCCACATTCCACACACTGATAGGGTTTCTCCCCTGAATGAATTCTCTGATGCTTAGTGAGATCCGAGCTCGTACTGAAGCTCTTTCCACATTCCACACACTGATAGGGTTTCTCCCCTGTATGAATTCTCTGATGGAAAGTGAGATCAGAGCTCTGACTGAAGCTCTTTCCACATTCCACACACTGATAGGGTTTCTCCCCTGTATGAATTCTTTGATGGGAAGTGAGAGAGGAGCTTTCAGTGAAGCTCTTTCCACATTCCACACACTGATAGGGTTTCTCCCCAGTATGAATTCTTTGATGGGAAGTGAGAGAGGACCTCTTCCTGAAGCTCTTTCCACATTCCACACACTGATAGGGTTTCTGCCCTGTATGAATTCTTTGATGGGAAGTGAGATTGTGGCTGTGACAAAAGTTCTTTCCACATTCCACACACTGATAGGGTTTCTCCCCTGTATGAATTCTTTGATGCAAAGTGAGATTGGAGCTCTGACTGAAGCTCTTTCCACATTCCACACACTAATATGTTTTCTCCCCTGTATGAATTCTTTGATGCGAAGTGAGATTGGAGCTTTCAGTGAAGCTCTTTCCACATTCCACACACTGATAGGGTTTCTCCCCTGAATGAATTCTCTGATGCTTAGTGAGATCCGAGCTCGTACTGAAGCTCTTTCCACATTCCACACACTGATAGGGTTTCTCCCCTGTATGAATTCTCTGATGGAAAGTGAGATCAGAGCTCTGACTGAAGCTCTTTCCACATTCCACACACTGATAGGGTTTCTCCCCTGTATGAATTCTTTGATGGGAAGTGAGAGAGGAGCTTTCAGTGAAGCTCTTTGCACATTCCACACACTGATAGGGTTTCTCCCCTGTATGAATTCTTTGATGCGAAGTGAGATTGGAGCTCTGACTGAAGCTCTTTCCACATTCCACACACTGATAGGGTTTCTCCCCTGTATGAATTCTTTGATGGGAAGTGAGACTGGCGCTCTGACTGAAGCTCTTTCCACATTCCACACACTGATAGGGTTTCTCCCCTGTATGAATTCTTTGATGCGAAGTGAGAGTGGAGCTTTCAGTGAAGCTCTTTCCACATTCCACACACTGATAGGGTTTCTCCCCTGTATGAATTCTTTGATGGGAAGTGAGACTGGCGCTCTGACTGAAGCTCTTTCCACATTCCACACACTGATAGGGTTTCTCCCCTGTATGAATTCTTTGATGCGAAGTGAGATAGGAACTCTTTCTGAAGCTCTTTCCACATTCCACACACTGATAGGGTTTCTCCCCAGTATGAATTCTTTGATGGGAAGTGAGTTTGGAGCTATGAACGAAGCTCTTTCCACATTCCACACACTGATAGGGTTTCTCCCCAGTATGAATTCTTTGATGCGAAGTGAGAGTGGAGCTTTCAGTGAAGCTCTTTCCACATTCCACACACTGATAGGGTTTCTCCCCAGTATGAATTCTTTGATGGGAAGTGAGAGAGGAGCTCTTCCTGAAGCTCTTTCCACATTCCACACACTGATAGGGTTTCTCCCCAGTATGAATTCTTTGATGGGAAGTGAGAGAGGAGCTGTGACTGAATCTCTTTCCACATTCCACACACTGATAGGGTTTCTCCCCTGTATGAATTCTTTGATGCGAAGTGAGTTTGGAGCTATAAGTGAAGCTCTTTCCACATTCCACACACTGATAGGGTTTCTCCCCAGTATGAATTCTTTGATGGGAAGTGAGTTTGGAGCTCTTACTGAAGCTCTTTCCACATTCCGCAAACTGATAGGGTTTCTCCCCTGTATGAATTCTCTGATGGGAAGTGAGATCGGTGCTCCTACTGAAGCTCTTTCCACATTCCACGCACTGATAGGGTTTCTCCCCTGTATGAATTCTCTGATGCCTAGTGAGAGAGGAGCCCTGACTGAAGCTCTTTCCACATTCCATGCACTGATAGGGTTTCTCCCCTGTATGAATTCTCTGATGCTTAGTGAGATCCGAGCTCGAACTGAAGCTCTTTCCACTTTCCACACACTGATAGAGTTTCTTTCCAAGGATATTTTGTTGATGGGAAGTGGAATGGGAGCGCTGACTGCAGCTTTCTCCACACTCCAAATTTTCACGTGGCTTTTCCTCTCTGGGGATTTTATCGTGGTCACCTTTGTTCTTGATTTCATCATAATCTGCAATGGAGACAAAAAGGGATTAGAGCCTCAAGAACAAATGGAGAAGAAATTAAGGGAGTTCAGTGTGTGTTTCTTACCTTTGTTGTTTGTCAATAACCAACATATTTATTATCAGATTTTGTTGAGTTGTTGACTGCTGCTTTGTATGCTATAGAGTAGTGGCCAAAATTGTGGAAGACTTTTGCAGAAAAGTGTATTTCAGAGGTTTGATGGCTCATAACACTGCTTCTTTTGGAGTAATATCATACAATTATGTATCAACGGAAATTGTTCATTTACCCATGTTCTATCTAATGTTATAGCCAAATAACCAGAAAAAGGAAGCACAACTTGCTTAGGTTGACTGTGTGTCTTTTTGTGGTTGGTTTTTTTGTGTTCTTGTAAAACATAATAAAATTATAGAAATGGCACAAAGAGTTGACTGGTCATCCAGAAAGCGATGTAAAATTGTACTGTTTAATGAACAATGCTACAGTTATGAAGAAACTGATGAAAGATAAGGAAAAACTTAACCAGACTGGCCATTATATATTTTTGAAGAGGTATCAGGAGACTTAGTCACTATAAAATCAGACCAGTAAAGGCAGGGAAAGGTGCACAAAGGCAAGTGACGATGGACGAGTGGAGAGACTGTCCCTACATGACAGAAGAAAATCATCTGGGTGTATACAAGATGACATGGCGCAATTTAATGTGAAGTTGAGTGCAAGGACTGGTCAAAATGTTATAATTCTAAGGAATAAGCCATTGTCATCTCACAAGCAAAGGTTGAAAAGATTAAACCCATGTTAACTGGACAGCTGAAGAATGGAACAGTGTTATTTGGAGCGATGAGACCCAAATCTCATTGCTTGGTAGTGATGGCATAACATACACGAGGAGAAGAATCAGATAAGATTTACATCCACTTGCATTACACCGACCATGAAACACTCAGATATTGTGTTGATCTGGGGTTGTATGGCAGCAAAAGGTGTGGGCAAAATTTACATCATTAATGGGGATGTAAATGCCCTAAAATGCATAAATGAAAGACTTGCGCGCAAACTGAAGCGTTCCTCAGGTGATCTTTTCCCAGATGCTGAAGCACGTTGTCAGGGAACTGCCCTCGGTTCAGGAGGGAGAGAGGAAAAGCCGAATGGATTACAGAGAGCCTCCAGGGATCATGGGAAGCAGCTCCTCTTCAACAGAGCAGAATAAACACGCCTCCAGTGGAGCGGCGCTGCAGGAGTCGGAAGAGGCAAGACAGTGCCAGGACAACTTGCCTGGGCAGAGTGGGGAGGAGAGGGGTCCTCTGTTACCCACACCCTCCTTGCGCAGAAAGCATCCGCGCAGAGAGGGGAGGTGCAGACTGGGAGTCAAGAAGCTGCTTTGCTGGGGAAAGTTTAGGAACCGCCCACTCACGGATTCTGCCAACGACTGAGTCAGCCACGGGAGAGTGGCGCTCCGGATGGATAAGGTTTATTTTGGCAGCAAAAGCAAGGCTTCACAGCTAAGCAGGGAGATATTTGCCTGCTTGCTCTCGAGCAACCCCTTGGAAACATTACACACACACACACACACACACACACACATATATATTCTATTTTATACTTCAACAGGATTCCGCTCCATGTCATGTTGCTGCTGTGTGCAAAAGGTGCTTTCAATATTTCACTGCCGGAATGGCCTGGGAATAGCCCAAACTTTAACCCAATCAGAAATCTATGGAGCCGACTAAAGAAACTTGTTAGTCAGAAGCAACCCAGCAATAAAGTCCAATTAACAGAGGCAATAATTTAATCTTGGTTTCACTTTATTACAGCTGCAGTACTAAAAACTTGGTTCATATCATGGGAAGGCATTGTAAGGCCTTAATTAAAGCTAAAGGTTGCCAATGGGTATGACTGCTGTTCTCATAAATACTCCTTCATAAAAGTTCTTTCATTACATTCTTCATTAGATTATCCTTCATTGATATATAATTTTATAGTATTACTCCACACAAAAGTGGTGTTATGAGCCATCAAACCTCAGAAATACACTTTTCACAAAAGGTTTCCACAATTTTGGCTACATAAATAGATCAGACTATTATTTATGCTTCATGTTTATATATGTGTTGGAATCCGCCCAGAGTGGCTTGGGCAACCCAGCCAAATGGGCAGGGTATAAATAAAAAATATTATTATTTGGATTTGTAACTGGCTTGGATTTGTAACTGGCTGACTGACCGAACCCAAAGAGTGCTCATCAATGGTTCCTCTTCATCCTGGAGAAGAGTGACTAGTGGGGTGCCACAGGGTTTATCTTTATCAACGACTTGGATGATGGACTCAAGGGCATCCTGATCAAATTTGCAGATGACATCAAACTGGGAGGGGTGGCTAGAGGACAGGATCACACTTCAAAACGACCTTGACAGATTAGAGAACTGGGCCAAAACAAACAAGATGAATTTTAATAGGGAGAAATGTAAAGTATTGCACTTGGGCAAAAAAAATGAGAGGCACAAATACAAGATGGGTGACACCTGGCTTGAGAGCAGTACATGTGAAAAGGATCTAGGAGTCTTGGTTGACCACAAACTTGACATGAGCCAACAGTGTGACGTGGCAGCTAAAAAAGCCAATGCAATTCTGGGCTGCATCAATAGGAGTATAGCATCTAGATCAAGGGAAGTAATAATGCCACTGTATTCTGCTCTGGTCAGACCTCACCTGGAGTACTGTGTCCAGTTCTGGGCACCACAATTCAAGAAGAACACTGACAAACTGGAACGTGTCCAGAGGAGGGCAACCAAAATGGTCAAAGGCCTGGAAACGATGCCTTATGAGGAACGGCTAAGGGAGCTGGGCATGTTTAGCCTGGAGAAGAGGAGGTTAAGGGGTGATATGATAGCCATGTTCAAATATATAAAAGGATGTCACATAGAGGAGGGAGAAAGGTTGTTTTCTGTTGCTCCAGAGAAGCGGACACGGAGCAATGGATCCAAACTACAAGAAAGAAGATTCCACCTAAACATTAGGAAGAACTTCCTGACAGTAAGAGCTGTTTGACAGTGGAATTTGCTGCCAAGGAGTGTGGTGGAGTCTCCTACTTTGGAGGTCTTTAAGCAGAGGCTTGACACCCATATGTCAGGAGTGCTCTGATGGTGTTTCCTGCTTGGCAGGGGGTTGGACTCGATGGCCCTTGTGGTCTCTTCCAACTCTATGATTCTATGATTCTACTACAGTGTTACCTTGATTTGAGAACAGTTCTGTTCTGGAAAAGATTAAGTTTGTAAACCATCTTCATCATCATCATCATCATCATCATCATCATCACTGCTACTACTACCTGAGATTCAATAAGTCTAGCTCTTCTCTGGGATGAATTTTGTTTGGCCCAACCATGGCATCCCCTCCATCTCCATTGTCAGTCATTTCTTTCATAGAATCATAGAGTTGGAAGAGACCACAAGAGCCATCGAGTCCAACCCCCTGCCAAGCAGGAAACACCATCAGAGCACTCCTGACATATGGTTGTCAAGCCTCTGCTTAAAGACCTCCAAAGAAGGAGACTCCACCACACTCCTTGGCAGCAAATTCCACTGTCAAACAGCTCTTACTGTCAGGAAGTTCTTCCTAATGTTTTTGATCAACCCAAGACTGACAGGAGCAAATACAAAACCAGAAAACCTGAAGCTACGTATGTGGTGTCCGGTACGTTTCCACAGCTCTCTGGGATGAATTTTGTTTGGCCCAACCATGGCATCCCCTCCATCTCCATTGTCAGTTGTTTCTTTGGTCAACCCAAGACTGACAGGAGCAAAAACAAAAACAGAAAACCTGAAGCTCCACATTTCCTGGACTTGTAGCAGAGTGGCACAGTGAGTGCTGCTTGTGTGTGTGAGCTTGCAGAACTCAGAGTCCAATACACTGCTGTTCCTCTAAATTAGAAAGCTTTATTGTATGTACAGCAAGATAAACCATCGGAAGATGCAGACGTTGCGTCTTCCATGTCTCAGCAGAAAACGAAAGTCAGAAAGAACGAAGAAAGAGCTTTCCTGGATGTTGAGAAAGCTCCTCCCCAGATGCAGGACATTCTGAGCTGTTAACCCTGTAAGCTCTAAAGCTCACAACTTATCTTTCCTAACAATTCTGAAGCTGACATTGAAGATGGCCTGGGCAGTTCAGACCAGCCTGATCGTGGTAGGAAAAGGAATAATTTGAGGAAGATTGTTCAAAGAAAAAACGGTAAGTTACTGTTTATTGTGGGGGTGTTAGGTTCCCAGGTGTTATAGGGGGCACTGTTGAGCTCTGTGAAAATATATGAGGTTGGTTCCATAGAGGTATGTGTTGAATTTCCAGGCTGATATGATGATCCCACAGGGAGCCTTACCAAGAGAGGCCACGATCCCACGAGTCTCCTCCATGACGTCCTTATGCAGAGCTCTCTGGTCAGGATCCAGGAACGCCCACTCCTCGTCCGTGAAACGAATGGTGACATCTTCAAAGCAGACTGGACCCTAAAAGAAAAAGGGAAATGTCCTCCTCTGAGACAGCAGAAATATGATCTGCTACACAATGCTCTGTTGTTTCCTTCCTGTAAATAATAATAATAATAATAATAATAATAATAATAATAATAATAATAATAATTTATTATTTATACCCCGCCCATCTGGCTGGGTTGCGGTGTTGTTTCAATAGGATTGCTAGCTGCACATTTTATCTATGGATGCTTATTTTATTCTGCCTTTTAATTATGGGTATCCGTCTTTGTGCAAATAGGTGGTACTCCACCTTGTGGTTTTCAAGTCACTCTGCCTATGCAAGCATTCCAGTTTCCCCGATGG
The DNA here is from genome assembly GCF_965113315.1 of Podarcis vaucheri. Taxonomy (NCBI): domain Eukaryota; kingdom Metazoa; phylum Chordata; class Lepidosauria; order Squamata; family Lacertidae; genus Podarcis; species Podarcis vaucheri. The sequence goes on along the minus strand of NC_138762.1, from coordinate 3,737,649 downwards.
AAGGATCCACTTTCTCCTCTCCTCGTGAGTTGTTCTGGGGAGGTTCCCTCCCAATGCCCTAGGGCCAAATTCAAGGGGTCCATGGGGGCATGGAGAGGGGGAGGGGAGGAATGGGGGGCAGGCTCCATTTTCCAGCTGATGGCGCTGGTTAGGTGAATCCAGGCCACTATTTGTTCTCATTTGTCCACTGCTTAGAAACCAATTTTTGCATTCAGTGATCAGTCTAGAAATAATATAAGCCTATTTTGGATGGCCCCCTTCATAGATCACTGCCTTGCCATGGCGAAGGGGCTTGAATAACTCAGAAAAGCTATGAGCTATGTGGTGCAGGGCCACCCAAGATGGACAGGTCATAGTGGAGAGTTTTGACCAAACGTGATCCACCTGGAGCAGGAACCGGTAAGCCACTCCAGTATCCCTGCCAAGAAAACTCCATGGACAAAGACAACAGGGATATAAAAGTTATGACGCTGGAAGATGAGCCCCTCAGGTCGGAAGGCTTCCAACATGCTACTGAGGAAGAGCGGAGGACAAGTACAAGTAGATTCAGAGCTGATGAAGCGGCTGGGCCAAAGCCGAAAGGATGCTCAGTTGCGGATATGCCTGGAAGCGAAAGGAAAGTCCAATGCTGTAAAGAAAAATATTGCATAGGAACCTGGAATGTAAGAACCATGAACCTTGGTAAGTTGGATGTGGTCAAAAATGAGATGGCAAGAATAAATATTGACATCCTGGGCATCAGTGAACTAAAATGGATGGGAATGGGCGAATTCAGTTCGGATGACCATCACATCTACTACTGTGGGCAAGAATCCTGTAAAAGAAATGGAGTGGCCCTTAGAGTCAACAAAAGAGTGGCGAAAGCTGTACTAGGATGCAATCTCAAAAATGATAGAATGATCTCGATACGAATCCAAGGCAGACCTTTTAACATCACAGTAATCCAAGTTTATGCACCAACCACTGGTGCTGAAGAAACTGAAAATGACCAATTCTATGAAGACTTACAACACCTTATAGAAATGACACCAAAGAGGGATGTTCTTCTCATTATAGGGGATTGGAATGCTAAAGTAGGGAGTCAAGAGATAAAAGGAACAACTTGCAAGTTTGGCCTTGGAGTTCAAAACGAAGCAGGGCAAAGGCTAATAGAGTTCTGCCAAGAGAACAAGCTGGTCATCACAAACACTCTTTTCCAACAACACAAGAGACGACTCTACACATGGACATCACCAGATGGGCAGCATCAAAATCAGATTGATTATATTCTCTGCAGCCAAAGATGGAGAAGCTCTATACAGTCAGCAAAAACAAGACCTGGAGCTGACTGTGGTTCAGATCATCAGCTTCTTATAGCAAAATTCAAGCTTAAACTGAAGAAAGTAGGAAAAACCACTGGGCCGGTAAGATACAATCTAAATCAAATCCCAAATCCCTTATGAATACATAGTGGAAGTGAGGAACAGGTTTAAGGATTTAGATTTGGTGGATAGAGTGCCTGAAGAACTATGGATGGAGGCTCGTAACATTATACAAGAGGCAGCAACTAAAACCATCCCAATGAAAAGTAAATGCAAGAAAGCAAAGTGGCTGTCCAACGAGGCCTTACAAATAGCAGGGGAGAGAAGGCAAGCAAAATGCGAGGGAGATAGTGAAAGATACAGGAAACTGAATGCAGATTTCCAAAGAATAGCAAGGAGAGACAAGAAGGCCTCCTTAAACAAGCAATGCAAAGAAATAGAGGAAAACAATAGAATGGGAAAAACCAGAAATCTGTTCAAGAAAATTGGAGATATGAAAGGAACATTTTGTACAAAGATTTTCATAATAAAAGACAAAAGTAGAAAGGACTTATCAGAAGCAGAAGACATCAAGAAGAGGTGGCAAGATCAGTCTACATCCCAATCCCAAAGAAGGGTAGTGCCAAAGATTGCTCCAACTACCGCACAATTGCACTCATTTCACACGCTAGCAAGGTTATGCTTAAAATTCTACAAGGCAGGCTCAAGCAGTATGTGGACCGAGAACTCCCAGAAGTGCAAGCTGGATTTAGAAGAGGCAGAGGAACCAGAGACCAAATTGCAAACATGCGCTGGATTATGGAGAAAGCTAGAGAGTTCCAGAAAGACATCTACTTCTGCTTCATTGACTATGCAAAAGACTTTGACTGTGTCGACCACAGCAAACTATGGCAAGTTCTTAAAGAAATGGGAGTTCCTGATCACCTCATCTACAGTTAGAACTGGATATGGAACAACTGATTGGTTCAAAATTGGGAAAGGAGTACGACAAGGCTGTATATTGTCCCCCTGCTTATTTAACTTATATGCAGAATTCATCATGCGAAAGGCTGGGCTGGATGAATCCCAAGCCGGAATTGAGATCGCTGGAAGAAATATCAACAACCTCAGATATACAGATGACACAACCTTGATGGCAGAAAGTGAGGAGGAATTAAAGAACCTTTTAATGAGGGTGAAAGAGGAGAGCACAAAATATGGTCTGAAGCTCAACATCAGAAAAGCGAATATCATGGCCACTGGTCCCATCACCTCCTGGCAAATAGAAGGGGAAGAAATGGAAGCAGTAAGAGCTTTTATTTTCTTGGGCTCCATGATCACTGCAGATGGTGACAGCAGTCACAAAATTAAAAGACGCCTGCTCCTTGGGAGAAAGGTGATGGCATACCTAGACAGCATCTTAAAAAGCAGAGACATCTGGACTTCCGGTCGGCGCCAGCGTTTAATGGCGGTCCTCCCTCCGAGCTCCGGAGGAGGACTGCTTCGCGAGTTCGGGTCTGACCCGCTACGGCAAGCGGGGGACCCCTAAAATCACAGGCGCGGAAGCCTGTGAACAAGGAGACTCGGTGGGCACCAGAAGCGCCCCCTTACTGCGAAAGAGCCTTTCTAAAGGCTCCGGAACGGCATCGGGAGAGCGCGGTGCTGAGAGTCGCAACCCCGCTCGCGGAGCGAAGCCGTGTCGCCATGAACAGAGAGCGCTGATTCCTTCCTGTAAATTGAAATTGGATCGAAAAACCCGTGAGTAGGATTGAACGATTATCTGGACTTTAAAAATTTAAAAATCTGAAATTTGGCCGGAAACGGGGAAGGTTAAAATTAAGGAAGTCTGCCTTCCCCCGACTGCATGACAGATAAAGCAACGAAAATACAAAGCTGCATCTGAATGAAAATACTGTAGGACTGTTTAAGCCTGGCATCGGACACGAACCTCCTCTCTAGCAAGCAGGGGCAGAGGGGAGAAAAAGCAACTTTATTAACCTGCATGACCTATTTGAAAGAGAAAAGTTTTCCGCTGTCTTAATCCCCTGAAACGGACTGCCAAAATAAGACACCAGGACAGAGAACTGATTTTAGAAACTTGTTACAAAGCTACATAGTTGATATTCTACCTGATACAAAGTTTTGGGGCTTTGCTGCCACAACATATTGGACTGTGTTGACAGAGAAACTACATAGAAAAAGTGTTGCAGCATTTATATTGAAGTTTCCTGGTTTCTTTGTTCTTAGTTCTGTGTTTCCTTCACTTGGACATTTTGTTTTGCTCCCTCTAGAGGGTTGAGAAGTAACAGTTGCAAAGCAACAGATTAAGACAGTGGGATTTTCCATCAGGGAACTGCTCCTGTGAGAACGTCCTTGGGACATGAGCGGCCCAGCGGATGAGATAACCACTAGAGCTAAAGCAAAACAACAACAACAAAAGAAAAGAGGCTCAATATCAAGCCTAACACCGACAGGAGCAGCTGGACAAGAAAAAGTGACAGCTGTTTCCATGGATTCAATGACACAGGCGTTACTCAAGATAAATCATTCTTTAGAAGCTTTGACAAAGCAGAGTACAGAAAATTCACAAAAATTAACAGAACTAACAGCAAGGTTGGACTTGAATACGAAAAGTGTGACTTCTAATACGGAATCTATAAATAAACTGATTGAAGAAAACTCTGCAACACGTAAAATTGCAGAGGACGCCAGAAATATTGCTGAAGAGACACAGGAAAAATTAGAACCGATCTCCAAAAAAGTATATGAACATGATGCGGCCTTGTCTTTGCTGGAATTACAGAGAAAGGAGAGAAACTTGAAATTAAGATTAGTTCCTGAAAGTGAAGGGGACAGCCTCGTGGAGTTTCTCACACAAGAGTTTTCTGACTTTTGGCAGGAAGAATTGCAGGAGGAAGAATTTAAGATCACAACAGCATTTAGATTGGGCAGGAGACAGAACATAAAGACTCCGAGGGATTGTCTGATTACTTTTAGATCCAAGGAAGAAAGGGACAAAATATTAAAACTACATTACCAAAAGGCCTTGGAAATTGAAAATTCCCATATACAAATCTTCAAGGACATCCCTAAATATATTCTGGAGGTGAGAACCTTCTACAAAGATCTGGTCTACCTGCTGAAAAGGAACAATATACTTTTTAGGTGGGAGTTCCCACAAGGACTGTCCTTCAACTACACGGGAAAGAAGGTGAAAATAAAAACAATTCAAGACAAAGAGAAGTTTTTGGAGAAAAACCACGAGGATCTGCAGAAGGGAACGGTAGACCCAACCTCAGAGGTAAAAGGAGCTGTAGACATCCTGAATCTATCATTTGGACTTAAACCACCATCAGAGGAAGAGCAGCAACTTGGAGCGGTAGGAGGAGTGAATGCTAAATAACAAGATGGCTCTGCAATTCCTTAGTTGGAATTGTAATGGGCTGAACATGCCTACGAAAAGACGCCAAGTTTTTCATATTTTGAAAAGAGAACAATTGGATTTGATTTGTTTACAAGAAACTCATGTGACTAGGGTACACAGGAAATTACTTATAAATAAAAGACTAGGACAAGAATTCATCTCATCGGATAAAGTTAAGAAAAGAGGAGTGGTGATTTATGCAAAAGAGAAATTGGCCCCAAAAATGATGTTTAAAGATGAACAAGGAAGATACCTGGCAATTGAAATACAAATACAAGGAGAAAAATTGTTAATAGTCGGAATTTATGCACCAAATGAAGGGAAGGCGGAATTTTTTAAGAAGCTGCATGAAACTCTGATGGACTATTTGGACTACAATGTAGTAATCATGGGAGATATGAATGGTGTGGTTTCTACAAATATGGACAAGGCACAAAGACAGACAATCTCTAAGGAAGGGAGACTTCCGAAGACCTTCTTTGAAATGAATGAAAATATGGACTTGATAGATATTTGGAGAACAAGGAACCCTCTCGAAAGAGAGGGAACTTTCTTCTCTCAAGCAATGATGACCTGGACCAGAATCGACCAAATCTGGATTACTAGTGGGCTGGCTCCAAAGATCAAGAAGATAGAAATCTGCCCAAAGACTTGCTCTGACCATAACACCGTGAAGATGGAAATGAAACTTACAACAACTGGACAATTCAGATGGAGAATGAATGACACCCTGTTTCGAGATGAGGAGATCCACAGAAAGGCCCAAAAAACCTTAAAGGACTATTTTGAAATAAACCTAAAAACTGATGTAGAAAAAAGAGTGATCTGGGACGCAAGTAAAGCTGTGATGCGAGGATTCCTAATTCAACAAAATTCGGTAAAAAAGAGAAAGCAAAATGAGAAGAAGGAAAAGATCTTGGAAAAGATAAAAGAAGGAGAGAAGAAATTGAGATCAAAACCAAAGTCCCAGGAGATTTTGAGAGAGATTAAGCTATATCAGACACAATATATGGAATTGATGAATCAAGAGATTGAGTGGAAGATAAAGCAAATGAGACAAAAGACATTTGAATCTGCGGATAAATGTGGCAAACTTCTGGCTTGGCAATTGAAGAAAAGACAGAAACTAAATACAGTTACAAATCTAGAAGTGGATGGAAAGAATATAACTAAACCCAACGAAATTAGAAACTGTTTCTTGAGCTATTTTAAAAAATTATATTCACAAGGACCGCAGAACGAAGAGGATATAGATGAATTCCTTAAAAAATATGGATTACAAAAAATCTCTTATCAAAGTAAGGTGGATCTAAATCAGAGAATAACAGAACAAGAGATAGAAGGTGCCATTCAGAACATGCAATTGGGCAAATCTCCAGGACCAGATGGACTGACTTCCAGATACTATAAAGCTTTGAAGGAGTGGTTGGTACAACCGTTAAAGGAAGTCTGCAACGAGATTTTGGAGGGGAAAGGGGCGCCAGAATCGTGGAAAGAAGCTTATATTACACTCATACCAAAGACAGAGACTGAAAAGACTCAGCTTAAGAACTACCGCCCAATATCATTACTCAATGTGGATTACAAAATTTTTGCAGACATTTTGGCAAAAAGATTGAAAAGAGTGTTGATGGAGAAGATTCACAAGGACTAAGCAGGCTTTCTCCCAAAAAGACATTTATCAGATAATGTGAGGAACATAATAGACATTTTGGAACTATTGGAGGTGAATATAAACACTAAAGCAGTACTGATATTTGTGGACGCGGAGAAAGCCTTTGACAATATTTCTTGGAGTTTTATGAAAAAGAATCTTCATGGGATGGGGGTAGGCCAAGGATTCGAGAATGGTATGGGTGCGATATATTCTGAACAAAAAGCTAAGTTGATTGTAAATAATGTGATAACTGAAGAACTTAAGATAGAAAAAGGGACACGACAGGGGTGCCCAATTTCCCCACTACTTTTTATCTCGGTTCTGGAGGTGTTGCTAAATATGATTAGAGATGACCAGCAGGTTAAAGGTGTACAGGTCGGAGCAAAACATTACAAGTTAAGAGCTTTTGCAGATGATTTGGTACTTACTTTACAAGAGCCAGATACTAGTACAAAAAGGGTGTTGGAGATAATTCAAGAATTTGGTCAGGTGGCCGGATTTAAATTGAATAAACAAAAGACTAAAGTTTTTGGGAAAAATTTGACAGGTATGGAGAGGGAGAAATTCCAGAATAAACAGGTTTGACAGTGGTTAAGAAGGTGAAATACCTAGGGGTTCATCTGACATCTAAAAACTTGAACTTGTATAAAGACAATTATGAAAAATGTTGGTCAGAAATCAAAAAAGATCTAGAAATATGGTCAAATTTGAAATTGTCAATGTTAGGCCGAATTGCAGTTATCAAGATGAATGTACTGCCTAGAATGTTATTTTTGTTTCAAACCTTGCAGATTCTTGACAAGATGGACTGTTTCAAGAGGTGGCAGAAAGACATTTCGAAATTTGTCTGGCAGGGCAAAAAGCCCAGAATAAAATTTAAAATAGTGACAGATGTAAAAGAAAGAGGGGGATTTGCCCTGCCGGACTTAAAATTGTACTACGAAGCAGCAGCGTTTTGCTGGCTGAAAGAGTGGATGCTCCTCGAGAATACAGATATCTTGGATTTAGAAGGTTTCAATAACACATTTGGTTGGCATGCATACTTATGGTATGATAAAATTAAAGTGCATAGGGCTTTCAAAAACCATATTGTTAGAAAAGCATTATATAATGTTTGGATAAGATACAAAGACTTGTTGGAAAACAAAACCCCTAGATGGTTGTCACCCTTGGAGGCTAAGGCATTGAAAAAACTCAATATGGAGGCAGAATGGCCAAAGTATTGGGAAATTTTGGAACAAGATGGAGATAAATTGAAGTTACAGAGTCATGAGAAATTGAAACCCAAAGTACGAGATTGGCTCCATTATTATCAAATAATGGAGGTTTACAAACAGGACAGGAAAATTGGCTTCCAGGTGGAGAAATCAAAATTAGAAAGTGAACTGTTAAAACCCAATACTAAGAACTTGTCAAGAATGTATAATTTGCTGCTGAAATGGAATACACAAGACGAAACAGTTAAATCAGCTATGATTAAGTGGGCACAGGACATTGGTCATAACATTATGTTTGCTGACTGGGAAAGGTTGTGGAACACCGGGATAAAATTCACGGCATGCAATGCTTTAAAGGAAAATATTATGAAAATGATCTATAGGTGGTACACGACCCCAGTCAAGCTAGCAAAGATTTACCATTTGCCTGATAACAAGTGCTGGAAATGTAAAGAATCTGAAGGTACTTTCTACCACCTTTGGTGGACGTGCCCAAAGATTAAGGCCTTCTGGGAGATGATATATAATGAAATGAAAAAAGTACTTAAATGTACCTTCCCTAAGAAACCAGAGGCCTTTCTCTTGGGCATTGTCGGCCAATTGGTGCTAAAGAAAGATAGAACTTTCTTTATGTATTGTCAGGGAACTGCCATCGGAGGAACAGGTGGGGAGAGGGCTCACGGAGGCTGGGAGGGACTCAACAGCTGAAGCAGGGACCAGCAGGGGGAGAGATGGGTCTCTGGAGGAAAGGCTCACGAAGGCTGAGAGAGACGCAGCAGCTAAAGCAGGAACTAGCAGGGAAAGGGGAGGATCTCTGAGGGAAAGCGAGCAAGAGGGAGGGCTCAGGGACACGTCCAGCGAGAACAGTGGTGAGGTGTCAGAAGCTCCCTTAGGGAGACCCATTCCTCGCCGGAAGCTGTCACGCCGCGAGTCCCGAAGACGTGTTTCCGTTAAGGAGCTTTTATGCTGGAAGCGCTTCCGAAAACAACCACTGTCGGAATCTGCAAGTGACTAGAGCGGACATGTCTGAGGAGCTCTGTCACACACAGAGGTTTGTGGAGTTGCACAAACTCTGAGGGACTACGATTTTACGCACAAGCAGCTCATCATCCCATCACATGTATGCTACGACAGCAGCAAGAATACTTATCGCAAAGTATTGGAAGACACAAGATTTACCCACCTTCGAAGAATGGCAGATGAAAGTGATGGACTATATGACACTGGCTGAGATGACTGGCAGAATCCGTGATCAGAGGAAAGAGACGGCGGAAGAGGATTGGAAGAAATTCAAAGTTTATCTTAAGAACTATTATAAAATTGATGAATGCTAAAATGTCGAGGTGTTGAGAAAGAAAAAGGGATTACAGTGACATAAGATTAAGTTGAAGAAAAGACTAAGAGGACACATATTTGATAAAATTACTTAGAAGCTGCTGAAATAATTTTGGAAATTGGGATGCAGAAAGGGGAGGTATGGGGGAGTCCGAGAAATGAGGGTTATGAAAAAAAGGTTATGAAATTATACATGTTTGTTTGTCTTTTTATTTGTTTGTATTGTTTAAAAAATGTTGTAAAACCAATAATTTTTTTTAAAAAAATAAAATAAAAAGCAGAGACACCACCTTACCAACAAAGGTCCGTATAGTTAAAGCCACGGTCTTCCCAGTAGTGATGTATGGAAGTGAGAGCCGGACCATAAAGAAGGCTGATCGCCAAAGAATTGATGCTTTTGAGTTATGGTGCTGGAGGAGACTCTTGAGAGTCCCATGGACTGCAAGAAGATCAAACGTATCCATTCTTAAAGAAATTAGCCCTGAGTGCTCACCGGAAGGACAGACTGTGAAGTTGAGGCTCCAATACTTTGGCCACCTCATGAGAAGAGAAGACTCCCTGGAAAAGACCCTGTTGTTGGGAAAGATGGAGGGTACAAGGAGAAGGGGATGACAGAGAATAAGATGGTTGGACAGTGTTCTTGAAGTTACAAACATGAGTCTGACCAAACTGTGGGAGGCAGTGGAAGACAGGAGTGCCTGGTGTGCTCTGGTCCATGGGGTCACGAAGAGTCGGACACGACTAAACGACTAAACAACAACAATTTTGGATGGCCATCTGTCTTGGATGATCTAGCAACGCAGGGGGTTGGACTTGATGACCCTTGGGGTCCCTTTCAACTCTAGGATTCCATGAAAACTGCAACTACAGATGAATCCTACTGGCGAAATTCAGAAGGCTGGTGTCAGAGTTCTATGGGTAGGAAATCCCACAGTACACAGCTGGAGTTCACACTTTCTTAGCAAGAACACGGTATTCACAGACTTGGCTGAGTTTCGGGCCTCATGAGAACAGCAGCTCATTCCCAGAGGGTCTGTCAGTTTGCATAATCTAGCAGAGATTCCTGCAACGCAGGGGGTTTCCTGGCTCTGAGAGACAAGCAGGGAGGATGGCTTCTGGCAAAAGGAGAGGGAGCCACCGATGGCTCCTCCTTCTCCTGACTCATCTCTGCCTCTCGACTTTCCTCTCCCACTCGCCTCCTTCCTCTTCTGCCTCTGATTCTGCACTGCATTCTGCCACAGAGTCTCCCAGCTCACTAAGCCCTGTTTCCCCTTCAGCTTCTGACACCTCCTCTTCCCAGACTTCTCCCTCTTCTCCCTCTGATCACTCATCCTTCTTCCACCTCAACTTCTTGGGCTCTGAGCCATCTTCCCTTCCTGGTTCCCCGGCTGCTTCCTCCCACCATTCCTCTGTGCCCAACCAGTCCATGATATTGCTCCATTCCTCGGCCTCTGTCCCCACAAGGCAGCTTCCCCAGACCTGATCTGGTTCCACAGCCGCTGCTTCCCTTCTGCCCCCATGAAAAGGCGGATCAGGAGGTTTTGCTGGCATCATTCTGTCACCTGCAAGAGAAAAAATGTAAACAGGACGCCAGGAGTGCCTGCTTCTCTCACAGGGGAAACAGGGCATCTCTAACAACAGATGGGCCTTTCAGAAAGCCATACTTGCTGAGAGCATTTGGATGTTTGTGCCCATTTCATATGTTAGATGTGCAAAAACCCATCTCCCCTCCTTTGGACCCTTGCTCCCAACTGTCTCCCCGCAAAACAAGATGAAAAGAATATCAGTGTTTGTAAAAGAAAAAAAAATAAAGGTTCTGTTGGCATAAAAGAGTCCACGAGAAGAGTATCCTTGCAGAGTACTGGTGTAGCTGCTCTGTGAGTCGCCTACTGTGGTCCTCTAGGAGTTCAAACTGTTCCAGTAGCCGATGCTGAGTGCTTTCCTGATCCTCAGATCCTAGCAGCCCCAGCGTCACTGCAGACAGTTACAGCTTGCCACCAACTGCTCCAACGCACAGCCACTGGCTCCATACACCACCAGGATTCACCAGCTCCCTGCTCAGATGCTGTCAGTCGTTTTGCACTCTGCACAAGCTCAGAAACACTGGGCCCATAACCTGTCAGTGTTTGTAAAAAAAGGGGGGGGTTCTGACCTCCCTTTGTTGCCTCAGCCTGGTCCTCGGACCCTTGTTGGCATAAAAGAGTCCACAAGAAGAGTATCCTTGCAGAGTACTTTCTGCTTTTATTCTTAAAAGCCTTTCTGCAAAAGTTACTGACCAACTGTACACACTGTTGGTTTCTGCTTCCTCACTGAGCAGCGAATGCATGTCACAAGACATTGTTTTGCATTCCACACTCTAAGTTACTGTTGGATTCCCACGGGAATGGGAGACTGGATGTGACGTACACTGGTTTGCTGTTTTTCACTGTTCTCTCGGTTTCTTTGTTAGAGAGACAGGTTGCTTCTCTACTCTCACAGAGGCAAGATGCATGTTTGTATTCTCTCAGCATAGAGTGGAAATAAAGTTGAGAATGTGGCACATACTGCTTATCCTTCTGCTGTGTGGACTACTCTGCTTGGGCTCAAGATAAGACGAGCCTGTATCAGCTTCAGATGGGCCAAAGCTGGTCAAAATCTCTCACACACATCAACACTACCAGCTTTCACCAACCAACCAACCCAAAGCAAACTAACACTTCTCACTCTATATATACAACCCGGTTCAGGCCGCTGACTCCTGCTGACCCAGCTTTTTAAGCATTAAAGAAACAGCTGCCAATTTTTAGCCGTGACAAAGAACCCTCAGATGAGTTGGAAAACCAACAGAATGAGACCAAACAGAGAAACACCACCTTCCTCCTTACCCAGTGGCCTCTCTCTGGTGTCCAACGGAGGCGTCTCTGCCTCACAGGAACCCAGGTCCATTTCTGCAAAGAGATCCATTCCCTGAAAAAGAAACAAGGATTCAAAACAGAGAATGGGGAGAAATATTAGTAAAAGAATGACAAAGACAAAAACATTCAGGGTGTTAGATCTCATTCCATGGATGCCTTCCCACAAAACAGATGGGCCAACAGTAGAGCATTATGGGATGTTCTCCATCCTGTTTGGAGCCCCTTGGGAGTATCCAGAGGAAAGTCTCTCTCACCTGCTTCCTCTCCTCTGCCTGACTCAGGAGGAAACCTTCGGCCAGGGCCACCGCCTGGGAACTGGTCTCTGCTCCACACTCCCTCACCCAGCTCTCCATCTCTGGTGGAAGGACAGCCAGGAACTGCTCCAAGATCACCAGGTCCAGCATCTCAGCTTTCGTGTGCCTTTCTGGCTTCAGCCACTGACGGTCAAGGTGGTAGAGTCGGCTGCAAACCTCTCGGGGTCCTTTGGCCTCCTGGAAGCAGAACTGCCTCAACTGCTGGCTCTGTATCTTTGAGCGGAGGGTGTCCTCCTCACCCAGGATCTTCTGCACAAAATTTTCCCAGAACCCCCCACTGCTCCCAGTTTGGATGTCATGGCCTCTTCCTGCTCCAGGGCCAGCTGTGTCTCGCTCATCCATCTGTGCTCTCAGGAAGCCTGTGAGAGATCGGAAGGAACCTTTTGGTCTTCTGCCAAGTTCTGTCTGTCTGAATGAGAAGCTCTAGCAAATCCTACAAAGCAAATACATTGTTCTGTTACAAAAGTTGTACAATATCAGGAGAAGAAAAGGTTCCCTGAGCAAGCATGGATGAGTCTTGCTGGGAACCAGGGTAGGACTGCACCACAGCCCAGACCATTAGCTATCTTTTGGGGAGTAAAGAGGAGTAAGAAGAGAAGAAATATGTCTCTAGCCTTCTAGCAATGCAAAATGTGGAGGCAACTGAAGGGATTTCTGGGAAATGAATCAGCCTTGTTGCTCCTGCCTACCAGTCAATGCATGAAGTCAGAACTGACTGACAAGGGTGTCATTTGTATCTTGTGTAAAATGGATACTTGGCTCTAGTGGGGGTCCTCATCCGGGGGTCCTCAGGAGTTGCTTCCCCCCACCCCCACTCCCCTGCTGCTGTCTCCTTTTCTTGCACTTGGACTCTCTGCCGCTCTCCAGACAGACTCCTGGGGTGGGGTCCCTTTTTCTTTGCTCTGAGGGCCAGGAAGGTATCTGGCCAACCCCTGAGGGCCAAGTGGATGAGGCCAAAGACACCTCCCTTGAAATTTAGGTGGGTAATTTAGTATTAGTATTCTGTTAGATAGCTTAACACACATAGATTCCAAGGTCCCTGGAGGCTCAGGGAGTAGCAGCGCCCATTTCCAGCAACAATCCCTTTGGGAGAGAGAGGACGTGGTCCTGGGATGCCCTGCTCTGGGTGCGAGGGGATTGCTGCAGTGGCCTCCGTGGGGAGCTGCCCTGGGAGACACTGGGAAACTGGTCCCCAATGCAGCAGCCAGACTCTGGGCTGGGATCCCTCTTTTTACTCCTCTCCTTTCTCTCCCACCTTCCCTTCCTTCCTCCACGTGGGGGTTTTTTTTAGGGGGGGGCTAGTCCACCTTCTTCTCCAGCTTTGGAAAATCATTTGCAGGTGTTCCCTCTGTTGTGCAATGAGGCTGAGCGACGTCACGCAGAGTTAAAGTCCCAGGGACTCCTTTGTTTAAAAAAATGAGATTTCGTGAGAGAGTCATTGTTTTTCTGAAAGGGGGGGGGAGGGCCAAATGAGTTTGGGATCCTCTGATCTGCAGGAAGGAGAGCGTGGCAGACCTGGCCCCTCCCTGGCAGGACCCTCTCCTCCTCCCTGACATGGAGTCCCCCCCCCCGCAGGACAGATCAGGCCCCCCAGGCCCCCTCCCCTGCTGCAGCCCTGGGACCCCCACCAGATCCCAGAGAGAGAGGAGACTCACCAGATCCCAGAGAGAGAGGAGACTCACCAGATCCCAGGAGAGACAGCGAGGCAGCCCTTGCAGCAGAGACACAAAGCAACACCCCCCCCCCTTCCTTGCAGAAAAGGACTGGGGAGGGAGGGGCCTTGGCTCTGGAGGACTTGCCCCCCCTTGCTTCCTGGCCTCTCTAGGAAGGCAGCTCAGTTCCCTTTAACCCTTGCCAAGCCGAGTCCCTCCAGCTCAGCCCTCTCTCGCTTGGCAGAACCTCAGATTCTTATTATTTGTTATTTGGCTCCGCCAATGCCCAGATATCCTTTTGGAGCGCGAGGCTCTTGGCTGGACTCTGAGCATCTGCCTCCCTTGGCCAGAAACCAGAGGAAGAGCTTGCAGGGAAAAGGGCTTTGCAGGAGGCAAGGAAGCTCCTCCTAGAATTCAGGAGTGGAGAGAGAGGAGGGGATCCCAGGGTCATCTAGTCCAACCCCCAGCAATGCAGGAATCTCAGCTAAAGCATCCATGGCAGATGGCCGTCCGATCTCTGCTTAGAAACCTCCAAGGAAGGAGAGTCCACCACCTCCCAGGGGAGACCTTTCCCTGCCCAACTGCTCTTAGGTGTCCCTCAAGGCAGCGGGTCCTGAGTTCCAGCCCTGCTGAAAGAATCACACTGGCTGCTGAGGAGGAAACCAGCAAAGTTCAAAATAAATAAATCCCATTTTCATCGTAAATGAGTAATACTTTCCTATGCATGCTTTTTATACTAATATACAATATGCTTAATTGCTAATTCAATGGACTAAAAATGGATGGTTATTGTTATTATTATATTTAGGGAAGTTTTTAATGTTTGATGGACTATTGTATTTTGATATTTTGCTGGAAGCCGCCAAGAGTGGCTGGGGAAACCCAGCCCGATTGGTGGGGTATAAATAAATTATTATTATAATTAATTAATTAATTAATTAAATTGACCAGGTGACTGTTCTCCTTTCGAAAGAGGCAGGTGGAATCTCCACGATTGCTAATAGCATAACGTCGAAAGGCTAGTGAAATATGGGGAGTCCTTGAGTATCTGCTTGGCATGCAGAATGTCCCATTGTCAGCCCCTGACATTTCCTGCAAGGGCTGGACGAAATCCCTGCCTGAAACTCTGGGGAGCTGCTGCCAGTCAGTGTAGGCCAGGGGTCCTCGTACTATGTCCCGTGGGCTGAATCCAGCCCGCCAGGGTCATGAATCTGGCCTGCATGGCCATTTCAGGACCCACCAAGTGTCCGAGGCTGAAAGCATCTCGCCACCCGCTCAGTCAGTCCCTGCACAGCACTGAGGTAAATGCTACCGGCGTGGTGGCGGCTCTACCAATGGAAGGCCAGGGGATTTCGCCCGGGGATGGGGAAGTGAGGTGTTCCCAAAGTAAAGGAAGCATTGAACTCTGATTAATAAGAATACACACAGAGGCTTGGACCAGCAAGACTCTGGGAAGGGTGTGTATAATAATCTCTGTCTGTGTCTCTCTCTGCCTACCCCTCGGCCCAGGTCGTTTTATTCACAAAAGAACTTTTTACAGAGTGTTTATAAGAACCAATCAGATTTCTTCTGAGCATTTCAACAGACCCCATGTGGGGAAAAGTTAAACTACAAACACTAGTTAAGCGTGCATATTTGGGGGGTAAATGAATGAAAACTTAAAAGGAGTGCATTCAGCAACCCCGGAGGTCATAAACAATCAATACATATGATAAGAAGGATGGCCAGGAGGACAGCAATCATTATTACCTTTATGTGGACCTGTTTCCTGGCCCTAAAATTAACAGCCTAAGATTAACATATCAGAAAAGCTACAGCAAAGAAACTGCCCACTGTCTTTGATGACCCAGGACGCCTGCCTGTCTAAGTGGGTACGTGACTTGTGAAGAAAGAGAAATGGAACAGGGATGCAGAGGAGTGGATTGGTCAAGAATCATATCAAAATAGTTTAAACCCAGTCAACGCAATGCTTTCATTGCTGACACAGATGGCTTACTCTAGATTTGTTATAAATCCTCATAGCAATCCCACCTGATCACTACAGGAAGTGTTGTCTTTTGGCTTGAAGAGCGAAGCTGAGGTTGACGGAAGAAGGCAGAATTGGGTCGATTCGGTTTTGTTACATAGACGTTTACTTTACAGGTAGGAGAAGGAAGTATAGTCCTACTTCTGTGAGTGGAGCAGAAGTCTTTCCACTCATGTGGTTTACATGCTCTGAAAGTTAGGATCTGTTTTGAGATTTAAATTTTGAAAGGGTGGAGTGGAACCGAATATTGACCATCTTGATAGCCTGGGGAGCCACATTCTGGTTGAAGGAGGCCAGGATTGGTCCCCAAGGCTTGGGATGTCCCTCCTCCCCAGCAGTAGGACTTGGAATCCAGGAGAAAACTCTTGGAATAGCCTTGCCAGGTGCTCAGGGAGGACTCACCTGTCCCCATGTCCTTCTCTTTGCAGATGTGCTGCGGTTGCACATCCCTCCCCCAGGGGTGAGTATTGGAGAGAACCAGAGCAGGGACTCAGACCTGCCCTCCTTGCCCCCCACTCTGCATTCTGGGGTGTGGAGAAGCCCTCCATTTGTGAGGAACTGACAGACTGACTTTTGCCTTTCAGCTGCTGGAGGAAGATCAGCTGTACCTGCCGGAGGTGATTCAGAACTGCCAGGCAGCTCAGCTCAGGGGGCTCTGAACCCAGAACTGCTCCAAGCAGGAGGCGGCCAAAGCCATCCTGGTGAGTGATGGGTGGTGTGGGGGACCCCCATGGGGAAGTTGGGGAGGGAGGGGCTTTGGGGAAGGGGTTGTCCGTCTACCAGAGAGGAGTACCCTACTGGCTTAGATTCACGTATCCTGTTTGAAAGGGGAATCATCTGAGGGACTTCTTGTGAAAATCTGGGTCAGGAATCTATTCCTGGAATGGACAAACACACAAGATGTAACTGGGTGTGCAGTCACATAAACAATACTCTTCTATATAGTCTTATCACAATATCAAATGTTTATCTTGCACATAAACAACACATAAAGTGCAATAATATAGACGAGAGCCAGGGACTCTGTGGTGGGGGCAGCTGAGGGCCGTTTTGCCCCAGACTGGACCCTGACCCTGAGACGCTCTTTCCTGCGGCAGGACCTCAGATGTTACGCCCTTTGGGAAAGTGGGGAGGAACAGAAACCAGCAGTCAACAGCATCCCTTCTCTGCTGGCCTTTGCCCGAAGGTTCCCCCATCTCAGAGCACGTGGCTCTCCCTCGTGGATTCAGTCCTTTCATCACTTCCATCTCCCCAAGAGACTCCTAAGGCTACTCATCCTCTGCAGTAGATAGCAGACCTGACTGAAAAGAACAGCTTCCTCTTCTGGTGACACCAGAGAATTCTAGAAGACATTCACCCTTTCCATAGCATTATGGATGCACGATTCCCACAGACAAGTTTCTTGGCAAGACAAGGGCCTTCTCTGGCCACTTGAGTGTCCTCCTCAGCATCTCCAAAGAAGGAGCTGGGTTGCAAGAACTGCAGCAAGGGGGGGGGCAACCCAGGCTAATGGGGGGGGCTGTCTAGCTAGGAAAGCAAGACCCAGAGACAGTTGTGGGAGACCCAGAGACCGGCTTCCTCTGTGCCGGAGCCAAAGCTGCGACAGATGGAGAAGCCTGACCTGCTGGGGGTGTCCATGCTGTGAGCCCCTCCATCCTACACTCTGGTTGAATTTTATAATGAATGATTTTAGATTGTTCTGTTGTGTTGTACTGTTGTACTGTTTTATTGTTGTTAGCCACCCTGAGCCCGGCTTCGGCTGGGGAGGGCGGGATATAAATAAAATGTATAGTGTTTCTGTGGAAGCGCTAGGGTGGACATCTCGGGGGGTTGTTTCACTGTAGAAAGAGCTTTGTTCCATCCCAATTCCCATGGCATCCAAACTGCCCAGACCTGGAGCATCTCTTCCAAGGTTACAGAGTCAGGGGGACTGTGGAGAGCGGACCCCAATCCCACCTCCAGGCTTAGGATTCTCTATCATTCTACATCTCCAGCAGACTTGGGAAGAGTGGAAGAGAAGGTAGTTTGAAAGAGACAACAACTTCACAGCTAGAGGGAATTCACAGAGAATCCTGTAATGGGCAGAGCAGGAATACCAGATAGGTGGGTTCGCAGGCAGAGAATAAATGTATGCATTGATGAATATAAATGGTCAGATTTTTATTTTTTTAAAGAATGGGGAACTGAGGTAGGGCAACTGTTAGGTCCAGTGCTATTTTTCTGCTATTTTTCTAGAAAAAGAAGTTTCAGAACACCTCCCTCGTTTTCTTAGGATGGCAATGGCACCCACCCAAGAGGGGCCAGAACTGAGTTCCAGCAAGTTCTGGCCGAAAAAAAGACCCAGGTTAGGCCCATTAATAAGTGAGGCCAGCGTAACATACACAGGAATGGGAACTGACCACAAGACTAGTAAAAACCAGTTAAAGGGGAAATTAATGGCCGATTGTTAAAGAGAAAAACAACTCCAGATAAGGTACAAGGAGGGTTCTGACACAGATACTAAAATCAAATGGGTTGGGTAAGTGTTTTTCATGAACTATGGCTTGATGAGAGATGGTGAAGTGCAGACGAGGCAGAAAGTGGTTGGGTAAAGGATGAACAGCTAAGATTATGCATACTTTGCCTATGCTGTATAGTCTGTGTCCTAATGGAAATGTAATGCATTACTGAATGAAGTCCTACTGATTGGGGATTTAGTATGAGGCTCCGTTCTTGAAATCACAATGAGAATCCCCCCCCCAACCCCATACCTCGAAACTGAATACAGTGGTACCTCTGGTTACGAACTTAATTCGTTCCGGAGGTCCGTTCTTAAGCCTCTTATCCTGAGGCGCGCTTTCGCTAATGGAACCTCCCACTGCGCACACGCCTCCTGTGCACAATTTCCATTCACATCCTGGGGCAAAGTTCACAACCAGAAGCAGCTACTTCAGGGTTAGCGGAGTTCGTAACCTGAAGCGTTCGTAACCAGAAGCGTTCATAACCAGAGGTACCACTGTACTGGCCTCCTGGCAGCTCTGTCTTGCCCTCAGGACCCTGCCCAGGCCACATCCCTCACGGGCCCCATTCTGCACTCTCCCCAAGTGATTTTACCCAACTGCCATCTGTCTTGGAACTATGATAATTGCTCTTGGTTGCCTGGATGAAGAGGGGTATTGTTGGGTTGGAATAAACGACAGACGAGTAGCGAGCGTCATGTGGGAGGCACCTCTCAAGCATGTCTCGAGGAGTCTCTTTCATTGAATATTACATGCATTGCCACGTATGTGCTGGTTGCTGATTGGTTAGCACAAGTACAAAGCAAAGGTTACATATAGGCATCAATCACCAATAGATTAAAGGCTGGAAAAGGGAGCACAGAACTAGACAGGCACGAAAACCTCCTAATTTAAGTATAACTAATGATTAATATACCAAGACTTAAACAATTACCTTCCAATAGACGTGGTCAACTATGCATTAAGAACAGGTCAGAGTGTAATGTTTTCATGACCTCAAACTTAACTGAACATTCTGGGATGATGAGAGAATGTCTTAAGAACGGTTTGTGCAGCATCATGTACAGAAGCAAAGCTTAGCAGCGAGGCTTCCCATCATGCCACAGTCATGTGCAGGAGCAAATGTGTATGAGCAAATTTGTAGAGACGAGTATTCCTATAGGGTATATGTCTGACCACACCCATTTTGCCACAACCACCTCTGGGATGTGGCTCCCAGAAAGCTTTTGATAAGAAAACATGGCCCTGAGGCTGAAAAAGGGTCACCACCACTGAATAAATCCCTGCTTTTTCAGGACTGGAAACCCAGAATAACATGGCATCAAAAGTTCCAGATTTTATTAGGCCAGAGATATGATTAAAATTAGGAAAGAAACTTGACCATCATTTGTTAAAGCAGTCTATTACAGTATTACATACAGAAAAACATAAAGATGTCATTTCTGTGTGCAACCTGAGAAACATGGAAGAGATGGAGGAATACTGTAGGTCCTCAGAAATCTCCACTAATTCCATTTCTGGATTTTCATGATCAAAATAAATATCTCCAGTACAAGGGGTGGACATCCAGGGGGTTGTTCTATGTTCAGGACCTTCTTGAGTGGTGCTGACCCATCTTATAATAACCTTTGTGAATCCAGTTGAGGGGTCCTCAGTATGACTGACTCCAGATAGCTCAGGTATGATCATTTATAGGCAATCTTTTATGGAAGCAGGTGGTTCTTCAGTATCAGAAAGTGTATGAATCTTTTTTGTCTAACTCTGGAATGTATATAACAGGAGAACAACCAAGCCTTATGAGGAATGGCTGAGGCAATTTGGTATGTTTAACCTGGAAAAGAGGATATGATAGCCATATTAAACTATCTGAACGGCTGCCACATGGAAGATGGAGCAAGTTTATATCCTGCTTCTCCAGAAGGTTGGATTCAAATGGCATGAAAGAAGACTCCAACTAAACATTTGGAGGAACTTTCTGACAGTAAGAGCAGTTTGATGGGGGAACAGACTCCTTCGGAAGGTGGTGGACTCTCCTTCGTTGGAGATTTTTAAACAGAGGTTGGAGGACCACCCACCAGGGATTGTTCAGCGGTGATTCCAACAATGCATGAGGTTGGGCTGGGTGACCCCTGGGGTTTCCTTCCAGCTCTATGATTCTATGATTCCATGAGGCATTGCGAGCTTCAGGGTGGACCAACAACTGCAGGCAGGACTGATCAAAGATGGCATATAAATCTGTATGGACATTTGACACAACACAGCAGAGTTGTTAGAAGGGGAATGAAATGAGAAGCAGGACTGAGATTTGGATATGCTTCGAGGTTCAGGCTATGGGAAGTCGTAAAATCAAAATTACAATTCGGAAGACAATTTGATCTTTTTTATTTTAGTTTTTTATTTTTATTGGATTATGATTTGATATGTTAGTTGGAGGTTTTTTATTGGGAAATTAATATACACCCTAACAAAAAAAAGAGGGGGAATGAAACAACATCAGCCAGCGTGGTGTAGTGGTTAAGAGCGGTGGACTCGTAATCTGGTGAACCGGGTTCGCTTCCCCGCTCCTCCACATGCAGCTGCTGGGTGACCTTGGGCTACTCACACTTCTCTGAAGTCTCTCAGCTCCACTCACCTCACAGAGTGTTTGTGGTGGGGGAGGAAGGGAAAGGAGATCGTGAGCAGCTTTGAGACTCCTTAGGTTAGTGATAAAGCGGGATATCAAATCCAAACTCCTCCTTCTCTTCTTCTCTTCTGACAGGCAGTTTCGCCACCCCCACCCCCTTCCCACTGCATCAATATGGAGATTGTACTTCCCTTTGGTTTAAGCACTAGATGCTGGGAGTAAACATTTATTCATTCCACTGGTCACTCGTCTTGGTTCCTACTCGAACAGTACATGGACACTTCTACATAACTGTTGTTATTGTGTTTGTGATGTGTGTGGTTCATTCTGTCATGAATGCTTTAGCTGAGTTTCTTGCATTCAGAGGACTGGACTAGATGTCCCTTGGGGTCCCTTTCAACTCTATAATTCTATGATTCATTCAAAACCAATAAAATGTTTGTAAAAGAAAAAAGAAAGATGATGGCTAGATCCAGTGCTTTTTTCCTGGGGGTACACAGACCCCTAAACATTTTTTGAATCTTTGTCAGAATCTCCGCTCGGCCAAGCTGATAAGGCCTCATCTTCCTCTGAGCTGAGCCTTTGAAATCGCCTCCAACGTGTATAACGACCTGAGCCTTTGATAAGGCCTCAAGCCCATTCTATCCAGCAGGGTTCCCAGCACAGGGAAGAGACGAGAGGTTTGGTTACATTGTAAAGGGTTTTATTTCTAAACTACGCAGAACAGAAAAGACATCCTCTCTCTATGAAAGCAGAGAGCAACTGAACAAAGGAACAAAGGAAACAGGAAATCACTAACGTCACATCCCGTCTCCCTTTCCCGTGAGACTGCAAGGTCTCTGGAATCTAAACAGAGTCCTGGGACTCCACACAGCTGCAGTGAGAAACAGAAACTAACATCCTCCCCCTTTCTGTGAACACCACTGGGCAGCGTGTCAGTACATTATCAGTACAAACCCAATTTCTGTACATAGGTACAGTGTTGATCCTTCGGAACAACCTTGGACAATAAATCATCAGGAATTTCATTACCTGGCATGTAGGACACCGTTACGAGTCCTTTCTCAACACATTCTCTAGTATGTTGCAGCTTCAATTGCAAGTGCTTCGTGCTTTGCTTACAACCTTCAGAAGTCATAATCTGAATTGGACATTTGACAGGAATTCTCATGTCTTTACACAACTGTAACAACCATTCACAATCCACAAGTGAATAAAACAATGCACTCAGTTCAGCTTCACAAGAACTTAAACTTACTGTTGTTTGCTTCATGCACGACCAATCAAATAGACCCTGGTTGTACATATAGCAAACTCCAGATGTGCTTTTCCTGTCTGTAGTGTCACTTCCAAAACTCGCATCAGCAAATATCTCAAGACCACCAGACTTCTGATTGTTAAATGTCAGCCTGTAATGCATAGTGCCTTTCAAATAGTGTGCTATGTGTTTCAGAGCTTTCCAATCCTTAACAGTAGGATTGTTGACTTGTCTGCTTAGCAAGTTACAGCTAACTGCAATGTCACGTCTTGAACATCTGGCAATGAAATTTAGTTTGCCTAGCACACTTCTGTACAGTGTAGTGCCAGAAAATGCTCCTTCAGTGTCATCTACCTGATCACCTGTCGTCATTGGTGTGTCTACAGGGTTAGCATCCATCAGATTTAGCTTGGTTAACACATCAGCAATTTTAGGTGACTGGTATACTAGGAATTAAAGCTGCATCACATGATGGACACTTCAAGATGGCGGGGGCTGCTGAGCAGACTGCCAGAAGTTACACCCCGGGGAAAGCTGAAACAGTATCCCAGAGCATGCAGGGATGTGTTCCTGAAACAGAAAGCTCCACAAAAGGGAGGCTTTTGGAGGAAGAGTGAATGAGGGGGGGTGTTTCCTGTTCAGGGGGTGAAATCTCCAAAGCAGGAGGAGCACGGGGAGTTGGCAGCCATGTCATCCCAACCATCACTGCAACCAGCAGGTGGCACTGCTGTGTTTGAAGCAGTGGAAAGTTTTTCCTGTGAGAAGTTTGGGCAGAGTCCAAATGCCAGGATGTTCCAGTACAAAGGCTAAGGCAAAACTTTGTGGAAGATGGAACTGATTCACCACATTTACATCACAGAAGGGTCCAATCCACCAGTTGGGTGAAGACTCCTTGGAGATGCAAAGTGTTGTGGAGTCTGGCACACTTCCCTGTGTTCCATTCAGCTTTCTGGACTTTTCCAGAATGTGCACACCGCTAGCCGCTTGGTGTGTAAGCTTGCAGAAGATAAGAGTCCACACGCTGTTGTTCTAAACTAACAGCTTTATTTACAGCAGAACAGTAAAAATAAACAAACCATCCGAGACAGCAGTTATCTTGCTTCCTTACTTGGCAGCAAAAGCGAAAGTCAGACAGAACAAAGAAACAGCTTCTCCAGAAGTTGGAGACAGCTCCTCCCCAGAACAGGCAGGACGATGGGTTCTGAGCTGTTAACCCTGTAAGCTCCGATTCCCCATCACACCCCCTCTCGTCCTGCACTGCTGGGGGCTCGTAGGTTTCACCACTTACCCCAAACACAGACCTTTACAGAACTCCCCATGATGCTGAAAGCTCAAAGGTTTCATGACCCCATCTGCCAGGTTCTTCTGGCTTGGACAGTACTGCAATCTCACCAAGCCTAACTGGATACTCTGACACATTCTGGAAATGGATGTCTAGGTGTTTGGTTCTGGCCTTAAACTGCCCAGACTCTGCCAACTTCAGACAGGGTTGATTGTCCTCCCACACCGTGATGGGCAAACAACAATACTTGCAGATTTCTTGAACCAAACAAACATAGAATTCATATTCCCTGCAAAGCTCAGACAGCGCACTGAATTCAGCTTCAGTAAAGGAAAGCGCAATGAGACTTTGCTTCCGGGTGTGATGGCCTGGGATGCAGATTCAGATGCTGAACCTAAGGAATCCCAACCTGAACAGGATTCCCCGCCTCCAGGACCAGCTGAGCCGGGGCTGGGGCATGAGCCTGAAGGGTCCTCACCTGTGCTGGATCCTTAGGTGCAGGCACCAGCTGAGTCTGCTCTGGCTCCTGAGGTGATGGAGGACCCATTGCCTGCAGGTGCTCCACTCTCAGCCCCGTCAGAGGAAGCTGGGGTTGCCTCTGGGTCCGGTAACCCTCCAGCCTCTCCTGAGCTGCAGAGGCTTAGGGCAGAGAGGCCGAGGGAACTAAGTTCCTGCAGGAAGAGTGCTCGCCTCCTGGCCAGGAGAGACGAGTCTTTTGAGGATCAGGGCCGCCCTATGCCTTGGGACATATAAAAGGCAGCTAGCCGCAGTCCCAAGTTGCGGGAGCAACGTTGGTAGTTGTCAGTCCCTGCCTGAACCCTGCCCTGCACACAGCTTCAACTTTAAGGGACTGCCTTCATATTGCTTCATCGACCACGGACTGGACTTAGACCTTGCCTCTTGATTAACCCCCGGGACCAGCACACCGGGACTTCCACCCAACCAAAGAGTCCCCAAACCTTACCACCATCCCAGATGCGGACTTCCTGTTAGCCAGATTCGCCTAATTGCTATCTGTCCAGCACATCAGCTAGCCATCACCCTTAGCTGACAGCTGGAGACAGAAATCCTTGGTATCCTGCAGATAACGCAACACCCTCTTGATACCATTCCAGGCACTCACACTCGGGGTTGTAGCTTCCCTGCTGAGCAGATTGGTAGCAAAAGCAATGTCCGGTCTGCTCCACTGGGACAGATACAACAGCCAACCCAGAGCTGACTGAAAAATCTCAGCATTTTTGAACTCAGCGCATTCTACTTGCTGACTATCTTTCACATAACTTGTCTCCATGGGTGTCCTGACCCCTGAATTCAGACATCCTGAACTTCTCAAGCAGTGATGCTGACTTGAATAAAATATTGGTGGGGGGCCAGGTAAGGCCCTCCTTGCACAATCAATCACATGGTACATGCACATCATTTGAATGGCAATGCCTATAATGGCAGTGATTTTTTTAAAAAAGTAATATTTTGAGCCCGTAGTTCAATTTCCAGCAGCTCCCCTTGCCCCAGAGAACACTTCTAGCATTCCATCTCCCCTACCTGTGTCCATTTGGTATCATCCTTTCAAGGTTTTTTCCTGTCCATTGTGTTTGTCTTTCATTTGTTCTCCTATGTGTGTTGCCAGTAGAAGCCACAATTCTGTGGGTACTCTAGGTGGTGCAGAAAACACCTAGAAGCTCCTTAGAGGTTCAAGTGCCGATAAACTTCAGCTTTGTGATCTATAAATTTCATTTAGCCAGCAGAGGGTGTCACAGGGCCAGCCTACCTTCCCTTTAGAGCAAACATGGGTCTCCAGCTGTTTTGGGACTACAACTCCCATCATCCCTAGCTAGCAGGACTAACGGGAAGGGATGATGGGAAACCCTGCTTCAAAGCAACTTTTGCGTTTGGCCTGCAAATATGGGACCTGTCCACTTTTGTATTTTCTTGTATTTTGATTTTCTTGTGACCTGTGTACATTATTTATTTATTTATTTATTTATTTATTTATTTATAGAGGGAAAATTCAAAGAGAAATTGTATGGCAAGTTGTGGAAGAATAAAAGGTTGTGTTTGGGGGGGGAGAAACCCTGGGGCGTGGCCCCCTCAGATATTTTATTGGGGGACAAAGACCCCATGGGCTTTAAGAGTACCTAGTCCCTACACCCACAGGTCTCAGGAATGTTACAACATAAAAACACAAGATAAAAACACAAAACCGATGTTAATCAGCCAAAGGTGGAGATTTGTCTGGTTCCTAAAGATGTTTAATGGTTTTTCCGACCTTTGTATAGATTCTTTGATGGAAAGTGAGATTGGAGCTCCTCCAGAAGCTCTTTCCACATTCCACACACTAATATGTTTTCTCCCCTGTATGAATTATTTGATGGGAAGTGAGATTGGAGCTGTGAGTGAAGCTCTTTCCACATTCCACACACTGATAGGGTTTCTCCCCTGAATGAATTCTCTGATGCAAAGTGAGATTGGAGCTCTGACTGAAGCTCTTTCCACATTCCACACACTGATAGGGTTTCTCCCCTGTATGAATTCTTTGATGCGAAGTGAGATAGGAATTCTTTCTGAAGCTCTTTCCACATTCCACACACTGATAGGGTTTCTCCCCAGTATGAATTCTTTGATGGGAAGTGAGTTTGGAGCTTTCAGTGAAGCTCTTTCCACATTCCACACACTGATAGGGTTTCTCCCCAGTATGAATTCTTTGATGGGAAGTGAGAGAGGAGCTGTGACTGAAGCTCTTTCCACATTCCACACACTGATAGGGTTTCTCCCCAGTATGAATTCTTTGATGCGAAGTGAGTTTGGAGCTATAAGTGAAGCTCTTTCCACATTCCACACACTGATAGGGTTTCTCCCCAGTATGAATTCTTTGATGGGAAGTGAGACTGGCGCTCTGACTGAAGCTCTTTCCACATTCCACACACTGATAGGGTTTCTCCCCTGTATGAATTCTTTGATGCGAAGTGAGATAGGAACTCTTTCTGAAGCTCTTTCCACATTCCACACACTGATAGGGTTTCTCCCCAGTATGAATTCTTTGATGGGAAGTGAGACTGGCGCTCTGACTGAAGCTCTTTCCACATTCCACACACTGATAGGGTTTCTCCCCAGTATGAATTCTTTGATGCGAAGTGAGATTGGAGCTCTGACTGAAGCTCTTTCCACATTCCACACACTGATAGGGTTTCTCCCCAGTATGAATTCTTTGATGGGAAGTGAGAGAGGAGCTGTGACTGAAGCTCTTTCCACATTCCACACACTGATAGGGTTTCTCCCCAGTATGAATTCTTTGATGGGAAGTGAGATTGGAGCTGTGACTGAAGCTCTTTCCACATTCCACACACTGATAGGGTTTCTCCCCAGTATGAATTCTTTGATGCGAAGTGAGTTTGGAGCTATAAGTGAAGCTCTTTCCACATTCCGCAAACTGATAGGGTTTCTCCCCTGTATGAATTCTCTGATGGGAAGTGAGATCGGTGCTCCTACTGAAGCTCTTTCCACATTCCACGCACTGATAGGGTTTCTCCCCTGTATGAATTCTCTGATGCCTAGTGAGAGAGGAGCCCTGACTGAAGCTCTTTCCACATTCCATGCACTGATAGGGTTTCTCCCCTGTATGAATTCTCTGATGCTTAGTGAGATCCGAGCTCGAACTGAAGCTCTTTCCACTTTCCACACACTGATAGAGTTTCTTTCCAAGGATATTTTGTTGATGGGAAGTGGAATGGGAGCGCTGACTGCAGCTTTCTCCACACTCCAAATTTTCACGTGGCTTTTCCTCTCTGGGGATTTTATCGTGGTCACCTTTGTTCTTG
The DNA here is from genome assembly GCF_965113315.1 of Podarcis vaucheri. Lineage (NCBI taxonomy): Eukaryota > Metazoa > Chordata > Lepidosauria > Squamata > Lacertidae > Podarcis > Podarcis vaucheri. The sequence goes on along the minus strand of NC_138762.1, from coordinate 3,710,374 downwards.
ATTTCATCATAATCTGCAATGGAGACAAAAAGGGATTAGAGCCTCAAGAACAAATGGAGAAGAAATTAAGGGAGTTCAGTGTGTGTTTCTTACCTTTGTTGTTTGTCAATAACCAACATATTTATTATCAGATTTTGTTGAGTTGTTGACTGCTGCTTTGTTTGCTATAGAGTAGTGGCCAAAATTGTGGAAGACTTTTGCAGAAAAGTGTATTTCAGAGGTTTGATGGCTCATAACACTGCTTCTTTTGGAGTAATATCATACAATTATGTATCAACGGAAATTGTTCATTTACCCATATTCTATCTAATGTTATAGCCAAATAACCAGAAAAAGGAAGCACAACTTGCTTAGGTTGACTGTGTGTCTTTTTGTGGTTGGTTTTTTTGTGTTCTTGTAAAACATAATAAAATTATAGAAATGGCACAAAGAGTTGACTGGTCATCCAGAAAGCGTTGTAAAATTGTACTGTTTAATGAACAATGCTACAGTTATGAAGAAACTGATGAAAGATAAGGAAAAACTTAACCAGACTGGCCATTATATATTTTTGAAGAGGTATCAGGAGACTTAGTCACTATAAAATCAGACCGGTAAAGGCAGGGAAAGGTGCACAAAGGCAAGTGACGATGGACGAGTGGAGAGACTGTCCCTACATGACAGAAGAAAATCATCTGGGTGTATACAAGATGACATGGCGCAATTTAATGTGAAGTTGAGGGCAAGGACTGGTCAAAATGTTATAATTCTAAGGAATAAGCCATTGTCATCTCACAAGCAAAGGTTGAAAAGATTAAACCCATGTTAACTGGACAGCTGAACAATGGAACAGTGTTATTTGGAGCAATGAGACCCAAATCTCATTGCTTGGTAGTGATGGCATAACATACACGAGGAGAAGAATCAGATAAGATTTACATCCACTTGCATTACACCGACCACGAAACACTCAGATATTGTGTTGATCTGGGGTTGTATGGCAGCAAAAGGTGTGGGCAAAATTTACATCATTAATGGGGATGTAAATGCCCTAAAATGCATAAATGAAAGACTTGCGCGCAAACTGAAGCGTTCCTCAGGTGATCTTTTCCCAGATGCTGAAGCACGTTGTCAGGGAACTGCCCTCGGTTCAGGAGGGAGAGAGGAAAAGCCGAATGGATTACAGAGAGCCTCCAGGGATCATGGGAAGCAGCTCCTCTTCAACAGAGCAGAATAAACACGCCTCCAGTGGAGCGGCGCTGCAGGAGTCAGAAGAGGCAAGGCGGTGCCAGGACAACTTGCCTGGGCAAAGTGGGGAGGAGAGGGGTCCTCTGTTACCCACACCCTCCTTGCGCAGAAAGCATCCGCGCAGAGAGGGGAGGTGCAGACTGGGAGTCAAGAAGCTGCTTTGCTGGGGAAAGTTTAGGAACCACCCACTCACGGATTCTGCCAACGACTGAGTCAGCCACAGGAGAGTGGCGCTCCGGATGGATAAGGTTTATTTTGGCAGCAAAAGCAAGGCTTCACAGCTAAGCAGGGAGATATTTGCCTGCTTGCTCTCGAGCAACCCCTTGGAAACATTACACACACACACACACACACACACACATATTTTATTTTATACTTCAACAAAAGTGGTGTTATGAGCCATCAAACCTCAGAAATACACTTTTCACAAAAGGTTTTCACAATTTTGGCTACATAAATAGATCAGACTATTATTTATGCTTCATGTTTATATATGTGTTGGAATCCGCCCAGAGTGGCTTGGGCAACCCAGCCAAATGGGCAGGGTATAAATAAAAAATATTATTATTTGGATTTGTAACTGGCTTGGATTTGTAACTGGCTGACTGCCCGAACCCAAAGAGTGCTCATCAATGGTTCCTCTTCATCCTGGGGAAGAGTGACTAGTGGGGTGCCACAGGGTTCTGTCTTGGGCCCGGTCTTATTCAACATCTTTATCAACGACTTGGATGATGGACTCAAGGGCATCCTGATCAAATTTGCAGATGACATCAAACTGGGAGGGGTGGCTAACACCCCAGAGGACAGGATCACACTTCAAAACGACCTTGACAGATTAGAGAACTGGGCCAAAACAAACAAGATGAATTTTAACAGGGAGAAATGTAAAGTATTGCACTTGGGCAAAAAAAATGAGAGGCACAAATACAAGATGGGTGACACCTGGCTTGAGAGCAGTACATGTGAAAAGGATCTAGGAGTCTTGGTTGACCACAAACTTGACATGAGCCAACAGTGTGACGTGGCAGCTAAAAAAGCCAATGCAATTCTGGGCTGCATCAATAGGAGTATAGCATCTAGATCAAGGGAAGTAATAATGCCACTGTATTCTGCTCTGGTCAGACCTCACCTGGAGTACTGTGTCCAGTTCTGGGCACCACAATTCAAGAAGAACACTGACAAACTGGAACGTGTCCAGAGGAGGGCAACCAAAATGGTCAAAGGCCTGGAAACGATGCCTTATGAGGAACGGCTAAGGGAGCTGGGCATGTTTAGCCTGGAGAAGAGGAGGTTAAGGGGTGATATGATAGCCATGTTCAAATATATAAAAGGATGTCACATAGAGGAGGGAGAAAGGTTGTTTTCTGTTGCTCCAGAGAAGCGGACACGGAGCAATGGATCCAAACTACAAGAAAGAAGATTCCACCTAAACATTAGGAAGAACTTCCTGACAGTAAGAGCTGTTTGACAGTGGAATTTGCTGCCAAGGAGTGTGGTGGAGTCTCCTACTTTGGAGGTCTTTAAGCAGAGGCTTGACACCCATATGTCAGGAGTGCTCTGATGGTGTTTCCTGCTTGGCAGGGGGTTGGACTCGATGGCCCTTGTGGTCTCTTCCAACTCTATGATTCTATGATTCTACTACAGTGTTACATTGATTTGAGAACAGTTCTGTTCTGGAAAAGATTAAGTTTGTAAACCATCTTCATCATCATCATCATCATTGCTACTACTACCTGAGATTCAATAAGTCTAGCTCTTCTCTGGGATGAATTTTGTTTGGCCCAACCATGGCATCCCCTCCATCTCCATTGTCAGTCATTTCTTTCATAGAATCATAGAGTTGGAAGAGACCACAAGAGCCATCGAGTCCAACCCCCTGCCAAGCAGGAAACACCATCAGAGCACTCCTGACATATGGTTGTCAAGCCTCTGCTTAAAGACCTCCAAAGAAGGAGACTCCACCACACTCCTTGGCAGCAAATTCCACTGTCAAACAGCTCTTACTGTCAGGAAGTTCTTCCTAATATTTTTGATCAACCCAAGACTGACAGGAGCAAATAAAAAACCAGAAAACCTGAAGCTACGTATGTGGTGTCCGGTACGTTTCCACAGCTCTCTGGGATGAATTTTGTTTGGCCCAACCATGGCATCCCCTCCATCTCCATTGTCAGTTGTTTCTTTGGTCAACCCAAGACTGACAGGAGCAAAAACAAAAACAGAAAACCTGAAGCTCCACATTTCCTGGACTTGTAGCAGAGCGGCACAGCGAGTGCTGCTTGTGTGTGTGAGCTTGCAGAGTCCAATACACTGCTGTTCCTCTAAATAAGAAAGCTTTATTGTATGTACAGCAAGATAAACCATCGGAAGATGCAGACGTTGCCTCTTCCATGTCTCAGCAGAAAACGAAAGTCAGAAAGAACGAAGAAACAGCTTTCCTGGGTGTTGAGAAAGCTCCTCCCCAGATGCAGGACATTCTGAGCTGTTAACCCTGTAAGCTCTAAAGCTCACAACTTATCTTTCCTAACAATTCTGAAGCTGACATTTAAGATGGCCTGGGCAGTTCAGACCAGCCTGATCGTGGTAGGAAAAGGAATAATTTGAGGAAGATTGTTCAAAGAAAAAACGGTAAGTTACTGTTTATTGTGGGGGTGTTAGGTTCCCAGGTGTTATAGGGGGCACTGTTGAGCTCTGTGAAAATATATGAGGTTGGTTCCATAGAGGTATGTGTTGAATTTCCAGGCTGATATGATGATCCCACAGGGAGCCTTACCAAGAGAGGCCACGATCCCACGAGTATCCTCCATGACGTCCTTATGCAGAGCTCTCTGGTCAGGATCCAGGAACGCCCACTCCTCGTCCGTGAAACGAATGGTGACATCTTCAAAGCAGACTGGACCCTAAAAGAAAAAGGGAAATGTCCTCCTCTGAGACAGCAGAAATATGATCTGCTACACAATGCTCTGTTGTTTCCTTCCTGTAAATAATAATAATAATAATAATAATAATAATAATAATAATAATAATAATAATAATTTATTATTTATACCCCGCCCATCTGGCTGGGTTGCGGTGTTGTTTCAATAGGATTGCTAGCTGCACATTTTATTTATGGATGCTTATTTTATTCTGCCTTTTAATTATGGGTATCCGTCTTTGTGCAAATAGGTGGTACTCCACCTTGTGGTTTTCAAGTCACTCTGCCTACGCAAGCATTCCAGTTTCCCCGATGGAAGGATCCACTTTCTCCTCTCCTCGTGAGTTGTTCTGGGGAGGTTCCCTCCCAATGCCCTAGGGCCAAATTCAAGGGGTTCATGGGGGCATGGAGAGGGGGAGGGGAGGAATGGGGGGCAGGCTCCATTTTCCAGCGGATGGCGCTGGTTAGGTGAATCCAGGCCACTATTTGTTCTCATTTGTCCACTGCTTAGAAACCAATTTTTCCATTCAGTGATCAGTCTAGAATTAAGATAAGCCTATTTTGGATGGCCCCCTTCATGAATCACTGCCTTGCCGTGGCGAAGGGGCTTGAATAACTCAGAGAAGCTATGAGCTATGTGGTGCAGGGCCACCCAAGATGGACAGGTCATAGTGGAGAGTTTTGACCAAACGTGATCCACCTGGAGCAGGAACCGGTAAGCCACTCCAGTATCCCTGCCAAGAAAACTCCATGGACAAAGACAACAGGCATATAAAAGTTATGACGCTGGAAGATGAGCCCCTCAGGTCGGAAGGCGTCCAACATGCTACTGAGGAAGAGCGGAGGACAAGTACAAGTAGATTCAGAGCTGATGAAGCGGCTGGGCCAAAGCCGAAAGGATGCTCAGTTGCGGATATGCCTGGAAGCGAAAGGAAAGTCCAATGCTGTAAAGAAAAATATTGCATAGGAACCTGGAATGTAAGAACCATGAACCTTGGTAAGTTGGATGTGGTCAAAAATGAGATGGCAAGAATAAATATTGACATCCTGGGCATCAGTGAACTAAAATGGACGGGAATGGGCGAATTTAGTTCGGATGACCATCACATCTACTACTGTGGGCAAGAATCCTGTAAAAGAAATGGAGTGGCCCTTAGAGTCAACAAAAGAGTGGCGAAAGCTGTACTAGGATGCAATCTCAAAAATGATAGAATGATCTCGATACGAATCCAAGGCAGACCTTTTAACATCACAGTAATCCAAGTTTATGCACCAACCACTGGTGCTGAAGAAACTGAAATTGACCAGTTCTATGAAGACTTACAACACCTTATAGAAATGACACCAAAGAGGGATGTTCTTCTCATTATAGGGGATTGGAATGCTAAAGTAGGGAGTCAAGAGATAAAAGGAACAACTGGCAAGTTTGGCCTTGGAGTTCAAAACGAAGCAGGGCAAAGGCTAATAGAGTTCTGCCAAGAGAACAAGCTGGTCATCACAAACACTCTTTTCCAACAACACAAGAGACGACTCTACACATGGACATCACCAGATGGGCAGCATCAAAATCAGATTGATTATATTCTCTGCAGCCAAAGATGGAGAAGCTCTATACAGTCAGCAAAAACAAGACCTGGAGCTGACTGTGGCTCAGATCATCAGCTTCTTATAGCAAAATTCAAGCTTAAACTGAAGAAAGTAGGAAAAACCACTGGGCCGGTAAGATACAATCTAAATCAAATCCCAAATCCCTTATGAATACATAGTGGAAGTGAGGAACAGGTTTAAGGATTTAGATTTGGTGGATAGAGTGCCTGAAGAACTATGGATGGAGGCTCATAACATTATACAAGAGGCAGCAACTAAAACCATCCCAATGAAAAGGAAATGCAAGAAAGCAAAGTGGCTGTCCAACGAGGCCTTACAAATAGCGGGGGAGAGAAGGCAAGCAAAATGCGAGGGAGATAGTGAAAGATACAGGAAACTGAATGCAGATTTCCAAAGAATAGCAAGGAGAGACAAGAAGGCCTCCTTAAACAAGCAATGCAAAGAAATAGAGGAAAACAATAGAATGGGAAAAACCAGAAATCTGTTCAAGAAAATTGGAGATATGAAAGGAACATTTTGTACAAAGATTTTCATAATAAAAGACAAAAGTAGAAAGGACCTATCAGAAGCAGAAGACATCAAGAAGAGGTGGCAAGATCAGTCTACATCCCAATCCCAAAGAAGGGCAGTGCCAAAGAATGCTCCAACTACCGCACAATTGCACTCATTTCACACGCTAGCAAGGTTATGCTTAAAATTCTACAAGGCAGGCTCAAGCAGTATGTGGACCGAGAACTCCCAGAAGTGCAAGCTGGATTTAGAAGAGGCAGAGGAACCAGAGACCAAATTGCAAACATGCGCTGGATTATGGAGAAAGCTAGAGAGTTCCAGAAAGACATCTACTTCTGCTTCATTGACTATGCAAAAGCCTTTGACTGTGTCGACCACAGCAAACTATGGCAAGTTCTTAAAGAAATGGGAGTGCCTGATCACCTCATCTACAGTTAGAACTGGATATGGAACAACTGATTGGTTCAAAATTGGGAAAGGAGTACGACAAGGCTGTATATTGTCCCCCTGCTTATTTAACTTATATGCAGAATTCATCATGCGAAAGGCTGGGCTGGATGAATCCCAAGCCGGAATTAAGATCGCCGGAAGAAATATCAACAACCTCAGATATACAGATGACACAACCTTGATGGCAGAAAGTGAAGAGGAATTAAAGAACCTTTTAATGAGGGTGAAAGAGGAGAGCACAAAATATGGTCTGAAGCTCAACATCAGAAAAGCGAATATCATGGCCACTGGTCCCATCACCTCCTGGCAAATAGAAGGGGAAGAAATGGAAGCAGTAAGAGCTTTTACTTTCTTGGGCTCCATGATCACTGCAGATGGTGACAGCAGTCACAAAATTAAAAGACGCCTGCTCCTTGGGAGAAAGGTGATGGCATACCTAGACAGCATCTTAAAAAGCAGAGACATCGGGACATCCGGTCGGCGCCAGCGTTTAATGGCGGTCCTCCCTCCGAGCTCCGGAGGAGGACTGCTTCGCGAGTTCGGGTCTGACCCGCTACGGCAAGCGGGGGACCCCTAAAATCACAGGCGCGGAAGCCTGTGAACAAGGAGACTCGGTGGGCACCAGAAGCGCCCCCTTACTGCGAAAGAGCCTTTTTAAAGGCTCCGGAACGGCATCGGGAGAGCGCGGTGCTGAGAGTCGCAACCCCGCTCGCGGAGCGAAGCCGTGTCGCCATGAACGGAGAGCGCTGATTCCTTCCTGTAAATTGAAATTGGATAGAAAAACCCGTGAGTAGGATTGAACGATTATCTGGACTTTAAAAATTTAAAAATCTGAAATTTGGCCGGAAACGGGGAAGGTTAAAATTAAGGAAGTCTGCCTTCCCCCGACTGCATGACAGATAAAGCAACGAAAATATAAAGCTGCATCTGAATGAAAATACTGTAGGACTGTTTAAGCCTGGCATCGGACACGAACCTCCTCTCTAGCAAGCAGGGGCAGAGGGGAGAAAAAGCAACTTTATTAAGCTGCATGACCTATTTGAAAGAGAAAAGTTTTCCGCTGTCTTAATCCCCTGAAACGGACTGCCAAAATAAGACACCAGGACAGAGAACTGATTTTAGAAACTTGTTACAAAGCTACATAGTTGATATTCTACCTGATACAAAGTTTTGGGGCTTTGCTGCCACAACATATTGGACTGTGTTGACAGAGAAACTACATAGAAAAAGTGTTGCAGCATTTATATTGAAGTTTCCTGGTTTCTTTGTTCTTAGTTCTGTGTTTCCTTCACTTGGACATTTTGTTTTGCTCCCTCTAGAGGGTTGAGAAGTAACAGTTGCAAAGCAACAGATTAAGACAGTGGGATTTTCCATCAGGGAACTGCTCCTGTGAGAACGTCCTTGGGACATGAGCGGCCCAGCGGATGAGATAACCACTAGAGCTAAAGCAAAACAACAACAACAAAAGAAAAGAGGCTCAATATCAAGCCTAACACCGACAGGAGCAGCTGGGCAAGAAAAAGTGACAGCTGTTTCCATGGATTCAATGACACAGGCGTTACTCAAGATAAATCAATCTTTAGAAGCTTTGACAAAGCAGAGTACAGAAAATTCACAAAAATTAACAGAACTAACAGCAAGGTTGGACTTGAATACGAAAAGTGTGACTTCTAATACGGAATCTATAAATAAACTGATTGAAGAAAACTCTGCAACACGTAAAATTGCAGAGGACGCCAGAAATATTGTGAAGAGACACAGGAAAAATTAGAACCGATCTCCAAAAAAGTATATGAACATGATGCGGCCTTGTCTTTGCTGGAATTACAGAGAAAGGAGAGAAACTTGAAATTAAGATTAGTTCCTGAAAGTGAAGGGGACAGCCTCGTGGAGTTTCTCACACAAGAGTTTTCTGACTTTTGGCAGGAAGAATTGCAGGAGGAAGAATTTAAGATCACAACAGCATTTAGATTGGGCAGGAGACAGAACATAAAGACTCCGAGGGATTGCCTGATTACTTTTAGATCCAAGGAAGAAAGGGACAAAATATTAAAACTACATTACCAAAAGGCCTTGGAAATTGAAAATTCCCATATACAAATCTTCAAGGACATCCCTAAATATATTCTGGAGGTGAGAACCTTCTACAAAGATCTGGTCTACCTGCTGAAAAGGAACAATATACTTTTTAGGTGGGAGTTCCCACAAGGACTGTCCTTCAACTACACGGGAAAGAAGGTGAAAATAAAAACAATTCAAGACAAAGAGAAGTTTTGGAGAAAAACCACGAGGATCTGCAGAAGGGAACGGTAGACCCAACCTCAGAGGTAAAAGGAGCTGTAGACATCCTGAATCTATCATTTGGACTTAAACCACCATCAGAGGAAGAGCAGCAACTTGGAGCGGTAGGAGGAGTGAATGCTAAATAACAAGATGGCCCTGCAATTCCTTAGTTGGAATTGTAATGGGCTGAACATGCCTACGAAAAGACGCCAAGTTTTTCATATTTTGAAAAGAGAACAATTGGATTTGATTTGTTTACAAGAAACTCATGTGACCACGGTACACAGGAAATTACTTATAAATAAAAGACTAGGACAAGAATTCATCTCATCGGATAAAGTTAAGAAAAGAGGAGTGGTGATTTATGCAAAAGAGAAATTGGCCCCAAAAATGATGTTTAAAGATGAACAAGGAAGATACCTGGCAATTGAAATACAAATACAAGGAGAAAAATTGTTAATAGTCGGAATTTATGGACCAAATGAAGGGAAGGCGGAATTTTTTAAGAAGCTGCATGAAACTCT